>NW_026526991.1:95292338-96583898 GCF_024362965.1 Panthera pardus
ATTTTGAGAGAGAGAGAGAGAGAGAGAGAGAGAGAGAGAGAGAGAGAGAGAGAATATGAGCGGGGGAGGGGCAGAGAGAGAGGGAGACACAGAATCTGAAGCAGGCTCCAGGCTCTGAGCTGTCAGCACAGAGCCCGATGTGGGGCTTGAACTCATGAACTGCGAGATCATGACCTGAGCTGAAATTGGACGCTTAACCAACTGAGCCACTCAGGTGCCCAGTGCTCATTCTCTTTTAAAAACAACAACAACAACAAAAACCCCCTCTATTTATTTATTTGTTTGTTTAAATGTTTATTTATTTTGAGACAGAAAGAGAGAGTGCAAGCCGGGGAGGGGCAGAGAGAGAGAGGGAGAATCTCAAGCAGGCTCCACACTGTCAGTGCACAGCCTGACACAGGGCTCTATTTCATGAACCGTGAGATCATGTCCTAAGCCAAAATCAAGAGTCAGATGCTTAACTGACTGAGCCACTCAGGTGCCCCTCAGTGCTCATTCTCTTGACTAAGCATTTGCTTGGTTGCTATAAACCTTTCATTGTCTTTTTTTTTTTTTAAACGTTTATTTATTTTTGGCAGAGCATGAACGGGGGAGGGTCAGAGAGAGAGGGAGACACAGTATCCGAAACAGGCTCCAGGCTCTGAGCAGTCAGCACAGAGCCCGACGCGGGGCTCGAACTCACAGACCGCGAGATCATGACCCGAGCCGAAGTCGGCCGCTCAACCGACTGAGCCACCCAGGTGCCCCAACCTTTCACTGTCTTGTAGAGCTCTGATAAAGTTGACTCTGAGAGTTTTTGCCAGTGTTTTTTTTTTTTTTCAGTATTTATGGGAAGAGACAGGCCCGTGGATTTCCCCACTCCATCATTTTCATTGACATTGACACTGATATATCTGCCTTCTATTTGTGACTCCCTTCTCCAACAGAAAGCCAGCTTCTATTATTCTTAATGTATTTACTTTTTGATTAATCCCTCTGTATGTAACCAATATTCCGCTCCCTCTATCATCCCCTTCCCTGCATGGACCCCTCCTCTCTGCTCCGTCTACATCCGAGTCCCTGCGACAGAGTGTCCTCTGCTGCAGGAGTCCTTTAATTCTGCTGGGGCTAACCTGAGTACTTTAGTGCACAGTGTTTTCATTTATTGATCATTAAAAAGTTTTATTAGGTTTTACTGGGGGGTTATACGGCCACTGATGAAATAAGAAACAAATATTATTAGAAACAAAGTATACTTCTTTTCAAATTATAACTATATTTAGGCATCTCATGCAATACTCTTATTCTGTAGCTAGGAATGACTATTAAATCCCATTCAAAGATGGAAAAATAGAGGTAAGGCACTCTTACGGTATCCCCCAAATTTATGGTGAGCAGCTGCAGTCACACCCCGTCCGATGTTAGGAAACCTTGCAACACGTCCTTCGTCACTTCCCTCTTCCATTTCCAGCAGCAACTCTTCACATCTTTATCACATTTCTGAAGCCCACGCTGTATTCTTTCTTACTTCACTCTGAATAGATTAACTTTGCTTTTTAAAAAAAATTATTTATGTATTTTTTTATTTTAGAGAGGGGAGAAGAAGGGGAGAGGGGCAGAGGGAGAGAGAGAAAGTCCCAAGCAGCGTGAAGCATGACATGGGGCTTGTTCCCACGACCCTGGGATCACGACCCAAGCCAAAATTGAGTCGGATACTCAACTGACTGAGCCACCCAGGCACACCAAACTTTGCTTTTTGAATACAGTGGTCTCCCCTTACCCATGGGGTACACATTCCAATCCCCCTGAGGGTGCCTGAAACCATGTTTCCTCCTAAACATAAAAGCTTAACTTATAAATTAGGTGCAGTAAGAGATCAACAACAGTAACTAATAATAGAACAGGGGTGCCTGCCTGGCTCAGTGGGGCATACGATCTCGATCTCAGGGTCATGAGTTCAAGCCCCGTGTTGGGCACAGAGCTTACTTAAAAAAATGGAACAATTATAACAATATAGTGTAATAAAAGTTCTGTGAATGTGGTCTCCGTCTCCCCAAATATCGTATTGTACTATACTCACCCTTCTGCTTGTGATGACGAGATGCTAAAATGCTCCCATGATGAGATGAGATGAAGTGAGGTGAGTAACATTGTGCCAGAACATTAGACTACTAGTCTTGATCTTCTGATGACAGGGACTGTGGTTGGCTGTGGGTAACTGAAACCAGGGAAAGTGAAACTTTAGATAAGGGGGGACTACTGTATTAAGCAAATAAAGGCCATCAAATGTAAACTCTTTCAAATATTTGTCTCTGTTATCCCATTGCCCCCAAACCTATAGTTACAAGGGGCAGATTCGGGTTTTGTGGTACCTGAGCACATGCAACTGGAAAAGGAGGAATTAAAAAAAAAAAAGAATACAAAAAAATTTACCCTGGAAAATTTTGTAAAAACATATGACATGTTATATCATGGTCATGGTCCCTCCCAGAGCCTCTGGAAGCAGCCTGTGAAAGTAGGGGTGGAAAAAGGGAGTTGGAACTTCAGCAGCTTTTTTTTTTTTTTAATTTTTTTTTTTAACATTTATTTATTTTTGAGACAGAGAGAGACAGAGCATGAACGGGGGAGGGTCAGAGAGAGAGGGAGACACAGAATCTGAAACAGGCTCCAGGCTCTGAGCTGTCAGCACAGAGCCCGACGCGGGGCTTGAACTCACGGACCGCGAGATCATGACCTGAGCTGAAGTCGGCCGCTTAACCGACTGAGCCACCCAGGCGCCCCCAGCAGCTTTTGATAGGTCTCCTCCTTCTCTCGCATCCGGAAATGGTGGTTCTCCTCCTCCCCCTGTCCAAGGCCAATTCATCCTGTACCCTCCCTCTCTCTTCTTCCCTTCTAAACAATTCCATCACACAGAACATACTGTTCTCTAACTTGTTCTTCAATTAACAGTATATCAAGGCTACACTTCCAAATCGATACATCTAAATCTACACAATTCTTTTTAACAGCTGTATAGTATTCCACAATAAGGATAGACCATTGTTTCTTCAACTATTCCCTTTTGAATGCATTCAGGTTTTTTTTTTCTTATTAGATTGAACCATATAAAACTACCATATTTGTAGGCTTGTTTGTTTTGTTCATTTTATATTACAATGTTTTACTAAATATCTATGTCTCTATAAATTTTGTTCCTGTGGATAAATTCTAAGAGGTGGGATTCTATTTTAAAAGAGGTGGATATTGGGGGGGGGGGGCACCTGAGTGGCCCAGTCAGTTAAGTGCCGGACTCTTGATTTTGGCTCAGGTCATGATCTCACAGTTTTGTGAGTTTGGGCCTTGCCGAGAACACTGTGCTACAGGTGCAGAGCCTGCTTGGGATTCTCACTCTCTGTCCCTCCACCACTCGTGTGTTTTATCTTTCTCTCTCACATGCAAAATAAACAAAAAAAAATTTTTTTTTAAAAAGGTGTGTATAACGGGCTACCTGGTTGGCTCAGTGGGTTAAGCATTGACTTGATTTTGGCACAGGTCATGATCTCATGGTCCTGAGATAGAGTCCTGGTATCAGGCTCCTTGCTTGGTGTAAAGCCTGCTTAAGATTCTCTCTTCCTCTCTCTCTCTCTGCCCCTCCCCCATGTACACCCCTCCCCTCCCTAATAAAAAAATAAAATAAAAGTTGTGTATATTTTACTCCTAGATTGCTTTCCTAAAATGTTGGCATAATGTATGCTCCCATCAATGACCTTTTTGGAAATTATAAGTCACAGCAGCCTTGTTTCAGTGTTTCTCAGAGCAGACTGTCTCCACCATACCCTGTATTCGCCATTATTGACCGCACCTTCTCTCACCACAACTCTTCAACCAGTTTTCCACCTTCCCCCTTTCGGTTTATGTCTCTAGCTTCTCTTTTTCTATTCATTCCTAGATACTTGTATTCCACATGGATCTGCTCTGGCTCACTTTTCTAGCCACAACGAGTGCTCTCTTCTCCCCTTAGGTAAGTTTATGGCTTCAGCTGTAACCTCTACCCTCAGCCCACCAGTGAGGTGGCCCCAAGTTCACTTCACCTGAACTATGAAAATGCCCTCACTTCCTGCAGATGTCTTACTGTCATCCTCCAGAAAATTGTGGTAATAACTATTTACTATTCTACAGCACATTCCTGGGTTGTGTGGTGTATAAGTTCCACAATCATCACTGAATAGCTATATTTTCCACTCCTCTCCTGAGTCCAAACTTCTACATCAAAACTGTGTACTGTATATCTCCAGCTGGAAGTTTTACAGGCAGGGCCAATACAAAAGACCCATTGTTGAACTTATCATCACCTCTTCTGAAATCCTCCTTAGGCATTTCTTTTCTTAGTAAACGAGACTCTCATTCACTTGGGTGCATAACTTAGAAACCTGGAAATTCACCCTAGACTACTTCTCTCTCTCTCTCTCTCTCTCTCTCTCTCTCCCTCTCTCAATTCACATCGGATAGGTTCCCAAGCCCTGCGGTTTCTACCCCATATTCCTCAAATCCATGATCTCTTCAATCCCCTGGGTTGTTGGCCTGACCATCTCTTTCAGGGGCTAAAAATAACTTCCTCCTTGGTCTTCCTACTTTTTGCCTTGCCTCCCTTCTATTCACACTGCAGTCAGAGATATTATTTAACACGTAAATCAGTTCTCTACCATGAGAAAAATGCTTCAAACTCCACACTGTCAACAGGCTAAAATCTAAATGACTAAGCATGACTTAAAAATCAATTTATTTATCCAATATCTACTTAATGGCCTGCCTCATTTTCTGACATTCTCTAAAAGCACCCTATGCTTCAGCTATATGGATCTACTTTCAAATCTCCAACATGCCAAGCTCTCTAATAATTCAGTGCCTTTGCACCTGCTACCCTTCTGCTTGGAATTCCTTGTCAGTCTTGTTGGCCTGACAGACTCCGACTTAAATTTCAGGCTTAAGCTCTCAGGTTATTTTCCTTTTTTTAAATGGTGCAGGCAGACAAACACTCAAGTTCCTTATTGATATTCTGCACACCTACACCATAGCAATTTTAACATTTAAATTATTTGTTTTATCAATTAGTGTTTCTAAACACAGTTGTAAGCTTTTGGAGGGTAGGAGCCATGATTAGTCTCATCTTTGCATCCCCAACACATAACACAGTGACCTGCATTGAATATTTAATAAGCATTTGAATGAATGCAAAAATAAATTAGTTAAGTAGTAAGAATGACGTCCAGGCTAGGGCTTAACCTTAAGCTACATAGATTTTTCACTTAAGTACCTCTTAAAAAATTGGAAAAACAGAAGAATATATTAACGGAAATTTAAGAAATAAAAAGTAAAATAAATCTCATATTACTTTACCATCCTAATGCCTGTTTTAATGCAGTTACTATTTACTTTTGGTCTTTCCTCCAATATGTGGTAAATAAGGAAGTATATTTATAATATATGCTTGTGTTTATATTTATATTTTACATGGTTGTAATGAAGACATACGTGCACTTTCACGTTTTAAGTTTAACTAACTGTAAACATTTTCCACCACTGTTGTGTAGTCATCTGAACCATCACTTTTCAACATTGTATGATACTTCCTCTCTCTACTTAGGATGACGGCTATAGAAACTTAGGTTGTACTCGGTTTCCTATTATAAATAGGAACAGATCCAGGTTTTATGGAACTTGAAATTTATACAATTTTGAGAGATGTTTTCAGTAAAAGAATACAAAAAAGCCTTACTTTCGCAAACTTTGTGAATACATTGTTAGGGACGCTCCCGGGGTCTGGAAGGGGCCTGTGAAAGTGAAGCTTAATTGTCACTTAATTTAAGTGAAGGTTAATTTTCATCAGCTTCACAGTTGTCTACCTCCAATTATAAATAATCCTGTGATAAGCATTTTGAGCATGTGATTTTTCCCTCTCTTCTATTATGTTCCAAGGATTCCAAGTTATTATAACACCATAATATGGTCATATTATGACACCTTTCTCACCTTGAGGTTGAGAAAGGAAATGATTATTTATTGAGCATCTATTATATATTGACATATTATTTATCAATATAGTTTAGATATATTAAAAAAAATTTTAATGTTTACTTACTTTTGGGAGAGAGAGAGAGAGAGGGAGAGAGAATGAGCAGGGGAGAGAAGCAGAGAGAGGGAGACATAGAATATGAAGCAAGGAAGCTCCAGGCTCTAAGCTGTCAGCACAGAGCCTGACACGGGGCTCCAACCAACGAATCGCGAGATCAGGACCTGAGCCAAAGTTGGACGCTTAACCGACTGGGCCACCCAGGCACCCCAATTTACTATTTAATTTAATCCTTACTACAAGCCTGAAGGAGGTATCATCCCCATGTTACAGACGAGAAAACTGAGGTGCAGTGGGTTTTGTACATCATGTACATCTTTGAGTAGTTACATCTTGTAACTGGTAGGGTTTGGATCCAAAGCTCATGCCTTCTCTTCATCACTACATTATGGTGTTTCCACAGCCTCACTAGCTTCACAGTAATACATTTTCTAGGCTATTGCTGAAAAACCTGGTTCACAGTTACCTGTTTTGAGGAGGCCAGTAGGCCAAATTTGCAGTCTTGACATGGTTCTTGGAAGAAGGTAATTTAAATCAGTGGTGGCTAGACTTTCTTCAGGTGAATTTAGGAGAAAGTGATTTGACTGTTTCTGCCCTCCGTCTACTTACAGACCTGTATCACTTAGTTCAGCACATATTTCTTGGAAGAAGCAGTGTCTGAAGTTGAAAGACCTGGGCTGGGTTTGGGTCCTGCTGTTCACTACTTGAGTGGCCCTGGCAAAGTCATTGAACCCCTCATTTTCCTCCTCAGTGCAATGAGGATAGTAAGTAACAAATCCTGCCTCACTCCAGGCTAGTGCCAATATGATAATGTGCGTGCAAACCCTCAGTGAACTCCAATGTCACTGAGGTACAGTAGTGCCCCCTTATCAGAGGTTTTTGCTTGCAGTGGTTCCCTGCAGCCAACCACGATGGGAAGCAGATCATTCTTCTGACTGTTGTCAAAAGTCAATAGTAGCCTAAGGTTACGTCCCAATGCCTGCATCATTTCACTTCACTTCATCTCTCGTGTAGACATTTTATCATTTCACATCATCACATGAAGAGTGAGTACAGGAAAGATAGTTTGAGAGACAGGCCATAGTCACATAACTTTTATTACAGTATATTGTTGTAGTTGATCTATTTTATGGTTAGTTATTGTTGTTAATCTCTTCGTGTGCCTAATTGATAAGTTAAACTTTAACTCAGGTATGTATGCATAGGTAAAACCGGTATACGTAGGGCTGGGTGCTATCCATGGTTTCAGGCACCTGCAGGAGGTCTTGCAGTTAAGGAGGAATTTTTGTATAAGTAACATGGTGGAAGTTCCTCCACTTGCTCGCACGTCTGCCTCCAGGTAAGGGCCTGTGACAGCCGTACAGAATTCACCCGATGGCTCCATTATGGTTAACTCTGGCTGGAGTTGCCTCCTCAGCTGAAGTTGCCACTTCTTTTCTGGGGTGGATGTCTGGGCTGTTCCACCGGGAAGCATCAAAAGCAGCAGAGGCGGTGCAAAACCAGGCTGAGATTCTGGTGAATCTTTCCCTCCTCAAGCTGCGAACTGATCAAAAAAATGCCAAAGATTTATCTATAAATGCAACTCGTAAAATCCCAAGCACAGTTCTTACCAATTGTCCCTTTGCTCTGTCTTAGGTGCTGACGCATTTATCCTGGAATTTTACCTGGCCGATTAGAAATCTTTAGTCCTTGTGGGACCTAATTCTGGGGATGGTCTGTAATTCTGGAAAGCCACGAGAAAATAAAAATCTCTGTTCTGAGTTGGCGTTTGGACATCCTCCCCGTATCACGTTTAAAGCTGGTGTAAGCAGCATTAGTCTTTATTTTCCTTAACAGAGAAAAGCGTAAACCCATTTCCAAGCCCCAAGATTGAACTCGTCACCCTGTGCCGGGCCCCGCGCGGCTCCCCGCGCACGGCCTGAAGCTCCGCAGCCGGCCCGCCGCCTCCCGCGTCCTCAGCCCAGGTGTCAGGCAGCGGGGACCCGGACCTCCACCTGGCTCGGCCGGCGGCGACCGCACAAAGAGCGGAGCAGGCGGCGGCCCGGCCGAGCCGCAGAAAGTAGTCCCGACCACGCCGGGCCGATGTTGTTCGACGTCGCTTCACGCCCTCCGCGGGGAGGGCCGCAGCGGCCGACCCAGGAAAGAATCCCATAGGAATGCGCCGGCGGGAGGCCTTTTCCCTCCAGCTCGCCACTGCTCGCCTGGCAGATCTCCCGGGGTCTCCAAGCAGAAGCCGTGCGCGCGGCCCCCCACCTTCTTCCGCAGCTGCTCGGGAGGCGGCGCCGAGGGAGGGGCTCGCCCGCGCGCAGGGAGACCTTCGCGGCGACCCGTGGCGGCGGCGGGACCGCGGTATCCCTGCGCCGCTGCGTGAGAGGAAGAGGCTGAATGAGGAACTGCGCGGGGGAAGCGGGGCGCCGGGGGAGGAGGCGGCGGGATGGAAGCAGACGCTGGCGTCGCGCGAGCCCCCGGCAGAGCGGCGCGGTAGAGAGGGCGGCGGCGGCGGCGCGCGCGGAGCCTTGACGTGCCCCTTTCTTTCTTCTCTCTCTGGAAAGCTGGGAAGCATGAGCGTGCAGACCTGCCGCTGCGGCGGCCGCCCCGGCTCCTCGCCTCCCCCTTTTCTGGCCGCCCCTCGCCGGTGAGAGAAGAGAACGCGAGAAGGGAAGATGGGGGCCGTCCTGAGGAGCCTCCTGGCCTGCAGTTTCTGTGCGCTCCTGAGAGGTGGGAAAGGGGGGGGGGAGCGGGAAAGTTGGTGGGATTTGGGGGGGAGGTGGCCTTGTTTTGTGTGTGTCTGGGGGGAGGGGGAGGGAGGGAGGAGAAGGGGAAGAGGAGCCAGGAGAGGCCTGGTCGTGGGGAAGGAGAGAGAAAGGGGCCCGGGAGAAGGGGCTGTGCGCTCCGCCTGGCCACAATGCAGACCCCTTCCTGGGGTTCCGGACCTTCCCTGGACACAGAGGAGCCTCATCCGGGCTGCTTGTGTAGGTGAACCCCTGGAGCTCCATTCTATCGCAGTGACTGAGGGTCTGCGTGTCCCTTTCTGCCGGGAGTCATCCGGGAGAAGGGTCTTTGTATGGATTTTGGCTTTTAAAATGTTGGAGCCGAAGATGCTTTAACGTTGGTCTTCTCTCTGGAAGCCCCCACCTTTTCTGTGTCTCTTACGTGAACTTTTAGAGCCTTCTTACTATTTTTCCAGGCCTTGTTACTACTAATAATTGGCTTCCGTTGGGGATCTAATGATCCTGGGTGAGAGCACAGTTGGAAAGTGACTCCGAGGTTATAGGTCGAGCGTTTCAGCACTGGGAATCTTCTGAGCTTCAGCCCATAATAAAATAGAAACGTTGCCCTTGTAACCCCTGGTATTCAGGACTTGCCCCTATTTTCGGAGCCTGCAAGTGTACAGTTGGCACTGAATAGGAAAGTCATCCTTGTGTGAAGAGGAGCCTGTCCTGGGACCTAAGTTATCGTTTGCTGCGCTCCCCTGGGGGACTGCTTGGCACTTTGGTAAAAAAAGTGGGCTATTCTGGGTATTTTGCTCCGAGAATCGCATAAATTCGACGGCCCTGTGGTTTTTTGAATTGCTCTGTGAAGCTGTCACATACGCCGTGACTTTTATTTTGTGACAGTTCACTAAGGTTTTTGATTGGCCCGCAAGATTTCAACAGCTCTTCTCAAACTTATCCGTGTGGAAGTGGTGATGAGTCTTGCTATTGAGCATTTACCAGCAGAGGAATTTACGTGTGGATCGATGCAAAGGCTGTGGCTTTGGTTTTGTTAAAATTCTCACGTGTTCATGGCAAATTATTTTCAGGTATAAGACCTCTTGAGTCCATGGAGATTTTTAGCTCTTCATTTAACAAGGTAAACTTTTGTTAAGCCTCCATAACTTGCTAAAGTTTACAGGGCACGATAGTAACTCATGATCTTGTGCAAATGAACCCAAGATACCTTCTGTGTGTGTATATTTGTGTTGGATGAATGCGATTGACTTTTTTTTTTTTTTTTTTTGAGTGGGAGGAATTTTTTTTTTTTTTTTCTGTAGTTACTCTTGCAGGATTATTACGTTTGCATGTTATATCTACTTATACTTAATAATTATGACTCACTGTCAGCATATTCCAAACTATTTTCGCATGTCACCCCCAGAAAGACAGTGCTCGCTTAATTGTCTTGGCAGAGAATTTAATACAGTGTTGTGTACTTGAAAGGCTTAATAAGTATATGTTTATTTCATCACCGTATACTCTTTGTTGAAAGGGGATCTTGCTCTAGTTGTGAGAAACATATTTGACCTAAGAATATGCATATATTTTAAGACAGAAAGTTAGTAGTTAAACATGAGAGTCAGCTGGTTGGTTAAAGTCCTCGGGAAATCTAAGTCCATAACCTGGGGATGCTTCTGGTTGCCTGGTTGTATTTCTTGGAGGGTAAGGGTGTGACATAAATGCCATTTGTTTAACACTAAGTTTGAGTCTAGAGTTGGGTTTGTTCGTTACTTGACTTCAGAGAAATTGTATTTGAAGTATTAATTTGAAGTACGGTGTTATGTAACAAGACCTAAAAGAGTTAATAGTTTAAACTGCCTCATTTCTACCAGCAAATTTCCAAAAGTGGACCTCTCATTTTCAGTGTAGCATAATGATAGTATAAGGTGGTCTTTGAATTTATCAGTGCTTAACTGTGAGTACATATTATTTGAACTAAAAAATAGTCTTCTGATGTGAAAGATTTTCATTCATAATTTAGGTTTTTTTCATTCCTTGATAATGTCATTCTGTGTTATAATAGTGGCATTAGTTGACCTTGGGCTCTGAGGAGAAAAATGTGATTAACTTGTTGCGTTAAGATAATTTTTTCTGTAGAGGAGTTGTTATGAGGAGTTAGTATTGGGATGATGGGTTGATGAGAGAGTTCGGGAGACCTTTTGTCCTGTAGCGCTGTTAAGTCAATAGCTGAAAGCCAGGGAATAATGCGGTCATCGTCTGGGCTGCATCCCTAACCCCTATCATCTGAGGACAAAGTGTAATGGAAAGATTTGGGGATTTCAGCACTAAATCTTGGGTTCAAAGTCTGTGCTTCTCTATTTAATAACCTTGTGATTCTGGTCTAGTCAGTCAATTTCTCTGGGTCTCAGTTTCTTTACCTGTAAAATGTAAATAGTAATCCTGACCTAATTTGCATGTTTAACAGGCATATTAAGTGAAATGATGAATATCAAGTGATTTGCTAATATTATTTTTTGTTATAATTTTTTATTGTGGACATATTCTCAAATGCCAGGAATTTGAGAGTTAATTTGTGTAAGATTTACAAATTCTTGTGGCCAGAAGAGATTTTGATCATTCTGGTCTAACTGCTTAATTTGCAAGTGAGGATACTCAGAATCAAACTGATTATGATCTGATTAAGCTCCTATAGCTAATTAACAGTGGAAGGATGGTAGGGATTTATTGGTAGGGATTTATTAATAGTAGGGATTTATTGTTCATTCTTTTAGCAAATATGTATGGGAATACCTGCCTACTGTATATCAGGCTCTGATGGTATAGTGGTGAGCAAAATAGCCATGTCCCTGTTCTAATGGACCTCACAATCTCGGTTGCCATCCTTACTGTTCTCTTGGTTCCATCCAGGTACTGATTAGAAAAGATTATATCTCCAATTTTCTAGAGCAAATATATATATATTTTTAAATATTTATTTATTTTTGAGACAGAGGGAGAGCGAAAGCATGAGCAGGGGAGGGGCAGAGAGAGAGGGAGACACAGAATCTGAAACAGGCTCCAGGCTCCGAGCTGTCAGCACAGAGCCCAATGTGGGGCTTGAACTCACAAACCATGAGATCATGACCTGAGCTGAAGTCGGACACTTAACCGACTGAGCCACCCAGGTGCCCTTAGAGCAAATATTTTTATAAGATTTTTTATAAATTTTGGAATACCATTGTGTGTATAATCTGTAAATACTATGTCCCAACTTATGTTGAGGAGGCTTTGTTGTTTCATAAAAAGTTTTTGCTACTTAGTTTTTTAGAAAATATTATTAGTTTTTGTGGGATGGTGGTAAATACTGTACAAACAAGCCACTAGTGTTTTCTATCTTATATTTTGTAGAAGTGGTCCTTGGAAAAGCATTTGCTTTAATATCAAGTGGAACAAAATCTTGAGGAGGTAGAGTGAATTTTGGAGTGGGAATCAGGAGAATTAAGTTTTCATTCTAAGTTTGCCATTAGCTAGCTGTGTCGTGACCTTGGGTAAGTCACTTAATCTCTGTATAACTTATTTTCATTAGGTATACAGAGATGCGTAATTCATATTAAAATGTTAAGATCTCTGAGAGAATGTGAAGAGACCAATTTTAATTTTGTTTAACTCATTATTTCCCAAACTTGGGAATATTTTTTCCATAAATTTTTTTAACATTCTGGTGAATCTTTGATCTAAGCAACACACCTGGAGAGGGCTGGACTGGATGATCCTTTGAGCATTAGGTTGATTAACATGATTGATACTTTTTAAGAATTTATTTTGAGAGAGAGAGATTGCACGTGCACATGAGCAGGGGAGGGGCAGAGAGAGAGGGAGAGAGAGAATCCCAAGCAGGCTTTGCACTGCCAGTGCAGAGCCCAGTGTGGGGCTTGAACCCACAAACGGTGAGATCATGACCTGAGCTGAAGTCAAGAGCTGATGCTTAACCCACTGAGCCACCCGACCACCCCTGATGTGATTGATATTTGATGGTAATTTCATATAGTTAAATCTGATACTTTCATTCCTAGTTACCTGGCTTTAGGTTTGCTTATCTGGCTAAGGAATAATTTGATTGGGTACGAGTAAGATTTCAGCTCTTTGTTATTATGAGGCCTAACAGACTTTTCCCATTGGTTTGGTTTTTCAGCGACTTCTTTGTTTTGCCTTTTTTTTTTTTTTAAAGTTTATTCATTTATTTATTTGGAGAGAGAGAGTGTGCATGCATGAGCAAGGGAGGGGCAGAGAGAGAGACAGAGAGAGAGACAGAGAGAGAGAGAGAGACAATCCCAAGTAGGCTCTGTGCTGTTAGTGCAGAGCTCACTGTGGGGCTTGAACTCATGAACCATGAGATCATGACCTGAGCCGAAGTCCAGAGTTGGACGCTTAACCAACTGAGCCACCCAGGCGCCCCTGTTTTGCTTTAATTGGAGGTTTTTCCATTTGCTGAACTGAAATATTCTTTCCGTATAGTTATACATGCTTTGGCTATCAGAAAGGACTCTTTTTTGAATATCAAATAAGACTCTGGAGGGTATATAAATGAAAATATTTTATGTGAGTTTATAATTTGAACATGTTGGAAAAACAAGTAACACAATAACCTGTTTAGGTCATTGTAGATACTCTTGAAATTTTAATTTCATCATGGAAACTTCATTGCAAGTTATATTTAGAGAAGATTATAAAGAGGGGCAGGAAGATATAGGCTTTGTGGATAAATTAAGTTCAGATATTCTACTACTTTATGTAGTCTTGGACAAGTTACTTAGCTTTAGTTTCCTCTCCTGTTAAGTAGAGGTAATATCTTACAAGATTTCTATGAGAACTGATGGGATAATATTTGCAAAGGGAGAGTATGGTGCACAGTCAGTAGTAGACTTTGAATAAATGGCTACTAATATTAAGATGGCTAAATTAAAAGAAACATTAATGCTCAGGAAAGACTAGTAAAACATTTAAGTGCCAGGTACTGTTTTAGGGAGCCAATAATTTTAGGCCAGTGGTTTTTGAACTTTTTGACTCTTCTACAACTGAAACAAAAACTCCACGAAATACCTTTATTTCCGATATTGTCTTTTTTTTATTAAATTTTTTTTTTATGTTTATTCTTGAGACAGAGACAGCGTGAACAGGGGAGGGGCAGAGAGAGAGGGAGACACAGAATCTGAAACAGGCTCCAGGCTCTGAGCTGTCAGCACAGAGCCTGACGCGGGGCTTGAACCCATAAACTGTGAGATCATGACCTGAGCCGAAGTCGGACGCTTAACCGACTGAGCCACCCAGGTGCCCCTGATATTTTCTTTTTTAAGTTTTTATTTATTTTTTAAGTATTCTGTACCCCAAACGTGGGACTCAAACTCTTGACCTTGACATCAAGAGTTGCATGCTCCTCTGTCTGAGCCAGCCAGGTTCCCCACTTCTGATATGTTTTATTTTATATAACTAAGATGGTTGCTATTAAGTTTACTTTACCTTCTAAAGGATTGAAGCTTTATTTAACACTATTTTAGGTGAGTATTATAGATAAACCAGAGGATAAATAGTGCAGTTGATTGTGATACTTATTTACTTGTTTAAGAGTTTAGTATGGGCAGAATGATTTTATCAAAACATTGTCTAATTGAGAAAAAATTTTAAAAATGTTTATTTCTTTTGAGAGAAAGAGAGGTAGAGCACAGGCAGGGGAGAGGCAGAAGAGAGGGAGAGAGAGAATCCCAAGCAGCCTCCGTGCTGTCAGTGCAGAGCCAGATGTGGGGCTTGAACTCACAAACCATGAGATCATGATCTGAGCTGAAATCAAGAGTTGGCCGCTTAGCTGACTGAGCCACCCAGGTGCCCTGAGAAAATTTTTTTATCCTATTATTTTGTTATAACAGTTAAAATTATTCAATTGATGAACTTCTCCCTGCAGGATGGGTAAATGCTATACCAACTTCCAGCATTGCATGTTTCACTCTTCATATGAAAGTTTTTAATGTGTCTTCTGTAAAATGAGCCTTGCATTGTATGTTTTACTCTTTTTTTAAAAGTAGTATATTTTATTTATTTTTATTATTTATTTTTGAGAGAAAACGTGTGTGCACACGCACGAGGTGGGGAGGGGCAGAGAGAAAAGGGGACAGAGGATCCAAAGTGGACTCTGCACGGATCAGCAGAGAGCCCAACGTAGGGCTCGAACTCACGAACCATGAGATCATGACCTGAGCCCAAGGTAGACGCTTAACTGAGCCACCCAGGTGCCCCCATGTTTTATTCTTCATATGAGAGTTTTTATGTGTTTTCTGTAAAATGAGCCTCACCTTAATGAATAGAATTCTGCTCCATGTGAATAACTTTGAAATTACATAGTCAAATACATAGACTAGGGGACCTAAGAATAGGATATTTGCCCTTGAAATTACTAATTTAAAATAAGAGGAAAACAGTGTTAATTTGATATTAGCACACACTTTGTTTCTCAACTGTTTATTTGTGGTAGTTGACTATCTTCACAAAAAGTTCAAGACATTCAGATGTGCCTGGGCTCTGTTTGTTGAAAATTAGTGGTGCTTTAATGCTGTGATCCTCTTAGCTGTAATGTAACTTGCTAATTTTTGTTTCTGTGATACCTTGCTTGGCAGGGCCAGGAGATTGGGGATGCAAAGTGAAATCATATTTTTAGCTGAAAAAATTTATTAGTTAAGTGAATTTTTAAGTTATAAATTGACATTAGGCTTAAAATTATTGATTACATTCTCAGTAAAAATAAAAATGCAGGGCGCCTGGGTGGCTCAGTCAGTTAAGCAGCTGACTTCAGCTCAGGTCATGATCTTATGGTTCATGGGTTCAAGCCCCGCGTTGGCCTCTGTGCTTACAACTCAGAGCCAGGAGCCTGCTTCAGATTCCGTGTCTCCCTCTCTCTCTGCCCCTTCCCCGCTCTTGCTCTGTGTCTCTCTCAAAAATAAATAAACATTAAAAAAAGTTTTTAAAAATGCAGAGGTGAATATGATTTGCAGTAGTCATGTTTTTCAAGAAAATAGTCACTCACTTATTGGAAAATGATACCTTTATCAAATTCTATATGTTTGGCCAGGAAGCCATTTTCTCTGATGGCCTTGGTTAGTCATCCTAGACCATTTATCATCCTAGACGTTATCATTCCTAGACCAAAATCACTGGATATAGGGATAGGAGTCTTTCTCATTATTGGCCAGCTTTCATTGAAAGATGGAATTTAAGTGTATCCATATATCCAATTTAAAGATTCTGTATTTTGCGAGTCTGAGAAAGCTAACATCTGAACTTGATTAATGCGAACTCTTAGCTACAATTTATATGGTCTTTATTTGTAGGTTTCTTGATTTATGCCAGTGAAGACAACAGCTCTTTGTTAGATATAAGCTGTTTCAAGAATAGCTATTTTTCCTTCAGTACTACCATGTACCAGAGCTTTGCCTGTATTAGGTATTCTAAATTTTACATTTAAAGCGGTATAAAAAGATGTGAATTTTTATGGCATTTATACAGTTTGTTTTGGGGCTTCATTTTGTGTTTTGTCTCAAGTCATTTATTAGATATGGTATAAATTTGTAGGTACTGTAATTTCTTTTAGCACAGATTAGATAGAGAAAACTGAATCAGAAATAAATCAGCGTGTTTCTACCTGAGAAACTAATCAGAAATAAATCAGCATGTTTATATATGAGACTGAATTTGAAATGTGGATTATGTAATATGTTGTCTGGTTTTAGGATATAACTCTTGCATTGGTAATATAATTAGCAATCTCAAGTACTTTTTTAACCCTGTTTTTTTTTTATTAAAGATATACTTCACATACCATAAAGTTCTCCATTTTAAAGTGTCCAGTTCAGTGGTTTCTAGTATATTCACAGGATTGTACAGCCATCACCACTGTCTAATCCCAGAACATTTCATCACCCCCAAAAAGAAACTCCATACTCCTTAGTAGTCACTTTCCATTTCCCCTTTCCCCCAGCCTCTGGTAATGAGTAATCTACTTTTCTGTGTCTACAGATTTGCTTATTCTGAACATTTCATATAAAAGGAATCATACAACATGTAGCCTTTTGTGTCTTGGTTTCACTTAGCATAATGTTTTAAAGGTTCATTCACATTTATAGCATGTATCAGTATTTCCTTTTTATGGCTGAATAATCATTGTATGGATACATGAGGTACTTTCGAATGAGTGTGGTTTTGATCATTGGGATCTTTATTTGGAGAAATTTCTGAAATCTCTTTCTGAAGTTATGGACATTAAAAAAAAGTCCTAAGTTCCTCTTTTTTCTGCTGGAGAAGCACTCAGTAGTTCACCAGCGTCTCGTTTCTGTGTACTAACTTACACAGAGCCCTGTCTCAGTTAACCTTTTTTTGCCAAATTCATATTAGATTAACAGGATAGAAGGGATATTAGAAATTACCTGGCCCAAATTCTTCATTTCATGAAGGAGAAAGGTGAATGACTAACTTAAGTCTAGATTGCTGGTACTCTGGACGGTAATTTCACATGCATTGCTTTCTGTATGTACTTAATTTTACCTGGGCCTTATTACAGTTTTGAAGATGATACCAGTCATTTAAAACATTTTTTTTAATGTTTATATCTGAGAGAGAGAGAGAGAGAGAGAGAGAGTGCAAGCGACGGGGGTGGAGGGAGGGGGAGACAGAATCCGAAGCAGGCCCTAGGCTCTGAGCTGTCAGCACAGAGCCTGACGTGGGGCTTGAACTCATGAGCCGTGAGATCATGACCTGAGATGAAGTCGGGTGCTTAACCAACTGAGACACCTAGGCTCCCCTATACCAGTCATTTTTAATAGAGGAAAATAAATATCAGTGTTATTTTAGACTTTGCAATAGGTGGTTTGTCATAATACTGTTAAATAAAAACTAGTCCGGATTTAGGTAAGGAGAGACTATTTGGAAAGATTATTATAATAGGGAGGATGCTCTGACTGAAAGATCTGCAAGTGTCTCAAATTAAACACAAAAAACTTTTACAGAGTAGGGTAAGCAGGGCCAGCAGGAGCTTTCAATGGAGGTGAGTAAAGTGGGTGGGGGTGAGCAGATTGCATGATCAGGATAGTTTAACTGGATTTGTTTCCCCTCTATGGTCAGCAGATGCATGGAATGAGCTGTTAAGAGAGGAAGTCCTGGGGCGCCTGGGTGGCTCAGTCGGTTGAGCTTCCGACTTCAGCTCAGGTCACTTCAGCTCAGATCTTGCGGTCTATGAGTTCGAGCCCCGCGTCAGGCTCTGGGCTGATGGCTCAGAGCCTGGAGCCTGCTTCCGATTCTGTGTCTCCTTCTCTCTCTGCCCCTCCCCCGTTCATGCTCTCTCTCTGTCTCAAAAATAAATAAATGTTAAAAAAAAATTAAAAAAAAAAAAGAGAGAGAGGAAGTCCTGCATCTACTTCCTTAAACTTAGGGCAAGCCAAAGTTTAGGGGCTTGTGGGAAAGGGGAAAAGCCTGACTAAAGTTTGGTCAAGCCAACTCAGTGGATTAAGTAATGGATAGTTGTGAACACTTGGTTAGTCCCCCGTTCAAAACAGAATTTTTCACTATTAGGGATATGTTTTAGTCTGCTAAGGCTTACAGGCTTTTTGCTATAACAAAAATAGTGTAGGGGTGCCTGGGTGGCTCAGTCGGTTAAGCGTCCGACTTCAGCTCAGGTCACGATCTCATGGTTTGTGAGTTCGAGCCCCGTGTTGGGCTCTGTGCTGACAGCTCAGAGCCTGGAGCCTGTTTCAGATTCTGTGTCTCCCTCTCTCTCTCTGACCCTCCCCCATTCATGCTCTGTCTCTCTCTGTCTCAAAAAGTAAATAAACGTTAAAAAAATTTTTTTTTAATAAAAAAAAAAAAACAAAAATAGTGTAGCTTGGGTAGCTTATAAACAACAGAAATTTATTTCTCATGGTTCTGGAGGCTTAAAGTCCAAGATAAAGGTTCCAGCATGATCAGTTTTTGGTTGAGGAATTCTGTGGATTGCAGACTATTTACCTCGCTATCCTCACATGGTGGATAGCAGAGAGAGGAAACAAGCTCTCGACTCTTGAAAGGGTACTAATCCCATTCATGAGGACTCCATCCTCATGACCTTATGTAATCCTAATTAGTCCCCAAAGACCTCATCTCCTAATACCTTCACATAGTGGGGGTAAGGTTTCAATATAAGAGTTTTAGGGAACACAAACATTCAGTCCATAGCAGGGTAGAGTAAGAGTAATTGTGAAGTTGATATCATGAGATTTGACCTGATTATTTATGTAGGTATGGGCCTTATAAGTTTGCTTTGCTGAACATTTTTATAAGGAATTTTGGATTGGACTTGGAGGAAAAAATTTAGTATTGAAGTATAATTGCCATGCAATGTTATATTAGCTTCATGTATACAGTACAGTGATTTGACAATTGTGTACATTACTCAGTGCTTATCATGATAAGTGTAGTCACCTCTGTCACCATTTAGTGTTACTACAGTATTATTGGCTATATTCCCTATGCTGTACTTGTCATCTCTGTGACTTATTTTATAAGTAGAAGTTTGTACCTCTTAATCCTCTTCATTTTTTGCCCATTCCCCCACCCATCTTCCCTCTGGTAACCACCAGCTTGTTCTCGGTATGTATGTACGAATTTATTTATAAAATGTATTTATTTAAATTAGGTTCCATGCCCAATGTGGGGCTTGAATTCTTGACCCTGAGATCAACAATCATACACTCTACTGACTGAGCCAGCCAAGCGCTCTTGTTTTTTGTATTTAATAGTTTGCTTTGTTTTTTAGATTCCATATATAAATGAAATCATATGCTATTTGTCTTTGTCTGACTTATTTCACTTAGCATAATACCCTCTAGATCCATCTATGTTGTCACAGATAGCAAGATCTCATTCTTTTCTATGGCAGAGTGATAGTCCTGTGTGTGTGTGTGTGTGTGTGTGTGTGTGTACATATACCACATCACCACACTTTCATTCATTCATCTAGTGATGGACACTGGATTGCTTCCATATCTTAGCTATTGTAAATTATTGTAAACATAGGGCTGTGTATATCTTTTCAAATTAATGTTTTTCATTTTCTGTGGATTAATAGCCAGTAGTGGAATTACTGAAGTATATGGCATTCTATTTCTAATTTTTGAGGAGCCTCCATGTTTTCCACAGTGGTTGCACCAGTTTACATTCCCACAAACAGTGCCTGATGTTCCCTCTTCTCCACATCCTTGCCAATGCTTGTTGTTTCTTGTGGTTTTGATTTTAGCCATTCTGACAGGTGTGAAGTGATAATTTCATTGTGGTTTTGATTTGCATTTCTCTGATTAGTGATGTTGAGCATCATTTCATGTGTCTCTTGTAATGTGTATGCCTTTGGGAAAATGTCTCTACAGGTCCTCTGCTCATCTTTTTTTTTTTTTTTTTTAAGTTTATTTCTTTACTTTTGAGAGAAACAGAGTAAGCACGTGGGGGAAGGGGTAGAGAGAGGGAGAGAGAGAGAGAATCCCAAGCAGGCTCTGCATTGCAAGGGTGGAATCTGATGTGGGGCTTGAATTCAGGAACGTGAGATCATGACCTGAGCTGAAGTTGGACGCTTAACCAACTGAGCCACACAGGCGCCTTTGTCTGCTCATCTTTTAATCAGATTGCTTTTTGTGCGTGTTAAATTGTATAAGTTCATTATGTATTTTAGATATTAAGTCCTTACAAGTATCAAATTTGTACAAATTTGCAAGTATCTTCTCCTACTCAGTAGGTGGCCTTTTTGTTTTGTTAATGGTTACCTTTGCTGTGCAGAACTTTTTATTTTGGATTTCATTTTTAAAAGCTTCTTGAAGCCAGGAAGCCAACTCAAGAATTCACTATCAGGTTTCACTTGTAGTACCTATAGATGCAGGTGAATTCTTGACATTCTCAAATGTGTCCTAGGGTTCTTGGGCCTGACTGGGAGTGATCTTGCTTACTTCTCCTGCAAAGCTTGGAACTCCAAGCCAAGTACCAGTCCTTTTTTCCTAAGAGGACTGTGAGCACTGGCTTCATGAAGTCAGCCACAGCTCCTTAAATCTGTCTAGTCATATTTGATTAAATTAGCACCACTTTCAAAAATGGCATGCCAGTCAAAGCCTTGGTTGCATAACCAATGTTTCCAACTAGTGGGACAGACTCTTATTGAACTTATGCAAATAACTGTATTTCTGGGAAAATAAGAATACACAATGAAAGTTTTTGAATTATGGAGGAGTCAGACAAGGAGGAAAAATGTTTTATTTCTGTTTACAGAAGCATAGTCTGCTTAAATCATTAATGAGTTATAGATAACTTAAAAGAAAAAAGAAAAGAATGCTTTATATCCAGAAAATGGGACATTAAAGCATCAGCAGTATCTTAAATAAAACTTGTGATCATTCTTCATCAGTTTATTCAGTCCTGTTAATTCTTGTTCTTCTAGATCTTTGGTTAGTAGTCTTATGAACCTATCTGCTTCTCCACTAGCTTCTTAGAAATCCTGATTTAGTCCACTGGTACAGTCTCAAAGTTATTTAAGTGATCAGAAGCCAAGAGTACCTGGTATAGTCCTTTTTCAACAGTCCTTTGAAGATGAGTACTCTAGCTAGCTTATACCTGATTTGCAAGCACTTTCAGGAAAGCATCAGAATAAAAAAAAAACAAAACCTGTAGATGACAAAAGACTTAAAATGGTGGTGATTAACTTACTCCTGATTATTTAATTTAATTAATTAACCAATTTATTATTAAGTAATTTCTATGGTCAATGTGGGGCTTAAACTCATGATCCCAAGATCAAGAGTTGCATGCTCTTCTGACTAAGCCAGCCAGGTGTCCCACTATGGATTATTTTATTTTTAAAGTTTATTTATTTTGAGAGAGAGAGAGTGGGGGAGAGGGAGACAAAAGGGGAGAGGGAGAGAAAGAGAGAATTCTAAGCAGGCTCCACACTGTCGGTGAGGAGCTCGATTTGGGGCTCGAATTCATGAACCATGAGATCATGACCTGAACTGAAGTCTGATGCTTAACTGACTGAGCCACCCAGGTGCTGCCACGACCCGCACCCCCCCCCCCCCCCCCCAGTAATTTTAAAAACGAAAGATCTGATGAGAGTTTGTTATAAAACATAATGCAATTGATTAGGAAATTTGGTTTTGTGACATGCAAACGAAAGTCAGGTCAATCCAAAAAAGTTTTAGACAAAATATAACCATAATGATTAACCTTATTTTAAAGAAGAGTGGATATTATATCATCTATATGATGAATGTATATGATCTTTGCAGAGAATAAAACTGTAAAATATATCATAATCCTGGGCCACATGTCCCATCAAACATATAGTTAGGGCACATCAAGAATATTTCAAAATTAAGAGGGAATGGGGTGGGAAGGAGGCCAAAAACAACAACAAAGAGAATATATCGAGATTATTAAGTAAAAATTTTAATAAGTCTGGAATAAGTCCTAAACATCTATATAATAAAATTCCTTAAGTAAGTGATGTGAATTCTGACTGAGAAACACGAGCCTATTGTATATGACGAAGTTAACATAAAAATGTGTAACTGAAATGATCACTGATGACACAGTATTGTTGTCTAATATTAGGAAAAGCAGCACCAGGACTCCTGATAAATAGAAACATATCATTAACAGAATATTGATAAATTCCTAGGAACTTCATGTAATTTGTTAAATAATATTTTACTCATATGATTTAATCTAGGGAATGTAAGCATCACTTCTGATTTGCCATGTAATAACATTTTTTTTTAAAGATTTAATTTTTTTAAGTAATCTCTGTACCCAATGCGGGGCTCAAACCCATAACCCCAAGATCAAGAGTTGCATGCTGTACCAACTGAGCCAGCAAGGCGCCCCACAAATCATAACATTGATCAAATTAACCTAGTTATTTTTAACACCTCTTTTTAGAAGATGAAAGAAGAAATTCTTTGTGAATTCCCAGGGACCCTTTGGGAAATTTCGAAGATAGTCATGGGGCAAAATACATCATTTAGGACTTGATTTAGTAAAAGCAGAGTGTTGGAGTTGTAGGAGATTTGGAGATTTGTACGTTTGATTAGATAGGATGATGGGTCATTGAGAAGAAATAGTTGGCTACCCATTTAACCAAAGTGTAAAAAATTTTATTTAAAGTAAACATAGGAAGGAACATGATGAAGCATAGCTCTCTGAAAAGTGAGAAGGATTTTTGTTTTGTTTTGTTTTTGTAAATAATCAAGATATGATAAAGTCAACATCAAGCACAGGAAATTCTAATTTTTTTTTTTAATGTTTATTCATTTTTAAGAGACAGAACATGAATGGGGGAGGGCAGAGAGAGGAAGACACAGAATCTGAAGCAGGCTTCAGGCTCTGAGCTGTCAGCACAGAGCCTCATGTGGGGCTCAAACTCATGAATCGCGAGATCGTGACCTGAGCCAAAGCTGGACCCCCAACCAACTGAGCCACCCAGGCGCCCCTCAAGCACAGGAAATTCTGATAAGATACGGGATTTTCACTTTCTAGGGAGATTATTTAGAAGGCAAAGAAAAATCTTTTATAACCTCTTTATTAAGAGCAGACCAGTAACCCGAGAAAATTTTGTCATTTTAATAGACTGAATTTTACTTTTGTGCAAGTAACAATATTTGATACTAAAGCACTTTTTGAAAATCTTACAAATAAACCCATCAGATCCTAGCCAGCTTTGACCACAACAAAAAAATTTCTTTTTCATAAACTTTTCATAATTTTCTGTAACCATTCAGCTTTTGTCTTGCATCTTCTTCTTTCTATTCTGGAATAATTAGTCATTTTACTTTGGGACTATTTTCTTTTTCTTAATAAAAACACATCCTGCACACCTGTATACAAAGTTGTTCTTTTCTGTCACTTTTTCTCCTAGTACAGTTTCATTTATGAAATTATGGGGGCACCTGGGTGACTGACTCAGTTGGTTAAGTGTCTGGGTCTTAATTTTGGCTCAGGTCGTGATCTCATGGTTCGTGAGATCAAGCCCTGTGTTGGGCTCTGAGCTGACAGCTTGGGGCCTGCTTGAGATTCTCTCTCTGTCTCTGTCTGTCCCCTGTGCATGCACGCTCACTCTCTCAAAAATAAATAAACGTTAAAATAAATGTAAGATTATGACTTAATAATTGCTGCTATTTTACGGAGTTGGAGACCTGAACTACCTGTCATGCACCATCATTTTTCAGTAGACTGGCAGAGCTTATGAATATATGTCTTACAACTTTTTATAGCCATACACTTCTCAATGTGGCAAAGATGAATATGCTTATAAATAAACTCAAATATATATATATATATATATATATATATATATATATATATATATATATATATATAGCTGCTTGGTAACCCTCAAAGTAAGGGGTAAAAAAATATATATAAACTTGAAATGCTTATGCTGTATTCTATCTTATAGAAATGATCTTGTTATTTAATAAATATTAGTGAATTAGCATAGTTCTTGCAGTTTTTTTAAACATTTTTTTTAATGTTTATTTTTGAGAGAGAGAGAGAGAACACGCGGGCGAGCAGGGTAGGGACAGAGAGAGAGGGAGGCACAGAATCTGAAGCAGGCTCCAGGCTCTGACCTGTCAGCACAGAGACTGATGCAGGGCTCAAACCCACAAACCATGAGATCATGACCTGAGCAGAAGTCGGATGCTTAATCCACTGAGCCATCTAGGTGCCCCAGCATAGTTCTTAACGTGTTAAGAAAATATTTTGGAAACTATCTTCAAGTTGGTTTATTACAATACAAAACATAGTTACTAACTGAAATAATGATTGTCAGAACAACTTGGCTAAATACAAATGTAGATGTAAAGCTAGTTTATTCTGTTAGTAAACCTGTAAAAGTTTAGGAAGAACATATCCAGATAGAATAAAAATGTATGCTTGTCTTAATTTTATGTCGATAACTCAGAAGACATAGCTATTTTTATTATACCAACAATATTGAACTAGTCTCATTTTCCAAAGATTTACTTAAATATGTGTTACTTTGGATTCTTAAAATACGTGGGTTAGTTTCTATGAAAAATACTTTTGAAAGTAGAAGAAGTTTAAGTTCCTTGATTTTTGGAAATCTTAGGAATATTCAATTTATATGAACAAGTATTTACTTTCAAACCAATTAGAATAGAACTCTTTTAAGGGATTTTATAATCTAAAATTATAATTGGTAATACCATCTAGAGATAGGAAAATATTTTATGTATGTATAACACATGTTACATTAAAAAAACATGTATTAAAATACTGTAATAGCATTCTGTAGTGACAGTTGGTAACTACACTTGTGGTGAGCATGGCATAGACTTTTGAAATCATCATGTTGTACACCTGAGAGTAACGTAACATTGTGTATTATCTATACTTTAAGTTTACTTGCTCTGCATGAATAAAAGTTCTTTTAAAAAAGATTATGAAGGATTCATGGAAACAACTAGTGCCCACTAAGCTTATTTCAGGTTTGACACGGTACTGACTCCAGGAGAGGGAGGTGAGAGCCTTAGGCACTGAGACACAGGGAAATTTGGGTTGGTGTTTGGAGTCCAGCTTTGGAATCAGACCTGGGATTGAATTTGTTCTCCACATGATAAACTTATTAATTGGATGGTCTTGAGTTAGGTAGTTAACATCATTGATTCTTGATTTCTTCATCTGTAAAATTGGCATAATGATACCATCTACTTTACAGTGTTGTAAAAATTAAATGAGACTATATGTAAAGCACTAAGCATGCTGCTAAGTTGTAGCTGATGTCGTCCTCGTTATGTGTATAACTGTATTCTACTGGCATTTTTGGCATTATGATGGAAAAGTAGAATTCTCGTTAATGGGAAAGCACTGTGGGTAGGTGTCAGAATGAGCAGATTTTTGTAAGAAAATATGGAACCTAGAAGAACTCTAGATTCCTTACTGACTGGCTCTGTGACCATGGATAGGTCACTTCTTTGTGTCTTAATTCTCTTAATTACCAGTGAGGTAGGGACACCTGACTCAAAACCCTCACAGGGAGGACATGGAAATCAAGTGGAATCATACGTGTTAAACTGTTCTTTAAAATACAAAATATTGTATGCAAAAGTGATGGCTCTGTTATTTTTGTTATGAAGGTTAAGCATCAGAAGTTTTGCTGAGTGTGTCTCCCCCGTGGGGCTCTATTAACAGGCTACTTTAATGCCGCTGCTCACATTTTTATTAATATTGGTTATTAACTTGGCCATATCATTATTAGAACTTTATTTATTTATTTATTTATTTATTTATTTATTTATTTACGAGAGAGGGTGTGAGTGAGGGGCAGAGAGAGGAGACAGAGAAGTGGGGCTCATCCAAAGTGGGTCTCGAGCTCCCGCAATGTGGGGCTCTAGCTCATGAACCATGAAATCATGACCTGAGCTGAAGTTGGACGTTTAACCAACGGAGCCAGCCAGGTGCCCCAGCAGTGATCTTGTTGAACATCTCCATCAGCGCTTTTGAGTGACCAGATGCATTGTCAACGAGCAGTAATATTTTGAAAGTAATCTTTTTTTTTCTGAGCAGTGGGTCTCAACAGTGGGCTTAAAAACCAGTAAACCATGTTGTAAACAGATGTGTTGTCATCCAGGCTTTGCTGTTCCATTTATAGAACAGGCAGAGTAGATTTAGCATAATTTTTGAGCACTCTAGGATTTTCAGAATGGTGAATGAGCATTGGTTTCAGTTTAAAGCCACCAGCTGCGTTATCCCCTAAGGAGAGAGTCAGTTGGTTCTTTGATGATTTGAAGCCAGGCATTGACTTTTCTCTAGCTGTGGAGGTTCTAGATGTTGTGTTTTTCTAATATAAGGTTGTTTTGTCTACATTGAAAATGTGTGATTTAGTGTAGCCACCTTCCTTAATTATCTTATCTAGATTTTCTGAATAACTTTCTTCTGCTTCTATATTGATACTTGGTGCTTTACCTTGCACTTTTATGTTATGGAGAGGCTTCTTTCTTTAAACCTCGAGAACCATCCTGTGTTAGCTTCAGACTTTTCTGCAGGTTCCTCACCTCTCTCAGCCTTCGTAGAACTGAAGAGAGTTTGGGCTTTGCTCTGGGTTAACCTTTGGCTTAAGGGAATGTTGTGGTTGGTTTGATCTATCTAGACTGCTAAAACTTTTTCCATTATCATCAATAAGGCTGTTGTGCTTTCTTATCATTTGTGTGTTCACTCTAGTAGTACTTTTAATTTCCTTCAAAAGCTTTCCCTTTGCATTCACAACTTGGCTAATTGGCACAAGAGGCCTAGCTTTTGGCCTGTTTCTGCTTTTGACATGCCTTTCTCACTAAGCTTAATCACTTCTAGCTTTTGATTTAAAGTGAGAGATGTGGGCCTCTTACTTTCACTTGAACACTTAGAGGCCATTATAGGGTTATTCATTGGCCTGATTTCAACATTGTTGTGTCTCGGGACCTGAGGAGAGGGAGAGACACAGGGGAATGTCTGGTTGGTGGCACAGTCAGAACACATAAAACACTTATTGATTTTGTTGTCTTTGTGGGTACAGTTTGTGGTGCCCCAAAACAATTACAGTAGTAGTATAACAAGTCACTGATCAAAGATTACCATAACAAATACAACAATAATGAAAATATTAGAAATATTAGGAGAATTAACCATAAGGTGAAGTACATACATGAAGTGAGCAAATGCTATAGGAAAAATGGCACCAGTAGACTTGACGCAGAATTGCCACAAACCTTTAATTTGTAAAAAAGGCATTATCTGCAAAGTGCAGGAAAGTGCAAAGTGCAGTGCGGTGAGGTGTGTTCCCTTGTGATGAGCCAAGGAAATTGCCTCTGTAATCTCCTGGAGGAGTCAAGGGAGAATAGAAAAGGCCTCACAGAATAGCTGGGAATATTCCTGCTCAAGAGTTAGGGTGTGATTGTCTACTCAAAGAGCCAGAGAAAAAAATTTCTTGGCTGGAAAATATCAAAGTACCATGTTGCAACAGACTAGATGTATGGAGCACTGATTCAGGAGTTGAAATTGAGGAAAGATACATGAATTTCTGGAAAGGAGAGAAGTTTAAATAGCATTATCAAGGTAGGGATGGTGTGTGTCCGTAGTTGAAGCCCAGTCCTCATCCAAGTTATGTCACCATACAAGCGTCAAAAATAAATCTCTACTTAGGAAGACACTTTATTTGGAAAGACTGTTGTGATGCTCTGACCATGAGGTACGTAGGTATCTGAACATCAAATTCCAAAAGGCTTTTCTCTTTTTTTTTTTTTTTTAATTTTTTTTTAATGTTTATTTATTTTTGAGACAGAGAGAGACAGAGCATGAACAGGGGAGGAGCAGAGAGAGAGGGAGACCCAGAATCTGAAACAGGCTCCAGGCTCTGAGCTGTCAGCACAGAGCCTGACGCGGGCTCGAACTCACGGACCGTGAGATCATGACCTGAGCCGAAGTCGGACGCTTAACCGACCGAGCCACCCAGGTGCCCCCAAAAGGCTTTTCTCTTATAGATACAAGTGAATAGTGCCAGCAGAATCTTTGTGGGAGAGTGGGATAAACTGGTGGGGGTTAGCAGATGACATGACCGTGGTAATTTAACAGATGTTTTTTCTGTGGTCACCTTATGCTCGGAACGAGTCCTTAAAAGAGGATGTTCTGCATTGTCTTGCTTAAGCTGAGAGCTAGCCAAAGTTTAGCAGTGCGTGGCGAGGAGGTATACTTGACTAAACTTTGGACAAGTCAATAGGTAAGAAATGGGCATTTGTGAGCCCTTGGCCAGTACTTAATGTAAAATCCTTTTGGGTTAATGGCAGATATATTGCTTCTGGAAAATACCTTTTAGATATTAGTGCAGGTTCTAGAAAATACCTATTCGATATTAGTAAATATGTTTACCGTATTATTGTCAGGCAGTAAACTCTGCCACGGTTTGGGGATAAACTTAGTTATAAGATAGTGCTGCTGTTCCCAAGGGACAGAGGTCTTGGTTGAAATAGTAAATGTATTTTTAAAAATGCTAATATCAAATACATGGTAAAGACTGTAAGGTCTCAAAGAAGGAAAGCTGAGGCAGTAGGAAAGATTGATGGAATAGGTAAGGTTTAAATCTGGCCTTGAAGAACTTGCTTGCTGGGATAATGAGAGAGAAATACGGAGTATGGAAAATGAATACACTGTGGTGATGTAGTGCTCACAGTCAGTATGTTAAAAACCAGTTTGTATGATCCAGAGGCTATTAAGTTAGAGTCATAGGTAGAAGTCACCTGGTGGTGGCCTGAAGTATTGAGCCTTTTTTATTTTAGGCAAAGGAAATCAGAAAGCTTTTTGAGTGAGATAAAGCAGAAGTATTTGAGGTGGAAAAGGATTGGGAGAATATTGAGATCACTTACTATTAGTTTAGGTATAAGGTCATGAAGGTCTAGAGTAGGATAGTGGTTCTAAAAATGGAAAAGAAACATTTAAGGACATGCTAAAGAAGGATCAGCAAGACAGTAATTGGCAGACTGGGGGAAAAGGGAGGTGTCAAAGAGGGTACCAGTGAGATTAGAAAATGGTACTCTCAGTGTACCAGTGAGATTAGAAAATGGTACTGTTGACTCTTGAAGTGTTGTTGTTTTTTTTTGTTTTTGGTGGGTTGGGGGGCAGGTGATGAATTTAATGGCTAGAGGAGATAGCCAACAAGAGGTTATAGGTCCAGTAGTGAAGATTAGGCTGGAGATGAAAAAATTACCTGAATAGAGTTGCTTTATTGACCAGGTGAACTTGGCTTTCTCTACTATACTTTTGCATTTCAGGAACAAGAAAGAGAGAATCTTGGGGATATCTATAATTGAGAAGTGGGGGGGGGGGGAGATTTGAAACTAAAAGGCAAATGAAGCATGACCAGAAAAATAAGAATAATAGCGTAGTATAGTATAAGGAGAACATTCTGTATAGGTAGAGCTATCGTCAACACTGTTGAATGCTAGAGAGGTCAAGAATAAGGACTGAGAAAAGGCCATTGGATTTGGTTAGGAAGACTTGGAGAGAGTAGGATTAGTTGAGTGACTGGTGGAGAGTTACTGTAAATTAGAATAAGAGGTGGTGGTATGAAGTATATTCAGTATTGTAAGATTTTGTGGTGAGGAGAAATACAATTCTCTTGGTGGTAGCAAGGTTAGGGATATTAAAGTTTTTGATAGCAGGGACCTGGCAGGAGTCATTGAAGATCTAAGAAATAGGGAATCATCCATAGAGCAAAGTTGCAGAGAGGAAGTAGGGAGGCTGAATCAAAAGTTTTGCTTTAACCTTAAAAAGGAGAAAGGGTAACTTGTCATTTGAGACTGTGGACAAGATAAAGGAGGATGGGTGGGACATGAGAGATTTTTGAGAAGTTTAAATTAAGTTGTTGGGGATATATGACATTTACCTTGTTAGAGTGAACTCTAGGATTTCCTTTTAACAGTTCGTAGGTTTAAGTATAGTCCTTTATTTCTTTCTGTATTTTTTTTTAAAGATCTTATTTTTATTTTAATTTTTATTTTATTTATTTATTTTTTAAACGTTTATTTATTTTTGAGACAGAGAGAGACCGAGCATGAACGGGGGAGGGTCAGAGAGAGGGAGACACAGAATCTGAAACAGGCTCCAGGCTCTGAGCTGTCAGCACAGAGCCCGACGCGGGGCTTGAACTCACGGACCGTGAGATCATGACCTGAGCCGAAGTCGGCTGCCTAACCAACTGAGCCACCCAGGCGCCCCTAAAGATCTTATTTTTAAGTAATATCCACACCCAACATGGGACTTGAACTCAATAATGCTGAGATCAGGAGTTGCATAGTGACTGTAGTCACTGAGCTGTAGTGACTGAGCCAGCAGGGGTCCCTAAGTATAGTCCTTTAGAAATCTTAATTATAAACAGTACTGCTAAGTTAAAAGAAGTTAACTTGTTCCCCACCCCAACCTTCTTTTATTCCTCTTGTACTTAGGCTTCTGAAGCCTTAAATGGTCAGATGGGTTCTTTGGATTTTGTAGACCCCATGTTCAGTAGAAATGTTTGACTTGAAAGTCATAAACAGACTTACTATTACTAGATTTAGCTGATACTTAATGCCATATGCAGATCTGGTCCACAGTTTTCCAAGGATAGTGCCAAAGAAAGGTGCTCAATAAATATTAGATTATTATCAGTTTTGGACTTTAAATTATAAGTGCTCAGACTTAGCCTTGTGCAGCACTTGGCATTGTACCCTTCATTAATAGAGACCCTTTTCCTGATTTTTTGAATTGGCTCCTAGTATGAGGGGCTCGATATAAGAGAGTGCACTGGACACTGTGAGTACTGATAAATCAGTGTGATGAATGAAGGCATGAAATTAGTTAAAAGTGAATCAATCTGTGAGGGAGATTTATAAATTTGTCAATAACAGTATCAGATGTACAGAATAAGCAGAAAGAGCTCTTAGTCACTTTTTAAAAAATCTATCCACCCATTTGTTTTTGACTAAGAAAGTTGAATTTAAGCTTTGTTAGAAGGGAAATTCATGTTATAGATGAAAATAGTGGACTTTATAACTCCATTTGGCAGCCATAATCCATAAACTGGCTTAAACATCATTTTTTTCTTTATGCTTTTTTGAGCACCTTAATTTTTTGAAATTAATTTCTTAAAAACAGGGTAGCAATTACTTTTAAATGGTATGTGGTATTGGCTTTGGATGACACAGTTTTAGACCTTCGGTAAGTAATTGTGGGAGAAGATTATGTAGATTATTGTATAATTCTGGTATTATTTTTCCTTCCTCATTTGTCTTATCTCAGCCTTTAGATCTGTGCTATCCAATACGACCACTTGTCTATTTAAATGTAAATGAATTAAGATAAAATAAAATAAAAGATTTAATTTCTTAGTCATACTAGCCATGTTTTAGGTGCTTCCTAGCCACATGTGGTCAGTGGGTACTGTATTGCCCAGTGGAGAGTCTATTTCTATTATCATAGAAAGTTGTGTGGATAGTTGTAGTCTAGATCTTTAGTTACTAATAATGCCTGGAAAGTAAATATCAGGAACTTGGAATAGATACTTAAAACACCCCAAACCATGGAATTTATACAACTTCAATCCTAACAAAGTCAGCCTTCTAAAAGTTAAATATTATTTCTTTAGGATAGCCTTTGTATTTAATTTTGGTCTTAGGCCTTACTCAGAGGTCATTCTGATAATAATGTAAGACAGAATAAAATAGTTGTGCTAAGAGCTGTCTCTGCCAGACTGTTTATTTAACAGCTTAATTAAGATATAATTGATGATACAATAAATTGTGCATATGGAAAGTATAACATTTAATAAAGTTTTGATATGTGTATATCTCTGGAACCATCATCATAGCCAACCTAATATATCTATTACCTACAGGTTTCCTCATGCCTCTTTATAATCCCTCCCTGTATAAGCCCTGTTCTTTTTTTACCCTCTCTGTTCACCTCTAGACAATTGCTGATTTGCTTTCTGTCACAATAGAGTAATTTGAATTTTCTAAAATTTTGTATAAGTGGAGTCATGCAATCTATACTCTCTTTTTTTTGGTCTGAGTTCTTTCACTCTCCATAATTATTTTGAGATTCACATATTGTATGAGATTACATGTACACATAATTCATTACTTTTTATTGTATGGATGTATCACAGTTTGTTCATCTATCTGTTGATGACTGCTGCTGTTGATAAGCTGCTATGAACATTTATATACAGGTCTTTGTATTGACATATGCTTTTATTTCTCTTGAGTAAATACCTAGGCATGGAATGGCTGGATAATATGGTAGGTTGTATGTTTAACCTTTTAAGAACTATTTTCCAAATTGGCTGCACCATTTTACATTCTCTCCAGTAGGGTGTGAATGTTCCACTGGTTCCATCGTTGCAAATTCTTGGAATGGCCAAGCTTTTTAATGTGACAGACTATTTTAACCAGAAAAGACTGTCCTAGGAGAATTAATTCCTGGTTCTTGCAACTTTTTGTATTTAAGTGCTACAAAAATAGTATTTTGTGAAAAGATTTTAAGACAGTCTTCTACAGATTTATTTACTCTTATTTTTGATAGTATTTGTTCATTAATGCTGATTTGAAACTCAATTTATGAGAGCCATTACATTTCCTTTCTTACTTATTTCTCTTTTTTTGTTCTAGCGGCCCCTTTGTTGCTTTATGCAAACAGACGGGACTTGCGATTGGTTGATGCTACAAATGGCAAAGAGAATGCTACGATTGTAGTTGGAGGCTTGGAGGATGCAGCTGCGGTGGACTTTGTGTTTGGTCATGGCTTGATATACTGGAGTGATGTCAGCGAAGAAGCCATTAAACGAACAGAGTTTAACAAAACTGAGAGTGTACAGAATGTTGTTGTCTCTGGATTATTGTCCCCTGATGGACTGGCATGCGATTGGCTTGGAGAAAAATTATACTGGACAGATTCTGAAACAAATCGGATTGAAGTTTCTAATTTAGATGGATCTTTACGAAAAGTTTTATTTTGGCAAGAGTTGGATCAACCCAGAGCTATTGCCTTAGATCCTTCAAGTGGGTAAGTTTTGTGCAATGTACAAAGGCTGTTGCATCTCTGTTTCCTGGTTTCTTTCTGCTAGCATAGACTCCCCCATCCCCAAGAGAAAAGAGGTCAAAAACCCAATTTTAGATTCTTTGAGCTTCTTTTCAAGTAGACTTGAATGTGGAAGATTGTGTTGTGTTCTTTAAGATGTTTCTGTAAACAGTTTTGTTTCTAATATCACTTACAGGACAGCAATATATAGAGTTCTTGGTTTGTTTTCTACATTTAATAAGTACAAGAGGATAATTAGAAGAAGAAGGAATGAAGACCTAAAAGAGTAGTATTGATTTATGGATCTTAAAACTTTCATTGTATATGCAATCATTTTGTAGTACTAGTGTTTTTTTAATTAAACTCTGAACTATTATTTAATAATTTAATATGCCAGTATTGAATGAACAATAAAAATTAAGTTGTTAACTCATTTCTAATTCAAGAGATTTGCTGTAAAGATTTATTTTCTAATGAGAAGGGAAACGTAAAGCCAAGGGTAAATCCTGTTAGAAAATGTGAACTGTGTCATTATATGCTTCTGTTACTATGCTTCACTTCTACCATATACCATTCCTTGATACTTGTTTATTGAATATGTTGTCATGCCACCTGTCATGGTAGGGGTAGATAAACATCTAAACATGAACCTGAAATGAGTTACTAGTAATTTAAAATCTAAAGATAAGTAACCTGCAAATAACCATTTTAACACTTTGTTTTCTTTGACTTTCAAGTATGTTGGAATGTTTTAAAATTCATTTATAGGAGTGCCTGGGTGGCTCAGTCGGTTAAGCGTCCAACTTCAGCTCAGGTCGTGATCTCATGGTTCGTAAGTTCAGGCCCCTTGTTGGGCTCTGTACTGAAGGTCAGAGCCGGGAGCCTGCTTCAGATTCTGTTTCCCCCTCTCTTCTGCTCCTCCCCTGCTTGTACTCTGACTCAGTATAGTGAAACTTTAGGATGAGAAGTCTGGAACACACATGTAATTTTTATGTGTGTGTATTTATATATATGTGTGTGTGTGTGTGTGTGTGTATTAAAATTGTATAATTTTCAGAGGGGCATTAAGAGGTATCTGCTAAAGTCAGGATGGTCTTTTAATAAAGCATGATAAAATACAGTGGTTCTAGTGGGAGGAAAAAGTATTGAGTGGCCCAAGGAGGAGGTCACAGATGTTGGATATGCAATAAACTGTACAGATTGAAGAATTTGGTTGTTGAGAACTTGAAAGATATTTTTGACAAATGGAATCTGTGTTTTTCCAACAAAGTTTGAGAGTCTCCGTGTTGAAATGTTTGTGAGGTTACTGCTTTATAGAGCATACAGGGTTTTTGGTGCTTTCAGTGGTCATTAGGGAACTTTGGTGAAAAGACAAATAGTTCTTAAAATTTTTTTTTTGACAGACTTAATTTTATAACTGTAAGGGTGATGATGGCAATTTAGCCAAATACCCATTAAGTAGTATGTTTAGAGTTCTGCTTTTTGTGTTCTTGTTGGGGAGAAAGAATATCTTTAAGGATTTGCAGTGTATTTAAAGACAGAAAACTTGGGAGAGAGAACTTTCCCTTCTTCAAAAGCCTGTTTATTTGCATTATGTAGTGTGTAAGTGGAGAGGGGAAGAGTGTTAAAAAAAATTGGAAGGGCCACAGAGCTCTTGTGGTGGATGGGTAGATAAAAGAGCTTGATTACCACAGTTCTGGAGCAGCATGTAGATCATTTCTATAAGGAATAATACGATAGTACATCATATAAGGGATAATGTGATGGTACATATTCAAGGGAGCTGAATTTATAGGTAACTCTTCACTCAGGATTTGATAATATAATGATTAAATGAGTCATTCTCATTTTGTGCCCTAAAGCTGATCAGCTTTACTTCTGGGTGTCTCATCTGATAAGTATCTAGGAAGTAAGTTTACCGTATGATTAAAAAATACATTAGAGTTTTTCTGTGGCTAACTTCCCAGTATTGAAGATGAGAAACCACCAAAGACTCAGCTGATCAAGAATATTACTGGAAGAATCAATAAAACTGTGCTTTGAAGGTAGACAGTAGTGTTATTAAAGCTTCTAAGGGATGCTCAGTGAAGGCGTAAAGTTTGCTCAGACACTCAAATATTTTTTCATTATTTTTGAAGGTTGTGGTTAGTGTTGCTTATGTGTAGGAGTGTGTATGTAAATTTTCTCCCCCTCCCATTCTTAAAATCTTTTTAATTTTTGGAAAGTTATGTGTCATATGGCTATTTTTAAAATTACACAACTGGAAATAAATAGAATGCAGCCAAATGGTATACATTTGGTAGTTAGCATGATGGAGTGTAAAATTATATTTTAAACTCATGCATTTAAAAATATATTCTATCAGTCTTCAGTGTTGATCTTAAATTTATGTTAAGGATTGTGGTTTTACTGGAAAAGTAATTTTAGATTGAGTACATCACTTATCAAACAGAAGAGATGATTTCCAGATTTATTTTGGGGGGGGGGAGAAATGAAGTTTACTTTCCAGAGAAAGTACATGAAAACAGTGCTGAAGAAAAATGTAGGCCTTATCAGAGTTCCAGTATCCTGGGTTATGGGGTTCAGAAGAGCTGACTGAGCTCTCTCACATCAGCTTATGTAAAAGGAAAGCTATTGAATGACTGGTATTGTTTGAGCCCTGGGAACTAGTGCAGACATCTGTGTGCTTTCGGATGTATGGAGTTCTTTGTGTGATCAGTCCATTTAGCCTAGACTGAAGGAAGATTTTTGTTTCCCTCCCTAAATTTGGCCTCTGTTAGTCTGAGATTTTTTTTTCTTTCTTTTGAGTGATGGCAGTGTAGAATTCAGAATAAGGGGCAGGAAAATGTGTGTATACAAATTGTTCCAGAAATGAACAACCATAGTTAGAGAAAGCAGTATCCTTACTTTATAGGGAAAGGTATTCCTGACTGTGTGGCTGCTCTAATTGTAAGTTCCTTAGTCTGTTTCACAATGACTGTACTAATCTTAGTGATGTTGAGGGCCAGGTGTTTCAGGTACACATAAAGCAGTTTTAAGGGTTTTTTGTTTGTTAAGGATCTGTTCATATTTCAAATCCTTTTGGATATTTTTGAAAAAGTTAAACTTTAGTGATTCAGTCTGAAGTGAATTCATACTGAACCACTTTGAATGATACATATTTTTAAAATATATTCTTATCATGAAGAATAATATTTATAGTACTAAGAGCTCTGCTTTAAAAATGCTTGCAGAACTCAGTGGAAAAAGAATAATGTATACTTTCCTCAACAATTATATACATTTAATTGTCATATCTTGAGTATGTTTAAAAGTATTTTCTACACTGTTATGTTCCAGGTGACAAAAATCATTCCTGCCACATAGAAGGTGTTCAAAAATATTTAAAAAATCTTTTAATGTCTATTTAATTTTGAGAGAGAGACACAGACAGAGCAGGAGTGGGGGAGGGGCAGAGAGAGAAGGAGATACAGAATTGGAAGCAGGTTCCAGGCTCTGAGCTGTCAACACTGAGCCCACTGCGGGGCTTGAACCCATGAACTGTGAGATGACCTGAGTCCAAGTTGGCCGCTTAACCAACTGAGCCACCTAGGCACCCCAATAAATATCTTTTGAGTGACTGGATTTTTTATTTTCTTTCATAATCCTTTTAGTTTTCCTTGTTAGAGGAGAAAATGTTTTCTAAGCAAATGTAAATTTTAGCATCATCTCATGAATTCTACCTCAGTATGGTTTTGATTATAATTTCTTATTTAAAACATAACAAGGTTTTTAGTTTTTCAATTCAGTTCATCAAGATTATATTTTATGGAAATATAAAAGTCACTTATAAAGTCACTTATAAATATAAGTCATTTTATCTTTTTGGACTTCAGTTTTCTCATCTCTAATATGATGGGTTTCTTTCAGTTTTGACATTGTTTAAACTTAAAAAGTGAAGATATTTAAATAAGTACTCTATATCAATTTAAAATTTTTTACTTTACAATTACACATTCAAGTCCATAATTTAGTGTATGTTACACTTAGAATTATTTCTGCAGAACAGATTCTTTTTAAAAATTTTTTTCTAAAGTTTTTTTTTAATGTTTGTTTATTTTTGAGAGAGAGAGAGAGAGAGAGAGTGCACAAGTGGGGGAAAGGCAAAGAGAGAAGGGGATGGAGGATCTGAAGTGGGCTCTGTGCTGATAGCAGAGAGCTCGGTGTGGGGCTGGAACTCATGAACCTTGAGATCATGACCTGAGCCAAAGTCAGATGCTTAACCGACTGAACCACCCAGGTGCCCCTTTGCAGAACAGATTCTTAAAATTTGTTTCTACTGCCCTTATTGCATAGGTCATCACACTCAACACCCCCCCCCCCCCCCCCCCCGCCCTTTTTTAGGGCTATTCGACTCGTAAAACCAGTTTGCCAATTCTACGTGATGTAAATTGGAAAATACTGTAAACTGTCAAAGGTTCTTTTTGTTTGAAGAATGAAAAAGATAGCAAATTACTTTCAGGCAGATTATATAGGTTAAACATATGTTTGGGAGGTGAGGTTTTGAGATTACTACCCCAAATTTAAGAGAAACGTATTAGAAAAGCCACTAATCCAGGAAATCTGGATTATTGGTTTGGCTTTACCCGCCTCTGGGGTATGATGCAAGGTCCTTGAAAATGAAAAGAAAACTTTTTAAGAATAAGTAAGTGTGTGTGTATATGTATATTTTCAAATGTTAGTGTAGGGCTCTTTACTTAAAAAAAAGAAAAATCTTAACTCATATCCAATTTTTACAAGAAATCTTAATCCCATCCAATTTTTAGTTCTTTATGTCTACTATTCTTTATGTCTACTATCCATTACCCTTAGATTGAGTTTTAATTATGTAGTCAAAATTTTTTTATGTCCTCTATCTCCAGGCCCACTTTTATTGAAGGAATATTAAAAAGGAATATTTACAGTATAACTAAATGACTTTACCTAGTCCAGTCTCTTAATAGTTTTGGTTTTTCAGTAAACGCTTTCCTTGCTTGCAGCACTGACCTTTTAATTCGGCCTAAGCAGAAAGAAGAATAAAATTTTGTGAGAGTAAACAACAGGATACCTTTAACTGTCTGTATTTTGGTGATCTTACGTACCCTTGCTGTATTCCACTGTGATTGGCTCTTTAGAAGCTACAGTAAATTATTTTTATTTTTATTTTTTATTTTTTTAAGACATAAAAAGACATTTTATTATTGTTTTGCTACATAACAGTGAATACACTCAATTGCATTTTCTCAAATGGCAAATAAGGCACAAGATAACATCTCTTTGATTCCTGAAAACCTCAATATCATCTGTCTTTTGGTGGATCCAGTTTCCTACGACGTCTATGATACTGTCCACGAGGATACCAATGGTGCTTAGTAGTAAAGAACATTTTGCTAAGTTGTTCTATCATAGGTCCTTGCTCCAAGGGTTCATTTTTTTCTTCTAATCTGGTTTTCAGCACTTGATCATGTGTTTCTTCATTATTACACACAGGATCTGGCCATGGGATAGGTTTTGTACGTTCATATGGAATGTCCACAGAAGGGTGGTAGCATACTATTGTCCTGCCATCAGATGTCAAAGCAAGCTCTACTTTGCAATTATAGTCATCTGGAAGAGGCGAATACGTAGATTTATGACAAACACAATATAAAGCTCCGTTTTGAATCGGAAATAAATGTTTCCAGATAGTTCTGTTTGATATCACCCGTTTTACTGCTGCTAATACCATGGTGACTCAAGATGCTTATCCGGTGGTGTGAAAGATGACCTGGAGAAACTGCTTTTAAAATCTGCTTCCAGGCATACCTATTTTCATCCCTGACCGACGCTCACCGCGAGCCCGCCATCTTACCTCCTACAGTAAATTATTTTTAACTGGCACCAAATATTTGTGCCATTGAGCCTTTAAGATTTTGGAAGGAGTTTGCCAGAGAGCTGATTTGTGAGGTAGGAAGAAAATGATTGTCTTTAGTATTTTTCGCATTATTTAATATTGATACTGTATTCCTTTTAGAAGTTTTTCTCTTAAGACTTCCTGATTTTTATACTCTTTGGTTTTCCTATCACTTGGACCACTCTTTTCCTTCTTTCACTAGCTCTTGAGATACGGAATAGTAAAAGTGCATCATTTTCTTTATTCTTTCCCTGAGATTATATCCATTTCCATAGCTTTTGCATAGAAGCAGATAGCCAATTATGCTAAAATAGAAAGCTTCATGCTAGTCTTTGCTTTAAAACATTGGTTCTGTGTATGAAGGATCTTGCTCCATATCTCAGCAACGTACAGTTTTGAAAGATGTCCTGCAAACTGGGGGAGCCTATTTTCTACCCATTAAATCCTAGAACTGGTAGGAAATCTTGAGGATCTTATAGCTAAAGGCCTTCACTTTTTGGCTAAAGAAACCAAGGCCTTGGCCAAAATAAGAGACAGCTAGATTCTAATTTACAATTTTTTTTTTTTTTGTAATTTGAGAGAGAGAGAGTGAGCAGGGGAGAGGGGTGGATGTGTGGGGGGAGGATGCAGGAGAGGGAGAGGGAGAGGGGGAGAGAGAATCTTAAGCAGGCTTCATGCTTGGTGCAGAACTTGATGGAGGGCTCAGTCTCACGACCATGGGGTCATGACTGACCTAAGCTGAAATCAAGCCTTGGATGCTTAACCAACTGAGCCATCCAGGCACGCCAAGACAGCCAGATTCTTAGCTGAGATTTCCCAGTCTCACATTAAGTGCTTTTTTCTTCATGAAAAGCATCTTGATAAAGCTGTGTTTCTTGTTTTGTTTTGCAAATTGAATTACTTTAAAAATGCAACATGGTAGCTTTATTTAAAGAAGGATTTTTGTAAATTCTTTGTTTTTTAGATTTATACGCTATCATTTTTTATTTTACCATTGCTTTTTGCATGCACTTAATCCACTTGGGTTCAGCTTCCTTATATTGAAGTATGTACTTCAGCTTTTTTTAGCAAAAGTTGATTAATTATAAACTCTTGGTCTTCATCTGAAAATGTATTTAGTTTGCCCTCATTTGTGAGTGAAAATTAGTTGATTATAGAATCTGGGCAATAGTTATTTTCATTCAGTTGTAGGAGGGTCTTATGATTTTAATTGTTGCTATGAGAGGTCTGTTATTTTCTAATTAACATTGTGGCTTTGTAAGTACTTTATCTGTTTTTTTTTTTTTTTCCTGGTTCTTTAGAAGCAGCCCATAAGCATCTCTTAAGTTTTGATATTTTGCAGCTTTTCCTACACTGTGTCTAGATGTAGCTCTATTTTTTTTTTTTTTTTTTTTTTTTTTAGTCCTGCTTAGAACTCATGTTTGTAAAATCTATTATTATTGTTTGGTAGTTCTAGAAACTTATCATCCATTATTTTTTACTTTTCCCTCATCATCCTTAGAATCCTTTGGAACTCCTTTCTGCTCCATGACTCTTAATCTTGTTTTCATATCGTCTCTTTATTTCTCTGGGCTAGTGTGTAGTTTATTTTTTTACTTGTCTTCCAGATAACTAATTCTTTTCTCAGGTGTGCCTAATTTTGCAGTTTAATGAATCAATTGAGCTTTTAATGTCAGTGACTATGCTTTTCTAGAAGCTCTTTGTGCTCCTCATTTAAAAGACTTATGAGAAAATGTCAGCCTACATGAAAGTAGAGAGAATAGCATACCAATAATTTTAGACTTATAAAAAAGTTACAAAAATAGTACACCCCGCATCCCTTAAGATTAACATTTTATTTAACCATAGAACAGTTATATAGACCAAGAAATTAATGTTGATATAGTACTGTATCTCTGTGTACCATATTTAAACTTGTCCAGTTTTCCTACTAGTGTCCTTCTGGTCTAGGATCCCATATTGCATTTAGTTGGTATCTACATAGTCTTTTCTAATCTGGGACATTTTAGCAGTCTTTGTCTTTATAACCTTGACCTTTTGAACATTACTGGACAGTCATTTTTTAGAATGTCTCTCAATTTGGGTTTGTCTGATGTTTTCTTATGATTGATTAAGGTTATACTTTTTTGGCAAGAATACCACAGAAGTGATGTGTGCTCTTCTCAGGGCATCCATCATATCAATAGTGCATGATATGAATCCTGGCGATGTTATATTTGATTACTTATGATGTTGTCTGCCAGAGTGTTGTTTTTTTTTTTAAACTGGATTTACTGTTATTTTCCTTGCAATAAATATTGGAAGCTATGTAGTTACCTTGTTTCTCATCATTCTTTTATCCACTAATTTAAGCATTCTTTGATGGTTTTTGCCTGCAACGATGATTGCTGTGGTTTTGCCACATGGTGATTTTTCTAGTTCCATTGTTTCTTCCACATGTATTATTAAATTCTACTTTAATGAAGAGCTATCTTGTTCTTCCCACTTATTTATTTATGTATTGTTTATATTAGTATGGACTCATGTGCATTTCTTTAATTCTATAGATTATAGTCCAGTATAATGTCATCATTTTTTGCTTAAACTGTCCCAGATTTGGCCATTGGGAGCTCCTTCAAATTTGTTTCTGTGTCCTTTTGATAAGTCCTCATCATTTTTTGAGTACTTATAATGGTCTGACTGTGGAAGATGTTTCAGACTTATTTTGTCCTTTTTCTACTTCGTGCTTAGAATCAACCATTCCTCCAAGGAGCTCTGTCTCCTTTTATTGGAAAATGGTATTTATTTATTTATTTATTTATCTGTTTATCTATTTATCTATCTATCTATGAGAGAGAGCGAGTGAGAGAGCTGGGGAGGGGCAGAAAGAGAGGGAGACACAGAATCCAAAGCAGGCTCTAGGTTCTGAGGTGTCAGCACAGAGCCTGACGTGGGGCTCGAACCCACAAACTATGAGATCATGATCTGAGCCAAAGTCGGACACTTAACTGACTGAACCACCCAGGCACCCCTGGAAAATGGTATTTAGAAACTAAGATCTGGAAGCTAAGTGTGTTCATTGCTACTAGGTTTTCATTGCTTTTAAGACCTCTCAGTACACAGAGTTAAGAAATACATGGATGTGTACACGTGCACATAGTTCTGTGTATTTTCATCTTTGTCTATATATTCAAAAAAACATGAGTTCATTATATCCAGTTCCAACCCACTGCTGCAAAATTATATTATAGTCTTGTCCTTTTCTTCTTTTGGTCTGTTCTTTGATATTGAGAAACCTGGTCTTATCCACAGTATATTTTTGTATATTTGGGTGCAAACCTAGTGTGCAAGGGTTTCAGAATTGCTAACCTATTCTATGAGTAACAAATTTACTGTCTAGAATACAATGCTATGAAACTACTGTCCATAGAGTCAAAATACTGTCTTTGAAATTTATTTAGGTAATTTCTTATCTGTTGCAGTGTGGCTGTGTTCTTCATTTATAAAACAATTATTACTGTTTGTCTTCCATTTCGAATGTTCCCCTGTATCCTAGCTGATTTTAAGTATTGATTTATATTGGAGTTTGTCAAACAATTGCCATTTTTTAAGAGTTAGAAATAAGACAAAAAGTTATACTCTGAGTAGTGTCCTTCTTCCCCATCTCTTTTACCCTGGTCCTATTCCCCCTTCCTGTCCAGTCTGTTCCCTCTTATTTATAGGTATTTTACTTTCATTAATTTTTGGTTTTATCTTCTTGAATTCCTTTTTGCACAAATGAGCTAATGCACGAGTGTTCTTTTATAGTTCTGTGTGTTTCCATCTTTGTCTACATATGAAAAGAACATGAGTTCATGTTGATAACTCCAGTTCCAGTCCACCACCGCAAAATTACATACTAGTCTTGTCCCTTTCCTCTTTTGGTCCATTCTGTGATAGTGGAAGCCTGGTCTTATCCACCTCCCCCTGCCTTTTTTCCCCTCTCATCCTGTTGCCTTACTGGAAAGATTGTACAGTTATCCAGTAGAATGTTTTAGATTTTGGATTTTCTAAGTGATCCTTGTAATGTTTGACTTATTTTTATGTCTTTACATTTCTTATAAAATGAAATTTAAAATAGAAGACTTAGTGACAAATTCAACATTTTGCACGAATGCTTCATAGGTAGTACTAAGTACTTTGTATTCATCACATCAGAAAGCACATAATATCTTGTCCTCCTTGTAGTGATACTAAGATAGTTCATTAGGTTCAGATGGTGAAAGTTAACATCTTTATTATAAAGCTGAGTTTTTCCTCTTATATCCTTCACATAATTTGTGGGATGATCCTTTTGTACTATGCCAATATCCAGTTCCTCATCTATTGATTGTTTTAACACCCACTGAACATTATTTTTTTGTATTATTTTATTAGGAATATCTGTTACTGTTTTATGATGTTTTATCTCATGTATTTTATTCCATATTTTATGTGTTTTAATCTTTTTAAATATTTATGATCTCTATTAGATTGCTCGGTTGTCTAAAGTTTTTAGAAATTCACTTCTGTGCTTTGTTATATTTGCTGTTTCTTGCTTAAGGTGAACTGTTGTTTCCATAGGTACTGTATAGTTTCGGATTGTGAGCTGATCTTCAGAGGAGTTACTGGCCTCCGGGGTGGGGGGTTGGTGGTGCATATCCCTCTAGAGAGGTTTTAGTTTGCTTCTGCTAACCACCCTACAGGGTTTCCAGGGACAACTTTATTTTCTGTTTTTAAATTGAAATATAATTTCTATACAGTAAAATGCACAGACCTTATTTATGCGGTTTTAGCAGATGTGTACACCTATGTTATCACCTTGTTCAAGCAGAGATCATTTTTTACATTTAATTTTTGGAGTTCGAAGTTCCTGTACCATGTACAGAGAATTAATTCAACCTCTAAACCGATGTGAGGGCAGTGTGTGGTTACAAAGTCTTTGCTGATTTTTCCTACCTTTTCAGAACCTAGGCCAAGACTGAAAAGCTCCTTTGCCTTCCTCTGCCAGTGGCAAATTTTTGTATTTCATTGTTCCCAGGGAGTCTGTGAAATGTGCAAGAATCTTCTCACAGTGTGTTTCTTATGTGTCAGGGCCTTATCTTCCCTGTTTTGCTGCTGAAACAGAAGTCCCTCAGTTTCTGAGATGAGAACATCCTAAAGGGTTGTTGTAACATCAAGCATGTACTACTTTTTACCTCCCTGTTCATTTTTGGCTGTCTAGAGATTTCTTCCCCTACTTTCATGATACTTAGCTCTATATTTAAAAGCTTGTTTATGTATTTTTATTTTGTGTATATGTATGTCTTAGTCTGTTTGGGCTGCTGTAACAAAATAGTGAATGGCTTATAATGACAAATTTATTGCTTACAGTTTGGAGGCTGGGAAGTCTAAGATTAGGGTGCCAGCATGGTCCCCTTCTGGTGAGGGCCCTCTTTTTGGTTCATAGCTGGTGCCTTCTTGCTGTGTCCTTACACGGTGGAACAACGTAGGGGTTTCTTTGTAGCTGTGTCCTCATTACTAAGCACCTCTCAAAGGCTCCACATCTTATCACCTTTGAGGGTTAGAATTTCAACATACGAATTTTGAAGGGACACAAGCATTCAGACCATGGCAATGTATAAATCAAATAAAAGTGGTTCTAGAGGTTTTGTAAAAGGAGGGTTTTCTGCTTATTTTATTATTAAATTATCAGAAATAGAAATTCTAACTTTCATGTTTTTAATATTGCCTTTTCTTATTGTGGATATATATGCAAGATAAGCATTATTCATACTTACTAATATGTGTATTAATGACTTTTAATTATAAGTAGGATTAAATAGGTAACTTCAAGAATCACAAAATGATTTATGATCAAGTATAGATCTGGTTCATTTAGTTTTTATGACTCAATTCTAAATGTTCTCTTTATTAGCCACCTTTGTGTGTAATTACTTCTTGTAAAGGGTACAAAACCTAAACCAGTTTAGGTTTATTGAAACTGAGCGCTTCTGGATATTTTTGTTAGGGGAAACTGGATTCAGAATGGAGAACATACTAGACTAGGGTTTGTGAACATTTTGGAAAATTTATTATTTTATCCTTACCTAAATTGTAGACATTATTATGCTTTGGATTGTAGTAAATTTGTATAAAATGGTTGATATCTAGTCTGATTGTCAATTGAGGTATTTTTACTTCCTGGCATAAGAAATTTTGATGTTTTAAAAACTTAACAGTTTCTTTACTTACTGTAATTACTTCCTAATTAAAATAAAGCCTGTCTTCAACCCTTCACTTCATTTAAAATTTATTTTCCAGAAAGTATTGCAGTGGATATCAGGCCAGATACAACAATAAAATTACATTTGTATGGAAACTAGTGAACAGCATTTAACAGCCTGGTACTGGTTCATGATTTTTGATGAATAGCAGATGTGAATACTATTGCAAACTGGCGCTGTAACCGTATATGTTTAATTCTTCAGTATCAAGTAAGAATGTTTATCTTCTCTTAAGTCAAAGCCAAAACAGAACCCATTGAAGCCAAAATAAATTAGGGGCCAAATAGACCACATAATTGAGAGTTAGTAATAATTGTTGCTGAAGATTTTTTCTATATGAGCCTGTAGCCTGGCCTGTGAGAAGCCACAGGCAACATTTATCAAACAGTCTTGCATCCTAAGGATACTAAAATTGGCTTTTCAATATGATGCGGATAAAAAACTTTTGCAGAATATATTACACAGCTAGTTGAATTTAGACACTTTATTGTTGAGTACATTCAGGTAATCATAGAGTTTCTAAGCTAGGTTAACTCCCCAAACAAAAAAACTAAGCTAAACCAAACCTACTTTTTAATATGTGTACCCCAATTATTTTTGGAAAGATACAGTGATGTAGTCAAGGAGTTTACCTTGTAGTCTTATTTTTAAGCAAGTGGTTTAAGAGGGAGGTGTCAAGCCTCAGTGTCAGATATTCCTCATTCTAATAACAAAATATTTAAATCATATTCTAACAGAGAATATAGAGAATATTTTTTTCCTCAGAAATCTTTTTTTCCCTGCATCCTAAAATCTCTATTTGGCTGCAGTCTGTTTTTATTTAACTGATAGATCTTTAAAAAGTTTACACCTTTCTCTTATTGGCTGGTGCCCAACCCCCTTTAAAGGTTAACTTTGTCTTAAAAGTACCAGCACCCAAAGATTGCTCTTTATGAAGTCTGACACCTTAGTGTGACTGACACTCAGGCTTTTAGCAGGTGCTCCACACTCAGCGTGGAGCCTGACACAGGACTTGATCCTACAGCCTTGGGATCATGACCTGATCCAAAATCAACAGTTGGTCTCTCAACTGACTGAGCCACCCAGGTGCCCAGATGCTGTATATTTAGTTCTGGAAATGGCCTTCACTTACCTTTCCAATGCAGATGTAACTCTTGATGACTTATTTGACATTCATTGCCCCCATGATGCTTTCTATTGGCAACTCTACCCTAGCTGTTTCTGGAAATTTTGAAGTCAGAATTATTTTGAAATATGACAAACAAAAGTCCCTAAAGGATCCAATTTTGTTTTTAAATTATCTGTATTTAATAAATTAATGTGAAAAACTCTAAAGGTAAAGTTTACTGAGAATTTTTAAAGCTCTTTTATAAACTTGGGATTTTTCTAGTTTACATAGTCTTTCTGATACATAGAATGGACCTTTAATTTCTTTTAATACCTAGGTGTCTGTTAAGTTTATAGAGATATTGTATCTTTGTACCATGTCTGGATTATACATATTTGAGAACAGAGCATGGTACTCTTATCTTGTACTACACTTGTACTAAGGGATGTAAATTGGTATTCATTACTGTAACTCAGCTTTGTCTCCTCACCTGGCTCAAATAAAGTCCTCAGATAATCATAACCCAGTTTAACAGAGTAAGTCTTCTGTATCTACTTTGGATACAGGAGATACTTTATCTGATTTTGGAGGACAAATCCCATTAGATGTTTTCTTTCCTCTGTTAGGGTTGTTCTTTTCCCCTCATGCTGAATGATGGATGAGTTTGGGTTTACAAAATGGAACTATCCGTGTGATCAGCTGCCATAGTTCTCCAACATCACATCCCTTTATAGTGTCCTCTGAGCAGGGCTCAATAGCTTCCACTCCTTTTGGATCAGCTTCATTGACGCATCCCTGAGTGCCATAAATGTTTCTCTCCTGACTCTCTAGGACCTGTTGCCGTTTTACTGTGCTCCTTGGAGAGGGACAAAGTTGCATAAAGCAGATTCTGAGCCTGAAGCCTAGGGAAAAATACAATGTGACTGCTGTGGAGAGGACCCAAGCACAGAGCCTCATTCTGCTGTCAGGTCATTCCGTTACTAGAGATACCCACTTGTTGCATTTTAAGAATAACATTAATTTCTTTCAGGCTCTGTTTCTTTTTTTTTTTTTTTTTAATTTTTTTTTTTTTTAACGTTTATTTATTTTTGAGACAGAGAGAGACACAGCATGAACGGGGGAGGGGCAGAGAGAGAGGGGAACACAGAATCAGAAGCAGGCTCAGGCTCTGAGCCATCAGCCCAGAGCCCGACGCGGGGCTCGAACTCGCGGACCGCGAGATCGTGACCTGAGCCGAAGTTGGATGCTTAACTGACTGAGCCACCCAGGCGCCCCTCAGGCTCTGTTTCTTATTCTTTCCTGTGGATACATAATTTAGCTGCCTTTGGGAAAAGGTACCAATTGAAGGTTTGGTACCAATCTTACTGACCAATACAAATGAGTACTAAGCTTTATAGAACAGCAAACTGAAGCAAAAGGGCTTTGTCTTTTTTTTTTTTTTTTTTAAGTTTACTTATTTTGAGAGAGTGAGAGAGAGAAAGAGAGTGTGTACACATGAGCAGGGGAGGGGTAGAGAGGGAGAGTGAGAGAATCCCAAGCAGTCTCCACACCGCCAGCGCAGAGCCTGATGTGGGGCTCGAACTCATGAACTGTGAAATCATGACCTGAGTCAAAACCAGGAGTCAGATGCTGAACTGACTGAGCCACCCAGGTGTTCCACATTTTTTAAAATTTATTTTTATTTTTAAATTTTTATTTAAAATCAAGTGAGTTAACATATAGTTAACTGTATGTTTCAGGAGTAGAATTTAGTGATTCATCACTTAAATATAACACCCAGTGCTCATCCGAACAAGTAAGTGCCCTCTTTAATGCCCATCACCCATTTAGCCCATCCTCCCAACCCAGCAGCCCTCAGTTCTCTGTATTTAAGAGTCTCTTATGGTTTGCCTTCCTCTCTGTTTTTATCTTATTTTTTCTTCCCTTCCCCTGTGTTCATCTGTTGTGTTTCTTAAATTCCACGTAGGAGTGAAATCATATTTGTCTTTCTCTCACTGACTTATTTCACTTAGCATAATACATCCCACCTGTTTTTTTGTAGACTTATTTTTTTTTTTAATAAATTAAAAATTTTTTAATGTTTATTTTTGAGAGAGATAGAGACTGAGTGCAAGCAAGGGAGGGGCAGAGAGAGAGGGAGACACAGAATCCGAAGCAGGCTCCAGGCTCCGAGCTGTCAGCACAGAGCCTGATGCGGGGCTCAAACTCGCAAACCACGAGATCACGAATGACCTGAGCTGAAGCCGAACGTTCAACCGACTGAGCCACCCAAGCGCCCCTTATAAAATTTTTTTAATGTTTATTTGTTTTTGAGAGAGAGAGAGAGAGGGAGACCCAGAATCCGAAGCAGGCTCCAGGCTCTGAGCTGTCAGCACAGAGCCTGACATGGGGCTCAAACTCACGAACCGTGAGATCATGACCAGAGCTGAAGTCAGACGTTTAACTGACTGAGCCACCCAGGTGCCCCATTTTGTAGACTTTTTTAAAGAGAAGTTTTAGGTTCACAGCAAAATTGAGTGTGACAAAATCTTTCTTTCGTTCTTTCTTTTTAAAAAAAATGCTTATTTACTTATTTTGAGAGAGACACTGAGAGCGTGAATGGAGGAGGGACAGAGAGAGACTGAAGCAGGCTTCAGGCTCTGAGCTGCCAGCACAGAGCCTGTTGTGGGGCTCAAACCCAGAACCGCAAGATCATAACCTAGGCCAAAGTTGGATGCCTAACCGACTGAGCCACCAGCACCAACCCCTGCCCTCTCTGCTGGGACAAAATATTTCTAATTCCTCCCTTCTGTAATAAAAGCTTTTATTTTCTATTCATTTATTCCTTCTCTAATGCTCTTCCTTTCTTTAATGTAGATCTGAGTTTCTTATTTATATCATTTTCTTCTCTTTTCAGAACTTCTTGCAAGGCAGGTCTACAGGCAAAAATTCCCTCAAGTTTTGTTTGAGAAAGTCTTTTTTCACTTTTGAATAATAATTTTGCAGGGTACAGAATTCTAGGTTGGTAGGTTCCCTGGACCTTTCACCTCTCTAAATACTTCAAATATTTCAATCCAGTCTTTTCTTGCTTGCATGGTTTCTGAGGAAAAGTTAGATGTCATTCTTATCTTTGCTCCTCTGTATCTGAGGTGTGTTTTTTTCTTCTGGATTTTGTTTTCCCAAGATTTTTTCTATGTCTTTGAATTTCTGGGGTTTAAATATGATTTGCTTAGGTGTAGGTTTTTTTTTTTTTTTTTTTAATGTATTTATGCTGCTTTGCTGTTCTGTGAGCTTCTTGGATCTGTGGTTTGGTGTCTGACATTAATTTGGAGAAATTATGAGTCATTATTGCCTCACATATTCCTTTTTCTTTTCCTTCTGGTATTCTCATCATGCATATGTGTATCTTTATGTTATATCTTTTGTAGTTGTCCCCCGGTCCTTGGATATTCTGTTCTGTTTTGACACCCGCACCCCCCCCCCCCCCCGCCCCCCCGCCAGTCGTTTTTCTCTTTGGCTGTTTCTGTGGACATATCTGTAAGCTCAGATTCTTTCCTTAGCTGTGTCCTGTCTACTATTGATTCCATTAAAGGCATTCATTTCTGTTACAGTGTTTTTGATCTCCATCTTTTTTTTTTTTTTTTTTTTGATTCTTAGAATTTCCTCCATCTCTTGGGTCATATTACCGATCTGTTCTTACATGTTGCCTATCTTTTCCATTAGAGTCCTTGGGATATTAATTATGATTGTTTAAATTTGTAGTCTGATAATTCCAACATGCCTGCCATATCTGAGTCTGTTTCTGATGCTTGCTTGCCTTGTTTTTTCAAAGTAATTTTCTTTTTAATATGCCTTATAATTTTTCGTTGAAAGCCAGCTATAATATACTAGGTAAAAGGAATTGCAGTAAATTGGCCTTCAGTAATGTGTTGAGTAATGTGTTTTGGGAGAGGAGAAGCATTCTATAATTCTTTCACTGGGGCCAAGTTTTGTTGTTTTGTTTTTTTTTTAAGTTTACATCCAGGTTAGTTGGCATATAGTGCAACAATGATTTCAGGAGTAAATTCCTTAATGCCCCTTACCCATTTAGCCCATCCTCCCTCCCACAGTCCCTCCAGCAACCCTCTGTTCTCTATATTTAAGAGAGATGTTTTGTCCCCTCCCTGTTTTTATATTATTTTTGCTTCCCTTCCCTTATGTTCATCTGTTTTGTATCTTAAATTCCTCATATGAGTGAAGTCATGATATTTGTCTTTCTCTGACTAATTTTGCCTAGCATAATACCCTCTAGTTCCATCCACGTAATTGCAAATGGCAAGATTTCATTCTTTTTGATTGCCAAGTAATACTCCGTTGTGTATATATACCACATCTTCTTTATCCATTCATCCATCGATGGACATTTGGGCTCTTACCATACTTTGGCTATTGTTGATAGTGCTACTATAAATTGGGGGTACATGTGCCCCTTTAAAATCATACACGTGTATTATCCCTTGGATAAATACCTAGTAGTGCAATTGCTGGGTCATAGAGTAGTTCTCTTTTTAATTTTTTGAGGAACCTCCATACTGTTTTCCAGAGTGGCTGCCCCAGTTTGCACTCCCACCAGCAGTGCAAAAGAGATCCTCTTTCTCCTCATCCTCGCCAACATTTGTTGTTGTTTGAGTTGTTAATGTTAGCCATTCTGACAGGAGTGAGGTGGTATCTCATTGTGGTTTTGATTTGTATTTCCCTGATGATGAGTGATGTTGAGCATTTTTTCTTGTGTCAGTTGGCCATCTGGATGTCTTCTTTGGAGACGTGTCTGTTCGTGTCTTTTGCCCATTTCTTCATTGGATTCTTTGTTTTCTGGGTGTTGAGTTTGATAAGTTCTTTATAGATTTTGGATACTAACCCTTTATCTGATATGTCATTTGCAAATATCTTCTCCCATTCCATTGGTTGCCTTTTAGTTTTGCTGATTGTTTCTTTCACTGTGCAGAAACGTTTTATTTTGATGAGGTCCCAGTAGTTCATTTTTGCTTTTGTTTCCGTTGCCTCTGGAGACGTGTTGAGTAAGAAGTTGCTGTGGCCAAGATCAAAGAGGTTTTTGCCTGCTTTCTCCTCGAGGATATTGATGGTTTTTTGTCTTTTGTTTAGGTCTTTTCATCCATTTTGAGTTTATTTTTCTGTATGGTTTAAGAGAGTGGTCCAGGTTCATTCTTCTGCATGTCACTGTCCAGTTTTCCCAGCACCACTTGCTGAAGAGACTGTCTTTATTCCATTGGATATTCTTACCTGCTTTGTCAAAGATTAGTTGGCCATACATTTGTGGGTACAATTCTGGGTTCTCTCTTCTGTTCCATTGATCTGAGTGTCTGTTTTTATGCCAGTACCATATTGTCTTGATGATTACAGCTTTGTAATACAGCTTGAAGTCTGGGATTGTGATGCCTCCAACTTTGGTTTTCTTTTTCAAGATTGCTTTGGCTATTCGGGGTCTGGTTCCATATAAGTTTTAGGATTATTTGTTCTAGCTCTGTGAAGAATGTTGGTGTTAGTTTGATAGGGATTGCGATTAGGGTCCTGTTTTTTTTTTTTTTTTTTTTTTGAATGTTGTATTTATTTTTGAGACCAAGAGAGAGCATGAGCAGGGGAGGAGCAGCAAGAGAGGGAGACAAAGAATCCTTAGCAGGCTCCAGGCTCTGAGCTATCAGCACAGAGCCTGACGCAGGCCTCAAACCCACAAACCATGAGATCATGTCCTGAACCAAAGTTGGACACTCAACTGACTGAGCCACCCAGGCGAGGGCCCAGTTTTTTAGTGAGCCTGTGCTCCTGAGCTGTGAGCTTGACAAATGCTTCTTAGTTTTTTTCCTCATTAGGTGGGTCAAGGTGGCTACAGGATGCTGGAGTTGGGTAATTCCCTTCCCTTAGGTGGGTTAGGCTCTGATAAAACCCCAATAGTTTAGGCTCTGGTAAATTTGTGTCCCTCTAGGGCAAGCCTTGCTAAGAAGAATACAATGTGTTGGTTAGTTTATCCTTCCTCCTGCTGGGAGCATGAGGTGATATTTCTTTGATCTTCACTGTGAGGCCCTGGTAGAGTTCCTGGAGGTAAAACTTTCCGAAGTGTGAGGGCCCCCTCATGACTGACTCCCTTTAGAAATTTTAACTTTCAGATTTGTCTAAGCTAAGGCTCTTACAAGTCAAATACAGTTTAGGTTTCCTACCCTACTACTGATTCTCCTGGAGGTTTCTGTTTATGGGTTTCTGCTCTTGTAAGTTGTGATATTCTGGATTTGCTTTTCTCCAGTTTTGAGGGCACCAATTTGCTATGTGACCCTGCCTCTCTGATGGATCTAAGAATTGTTGATTTTTCAGTTTGTTCAGGTTTTTGCTGGTCATTAGAATGGAGTGATGACTTCTGAGCTACTTTCACACTGGACTTAAGTTGGAAGTTAGAGCTTTGTTTGTTTTTTTTTTTTTTTGCATTGAAAATATGAATACATGACTCATGGGAAAATAATAATATGATATTTATTAACCAAGAGGATCTTACACAGTATAGTCTGGAATTTTAGTTTTGATAGATGAGTTCTAGGAATATTCAGAGGTCTTTATCTGGTTTGGGGCAGGCTTTAGGGGCTAGAACCTATGTGCTGTTGAATCTTACTTATATTCTCAGTCACATTCCCTGAATCATTGGTATTGGATTTAATAATATTGTTATTTATTAAAATAAACTTAATCTATAGTAAGCAGATACTGTTTAGACTAGACTGACTTTGTGTAAAAATCTTTACAGTGAGACTGAGATAAGCAAATCTGCCTCGTATCAGTTTGTATATGGGAGGACCAAAGTGGAAGTGAAATCAGCAAAATGAGTTCATAACTGTCTTTATATGCTTTCATTAATTTATTAATGATAGAGGTGTGAGTAAAACTCTCAAAACTTAGTTGTAAAATAAGATGAAATCTGTTTTCTTATATACTGTAACAATTTTTCTTTTAAGCCTAATCATGAGCAGACAACTGTTAGTAATCTGAAAGCAAAGTTTTCTGAAATGAGTCTCCTCAGAGATTGTGGAAAGAGTGGTATGTGCATGGAGATAAGACTACAAACATGAAAACTCTGTATCCTGTTTAGTAGAATTGAAGATGACTTTGGAAATGTGTGTGTTTGCCTGTAGAATGAGTGGTAAAATTGTAAGATGTTTTATGTTTATAAAAGATGAGAAGCATCATAAAAAAGCACACTGTGCATTTGTCAAAACCCATAGAACTTTAACTCAGAAAGTGAACCTTAATGTATGCAAATTTAAAAAAATAATTTAGAAGGTTGGAAGACCTTAGGTAGATTGCAGATTGAGACAGAAGATTCTAATTCTGTTAGAAATTATGAAAGAATCTCACTGACAGAGGTGGGGAGGAAAGGTGCTGACTTAATTAACTTTGGAAATGCATGGAACCTGAAAGACTAAGGGCGAAAGGAACTGCACATAAGCAGTGCACTCCAGTTGTCAGTGTTGCTTCCCATAGCTGTGATTGCATGCTAGAATTAAGCAGTTAAGTAAAATAGATCATACGAGGTAGGAACCAAGTTTCTTACTTGGGATAGGAAGGTACAAATAAACAAGGGGAAGGATGATCCTTGCGGTAGTGAATTAGAATTGAAGACCTCAGTATGAGCTCATGTTTAACTTAATACACAGCGTACATTTTAAGTCGGTTTAGTTCATTAACCTCAAAGCAATCAAACGTAAAAAATCTCAGCCCTGGAATTAATGCACAGTTTTTTATATTTAAGGTAGAACTAGTAGAAAAGTATATTATAGTTAATATTTTCAACATTGGCTTTCAAAAGCATTGTAGGATTTGTTAGACCTCACAGAAAGAATGTGGGAGAGTCCTAAATCCAAACCTGTGTATTAGCAATCATATTGTTGAATGACTTTGGATATGAGGGAGCTTTGTATTGATACAAACAAATACATAACCCATAATTGTAGAGTAATGATTGCATTTTGCACTATTTGTAATTTTATTTAAAGTACTGTTAAATATATGTGGTATGCTTCTTTCTTCTCTCTCTCTTTCTTTCATTCCCAGGAGGAAACACAGCAACAGAGTTTCAGTGTCGCTAATACTTGTACCTAATTTTCAGTTAAACAGTTTGTGGCAAGACTTGTAGAATGACCATTTTCAAGTCATTCTGAGGCTGAGATAAATGACTGTAGTATGCCATATAAAGTCTTGGGAAAATTCAAGTCCTATTTTTTCTTTTGATGAAATGAAGGGCTTGAGTGAAATAATTAGGGAGATATTTCTTAGAAACCTTGGAGCATCTTTGTAATTTTTTATTATGCATGCTTATTACCACATTTTCTGGGAGAATGATTTAAAATATTTTATCTTAGTGTTGCATTGTATCAACTATAATTTTGAGTTGGGAAAATACATACAGTCACAATATCACTGAGATTTAATTGATGCTTTATCTGGTTTGATGTAGTTTTATACTAGAAATATTGCTGTTTTCTAGAGTTGTATATACTACTTACGTTATTATATATTTACTGTGTATATTCTGATATTCCAAAGACCCATCTCTATGGAAAGGTAATACTTTGGTTTTACTCTGTTACAATGCATGTTCTGATTTAGTACTTTCGGATGGAGCTTGAGATTTTCTGAGGCTGTTGCTACATGGTCTATATTTTGAGTTGTAAGGCTTTAGAGCAAAGGGTGGTCCAAGTTTTCTAGAAACATTCAGAGTGTAAACATTTTAGTCTTTGTGGGCCACATATAGTCTCTGTTGCATGTTCTTTTTTCTTTTTCTTTTTTTCTTTCTTTCTTTCTTTTTTTTTTTAACAACCTTTAAAAATGTAAAAACCATTCTTAGCTCATAGGGCCATACAAAAACAAAGCATGGGCTAGATTTGAAACCCTCGTCATAGTTTGCCATTTTTGCTTTAGAGAAAAAGGATGTATGCATTCAGTTGTTGATACAAGCAAAAATTCTAGAATTGGTGTTTGTTTGTAGCTTTTCTGCATTTCAGATCATATGATTTTTCTCTGACATAATTAATGAAGTGAATTATGGTTCAGAAGCTGATGGTTCAGAAACTTGTTGCTTTCATTTTTTTGCTTATTGTAATTGAGGTATAATTTTACATAAAGTAAAATGTACCTTTTTTTTAGTATATGATATTGCAAATTTTGACAAATGCATACAATTCTGTGTTGTCAAAGATGAACAAAGCTGGACCCTAGTTAAAAGGGTAAGTTCAGATTTTAATCAGTAATATATTATTGCAGTGTGGAATAGAGTGCAGTGTAAATGGAATTCTACTTTGATTTGTACATGGGTAACTCAGTGTTTTAAAGGGAGAATGAAGGAGTAGGGAGGGGGTGAGCAAGGGTTCAGTAGAGTCAGGGGAGTGATAAATTACAAAAAAACTGGAAGGGGAAATTGGTCTGTGTGAAACCATCTGGGTTGGTTAACTGGCACTTATCCAAGGCTCCTGCCCTCCCACAGAGACTGGCAGACAGGGGCCCTATGTTCAGGTGTTGGCTGGAACAAACAGTAAATTCTTTTGGCAGCAGTGAGTTTTCTCAGGCAGGCACTTTATGAGGGACTAGGGTCATCTTAGGGATGCAGCCTTGAGCTATTAGAAGCTATGTTAGTATCCTGTTCAAGTCTTTGTAGGCCAAGGTTGAGGCCTAGCTGAGAAAGGACTCAATGGAACCTAGATAGAGGTTAGTCAGAGAATCTTTGTCGATACCAGCACCACAATTGAGATATGGAAGTGTTCTACCCCCCCCCCCCCCCAATTTCCTTGTGTGTTTTTGTACTTCTTGCCCCCCACTCTCAGCTCCTTGCAGTTACTGACTTGTTTTCTGTTCCTATAGTTTTGTCTATTCCAGAATGTCATATAAATGGAATCATGCAGTATGTAGCCTTTGAGATTGGCTTCTTTGAGGCTGAATAATGCATTTGAGATTTATCTGTGTTGCTGTGTGTATCAGTAGTTTTTGTTGTTGTGGCTGAGTAAGATTGTATGGATGCTTTACAGTTTGTTTATCCACTAATTAGTTCAAGAATATTTGGGTTGTTTCTAGTTTTGGCAGTCACAAATAAAGCTGCTTTAACTATTCGTATTATGTATGAGCCTAAGTTTTTATTTCTCTTTCATTACTCTTGGGTAAATACCTAGGAGTCAGATTGCTGTGTTCTGTGGTAACTATAATTAACTTTATAAGAAACTGAAAATTTGCCAAAGTGGCTGTGCCATTTTTCATTTCCACTAGCCGTGTATGAGAGTTCCAGTTGCTTTGCATCCTCACTAGTACCTGATATTGTCAGTTTCCTTTAAGCCATTCTTACATGTATGCAGTGGTATCTTGTATGTGTATTTGTGTGTGTATGTTTTAAACACTGTCAAATCAGCTTTATTATTCAGAGCCGCTTTGCGGAATTCAAAGAATATGGCACTTTCATAGGTTGTTTGCAAGCATCATTCTAGAGATATGGAAGGAAGGTTTTAAGTATAAATACAGTGGATTCTGAGTTTTGCCATATGCTGCTTCTATTGGAGGGTGGTGTTTCCCAGTCTAGGGAGCACATGGCCCCCATTCTCAGGGCTGGTTAATCCCTGGGTAAAGTCACCAACCTAGGCTCTACCTGGGTTGGCATATAAGTCAGGGTATGGCTAGTAAAACATAAACTACTAGGCTTTTTAGACAGAATTAAAAAAAATAACATTCCATTTATTTAAAAGTACAGTTCTTTCCAAAGCTTTTATTTATTTTTAATGTTTGTTTATTTATTTATGTATTTATTTGTTTTGAGAGCCTAAGAGAGAGCCTGGGTGTGTATGTGTGTGAGTGGGGGAAGGGCAGAGAGATAGGAGAGAGAATCTTAAGTTTCTGACAAGCACAGAGACTGATGAGGGACTTAATCCCGTGAACTGTGAGATCATGACCCAAGCTGAAACTGACTGAGCCACCCAGGCACCCTTCTAAAGCCTTTAAATTTAGCTGATCTTATTTTTTTTAATTAAAGTATGGTTGACATAAAACATTATATTAGTTTCAAATGTACAGCATAGTGATTCAACAATTACATACACATTATGAAATGCTCACTGTGATAAGTGTAGTTACCATCTGTCAACATAAAAAGTTATTACAGTATTATTGTTTATATTCCTTATGCTGGACTTTTCATGCCTGTGACTTATTCATAACCGTAAGTTTATAACTCTTAATCCGTGTCACCTATTTTGCTTATCCCCCCTTCCCTAAAACCACTCGCACTTTTGACCCAGTTGCAGATTGAGGGTTGTCATGACTACCTGTAGGTTCAGTAATTCACTAGGACTTCCAGAATTCACTGAAAGTTGTTATATGCTGGTTATGGTTTATTTTAGTACAAGTAAAAATCAGCCAGGGAAAGAGGTGCATAGGACAGGGTCCAGGAGAGTTCCAAGTGCAGACCTTCAGTTGTCTTCTCCCAGTAGTGTTAGGTGTGTGGACAGCGCTTACTTCTCCCAGCAATGTGTGCCAACATGTAGAGTGATGCCAAATAGGGAAGTCAGATGAGACTTGGTGTGTGTTTTATTAGGGTTTGGTCATGTAGACATGATGACTTCCTGCTTTGTTGGCTATAGTCTCTAGCCCCCCCAGAGGTTGGGCTTACACTGAGTGGCCCAAAGCCCCTACACATTGTTAGCCTAGATTATCTGAGGTGGCTTATGGCCTCAGATCAACAAAAAGGCACTCTTAGTAAAGACAATTCAAGGGTTTAGAGATTACCTTACACTGACTGAGGGCAAAGGCCAGCCCTCTGTAAGGAAAAGGTTAATCATCTACTGCAGTTATGTGTTTAGAAGTGTATTGGTTAATTTCCAAATTTTTAGGATTTTGTAGATATCTTTCCTTATATATTCTACTCTAATTTTCTTGTGGCCAGAGAACATACCATGTATGATTTCAATTCTTTGTTGCATAGCCCATATTCTTGTGAATATTCTGTATGTACTTGAGAAAACTGTTTATTCTGCTATTCTGGAATGTTTTCTTTTCCAGTACATTGCAATAATTTTTGTCTTAAGATTAGAATTATTTGGTCTTTGAAAATTTTAGAGAATTTACCAGTAGATGTATGGGCTATGTTCTCCCTCCCTTTTTCTCCCACCTGGAAAACATGAATTTACTCTCTTGATTTTATTAATAGTTGTAGCTTATTCAGGTTTCTAAAAACTTGACTTGATGTAGTTTTGTAAGCTCATGTTGTTCCTATACTTTTGGAAAATCTGTGGTACTTTTTTATTTTATTTTTTTACTTTAGGGATTTCTTCTCCCTTTATTTTTCTTACACTTTCTTTGGATTAGCTCTTCTTGTCCTTTTAGCTTTTATAATTTAAACATCCTTAGTACTATTTTTACCTGTACCTCAAAGTTTCATTATTTGCATCTAATATTTAGTAATAATGCAGTAATCTAATAACGGAAATTTACAATTTCCATTGAGGTTTCTTTGAACTGTGTTTTTTTAGAAATGTGATTCTTAATTTCGAAACAGATATGGATTTTTCCTAGTTAATCTTTCTAGGTTAATTAATTACAATTACTGTGTGGCATGTATGGTAGTCCTGTACTTAAGGTTTGCATTATGGTCCAGTGTGTGGTTATATCTAGAAAATATTGGGGCGCCTGGGTCGCTCCGTCATTTGAGCATCTGAGCATTGGCTCAGGTCATGATCTCACAGTTCTTGGGATCGAGCCTGTGTAGGATTCTGCACTGACAGTGGTGAGCCAGTTGAGATTTCTCTATCCTTCTCTCTATGCCCCTCCCCCAAGCACACGTGCTCCCATTCTCTGTCTCTCCTTCTCTCTCAAATAAGTAAACTTAAAAAAAATTCCATGTGGGGCATGACTCTTGGTCTTGAGGTTGTGAGTTTGAGCTCTATGTTGGGTGTAGAGCTTACTAAAAAATTTATTCTATGTGTGCTTAAGAAGATTGTATATTCTGTGTTTTTTGAGTGCAGTGTTCTAGATGTGTCCATTCAATCAAATTTGTTCTGTTGAAATCTTCTGATTCCTGATTTTTAAGTCTCTGATTTATTGCTGAGAGAAGTGTGTTAAAAATATTTCGCTTGGTGATTAATTTGACAGTTTCTTTCTATAGATATGCCTATTTTGCTTTATGTGCATTGAAGCAGTGTTTTGAAATAGAGGTAAGATAAAGACTTTTCTTCCTAATGTGCTTATACCATTATTTATTGACTTAGTTGCTGCTAATGCAGTTTGCCCCAGAGTTTTGTTAGGTATTGCTTGCCATATCCACTTTTCTCAGGTAAGTTTTTGCCTCATTTATATAGTGTTCCATCTTGTTACTTTTTGTGTGTTTATATTTTCTAGATGTTTCTTTTTTAAGTAGCATATAGTTGCAGTTTTTGGGTTGATTTTAAATCCATTGTTAAAGTTTGTCTTCTACTGAAGCTTTTTAAAAAAATTTTTTTAAAAATGCTTTTATTTATTTTTGAGAGAGACAGAACACAAGTGTGGGGTCAGGGACAGAGAGGGAGGGAGACCACAGAATCCAAAGCAGTCTCCAGGCTCTGGACTGTCAGCACAGAGCCTGATGTGGGACTCGAATTCATGAGCCGTGAGACCATGGCCTGAGCTGAAGTCTGACTGAGCCACCCAGGCACCATCTACTGAAGCTTTTTAAAGTCCTTTTACAACTTGTGCTTATTGTGGTTGCTCATGTATTTGGATTCATAGCTGACATTTTATTTTGAGTTTTCTATTCTGCCCATTTCTTTTCTCTTCTTGTCTTTCATATCGATTATATTTTGTCATTCAGTTTCTTCCATCTGCAAATTTGCAGTCTTTTGAGAATTTTAAAAATTTTATTTTTTTGAGAATTCTTAAAATTCTAGGATTTTTTTGACATGTATACTTATGAAATCCTTAGTATACTTTATCTCTGCTTATTATCCCTTTGTCTTATATATGTCATTATCATGAGTTTAAGTTCTCCTGCATTGTTTCCAGCCCACAAGACATTATTTTTAAAATTGAGGTAAAAAAAATAACATAATAATTATGGTATGCCTACTATATATACAAGCTAATCAATAGAATATTACCAGTACAGATTGCTGTCCATACTGGTTGCCTCCTTGCTTGCACCATACATCATACTTAATTCTTTAATTGTTTTTGGGGTTGTGAAGTAGTGTGAGACTCTAAAGAGAACCCCCCTCTCCACCATGAGTTTTAAAAATATACACTAGATTTTCAATTTGATAAATTTTGAGAGTTAGATTAGAAATTAATTCCTAGTCTGGTCCCATTTTCTTTTTGTCAGTTATTTCAATTTAAGGAAAAAGTTTATTTTGTAGCTTTCAAATGATTTTGTCCTTCTTCTTTTCTACCTGCTTTCCATCTCTGGTAGATTAATGAATGCCTATTGAAATGCCTACTGAGGGGCGCCTGGGTGGCTCAGTCAGTTAAGCGTCCGACTTTGGCTCAGGTCATGATCTCATGGTCCATGAGTTCAAGCCCCACATTGGGCTCTGTGCTGACAGCTCAGAGCCTGGAGCCTGCTTCAGATTCTGTGTCTCCCTCTCTCTCTGCCCCTCCCCTGTTCATGCTCTGTCTCTCTCTGTCTCAAAAATAAATAAAACATTAAAAAAAATTTTTTTTAAATGCCTACTGAAATGTACTCTTCGGTTTTTTTAAGTAGTATTTATATAGAACTTAATAGCAAATTAATATCTTACCTGTTGCTTTATATTCTTCTGGTAACTAAATCGTTGTGAAGTCATCCTATTTAAAATACGTGTTTCTGATGTTTTAAAAAGTGAGTATTAAATGACTGTTTCTCTTTTGTTTTTTTCTGTGATTACCTTGAAGTTTTTTCTTTGACTTGTTTGATTCCAGGGTGAAGTTGGAAGTAACTAATTCTTGCTTTTTGGTCCTAGTTAGTATCCAGGTAGCTCTAAAATTAGCACCATTATCAGAAGACTGGAGATTTTCTAGCTACTATTTCATTCTGAGTTTTGGAGTCTCAGAAAAAAATGGAGTCTATAGTTTTGTCGAAGAATCTTAATGCTCCCCCCTTTCCCCCCCACAAACAGTAGGTCTACTGTGGGTGTCTGATTAAGATTGCAGACTTTTCTCTGTTGATTTATGTGGATTTGAAAAAGAGTAAAAAGTGATGGCTTTTTATTTTCAGGAGTGTTTAAACATTTGGAAGTATACCAGTTTTCCCAGGTGAAATCTCAGCATTATTAATTGGTTTCGAGTAATGCAGTTTTCTTAAAGCCACGATGACTTCTCCTATTTGACTGGACCTACTTGAAGGACAAAACAAAAAATTTATGATTATTTTAAAAAACATTAGTTTTGTGGGGCACCAGAGTGGTTCAGTCAGTTAAGTGTCTGATTCCTGATTTTGGTTCAGGTTGTGTCCCAGGTTGTGTTATGGGATTGAGCCATGTGTTGGGCTCTGAGCTGAGCATGGAGCCTAGTTGGGACTGTGTACCTCTCTCCCTTTGCCCCTCTCTCGCGCGTGTGCTCGCTGTTTGTCTGTCTCTCTCTAAAATAAAAACAACAACAACAAGAAAGCATTAGTTTTGTGATCTTTTCACACTTTATTAAGAATAGCTAATGGTTGATGTAAGTCACCCAGTGTCAAAGTAATACAGTGTCAAAGTGACTGCACTATTTATATTGTGTATATTTTTATGAAAATTTGTAGGTAAGTTAACATAATGCCTCTTTTACCACTTTTGCAGAATTTTCTAAACTGAGAATACAAGCATTTAAAGGATATTTAATTATATTCATTTGTTCATATCTTATAAGTAAAATGAGACTCTGGTGTGTATAATATATTGAGTGAAGAAGCAAACTAAAACATCACTGAGGGTTACCACTAAATATTTATATAGTAAAGAATTGGATACTAAAAGCTTGAAAATTTGTAATAGAAGTTTGACAGTCTATTTTTTTTATTTTTTTTTATTTTTTATTTTTTAATATATGAAATTTACTGTCAAATTGGTTTCCATACAACACCCAGTGCTCATCCCAAAAGGTGCCCTCCTCAATACCCATCACCCACCCTTCCCTCCCTCCCACCCCCCATCAACCCTCAGTTTGTTCTCAGTTTTTAACAGTCTCTTATGCTTTGGCTCTCTCCCACTCTAACCTCTTTTTTTTTTTTTTTCCCTTCCCCTCCCCCATGGGTTTCTGTTACGTTTCTCAGGATCCACATAAGAGTGAAACCATATGGTATCTGTCTTTCTCTGTATGGCTTATTTCACTTAGCATCACACTCTCCAGTTCCATCCACGTTGCTACAAAAGGCCATATTTCATTTTTTCTCATTGCCACGTAGTATTCCATTGTGTATATAAACCACAATTTCTTTATCCATTCATCAGTTGATGGACATTTAGGCTCTTTCCATAATTTGGCTATTGTTGAAAGTGCTGCTATAAACATTGGGGTACAAGTGCCCCTATGCATCAGTACTCCTGTATCCCTTGGATAAATTCCTAGCAGTGCTATTGCTGGGTCATAGGGTAGGTCTATTTTTAATTTTCTGAGGAACCTCCACACTGCTTTCCAGAGCGGCTACACCAATTTGCATTCCCACCAACAGTGCAAGAGGGTTCCTGTTTCTCCACATCCTCTCCAGCATCTATAGTCTCCTGATTTCTTCATTTTGGCCACTCTGTTGACAGTCTATTTTTATCTTCACAGATCTTTGGATATTTATACTCAGTAAAATTTAAGCAGTAATTGTGAAATCTAAAAATTCTACTTCTCAAGTTATAAAATTTTTGAGGAAAATATGGAAGACTGTTGTGTGGGAAGTAATTTATTTGGTGCTTTGCTTCCTAATATGATCTTCCATAGCTTTAAGAGCTAATTATTAACTAATATTTAGGGCCAACTGGTTAGTGAGTTAAATACATTAACACCACTGTAAAAGAACAGAGTGCTAAGGACAAACAGATGCTTCAGAAAGTCGGATTCTTCTTCACTAGTTTTGAGCCCTAAGTGAATTAGAATTCCTTGAGGATCTTTTATTGTTATTTATTTTTTGCTGGAGAGTATTTAATGTGGATGCTCAAGGCCTGGGCAGAGTGGGGAGTGCTCTGGAATTAGGCAGACAGGCAAGGTGGGTGGTTTGCAAGTCCACACCTGACCCCAGGAGAGGATGCTTGGGTGGTGGGGGCTGGCCCAGGCATGCCAAGGGGAGTACCAGAAGGATGGCCCAGGCAGGCAGACTCACCAGGGGACTCGCAGGCCAGCCCATGAGAAGGTATCTAACCCAGGTGGTGAGTGCCCAGGCCAGAACATAACCCAGGGAGGCAGGGTTGTAGCTGGTTGGTGGCTCCCAGAGCCTAGGAACTGGCATTGTTAGGGACCTTCCTGAGCTGCTGCTGGAATGCAAGGCATATCTGCTGGGTGGACTCAAGCAGCTTCTGGAGGCAGGCATGGAGGGGGTCATTTTTCTCCTCCTAAGTGGTCCAGACAGGAGTTGATCTGGTCCATCATGGAGTTGATGGCAGCATGTTCTGCTTCCCAGAAGCCACCATCCTTGCCTTTTGTGCCTGCCTCCATCGGCATGCCCAGGTCCCTGTTGGGGCCTGACATTGTGCTATGATGGAATGCTGTGTTGGGTGAAAGGTCAAGGTGCTTTTAGACAATATTGATGCTTGGGTCCCAACCCAGACCAATTTAATCAGAATCTCTGATGGAAGAGCCGAAGTTATTGATATTTTTAAGAGTTTCTTTTTTTCTTTTCCTGATATTTTTAAGAGTTTCTGAAGTAAGTCATTCCCAAATGCTGCTGGGATTGAAAATTTATGCTTTTGGTATTTCATCCTGGTGGTGGTGATGGTGGCATCGTCATCATCATTAGTGTGTGTGTATATGTGTGGAGGAGGGAGCACAGTCTAAGAAACACTATGTTAAAGAAAACTTGTATTAGTCTGTTCAGGCTTTTATAACAAAATACCATTACTGGTGACTTAAAAATAGCAGAAATTTATTTCCCTCAGTTCTGGAGGTTGGAAGATCCAAGATCAAGGTGCTGGCAGATTTGGTGTCTGCTGAGGGCCTGCTTTCTAGATGGCTGTTTTTCACTGAAACCTCACAAAGTAGAAGAGACAGGGGAGCTTTCTTGGGCCGTATTAGTAAGGGCAGTAATCCTATTTATGAGGGCTCTACCCTAGTGACTATTTACCCCCAGAAGCCCTACCTCCTAATACCATCACATTGAGAGTTGAGATTGCAACATACGAGTTTTAAGGGGGACAGACTTTCAGACCATAGCATAATTGCTATATTTACAATTCTAGGACTGATGATTGGGTTTTGAAGTTACGAAAGTGTGAATAAATCAGACAGTTTAGCTGAGTTTTCTTCCTTTAACAGTTCATTGTTTCATTGTTTATGGTGACATAAATACCAAGTTTTATTTATATATTAAAAAAATTTTTTTTTAACGTTTATTTATTTTTGAGACAGAGAGAGACAGAGCATGAACAGGGGAGGGTCAGAGAGAGAGAGGGAGACACAGAATCTGAAACAGGCTCCAGGCTCTGAGCTGTCAGCACAGAGCCTGATGCGGGGCTCGAACTCACAGACCTCGAGATCATGACCTGAGCTGAAGTCGGACGCCCAACCAACTGAGCCACCCAGGCGCCCCACAAGTTTTAATGTTAAGTTGGCTTTTCTGTCACAGATTGTTCTCTTTATATCAGTTTTCATCAAGATACTGTTTTAGGTAAGACCACAGATGGAAGGTTCAGGATGTGATTTCCCTGGTGGTTCTCTGCCAGTCATTCTCATGGATGTTGACATTGGCCCTTATGAGAGGAGTCCCGGTAGATTGAAGGAAGAGCTGTGAGACTTTTGAAAACACGCCATTTGTAACATGTTGCGAATGGGGGTAGTTATATGAGGCCTTGTTGGGAGAAGAGTTGAAGTGACCGTCTAAACTTTAAAGTGATGCTTTTGTTTGGATCTAAAAATTGATGTTCATGTTCACAGTTTATTTTTATTTTTAGAGAGCAAGCGAGTGGCGGAGAGGGGCAACGGGAGAGAGAATCTAAAGCAGGCTCCATGCCCAGTGTGAAACTGGACACAGGGCTCAATCCCACGACCCTGGGATCATCACCTGAGCCAAAAGCAAGAGTTGGACGCTCAACCGACTGAGCCACCCAGGCATCCCCATCATTTTAAGTAACAGAAGTCCCTGTGATTTAAACAGAAAAAGTATTTTTAAAGAGGTTATTGGGTTACTCCTAATAATATTGAGTTATTTCCTAAATGGTAGGAGAACCAGCCTTCGAATCTGTAGCCAGGAACAATGCTACAAATCATACCACAGATGTGATCCAGTGATAGCACTGGATGTTAGGTAGCATATTTGCCACTATTTGTACTCTCACTGACATGAGGCAACAGATATTCCTAAAATTGCTGCTAGTTCTTTTTGCAAAAGTGGATTAAAGAAGGCTGAATTAATTCAAACTGGATTTAATTTTCTTTTGGTATTGCCCCCAACCTCACCAGCATGGATTGCTTGTGGTCCTTGCTGTGCTGCTCTGCTGTTGCTTCCTTCTTCTCTGTCTCCTCTTCCTCCTTTTCTTGGTTTGTCTGACTGGCAAAACCCAAATCTTATGCACCTGTCCCACTTGCAAGGGAGGTTCGGAAAGCAAATAGCTGCTGCTTTCAGTTTCTTTAGTTTCAAGTGATTCTGTCTCATAAAGTGGAAGATTCTTTAAGCATAGGAAGGTAGATACTAGATGGCCCCCTCAGATGCCAGGTATCCATGGCAGACATTTTGTAAGTGAATGATCATAGGATTTGTGGCTATCTTTGCCATGATTTGAGTATTGGTTCTACTTTCCCCCCTTTTTAATGTTGAAAGAGTGAATGAGGTATGATGGTGGACATATAGGAAGAAGAGAGTTAATAGAACTATAAGTTTTGTAACTGGAATGGGCCCCAGGAAAAATCTAAGCCAATCTAAAAAAGAAAATACCAATTATAAGAGTTAATGTTCTTTAGGTAGATGTCGTTCTCTGAGAAGTCATCTTGACTCCTAATAATGAAACCGATTTTTACCCCCATTAGTCCTCATGAGAAAGCTGCTATATAATGTAATGAACAATACCATTATAATACCCACAAGTCATAGATTTCTTTGGCATTTATCCCTGTTGCATCAGGGCAAAGTGCAATTTTGTAAAAGCAGGTAAGGTAAGCTGGAGAGGTGAACTGAGAAAATATTCAAGGGTAAAGGCAAGATTCTCCTCAAAAACTAATTTTGGGATTCCTGTAATCGATACTAATTAAAGGCGTGACTGAAGTAATTTTACCTTGAAAACATAAATTCTCTCCACCAAGCCATTAAAAAAAAAGTCCATGAAACTATCTCTGTATAACTTCTGGTTTTGAGCGATGGGATATTCTAGTATACCCTCTAATGTGACCTTGTAGCAAAATGTGTCTTGAGTAGACTAATTATATGGGTTTATTAGGTATAAACCAGTTTTAAATTTAGTGGAGATATTGTTGCAGTAAAGTGTTACACGTATTTCTATATCAGTCTGTACAGTAGGGGAACAAAGGAGAGAGTATTCAGTTTTATTTTGGGGGCTATTTCAGATTGACCTTTTCTAGCTGAGCAGTTGTTTTCCAGAGGGACAAGGTATGGAAATGGGTAATAGTTTTTAGTCAGTAGGAACACTGTGTGCCAGACTCTTTCATGCTGTTGCACGTTCAAGGAATAGCAAACAGCTTGTAACTGGAACATAGTAGAAGAATAATGATATTTGTTAAAATAAAATTCTGCCTTTATTTTTTAAGGTTATGGTTTCTGTAATACACACATACACAATGTCCCAAGAGCAGGTGAATGAAAACCATTATTAAGCATTTGAGTGCTGACTGTACATACTCTTGCCATTATATTAGATTGTTTTGTGATGGGGGTTACAGTAATAAGTAAGGCAAGGACCTGGAATATAGAGGGGTGGGAAATGTGTGAAGAGCCCTAATATTTTGTGTATTTGATGTACAGGGGATATTGAAATGTACAGGGAGAGTGTGCTTGAGGGAGTCATGAAATTCTTCACCAAATATCACTAATGGTGACATTTGAACTCTTCTGAAGAATCAGGATATTTATGACAGTATAGAAGGAGGAGAGAGACATTCTAGACAGTATATCCTCTATTATATTTAAAGGACCTCAAAATGCATCACCTATGATTTCTTCAGAAAGGATTGTAGACAATAGCAATTTGGGAAAATGCATAACTTGGAGATATTGGGGGTTTGGTTCCATACTACGGCCATAAAGTGAATATCACAGTGAAGTGAGTCAAGTGAACTTTTAGGTTTGCCAGTACATATAAAAGTTATATTTACACTATACTGTGGTCTATTACTGTATACTGTAGTCTGTTAAGTGTGCAATAGCATTATGTCTAAACAATGTATATACCTTAATTAAAAAATACTGCTAAAAATGCATACCATTATTTGAGCTTACAAAGTGAGTGATGATCACAGATCACCGTAACAAATATAATAGTGATGAAAAGTTGAAATATTGGGAGAATTACTAAAGTGTGACGGAGACATGACGTGAGAAAGTGCTGTTGGAAAATGGTTCTGATGGACTTTCTTGATAAAGTCTTGTCACAAACCTTCAATTTGTAAAAACAAAACAAAACAAAAAAACATAGTATCTGTGAAACGCAATTTAACAAGGTATGCCTGTACTATAGTTAGCATTTTGTTTGATAATAGGGAATTAAATGGATTTAGTATGTTATTTATTTCCAGGTTTATAAACTTTATCTTCTTAGAGTGGTATATTAGTATTATTTCTGAATTAAATTTATTCTTTATATTATGTCCAACTTTTTGAAATTAGTCAACTAGACTGTTTAAGGATCATTCTTAGCAACCTAATTTTCTCCAGGATAACCAGTTTATATATGTAGAATTCCATTATGATGAATATTATCACAGCAAAGAGTCTAATAGAGCCATCCCCATGTTCCTTCTTGTCCCTCAATAGTAGAATCTTTTTCATATGGTTACTGTACATTCTCTTTAAAAAAAAAAAAACAACTCTAAAATGAATGCTTTCACTGTCTTTTGTCAATCACCACTTATTGTTAAAATGTGATACAAACACAGTCAAGTAGAGGGGAAGCATGGAATTATAGCCGACTTCTTCACAGTTCTTTTTTTTCTTTGTAGTTCTATCAGGAAACATATCCTTGAATTCTCCAACCTCCACTTCACTTAAAAGCCTAATTTACTAACCAAAGTAAGATGGAACTGGTGCAGGGGTCAGGAAGAGGAAGAGTGTATGAATTTCGCATGATACTTTTTTTTTTTCACTTTCATTAGAGTAGTCAAAATTTTTTTCACTGGTTGTAAAATTTCACCTTCTATATGTCACATTATGTTCTTAGAATGTGGCATGACTCATACACTTTGGGGCTGGTTTGGTTTCATATGCAGCTTTTTATTGCAGTTTCTTTTGCCCTATTCCTATAGCCCAACTTTTTATTTTACTAAGTAAGACCCTTTTTATTTTATTTACCTTTTCTGCCCAACTCTCCTAATTTTTGCACTAATTTTTCTTTTACTCTGTTGAGTGGTTCCATGGTTGTAGAAGGAAAAACAATGAGATAAAGATGCTCATTTCATCCTTCTCTGAAGTCATCATGCTGCCCCCTAAACTCTGTCTCTATTCCGTTTTGTTGAATGACACCAATGTGGACTCGTGCACATTTGCCAGCTCTTGAGAGCCATCCTGCTCTATCATTTATCTTTCTTCTCCCACATTGTTCCATCTTTCCACTTTTGTTTTCATCAGTTCTCATTTGGAATATTTCAGAAGTTTTGTGCTTTGCTTTTCTTTCTTGAATTTCTTCACCTTATCACCAGTGATTAAAACGATAATCTTACTGCTTTAATTTTCTGTTTAGAGTCTAAAATACCTTTGCATCACCTATAGGTCATGCAGTTCAAGCTTCTTTGCACATCAGAATAGGTCCCTTCTGTGGGATTTCTTTTGTTGGCAGGTGTTCCCCTCAATCCACTACATTCTGCAGCTCTACTGATCTTGCTCTTTATTGAATGTGTCATGACTTCTGATGTCTTTTGCATATGCTCTGTCTTCCTGGAATGCTGTTTCTCATTTTGAGAACTGCCTAAATAAAAGTACTGTTCCTCTGGTAAGCTTTTATTGACAACTGTTAACATTTACTACCTTGATTAAGTATCACTTCCTTGTACTCTCTTAGCACCCTGTTCATACATCTCCTGCTACGTTTATCACTCCTTGCCTAGATGCAGGTTTCATAGGAGCAGTTGTTTTGCCTTGCTTATTTTTGTATTTATGTCAAGGATGATGCTTAGCTCCTAATAGGTGCTTAGTACATTTTTAAAAATTGAATAATATCTTGGTAATTTTTAAAATACTTCTGTGTTTTTCTACTTCCTGTGGCTCTTTCTCTTTCTATATTAAACTTGTAGTGAGTTTTTAACTTAAATGTTAATCAGGTAACATAGGGAAATTTTAGTATTTATAGATGAAATTTATTACTTTACATTTTAAATATTTGAACAAATGAAGGTATTGGCAAGATTTACTTCTAAATTTTTATCAAATTTTCATCTTGACAAATGTCTCATTTTCACTTGTATTTGAAGCTTTTAACCTTGAAGTAACATGACTTGATATATTTTTTACTATTAAATAGTGTGAGAATTATCTATTAGCTTTGATAAGCAGTGGCATACAAATAATTTTATTACTAAAATTCTAATTGAGCTAATTTATTAACAACTTTTTAAAAAATATAATTTGTTATCAAGTTGGCTAGCATACAGTGTATACAGTGTGCTCTTAGTTTTGGGAGCTTCCATACTATACCCAGTGCTCATCCCAACAAGTGCCCTCCTCAATGCCCATCACCCATTTTCCCCTCTCCACACCCCTCCCCCCGCCGCCCCACCAACCCTCAGTTCGTTCTGTGTATTTAAGAGTCTCTTACGGTTTGCCTCCCTCCCTCTCTGTTTGTAACATTTTTTTTCCCCTTCCTTTCCCCCATGGTCTTCTGGTAGGTTTCTCAAGTTCCACATATGAGTGAGAACACACGATATCTGTCTTTCTGTGACTGACTTATTTCACTTGGCATAATACCCTCCAGTTCCATCCACGTTGCTACAAATGGCAGGATTTCATTCTTTCTCATTGCTAAGTAGTATTCTATTGTATATATAAACCACATCTTCTTTATCCGTTCATCAGTTGATGGACATTTAGGCTCTTTCCATAATTTGGCTATTGTTCAAAGTGCTGCTAAAAACATTGGGGTACCTGTGCCCTTATGCATCAGCACTCCTGAATCCTTTGGATAAATTCCTAGCAGTGCTATTCCTGGGTCAGAGGGTAGGTCTCTTTTTAATTTTTTTGAGGAATCTCCACACTGTTTTCCAGAGTGGCTATACCAGTTTGAATTCCCATCAACAGTGCAGGAGGGTTCCTGTTTCTACACATCCTTGCCAGCATCTGTTGTTTCCTGAATTGTTAATTGTAGCCACTCTGATTGGTGTGAGGTGGTATCTCAGTGTGGTTTGGATTTGTATTTCCCTGATGGTAAATGATGTTGAGCAGCTTTTCATGTGTCTGTTGGCCATCTGGATGTCTTCTTTGGAGAAGCATCTATTCATGTCTTCTGCCCATTTCTTCACTGGATTATTTGTTTTTTGGGTGTTGAGTTTGGTAAGTTCTTTATTAGATTTTGGATACTAACTCTTATCCGATATTTCATTTGCAAATATCTTCTCCCATTCTGTCGGTTGCCTTTTAGTTTTGTTGAATGTTTCCTTTGCAGTGCAGAAACTTTTTACTTGATGAGGTTCCGAAATTCATTTTTGCTTTTAATTCCATTGCCTCTGGAGATATGTTGAGCAAGAAATCACTGAGGGTGAGGTCAAAGAGGTTGTTGCCTGTTTTCTCCTCTAGGGTTTTGATGGTTTCCTGTGTCATATTTAGGTCTTTCATCCATTTTGAGTTTATTTTTGTGTATAGTGTAAGAAAGTGGTCTAATTTCATTTTTCTACATGTTGCTGTCCAGTTCTCCCAGCACCGTTTGCTAAAGAGACTGTCTTTTTTCCATTGAATACTCTTTCCTGCTTTGTCAAAGATTAGTTGGCCATGCATTTGTAGGTACGATTCTGGGTTCTCTGTTCTATTCCATTGGTCTATGTATGTGTTTTTGTGCCAGTACCATATCGTCTTCATGATTACAGCTTTGTAGTAGAGGCTAAAGTCCGGGATCATGATACCTCCTGCTTTGGTTTTCTTTTTCAATATTACTTTGACTATTCGGGGTCTTTTCTGGTTCCATACAAATTTTAGGATTGTTTATTCTAGCTTTGAGAAGAATGCTGGTGCTATTTTGATTGGGATTACACTGAATGTGTGGATTGCTTTGGGTAGTATTGACGTTTTAACAGTATTCTTCCAGTCCATGAGCATGGAACGTTTTTCCATTTCTTTGTGTCTTCTTCAATTTCGTTCATAAGTTTTCTGTAGTTTTCAGCATACATCTTTGGCTAGGTTTATTCTTAGATATTTTCTGGTTCTTGGCCCAGTTGTAAATGGGACTAATGTCTTGATTTCTCTTTCTGGTGCTTCATTATTGATGTATAGAAATGCAACTGATTTCTGTATATTGATTTTGTATCCTGTGACTTTGCTGAATTCTTGTATCAGTTCTAGCAGCTTTTGGTGGAGTCTTTTGGGTTTTCCATGTAGGGTATCATGTCATCTGCGAAAAGTGAAAGTTTGACTACTTCTTTGCCAATTTGGATGCCTTTTATTTCATTTTGTTGTCTGATTACTGAGGCTAGGACTTCCAACACTATGTTAAACAACAGTAGTGAGAGTGGACATCCCTGTCGTGTTCCTGATCTCAGGGGGAAAGCTCTCAGTTTTTCCCCATTGAGGATGATATTAGCTGTCGGCCTTTCATATATGGCTTTTATGATGTTAGGTATGTTCTTTTTATCCCTGCTTTCTTGAGGGTTTTTATTGAGAGAGGGTACTATATTTTGTCAAATGCTTTTTCTGCATCTATTGACAGGATCGAATGGTCCTTATTCTTTATTTTATTAATGTGATGTATCACATTGATTGATTTGCAAATATTGAAGCAGCCCTGCAGCCCAGGAATGAATCCCACTTGATCATGGTGAATAATTCTTTTTATATACCGTTGCATTCAATTTGCTAGTATCTTGTTGAGAATTTTTACATCCATGTTCATCAGGGATATTGGCCTGTAATTCTCCTTTTTAGTGGGGTCTCTGTCTGGTTTGGGAATCAAGGTAATGCTGCCTTCAGAGAATGAGTCCGGAAGTTTTCCTTCCGTTTCTGTTTTTTTGGAACAGCTTGAGAAGGAAAGGTATTAATGTCTGGTAGAATTCCCCTGGTAAGCCATCTGGCCCAGAACTCTTACTTGTTGGGAGATTTTTGATTACTGATTCAATTTCTTCACTAGCTAGGTTTCATAGCATTGTGATTTGAAAATGTGCATGGTATGATCTCATTTCTTTTATATTTATTGAGGGCTGTTTTGTGACCCAGTATGTGCTCTATCTTGGAGAATGTTCCATGTGCAGTAGAGAAAATGTGTATTCTGCTTTTGGATGAAAAGTTCTGAATATATCTGTCAAGTCCATCTGGTCCAGTGTATCATTCAGGGCCACTGTTTCTTTATTGATATTCTGTCTAGATGATCTGTCCATTGTTGTAAGTGGAGTATTAAAGTCCCCTGCAATTACCACATTCTTACCAATAAGATTGCTGATGTTATTGTTATATATATTTGGATGCTTCTGAATTCGGTGCATAGCTCTTCTTGATGGATAATTGTTAGCTCTTCTTGATGGATAGACCCTGTAATTATGATATAATGCCCTTCTTCATCTCTTGTTACAGCCTTTAGTTTAAAATCTAGTTTGTCTGAAAAAAGTATGGCTACTCCAGCTTTCTTTTGACTTGCATGATAGGTGGTTCTCCATCCCCTCACTTCAATCTGAAGGTGTCCTCAAGTCTAAAATGGGTCTCTTGTAAGACAGCAAGTAGATGGATGGTTTTTGTTGTTGTTTTTTTAATCCATTCTGATACCCTGTGTCTTTAGATTGGAGCATTTAGTCCATTTACATTTAGCATTTTTATTGAAAGATAGGGATTTAGTGTCATTGTGTTATCTGTAGGTTTCATGCTTGTGGTAATGTCCCTGGTCCTTTGTAGTCTTTGCAACATTCCACTCACGGAGTCCCCTTTAGGATCTCTTATAGGGCTGGTTTAGTGGTGATGAACTCCTTCAGTTTTTGTTTGGGAAAACCTTTATCTCTCCTATTCTGAATGACAGCTTTGCTGGATAAAGGATTCTTGGCTGCATATTTTTCCTATTCAGCACATTGAATATTTCCTGCCACTCCCTCCTGACCTGCCAAATTTTAGTAGATAGGTCTGCTACTACCCTTGATGCATCTACCCTTGTAGGTTAAGGCCCATGTGTCCCTAGCTGCTTTCAGAATTTGCCAGTTCAAGTACACTTTCCGCCCCTTTCTCTCTGTCTTCTTCTGGAACTCCTGTTATATGGATATTATTTCATTTCATTGAATCACTTAGTTCTCTTATTCTCCCCTCGTGGTCTAGAATTTTATCTCTCTTTTTCTCAGCTTCATCTTTTTCCATAATTTTATCTTCTATTTCACTTATTCTCTTCTCTGCCTCTTCAATCCTCACTGTTACTGCCTCCAGTTTATTTTGCACCTCATTTACAGTATTTTTTAATTCATCATGACTACTTTTTAGTTCCTTGATCTCTGCAGCAATAGATTCTCTGCTGTCTTCTATGCTTTTTTCCAAGCCCAGAGATTAATCTTATGACTATTATTCTAAATTCTTGTTCACTTATATTGTTTATATCTATTTTCACCAATTCTTTAGCTGTCATTTCTTCCTGGAATTTCTTTTGAGGAGAATTCTTCCATTTCGTCATTTTGACTAGTTTTCTGTCCTTTATGTGTTTTAAAAACTTGTTATGTGTCCTGCACCTGTGAGCAGTACTGTATCAAAAAGGGGTCATACACTGTCTGGGGCCTGGCCCTTCAGGAAGTGTTTTTTGGAGTGTGTTGTGTGCTCTCTGTTGTTGTGATTCTGATTGCTGTATCTCCCTACTCATAGTGATTGTTTTGGACCCTCCACCAGGTGTGCTTTGATTTGTTCATTGAAGTAACCTTGGAAGAAAAAATTAAAAAAAAAAAAAAAGAAAAGCGGGGGGTGGCGGTGGTGGTGGTAGTGGTAGAAGAATCCTTAACCCATACAAAGAGAGAAATGACAGGAGTGGGGAAAAATAAAAGAAAATTGATTGGGCAGAGAAACTATGCAGTTTAATCCAGAGAGAGGGAGAGGAAAATAAAGAAGGAGATACAGAACAGGTGTAAAGAGAATAGATTAAATATGTCTTCTTAAACAAACCAACAATCAGAATAACCAGACTAGAAGAGGGAAAAAAGAAAGAGAAAGGGAAGGAAAAAAAAATATACACACACACACGTGTGTGTGTGTGTGTGTGTGTGTACACATAAAATAAGAATTGACCAAGAATTAAATCAGAAAATGCAAAACCTCTGGGTGCCTTGGATCCACTGGCAGCGCTGGTCTGGAGGAGAGGCTGTCTGGTTGGTTAGCGTCAGTTGCAGGTAGATGTGCAGTTACCAGGTGTGGAGGGGCGTGGTTTGGTATAGGTGGGTCCCCCCTCCACTGTGGGCTGCTGTCCATTCCCTGAAGCCCCACCTTGTTGGTGATGTGGAGAAAAATGGCGGCATCCCAGACCAGGTACCCTAAACCACTCTGTTCAGGCCATTAGTGGGCTGTTTTTTGTTTTTTCTTTTTCCCTTCCCTCCACAGTCTCCTATGCCTCCCTGGGGCTTGTGTGGGGTTCAAACCCAGATGTCTTCAGGGGTCCCGCTCCACGCTCCCAATGCCAGGGGAGAACCACTCTGCCCCACCAATGGATGACCTCCTCACAGCGCTGTGCGGGTGCTAGCGAGGCGGTTTGTCCTGCTCCCCTGACTCCCTTGCCTCCCTTGCCTCCCTTGCCTCCCTGGCTCTGGATTGGGATTCAAACCTCTTAAAGGGTCCCAGTCCACGTGCCAGGTTTCAGGGAAGTGCCTTCTGCCCTGCCCATAAATGGCCTCTGGCTTGGGTGCAGGCAGTCTTTGTTTTTTGAACGGTTATATATCTTCTTCCCATAGCACTCGAAGGAGGGGATTGCTTTCTCCCTCTATGCCTCTGAACTAGTTACCGATCCTGGGGCTGGCTCCCTTCCTCCCCAGGTGCGTGAACAGGGCAGCCGGCCCGTGTGGAGAAAGCCCTGCAGTTAGAAATTGGATCTTTTTCTGTTTTTTTCCGATCCCAGTCAGTGGTTTTTCTCTTGTCCAAATACAGTCCTACACTTCCACATCCTCTCTTTCTCTTCCCTTTGTCTCTCTGCAGAAGGGGATCCCTCCCCTCTGTGCCTATGCTGCTTGTTTTATCTCCCCAGTTCTCAGTTATGCACCTATGGCCCACCAGGTTGTCCCCGTGGGCCCCTGCAGACGTCTGTCACTGCAGCCTGGACTGTTAGAATTCAAAAGCCTTTTGGCCTCAACACTGCTGTGTTTGAGGGACAAGGGAACTTCAGGTCCCCCTACTTCTCCACCATGTTGGATTCCCTTCGTATTAACAGGTTTTTATTTCACCATAAAGTAGACACTGAATTCTTATTTATTAAATAAGTTTAATGCTTATTTAGGTTAATAACAATTTGTAGAGCTGTCTAAATTTTATTGTACAAAATAGACAACACCACTTACTGCTATATACATCTTGATAGTGTGCAAAATCACTTATGATCAGTCCATATAAATTCTTCATAGTTTATATACAAACTAGGATAAGTGCTACAGCACAGTGAAACATACTGCGGGAGCACCTAGGAGGGAGTAACTCTGGGCAAACTAGGAAAGGCTTCTATAGAAAAGGTACTTTTGAATTAGTTTTAACATTTTTTTTTTTTTTAATGTTTATCTTTGAGAGAGAGAGACACACAGAGACAGAGCACAAGTTGGGGAGGGGTAGAGAGAGAAGGAGACACAGAGTCTCCTTCTGTGGGGCTGGAACTCACCAACTGTGAGATCATGACCTGGCTCAACTGACTGCGCCACCCAGAGGCCCCATCGTATTTGTACTTTAAGCAGCTTTATTGAGATATAATTTATATGCAGAAGTACACATATTTTTACATTTGTAGCTTGATGTTTTGATAAATGTATATGCTTACCTTTCCTCCCCCTAAGTTTTTCATCACATCACTCCAGAAAGCTGCCTGAGCCCCTTTCAAGTCAATCTCTGCTTCTACCTAGTAATTACTGATTTCTATCACTGTACATTGGTTTTGCGAATCTGGAACTTCATAGAATAGAGTCATGAAGTAGGTACTCTTTTGTGTCTGGCTTCTTTTGTTCATCCTAAATTTAAAAATTCATCCTTTTTTTGAATGAATGTGGTTTTTTTTTGTATTGCTAAGTAGTATTTCATTGCATGAATATACCAGAATTTTATATCATCCTATTAATGGATATTTGTGTTGTTTCTAGATTTTAGCTATTATGAGTAAAGTTTCTGTGAACTAGCACGTACAATTGTTGTGTCGATGTGGTTTTTTTCCCTTTTTTTTCTTTAAATTTATATTTTAGTTAGTTAACATACAGTGCACATTGGTTTCAGGAGTAGAATTCAGTGACTCATCACTTACATACAACACCCAGTGCTCATCCCAACATGTGCCCTTCTTAATGTCCATCACCCATTTAGCCCATCCCCCATTCACCTCCCCTCCAGTAACCCTCAGTTTGGCCTCTGTCGTTAAGAGTCTTTTGTGGTTTGTTTCCCTCTCTTTTCTCCTCCCATATGTTCGTCTGTTTTGTTTCTTAAATTCTACATATCAGTGAAATCATATAGTATTTGTCTTTCTCTGAATGACTTATTTCACTTAGCATAATATTTTCTAGCTCCATCCACATCATTGCAATTGGCAAGATTTCATTCTTTTTGATGGCTGAGTAATATTCCAGTGTGTGTGTGTGTGTGTGTGTGTGTGTGTGCGCGCGCGCCACATCTTTATCTGTTCATCAGTTGATGGAAATTGGGCGCTCTCTATAGTTTGGCTATTGTTGATAATGCTGCTATAAACTTGGGGTTGCATGTATCCCTTTGAATCAGTATTTTTGTATCCTTTGGGTAAACACCTAATAGTGCAGTTGCTGGATTGTTGGGTAGTTCTATTTTTAGTTTCTCGAGAAACCTCTATACTATTCTCCAGAGTGGCTCCATCAGTTTGCATTCCCACCAATAGTGTCAGAGGGTTCCCCTTTCTCTGCATTCTCCCCAACACCTGTTGTTTCTTGTGTTGTTAATTTTAGCCATTCTGACAGATGTGAGGTGGTATCTCATTGTGGTTTTGATTTGTATATCCTTGAGTGTATATCCTTGAGCATTTTTTCATGTGTCTGGTAGCTGTCTGGATGTCTTCTTTGGAAGAGTGTCTCTATTCATGTTGTCTGTCCATTTCTTAACTGGGTTATTTGTGGATATGTTTTTATTTCTCTTGGATAAATACCTAAAGGTAGAGTTGCTGGTTCATAGAGTTAGATGTATATTTAACTTTATAAGAAACTGACAAAGTGTTTTCCAAAGTGATTATACTAGTGGTGTATGAGAGTTCCACTTGCTCCATTGTTACCAACACTTAGTATTGTTAGTCTTTAATTTTTTTAATTATTTATGTTATTTTATATATAGAGAGAGCGCAAATGAGGGAGAGGGGCAGAGAGAGAGAGAGAGAATCTCAGGTGGGCTCCACACTGAGTAACCTGATCCCACAACTCTCAGATCATGACCTGAGCCAAAATCAAGAGTCGGACACTCAACCAATTGAGCCATCCAGGTGCCCTAGTATTGTTAGTCTTTTAAGTGTTAGCCATTTTAGTGGGCGTGGAGTGATATCTTACTATGGTTTTAATTTGCATTTCCCTGATGATTGATGATATTGAGCATTCCTGTATCTAGTAAAGTCTTGCATCCATTAAAAAAAATTAAAGTAAAATTTACCTACATTACATTTATATTTTTGGACCAGTATTGCTTGGGATAATAGCCCTCTCTGATTGTTTGCCATGGAGAGCACTCTTGTTTTTAACAACATTCCTGGGCATAGGTTTTTCCATTACTTGCTTCAAATAAAGTCAGCATTCTCTTGCAGGGCCAGGTAGCTGCCAAGTTTTAAGGTCTGCTGTGTCTTCTAAGGTGTGCCACACACTTAGCAGGGTGGATGGGGTGCACATAACTTCTGGCTGAAATGTTACACTTCCTCCTGAGATTTAGTAGATATTCCTGAATAAATGCTTCTCATTTTGTTGTTTATCCTTTGGTCAATTTTCACAGACTCTAATTACTTTTGACTGTCCTTTTTTTTCTTTTCTTTTTTGGTTTTAGACGAGAGGATTTGCTGAGTTTCTCACAGAGCCATTTTGGGAGCTCTGGCCTCTTTGTATTCGTTTTTTTTCTTGTTTTCCTGCAGTCTTTTTCTATACTGCAGCCACTCTCCTCCTTCTTGGCTGCTCCACTCCTCCAAACCTCACAAAGCCAGTCATATCACTTTCAATCTTAAGTCTTCAGGTGTTGTTATTTGCTCTTAGAATAAAACCCAGAAAATTTTAAGATGGTCTAAAATTGTCTGGCTTGCTTTTTTTGTGTAGTTTTATCTTGTATGAATCTGATCATTCTCCTCATTCTGGACAATATCCAATCATTATCCTCATTTTAGGGGACACTGCCTTCTCTATTCCTTACAAATCAAAGGCATAAGTGTTGGCTTTGCAATCTGGGGGATGTAGGTTTCAATTTCTTTTCTGCATTTATTAGCTGTGTGACTTTAAGTAATATGCTAACTCTTCTGAGTTGTCTGAAATACAGTGATGGACAAATATATTTCATAACACTGCTATAAGGCCTAAGTGAGATAATGTATGTAAAACCATCAGCACAATATCTTGTATCTAGCTACCTGATATTCTCTTCCCCTAATTCCCCTGAGTAAACAGTTTATATGAAATACCTATTTGTACAAGTGGAATAATTTTAGTATTACCATTCCAACATTATTTTTGAGTAAAATTTATGCCTGAATTTCTATTGTGTTTGAACATGTTTATTTGGGTATCTCATATCTAATTCAGAGCACCTTCATTAACTTAAAAAAATATGCTTTTAATTGAAATATAACACATTAAGAATTTTACCTTTAACAAGGAAAATTTTCTCCCCCCCCCCGAAATGAGACTATTAATAATAGATTTCTGTTTTTTTTTTTTTTTAATTTTGGAAAAAGCTTCAAACTTGTAGAATAGAAGCAAAAATGGTACAATGAACTCCTATATACTCTAACCACAGTACAAGGATCGTATTTAGGAAATTAACATCAGTACATTTCTATTAGGTAATTTGATAGTCCCTTAGATTTTCCCAGGTTTCCTAATAATGTTTTCATAGCATTTTCCCCAGCTGCTCGGTCTAGAACCATGCACTTTATGTAGTTACCATGTCTCTTTATTCTGTTCTAATGTAGATTAGATTTATTCTGCTCTAATCTAATCTAGATTAGTTTCTCAGCCTTTCTTTGACTTTCATGACATTGATATTTTCAAAGGCCATTTGTTTTCTAGAAGTTTCTCAATTTTCTCCACTTTTTCATAATTGTGTTCAGGTTATGCATTTTTTGGCAGATACTATTTAAGAGAATCTGCATGAAAGATAGCATATCCTTTCCAGTGCATCACATATGTGACACCAGTTTGTTCCCTCTCATTGATGATGTTAACTTAGGTGATGTGGTTAAGGTAGTATCCACCAAGTTTATTTTCTCTAAAGTTACTATTTTCCCCTTTGTCATCAATAAGTAACCTGTGGGGAGATACATTGAGAGTGTGAATACCCTTTTTCTTAGTAAACTTTGATCACACAGTTTTTGCATGCTTGATGGTGCTTATCTGAATCAGTTATTACCATGGTGGTGACAAAAAGGTAAATTGTTAAAATTTTGATAATACCCAGGGGTTTTAGTTTTAGTGTTCTTGAGGGAACTTTCTTTATGTAATAGTGATAGTTAAAAATTATTTGGGTATTACCTTGCTTATGTCATGGGTTTGTGTATATGGTTTTTAGGTTCATGTACTGGACAGACTGGGGAGAAGTACCAAAGATAGAACGTGCTGGAATGGATGGTTCAAGTCGCTTCATTATAATAAACACTGAAATTTACTGGCCAAATGGACTGACTTTGGATTATGAGGAACAGAAGCTTTATTGGGCAGATGCAAAACTCAATTTCATCCACAAATCAAATCTGGATGGAACAAATCGGTAAGATTGCCTTATTAAGTTTATTTTTAAGCTTTAAGTAAACATCATGGTGTTTTGATATCATAAGTGAATTATAAAGGCCTAATTTTATTATGAATAAATTTATGTATTTTTGGCCAAGTGTCAAAGAGGAAGAAGAGTACACTTTTAGTTTGCTCTTGACAAAAGGTAACTACATTTCATCTATCTTGATAGGACTTAGAACTTATAGACTGTATTTTTTTCTTTTCTTTTTTCTTTCTTTCTTTCTTTCTTTCTTTCTTTCTTTCTTTCTTTCTTTCTTTCTTTCTTTCTTTCTTTTTTTCACTCTGAGCTAATTTAGTTATAATACACAAACATGGAATTTCTTGTCAGATCATGTTCAGAATTTTACTGACACTTTCTATTTATAAATAGTTCTTGTGTTTGAATGATTATTTTGTTTTCTAGTGGTCTCATTCTCAACAGAAACAGAGAACCTTAGATAGTTGAAGGAATTTTTCCAAGTGTAAACATTTGTAAGTTATCTGAACCATGAATCAGGAAGCATTTAGAAGTATTGAAAATCATGAAAGATTTAAATAATTTATTAAAATAAAGTTTTTGTAACTATGGAGTTGGAGTATTTTCTTGCCTTGTTTTAAAAAAGAATGAAACGACTTATAACAAGATGGTTTAAAAACAATTGGAAATAAATGAAGGAAAGTAAGAAGTATGTGATGAATATAAAAACATAATTGCTTTGTTTGTACTTCAAATTTCTCTTTGAGAGAGATGCTAGGAAGTAAATCTGGTCATGTCATAGTTTTTTTGACTTTCTCAGAATATTCGTACAAAAACTAATGAAACTAGATAGCAAACTCAGAAGCGTACCATAAAACTAACCTCAGGCATCCAGAAATCAAAGCAGGTAAGAGCAGACCACTAGCAGCCACAAGAGAAAGTTGAATGGGGTATTGCATAGAACTTGAAAACAGAAGACCTCCAAAATAGCTTCAACTATTTAGTAGACAATTTGCTGGACTATATTAAGAGCAGCAGCTGAAATGAGACAGTGGCGGGAGTTGCCCACTCCAGTATCAGCCAAATACAGTGTGTTCATGGTAAAGACAGAAGAGGATAGAGCAGTCTGGCTCCTGAGAATTCTTGAAACAGAACTTCTAGAGTTCTCTACCAGTACAGGATGTAGCGCACTGAGTGGAAACAAAATACAATAGTAGCATCAAATGAGCAGAATAGGGAAAGTTAGAGGGTCAGAAGAGGAAGAAAAGAGAAAGTTCAGATAAGAATTGGCAGAGGAACAGCTGGGAGGTCTCAGAAAGGAAGCTGCCATATTGTTTAACATTACAGGAAAACAATAGAAGAGTCAGTTCTATAAAACTGGAAAAACTACCTTGAACGCCATCTTCTAAAAATTCAGGAAAACTAATTTTCCATTAACATGAGAAACACAATAGTATCAAGATAAAATCCCATTTAAAATTATTATAAAGAATATCTGACATTGATAACAGTATTTTAAGCTAATAACAGCTTTGAATGCATCTTAGCTTTATAGGTTTTACTCTCCCTTCCACATTTAATGTTTCTGTCACAATTTGCATCTTTTTACCTTATGTATCCATTAACACATTATAGTTACTTGTACTACTTTTATTTTTTAACCTTCATACTAGATTTATAAGTGATTTACCCACCAATATTACAAAATTAGAGCATTCTGAATTAAACCATATACTTACCTTTTTACCAATGAGATTTATACTTGCATGTTTTCTTGTTACTAATTAGCGCTCTTTTTGTTTCAGCTTGGAGGAAGTCCTCTTAACATTTCTTGTAAGGCTGATCTAGTGGTGATAAACTCCTTCTGCTTTTCCTTTTCTAGAAAATTCTTTATTTCTCCTTCCATTCAGACAGCTTTGCCAGGTAGAGTATTCTTGGTTGGCAGTTCCCCCGCTTCTCGGCACTTTTAATATATTTTGCCATCCTCTCCTGGCTTCCAAAGTTTCTGCTGAAAAATATGCTGATGGTCTTACAAGGATTCCCTTGTGTGAAACAAGTTCTTTTTCTCCTGTTGTTTTTAAGATACTCTTTGTGTCTTTAACATTTGACAATTTAATTAAAATATATCTTGGAGTAGGTTTTTTTGGATTCATCTTTTTTGAAACTTTCTGGGCTTCTTGTATCTGGATGTCTGTTTCTTTCCCCAGGTTAGGGCAGTTTTTAGGCATTTTCTCTCAGTAAACTTCCTGACCCTTTGTCTTCATCCTCTCCTTCTGGGGCCATTATCATGTGAGTAGTGGTCTACTTGCTGATCTCCTAAAATTCCCATAAGCTGTCTGGGACACTTGGGTGACTTAGTCGACTAAATGTCTGACACTTGATGTCGGCTCAGGTCGTGATCTCACGGTTTGTGGGATTGAGCCCTGTGTTGGGCTCTGTGCTGACAGCATGGAACCTGCTTGGGAGTCTCTCTTCCTCTCCCCTGCGTGTGCTCTCTCTCTCAAAATAAAAAAAGTAAATTTAAAGAAGTCCCTTAAACTGTCTTCACTTTTATTGTTTTTTCTTTCTGTTTCTTTGGATGAATTCTACTGCCCTGTCTTTGAATTTGCTGATACTTTCTTCTGCTTGATCTAGTCTGCTGTTGAACTCCTCTCTCAAATTTTTCAGTTCAGTTATTGTATTCTTTGCTCTGTAATTTTTATTGGTGCTTTCCTATATTTTCTCTCTTTGTTAAAATTCTCACTTTATTCATGCATTGTTCTGACCTTGGTGAACATGTTTATGACTGTTATTTTGAACTCTTTATCAAGTAAATCACTTACCTTTGTTTCACTAAGGTCTGTTTCTGGAGTTTTTTCTTGCTCTTTTGTTTGGAACATATTCTTCTGTTTGTTCATTTTTCTTTACTCTGTGTTGGTTTCTTTCTTTTTTTTTTTTTTTAAATTTTCTTTTAACGTTTTATTTATTTTTGAGACAGAGAGAGCATGAACGGGGCAGGGGCAGGGAGAGAGGGAGACACAGAATCGGAAGCAGGCTCCAGGCTCTGAGCCATCAGCCCAGAGCCCGACATGGGGCTCGAACTCACGGACCGTGAGATCGTGACCTGAGCTGAAGTCAGACGCTTAACCGACTGAGCCACCCAGGTGCCCCAACTCTGTGTTGGTTTCTACACGTTAGATTAAAAAAAAAAAAAAAACACCGGGGTGCCTGGGTGGCTCAGTCGGTTGAGCAACTGACTTCAGCTAGGGTCATGATCTCACAGTTCGTGGGTTCGAGCCCCGCGTCAGGCTCTGTGCTGACAGCTCGGAGCCTGGAGCCTGCTTCAGATTCTGCGTGTCTCTCTCTGTTCCTCCCCTGTTTGTTCTCTGTCTCTCAAAAATAAATAAACGTTAAAAAAATTAAAAAAAAAAAAACCAAAACACCACCCCTCCTAGTTTTGATGGACTGGTATTCTGTAGGACATCAACCTTATCAACCAGCCTGATGTGAGTTCTTGGTTGTCTCTCATACTTGGGTGATTGCCCAAAGTGCCTTCTTCTTCTTCTTCTTTTTTTTTTAAATTTTGTTGTTTATTTATTTATTTTGAGAGAGAGAGACAGAGAGACAGAGAGAGAGAATGAGAACACAAGTGGTGGAGGGGCAGAGAGAAGGAGAGACAGAATCCCAAGCAGGGTCCACACCATCAGCACAGACCCCGATGTGGGGCTTGAATTCACGAACTGCAAGATCATGACCTGAGCCCAGATTAAGAGTTGGATGTTTAACCAACTGAGCCACCCAGACACCCCCCAAACTGACTTCTTTAATCTTAGTGGCTCCCAGTAGTTGAGAGTGTGCCCAGATTTATCAGGTGTTCCAAAGGAAAGGATCACAATCAGCACCTGCAGGCTGATTGGAAGCTAGATCACCCAGGAAATAACTGGGAAAGTATATAGTTAGGGGCCTTACAGGGAGAGACTTAGAGATGGACATTTTTGCCTGTTTCCACAGCATTGGACCCAGATATACAGCCTGGGTACACAGGTATATATACCCATTAAGAACTACTACATTGCTACAGCCCTGTGCAACTTATAAATGTAAACCCCATTAGTTTTCAGAGACAGGTGATCCAGAGTCCCATCTCTTGGGTGGCATCTGTAAAAGCTGGGGCTTCAGATGTGTCTGTAAGCTGATTGTGTGGAGATACTGGAGATTTGGATTGGGCTAGAGAGAAAAGGTGGAGGTGGTGTCTGTAGAACTCCCTGGTCTCCTGGGATGATTGTTGTCAGCCCCTGGATATCTGCTAAATTAGAAACCTTACTTCAGGTTTCTTTTGGGGAAATAGACTTCCTATAGGGAGAGATTGGGACATGGGGGATTCTGACTATTTCCTCTGTGCTGAGCCCTGCTGGGATAGATGTCCTACATAAGTTTCCTGGTAGCCAACAGCAAAAATCTATTGTATACACAGAAAAGATTAGTAGGAATCTAAGCATACCACTATAGAATATCAAATCACAAAGAGAGCAAGAAAAGAACAAATGAAATACAAAACAGCCAGAAAACAATGAACTAAATGGCAATATTAAGTCCATGTCTATCAGTTATTACTTTATATAGAAATGGACTAAATTCTTTAATGAAATCTCATAGAGTGGCTGAATGGATAAAAACACAAGACTCACTATATTCTGCCTACAAGAGACTCACTTTAGCTTTAAAGGTCATTGAGGCAGAAAATCAATAGGACTAAAATTACCTGTGAGACCAGGTGGACTTAAGAGACATTTAGAAACATTCCATCCAGTAGCACCAGAACACACATTTTTCTCAAGTGCATATGGAACATTCTCCAAAATAGATCTTATGTTAGTCCACAGACAAGTGTTAATAAATTTAAGAAGGTTAAAATCGTATCAGGCATTTTGCTGACTACAGTGGTATGAAACTAGAAATCAGTTACAAGAAGAAAACTGGAGAATTATCATCTCATACCTGTTAGAATGGCTGTTATGAAAAAGACAAGAAATACAAGTGTTGGCGAGGATGTGGAGAAAAGGAAACTCTTGTGCCCTGTTGGTGGGAATGTAAACTGGGACAGCCACTGTGGAAAACAGTATTAAAGTTCGTCAAGAAATTAAAAATAGAACTACCATGTGATCCAGCAATTATACTTCTGAGTATTTATCTGAAGAAAATAGAAATACTAGCTTAAAAATATTTATACAACCCCATGTTCATTAAAGCGTTATTTATAATAGCCAAGATATGGAAATAACCTCAGTGGCCTTTGATGGATGGATGAAGAAAATGAGGTAAATTCCAAAAAAGAATATTACTCAGTTTTAAGGAGAGTGAAATCTTACATTAGAGTGAACATGGATGGAACTTAAGGGCATTCATTATGCTATGTGAAAGAAGTTAGAGAAAGACAAATACTATATGAACTCACTTATGTATAGAATCTAAAAAACAAAACCAAGCTCATAGATACAGAGAACAGATTGGTGGTTGCCAGAGACAGGGGATGGGGCATGGGCAAAATGGATGAAGGGAGTCAAAAGAAAAAGGTACAGACTTTAGTTATAAAGTAAGTAAGTCAGGGGGATGTAATGTACATCATGGTGACTATAGTTAATGGTACTGTATTGCATACTTTAAAGTTATTAAGAGTAAATCTTTTTTTTTTAATGTTTATTTACTTATTTTGAGAGAGAGAGCAGGGGAAGGGCAGAGAGAGGGAGAGAGAGAATCCCAAGCGGGCTCTGCCCCAGCGTGGGGCTCGATCTCACAAATTGTAAGATCATGACCTGAGCTGAAATCAGGAGTTGGATTCTTAACCAGCTGAGCCACCCAGGTGCCCAAGAGTAAATCTTAAATGTTCTTGTATGGAAACCAATTTGACAATAAATTTCATATTAAAAAAAAAATCTTAAATGTTCTTATTACAAGAAGAATGTTTTGTAACTATGTATGGTGATGGATATTAACTAGACTTATTGTGGTGATCATTTTGAAATATATACAGATATTGAATGCTTATATCATACCTGAAACTAATATAAAGTGTGTCAATTATTCCTCAATTAAAAAAAAAGAAAATTAGAAAATTTACTGATATGTGGTGGTGAAACAAGATATTCCTGAAAAATCTCTGGGTTAAGGAAGAAATCAAAGGAGAAATCAAAAGTATCTGAGACCAATAAAAATCCAAATGCAACATCTCTCAAAACTTAAGAGATACAACAAAAGCAGTTTTAAGAGGGAAGTTCATAGGGATAATTGCCTATAGGAAGGAACGAAAGCTCAATCTAAATTTATTCTTCAAAGAACTAGATAAAGAGAACAAACTAAGCCCAGAGTTTCTGGAATGAAGGAAATACCAAAGAATTAGAGTGGAAATTCATGAAATAGAGACAATAAAGGCAATAGAAAAGATCTATCTAATCAAATTAAGAGCTCTTTTTGAAGAGAGGAACAAAATAGACAAACCTTTAGCTAGGCTTAACAAGAAAAAAGAAGACTGAAGTAAAGTCAGAAGTGAGAGAGTAGACATTACAACTGATACCACACAAATACAAAGGATCAGAGGAGACTACTATGAACAAGTATACACCAAACAAATTGAGCAACCTAGAAGAAATGGAAAATTCCTAGAAACATACAGTCTGTCAAGACTGAATCATGAAAGGGGTGCCTGGGTGGCTAAGGGGTGCCTGGGTGGCTCAGTCGGCTCAGGTCATGATCTCAGGGTTCGTGAGTTCAAGCCCCATGTCAGGCTCTGTTGTCGCAGCTCTCAAAAATGAATAAACATTAAAAAAATAGTAATAATAAACCCTGAATCATGAAGAAATAGAAAATCTGAATGGATCCGATACTTACAAGGAGATTGAATTAGCAATCAAAAGCCTCTCAAAAAACAAAAGTCTAGGACCAGACTGCTTCACTGGTAAACTCTACCACACCCTTGAGGAAGAATTAATACCAACCCTTCTTAAAATCTTCTACAGAATAGAAGAGTGGGGGGAGTACTTTCCCATTTTATAGCTATTATATTACCTTGATATTAAAATCAGACAAGGGACCTACAAGAAAGAAAAATTACCATCCAATATTCCTAATGAATATAGATGCATAAATCCTTTTTTTAAATGCATAAATTCTTAACAAAATACTAGCAAACCAAATTCAACAGTACATTGAAAAGATCGTAATCAAGTGGTATATATTCCAGTGGCAAAATTAAATATTCATGATTAAATCTCAACAAAATGAGGATATAGGGAACATACCTTAACATGATAAAGGCTATATATGATAAACCCATAGCTAATACTATACTCAAAAAGTGAGAAGCTGAAAACAAGATAAGGGTGCTCACTGTTGCTGTTATTCAACCTAGTACTGGTGGTCCTAGCCAGTGCAGTTAGGCAAGAAAAGGAAATAAAGAGCATCCATAAAAGAAAGGATTAAGTAAAATTATCTCTATTTGCATAAGACCTGATGTTATATATAGATAATCCTAAAACCACCAAAAAACTATTAGAATGAATAAATTCGGTAAAGGTGCAATATACAAGATCAATATACAAAAATGAGTTGCATTTCTATATGCTAGTACTATCAGAAAGAGAAACTAAGAAGACAATTGTATTTACTATAGCATGAAAAATATATGTATATAACACACAGTAAGAGATTTAAACAAGGAAGTGAAAGATCTGTACCTTGAATACTATAAGATGCTGATGAAAGAAATTGAAAAAGACAAAAATAAATGTAAAGATGATCCTTTCTTATGGGTTGGAAGAATTCGTTTGTTAAAATGGCCATAGTACCCAAAGCCACCTCCAGAATCAGTGTAATTCCTATCAAAATTCCAGTGAAATTTTTCACAGAAATGGAATAAACATTTGATGACACCACAAAAGCCCCCTAATAACCAATGCAGTTTTGGGAATGAAGAACAAAGCTTAGAGGCATCATGCTCCCTTATTTCAGACTATATTCCAAAGCTACAGTAATGAAAACAGTATAGTGGTGGCAAAAAAACAGGCACCTAGATCAGTGGAACAGATTAGAGAGCCCAGAAATAAACCAGTGCATATATGATCAATTAATTTATGACAAAAGAGCTAAGAATGTACAGTAGTGAAAGGATAGTCTTGTCCATATAATGATGTTGGCAAAATTGAGCAGATGCACAAAAGAATAAAAATGGATGGGGTGCCTGGGTCGTTCAGTTGGTTAAGCTCAGATCATGATCTCACGGTTCATGAGTTCGAGCCGTGCTATCATTGCAGAGCTTGCTTGGGATTCTCTCTCTTTCCCTCACTTTCTCTCTCTCCTCCCCCACTTGTGCTCATGTTCTTTCTCTAAAAAATAAATAAACTTAAAAAAAAAACAATAAAACTGGACCGTATTTTATACTATGCACAAAAATCAACTCAAAATGGGTTAAAGACATACATTTAAAACCTGAAACCATAAAATGCCTAGAAGAAAACATGGGGTAAGCTTGACATGAATATTGATAGTGATTTTTTGGTTTTGTCAACAGAAGCAAGATAATGAAAGCAAAAATAAGTAGCACTGCATCAAACTAAAAAGCTGGACAATAAAGGAAACCATCAACAAAATGAAAGGCAGCATGCAGAATGGGATAAAGTATTTGTAAATTTTATGTTTGATAGGTTGCTAACATCCAGAATGTATAAAAAACATACATAACCGAATCGTAAAAAATCTCATTAAGAAATGGACAGATGGGGCACCTGGGTGGCTCAGTCGGTTAAGCATCTGACTTTTGGTCTCAGCTCACATCTTGATCTCAGGGTCCTGAGTTCACGCCCTGCATTGGCTCCCTGAGTCATGTGAAGCCTACCTAAAAAAAAAAAAAAAAAGGGCAAAGGAACTTAACTTAATTTTTCCAAGGAGGACTTGCAGATGGCCATCAGGCATGTGAAAAGGTGCTCAACATAACTAATCAGGGAAATGCAAATTAAAACTACAGTTATCACCTCACGCTTACTAGAATTTCTACCATCAAAAAGTTGAGATAAGTATTGGCAGGAATGTCAAGAAAAGGGAACCCTTTTGCGCTGTTGATGGGATTGTATATTGGTGCAGCCAGCATGGAGGCCCCTCAGAAAATTAAAAATATTATTACCATGTGATCCAGTAATCTCACTTTGGGGTGTATGTCCAAAGGAAATCAAAATAGGGTCTTGAGATATCTGCATTCCCATGTTCATAGTAGCATTATTCATAATACCCAGTACATTGGAAATGTTTATGTCTGTCAGTGAATGAATAAAGAAGGTGGTGGTATATATACATTCAATACAGTATCATTCAGCCACGAGAAGGAAGGACATCCTGCTGTTTGTGATGACATGGGTGGACCTTGAGGCCATTAGGCTTAGTGAAATGAGCCAGGTAGAGAATGACAAATACTGCATGGTATCAGATGTACGTGGAATTTTTTTTTTTTTTTAAGTTAATTTCATAGAAACAAAGAAGAAAAGTGGTTACCAGGGAATGAGGAGTGAGGTAAATAGGAAGAGGTTTTGTAAAAAGGTATATAAACTTTCAGATTGAAGATGAGTAAGTTCTGAGTATTTAATATGTAACATTGTCTTTTTAGTTGATAACATTGTACTATATAATTGAAATTTGCTAGATGTTTCCCCCTCTCCAACAAAAAGAAAGACAAACAAAACCAAAAATGCATGAGATGTGATAATTAACTAGGTGTGGAGAATCATTTTACACTTTATGTGTATGTCGTATCACTATGTACACTTTAAATGTTTTTCAATTTTATGTCAGTTATACCTCAATAAAGCTGAAGAAAAAGGATGAGAAAAAGAATAATGTCCTTACATAGAAAACTCACCCAGAAAGATATGTCAATAGGACTGATCAAACCTCCATTTAGAAATGCACAATCAGATTGAGACACCAATGTCACATGTCAAAGATCAAAATAAATTAAAATGAGAAAATTCAGAAATGAGATGACAGAACTAAAAATTATAAGTGAAGAAAGATATTTGACGAAAGATAGCTAAAGTAGAAGGGACATAAGACTGAATAAACAGAAAAGATCTTTAAGTAGGAGTTGAAAAAGAAGAAACATTTAAAGACCAAAGTGAAATGTAAAAATTTTAAAAAGGTGTGAGAGAGTGACAAATATTGAAGGTAGTCAAAGAAGAAACAACAGAGACAAAAGACCCTTTTAGGAAGATAACCAAAGCGAGGGAATAGACCACATAAGAAAAACTATAATTCAGGCAAAGTTAAAACAAGATTTGAAACTACAGATCGAAAGAGAACACTTATGTACCTGAGAATAATAGTCAAAGCAAACACCACCAAGACATTCTGGTAAAATTACTCTATAGAGAAAAAAAAAAATACTCTCTTGATCTCTAACATAAGGAAAAGAGAATTGAATTAGCATCAGACTTTCTCTCACAGTTTCACTTCATGTCAGGATTAAATAGAATAATAATTTCAAGATATTCGAGTAAGAAAATGTGAGGCAGTTGTTTTTTTTTATCATAACTGGCTTTCTCTTATAAAGCTGTAGATACACTATTACCAACATGCAGGAAGTCAAGAAATACTGTTTTCCCTGAGTCATTCCTGAAAATGTGCCAGTGCCTCAGCTTTAGACAACCAAAATGATGAGTGAGATATTTTTAAAAAAGGTTTGGTGAAGAGCATTAATTATATAATTATTTGTAGTATGAAAACTAAAGGAGGATTGAAATTGAGAGGGTTATAGTATGTAGCAATTACATTTTAGATAAGATAGCTAAAGTGCCACTATAAAAAATGAAGCAAGAATAGAGGGTACTATATGCAGAAATTCTGTTGAACTCTTCATAGTAACTACATTGGTGTATTGGCATTAATGCTCAATTCTGAGGGTTTTTTTTTTTTTGAGATTGTTTAATTTTGGATTGAGTGATCATTGGATATATTAATTCTTTTGCCCTTGGATAAGCAGGATTTTCAGTGTGGAAGAAGTGAAATAAATGTAATATTTTAGAGGTTAAGGAAGGAAAACTGATAATTCTGCATTTTAATTGGAAGTATTGGCACGAGCTCAGTAGGTATTTTATGTTACACAGATACATACACAGAAGTACGTATGTTTCCTAACTATGACTGCTAAAGAGGAATAGGGAGAAAAAACATAAAATAACTATGTTATAACCTTGGAAAACTGTTCCACCTTAAAAGAATTCACACATTTCAGGTGAAATGGTTGATTTTATGTCTATGGCAAGAAATGTACAAGATAAGCTGGAACATATGACGTACCAGATAGCAAAGAGTCTATTACAGACTACTGGGGTCATTTTAGTAAGCCTGGAGAAGTAACTTAAGAAGTGCCTCTCAGGTCAAAGATGGAAAGAAACTCATCAAGTATGTTTAAATCCTTGAGTTCATGATGACATTGTAGAAGGGAAGTGGTCAGTTTGAGAGGATGACAGGGAACCAATTCATTACTTCTAACGGTGATAAAGGGAAAGAAGCAATTTATTTTCCCTTTCCTAACTGAAGCTACCAGTAGTTGACAGAATAGTAGATACGAGAAAGCTATTCCCACTAATATATGAAAAATAAATGATAAAATCAGCATATCAGCATTTTATAATTTCCAGTGAAATTGGATGTAGGCAGTGAAGGTCAATGGCTGCTGACATCATAACCAAGAAAAAAACAGACGTTATTTGCCGATGGAAGAAAAGTACACCATCTTTCATTTTGCCAAAGGTGTCAGTTTGACGTGCATCTGACCAAACTTTGAATTTGCAGGAAATATGCAGGAAAAGCAGGGACAGAGAAACATAACTGAACTGCTCTATGAGTATGCATCAGTGGATCTGGACATAAAGGTCAAATATAACTCAGGTCCGTCAACAGATAAACTGTGAAGAATGATGATGGAACTTGTAGATTAAAAGAGACTAAAAAGGGGGTTGAGGGATGAATAGGCTGCGCACAGGATTTTTAGGTAGTGAAAATAATTCTGTATGATACTATAATGATGGATACATTTCATGGATTTGTCCAAGCCTGTAGAATGGACAGCATCCAAGAGTGAACCCTAATGTAAGCTATGGACTTCGGGTGATTATGATACATTAGTGTAGATTCATCAAGTATAACAAAAGTACCAGTCTGGTGGGGGATGTTGATGATGACGAAGACTGTGCATGTGTGGAGGTAGGAGGTATATGGAAAATTTTCTGTATCTTCCCCTCAATTTTGCTGTGAACCGAAAGCTGCTCTAAAAAAATATGACTTAACAGACTTAGTAAATGAAAAAAAAAAAAAGGTGGTAAAGGCTAGACTTTTTTTGTGGATGCACACTTAGCTAATAAAACTATAAAGAAAAGTAAGGAGGTGATTACTGTAAACTCAGATTAATGGTTACTTTTGAGGAGAAGGAAGGGTTGGTACAGGGTCCACGAAGAACCTTCTGAGGTGGTTGACAAATTTCTTTCCTGATTTGGGTGAAGGTTATGGGGTGTTTACCATATAATAACACATTAAATTATTCATTTATTTTCTGTAGTTTTTTCTGTATCAGTGTTATAATATAATAAAAAGGTTAAAAACAAGTTATCTTTAAGCTTCTCATCAGATAAAGTTCATTACCAGTACACAATATTGGAAAGGGGGAAGCCTGTGAGTTCTTTGCAAGGGAATGTTTTCATCAGATTAAATTTGAGAGGAAAATTTTCACATGGAGTCACTAAGAGATGTGGTGTATTAAAAAGTTGCAATTTTTTGTGTATGTTAATTTTATATTACTTTCCCATGGTGGTCTCTGTTTAAAATTGGGGACATAATTCAGTAGAGGTAATTCTACAAATGAGTAAGCTAATGTTATTCAAGATAGAAATCTTCTGGAAGTTAAACTAAAGATAGGCCTTGGAGTACCCAGGGAAGGCGTAAACTCTACATCCCTTAAATGGTCGTCCTTTAATCATCATTTGCTTTTGATAAGAGTATGTAGCAGACCACCGTAGCCAGTACTTACTAGGTGTTCAGTAAAAGTGTATCAGTTGATATTATTTATTATAGAATAATAATTGTGTGGTATTCTTTATGAAAATGGTTCTTTGAATTAGTCATTAGCAAGGCGTGAACTTTTTAGCCACCCTTCTACTGATAATGGATCTTTCCTTAAACTTCCACACTTTCTGAGTTCCTTTTGAGACGAACATCAGTGCATTTGTCAGAAAGCCATCCAAACACTTGAAGGATTGCACTTTGGTCTTAGAAGGAGTAAGCTAATTGATTATCAGTTGAGAATAATAACCTTAGATCTATTACATTCTACAAAGAAATCTCACACAAAAGTAAAAAACAGTCTTACCATTCAGTTCTGGGAAAAGCTACATAATTGTTGATTCCAAATCTGGAAACCCACACGAGCAGTGCAGTTTCCATGATGAGCTTCAAGATTCTTAATTGCTTCTCTTCCTTAACAGAAAATAAACAACAGGGATTTATAGCATACACTTAGTTATTCTATATTTGTATATCTCATTTCAAGCAGTCTTCATATAAGCTGTGGAATATAGTTTTAAGTATATCAGTTATTTTTGGACATAGATAACTCAAAAGCTCTCATATGCATTTCCTAAAATGCATTAATAATGCCTCCTAAGCACTATCTCTGCAGAAAGTACATTACCTGTAAGACTGTTTTTATTTTATTTTTTTATGTTTATTCATTTTTTGAGAGACAGAGGGCAAGCGGGGGTGGGGCAGAGAGAGAGGGAGACACAGAATCCGAAGCAGGCTTCAGGCTCTGAGCTGTCGGCACAGAGCCTGACATGGGGCTCGAACTCGCCAATGGTGAGATCATGACCTGAACTGAAGTTAGATGCTTAACTGACTGAGCCACCCAGGCACTCTTACTACCTACTGTTACATGTGTTGTGAAATATAAAACGCATAGTTCTTTCATTTCCAGTTGCAACAGTGGGAAGACTGCAATATTTATCTTTGGGAAGATTGCAATATTTAGTTTTTAAGAAAAAAATTATCAATATCCAGTTGACTCTTGAACAACATCAGTTTGAGCTACACAGGTCCACTTGTATGCAGATTTTTTATAAATACAGTACAATAAATGTATATTTTCTGAGTAGCATTCTCTAGCTTTATTGTAAGAATATAGTGTATAAAACATATACAAAACATGTGTCAGTGGGCTGCTTACGTTATCAGTAATGCTTTTGATCAACAAATGGTAGGCTATTGGTAGTTAAGTTTTTGAGGAGACAGAAGTTATTTGTTGATTTTCCACTGTGTTAGGGGTCAGTGCCCCTAACCCCCTGTCTTTTTCAAGGGTCACCTGTATTGTTAACATGGCATTTCTCCCTTAACTAGTCTATAGATTCAGTACAGTCTCAACAAAAATTCCAAGAGTTTTTGAGACAGTGTGTGTGTGTGTGTATGTGCATGCGTGTACATGTGCACGTACACTTTTTAAATAAATGACAAATTGAATCTAAAATTTGTATGGTTATGCCCAGGACCCATTAAAATAGTTCAACAGATTTTTTTAAGATTTAAAAAAATGTATGACATTTTTCAACTTGATTTCAAGATTTACCATAAAGCTAGAGTAATTAAAATAATGTATTAAATCTAAGGATAGAGATCAGTGGAACAGAATACAGTTCAGAAGCAGGTGCATTTAACTGACTTTAAAGCATGTATCAAGGGTGTAAATATGTTATTTTAACCTGCCTTGACAGACACTGAAGAAAAATAATAAACTTTAAAATCTTGGGGAAGTAATAAAAGCCCTCTCTGTGGAAAATAATTCCTAATGACCAGAATCAGGGTTTTTGTTGTTGTTTGTTTTGTTTTTTAAAGGTTATTCCTTTATTTTGAGAGAGAGCTCAAGTGGGGAAGGGGTGGAGGGAGGGGGAGAGAGAGAGGAAGAGCGGGAGGGAGAGGGAGAGAGAGAGAGAGAGAGGGAGGGAGAGAGAGAATATCCTAAGCAGGCTCCATGCTGTGAGTGCAGAGCCCAACATAGGGCTGGATCTCAGGAGATGTGAGATCATGACCTGACCAGAAATCAAGAGTCAAGACACCTAACCGACCCAGGCGCCCTTAGAGTCAGGTTTTTAAATTAAGGTTTTTAAAGAACACTTTGTTTTGTCAGTGTTATTCAGCAGCAGTAGGAAATGTGGGGGAATGGTTGGAGGCAAGTCTAGGAGGATGGATAGGAGCCAGATCATGTAGGGCCTAGTATTCATTCTAAGATAAGGCATTTGGATTTTATCCTGAAAAGTAGTAGGAGTCTTTGGAGATTTTCAAATAGCAGATTGACCTAGCTGGATTTATCTTTTAGAAGTCCCAATTTGATGGTTGTATAGAAAATGGTTTGAAGATTAGTTATAATTAGTCCTCTTCCTTAAATCTCCCAGTAAATCATCATTATTCTCAGGTGAAGCACAAACTCTTTTCATTGTGACGTAAACCATATAATTCCTTTCTCTCATTTTAGACAAATGTTCTCACCATTTCCTCTCTTGTACACTGTGCCCAGTCCTGATAAACTACCTGTTGCTCTCTGAAGATGTCTATGATGACTCCTGTTTCTGTTTTGAATGGCTAGTTAGATGAAAGTGCCGCTCATTTGAGATGGATTCAGAAATGTAGAATAGATTGTTTTTCCTTTCTTTACTTGTTTCTTTCCTTTTTTTAGATGTGGGAAGAGAGTGGAGTTCAGCTTTGGACATGTTTGGGTTGCTTAGAGAAAACCATGGTTATGAAGTCTGGAGAGCTCTGAATATATGAGCCTGCAGCTGAGCAGAGCAGTCTTAGAGGAAGATATAGATTTATAGTCATTATCAAGTTAATGATTATTAAAGCCATGAACTATAAACATAGGGGAATTTTGCATCAGTGTCAGAGACTTAGGCAAAGATAATAACATAACAGAAACCTTGAAGAGTTTCTGCAGGGTTCAAGATTGAAAGATGTCTCAGTCTGACTGAGCTGTTGTGTGATTAACCATCGTTTTTTGCCCGGGTTTCAGGAAACCCCTCAGACCCAGGCAGATGGACATAGTTCATCACTTACTCAGCTTGTGAAGAATCTGCTTCCCAAGGAAGCAAGTTGAAGAGATTTATGCAAATAAGTAATAATAACCATGGCTCTCCAGAGATGGTGGCTGGAGTGAGGTTGATGAGGAGGAGGAAGTGTGGGGTGAGATAAAAGGTAGGCCTCATCTGGATTCTTTTAGCACTTTTGGGAAATATATACCAGGTATGGAAGGATCCATATGTTATGGCAACCATACTTGACATGATTGAGCATGTTAGGCAAAGGTCAGAGGTGTAGTTACAGCTGGCTTGTGAATGAGCACAGTGGTGTCAGAGAATAAGCAGTCTCACTATATTAACAGACTTCTTGGTGCTACCAGAAATTTGAAAAAAACAATACATGAATATGCTATTATTGCTAGTGTCAAATCCCCTGCCCCCGACCTAGTGTGAATTGATTTCCAAATTAAAGCTGCAAATTGAAAATTTATTGCCTTCTCCCTTCTGGATCTGAAAGCCTGGACTAGGAATTTGTAGACTGCAACAGAATTGACATCAACTTCCAATTAAGTACAGACCTCCCTCTGAAATACAAGCAAATAGGAAAAAAAAAAAAAATAACAGGGCGCATAAGATACTACAGTTCAAATGAATGACCCATATTAAGGAATCAGAGCAAATGTCTTCCTGCAATTTCCTTTAAGATAGAGGAGGAAAAAACTATCAGAGTTCAAAAGGATGCAGTCAGTATACATGAAAATAGAGTAGGTAGTGTGAAAGAATACATTTAAGATCAGTAAAAACAGAATGATGATAAAGAGCATGATTGTTTAAAACAGTTTAAGCAATGGGGGATCTAGACAGATGACTAAAAAGAAATCAAATCAGTGAAATGGAATTTAACCTTGAAATTATCCCACAATTTGGAGAAGCAGAGATGAAAACAGTGGAAGAAAAGATTTGGGATCTGGAGGTTGATGCAGGAGTTGTTATGTGTTACTGCAACAGAAAGATATACAAGGGAATATGCAAGGGAATATGCAAGATATGCAAGGAATCAAAATACACTATATTGCTCTTTCTGAAAAAGTTACTTGATATACCTCAGAATTAAAATGTAGAGCTTGAGTGAGGAAGTCAGATAAGTAAATATTTGAAGAAGTTAAACATGGAGTTAAATCTAGTAATTGCTGTTAATGTGCTTTTAAAACTTAATGAAACCATGAGATATTTTGAAATAGAAGATAAAAAAGTACATAATAAACATCTAAATATCAGGTGTTATCGATAAAAAATGAGACATGGTAGTGGGATGGTCAGATGAAGAAGAAAGACACACAGGAATAAAACCCTATTAACATCTTACCTTAATATATGGCAGTGTCAGTAGATACTGTCTTATTCTTGAAGTTGGTTATCATCTAAAATAAGATCAAATATGATTTAAAAACATAAAGGTAATTAAAATTGAATAAAACAGTTTGTATATATTTCCAAACCCTAGAGCCTAGAGACATAAAAGCATATAAATTCAATCTAGTGGGAAAAGTCCATGAGAAAGGAGAGAGGAGTGTAAGGAAAGAATAAAAGTAGAATATAAGAAAAGAGCATGATCAAACAGTTATGCTATTAAATATAAATTGAAGATATAAGTAAAACAATCTGAATGTTGAATAATGTATTTTTTAATGTTTGTTTATTTTTGAGAGAAAGCAACAGTATGAGTGGGGGAGGGGCAGAGACAGAGGGAGACCACAGAATCTGAGGCAGGCTCCAGGCTCTGAGCTGTCAGCACAGAGCCCAAAGAAGGGCTTGAACCCACAGACCGTGAGATCACGACCTGAGCCGAAGCTTAACTGACTGAGCCACCCAGGTGCCCGAATAATATCTTTTAAGCATACTGCCCTATTGTGAACCACTCAAGTTGTAATTTTTTACTTTTACAAATAATTGTTACAATAAGGAAGAGCCTATATGAATTTGCATCTTTGATTACATCTTAGAATTAATTATTAGAAATGGGATTTATATATCAAGGTACATAGAGATTTTAAGGCCATCTTTTTTTTAATGGAATGATTTTATTGATTTTCACTGTCACAAAGTGTATGTCCGCATATCATTTTTTACATTAAGTTTAAGAAAAAATGTTATTCACTTTGAAATTTTAAAATGCATTTTACTTGTATTAAGTGTATTTTTTCTTTACTAGTGAGAGCAGGTATTTTCCATAGTGTTAATTATAGTGGATTCTTGTTGTTCATGGTACTTAATTCTACAGAGTTATTGCAAATACTGAAATAGTGAATACAGAACCAGTGCTCTTGGGAAATACAGAATTAGATTTCTGCCAGGTTGTGGTCAAAACATTTTATCAACTGATTCATAATCTTTATTTTTAATGCATGTTTCTGTTTAAAAATACCTTATTTAGAGGCTCGTGGGTGCCTCAGTCGGTTAAGCATCATCTGACTTGATTTTGGTTCAGGTCGCAATCTCTCAGTGTGTGGGATTGAGCCCCGTGTAGGGCTCTGCAGTGACAGCCTGGACCCTGCTTGGGATTCTCTCCCTCCCTCTCTTCTGCCCCTGCCCTGCTCATGCTCTCCCTCCCTCCCTCTATCTCAAAATAAACAAATGTAAAAAAACCCTTATTTAATATATAATGTTGAATGTTGAACAATATGGGTGTTTAAATTATAGCACCATCATTCAATGCAGTGTTACATAGCCATCAAAAATAATGTGAGGGGCGCCTGGGTGGCTCAGTCGGTTAAGCGTCCGACTTCGGCTCAGGTCATGATCTCGCGGTTCGTGAGTTCGAGCCCCGCGTCGGGCTCTGTGCTGACAGCTCAGAGCTTGGAGCCTGCTTCAGATTCTGTGTCTTTCTCTCTCTCTGACCCTCCCCTGTTCATGCTCTGTCTCTCTCTGTCTCAAAAATAAATAAACATTAAAAAAAAATTAAAAAATAATGTGAAAGAAATGTTTAATAACATGATAAAAATCTTTATGTTGTTAAATGAAAACAGGTCATTATGATGCAGCAAATGCCTCAAATTTACAACAGCTCACGTTTGTGGGGAAAAAAATCCAGAGGAGAGGATGAGTTGGAGTCTTTCAAAATAAATTAACCATTTTCTCAAGGCAAGTTCACCACTGTTACAGGGAAACGAGGACTTTGGGGCCTGCTGTATATATGCCCAGTGAAGAAGCTCAGTAACTAGGGTGCTAAATATAAATACTCTTTATTTTTGGCTTAGTGCAGGTGGCTCCATCATCTCTTGGTTTGGCTCTGCTCTTTTCCTTCTGTGCTTTGGGGCTCTATGATTTAGAGCGAGTGGATTTTTACTAAATTGTAAATTCTAAATCTTGTTGGTTAGTTGGGCCTTAACTATTTTAAAAACAGAAACCAGTTGTTCCATTCCTTGATGATTGGGAATTGCTTGTATGTGTATATAGAGATGTACATATTGTTCATATGCATAAAATAAAGGACTAGAAAGATGCTCTTTATATTTCTTTTCCAAATTTTTATGGGGAACATTCATGTATTTCTTCTATAATCAGGAGAAAACAAGTAATTTGGATAAAACTAAATACTAGATTTTGATAAATTGAGTTAGGTCCCTTTAATGTGTCTCTCATTTCTACTCCAGATACAGTATTAACTGTACTTCCTGTCTGGCCTACTAGACTACAGTCTTCTTGAACACAGTGTGGTTCAGCTCTCTTCATGTGAGGCCCAGTTATGTTTAAGACACTATTCAAGTTGTTTACCCATTTTTAAATTATTTATCTCACTGAATTGTAAGAGTTTTCTGGAAACACGTTTTGCATTGGGTATGTGATTTAGTAATATTTCCTGTCCATCTGTAGTTTTTGTTTTCATTTTCTTGTCAGTGTGTTATGAAGCAAAGAAGTGTTTAATTTTGTAAAGTTTAATGTGTTAGTTTTTCTTTTGCTACAAGTGTACTTGATATCTTTAGAAATTATTGCCTAATCCAAAGTCACAAAGATTTACAGCTGTGTTTTCTTCTATGAGTTTTATTGTTTTAACTTACATTTAAATTTGTGCTACATTTTCTGTATGGCATCTTATACTCTTATGTCAAATTTATTCTGAAATATTCAGTTATTTTTTGTGGTGTTCTGAATGAATTATTTAATAAATTTCAATTTATGTATTCTTTTAAGATGCCACATCTGAGACCATATCTGTCTTTCTCTGACTTATTGCACTTAGTATAATATTACTGTTGTTGCAGGTGACAGGATTTCCCTTTTTTATGGCTGAATAGTATTCCATTGTATATATACACACCACATTTTCTTTATCCATTCATTTATCCATGGACACTTAGGTTGTTTCCATGTCTTGGCTATTTTAAATGATGCTTTAGTGAACATGAAGATACAAGTATCTCTTGGACATAGTGATTTCATTTCCTTCAGAAGTGGGATTGCTGGATTGTATGGTTCTCTTTTTAATTTTAGAGCAACTTCCTTACTGTTTTCTGTAGTGGCCGTACCAATTTACATTCCCACTATCAGTGCACACAGGTTCCCTTTTCTGCACATTCTTGTCAGCATTTGCTGTCTTGTGTTTTTTTCTCTTTTTAATGGGTGCCTTGCCCTGTGGAAAGGTCTGCTGGAGGGCCTGTGGTTGAGCTGATTTATCATTTTCCTCCTCCTTATGAGGAAGCTTCTGCCACATTCCTCACAGTCCCTTAGCCTGGGGCTAAGCTGTTTTTCCTTCTGAAAATGAGATTTGAGATTCTGTCTAGGAGGTCCCTGTCTGGGTGAATCCAAAGCAGAGATCCTTGAGGGTGAGCACGTGGGACATTCATCAAATACATAGGAAGCCCCACTAGGTTCAGGCAACTTTTTAGGCATTAACCATGACCATAATCCAATGCACAGAGCAGACAACATTACTGCCCTCCAGGGTTCCCGTCTAGTTGGGAGTCAGACAGTCACACTAGACGTTACAAGCAGGTAGTGTCCACAGTGCAGTTGATATGACATCATCCTGGCTTCCTTTCGAAATGGATGAATCTTCCTTCCTTCCTTTTTTTTTTTTAATTGAAGTACAGTTGACACACAATGTCACATCAGTTTCAGGTGTACAGCGTAGTGATTTGACAAGTTTATACCTTATGTTATGCTTGCCACAAGTGTAGCTACCATCTGTCACCATACAATTCTTTCACAGTATCATTGACTGTATTCCCTATGTGTTATCTCTTGTCTTTTTGATGGTAGCCAATTTGCAAATATTTTCTTCCATTCAGTAGGTTACCTTATCATTTTGTTAAGCACTTCTTTTGTTGTGTAGCGCTTTCTAGTTTAATGAAGTCCCACTTGCTTCTTTTTTATCTTGTTGCTTGTGCTTCGGGTGTCCTATCCAAAAAATTGTTGTCAAGAAGCATGTCAAGGAGCTTTTTCCCTGTGTTTGTTTTCTTCTAGGAGTTTTATGTTTTTCAGGTCTTAGGTTTAATCCATTTTGAGTTAATTTTTGTAAATGGTATTAAGATAGGGGTTTAGTTTCATTCTTTCACATGTGAATGTCTAATCTTCCCTGCATCATTTATTGAAGAGGCTGTTTTTTTCTCTACTGACTATTCTCGGCTTTCTTGTCAAATACTAATCATATCGATTTCTGTATTTTTCATTGCTAGTATATAGAAATGCAGTTTATTTCCATATATTGACCTTATATACTGTAACTTTACTGAATTAATTAGGCCTGGGAGTCTTTAAAAAAATATTCTTTAGTATTTTCCACCCTTAGAATCATGTACTGTGAACAATGACAGTTTTACTTCTTCCTTTCCAATCTAGATGTCCTCTATTCCTGTTGATTGTACTGACTAGGTCCTCTGTTACAGTGTTGAATAGAAGACATCCTTGTTTGTTCCTGATCTTTGGGGGAAAATAATTTATTATTATTATCTTCTTTTTTTTTTTTTTTTGCCATTGAGCATGATAGCAGTAGGTTTTTTTTGTAGACGCCTTTTGTGGAAGTTTCCTTTTATTCCTGGTCTCTTCACAATTTATACCATGACAGAGTATTATATTTTGTCCAATCCTGTTTAGTATTAGCAATAGATACTACCAGTGCTTTTAGCAGTAGATTCAGTCTATGGAGATGATTATATGATTTTATTTTTTAATTTGTGAACATGATGAATTGCATTAATTGTTTTTAGTTGTTAAACCAGTCTTGCGTTCTTGGGGTAAATCCCATTTGGTTATGGTTTAGAATCCTGTTTAGATGTTGAGAGATTCAGTTTGCTGACAATCTGTTGAGGATTTTTATGTCTTTATTCATAAGAGGTATTGGTCTGTAGTTGATTTTTCTTATCCTGCCTTTGTCTGGCCTTGGTGTAATACTAACCTCATGGAATGAGGTAGGAAGTGTCCCCTCTTCCACTGTTTCCTGGAAGAGTGTGGGATAGATTGATATTATTTCTCCAGTAACTATTTTGTAGAAGCCATCAGTGAAGCCATCTGGGCCTGGGGATTTCTTTATGGGAAGATTTTCAGTTGTTAAGTCAATTTCTTTAATTGTATTGGGTCTTTAGATTTTTTTTTTATTTCTTCTTGATTCACTTTTGTTTGTTTCTTTCCAGGAATATTTCCATTTTATCCGAGTTGTCTACATTGGCATAAAGTTATTCATTGTATCTCCTTATAATCCTTTTAATTTCTGTTAGGTCAGTTGTGATGTTCTTCTTGTATACATGATTTTATTCACAAATTACCCAATTTATGTCTTTTCTCTTTTTTGGGAGGCCAGTCTGAGTCTAGCTAAAGGATAGTCAATTTTGTGAATCTTTTCATAGAACTCACATTTAGTTTTACTGAATTTGACTTCCTCTACTGTTTTTGTGTTTTAATATGCCATTGATCACTACCCTAATATTTTTGTTTTCTTATGCTAGCTTTGGATTTAGTTTACTCTTTTTTTTCCTCATTTCTTAAGCTTGAAGCTTAGTTTATTGATTTGTAATTAGCTTCTTTTCTAATATAGGCACCTAAGGGGTAAATGTATAGAATTTACCCTAGGAAGTTCTAGGGTAACTTAGAACCCTAGTTCTTTTTGCAAAGTTTCTGTATGTTGTATTTTCATTTCCTTTTATCTCAAAACATTTAAAAGAACTTCTTGTGATTTCTTCTTGGGCCCATTGCTTATAGAGAAGACATTAAGAATTTAGAAAATTCTCATTTGTGGACTTCTCATATATTATTGTTGTAGATTTATTAATGAATTCCGTAGTTCTCAGAGAATATACTTCATATAATTCAGTCTTTTAAAGTGAATTGAGACTTGTTCTGTGACCTAGTATGTGGTCTCTCCTAGAGTAACTTCCTTGCATAGTTTGAAGAATGTATATTCTCTTGTTATTGGATGGGACTTTTCTGTAGAGGCTAGTTTAAATTGGTTAATAATGTTCAGATTTCCATATCCTTAATGTTTTCCTGTCTAGTTCTTCTTCTTTTTTTTTTTTTTTTTTAAGATTTTATTTTTAAGTAATCTCTACTCTCAACGTTGGGCTCAAACTTACAACCTTGTGATCAAAGTTGCATGCTCTTCCAACTGAGCCTACCAGGTACCCCATTTCTGCCTAGCGGTTCTAAACTTGATTAACGTAAGAGTAGGATGTTGAGATCTTGGACTGTTAATGTTGAACTATTTATCCATTGCTGTCAGTTTTTTCTTCATTTGTTTGAGGCTCTGTTTTTATATGTGTATATGTTTATAGTTGTATCTTCCTCATAATTTGATCCTTTGTCATTATAAAATGTGCTTCTTCTTTACCTCTTATATACTTTTTGTCTTAAAGTATATATTATCTGATAGAGCCTCTCCATCTCTCTTAATGGATTTACTGTTTGCTGTAACGTTTTACTTTCAACTCAATACAAAGTACGTCTTTTGTAGACAGCATATAGTTGAATCTTGTTTTGTTTTACCTAGTCAAACAATCTTTGTCTATATAGATAGAGGTATTTTTTTTGAAAAGGAAAAACTGTATCTATTTAAAGGGTGCAGCCTTTTGCCTTTTGATTGAAGTGTTTAATATATTCACATTTAGTGTTATCAATGATATGGTTGGGCTTACAGCTGACATTTTGATTTTTTTTTTTTTATATCTTTCTTTTTTGTTTAGTTTTGGCTCTTTTTTGCCTCCTTAAGTAGATATTTTCTGGAGTGCCATTTTAATCCCTTTGCTGATTTTTTAAAACTATATTTTGGACAATCAAATAATTTTAGTGTTATTCTAGTGCATTTTTTGCATTTTGTCAAAAAATACTTTATGATAATACTGGGTCAATTTCTATAAAGTATGGAAGTTTTACTCTAGTATAACTCCATTTCCTCCCTCTTTTTTGCTATTGTCATTTATGTTACATTTCGTTGTAACCAATATGAAGTTATACTAATTTTTGCTTAATAAGATTTTACGTGTTTTAAAGGGTTAAAAAGAAAAAAGGAGAAAGCATTATTTGTAGTCTTTTGTATTAACGCACATATTTGCGGTTTCTGGTACTCCTTCATGCTTCCTAAGGATTTAAGTTCCCATTTGGTGTCCTGCTCCAATATAATTTTATTCTCTCCCATGTCCTTTGTGTTCCATATCTTTTACTTTTTAAACTTTTTTTGTGCTATTTCTTTTTGATTTTTAAAAATCCCCCCTTAGGGATGTAATATACAGCATAATGACTATACGTAACACTGCTATATGATACAGGAAAGTTGTTGAGAATAAATTCCATGAATTCTCATCACATAGAGAAAAGACTTTTTCTTTTCTTTTTAAAAGTTTCTACATGATGAATATTAGTTGAATCTATTATAATCATTTCACAATATATGCATACCAGATCATCATGTTGTATGCTTTAAACTTTATAGTGATGTATGTCAATTATTTCTCAAAACTGAAAAAAAAAAATCACAAAAAATTCCTCCTTTTCACCTTCTGTTTCTGTTTCCTTATTTTTTTTTTTTTATTGATTCTTGTGTTATTTCTACTTTAGACTTCATTTCTGAAGTGATTTATTCTTCTACTTCTAATTCTTTCATCCTGTCACCTCAGTTTTGAAGTTTTTAATTTTGTTTTATTTTTTTATGGCTAGTATGAAAGTATTTTGCAATAGGTGATACATTTTATTCTAGAGCCATATATTTCTGTCATATTTTAATTGTAGGAATGTTATTTTTTATTTTGTTTTGAATATTAACTTTTTAAAAAAATGTTTAATGTTTCTTTTATTTTTGAAAGAGAGAGAGACAGACAGACAGACTGTGAGCAGGGGAGGGGCAGAAAGAGAGGGAGACACAGAATCCAAGGCAGGCTTCAGGTTCTGAGCTGTCAGCACAGAGACCGATGCGGGGCTTGAACTCATGGACCATGAGATCATGACCTGAGCCGAAGTTGGATGCTTAACTGACTGAGCCACCCAGACACCCCTTGAATATTAGCTTTTAAAATGGGATTTGCCCTTAATACCTTTAGTATTTTATTTTCATGTATAATTATTTTTCTTAAACTTGTCAAAGAAGGCAGTGTTCGTCATAACTTCTATAACTTCACAGAACTCTTGTGTGTGTTTCAAAATATGGCAGCTTGCTTTCTGAGATTTCCTGGCTCTGTTTCCTCCTCCCACTTTTTTCTGTGCCTTATTTTTCCATTCATTTTTCATTCTACTACCAGTAATTTATCTTCAGTATGGAGCTTTGTCTGGAAGGTCAGCTTTAAGAGTTCATAGTGGGTTAAAGTGCACTAGCCCCTTTAGTGCCAACCATGGATTCATTGTATTTCCTCATTCTTGGAGTGGCCAGAACCCTTCCTAGTCAGCTGACTTTCTCAGATTTGTTTGCACTGCTTTCCATTGTTACCTAACTTGTTTTTAGGTCTCCCAAATGCCCTATTGTTTCTTTATGATTCCTCCTGCAGAAGTGCTGATGCCAATCAGATCTTATGGCTCTTGGTAGTTTTCCATCTTTTTGTATTTTGAGGTTTTTGGTAATATATTATATTATATCATATTATATTATATATATTATATGTGTGTATGTATATATATATATATATATATATACATTTTTTTTTTTTTTTTTTTTTTTTTTTTTGCCTAGCTCTGTTGTGAATGGATTTTCGGTTTTGCTACCTAGAGTTGCTCTCTCTGTTTTTATGTGGAGGACTTGTGGAGATTTTTTAAAACCTGTGCTACTACCAGTACTGTCACATTCTTTTTTTATTGTTATTATTTGAGAGAGAGAAAATGCAAGCAGGGGAGCGGGGAGAGGTAGAGAATCTTAAGCAGGCTCCACACTCAGCATGGAGCCTGACACGGGGCTCTATCCTACAACCATGAGATCATAACCTGAGCTAGAATCAAGAGTTGGACGTTCAACCCTTAATACTTTTCATGTCTTAACCATCCAGATGCCCCTACTGCTGTCATCTTCTTAGGTGTTAAAACAACTTCCCTATGGGAGCTCCCTTCCAAGGTTAGGTTCACATGTCAAAATTTATGACAGTAGTACTTTGGTATGACTAAACAAAGATTTATTACCCACACAGGTGGGGGAAATTCTGAGACAGGGGCAGAGGACAACTTTCTGGGAAGAGGTCCAGAAAGAGAGAAAGTGAATGCAAGTGCGCAGGTGTTCTGTAAAGGATAAGTCCAGTTGGTGCAGAATTTAAAAGAGGAACTCACCAAACATGGAATATGAAAGAGATAGCAAGGGGCTCATGTACTTGGGGGTATTGGTGGGGTTGAGTCCTATCAGTACACTGCTGATAATGACAGATACAGGGAAGGGATGACACTCAGAGGTTGTCAGCACTAAATCAAAACATCAACAGGGGTCTCAGTTTCTTTCCTTTGGTCTTCATAGTAGAGATCCATTTTTGAACTCTTGTTGTTGTGGCCTACTGCTGAAGAATGGGGCTTTGATCTTGCCTGCCATGTTTGTTTTTGGTACCCATGATTAATTTCTCCTTGGAGAAACTTACATTTCCAGGGAGAAACCAAGTAGGCCTATTTAGTAATCCCAACCAGAGAGATTAAAGGTGAAGACTATGTATTATCTCCACTTTGAGTAACAAGTCACTGTTGGTTGGATGAATCAATGAATGACCAAAAAATATGTTAAGAATAAGTGAGGAGCCCCTGGGTGGCTCAGTCTGTTAAGGGTCTGACTTTGGCTCAGCTCATGATCTCACGGTGTGAGTTCGAGTGCTGTATCAGGCTCTGTGCCAACAGCTCAGAGCCTGGAGCCTGTTTTGGATTCTGTGTCTTCCTCTCTCTCTGCTCCTCCCCAGCCTTCTTAACTCTGCTTTCTGTTCAGCTCTATTAATTACATATATCACTTAAGGTATCTAATTTTATCAAGTATTTACTGAGTGTCTAATCATTCCACCTAATTTGGGCACAGTGAGATCCTGGGAATATAAAGAAGCAGTCTAGTATTTACTTGACTCTGATATGATATTGATTTTAAGAACTTTTTTATTTACAAACTAATACAGGAAATGTGCAACTTCAGTTGTAAAATGTTACCCCATCTCAGAAATGTTAAAATGTTGAAAAATATATCCTGCAACTGAGGAATTATTTATGAAATGTTTATAAAGGGCCAAGAATAATGCTAAATGCTTTTGCACATATTATCATTTAACCTTTAACTCAGTGAGGGTAGATTATCTTTCATTTGCAGATAAAATAAAGCTTGCAGAAATGGTGTAAGTAGTTAAGTGTTAGAGGGACATTGAACTCAGGTCTATCTTATTTCTGACCAATACATAAATCTTTTCAGCCAATATATAAAATTAGTGTATCTTTTAGGGAAGGTTTTTATTTTTCCTGTCTGTTTTCCTGTGTTTACTTCAAAGAGTGAATTTTAACTTTTTATTTAATGATATACATGACTTAGAAGGCTTTTTTTCCTTCCAAAGTTTTTCAAAGATCTGATTATGGAATTTGCAGTTCTTTAAGATGGTTAATGAAATGATAAGTAATTTAGGGTTTTTTTTTTCTTTTTTTTTTTCTTTTTCGTTTTTTTTTTTTTTTACTATTCCTCATTTTTCAGTTGGGTTGCTTGTCTTTCTTGGCAGCTTCTCGGGGCTCTTTTAATGTCTTACCATACTGAATTTTTGGTCGATTTTAGTGTGAAATAATGTAGACCTATTTAAATTTGGACTTAAACTATGATATCACTCTTATAAATGACATAATCACTTTAGTAAATTCAATAAAGCCATTCATTTAGAAAGTGGAAGAAACAACCTCATAAGTTGACATTGTGATAGTTCTTTTGGGGAAATGAGAAGGAAAAGTAATCTGCTAGGGAATAAAGAAAAATGGGAGGATAAAATTGTGGTGATGTGGGCTGGCAGAATTGGGATGAGTTTCTAAAATAGAAATTTGTTTGGTAAACTAGTCATGCTAATCTTGTGTTCAGTTTTTTAAAAATCTAGCCTGAATTTAAAACACCTTAGTCTAGGACCATTCCATGTGCAATAACAGATACTAACTCTGCTTAGATAAAAATTATCTTACTGCCCTTGAATTTAATTTAGTATGCTGGTAGTCTTCCTCAGTATTTGAGATCATCATGTAATGTCCAGGACCTGAAAATTGGATTATCTTCCCAGAAATATGTGATGCTCTTTATTTCTCTTCAGTTGCTTATATTTTCCATTCCTCTCTCCCAGACTATTTATGAAAATATTATATTTGATATTAGGTAAACATCAAATAATTTTTTTTCTGATTATTATTTTGGCTCAGAATGTGATTTACTAATCAGGAGTGTATACTAATAATTCTCCATGACACTGCAAAGTTCTGTGGTTGCGCACTAACCAAGCTGTCTGTTTTAACTTTGGTATAGTATGGATGGCTTGTGAGATTTTTGGGTCTGCTTTGTCTCATGAACACAATGCCTGTGGCAGCACTTGTTCTTTTTGCTACCTGACTTGTGGAGGTCAAGTAACCAGATAGCAGAAAGCAAGCAGAAATGATCATTTGCTGGAGCTAGACTGGGTTTTGCAGAAACAGCTCCACCAGAACACCTTTTTAAGCCCTTTCAAGTATATGTTTTTACTTTCGTTTATCGAAACCATAAATGATGGGAGAAGAAACAGGCTCAGGTTCTTTGTTTTTACACCTCAAGAAGGGGAAAACCTATTGCAGATTTAAAACTATTTCACAGTGCCAACTGTGAGTAAGCCCTGGGATTTTTCTTTTTGCTGTAACAATTTTGGCCACCTGTCTCCTAATGAATTTTGTGGAAGGCTGGAAGATGTGAGTCCAGAGGTGGAAATTGACAGTAGTGCTAATACTGGGAGCTTCTCTCTGCTAGCTTGTAGTGAACATGGGGCCTGTTGCCAAGTACTTGGGGGTTTTGGACATCATGAAGATACGTTCAAATTTACTGTGTGACTTATTTTTCATAGGTGTATTTGACCTTAAGAGATGTGTTACTTGGGATTTGTATGTGTTATTGCAGACTGTAAGACTGTTTTAATGGGCAAGATCAAATTTTGATAAAAGAAATTTTAGAAATGTTTGAGTTTTTCTGTTCTTGTTAATAGGCAGGCAGTGGTTAAAGGTTCCCTTCCACATCCTTTTGCCTTGACATTATTTGAGGACACATTGTACTGGACTGACTGGAATACACACTCCATTTTGGCTTGCAACAAGTATTCTGGCGAGGGTCTGCGTGAAATCCATTCTAACATCTTCTCTCCCATGGATATACATGCCTTCAGCCAACAGAGGCAGCCAAATGGTAAGTGATCTTGATTTTTAAATTGCAAGTTGGAATAGCTTTAGCACTCAGATGTCTGGCTTTAGTGAGGGCAGGAGGAGAGAGGACGTATCCAAAGGTAGTGGAAAGGAATGAAACATAGGAAAAATGTCAAAATATAGTTCAGGTTAAGCAGCAGCCTAAACCATTTGTAGCTTGTTATCTATCACTGTTGGCCAGCCCTTTGTTTGGGTCTGGGATTATGGTGGTAGAGAAGAGAGAAAATAAGAAACTGAGATAGCTAAGCTTATACACAAATGCGTTTCTTGTTTATATTATTTCTCTCTAATGTGTGTTTGATTTTGTTCAGATGGGTGTGTTTGAAAACAAACTTTTCTTAAAAAGAAACCTCTGTGAATGAATCTAACTACCTCAGGTTGCCTAATAAAATACCTGCTTAAGCTTTTCTATGCACACTCTCTCTCCACCTCCCCTCCTTTTTTCTTAGTTTTGCTTCTATTTTTGGTCAACCTTTGCAGTGACTTGAGCTTTGGCTGCTGGCAACAATTTATTGTAAGAGAGGGATAGAATTAGGTTTAAAAGGAATATGAGAATGTTAAGTGTTTGGCACTTGTATATAAATAAATGTCTGGCATTTGTCTGAGTGTATTTCAGATTGTATTCCAAAGCCAAAAATGAAGGGTTTTTTTGGATTATGCATTGCTTTGTATTAGTTCTGTCTGTTTAGGGGGAGATAGTCAAATATTGAATGTGTTACATTGCAATCTGGTGATCATGAGTCCATAAGAATGTTTTTAAATGTAGGGGTTGGCCTTTTGTAAAAATGTATGAATTTTTCTTCCCATGCTTAGCATATTTTAGAGAATTTCCTTTTTGTTTGTTTTCTGATTTTGTTTAACGGTTGTTTTTGATTTTTGTTTTACTAGTTTGAGAATTTGCGGTTATTACTGCTTTCATCTTTCATATTTTGTTGGTCTCCATTTTATGTTGATTTTTTTTTATGAATATTATTTAAATCCATCCCTTTCCATAGTTTCTACAAGTGTGCTAATTAATCCCCGCTTCTCAGTTTTCCCTCTTTTAGTCTATTATGTTTATCTTTTCCATGTTAATATTTCCACAGTATGATTTTTCAACATTCTAGTTATTTTTCTTGGCTTTCAGTACCCTCCACCACAATTTGTTCCCATTCTCTGTGCTCACTTAGGTTTAGCTCTTACTAGTCAACAGAAACCTTTAATATCCAGTTAGACTATTTGCCTTAATGTCTCACCCAGTGTACAGTCTCTAAGCTTTTATTCATACAGTTTTACCACATTTGAAATGTTCTTCTGTCTATCCTTCCTATTCTTCAAGGATCGTGTCGCGTCCTACATCTTCAGTGAAAGTTTTCTTCTTTAATCCTTAGCGATTTATTTTCCATTTGGTTCAGTAATATTTAAAGTCTATAATGTATAAGATAGCACATAATTTCATTGTTTTATATTGTTTCCTAGTTTGTTAATTTTGGCATACAGACTAGATTGTAAGCTCTTTTAGGGCAGGGGTCTCCTGTTTATTTCTTGTGTATTCCTGTCAAGGTACAAAATGATAAGTCAATTCTCATTGATTAATTTCCTTCCTTGCAGATGTTTTGGTAGTCAAGCCACCTGGATGACATTTGGTAATAATTTGGTTTATCACAGTTGCTCTTGTTATGGTTGTTAACCTTTGTGTACCTAGCGTGAGGGAGGGCATCCATAATCATTGGTATTAATCAGTGTGATTTATATTTGACAGCTACAAATCCATGTGGAATTGATAATGGTGGTTGTTCCCACTTGTGTTTGATGTCTCCAGTCAAGCCTTTCTATCAGTGTGCTTGCCCAACCGGGGTCAAACTCCTGGAGAATGGAAAAACCTGCAAAGATGGTAAGAAGGTGGTCTCCCAGAAGGAAAAATTTTAGATAGCAGTTGGAATTCTGTATGATTTATTTTATTTCTCTATAATAAGCTCTGTAGATTACAGTGTTTTGGGAGAGTAGTCACTTAATCTCTGCCTTCACAGTTGGTTATATAACAAGGGTGTTTTGTATTTGAGGGCATCTCTTTAATACTATTTTATAAATTAGTATTTCAACTAAATTTTTAACGTGCTATTTTTGAAAAAAATTAGGTGCTATTTCATTTTTCACGAGATGTCAGCCATTGATATCACAATCGATTTTTGTGAAAATGAATATTACTTTTCTTAAAAAATGTGTTTTTAACAGTAGGTTGCACTTGAAAATAAAGAACCTCAGTGAAAGAAACAATATTTACTAAACTTCCAACTATAAAGACTGTCATGGGGTAGATAAATTTTCTAAAAGTTTATTGGATGCTATTTTTAATTGCCTTTTAACAACAGAAGTGCTTTCAGAAGAAGAAGAAAAACATTCCAGTTTCTACTATTTAAAGCAAGCAACCTCTTTCTGTACTTAACCACTGCTACTTCTGCTTACTCTCTTTACTTCCCCTATAGAGAGAGGGCACATTGGAGAAGTATGTTTAATTAGGACATTTCAAGAGACTTGTGGTTTGGGAGAACACCAGTTTTTCTCTTTTTCTTCTTAATGAGAATGTTATTCTTCTTTCTTACCATACTAGCTATCTGGTTTTCTAGCCACCAGCAAGACCTAGTAAGAAAATTGTTATATTTAGCAGTGACTTCTTTATCTAACTCTGAAAAGCAGAAGTCTTTATTTCAGTTGGGTTAGAGTGTTCCTGGCAAGGGGGTCAGGGAGTCAGAGAGATGGAATTGAGTTGGTGTACAGGATATTTGTCATGACTTGGCATTGATAAATTATCCTCCTAGTCAAAGGTGAAGCTGGCTGACTCTTGTCAGGCGGTTTCCATGGCAAACAATAATTTGGTTTCAATTTAAAACAAAAGGTTTTTGTAATGTTGCTTTTTTGTTTAAAACATGTAGCCTGACTTTAAAACAGAGGATTTATTTTAGTAATAGTGGTCTGTCTACTCCCTCACAGCAGTGTAAATGTACATGTTTAACTAGTATTTAAAATTTTAGATGTACATTTGGCGTGTAGTAGCTTTAAGTTAACTATTCTGTTTTGATCACCTTGCTCAAATTAACAGCTTCACTTTCTATGACTTCTTTGTTTGCAAAGTTTGGGCTGGCTCTTTTTGGTAGTTAGCAGAGGCAGTGAATGGTACAGTTATGCCTGCTTGGTGCCTGCTGTGGTATTTAGGGCTGTATTTTCTCTAAGATGAAGTTTATAATTAGTTATCAAGTCAAAAAGTTGATCTTGAGAGCTTGACTCCTCTTCATATTTTTTTTTTGCAACTATAATTCCAGATTGCTGTGAAACTTAATACCAGTGTTTTATTTAAAAAAAATTTTTTTTCCTAATATTCTTGAGAGAAAGAGACAGAGCATGAGCTCGGTGAGGGGCAGAGAGAGAGTGAGAGAGACACAGAATCCGAAGCAGGCTCCTGGCTCGGAGCTGTCAGCACAGAGCCCAACATGGGACTCAAACTCATGAACTGCGAGATCAGGACTTGAGCTGAAGTTGGATGCTTAACCAGCTGAGCCCTCTAGGCGCCCCACCGGTATTTTCTTTTAGACTCACTTCTTTGGGAATCTTTTTTCAGTCTTTCAGATATCAACTTGCTTACTATCTTTTATAGTTAGATGACTTTTTGCTGGTGCCTTACTTGGACATTAAAAATCAAAACAAAAAAAAGATTGAATTTAATGTTCTCATTCTCAGCTATGTTTTTATTGAATATTATTTTGTGTTTAAAACATTTCATAAGCAAATCTGACTTAAAACTCAGTGAAATAAAAATTTGAGTGTTCTTTTTTACTGATAATATATTAGCTAATATTTATCCAGTGCATGTTCAGTACATTCCTGAATTTTACATTGACGTTATTTTTAAAAAACGTTTGTTTATTTTTGAGAAGAGAGAGTGCAAGCAGGGGGGAGAGGTAGAGAGAGATGGGGACAGAGGATCGGAAGCGGGCTCTGTGCTGACAGCAGTGAGCCCAATGCGGGGCTTGAAATCACAAACTGTGATGAGATTATGATCTGAACTGAAGTTGGCCACTTAACCGATTGAGCCACCCAGGCTCCCATACATTGATCTTGTTTAATCCTCACAGCAACCCTGTGAGAGATAGATGAAGAAAACTAGGTTTAGGGAGATCAAGTTTTGCCTAAGTTTGTATAGGAACTTGAATCTGTTTCTATCAGATCTACAGCTCTTACTCTTAACCACTGTTTTGTTAACTGATTCCCTCTCTGCTGCTGCTTTCCTTCACCATAGCCTTCTTTGTTCTTAATTATGTCAGGCATTGCCTTATAGTTCTCTTTGTTAAAACAGCTTTACTGAAATATAATTTGCATGCTATAAACTTCAGTCACTTCAAGTATGCAATTCACTGGGCTTTTTAACTAATTTACAGTTGTACAACCATCACAGTCTACTTTTAGAATATTCTCATCAGATACAAAAGACCTTTGTCTTGGATTTATTTACCTTTTTAAACATACTTCTTGAACAAAGGACCTACTATGTCTCCTTCCTCCTTTAATATTCAACTACTTAACTTCTTAGTCATTATTCATTATACCTGTTAAGTAACTGTTATTAATTTCAGGACCTATATAACGAATGAAAATAGAGAAGGAATCAAAACTTGATTTGGAGAGCTGAGCCATTATAGAGCTTGGCCTTGTAGTCAAGCTATTCCTAGTTCATTATGTTTACTTTCCATTTCCACCCTAAATAGACCCTGAGTATCCTTTTGTACCCCTTTACTTTTCAATTCTTAAAGAGGTTCTGCATTCTTTATTTAGAATGACTAAATTTTACCTGTGGGTTTCAATTTTTTTCTTCGTTTATTTCACTTTGTCGTTCTAGGTGCCACCGAATTACTGCTTTTAGCCCGAAGGACAGACTTGAGACGCATTTCTTTGGATACACCAGATTTCACAGACATTGTTTTACAGTTAGAAGACATCCGTCATGCCATTGCCATAGATTATGATCCTGTGGAAGGCTATATCTACTGGACTGATGATGAAGTGAGGGCCATACGCCGCTCATTCATAGATGGATCTGGCAGCCAGTTTGTGGTCACCGCTCAAATTGCGCATCCTGATGGTATTGCTGTTGACTGGGTTGCCCGAAATCTTTATTGGACAGACACTGGCACTGATCGGATAGAAGTAACAAGGCTCAATGGGACCATGAGGAAGATCTTGATTTCAGAGGACTTAGAGGAACCCCGGGCTATTGTGTTAGATCCCATGGTTGGGTAAGAAGCTCTGCCGATAGAAAATTTTGCCTGGTGTTTCTGTTTTGTACAGGTTTCTAAAAACATTGACAAAAACAATATGAAGTATATATTGGTTTTCAATAAACAGCTCTTTAGTGGCTGTTCATTTTTAGAACATACTGATTGGAATAAAATCTCAAATTAAAGAATTCTTAGGTTTTTTTCCCTTGAATGATTTGAATAGTTTTTCTTTATAAATTAAGTCAGTACTTGCTGACTTTGGGTGTTGGCTACAGATTTTGCCGAGGTTGCATCATGACCATGAAAAATGTGGAAAGAAATTGTTTTCAGAACTCTTTCTCTTCCTCTAGAAGATGTAATTCCATCCCATTTTTAGTACTTCTAGAATGATATGGTAAAGGATATATCTAACTTTATATATCCCAAGATATATGAATGACTTGAAAAAAAATTTTTTTTTTGTCAGACAGAACACCCTGACCACAACCCAGGGAAACATAGCTTTCTGTATACTCACCCATGTTATTTGTTACTATGCAACTCACTCTGAGGGTGAACATGGTGACAAAGTATTACACTTCAGTGTATATCAATGCCTTAGAGCTACTTAAACTCCCAGGAGCCACAGCAGTTACTTAGCACTACAAAAAGAATTAGTTATTTTAGGAATTCAGTTTGTCATCTGAATATTACTACTGGGATAGCCTTTTTGTGTCAGAGGTGACAAGCCAGCAAGAAGAAGAGATGACTGGGGCGCGTGGCTGGCTCAGTTGGAAGAGCATGTGACTCTTGATCCTCCGGGTCATGAATTCAAGCCCATTGGTGGGGTGGAGATTACTTAAATAAATAAAAAGTTTGGAAAAAAGAGATGACTATTAATGGGAAGGAGCACAAAATATTTTGGAAAAACATAACTAAAAATGAAATCTTATTATCGGAAGACATTATCAGTTCTAGAAAACACTGTTTGATCTGAAAATTTCCTACAAGCATATGCACTGCTATTATGTCTTAAACATAACTTTTGAGCGTGTTTAAGTCCTATTTTTTTCCCTTCTGTGGTGTTAACTGATACCAGTGGAATATGAGGGGTGGACCTCACCTTTAGGATATCTGAAAGTTACAGTTTATTATCTGTGTTTAGCTCATTTTCTGTGTACTTCTGTAGGTACATGTATTGGACTGACTGGGGAGAAATCCCGAAAATTGAGCGAGCAGCTCTGGATGGTTCTGACCGAGTAGTGTTGGTTAACACTTCTCTTGGTTGGCCAAATGGTTTAGCCTTGGATTATGATGAAGGCAAAATATACTGGGGAGATGCCAAAACAGACAAAATTGAGGTTTGTTTCTCGCTTTTTCATTTTAAAACCAGTTTTATAATGGTTTTTGAGTTGATGTTAATTTGACGCAGATATTCTTGCCTCTTGTCTGGGGTGCCAGAGGTATCTTTTATGGAAATTTTATTCAGCCTTCAGGATTCTAGGCATTATGTATTTTCTTCCACTGAACTCTGATAGATATCTGAGCTATGAGCTATACTGGTATGAGAAGTGGATATTCCTCTATTTCTAGTCCTGAAAGCTTACGTGACTGATTTCCCTCATTATGGATGAAGCCACTGCTTGAATTTCCTAGGGACAGTTTCTGCACGAATCAAATATTATATAAGACGTATACTGGAAGAGCTGGTAGTCCTGTCAGGAAAACAGCCCATTTGTGTATATATAACCTCTTTTTGTTGTTACTGGTGTTGGGGGCAGGTAGTGTCATATATTAAGTGTTAAGATGGTTACATGCAAATAGTTTTTAAATTGATTTATGAGCTGTGTAGGAGAAAGATTAATTAACCAAAGCTTGGGGAAATATTTACTAAATGGTAGAATTAAGTTGTAGCAGTCACAATAGAATTATGGTCGAAATAACCAGTGGTGAATATTTTACCACAGTGTTTTGTAAATGGCACGTACATTGACGTTGAATGTGAACTCTAAATTTCACAACTTTGAGTTAGGCTGTGCTAGAGGTCTTATGGATCACATTCTTAAAACAGTTTCTTTCACGATATTTCTTTGTGGGGGGGATGTGTGACTTCTCATATAAGGAATGGCTTGGAATGGCTCATCAGAGCCACAGCACATCATCTCCTAACAGATAGATAATTTGGGCTGCAGAATTTTAGAAAGGTAATTCTTAGGAGGGCCAGGGACTCTGAGGGAATAATGAATTAAAGGGCTTTCCTTTCAGAATGGAAACTTGGAATAGAAGAACCCATTAGTGTTCCACAAGGCTCAAATACTGCAAACTGCATCTCTTATTCTTGCAGCTGGTTTGCATTAATAGGAGATTTTGCATAGACTTGACTATATAAATTTTCTCCCTGTTGTTAGTGGTTCACTGCCTCCCCCCTCCTTAAATCCAAGTTAGGGTTTGAATCTTTAACAGCTTAGAAGGCAGTGCTAATGAGACCAAAGTTATGATTTCATTTTTTTTTTTTTTTTAAGACAGGCTATTAGCTTCACTTGGGTCAGCTCGAGTACAAACTGCATACTCGTTCCCAAGCAGTTCACAGATGTATATTGTTGATCAGCTATGGACTGTACATGAGGGTATAGGTATTGCTACTCTTAGAAAAATAGTTAAAAGGTCCTATGTCCTACAAGAATGTTTGTAGGGAAGAACACTTGATTTATTATTTTGTAGGGATTTAAAAATTCTATACTTGGTATTATCTTTTTAAGGTTACTATGACTGATTAGATTGTAAATAAAACATTTGTTTCTTACTGGGAATTTTCCACACTTCAGGTCACTTTAAGTACTTTAGATACAGATATGTATTCAAAATCACTAATAGTTTAGGAGGGATTTAGGTAGAAAAGTGAGAATTTTTGGAGGTTCTGAGTGACAGGGTTGGAGAATACAAATGAATCACATTATATAACAGTATGTAATATTGATTAAATAGGATTTATTTTCTTGGCTTACAGTAAGTACAGTAGATTGTAAAATTAGTATTCATTCTGGCCTGTTCTGTCTTCTTGAGCTGTACATATGTATACAGTGGTGTCATTTGTTCCTCACTTTCTTCTTTCTCCCCTTCTTCTTTGAGTGGTAGCGTCCTTAAAAACCTGCCTTTCAGATCTGCTTCTCTTCCTCCAGGTTTGCTGTCTGTCCTCTTTTTGACAGATTATTTGGGGTTAATGGTACATCTACCTCCACTAGATTATACACAAAAAGACCTCCCCTTTTTCTTTGCCTGGAGATTCTGATGAAGTTTCTCTAATTGAGCATCGGTGCTTTTGTCACTTTTTTTTCATAGACACATTTGGGAGATAAAGAGAGCAGGTTTTGTTATTCTCTTCTTAATTTATGATGATGTGTAAAATTTCTGGTATATGGCATACTAAGAAAAGAGCACAGCTCTCCATCTAAATTAATCTTGCATAATTGGGGGAGAAAAACTGTTAGTTTCTCTTTCTGAGACTAGTGGTGGTTACAGGAGCAACTGCCACAACCAGCTTTTCATCTCACTTTACTTGATAGTAGGTTAAATATAGTGAACTTGAAAACTTTTGGAAAAATACATAATTTTTTAAGTGCTTCTTTTTCTAAGGAGGTTGTTTGCTTTTGTTATGTAGCTGGTGATGCTAACTACCGATCCTGCTCTGGGCTAGGTGGCAGTGCTCCCTCCCAGTCCATCCTATTAAGAAATCTTCCCAGTAGGACTCCTCCAGTCACCTGAAACTAACGTAGCATTGTGTATCAACTGCAGTTTAAAAAGAAATCATGGAAGAGGGGTGCCTTGGTGGCTCAGTCAGTGGGGCATCCGACTCTTCATTTCAGCTCAGGTCATAATCTTACGGTTTTAGAGTTTGAGCCCCACTTCAGGTTCTGCGTCAACAGCACGGAGCCTGCTTGGGATTCTCCCTCTCTCTCTCTCCCTCCCCCCTCTCCCCCTCTCCCCTCTCCCCTCTCCCCCTCTCCCCCTCTCCCCCTCTCCCTCCCCCCTCTCCCCCTCTCCCTGTGCCCGTCCCCCACTTGCACTTGCTCTCTCAAAAATAAATAAACATTAAAAAAAAAAAAAGAATGGAAGAAAGCTTCCCAGCTTTTTGTCATGCCCAAGAATGAAAGCTGCTTTTTCCAGGAAGTGTAAGGAAATATTAAATAACAGTTGTATAGCCCTGTTGCCTTCTGGAAGATTGCATTTACTTGGGATCAAACTACCCTATATGTGTTTATAGTACATTTGAAAAGAAAAGATTGATACTTGGGAAATTTATATGTAGCAATTGTAAGACACAGTAAACTTTTGTGTTTTGATTGGGTCTTATGGGAAGAGCTCAGAATGTTTATCTGCTTACTCTATCTGCACCTTCAGTGGAGGTTCCTTAGATCAGGTTCTCCCTTTTTTTTGTAAGTGGTGAATTAACCAGGTGTTGGATATATTGGAAAGCTGTAGGTTTCAGATTTGATTTTTATTGTGCAGAGTTGGCAGAAAGAACAAATAAGTTTATCTAAGGTTTATAACCAGCTTCTGCAAAGAAGGATAGGACAAGGGGAATTGCTAATGGTGTCACATTTTTTTAAAAGACAGTCATAATTTTGGCTGATGCTTTAAGATAAGGCTGTGTCTGTGAGGATATATCTGATTTCCCTACTTGTCAGCTGATACTGACCACTTACCTGTAGGTGTTATTTGAAAGGTACAATGCTGGTGCTTGTTTATACTTCTTATTCATTATGCTGAAATCATTTCATCACCCTTTAGAAACAAGCTTCTAGTTTACTTGTCTGCACTGAGCTCCCCCTCGCCCTCCACCTCTGTGCCCACCCAAGTATTACAGTGTTCTGCGGCTTCCTTATAGTATATACGAAAGCATTATCAGAAGGGATAATTTCTATTATTCTGATAGGACAGTCATCAAACAAGCCTTCGTATCTATTTCATAAGACCCTGCAGTAGGCAGAAGCACATTGTGTCTTAACATTCTTGTTTTGATTGGTCAGGTTTCACTGCCAAAAACACCTGTTGCACTGAGGGCCTGGAAAACTGCTTTTCAGTAGCAAAGACCTATCATTGATAATTTATAAGTTTAAAGCATTTTTTTTGCCATTATACAAAAGTTAAGAAAGTTCGGGGCACCTGCGTGGCTCAGTTGGTTAAGCATCCGACTTAGCTCAGGTCATGATCTTGCGGTTCTTGGGTTGGAGTCCTGTGTCAGGCTGTATGCTGACAACCCTGAACCTGGAGCCTGCTTCAGATTCTGTGTCTCCTTCTCTCTGCCCCTCCCCCACTTGTTCAGTCTGTCACTCAAAAATAAGCATAGAGGAAAAAAATTATAAAAAAGGAATGTTATCATTAGCTTTTTTTTTTTTTTTTTTTTTTTTTTGAGGATGCTTTTCTCATTGCATACAACTTAACTGATTGACAGAGTAAATCGCTGTGTTTTGAATCACTGGTTGTATTGAAAATGACATTGTTGGTTCAATTTTTCTCATAATTTTTTTTTTTTAGTATATGTGTTTTACTTCATTTTTTCTTCTTTCAGTTCTCAGCTTCTGCTGACAGATGCAGCAATACATACTAGTTATAGGTAAAGAGAGATTTCTTACCTACTTGGAGGTCATCTCGATTTGTTTTCAGTCTCTTATTATAAATTTCCTTGCTTTAGAGAATGTCCGTAGTTAGTTTTGTCCAAATCTAATTATACCTGGCACAACTTTGGGAAACAGAGATTGTTAGAACTTGGAGTATTAAGAAGTTTTGAATAAAGAGTGTATTATTGTATAGGATGTGTGCTGAAAAGTTGGCAATTGGTGAATGATCTATTTTATATTCTAAGCCTGGAATTGCAGGGCTACATTTTCCCTTCATGACACCTTCCTCTATTTTGTCAATATCCTAATAAGGGAATTTGTTTTCCAAGTTTTCAGATTTCTTTGTAAAGTAATTTCCTTGGCATCTTTAGCCTGTGTATTGTGAAACTCTGTTATAACACAAAAGGGCCCATTTATGGTGATTTTTCTTGTTTGTTTTAAAGATTAATTTCTTCCTTAAGAAATAATAATAATATGATCATCTGCCATTGAGATAAAGCTCTTTTGATTACAAGTACCTTTTGAATCTTTGCCAGTTTATAACATTCAGTGCTCCTTAAAATTGATTTTATTGTTCAGTTTCAGAGAAATATTCAAGATAATGAGCTTAAACACCTGAATGTTTGCCCCTTTCTACTACTTTACACCACTGTATGTTAATATATATTTTTTCTCCACATGTTGCTGACATATAATAACTGAAGAATGATATTGATAAACACCATCATTAGATCCCTTAGCTCAACAGAATACCTGGATTAGGGGCTTATAATCATTGAGTTGTAAACATGGCGCTGTCCTTTTATATCACTTGGCATCTGTTTGGGATGTATCTTACGATAACACATTTTTGAATTCCTACTTGAAAGTTACCTTTTGATGTACAATTCAAGCAACATTATTTAACTTGTTATAATCTACAGCAGCCAAAGTAGTACATCATCTAATTATATGCTCTGTTGTCTCATTATGCACTCTACTTTATCTGGCTCTGAAAAAATCATTGCACATATATAATGAGAGAAACTTGCGTGATGATGAGTGTAAACATGCTTTCCTGAAATGCCACCACAAACCCTAGACCCTTACCAAATAAGATGCTTTGCCTTACTTAGGAGTTAGTATGGTTTTATCTATGTGAATTAGAAGAATCTGATGCATGTTGTTATTTTAGTGAGCACGTTTGAACTTGCTCTTGGATAATTTTTAAAATGTTCTGTTACCCTTCTTCTTCTCATGTTTTAGTATAAAACCATTTAATATGTGTGGAGATATTTTTAGTTTCAGTCTACCTTTTTTGTTCCTTTGGTTTTTATACTCCTGAAGTGAAAGAGTTCTGATTTTAAATATGCTATTTTCTTGAGAAATCAGCTTCTTTACAATTTGGAATGCTGTTTAATTGTTAAAAGTTGTAATCTCTCGATCTTTATTGAAACATTTTATAATATCGGGTACTGACCTTAATTCTTGTTTGATTTTCCATTTAACTGGATGACTTTAGATACTTCAGATAATAATCTGGTCTTTGTATTTTGACCAGTAAGATTGTTTGAACCAGATGATCTTTACGTTTCTTCCCGTTACAACATTTTCTGGTGTTTTTTTGTACTAACTGTACAAGATAACTATGTTATTTTAGATTAAGGACAGATAATACATTTTGCCTTGGGAGAGTTGCTTAAAGGAAGTTTGTATTCAGATGACTAGAATATTTTCTTTTTTCTTTAAATTTTTCTTCAGTTACTATACATTTAATCCCTCTTAACTGAAGAAGACTTGCATTTGGGGGGTTTAAATCTTTAGTAACTCACTTTTCTTTTTAATTTTTTTTAATGTTTATATTTTTGAGAGGCAGGTACAGAGAGAGAGAGAGAGACAGAATATGAAGCAGGCTTCAGGCTGTGAGCTGTCAGCACAGAACCTGACGTGGGGCTCAAACTCACAAACCACAAGATCATGACCTGAGCCAAAGTCAGATGCTTAACTGACTGAGCCACCCAAGCGCCCCTTTAGTAACTCAGCTTTACTGAAAGCCATATCTTGCAATATCCGTTTATATTTTGTATTGACCCATATATAAGCTACCTCGTTACTAACATGTTTGGTAGGTTTAAATGAATGTTTAAAGCCATTTTTTGAAACCTGCCAAACATGTAAATGTAACAGAGTCCATGTAAAACATTGTTTTTACTAACAGAGTCCATGTAAAACATTTTTCAGGAAGAGATTTCTCTGTAGCTTTTACAAGGGTCACAGAGATCTTATTTTTACTGTTTTTAGTAGGTTTGGAAAGGGTAGGTAGTCAGATAATGGCAAAGACCACAATTTTGGGACTTCTTGGGAGGGAATTTATGAATCCTTGAGCAGTTAAAAGTGGCCAGTATTTTAACTTCTTATTTAAATTTAAAATTATTACCAGCTATTTAATGATTCTGTGTAATAGTTATTCCTAAAGTTATCCCTAATGAACAAAGGCTTCTCCTTCAGTTATTTTTTGCACTTTAAGTGTAGTTTACAATTTAAAAATTTCAGTGCGCCTCGGTGGCTCTGTTGAGCATCCAACTCTTGATTTTTGCTCGGGTCACTATCCTAGGGTCATTAGATCAAGCCCCATGTCTGGCTCTGTGCTGACAGCAAGGAACCTGCTTGAGAGTCTACCCCTCCCCTCCCCCACACATGCGTATGCTTGCTCACACTCTCTCAAAATAAATAAATTTAAAAAAAAATTTAGACCTTCTAAGAATATTATAATGCAGGCCCTGTAATTATTTTTGTTGAACTCCTAGATTTCCCACACTGTTAATTCATTGCACTATATATATATTTTTTTTTGTTAGATTTGATCTGAAATAACTAAATCTCAGAGAAGGATTAGAATTCCTTTGGCAGGGTGCCTGGGTGGCTCAATCAGTTAAGCGTCTGACTCTTGATTTCAGTCAGGTCATGATCTCACAGTTAGTGAGATCAAGCCCAACGTTGGGCTCCATGCTAACAGTGCAGACTTGGAATTCTTTCCCTCCCTCTCTCTCTGCCCCTCCCCCCACTATGCTCTCTCTCTTTCTCTCAAAATAAGTAACTTTAAAAAGAATAGGAAGAGGAATTTCTTTGGTTGTAGTGAAATTTTCGGTAGACTGGTATTTATTTAGTATTTCGTTTATAATTGTGAGCTTCTGAAATCTTTCAGTCTTCTACAGTTTGTAAGTAAGAATGAAATTAGAGGCTTTATGCAATTAATATCACCCCTATTCAGAGTTTTTTGTTTTGTTCATTTATTTTTTATTTTGGATTGACAGTGATTTGGCTTTTATATTCAGTTGAGATTTATAACGTTGCTTTTATATTTTAGCTATTGTGTTATTCTTAAAATATGAAAAAAACCCTTCTATGCCACAGTAGATTTCATTAGGCTAAAGGTAGTAAGTAAACAATGTTTCATGGGTTTGCAAAGTTGTTTTTGCATAAAGAAACTGTTTATAGTTTTCATAAAATTAGCTATGTTTTCTAGATACAATGCTCACACAAACATTTCTTCTTTCTGTCCCAGGTTTCTCTTCCTAAAATTCAGCATTCTTTGGTGCTTTTTGCTTAGTTAGCTTCTTGTATTTGCCCAAGGTCATATAACTTTCTATTTAGGAAAAAAATGCAATTCCAATTTCCTGATTTCCTAATGCAGTACTTTTTGTGTTGTGCTGTGTTGCTTCTCTTTGAGACTGTTCGTTTTGAAATAATTTGAGACTTACAGAAAATATAGAAGAATAATATATCTTTCACCCAGTTTGATTCTACCTACTCCTAGAACAGTTATCAACACCAGGAAATTAACATTGATACAATATCCATTATTCCTGTTATATTTATTAATTGGAATTCTCCCGTAAGGAAGAGCTGTTCTCTCCCCTTTATTCAATTTTTCATATATATATATATATATATATATATATATATATATATGTTGGTATGGAATCATGGATATGTATTTTACTCTATAAAATTATGGAATATTATAAGGTAATATTTCATTATTATCATTAAATTGTTGCAAAAATCCCAGAATTGGCATTAGGAGCACCTTCAAGCTGATTCCTGTGTCCTTTTCATGAGCGTCCTTCTCTTCTTTTTAAATTGTGGTAAAAAACAAAACAAAACAAAACAAAAACGCTTAATATAAAATCTGCCATTTTAACCATTTTTAAGCAGAGAGTATAGTAGTGCTAATTATTTATGCAGGCTGTTGTACAACAAGATCTCTAGAACTTTTTCATTTTGCAGAACTGAAATTCTTCCAAATAGCTTCCTTTTCCCCCCTCCCCCTGGCCTGGCAACCACCATTTTAACTTGCCTTTCTCTAAGAGTTTGACTTCTTTTGATACCTAAAGTGGAATCATCTAGTGGAATAAGTGGAATAATACAGTATTGCCTTGTTGTTACTGGCTTATTTCCCTTAGCATAATGTCCTCACAGTTCATCTGTTTTGTAGCATATAACAAGACTCCCTTATTTTTAAAGGCTGAATAGTATTTTATGTATGCACCACATTTTCTTTACCCATTCATCCATCAGTGGATATTTAGGTTAGTTCAACCTTTTGGCTATTATGAATAACGCTGCAGTGAACATGGATTGCAAACATCTCTGAGATCCTGTTTTAGTTCTTTTAGATATATACCCAGAAGTGGGATTGCTGGATCATATAGTGATTCTATTTTTAATTTTTCAAGCAACCCCTATAATTTTAAAGCCTTTTTTGGAAGAACAGATATTCAGCTTTATCTTATATTTCTCTTGCCTCAGCCCTAGAATCAACTATTATTCCAAAGAACCATGGTTCTTTTTAATGAAGGGTAGTATTTAAAAACCAGTATCTGGGGGGCGCCCGGCTGGTTCAGTTGGAAGAGCATGCAACTCTTGATCTTGGGGTCATGAGTTCGAGCTCCATGTTGGGTGTAAAGATTACTTAAAAAAAGAAACTTTAAAAAATTAAGATAAAATGAAAAAACAATATCTGGACATAAGGCATGCTCATTGATACTGGAGTAATTTGCCTTTCAATAATAAGGTATTGATTATTATTTCTACTCAGACTCCAAATAGAATTTATTTTAGTTGTGCTTGAAAAGAATGAGAGGAAAGAGAACAGTTTTCCCTTGTTAACATGCTAATGTTTTCTGCGCTAGGGTTTTTGGAAGGCCCTAGGACAGTGGGACTCTTAAAAGTGTCTCATGAAGCAATTGATAGAATTGACCAAGGTGGTATTGTGTTGATCATAATAATGCCTTCAACTGAAAATCTGTTTTCAATTTTTTAGTTTTCCTGAGTAATTTTGGCTTTAGAAAGCTTTGGCCACAGTAGCAATTCTTAGCTCTCTATAAGAGCATACTAACTGCAAATGTTTAATATTCTAAACATGACTCCTTGAAAAAATAAAATTATGTAATGAAACTATGATATTTTCTCTTTTCACTTTAAAAATCACTTGTATTGGGGCACCTGAGCATCCGACTTCGGCTCAGGTCATGATCTCACAGTTCGTGAGTTCGAGCCCCGCGTCAGTCTCTGTGCTGACAGCTCGGAGCCTGGAGCCTGCTTCAGATTTTGTGTCTCCCTCTCTCTTCCCCTTCCCCACTCGTTCTCTGTCTCTCAAAAATGAATAAACGTTAAAAAAAATTTTTTTTAAATCACTTGTATTTACCGAGACATAAATCTTAAACTAGGTTAAAAGGCTTTAATGCAACACTGTAATTGCCCTTACGCTCTCTTACACAGGTACATGACATCTCTTTACTTCCCCTACTAGATTCAAGGCATTTCTCCCAGTGAGCATCTGCATGATTGAACTGTTACTTCCACAGATATGTATTCCATTTTTTTTTTTAAATACCACTTCTGTGAAATTCTGTTTTATACCCTATTATCAGTGAACCTCCAATGAGGTATATTGTCTCTTTATATATAAATTTTAATTCACTACTTGTTTTGGACATTGGCTGGAACATTAGAAGAGGAATGGTTCATTGTGAACATAATTTAAATTTCTCTTTTAGGATGTCATAATGTTCCCACTCTAGCTCATTTTATGATGGGTACCTGGTTGTCCTGTTGTCATCTATCTCTTGAACGTGTCTAGTCAAGTGGAGTTGCATAGCAACAACTTTGGTAATAGACTGGCTGTGTTCCCAATTTATGGGTAATCCGGTCTTGACATTTAATAAGCTGTTGAAACTGCTCAAGAAAACAGATGTGATACCTACAGAAGGTTTGCTATTACCTCCTTTCTGTGGAGCTATTCTGGTTAACCCACATCTGTTTCCTGTTGTAGTCTATATTCTCATTGCGGTTTGTAATATTTGGGAATGCCTCAGAATAGTTAAATCCCTACCACAATGTGGTTGAAGCAGTTGAAACCACTAGAGACTCTGGTTCAGATTTGGAGGTAGATTTTAGAAGTGACAGAAGCCCAATTTCAGTGTAACGAATTAAACCACTCTGAGGTAATACAGTGAAGCACACCGTCAAGAGTTGCCAGATTTAATTAGTGTTGGCTCCACCTTGAAAGCATAAGGGTAATCTTTTGGAATCACTTAAAATGGTTCATTTGTTCTGGGTTCAGAATGTACAAGCAAGCTTTAACCAGGATTTGTGTTGTTATTTTAAACATAAGAAGCTTAAAACCATATTTACAAACCTAGTAACCTGCCCCAAACTGTAACTTGTTGGGTATGAGAAATATAATAGTGATTTTCTTTGAGATGAAGCAGTATGTTCTTGTTTCACTGTGTTGCTTCTGTCCAGTAGAGATTGTGTAGCTGGTAAAAAGCACAGTATTTAGGGGAGATGTCATTTTCTTTCTTTCTTTTTTTTTTTAACATTTATTTATTATTGCGAGACAGAGAGATACAGAGCGTGAGAAGGGAAGGGGTAGAGAGAGGGGGGAAGACACAGAATCCGAAGAAGGCTCCAGGCTCCGAGCCGTCAGCACAGAGCCCGATGCGGGTCTCGAACTCATGAACTGTGAGATCATGACCTGAGCCGAAGTTGGTTGCCTAACCAACTGAGCCACCCAGGCGCCCCATGGGAGATGTCATTTTCTAATGGAAGTGTCATCTCTGCAAAAGTAATGCAAAGAAACAGATTTCAGAAAGTAATCATTGGACTCTGTATAAAGAGAAATATATGGTTCTTTAGATGTAAAGTAAAGTCTCACAATCAGATTTTGTTTAAGCTTAATCTCTTAATCCCTTAATCTCTTCAGGGGATTCTTATAATTGGTTTCCACATCATATCAGCAACAAAAGTGATAACAGCATTTGTTAATGACAGCTATTATTATTATTATTATTATTATTATTATTATTATTCAAGTACGCTTGGACTTACACCTTATCTTTCCTCCCTTCTTTATTTTTTAATTATGAAAAATATCAGACATAAAGCAGAGATTCTCATGAACCACCATCTTTAACCATTATTATTAGTACATGGTCAATCTAGAATACTCTTAGTGGGAGAGCCAAGGAGATGGCAGATATGGATTATCTTATTAAACTTAAATATTGGGATAACCTAAAAGAAATCAAAGAATCAGGCCTTTGTCCTTGCTCTCACAAGTCTCAGCTAGTTCTTTGAAATGTGGACTTGGAAATGTGATAAAAGCTGGGGAAAAAAAGTAGAATTCTATTAAATTTTTTTCATCAGAAATCATTTTTTGAAATAATTTTAACCTATGTTAGGATTTAAGTATAGTATAGCTGAAGAGGAAGTAAAGACCAAATGGAAGACATTTCATTGTTGTGGCTTTACTGAGCCTACTGGCTTTACTGAGTCTTTACTAAAGACCAAATGGAAGACATTTCACTGTTGTGGCTTTACTGAGCCTTTACTGAGAGAGACAGAATGTGAGTGGGGGAGGGGCAGAAAGAGAGAGAGAGGGAGACCCCGAATTCGAAGTAGGCTCCAGGCTTCGAACTGTCAGCACAGAGCCTGCCTGACACAGGTTGGAACCATGAAATCATGACCTGAGCCAAAGTCAGATGCTTAACCAACTGAGCCACCCAGGTGCCCCTCAGTAATAAATTTTTAAGTTTTGATTACGTGTTGAAATAAAAATATTTTGGATATATTGGATTAGATAAAATACAGTATTAAAGTTAATTTTACCTGTTTCTTTTTACTTCTTAGAATCTGGCTACTAGAAAATTTAAAATTACAATGCATGATTCACCTGTGGGGCTTAAATATTTCTCTTGGGCAGTATTATTCTAGACCCAGTCCTCTTATAAAAACTACAAGAAACATAGGGAATTAAGGGAAACAATGTGCTTCTAAAATTTCGTTTAAAAATCTTTAGCACATCTTAATTACATGGTTTAGGTGGAAATAGATGTGATGTATCTAGCTTTAATGTGCACTTTATTTACCTCCTTCCCCTCTACCCCTGGGGGCGGGGAACTTCTGATTTTTGCTGTTAAAGTGAAAGAAAAAGGATTAGCTAAAAGGGACTAATGCTCTAGTGGGTAAAGCTACAAAATCCTTAGTTGTGGCTTTTAGGAAAACTGTATTTGAGTTCCTGGCCACTGTGCTAAAGATCTTTGTAAGACCTTCATTACCATTTGTTGTTGTTGTTCTGACAGATGTTGCTAAAAACCTTTTATTTTACATATGTTCTTTGCTCCTTTTTTCTTCTTCCTGAGACCCTGGCTTGCACTTAAAGCAGCATTAACACTGATCCAAACACCAGTTTGGACAAGGGCCTAGACCAAAGCATTTCTAATCTATAATCCCTTATGTGTAATTCTGAAATCGAAAAAGCTCTCAAAACCAACTTATTTCCGTTAATTCATTTGGTGGAACACCTGACTTGAAGCAATGTAAGACTATCTGTAGTCTTTATTTATCCTTTTTTGTGGGAATATATATGTATTTTGCTGCAAAAATATTAATGTGTTTGGCAACCAAGTGCTCCCTGAAGCCAGGCAGAGGTGATATGCCATGTGTGTCGTGTTCACCTTTCTCAATTTCACAGTAAATCTGAAGTCTGAAATATGGCTGGCCCTAAGCCTCAGATAAGGGATTTGGACCTCTATTACCATCCCACAGTAATTGAAAATATTTTATTAACCCTAATTCTGTATTTAAGATGATTATTTTCAGCACAATCTGAACACAGTAACAGAGGTAAATGAGGTCCTCCCAAAACAGAATTTTGTCCTATCACTCTCCTTTAAAGTGCCCTCAGAAGTATCTTGTTTTCTATAGGTCTCATCCTGAAGTCTCATCCCTGCCATAGGATGGTATCTATCTGCCTAATGTTGTCTCCTTTGAGTCCCTTTTGTGTTCTCTCTGCCTCAAAGCATTTGTTTCAAAGTCACTCACACAAGGCATCCTTGACTGTGTCTTAACATGTGTTACTTTTATTCTGAAAAACCCTTTTTCTGTTTGTCAAAATTCTTCTAATTCTTCAAGATGGATTTGAGCTCCTCTATTTCCTATACTTCTTGATAAGATATAGGCCAGAGAGGAATATATGTGTATGGTTTTAATGTAAATACAGTTTACCTCCTCAACTAAATTGTAATCCCTTAGCTACAAGAGGCCCTGTAATAAACTTCTTAGCATTCCTCATGAGGTCTTTCACGGCGATTTGCCTTCATTAGATGTGTTTGTTAATGTTTGATTTGGGGCTGGGGGAGTGGAGCAAGGGTCCGGTACAGCAGCAAAAATATTTGTGATCGAATTGTCAAACTGTTCACTCCTTTTTATCTGCTGTTTTAGTTATGTACATCTAAGTGGCATAAGCAAACAATACAAATTGGGGGTTGGAAATGGGAATAAGGCTGCAGCCCTGTAGTTTTCCACTAGTTGCCAGGATATAGAAAGGTCTGTATTGTTTTTATTCTTCTGTTTTATTTCTGTTGTTTTTATTCTTCTGTTTTATTCTGTTGTTTTATTCTTCTGCTAGACAGTGTGGTTGTTTTGGTCTTCAATTTCCACGTATTCTTTTATATTAATGTATCAGTTTTTATTTTGAAGCACTACATTTTAATCAATTAGTTACAGCCATTTAAATGTAACTATTTACTAAGAGGTACTAAGGTATTTATTGAAATAATTTTAAAAGGCAAGAACCAACATCTGCAGGGCATCTACACATCTGATACTGTGCTACGTATTTAACATTATTTTATTTCATTCTTAAATAATTCAGTGTTACAAGTTCTCTTCCTGTTTTACGGTGAGAAATTGCCTAAGGGTACCCAGTGAGTGATAGAACTTATATTCGAAATCTAAGTCTGTCTAGTTGTGCCAGAACATTGTTTGCCAATCATGAGAGATTTTTAGAGAGCAGAATGAAGAGTCACCGCTAAATAGAAGACGCTTAATTGTGTAAACTAAAAGCATCTTTTGGAGTTGTGATTTTGTTATTTTTCCCACTGTGATTTTCAGTTCCGTTTTTTGCCTGTTATCCAAATTCATACTTATGCAGCCATCTTTTAAGTTGTTCACTTATTAGAATGAACAGAAATGTTGTAGGCTAACACAACTGAAAGAAAGAGTTGGTTGATCCTGTAATGTTTTTGGAGGAGAAATTTAAATTTTATTTCATTTCATTTCATTTCATTTCATTTCATTTTTTAATGTTTATTTATTTTTGAGACAGAGGGAGAGAGAGCATGAGCCGTGGAGGGGCAGAGAGAGAGGGAGACACAGAATCTGAAACGGGCTCCAGGCTCTGAGCTGTCAGCAGCGAGCCTGACACTGGTTGAACTCACAAACCCCTGAACCATCGTGAAATCATGACCTGAGCTGAAGTTGGATGCTAACCAACTGAGCCAGCCAGGTGCCCGTAAATTTTATTTTTATGAAGAAGTTCGATACTAGGCATTTAGTATGTGCCTTTAGATGAGGAAACAAATCTTAACAGGAAGGTCAGTATTTGGGCATAGTACAGCAAAATTAGTGTTAGTTTATTAAATGTAAGATAATGCAGAGTAATTGATTTAAGATCATACTGAAACTAGGAAGAAAATCAAGTCAGACGGTTTAATATACCATAAACTTGTGAGGAAGTAGTATTTTAGGGTGGTACAGTGCATACTGTTTGGCATTGTGTGTTGGAAACTCTTCGATTGGATGGTGAACTCCCCCTAACAAGAGAACATAAGTTCGCTGTTAAGTATATGACATTTTAGATGACGTAGTGGTACATTTTCCAGGAGATGCAGTTGGAAATACTGCAGTAGAAACTGATGAGACCTTAGACTAGAACTTTACATATTTATTTTTTGTGTATTTATTTTTACATAAGATAACAGAAGCTGCAAGATTTGATGGTCTTTAAAAGGTGATTTGCAGAGGAGAACTCAGGAAACCTTGGAAAATATCCAACCAGGTCTGAAAAAGGAAGGGAGAACCAGTAAAAATGAAGAGATAAAAAGCCTTTTTGGCTATAGAAAAAGGGAAAAGGTCATACTGTGCCATGAAAATCCAGTGCATAGTTTCAGTGGGTGGTTAAGAGTATCAAATTAAAAAATAAATAAATAAATAAGGCAAAAGATCACAAGAACTGAGGAAAGCAAGGAGGTAGTCACTGACCATTTTCAGTAGACTTATTTCATCTGAGTCAGAGATTGGAAGTCAGCAGAGTAAGGGAATGAATCTTAAGAGATGGAGGCAGCTGTTACAGATCATATTCAAAGAATGTGGCAGTAAAAACAGAATCATTCAACTGTTAAACAGTGTCTTTCTAAGTTGGAAGAAATTGTGTTGTGATAAAGGCAGAAAAAAGGATCCTATGAAGAGGGAGATATCGAAGATCCTTGGGAAGGAAGGAAATAGTACTAAAAGGAAGTTCTCATGAAAGGGTAGAAGATGATGCTAGAGTCAAGAGATAATCTCTGGAGGAGAGTACCTCGGGATGGAGGTAAAATAAAAGTACAGAGTTTTAAAAAATAAACTTTCCCTACCTAGAATAAAGATGTTTCTGTTACACATCTTATAAAGGAAAGATTTTTCTCTCCGATCACAGTTTCCAATAATACAGGGGGGCCAGAAATTCTTTCTTGGAGCTCTGCTTTTAGGGAGGGTTCAGGAATGTATCCATTCTCCAAAAGTAGGGAGTAGTGTGCATTTTTTTCTTACGTGGATTTAAATTTTTTACATGGATTTAAAATTTGGGCAAGAATACCTTTCATTCAAATGGCTAAACTGTAGAATCTGAGGATAATAATGGTTAAATTTTCATTTCCATTTTTAGGAAGGTTTCTTGAGTGAGTGTCTTAGGAAACCTATCTCTTTTTAAAAATTATTTAACAAATATTTATTGAGTTCTTTGTCAGACTCTTTAACAGTAGATGTGGCAGGCACGTAAATGGATGAATTAGGTTCCTGCTATTCTGGAGGTCACATTCTAGTTAGATACGTAAACAAATTATGGACCCTTTTTCTCTACTTAGTCCTTTTGCTCTTAAATACCAAAGTAATCTTAAGATACAAACATCATAAAGCATATCCAGGAATCATCTGTTGCAAGAAAATATGAATGTAAAATGTCAAGAGTGATGTCTCAGATTAAGGAGAAATGATTAACTTTAAGCAATATTTAATGTAGGAATTAGGATAGTATTCTTTTAAACTATGTTTTTTGGGGCGCCTGGGTGGATCAGTTGGTTGAGCATCCGACTCCGGCTCAGGTCATGATCTCATGGTTCGTGAATTCGAGCCCCGCATCAGGCTCTGTGCCGGCAGCTCGGAGCCTGGAGCCTGCTTCAGATTCTGTGTCTCCCTCTCTCTCTCCTCCTCCCCCGCTTGCACTCTGTGCCTCTCTCTCTCTCTCTCTCAAAAATAAATATAAAAGAAATAAACTATGTTTTTAAAAATACTCTTTTTAAACAAAGATTAAATAAAGATTTAAACAGTTGGCTTAATGGAAGTCCTATTGTATCTGATATGAACACACAAACATTTAGTTATCATCTCTTCTGTCAGATATAAATGAAATATTTATTGATATTTACCCATGAAAATGCAAGGATATAGCACAGTTTTGCTCACTCAATTTTTTAAGTACTTTGTTTTCAAGGTTTGGCTGTTCTTGGAAGGTCAGCAAGAGTTTTTAAATTTTAGAGAGGAGATATAAAGATAACATCTGGTTGTCATTCCATTTAGGCAATCACAGTATTGACTTATATGTACTATTTCCTACTAATTTTATGGATAAAAAAATTAATTCTTGCATAAATCATAATACTGTTTGTAGGAGGGTAGGGAAGATACTGTTTGCATGTGTGTACATGATTTTAGTACCAGAATAACATTTCTGAAGTCCAGTTTGCCTGGCACACAGGCCACTTAATGGTAGAAATGGTTTCAGTTGGGGACTTCCAAGTTTTTGCTTTAGAAGACTGACTCCATCTTTCAGAACAGAAGATGAGTACATGTTGCTGGAATGTCAGGGACAGAAAAGATGCCTTTGCCACTTGTACAGAAATTGTTGAGTTTATGAGAGTTTCAGAATGAATTTAATAATGTTGCTAAATGGGGTAGTTGGAGACAGTAGGTACATCCCAGTTCCTGGAAACTTAGTTGCAGAGAGTGTTGTAAACTCCAGATACATTTATAATTATAATCTTAAGAGACTGAGAGATGTTCTGAGAGCCCTTATCTTGGGCTTTCAAAAAATTTTCAAACAAAACCATAAAATAAAAAAGTATAATAAGCGGAAGGAGTCCTAAACAAGACATATTGTTTTCAGCTATGTGATCTTCTGTGAATCTCTGTTTCCTTATAAATGTAAAACAGACAAAACTCTCAGGAAAAATAAAGTATGTTATAAAACAAAATATATAATAAAATAATGTGTATGAAGGTACATTATAATGTAAAAACAAATGTAAAAGCAAATTTAAGGTAATGATACTGTATTTTTAATTTTTAAAAGGCACTTAATAAAAGAGATACATACTAAGGCTAATATTGCCAGAATTTTTAGAAGGAAGAGTAATAAGAGATAGAGAAATAGAGGGAAAATATGAGCTTATACTGAGTATTTTAAATCATTCTTGTTAAATTAGCATGTTATTTTGTGAAAACATTGTAATAAAAATAACTAAGATGACTTCAGTTTTGATACAACAGGCAGTTGGATTTGTCATTTTATATACATTCGAAGAATAAGTACACATCTTTTCCTCTTGTCTTTAAACTTAAACTTGAAGGTTATGAATATTGATGGCACTGGGAGACGAGTACTGGTGGAAGACAAAATTCCTCACATATTTGGGTTTACTCTGTTGGGTGACTATGTTTACTGGACTGACTGGCAGAGGCGTAGCATCGAAAGAGTACACAAACGAAGCGCAGAGAGGGAGATCATCATAGATCAACTTCCTGATCTCATGGGCCTAAAGGCCACAAATGTTCATCGAATCATTGGTAAGTAATTAAAAAATTCCTTCAGAGATGGATGCCAAGGATGAGACAAGTTAGAGATAGTGGTTTATCAAGCAGCAGTGTAAATTTTTGGTGTTTTGAGGGAATATGAAATTATCTGTTAATTCTTTTTTTTTTTTTTTTTTTTAACAAGAAATGGGCCTTTTGAATGTTGGCTTAGTACTCTGGCTACATAGTTTTACTTGAAGGGCTAAATATATACACACACACACATGCACACACACCTGCTTCATTAAAAGAATTCTGTCCTATTGTATGAATAATGTAACTTATTTTAAAGCTTACTGTGGGTACAAAGGAAAGTATTTGCATACCTTTATTTCCAGTTGATTAGCAGGGGGTTTTGACCTGTCCCGTTTCCGACTTGGGCCAGTGCACAGTCCTTAGGTAGTCTGGTGGTATCCCGTGCCCGGGAGGGCACCACGTTGAAGCTAACTTAGTGTGGAGGGCTGGCCTAGCAAAGTGCATGCACTACAATGCAGAACTCCTGGGCTCAAGCATTCCCGCCTGCCTCAGCCTCCTGAGTAGGTGGGAATACAGGCCTGCATCACTGCCCCTGGCTTTTTATTCCCTATTAATCTTCATGGTATTTATGACATTAGGATTGAAACTATATTTTGGAGCAGATAGAATCATAGGTCTTTGTGAACCACATGCCTAGTCATTTTAAAGTGAAAATATGCTGATTGTGTCAATGTGTGTGTCTTTCTGTATCCTTTTATAATTAACATATTTTTTAGGTTCCAACCCTTGTGCAGAGGAAAATGGGGGATGTAGCCATCTTTGCCTATATAGGCCTCAGGGCCTTCGTTGTGCCTGCCCCATTGGCTTTGAACTCATCAGTGACATGAAGACTTGCATTGTCCCAGAGGCTTTCCTTTTGTTTTCACGGAGAGCAGATATCAGGCGAATTTCTCTGGAAACTAACAATAATAACGTGGCCATTCCTCTCACTGGTGTCAAAGAAGCTTCTGCTTTGGATTTTGATGTGACAGACAACCGAATTTACTGGACCGATATATCACTCAAGGTTAGCTTAAAAGAATTGAAATGTTAAAACCAAAGACTAAAAGGGAGAGGTTCTAAAATTTGAGTCTTCATGCTGTGATCACTCTCCCTTGTTGTTTAATAGGCAGAATTCAACAAAAGCCCTTAACTTTTTAAAGGAAGGAGAAGGTCCATTCCGTATTTAATTAAGTGCTTTTTTAAAATACAGGATACTTTGCTTGAGTGTTCTAAATCTGCAAGACATAATCTACCTCTGCTTTATTCCATTTGAGGATAATGAGTGACATTTTCTGCAATTAAAGAGTAAGCAGTTGAAGTCCCATCTAAATGAGTTATAGAGACTTGACTTATTTTAAACACAATTCCGTAGTCTGGCTGAGGTAGAAAATGCCAATTATGAGTTAGAATATACCTTTATTTTCTTTTTCCTAAAATAAATATTGAAAAGCACTACTAAGTCAATAAGAGGGAGGAGCTCCTGAACAGAAAATCTGGAGAATAATCTTTCCTTCTTCTAGATTGTTTTGGGCCTATTTCATATAATTTGTGTAAAATTTGTTTAATATGCAAAAATCACGGGGTATTGGAGCCAGAATTGGATTCTAATTGTGTTCAATAAAATCTTTAACTTGAATGAATGAATAAATGAAGTAAAATAAGTATATTTTGGCTTGTATTGTATGGCCTTCTAAGTTTTCCTCATCTTGAAAATAGAGATAATGCCTATCTTGCAGGGCTATTTTGAGGATTAAATGAGAAAATATGTGTAAACATGTGTACACTTAAGGTAGTACTTGCCAAGAAGTAGCAGCCATTATTAATGGCTTGAATAATGGCTTGAAATTTTGGGAACTCAGAGCTGCAGTGGTAATAATCTGATAATGGTTATGTACATTTTATGATGTATAAGGTTGTTGAGATCTTTGCAGATTGACACAATGACATGGCATACTCTCAGGAGCCTTCAGGAAGTTGACTACCAATTACAAGTCTACAGCATTCTAGCCATATTTTTTTCACTTGATTACTAATAGATTTTAAAAGCAAAGTCATTCCACTGTCTTACTTGAGTAAATTTTTGGTCCTTAATAATTACAAAAATTTCTCCTCGGCTTGATACTAAAACTCGAGGTCACAGTTGCATTTATTAGAGATTGACATCAGGCTTTTTCTGTGCTTGTAAAATACATGAATTGTATTAAGAAACTATGCTTCTGGATCCTCGCACCCAACGAAAACCAGAACTCTTCTTTCTTGATAGTGTTTTATACTTAAGCCATGTGATTTTGTTGTTAATCTCATTCTTGCAGACCATCAGCAGAGCCTTCATGAATGGCAGTGCACTGGAACATGTGGTGGAATTTGGCTTAGATTATCCAGAAGGCATGGCAGTAGACTGGCTTGGGAAGAACTTGTACTGGGCAGACACAGGAACGAATCGAATTGAGGTGTCAAAGTTGGATGGGCAGCACCGACAAGTTTTGGTTTGGAAAGACCTAGATAGTCCCAGAGCTCTTGCACTGGACCCTGCTGAAGGGTAAACAGCTTTTATGTATGCATTCTTTGCAACTGTGTTGCCCATAGCCTCATTATGGATTGTATTTTTGATGTCTTAAATAATGCTTACTAGGAATCTGGTAACTAAACCATAGGTAGGCTTTATTTTAAAACCCATTAGTTGAGATTTCACTGATTTAGAACTAATTATTAGCTATATTTTACTTTTGCCATTATTAACATTAGGTAAAGGAAGATTGGTGAGATGGACTAGTAATTAAAATATTACCGATCCCATTGTATGCTAATAAACAGCCTTTTTAAAGGTATCGTTTGCATTTTGCTTTACCCTCTCTGAAGTTAAATCAGATCTAAAACCCACTGAAATAATGCCGTGTACTAAGAAATAGCTGCATTTTAAAAAGTCCCATTTTAGAATATTCATCAGTTCAAAGTGGACAATTAGTTTGATCATTGTTAAAAGCTTAGAGAAACTTTGATATGAGATGGTAAACTGTTTTCGATTAAAAAAACATTTCTTTACAACATGACGTTTTTCAAAGGTAGGTTACATGATGTAGCAAGTTTTAAAAAGCCAACAGCTAAGAAATCTGAAATTTGAAGAATAATTCTACTTTTAAAAGCAGAAGTTAACAGTGTGAACATACAAACATATTTACCATACCTGTAATTAAAAATAGATCCTTGAAATCACATTAATTCCATTATTACCTAGTCTCCATCTCGTTAGAAGGCCAGAGCAAAGATAGCTTCTCTGTGCTGACATGTTGTGGTTGCATTACGGTGATCTTAACTCTAAGCATTAGTTACCACACAGATAAATTTAATAATTGGGACTAAGGACTCCACAGTTTATTTGGCTGCTAGCAACTGTGACATTTGTCTCACAGTTGCTTTTGCTTCTTGTGTGCACGTGCCTGTCAGCTGACAAGTACAAATGCAAACAAAGCCCAAGACTAACTTTAATTTTCAGAAAAGCACGTTCATGCATTGCTACCAAGTCAACCATCAGCTGACAGACTGGTGAGTAAATGTCTGTCTTCAGGTATTTGATGAGAGTTGGCATGTGGAGTGCTTTTCTAGTTCCAGTATTCAGAATGTCTCAAAACTAGCACCTTACTAGTTTAGTTGAAAAAGTACTTAGCTAGGGATTAGGTTCTAGTTCTAGCCCTGCCATGTGATGGAGTTGAAGAAATTAGATCATTCACATTTCTTTTATTGCTTTGGCCTCTTTACATCTATAAACAGCCTATACTGTGGGGCTGCTCTGAGGTTAATGTGAAAAACTTGGAAAAATAATATAAAAGCAAGAAAGTATTCTAAAATTTTACAGGGATTATAGCAGTAGTGTTCAGTGCCCAGCCGACACAGTAAGGGGTGAGTCACTGCTCATACACACATAGTATGTTCCCTTGGACTGCACGACCAAAAACATTTCAAACTTTGCTTTTTAGTTCCATTTAAAGACTATTAATTTTTACCTTTGATATACTCCTGCAACTTGTTTTTGGGGAGAGTTGATTATACAAGTTGAAAAATAAGTCTAAAAATTTAAACCTCAAATTACTTGTGTTCAGAAATATGTAAAGATACAAAACTATTTTATGCAGACGTGAATCAGATTCTGAGCCCAGAACTTTAATTTTTTGGTATCTTCTTGAATATTAGTTGCATAAATGCAAGTGCTGCAGTATGGATATCATTAGTTTGTTTCCAGTTTCTGGGTTTTGGATGGAACAAATTCATTGGAAAGACTAAAGAAAGCTGACTCACTTCCTTTTTAGGATATGAGAAAAAATATTTAGGTGAGGGTGCCAAAATAATTGAAAAAATGATAGCCTTGATTTTGCTTTACCGATTTCCTTGATTTAATGTATATTTTCTTTAAATTTATTTAGTTACCATGCATGAATATGACCCTTTTTCCCAAATAATCAAAAGTGACCTGTTACATATCTATTGTTTTGAATTTAGATTTATGTATTGGACTGAATGGGGTGGAAAACCTAAGATAGACAGAGCTGCCATGGATGGAAGTGAACGTACTACGTTAGTTCCAAATGTGGGACGGGCAAATGGCCTAACTATTGATTATGCTAAAAGGAGGCTTTATTGGACAGACCTGGACACCAACTTAATAGAATCTTCAAATATGCTTGGTAAGGTGTACTTCTTTTTTTTTTTTTAATCCAGACAGTATGTTATTCTTTCTATACAAAAATCCGTGACTGCTGTTTACCATTGGTTAGATACTATTGACAGAACTTCCTATGAATGTCTAGGTGCTCTGACATTGTATCCTGTTTATTATTATTAATAGTGGGCCAGGTTCTTGGATTCACATCTCTTTATTTTGTGGAAATTTCATTATTATTGGGCTTGTAGTGGAATTTGTAACTCCCTAGATATTCCTGAAGTGACTTTTTGTACTAGTAAAGTACAGTATATGCATTTCCATCTTTTTATGGAAGGAAGACTAAAAGTTCAACTTACAGACCCTTATGGAGAGAAAATAAAACTGCAGTCAAAACAGACCACTTGGAGTTTAAACAAACTCAGTGATTTATAGCAAGAATATAAGTTTGAGGCATGGGGTCAGACTGCAGATGGATTGATTTCAGAGGACTGGTCTGGTTTTAAAATTGCTGTTAAATAAATTGTTCTATCTTAAATTGCTTACAACTGTAATATTTTATATGTTACAACTTTCTTTCTTTTGGCCAATAAGGTTCTTCTACTCTCACATGTTTCATGCCTCTGCTTTTCCCGTCTACTGCCTTTCTGAAAACAGGACTCAACCGGGAAGTTATAGCAGATGACTTGCCTCATCCTTTTGGCTTAACTCAGTACCAAGATTACATCTACTGGACAGACTGGAGCCGGCGCAGCATTGAACGTGCCAACAAAACCAGTGGCCAAAACCGCACCATCATCCAGGGCCATTTGGATTATGTGATGGACATCCTCGTCTTTCACTCCTCTCGGCAGGCAGGGTGGAATGAGTGTGCTTCCAGCAATGGGCACTGCTCCCACCTCTGCTTGGCTGTGCCAGTTGGGGGTTTTGTTTGTGGATGCCCTGCCCACTACTCTCTTAACGCCGACAACAGGACTTGTAGTGGTAAGCTGTGTCTCCCCCAGTGCAAACTAGAATTCGAGGAGAAAGCAGGATTTTGAAAACACTGTAGTTCATGTTCTTTCTAGAGCTAACAAGTTGTAGAAGTTCAGAGTTGATCATTTAACAAAAGAGAAGGACTAAAGATGGAAAAATGCACGTTTTTGTAACTTAACTGTTTGATGATAGCCAGTTGCTGTTATGGAAAAATTGGTATTGCAGAAAAAATTAAGTCTTTTACTTTTGAGCATTTAAATATTTAGTGCACAATAGCTTCAGTGAGACAGACTATCATACATGCGTGCTATTAAGAATTTATATTTTTCTTATTCGTGTTATATTTATTATGAAGTACAGGCAGTAAAACAGAAAGTTTTCAAACTACAACCTCCTTGTCCTTTGAAGTTCATAGTATAGACTAAAGATAAAAAATTTAAGCAAATAAGAGGCCAGGTGGAAAATACATATTTTTCATGTAAATTTATCCGGGTATAAAATAATTGTAAATATCTGGGGAACTAAAGAGCACATGCTCTGAGCATTGTGGGTGGTCACTACTTAATTCCAGTGGATTACCAGATCTTCTCCATTCATCCAGATTTTTCTTGGCTGTAATATCTGCTGATATTTAAATATTAGCCGTACATATTACATATTAAATACACATTAACCACACATACACTGTGCTAATGACATCAAAACATAATATGTAACAAACATTGTTGGCTTGGGGAAACCTGGTTTAGGACTCAAGTATATGTGACGGCCCATGTCTTGATGGATAGACAAGAACAAATTGCTAGATATGATAAACAAATAGAGAATTCGACTGGAAAGGGTAAATTCGTGTCAGAGAAGTGTAGGATATGGTTCACTAGGGTGGATGGTAACAAAACTGCTATAGGATATTGGATTAGCTATTAATTATTCAATTAGTCACATATATGACATAATGTAATATACAAAAATATATAAAACATAAAACGTATAAAATAAATATATATTATTCTACATGATATATAAACGTAATGTTTAAATTTAACATAATAATATAAAATATTAAATGATGTGTATAATAATAATAATAGCTATTAACTATTCAGTTCACTATTGAAATTACTTTATTCTGTGACTGAAAGTATAAGAAGTCACATAGGAAAGGATTCAGTGTGTTGTGACACAAGGCTTCAGTTGTGAAAAAGAAAGAATATAAGTTTATAGTTTAATGATTTCATGGAGTCTTTGCCACATAATAGTTTTGAGTTTTACTAAAGTTCCATAAATTTTTTAAGCTTTAAACTTCTCATTTGTAAAATGGGAATAATAATATTAACTACCATGTAAGGTTGCTGTGAAAATTAAGGTATAACATGATTTGATTATTGTGTAGAATGGATTTGAAGAGAGTTGTGGTAGCAGGGAGGTCAGGCAGACTGATGTGGTAAGAGACGTGGCAGTGGTGACAGAAGCTGATGGATTGAAGGTATATTTTGAAGCTAGAATGAACAGAACAGTAGGTTGTACGTGAGGAAGAAGAAGAGAGAGGAGGCAAGGGTGACTTTTAGATTTTTGGTTTGAGTAGTTAAGTAGGTAGGAGATGAGAAGACTAGAGTGAGAAGTTTAATTTTAGGCATGTTTATATCGATTTCCCCATGGGACATTGACATAGATACATTTAATAGATAGATAGAAGAGGGGAGACATGAGGTTGAAGATAAATAGATTTTGGAATTGCCAGCACGTATTAAAATGGGTAAGATTACTTAGGGAGAGGGTATGGAGCTAGAGTTCTCAAACTTTCTGTACAGGGCCAGGGAGTAAACACTTAGGCTTTGTGAGTCATACAGTTTCTCATACCTGTTCAACTCTGTCTACTGTAGCATGAAAGCCATGGACAAGACATTTTTAAAATGTGTCTGAATTCCAATAAACTATTCTAAAACAGACAGCAGGGCAAGATCTAGCTGTGGGCTGCAGTTTGCCAGCTCCTGTTAGAAAGGAAGGGGTCTGGTAACCTAAGGAATTCTGTCTGAGGAGGGAGAGCTTGCAGTGGACACTGAAGAGTAGCATCCAGAGAGGGAAAAGGAAAAACAGGAGAGAATGGCGGCACCAGAAACAAGATTATTCCAAAACAGAGAACTGTGCTGTATGCTGCTGACAGGCTGAGTTAGGTGAACCCTAAAATAATGTCCACTGGATTTTTGAAGAAGGTGGTGATTAGTAACCCTAAAGAGATTAGTTGCAGGGAAATAATGGTTAAAGATTAGAGTTGGTCAGAATGTGAATGGAGAAAGGGAGAGAGGGGTAGTTGTCTTTTTCAAGAAGTTTGACGTTGAATGGAAGGAAAAAAATAGGAGTAATGACCAATGGAGAATGGAACCAAGGGGAATATGGAAAGACCCTTTGAGATCATTATTGTTTTTACTGCTTATATTTGTGCTTATTAGTTGCTGAGTGAAGGCCTGAGGAATCAGTGCCGAGAGTCCCCATATCTGTCTTTGGCTGCCTTTTGGAGATAGATCAACAGTGCTTCAAGTGGCTTTCTATTGTGTACTTTTTTTTTTTTTTTAAGTTTACTTATTTTTGAGAGAGAGAGAGAGAGTACAAGTGGAGGAGAGGCAGAGAGATAATCTAAAGCAGCTCTGTGCTGCTAGAGGAGAGCCTGATGTGGGGCTCAAACCCACAAACTGAGATCATGACTTGAGCCACATTCAAGAATCAGGTGTTTAACCAGCTGAGCCACCCAGGTGCCCCTGTTGTGTCCTCTTTTTATAATTAGTACCATTTAATATTTGTGTAGAGATATATTAGAATCCAAGGCAGATTATGAGAGAAATTTATCACAAAGTGCTTGCCTTTAGATACTTTTCCAACATTGTGGGCAATTTACTCCTTGACCTGTGTTTCATGTATGTATATATTTATTTATTTATTTATTTATTTTTCAGATTTTTATTTAAATTCTAGTTAGTTAACACACAGTGCAATAGTGGTTTCAGGAGTAGAATTCAGTGATTGATCACTTACATATAACACCCAATGTTCATCATAACAAGTGCCCTATCTAATACCCATCACCCATCTAGCCCAATCCCCACCCACATCCCTCTATCAATTCTCAGTTCTTTATCTTTAAGATATGGTTTGTTTACCTCTCTTTTTTCTTTTTATTCCCCACTCCCATATGTTCATCTGTTTTCTTTCTTAAATTCCACATATGGATGAAATCATATGATGTTTGTCTTTCTCTAACTGACTTATTTTGCTTAGCATAATACACTGTAGCTCCACCCACATTGTTGCAAATGGCAAGATTTCATTCTCTTTGATGGCTGAGTAATATTCCATTGTATATATACTACATCTTCTTTATCCATTCATCAGTCAGTGGACATTTGGGCTCTTTCCACAGTTTGGCTGTTGCTGATATAATGCTATAACCATTGGGACATGTGTGCCCCTTTGAATCCGTACTTTTGTATCCTTTGGGTAAATAGCTAATAGTGCAATTGCTAGATCGTAAAGTAGTTCTATTTTTAACTTTTGAGGAACCTCCATACTGTTTTCCAGAGTGGCTGTGCCAGTTTGCATTCCCGCCAACAGTGTGGGAGGGTTCCCCTTTCTCTGCATCCTTGCCAACACCTGTTGTTTCTTGTGTTGTTAATTTTAGCCATTCTGACAGGTGTGAGGTGGTATCTCATTTGTGGTTTCGATTTGTATTTCCCTGATGGTGAATGATGTTGAGCATCTTTTCATGTTTGACCTGTGTTTCAAAAGCTAAATCAGATCATGCTGTTTCTCTTCTCAAAACCTTACAATGGCTCCCCATTTCACACAGAGTAAAAACCTAGTTGTTATAATGGGCTACAAGTTCCTACATGATCCGTACCCCTCACTTTGCATCCCTCCCCCTTTGCTTCTCCTGGCTTTCACTGTTTTCACCGTGGCTTTCACTGTTCTCCCCTTGCTCTCTTCATGACACAGCTACCCTAACCTCGTTGTTTTCAAATATGCCAGTTACTCCCACCTCAGGATTATTGTGCTGCTTATCACCTTTTGGAATGTTTTTCCTGCAAATATTTACATGGATATACTTCATCTCTGAGTCTTTGCTTAATTGTGACCTACACAGTGAGACTTGATCTACCCTTTTAAAATGGCAAATCATCCTTCCACCCTATTTAGCATTGCCAGTGCTGCTTACCTGTACTTTTTCTTTTTCCTGTAACATTTATCATTCTTTGTTACCGTATGTAATTTATGTACTCTAATATTTATATACTATAACTTCTTAATTATGTTAATTGCTTTTATTGTCTGTTTATTGGAACATAAGCTCCCTGAAGCAGTGTTTTTCTTTTGTTTTGTTTTTTTCACGGATCTTAGGTGCCTAGAACAATGCTTGGTGAGTAGTAATGATTCAAGAAATCATTGTAAAATAAAAGAATGAAGAAGCAGGGGAGGACTTAGAAAGATACATATACTCTTCCACTTATCAGCTTTGTGACCTTGGGAAAATACTTAACCTTTCTGAGTTTGCTTACCTAAAAATGGAGATGATAATTTTGGGGATTACTATCTAGAATGATGAGTGACATGTTGGAGGTCCTAAATAAATGTTTGTTTGTTTTCCTTCCCAATTATCTGAAATAATTTTATTTTCTTTCAAAATTGTGGCTACAGGGCTGCCCCTTAGTTATTGTGATCTAATGCTTGTTTCTTCATGTGTTTATTCATTTCTTCTTCCAATGAATATATATTGAATGTCTGCTACATACTGGGCATTATTTGAGCCAGTGGAAAATGTAGCAGTGAATGAAATAGACATCAGTCTCTGCCCCCATGGAGATTATATTCCAGTGGGACAGATAGTGAACCAAATAAGTAAACTATATCATGGGTTAGATGGAGATAGATGTTTTGGAGAAATATTAAGAGCAAGAAAGGGTGAGGAGGAGAATTGCAATATTAAATACACTGATCAGAGAACTCCTTACTGATAAGGTGACATTATGTCAAGAATGGAAGGAGGTGAGGAAATGAGTTATGTGGATATCTGGGAGAAGACCTATTAAGCAAAAGAGACAGCAAATGCAGAGGTCTTAGGAAGAAGCATGTCTGGCATATTAGAGGAACACCGAGGGGGCCAGTGTCACTGGATTAGAGTGAATAAAGAGATCAAGTCAGGGAGGAAACAAGAAGCCAAATTGTGTAATCCCTTGTTCAGTACTGAGGTGGTTGGTCTCTATGGCACCTTTGTGCAAATCAGGAAAAAATGGTTTCCTTTCAGCATTTGCAGCCACACAGGTACATGGCTTGGCTAATGAAGTGTGGACTGGACTTTGGTCCCTACTCATGCCCTTGGCACAGGGCACAAGTGGCACAGTCAGAGGTGATGGGCTTGTTGGCCTTGTAGTTTATGAAGTTCTTCCACAAGAGCATGGCCTTCCTTTAAGCTGCAGGTGAACAATTGTGCCTTCAAAAGGAGCTGAAAACCTCCCTCCTACTTAACATCTCATCTGTCTTCATTGTGACAATGTAAAGCTCAGACAGTCTGTATGACAATTTCTCAAAGTACCATTCTGCAGGAGATGAGGGAGTTAGAGGTTACATAAATTAGGTTGGATTTGGGCTTACAAAATTGCATATTCTTTATCACTTTAAGCACTGAATGACAGAATCAAGTCTTCCTTGAAATAAGTGACAACATCAGCTTCCATTAATGTCATATGTAGACTTTTCAAAACAAGCATTTATTTGAAGCCATATTTGACTTTGTCTTAATCTACGTTTCTAAAACACCTAATTGTAGAATCTAATTGAAGGTTAAAACTTGACTCAAAAAAAAAGCAAGTGCCCAGTAAAACATGGTAGGGGCCAAATATATACTTGATTGTTTCCCAGGCAGGAAAAGTTGGCAACTAAAACTCTGGAGTCTAAGCTTCATTGTATGTCTTAGTATAAGTGGTGATTATTCTGTCAGAAACTTAAGAGTTTAGAGCCCCCCTCCCACCCCTTTTTTCTTCAGTTACAAGAAAGCAGTACTGCCAAAAAATAATTCTTAAAAAAAAAAAAAAGCTACCTTGTTGTGACATATATTTTTACTACCTAGTGTATGTGTTCTACTAAAATTGCTAAAAGTTGTTAAGTCAGTATGTGATGGAGTTGACTCCAGATAATGGAGGGTTCCAGTGGGAGACTTTCTAAATCTTCCAAGCTAGGTATGGGCTTCTAGCTGGTGAAGAATTTACACAAAGCAGAATTTCAGAATTTCAGTGTTGTGAATGTAGCATTGTGTGTCAACTATGTTTCATTAAAAAAAAAAAAAAAAAAAAAAAAGAATTTCAGTGTTGTAAATACCAGGTTTCTTTATGAGTAGCAATGAGTTTCTTTGGGAAACTCAAATTAAGCCAATGTACTTTTGGGTATAAATGTAAAGTAAACCAGGGAACCACACTTGATGGAATCGTGAAGAATGGGGCTTAGGTCCTCCTAAGCAAGGACTTCTAGATTGGCCATTTATGTTTATGTCCACGAAAAGCACAAAATTCTACTGGATTTAGGTGATGACTGAATACCAAGAGACTGGAGTATAATTGTGGAATTTTTATATACGTTTTTTTTTTTTTTTAATTTTTTTAACGTTTATTTATTTTTGAGACAGAGAAAGACAGAGCATGAACGGGGGAGGGTCAGAGAGAGGGAGACACAGAATCTGAAACAGGCTCCAAGCTCTGAGCTGTCAGCACAGAGCCCGACGCGGGGCTCGAACTCACGGACCGCGAAATCATGACCTGAGCCCAATCGGCCGCTTAACCGACTGAGCCACCCAGGCGCCCCTTTATATATGGTTTAATGAAGATTTTCAAAATACTTAGTAGACTTTGAAGTTGTTGGTAGCACTGTGAAATGCTGTTTCTTTACTTTTTTCTTTTTTTTTTTTTTTTTGTAAGTGAGAGAATATGCAGGGGAGGGGCAGAGAGAGCGGGAGAGAGAGAATCCCAAGTGGAGCTTGATCTCAACCATGAGATCATGACCTGAGCCATTATGCTGTTATCAAGAGTTGGACACTTAACCAACTGAGCCACCCAGGCGCCCCAAATGCTGTTGTTTTCTAGATGTTTTCCTGCATAGTAATCAGTGTCTTAGTCCTGAGGGTTAGTCTCTGTTGCATTTCCCCATTTCATAAATTTAGGACATCAACTTAATATCAGATTAATATATTTTTTTGGTAAAAATATAAATACAAGGTTTTTTGTGAAGATAGAGATAATGAGTATAAAGCATTTGTTATTACTAGTTTTGTGTGTGCATGTGTGTGTAAGAGAGCAAGAGAGAGAGAGACATTTTTACTGGCTTTCCTTGCAATTATCATCCACACAATGCAAAATAAAACCTGTAACTGCAATCCATGAGGATTTAATTTCTATTAATACTAACTTTATTACTGCTACTACTGATATAATGAACAGTAGTTATTTTTACTTTACATTTATATAATACTTTACACTTTTTTATTGAGGTATAATTGACAATAATGCATTATTACATTTTTTAATGTTTATTTTTTAAATTTATTTTTATTATTTTGTTTTAATGTTTATTTTTGAGAGAGAGAGAGCATGAACAGGGAAAAGGCAAGGAGAGAGGCAGACACAGAATCTGAAGCAGCCTTCAGGCTCCGAGCTGTCAGCACAGAACCCGATGTGGGGCTCGAACCCACGAACTGTGAGATCATGACCTGAGCTGAAATCAAACACTCAACTGATTGAGCCACCCAGGCTCCCCAATGTTTATTTATTTTTGAGAGAGAAACAGACAGAATGTGAGCAGGAAAGGGGCAGACAGAGAGGGAGACACAGAATCTGGAGCAGGCTCCAGGCTCTGAGCTGTCAGCACAGAGCCCCCTGTGGGACTCAAACTCATGAACCGCGAGATCATGACCTGAACTGAAGTCGGAAGCCCAACTGACTGAGCCACGCAGGCGCCCCCCCTTACATTTCTTTTAATGTTTGTTTATTTTTGAGAGAGCCAGAGCGAATGTGGGGGAAGGTCAGAGAGAGAGGGAGACACACAGAATCCAAAGCCAGGCTCCAGGCCCTGAGCTGTCAACACAGAGCCTGATGTAGGGCTTGAACCCGGGAACTGAGATCATGACCCGAGCCTAAGCCAGACTCTCAACCAACTGAGCCACCCAGGCGCCCTGAGAGAATCCCAAGTGGGCTCCACACTCACAGTGCAGAGCTCGATGCGGGACTCAAACTCACGAACTGTGAAATCATGACCTGAGCCAAAATCAAGAATAGGAGGCTTAACCAACTGAGTCACCCAGCACCCTTAATTCTTGAAGTATCTTCATATATGTTGTAAAATTCTTACAGGAACTCAATGAACAGGACAAAATAGCTGTAACCTTATTTTAGAGTTGAGCAAACTTTGACCCAGAGAGGTTCAGTGACTTAGTTATGATCAAGTGAGTAGACAATGAGAGAGCTGATACTAAAACCTTTCTTGGAATTTCTGCTTTGACCTATGGAAACCCAGGTTTCCTGCCACCCGCAGAATAGCTTATGGAAGAGTAGGATTATTCACTTGGCACACAAGGAGAATTTTAATATCTTTATCAAATGCTTTATTGAAATCAAGTCTCCTTTTATGACACTGTGAACAAAATGGAACAAAATAGGCTAGGGTTATGACATAATACCCTATGTCATTGGGTAAATTCATAACTGGTTTGATAGCATAGTGCTCATTAGTGTCACCTTGAGGAGAGTTTCTAGGGACATTCCAGACGGTTTTGTCCTCAGTCTTACCTCTTCAACATCTGTGTCTGTTTTGCATGAAATGTAGACAACAGGTTGATCAGATCTTTGAGTGATACAAGATTTAGAGTAATTGTGTTTAAAATTTGCTCTTTTCTTTCTTTAAGCTCCAACTACTTTCCTACTCTTCAGTCAGAAGAGTGCCATCAACCGCATGGTGATCGATGAACAGCAGAGCCCTGACATCATCCTTCCCATCCACAGCCTTCGGAATGTCCGGGCCATTGACTATGACCCACTGGACAAGCAACTCTATTGGATTGACTCACGACAAAACATGATCCGAAAAGCACAAGAAGATGGCAGCCAGGTAATTCAGGGCTCGGTTCAAATTCTGTTTTTTTTACTATGTAGTTGGACTAACCATCCTCTTTTACTTAATTCTTGAGTGTATGCGTGCGCGCACGTGCAGAGAGAGAGAAGAATGTGAAATTCTGGACCTAGCAGCTTTTTTTCCTCCTAATGATCTTTGATCATTATCAAAGATCCTAATTGTTTGATAATGCTGTTGGAATAAAAATTGTATAAGGAAAACTTAGTTCGTATGTTGGTAATGACTTTGTTACTGCCACTCATGTCTGTTTGTTTAGTTTTTTCCATTATGGTTTCATTTACATGGAGTGTTGGAAGCTTTGAAATTAAATAGACCTTGGTTTTGATCTATCTGTGTCACTCACTAAGATTCTTAGGAACTTTTTAGCTGAAAACAATGTAAAGCACATAGCCCATTATCTGTTACATAGTATGTATAGACTCAGTAAATAACAGTTCTATTATTATTAATTATTTTTAAAAGGTTTAGAGGATAAGAAACATATAACACAGTCTTGGTAAAATTGAAAACACCTAAGGATATGTTATCACTAACTTAATGATGGGGGGGCTATTATTTGGTGACTAGGGAGAGGAGGGAATAAAAATATTATCAATATCTTATCTATGCTTACATACCAGTCATGGTTTATATCACAGTTATCCATACTACTTTACTTTCTTTCTGTGGCCAAACAGTTTTAGACTGGGAATTACTATGAATAATTATTTGTCTTCCTTATAGCAGTGATGTTGAATTTTGAATATATTAGAATTTAGGGAGATTGGATTAAGTTTTGGTATGTCACTAAGGGTGAGGTGATCATGTATTTAGGGGCTGTTGAGGGATCATTGAGAGGTCTAGCAATAGTGGTATATTACAGATGCACCTTACACTATATAGACCAGGACTAACAGACTGATAAATAATAGAAATTATAGCTGTTATTATACAGTCAAGGACACAGCAGATAAATGAGATAGCCTCATTAAGGAATATATTATCTCAGCGTTGCCAAGCAAATGAAATATAATTTATTCATATAGAACATTAGAACAGAACCTCCCTATTGCTTTGCTTTGTTAAAAACTTTTTTTTTTTTTTTTTTTTTTTTGGTGGTTTGAGGATTGGAGAAGGACATGACTGGTTGATGTGGTTTCTAGCCCTCATTGCTGTGTCTCTGTAAGCGGTTCACACCTTCAGCACTATTGACATTTTTAGGCTATATAATTCTTTTTGTTGTGGAGGTATGACCTGTATATTGTAAGCTGTTTAACAGCATCCCCACCCACTAGATGCTAGTTGTACTCGTATAGATGTGGCAATCAGAAATGTCTCCCCACAGTGCCAAATGCCCCTGGTTGAGAACCGCTGCTTTGGAGGACTTGTAGGGATGTTTCTAGCTGAAGCTGTAGTCACTTTACAGGAGACTCTTGCCACCTTCCCACTCCAATCAATGCACTGTCGGGTTCCTAGAGCAACTAATATGGCCTCAGCTCACTCCTCTGCTACATGTCATAATAGCCAAAGGGAACATTTAAAATGCCTGATAAAAAAGAAGCACATTACCCATAAAAAAAATCTGTTAGTAAGAAATGTCTGGTGAGACTTGAGAGTTCCTTCTCAGGTTTGTACCATGTAAGTGTAAGCTTTGTGAGCGATCACTTCAGGGCTCTCTGGCTTGGAGCCTAATTTTCTATGTGTGTGTCTTTTTCTTTCCCTAGGGTTTTACTGTGGTTGTGAGCTCAGTTCCAAATCAGAACCTGGAAATACAACCCTATGACCTCAGCATTGATATTTATAGCCGCTACATTTACTGGACTTGTGAGGCCACCAATGTCATTAACGTAACAAGATTAGATGGGAGATCAATTGGAGTGGTATTAAAAGGCGAGCAAGACCGACCTCGAGCCATTGTGGTAAACCCAGAGAAAGGGTATGCTACTCAAGTTGCTTTCAGATATCTTGGCATGTGAGATCCTCATCAGCCTTCCTTTTCAGCTCATTAGTTATTTACCTTTAATGTACTGTGCTTCAGTGAAAAAACTCGATATGCTCTATCTACCTGCCCCTGCGTTTTCTTGTATTTTTGCTTTCCCTGACTTTCCTGCCTAGAATTTCTTTCCTTTGTCACTATTGCTTTAGTTCTAATTTCTGCCCATACCTCCCAAGACTGAACTGCAGTGAAGTTTTCCTTGAGCTAGCCCACCCCAGCCTGGCGTGGTTTTCCCCTTTCCCAAATACCCAGCACTCTGTATCTCTGTCTCTCTAGTTATGCTTAGAACTCTACCTCAGACTTAATTGTGTTTTTGGTGTTATATTTTCTCCTAGACTTTAGGTTCCTTTATGACAAGAACTAATGTTTTCTGTCATTCAATACAGAGCTTTACATTTGGTAAAATAGTACTTTTTTGCATCTGAATGAATGATAAGGAATTCAGGGGAAGTAGCTTACTTCAAAAGAGTTACTGGAAAGAGATGAACTTCAGAATTTAAATATAAGAAATAACTCATATATGACTTATTTTTAGTTATGAAATAGACTAATTGGAGAAGGAATTTAAAATTTTGAGTCCAGGTCTCTCTGATCACTGTTCTTTTATTTCTGTATTGTAATATTCCAAAAGCATAGGTGTGCCTGTGTCTATCATTTCATTTTATTAATTCATGAAAATTAGCTCCCCAAGAAGTTCTGTATACTCTGTGTTACTGTTATCAAAAGTAATAAAAGTATCCCATGGCCTTAAAAATAACACATTCTACAACATTTAAAAATAAGATTTTAAAATATTCTACTCCTTATATCTTTAAGAATAGTCTCATTTTGTATGGTTTCTTACTTTGATAAACTTACTGTTTCCTCCTTTCTCTTCAGGTATATGTATTTTACCAATCTTCAGGAAAGGTCTCCCAAAATTGAACGGGCTGCTTTGGATGGAACAGAACGGGAGGTCCTCTTTTTCAGTGGCCTAAGTAAACCAATTGCATTAGCCCTTGATAGCAGATTGGGCAAGCTCTTTTGGGCAGATTCTGATCTCCGTCGAATCGAAAGCAGTGATCTCTCAGGTACCCAAGAAATGTAATTCCTTATTTTAATTTCAGTTATTGAGACAATTCATTAATAGAATTTATATTTTTCTTCCATTTTATTATTTTTGTGGACATTTGTTTACAGTTCTTTCTAATTTTTTTTTAATACTCATTTTTTGAGAGAGCACGAGCGAGCATGAGTGGGGGAGGGGTAGAGAGAGAGGGAGACACAGAATCTGAAGCAGGCTCCAGGCTCTGAACTGTCGGCACAGAGCCCAACGTGGGGCTTGAACTGACCAAAGTCAGACGCTTAACTGACTGAGCCACCCAGGTGCCCCTTCTTTCTAAAGGGTTAGTATCAGGTTGGTTGGGAAGCACTTTTTCTTCAACCACGTATGTGATTGATCCCTCTATTATATAATACTTTCCCCGTTTTCTTGATTTGGCCTCTATAAATAATACATTTCTGATGTATCACTTCTCCATTCCTAATTCTTGTGCTCTAGTTTATGTTCTTATCTGAACTCTGGCCTGAGTTGTAGCCAGTGAAATCTCCTCCCTGCTGATTCCCTCCCACCCCCCAGAAAGTTTATGCATTTTTCCCAAACTACTTTTCTGAAGCATGGTATCTGATCATGTCACTGCTACTAAAAAAAATCTTCAGGATAATCTCATAACCTGAAGAAAGAACACTAGTTGTATACTTAAGTTGGTATTTGCCTTTCACAAAGCCATCGTCAACCTCAAATGATCTTAATTCATGGTATTTTAACCAAATTAAATCACTTGCTGGTGTTCGTTTGTCTTCAGACCTCTGTCTGCAATCATAGTTACTTCACCTACCCGCCCCCCCCAGTTTCTGATGTCCAAATATTCTGTGTGCCCTCACTACTGATCAAGTAAATGAAATTAAAATAATAAACTATTTATATGTATCAGAGTGGCAAAAATATGTGAAGGTTTATTATACCCAACGTTGGCCAGAATGGTAGAGAATGGCATGCTCTCGTGCACTTTGGTATAAGTGGAATTGGTAAGACCTTTCTGGAGGGCGGTTTGCCAATGCATTTCTTTTTTCTTTTTTTTATTGATTATTCATTTTTGAGAGAGAGAGAGTGCACGTGAGCAGGGGAGGGACAAAGAGAGAGGGAGACACAATCTGAAGCAGGCTCCTGGCTCTGAGCTGTCAGCCCAGAGCCTGATGTGGGGCTTGAACCCACAGACCCATGAGATCATGACTTGAACTGAAGTCAGATGCTCAACAGACTGAGCCACCCAGGTACCATTGAATTTCCCTTTTAGATAGTTTTTTTCTTTACAGAAATAATGACCCATTTGTACAAGGGTACCTGCTCAGCATTATTTATAATAATGTGTCACAGAGAAATACATTCTGATATATCAAGTGTATGCAATATAACAGTCATTCCAAAAGAAATGAGGTAGATCTGTGTGCACTGACATAGAAGGATAATTTTTTATTTTCTTTTTTCTTTTTTGAGAGAATATATGCGTGTACATGGGAGAACCGGGGGAGGAACAAAGGGAGAGGGAGAATGAGGATTCTAAGCAGGTTCCATGCCCAGCATAGAACCTGATGTGGGACTCAGTCCCATAACCATGACATCATGACCTGAGCTGTAATCAAGAATCAGACGCTTAATTGACTGAGCCACCCAGCTGCCCCAAAGGATAATTTTTAGAAATTAAGTTGCATGACAATGTTTTTGTTTAAGGTTAAATTAATTTTATATATGTATGTACATGCCCACACTATATTTGATGGCAGATTGCTCTTTAAAAATATTTAAACTGTGTATACCCACATGTACCTATACACACATACAAATAGGTAGGTATACTATTAAGAAACACATGGGTATGTTTGTATTTTCTTCAAGGAATAGGCAAGCAGATATACCTTGAGGAAGGTCTGGAAGGCTAGCATACTAATATGTTGAGAGTATTTCTGTATCACTTGAATTTTATATGTTTGAATACATTTATAACTTTCTTAAACTAGAAAATATTCTCTTTTCAGGTTCAAATACCTCCTTCCATTATGCCTTTTCTGATTCCAGTCATGCACACATTTATCCATATGTATACACATACCTCACATGGAATATTCTTTCCCTCATCTATTCACCTGTATCTTTTATGCCACCTCTAATTTGAATAATAGTTATTTATGTCAGTGTTTTAACTCTTATTAGTCTTATTAGCCTTCTTTCCTTTTCTCTACATTTATCATGTTTTTTTTGTTATGAAATTAACACATGTCCATTAAAGACAGTTTAGAAAAGAAAAAATCCAAAAACACTATCATTATTAATTTAACTTCCATTTTTTTAATGCCTTTTTTTTCCCTACCCTTAATTATGAAATGGTTCTAGCATACAGAAAGTATGAGTTCCTATCATCCAGCTTTGTTAAATCTTAGTTTTTTGGGCCATTTTTGCTTTTGAACTATTTCTTGTCCTTGAGACAATACTTCAAGGAGAATTTTGAAGCCCTTACATATCCATCCCCAATTCTATTCTCCTCCCTCTTTTCCTTAAGGTAACTTTTGATGTTTTTCTTCGTCATGCATATTTTGCTGTGTGTGTGTGTGTGTGTGTGTGTGTGTGTGTCTTTTGCCATACATACACATTACACATATATTTGAACTTTTGTTTCACTTTTTAAGTTTAATATAAATAGTATCGTGTATTCTTTTGTAACTTGCTTTTTTCCAGACATATCGTGGTTTTGAGATGATCCCTGTTGATCCAAAACTCTGTCATTTGTTTTCAAGCTAAATAGTATTTCATTACATGAATCATTCTATAATTTCTCTATTCTGCTGTCTCAACTGCTATTTCCAGTTTCTTAGCATTAAAAGCAATGTTGTAGTGAATATTCTTGTGCACATATTTGAACATTTCTCTAATGGCCTGAACCTAGTAGTAGAATTGCTATTTAATGTGCTATGTATATATTCACCTTGAATAGATATATCCAGATTGCTCTTCAACATGATTATATCAATTTAAGATACCCACCAGAAGTGTGTGAGTTGTCCCTCTAGTATTTGGTATTGTTAGACTTCTAAATTTTTAGTATTGCAGTAGTTTAAAAGTATATCTCAGTAACAAAATTCGCATTTCCCTGTTTGATATTAATTTATTGGTCATTCATTTTTTTTCTTCTGTGAATTGCTATTTATTGATATTTTTTCTATCACTGATTTTTAAAAACTCTTTATTCAGACTATTAATCCATTATCAAGTTACATATATATTGGAGGAGAATTGGCATATTAAAGAAATTCAGTCTTTTCATCCATGACTGTGATGGATCCCTCCATTTGTTTAGGTCTTATTTGATAATTTTTAGTATATCTTTATACTTTTCTCTATAGAGGAGGGTATATGTTGCATAAATCTTCCAATTTGTGATTTACCTTTTCACTCTTCCAATAGTGTCCTTAGATGAAAAAGTTCTTAATTTTAGTGCAGTACAGTTTACTAATTTTCCCCCTTATGATTAGTACTTTTTATGTTCTGTTTAAGAAACCTTTGCCTACTGCAAAGTTACAAAGGGATTTTATGGGTTTTGTTCCTAAAAATTAAAAAAAAAAATTTTTTTTTTTAACTTTTATTTATTGTTGAGAGACAGAGACAGACAGAACATGAGCAGGGGAGGGGCAGAGAGAGAGGGAAATACAGAATCTGAAACCAAGGCTCCAGGCTCTGAGCTGTCAGCACAGAGCCCAACGCGGGGCTCGAACCCACTAACTGTGAGATCATGACCTGAGCCGAAGTCGGACTCTCAACCAACTGAGCCACCCAGGCACTCCCTAAAATTTTTCTGTTTAACTTTTCTTAGTTAGATCTATGATCCATTGGCAATTTATTTTTGGGCATGGGGTGAGGTAGGGGTCAAAAATTTTTTTTTCATGTTACTATTTAACACCAGTTTTAGAGAAGACCATACTTTCTCCACTATTTTCTAATGTCACCTTTGTTGTAAATGAAGTGACTGTATTTCTGTGAGTTTGTTTCTGATGTTCCCTTGGTTACTTTGTCTTATGTGGTATTTTATTGTCTTAATCATTATAATGTTATAAACAAATTTATTTGGCAATGTTCGTCCTTAGTATTTCATCACAATGGCTGTTGCTTTTTTTTTTTTTTTTTTTTTGCATTTCCATATACATTCTAGAATCTACCTCTGAGTTTCCACCAAGAATGAAAGAAACCTAGTGGAATTTTGACTGGGTTTGCTTTGAATTTATAGGTCAATTTAGAGAGAATTATTTTTATATTAGTCTTCCAAACTATGAACATGGTATATCCATCCATTTTTTTAGAACTTTAATTTCCCTCAGTGTTTTATAGTTTTCTTCGTAGAGGTCTTTCCCATCTTCACTAGAGTTATTCGTTGGTATTTGAAGCTTTTGAATGCTAGTGGTAAAGCTAGTGGTAATTCTAAATTTTTAATATTTTAATCTCTGATTATGGCTGGAATATAGACATAGTTTCTTTTTCTCCCATTCCTGCTATATTGAGCTTATTCCCAGGGACCTTGTTAAATTCATTTATTTGTGGTTTCTTTATGATTTTGTATGTCATAGAACCATTTGTCTACAAATAATGAAAGTTTCATTTCTTCTTTTGCAGTACTTTTTCCTTGTTACCTTAGAACACCGACTGGTACCTCCAATACAATGTTGAATAGAACAATAGAATCCTTGGGTGTTTGTTTTGTTTTGTTTTTCTTGATTTAGAGGAACGCATTCAATACTTCATGATTAGGTATTATGTTTGCTGAGGTTTTCTGTAGATAACATTTTTATCAGATTAAGAAAGTTCCTTCTGTTCCTAGTTTTCTAGAATAAATCAAACTCGGCATGATAACATTTTCCTTTTTATATATTGCTGGATTTGATTTGCTAATGTTTTGTTTAAGGGTTTGTATCTGTGTTCATGAGAATGATTACCCTATAATTTTCCTTTCTTATAGTGTACTTGGCATTTTGCCATCAAGGTTATGTTGACCTCATAAAATGTTTCCTCTTTTTCTGTTTTCTGAAAAAGGTTAGTGTAAAACTGGTAGTTTTATTTTTTCCTTGCTTGTATATTCACAGATAATCATACACTTTTATCATGGGATCTCTTTTTGCTTCATATTTTGAGCCTGCCACAGAGCCTTTTACACTGGATTGCATTTAGTACATGCATAGTTTGTTGAATAAATAAGCGTATCTTCATTGTTGGTTCCAGTGTTTTACTTCCCCTTTTATCACTGCCATCAAAGTAGATCAGGTCCTTATCATGTCTGGGATTCTACAGTGACACTGTTGACAGCTCTTTTTTTCTCAGTGGTCCACTTGAAACCATCCTTGCACAACTAATCCTTTTTATTCATTCTTCTTCTTATTTTTAACTTAATCTCATCAAAGTAATACATGTAAATATTTGTGGAAATCAAATGCTTATACTCAGTTATAACAGAAAATAAGTCTACTGTTCTCCTACATACTCACTTCCCACTCTGAGGCATCTATTTTAAAACAACTTGCTTAAAGCTGCTATTTCTCCATTTTTCAATTTTAGACATCACAAGTTGACTTATTTAATAGAAGATAAAGATTTTGCTGTCTTAAACCATATAAGGCCAAAATACTCATATGAACTCTCCTCCTATCCTCCCAGGGTAGTTATATCGTAATTTTTAAGTTCATACTTAATTGTTATTTATGGCTATGAAAATATTACCTTTAACCGTGTTGCCTTCTGTAGCTTTTTTTCCCCCCTGAAGTTAATCTTGTCTAATGTAAATATTATTTCAGTACATACAGATGGATCAAGCAATCCATCTTTTTTCTTTTTAATTGAAAGCATACCTCTTGAATTTCTTTATCATCTTGCTCCAATCTGGATTTGCTTGCTTTTTTAGGCCAACTTCCTTTCACTGTTATCCTGGGAATGCACCTGCCTTTCTCCTTGGTGCTGAACCCTGACTGGATTCCATGTCTCTGGCTAATTTCTTTTTCTTGGTAGAATGCATCCTCTATTATTTCTTGAAAGGGGTTCATAGGAGGTTAAATTTTTTCATTTGTTTGTCTGAATTTTTTCCCCTCACATTTGATTGATAATTTGGATATGTATAGAATTCATGTTTCATAACTATTTTTATCTCCCAGTTTTGAAGGCAGAACTCTGTTGTCTTCAACCATCTCATGTCATTGTGATTCCCAACTATTTGTATATGATCCTTTATTTTCCCCTCCAGAAACTTTTAACATCTTTTCTTTTTCCTAAATATTCTAGAATCTAATGATAATATGCCTTTGTGTGATCCCTCCCTGTCTTCCCTCTTCTGTTTCTTTCTTTTCATTGAACTCGTTACTAGGTGAATTCTTTGTATCTGGAAACTTAACATCTTTTTTTTGTTTTTAATGTTTATTTTTGAAAGAGAGACAGACAGACAGACAGACAGACAGACACAGAGCATTAGCAGGGGAGGGGCAGAGGGAGAGGGAGATATGGAATCCGAATCAGGCTTCAGGCTCCATGCTGTGAGCTGTCAGCACAGAGCCAGACACGGGTCTCGAACTGTGAGATCATGACCTGATCTGAAGTTGGATGTTTAACCGACTGAGCCACCCAGGCACCCCTGGAAACTTACATCTTGAGTTCTAGAAAGGTTTTTTTTTTTTTTTTTAATGTTTTTTTAATGATTTGTTTTCTCATTCTGGAACTTTTACTCAGATGTTGAATCTTGATTTTTCCTCAGATGTTGTGAGTATTTTTCTCACTTATTTTCCATCTCTTTATCTGAGAGAGTTTTTCCAATTTATCTTCAAACCCTCCTGTTGGATTTTTTTCGAGCTTTCATATATTTAATTTCCAGGGATTCTTTTTTGTTCTGTGAATGCCTTGCCCCCATCAAAAGCATCCTGCTCTTCAGGGTTTTGTTGCTCTTGATTTGTTTTTTTCTGCTTTATCCAGAGAAGTACCATTTTTATCTGTTTTATATGTTAAGCCTTTTCATAAAGTTTAATTTGAAGAATAGAATTTGGTTTTTAAAAATGTTTGAAAACTACTCTTAAGTTTTTGTCCATGTTTCTATGAACTAAAGTATTTACTGTGTGTTGGGCACTTACTTGCTTTTGTTTGTACTTAAGTGTCTAATCTGTTTTCTGATATATATATCTTCTCAGAATGATTTTTAATTCTTGTGGTAAAGAGCTTACTTACCATATTTTCCTTTTCAGTACTTTTAGAATCTAACTGGTGTTCAGTCAGTAATTATTGAATGCATGACTTGACCCACATGAATCATTGCTGTTGAATGTTCTCCTTTCCAAGGTGCCAACCGGATAGTATTAGAAGACTCCAATATCTTGCAGCCTGTGGGACTGACTGTGTTTGAAAACTGGCTATATTGGATTGACAAGCAGCAGCAAATGATTGAAAAAATTGACATGACAGGTCGAGAGGGTAGAACCAAAGTCCAGGCTCGAATTGCCCAGCTTAGTGACATTCATGCAGTAAAGGAGCTGAACCTACAGGAATATAGTAAGTGCTGATGACATACTGCTAATTGCAGGATTCATATTTGTTGTAAGAGATTAAGATGGAATTAAGATGTTCTTCTGTGTCTTCTTACCTTTTTTTTTTTTTTAACAGATTTTTGTGCACTTTTAATTTTGCCAATTTTTAAACTCTGTGTTTTTAAAACCTTACATCAAACTCATCTGGGAACTTTTTCAAATTAAACATCATTTCCCCATAAAACAGGAGTGGGGAAAGCAATGGTTTTGTTCATTTTCAAAAATTGCCCCAGATACAGCAGACTCTTCTTTGCATGCCTTCTTTCTCACCTTAAGCCCCTTGAAGAATACTGGTATAAAGTATATATTTCTTTTGTTCCCTGTGCCCCCATAGTTTGAATTAAAACAAAAATTATATAATGATGAATATAGTTATCTTGGAATAACCTTATGAAGCAAAAACAAACTGAAAATTATTTTCAAAAGTTTTTGAAATAAACTTAGAGAAGACTGTGATTAACAAGTGTTTGTTTTTTCCTCCTGCGTAAATTTTTCAGTTGTCAGCTTAGAAAAGTACCCATAATTTTTTTTTTTAATCCTACTGGAAACTTTTTAATATGGCTCATCATCTTGCCCTAATTTCTTATTAGTATCAAAAGACCCCTCATAGCAATCACTACTCTGGGTTTTATGTGATTGTACCAGGAGTGCTAATGTTAAATGAAATATTAAAAGAGAGAGTTATTGAAACTCCTTAACTTCTCAGCACAATGCTTGCAAATCAAACTGGAGTATGAGAGGAGAATAGCAGAAGGAGAGCACCTTTGCTTGTTCAGGTCTTCATTATGTTGTCACTGTTCCTGAACTTTTAGAAGTTCAGGGTATTTGAGAATTAGAATTGTTGTCATTCTAAGTTATGACATGTGACTTAATGCTGAACACTTAATAGAAATAAGGCAATGATTTCGTGGTGCCTGGGTGGCTCAGTCGGCTGAGTGTCCAACTTTGGCTCAGGTCATGATCTCACAGTTTGTGAGTTCAAGCCCTGCATCGGGCTCTCTGCTATTAGCCAGAGCCCACTTTGGATCCTCTGTCCCCGTCTCTTTGCACCTTCCCCACTCACGCTTTCTCTCAAAAATAAACATTTTTTTAAAAGGCAATAGGGGCGCCTGGGTGGCTCAGTCAGTTGAGCATCTGACTTCCGCTCAGGTCATGATCTCCAGCTTGTGAGTTCGAGCCCCGCGTCAGGCTCTGTGCTGACAGCTCAGACAGAGCCTGGAACCCAGATTCTGTGTCTCCCTCTCTCTCTGCCCCTAACCCACTTGCATTCTGTCTCTCTCTCAAAAATAAATAAACATTAAAAAAAAATTTTAAAAATAAATAAAAAAGGCAATAATTTCTAAGCTGTTTATTCAGTTGACAAATGATTATTTTGTTGCAGAAAATCTCAATGGAGATTTTCAGAATTTTAGGGGGAATGTTTTTTTTTATAATCAACATTTAAATATGGTTTTATAATTGCAAAACCCTTTTTTTCCAATTTCTAATAACATTAAAGAGAGTGAGATTTTTATCAAATGTGTCATGGAATAAAGTTTGTGCTATGTAGGTTGTGCATTTTAGTACACAGTATGACTGATGTCTCTCTTGAGACATCTATATAGTATAGCACATCTTCGCATTTATAGATAGCTGACTTTCAATCTCATCAACACACACTGAAAGCGGGGTGATGTGTTATTGAGAAGGCAGAAGATAAATGGGTGGCTACTTTAGATGCTGGTATCCTGATGACAGATGTCAAGTTACTTTTAACACAGGCTAAGTAGAAAATTGAAAGCAACTCTATTAAATACAATTTGTGAGACAGACTTTGAAAAGTTGCTTAACTTTGTATTAGTTTAATTTAACCTAAATATAAGGAAATTAAACATTTGTAACATTGCAAGTTACCTTTTGCAGTTGATCAAGCAAATAGTTTTTATTGTCTCTGAGTGGTTGCAATCCATGTGAACTTACGTTTCTTTAATATAACAACTCTAATTTTCTGTATTTTATTATTTCTATATTTCATTAAAAGAATACAGTTTTTAAGTAAAATCATCTTTTATAAAGGTAGAATTTCTGAGTTAAAATCTTTAGAAGACTTTTTATATTTTAAATAGAAAAACCCAGGTTTCTGCATTCTCCCTAACAATGTTTTTAGTTTCAATAATCAAATTTATTTTAGATACAAATATTTAAAGACAGTGGTTAAATACAAGTATTTTGCATTTTAAAATTGCTCTCATTTTCTTGCAATTTTTTGTAGGGATTAGGGTGAGGAATTATACTGCTAGTGAAATTAAAATCTGAGGTAATTTTACATTTGGTTTTCTTGGCAGTTCATAAATAGATTTTGACTGAACTGTCTTCCTTTCCTCCCTCCCTCCCTCCCTCCCTTACTTTCCTTTCTCTCTTTTCCTCTTCCCTCCCTCCTTGCCTCCCTCCCTTTCCCTTTTTCTCTTTTCTTTTCTCTTTTTTTCAGGACAGCACCCTTGTGCTCAGGATAATGGTGGCTGTTCACATATTTGTCTTGTAAAAGGAGATGGTACTACAAGGTGCTCTTGCCCCATGCACTTGGTTCTGCTTCAGGATGAGCTATCATGTGGAGGTAAATACGTTACTTTCTTGTGCAAGGCCAAGTGCCACTTAACATGTTCCATAACTGTCTAGCATTCTGTGAATTGTCAGTGAAATTGCTCTTTCTCCTAACTTGATTAGTCACTTTTATTCCATTCATCTGCGTCATCCTAGCCTTCTGGGTTATTCGGAGAGTGAATCCATCATGACAGGTAATAAGTGTAACCTAATCTTGGGACTAAGGAGGAAGTGCCCTTTTGAGGGGAGGGGAACTCATCTTGTGAATGACTGTATTTCCTAATAATAAAGTAGCTTTTTTCACCCCAGAGAGTAACGAAATGAATTAATTCTACCTCCTATAATCTCCATCTACTGAATTCTAGATTCTACCAAGTTTAGGTATCATTGCTGGGAATGTATCCAGTGAAAAGAATATTCTTTTATTCAAATCTATTGGTAGTTCCCTATTGTTTTTACTTATTTACCTAGCAAAAAAATTTTTTTAAGATATCACTACAATAATGTTGTAGTGAAATTCGTTCAGTCATTCATGAGAGCATTAACAAATTGGTACATTCCCTTGTTAAAGCATATTGTGGTAACATTAAATACCATAGTAATATTCATTCCCTTGATTCAGAAATAATCTTCTTGCGGATAATTCTAAATTAATTCAACTGAAAGAAAAAGACTGTTCTTTCTCTACAGTGGCAGGAATCTGAAAGCAATCTAATTTCTAATGATAGGAAAATTAGGTTAAATAACTGAGTTTATACAGCTGTTAAACATTATGACCATAAGCTCATGTAAAAATGTAGCCAAAATTTGGCTCAAGTAGAAAAAAAAGTTTTAATGGTGTTTTCTGCTATGACAACAACTACTTAAATACATGTTTCTGTAAACAAAGATTGGTTTATACACTCAGAAAAGTTGTTGATAAGGTGTTATAAAAATATTTTATTCTTCTAACTTTACTTTAAAAAATAAGTAAATAACCATGTATTTAGTAGCACCTGTGAGGCACTCTGCTCAGACTACAGGAGATTTGAATATCTTTGAGATAGAGCATACAGTTTAGTTGGGGAGATCAAATATGTACACAGTAAAAGTTAAGCTCTGGTTCTTGAAGTGTCTTCCCTCAGAATAACAAGTGTTGCACAATAATGTGAATGTACTTAATGTCATTGAACCACGTACTTTAAAATGGTTAAAATAGTAAACTTTGTTACATATATTTTACCACAATAAAAAAAAGAGCAATGATATGTTTCCATATCAAGGTGCTAGATTATTATTACTCTACTAAGGCAAATCTTAGAAATGCTTACCTTTATGTAATGATAACATAGATAAAATTGAGTCAAATATACCATCTTCGATTTAGAAAATAAATGTCTTTTAGGGGCACCTTGGTGGCTCAGTTGGTTAAGCATCCAACTTTGGCTCGGGTCATGACCTCAAGGTTCATGGGTTCAAGCCCCATCTCAAGCTCTGTGCTGACAGCTCTGAGCCTGGAGCCTGCTTCGGATTCTGTGTCTCCCTCGCTCTTTGCCCCTCCCCTGCTCACACTCTGTCTCCCTCTCTCTCTCTCAAAAATAAACATTAAAGAAATTTTTCTTTAAAGAAAATGTCTTTTAAAAGAACTTTGATTTTTTTCGTCATATTTTGTGATTATTTTCAATGTATGTATTAAAATTTTTAAATGCATGTATTACATTAATAAAGCATTTTAACAAATGGGTTACCAACACTCAAGATATACAGTGTGTCATTAAGAAAAGTACCCTGGAGCCCTTTTCCAGCTGGTTCTCTTCCAGAAGTAAGCACTATTCTGATTTTTATCCCCATAATTTAGATTTGTCTGTTCTTGCATTTTATGTAAGGAATAACGATGTATGTATTCTTTTTGTGTCTGATTCTCTTGGTTAATATTTTTGAGATTATTTTTGAGATTCAACCATATAGTGGAATGTATCAGTAGTTTTTTTCTTCTTATTGCTGAGTGGTGTTTCACTGGATAATATGCCACAGTTTTTTCTCATGTTGAGTGACATTTTAATTGTTTTCATTTTTTCTGTTCTTAAGAATAAAACCGTAGTCAGTGTTTGTATACAACTTTTTTTGCGGGGGCGCCTGGCTGGCTCAGTTGGTGTGACTCTTGATCGCAGGGTTGTGAATTTAGGTCCCATGGTGAGTGTAGGGATTACTTAAAATCTTTAAGAAAGTGTGTGTGTGTGTGTGTGTGTGTGTGTGTGTGTGTGTGTGTGTGTGATTTAACATTGATTATACAGTGGAGGTAAATGAAACACAGAATCTTAATTCCTGACCCTCAAGATGTGTTTTCATTTGAGCTCATCTTACCTGTCTCCTTTCGTTTCTCTCTTTACTTTCGTTTGGCTGTTTAGAGTTTGATGACCACTGTTGTATGTTCTGTTTTGTTCTGTTTTGTTTTGCCTCTGTGGCTTTACTTGCGGTACTTCAAAGATGTAGTTCTCTTCTTGCATGCCGTCCTAAGTCTTATTTTTCAAGGAGTGTCTTCTCGTGATCTTTAAACCTTCACTAGCCATTATTGTCCCCGCCCCCCTTTCTCTGAATTGTAACTCTTGTTACCACAGTTTGCCTGACATACAGTTCAGAGTAATGTTGTGTTTTATATTCATTAGTCTCTTTCTCTTCCTAGCCCCAGATTAAATTATAAGCTCTTTAAGGACATGGACCCTATTTTACCTATTTTTATTCTCCACATGATCTAGTATAGTGCTGGATACAAAATAGGCTCAAATTCCCTCTATAAATAATACTTCAAATTCCCCATGTAAAATGTTCACCTGTAATTTGCAGTGTTCTCTAAAGTTTTTTTGTCTGTTTGTTTGTCTATTTATTTAGAGACAGAGACAGCATGAGTGGGTGAGGGACAGAGAGAGAGGAGAGAAGGAATCCCAAGCAGGCTCCCAGCTGCCAGCACAGAGCCCAGTGTGGGGCTTAAACCCATGAAGCCATGAGATCATGACCTGAGCCAAAACCAAGAGTCAGGCCCTTAACTGACTGAGCCACCCAGGCGCTGCCCCAGTATTCTCTACTTTAAAGATAAGAGGTTTTCTGATATTAACAAAGTTACATTATCTAGAGAATTTACTAAGAGAGAAGGTTTTAAATGAAGTCCAGGAGCCTGGGATATAAAGGCAATGGGCTAAAACTAGAGAGGCTGTCCTTTTGGTCCTATCTTTTATTTTTAATTATCCCTTTGTGTAGGAAGCTATATGACCTTGGGCAGTCACTTAGTCTCTCTGAGCCTGTTTCCTTATTTGCAAAACAAGGAAATTGGGCTTGAATGGCAATTCTCAAAGTGGCCTTAGCAACTTTTACATTTTTAAAAATTAAAAGGGCCCCAAACAGCTTGTGTTTGCATGGGTTATGTTTATCTATATTTACTGTAGTAGAATTTAAAACCAAGAACTTTAAAAAAATTTGTTAAAAATAATAATAATAAGCGCTTACATGTTCTAAAGTTAAACCTGTTAAGAAAATTATAACTATATTGGAGCCCTTGGGTGACTCGGTTGAGTGCCCCACTCTTGATCTTGGGTAAGGTCATCTCACAGTTTGTGAGTTCAAGCCTGGCATCGGGCTTTCGCTGATGGTGTGGAGCCTGCTTGGGATTCTGTCTCTCCTCTCTGCTCCTCCCCCACTTGTGAGCGTGCACTCTCTCTCTCTCTCTCAAATACATAAATACTTAAAAATTATTTTTTAAAATTTATAACGATATTTTCTGAAGCAAAGTAATTTAATTTTAGTGAGAAATGTGGCATTGTTTTTACATTTTTGTATATCTCTTTTAATGTTAGGCCAGATTCTCATGTCTACTTCTGCATTCAATCTGTTGTAATATGTAGTTTGGGTTGAAATATATGAGGAAATTTAGCCTGAAATGTAGTTGGAAAATAGAAAACTATAATAATAGTCTTTTAAAATAATTATACATATATCTTGAATTCTACACCAGGTATTGACCAGTGGTAGTTTACTGTAGATTTAGTTGCAATGTGGAATTTGAAACCATATGAACTTTCATACTCTCTTAAATTAAAATCCACTGGTCTGTTTTGTCCTCTAATTGGATATTTTACCCAGACCTGATTTTGTAACCTTACACTGTGGTCATTTGGAAATACTAGAATTCCAACCAAAAATTCCCAGATCTTCAGATTTTGATGAATTTCATTATTCAATATCAAAAACCCCATGTTTATCTCACTACCAGTCTCATTAGAAAAAACTTTAGGGACACCTGGGTGGCTCAGTCAGCTAAGTGTCTGACTTCAGCTCCAGTCATGATTTCACAGCTTGTGGATTTGAGCCCCGCTTCGGGCACTCTGCTGTCAGTGTGGAGCCTGCTTTGGATCCTCTGTCTCCCTCTCTCTCTGCCCCTCCCCCACGCTCTCCTCTCTCTTCTTTTTCTCTCTCACAAAAATAAACATTAAAAAAGAAAAAAAAAAACTTTCAAGTACTGGGAATCTGTCAAACTTACCATGTTAGACACAGATTGTCCAAAATTATAATTTCTGGTTGAAAGCTCCATTGTTACAATATGCTTCAAAAGTACAGTGTTATGATTTTGCCATTATTTTCCTTGAAGTAACAGGCTCACTGGTTCATTTTTTAAAAACTTCCTGCCAAATACCCAAGTGTAAATAACTGTAGTTTATTTGTCAGTTCTTTTAAATTAAAATTAAAATGGTGTTCCATTTTGGGTTGAGTTTACAACTCAAAGTGCTTTCCCTAACTTTAAAATATTTAGAGGTTGGTGATTATAGTGATTATTCCTAAATTATGTGTCAGATTATAATGGATTGCAAATAATCCTGCTTGAGTTATAAAATTTGAGAAAACTTCTGCCTTATAGTTTTTGCAAGTTAGTGAATCTAAATGTGGTAGTGTAAAAATTATACTTCTTCTCTGATTAGTAGGGATAGTTTACAAACTTTATTTATTAAAAAGTGTTTTGCGCATGTTAATATTAAATGAGCTTCACTAGGTGTGTTTGTACCTTTGTGTGACTGTTGTGTTTTTGTCACTCCCCTCCCCCTTGGTCATTTGAAGAACCCCCAACATGTTCTCCTCAGCAGTTTACTTGTTTCACCGGAGAAATTGACTGTATCCCTGTGGCTTGGCGGTGTGATGGGTTTACTGAATGTGAAGACCACAGCGATGAGCTCAATTGCCCTGTATGCTCGGAGTCCCAGTTCCAGTGTGCCAGTGGGCAGTGTATCGATGGTGCCCTCCGATGCAACGGAGATGCAAACTGCCAGGATAAGTCAGATGAGAAGAACTGTGAAGGTATCCAGACTTCCTAGGGCCTGGCTGTGTAGTCTTTTTTTCCCATTAATGTTCAGTTGTTTGAAATTCAGAGTATTGCTTTGGCTCAGTGGTAAGTAGTCCTTGTTTCCAGTGAGCTCTGAAGTAGTGGATTAATTGATTACAATGTAAAATAATTTCACATTTTCCTCTTTGCACTACTAACCTTTAACGTGGTAAAAAATGAGCAAATAAATTCTCTAGAACTTTTTTAGTATCTAGAAATGCACATAGATAGAATTCTTTAATTCTTTACAGAGTAGAGCAAAATAGGAAATTTCCTGCTGGATTTCTTTTTCCACTTTTTTCTCTCTACCAATGGAAATCTCTAGAGAATAATTTTTAAGTTATATTTTAAAGTCTAATTTGTTTTTCATTTGTACCCAGAAAGTACTTTTTGTCTCTTGGCAGAGTTTCACTTTACATGATAGTGAAAATAAGAAAATTGTTTGCATTTTTTTCCCAGTGCTTTGTTTAATTGATCAATTCCGCTGTTCCAACGGTCAGTGCATTGGAAAACATAAGAAATGTGATCATAATGTGGATTGCAGTGACAAATCAGATGAACTGGATTGTTGTAAGTAGGACTAAAATCTTATATATTACGCTTCTGGGAGACTTTTTAAAATACTTTTTTTCTTTAAAGATGTGTTTCACGGGGCGCCTGGGTGGCTCAGTCGGTTAAGCGTCCGACTTCAGCTCAGGTCGCAATCTCGTGGTCCGTGAGTTCGAGCCCCGCGTCGGGCTCTGGGCTGATGGCTCAGAGCCTGGAGCCTGCTTCTGATTCTGTGTCTCCCTCTCTCTCTGTCCTTCCCCCATTCATGCTCTGTCTCTCTCTCAAAAATAAATAAACGTTAAAAATTAAAAAAAAAAAAAAAAAAAGATGTGTTTCACTTAGAATTTCCTTATTAAGAAATAAGCATTAAAGTTAAGCTAGTTATTTGTACCAAGATCTTTTATGTTTTGCTTGTAATAATTCCTTAAAGACAGTGGTTTTCTTATGCACAAAGCTCTTCACAGAAACATTTAGGAAAGCATCAGAGAAGAATAAGTATTATTTTGCCACAACTAGAGTTAGGAAATTCTCAAATGATTTAGATATGTAGAAATCAGTTGGTGGCATAAGCTTGAGAGTTTCTGAACATCATTTCTGATGTTTATCATCTCTCATTTTTTTCTAGACATATTTCTACCAGTTTCTCAGTGACTTTAATAGCTTCCTTAAAATGTAGCCTGAAGATACTTAGGCCATCTTATACCCCTAGGCCTAAAGACTCTAGGGTACATAACCCATAGTTTCTTCAGGGTTCATAACTATTGACCATGCCCTGACATAAAATATATCCCAAATTGATAAACTTAGTTCTGAGTGGAATTCAGCATAAATCAGATCTACCCTGTCAAACTGGTTTAATGAAATTTAGATAAAATTCATTTAAAAGCTCTTTACTCATAGGTTGCCTGGGTGGCTCAGTCGGTTAAACATCCAACTCTTGATCTTGGCTCAGGTCATGATCTCACAGTTTCATGAGTTCAAGCCCCACGTCAGGCTCTATACTGGCAACACAGAGCCTGCTTGGGATTCTCTCTCTCCCTCTCTCAGAGTCTTTTATGGTTGAGGTTGTAGTAAGAATAGTGATTTTATTTTATTGTTATTTTTTAGTTTACTTATTTTGAGAGAGAGATAGCGTGAGTGGGGGAGAGGCAGAGAACAATGGTGAGAGAGAGACTCCCGAGCAGACTCTGCACTGCCAGCGTAGAGCCCAGTGCGGGGCTCGAACTCATGAAACCGTGAGATCATGACCTGAGCTAAAACCAATAGACGCTTAACTGACTGAGCCACCCAGGCACCATAAAAATAGCGATTTTAAAGCCAAGTAGAGATGGATTTGAATTCTGGCTCCACCTCTTACCAGCAAATTATTTATTGTCAGACTTTAGTTTCTTTATCTTTAAAATGAAGATAATGTTTAGCCTGGTGGTTGTGAGAAAATTAAATAACTTAATGTATATAAAATATATAGCTTGGTTCATAGTAGATACTGTTGATTAAGGAGTGTGGTAAATGATACTAAACGTGCTGTTGTAGAGATCTGTACGAGTGGTAGCACAACAGAGCGAGTGGTCAGATCTTCAGGAATAAAAACAGGGTTCATCAAGGAAGACATCTTAGAAAAATGGTGCTTAAAATTGGGTATTGATCAGTGAATAGAGTTAATTGTACAGATAAGTGGAGAGATTGCATTCCAAGCAGAGAGAATATGCTATTCAAAAGCAGAGTGAAACAGGCACCTCTGGGAAACTACATGTAAATGGGATGCCAAAATGTAGGCTATGTCTTGAGGAGGGATATCAGCAAAAGAACATACAGTAAGGGTGAGATCATAGAAGACTCTGCTTTTCTTCTAAAAAGCCCAGAGAGCATCCAGAATAACAGCCATTGACAAACTTAAGTGAAGGACCAGCATGGCTATGTAATTGTGAAAGCTGTAAAAGCAGATGCATTGCCAATATAAGATTAGAGGCAGCTAAATGACACATTGGTTGCTTTCACACTTTTTGGATCACCTCAAGAGGAGTACAAAGATGGGGGTGTACATGTAAACGAGTCATGCGATAGTATATACCTATATTATGTAGAATGTATTCTGAAGTTTTCTGTTTTAAAATGCTTGTTGTAACCCACTAAATTTTTTTCACCATCTAATTACTTGGAGCCTATAATTTAAAAATTCTTAGGAGGCGATTGTAGTTTAGGCAGAAGATGATTATCTAAATCAAGAGGAGCAGTGGTGGTGGAAAGGAAGGGATAGAGTTCAGAGCTATCTCAGAAATAGAGTAAAAACCGTTTTGTAACCACATGGATGTAGTTGATAAGTTTAGGTTAACTCATAGGTATCTCACTGAGTGGCTGGAGTCATTAACTAGAGTATGTAGCAGGGACTGAAAACTGAAGGACCATTCCATATCTTGGCTCAGATGTAATGTTTGCCTGATACAGGTTTTTTTTATTAATTTTTAAAATTTAAGTTTAATTTAAATGCTTTTGATTTGCCACAGGTGCCATCATTTATTTATGATCTGCTTTACCCCTGGAATCTAGGAAACATGTCAGATATTGGTGAAGACGACTGCAGTGTAGACAGGTCTCTTCAAAGTTGCTGATGAGCTTATCCCACTGAAGCTATTCAGGAAGTTGTCAATTGTATGGGTCTGTAGCTCAGGAGAGAGATTTGGCCTCTACTGTTAAAGATAATTAAAGCTTAAGCAGTAGATGAAGTCTCTCAGGGAGAGTTACGTAGAAGAGGAAAATAGTAGAAGATAGAAGGAAGTCTGGCAAGCACCTGCACCTAAGAGGCAACAGAAGAGAAGGAAGCCAACAAAAGGAAACAGAAAAAAGAAGAATCAGAGACAGTAAAATTAAGAGAGTGGTATCTTGGAAGGATACTGTTTAGACATTTTTGAGAAGAAAACATAGAGCCAGCAGCATTGAATGTTTAGAGAGGTCAGTAAGATGAAGAGTTAGTGAAAATGGCAAATAGGAGAACTCTGACCTTTGCCAGACTAGTTTCACTGTGGCGATGAGGATAGGAGCCTGATTTCAGTGAGTTAGGATGTGACCCAGAGACTAAGCATTGGAGATAGTGAATATAAACTATTCTGTCTTGACGCTTGGCCTTAGAAAGCAATGCCAAGGCACTGGAAGGGAGTACGATAGATGGCTGCTCACAAGGACTGGGGAGGATCTGTACCCCAGAGTCCACAGACAAAATATGTAACTGACAGCCCCTGCATATTTTGTAATTTAATGATATCATTTTCTTTCATTTCTTTTATTTAATCTATTAGGGGCTGAATTTAACTCTGTGGGTGGGAGATTTAAGGTAAGATGAAGCAGAAGGAAGGTTTTTTTAAAAGATCTGCAGTTGCGAGATACAGTCTGACTATTCGGAATGGAAGGAATTTCCTTCTAAATAGAAGAGTAATACTCTAAATCTGATGAGGCCTTTTGCTATTTCCCTCTACCTGTAATATTGATGCCACCTGCTTCTAAAGCCTTAGATAGCTCAGGGATCTGATGAAGGTGAATGCCACGGGCAGGGTCTTCCTCTGGTTCTCTCATGCTCTCACCTTTCTAAGTCCCGCACTCAGGTACCAGACACCTTATGTTTCTTGCCCTCACTAGACTTACCCTGAAGGTACCAGCATATTGGGCCTGAGAGCTAATGTTCATCTTTAGCTTCTCATCTCCCTTCACCAGGCCTATATGTCACTTTTCAAACCTAAAATCAGGCTCAGAGCTCGTGCCTTGCTGGTGCAGAGTTGGCTTCTTTGTTATTCCAGTTAAAACATTTGACGACTTTTCTAGGTACATCCCTTTTGGCCCTAAAATTTTCTCTGAAATTTCAAAATAACCCTGTTATTTTATGATATACAAAATGAAGTAGGATGAGGCACCTGGCTGGCTCAGTTGGAGGAGCATGCGACTCTTGATCTCGGGGTCAGGAGTTCGAGCCCCATGTTGGGTGTAGAGATTACTTAAATAAATAAATAATTTTAAAAAATAAGGTAGGATGGGGCGCCTGGGTGGCTCAGTCAGTTGAGCGTCTGACTTCGGCTCAGGTCATGATCTCGTGGTCTGTGAGTTCGAGCCCCATGTCGGGCTCTGTGCTGTCAGCTCAGAACCTGGAGCCTGCTTCGGATTCCGTTGTCTCCCTCTCTCTCTGCCCCTCCCCCGCTCATGCTCTGTCTGTCTGTCTCTCTCTCTCTCTTTCTCTCTCTCTCTGTCAAAAATAAATAAACATTAAAAAAATAATAAAGTAGGATAAATTTTAACTGTCTCTGTATTAAAGCTTAATGATTAACTATAACTCACTTACATCTTTGTTATCAGTTTGCAGATATACTTCTCAGTGTATTGTTTTATTTCTATCTTTGCTTAAGGATAGTTCATTTTGATTTCTAATGGTATTTATATACCCATAGGGCATGGTGTACATGTATTCATAATAACTATTTTGAGTCTGCAGTTGTTTCTCCATTATATAACTGTACTGCATTCTCATTTTAGATCCAACTGAGGAACCAGCTCCACAGGCCACCAATACAGTTGGTTCAGTTATTGGAGTAATTGTCACCATTTTTGTGTCTGGAACCATATACTTCATCTGCCAGAGAATGTTGTGTCCACGTATGAAGGGAGATGGGGAAACCATGACTAATGACTATGTAGTTCATGGACCAGCTTCTGTGCCCCTTGGTTATGTGCCACACCCAAGTTCTTTGTCAGGATCTCTTCCAGGTGAGCTAAGACTGATCCATTGGGAATCAAGTCTTGGGTCCTGGCAACATTGCCAAATTTCCTTTATAGAAACAAGATACTGCCTAGAGTCTGTTTCAAACTAGACTCCTTTGGGTTTAAAAAATTATAAGAATAAATATTTTACTTTTAGCACTCTTTATACAGAAGATCTTAGATCTTAGTAGAAATTGTCCAAAAAATATAAAGCAAATACATACACATTTATATACACTGATTGCATTTACTGCATGCACTACATATACTGTATTTCTGGATGTACTCTACTGAAAGTGAAAGCTAGACATTTGGTAAAGCGTCATAAACCACAAGTCCTTTAGGTGCACTATTAGGAGACCTCAGGACCACTGAGGACAGGAATTGAAGGTGCAAAAAAATAGATTAGGATTCCTTTTCAGCAAACAAAGATTTGGAAATAGCTGGGTTGATAGCAGGTTTGTTTTGGCATAGCCAAGTAGCCAGAAATTCTGTGTACTTGAGTAGACGATATTGCTCTAGCAAAGTACAGCTTTCTTGTAGTGCTTTCTGGTGCCCATAGTGAAAAGACCCCCCCCCCCCATTATTTTAATGAATGTGGAGAAGGAGTTACCGGGCAAAAGCTGTCAGAAAATAAGAACTTATTCTGGGTGTAACTCTAAGTAAACAGGATTTTGAAACGGTTAATGATAATGATTCCTTATTTTGCTATACCTATTTTCAGTTAGTGGAATATGGGAAGTAACTTGGGAAAAAATAGAATTCTGGCATTGGTGGTTGTGATTCCAACAACATTTGCATACATTAGATGAAAAAGATGAAAAATCTCCCATACTTTGTATTCATGCCCTTAAAAGTGGATTTAGTTTCCTTTTGAGCAAATCTCTTGTTTAATCTACCCTGCTTTACAGCCTCCACTCTCCATAGGCCTTTTCTTCTGCAAATCCTCTAAAGTTGAAAACTTCTTGTTTTGAAGAGTGCTGCTTCTATCCTTGGGGGGAAGGGATGGGAGCTATTCTTGGCCTTGTTCTAGGCCAGCTCTCAGTGGAAGTGTTCACTTCTAGAGAACATTTGTTTCCCTTCTGCATTAAGCATTTTCAATTATTGTTAGGAAACGAGAGCACAAATTGTTTTAAAATCAAACTATTTGGCTATTGGTATTTGTAATCCTAGTATTAAATAAAAATATTTTATACATAAAAATAATTTGTATAGATCTTAATCATCTTCAGTATTTATCCTCCTTCATTTTAGGAATGTCTCGAGGTAAATCAATGATCAGCTCCCTCAGTATCATGGGGGGAAGCAGTGGACCCCCTTATGACCGAGCTCATGTCACAGGAGCATCATCAAGTAGTTCTTCAAGCACCAAAGGCACTTACTTCCCTGCAGTAAGCAGTCTGTTTTCCTTTGTTTCACTTTGAATGCTAAGATAAATAGGATCCTAGACTTTTAACTTCTTTAAATGTGAGTGCTTAGTGATGGTAACTTAGAAAGTTTTTTAGTATACTATTTAGGCATATAAGGCTCCTAGGAAAGATTTGCCACCACCATGCAAGCACTTTTAAAGTCTTTAAGTTTACTGTGTATTAACCAGCATATTTGAAGGCACTAGACAGTAATTTCATATTTTGGGTAAAAGTAGAACTACTAAATAGTATCTCCTGAGAGACTTAGGATGACCTTCATTCTGTAACCTCCCAAAAAAGGAAGCATGCCTGTTATTTCTCCTAAGTCAGTGATTTTTCTCTAAACGTTTATAATTTTAAAAAATCAGAACCCTATTGTGCTGAACTTAAACCAGTGACGTACAGATTATAGATTTTCTGCTTATTACCTTGCACTGTTTAGCCATGATGAAATTGTATCTTAAGGAGTAGAGAGCCCCACTCCTGAAGCACTATTTGAGGTCAGTTCTTTGAAAGAAAGATTGTGCTAACTGTGTAAGGGAAAGGAATACAAACAGATGAAGGAAGAGAGTGTAAAGAAAGTCTAATGGTCTTTATCTGGCATTATTATTATTGTAATAATTATTGTAATAATTTAATTATTGTTCCATTTAGATTTTGAACCCTCCGCCATCCCCAGCCACAGAGCGATCACATTACACCATGGAATTTGGTTATTCTTCAAATAGTCCTTCCACTCATAGGTCCTACAGGTAAGATAAGTGGAAGTATTTATTAGAAGAAAGAAGTAGTGGGTTTGATGTAGCCCTACATAAATAGATGATGAGAGAGATTAGGCATCTTGTCTTGATAATGCTGATGTTGTCCCTACCGCACATCCTTTTCTTTTCAGGCATTACACATTTTTTTAGAGAGAGTCACAAGTGTTGACTTTATAATAATGAAGTAGAGTCAGCTCCCAACACTGCTTTGGCAGTATTGTAAGAAAAAGTTACCCACCAAAATAACTGATTACAAAATAGGCTACTGCTCAGGTTAGCTTTGTTTGGTGGCCTAGGAATGGAATATTGGCATAGGACTGGAGTTCAAAGAGTTGTGAGAGCTGTAAAATTGCAGGGGTGCAAAGAGCACAGAATTTGAGAGAAGTTGGGAGAAGCTTAAGTTCAGCCCTTGCTTCAGTATTACACCATCTGGAATGAAAAATTCTTCATAAAGTTGCCTGGAATAAATCACAACTCACTAAAATAAATGAAATCTATTTGTAAGACAAAATGGGGACATTTTCCCCTTGTGCTGATTTGTGTCTGTAGAGCATGTTAAGCAGGAGAAGGACTAGTGTTTACCTTACTCTTTCCATCTTGTTTCAAAGGCCAGCAGAAAGTCAGCGGCTTGATACTCTGTGTAAACCTAGTGCTGTGTTTATCAGTGTCCCTCAAGTGCCTATTATCTTCTAGATAAGTGTTTCCTAGACTTCCAGTCAAATTGCCCTGATAAAACCGTACAGATAGGTAGAAATCAAGTGAAACTGTTGATAGTATCTTACTCAGAATTCCCATTTCAGTTTATATACATAAGATTAAGGCCTGATTCTGAGCTGATATTTTTGTGTTTTATTGTAAATTGCTTTCCTTGCCACTAGTTTGTTCTAAAAAGCCGAAAGAGAAAGCAGAAACCTCAAAACTGAAAAAAACAAAATGAAAGACCCCAAATTTTTATTTTTAAAAAGTTATTTCTTTAAATTGAATAAAACATTGTTTCATTAAAATGAACATAATTGCATCAAAAACATTTCTTACTTGACCATTTCCCACGTCTCAAATTAAGCCCAGTTTCTTTCTTCTGAGTCACTTTTCATCATTTGTTGAGATTCTTGTCTGAACTGGAATGTAAAAGAATTTTGTTGATTTTCTTTCCTTTTTTCCTAGCTTTTTTTTTTTTTTTTTTTTTTTTTTTAACATGAAAATGGAAGTGTTTGGCCTTTTAGTTGAGCCTAGAATGTTCATCAAGGCTCAAACCTAATTGGACAGAAAGATAAAACCTAAAAAGTGCTATGACCTCATGTCAATATTGGTAGTAAAACCCCTTGAGAACCTGCTCAGCAGGTCGTGTAACCTTTAGCCATTTGTTTTGAGACCAACCCTGGGTGCTAGCAGATGGTTTCTGTGTTGGGATGGGGTCTTGTGGCACACTCTGTAGCACTGGGTGTTTAGTGGATTGTTACCTCAGCTTTGCACGTGCTCTTGCCCCTCTTTTGTCACTTTGGTGACGGAGTATATAAAGAAACCTTGATTGGGATAAATATGAAATAAGATCAGCTTTACTATATTTCAAATGTAAATGCTACATGAAGTTACAGATAGAAGTAGAAGTGAGAGCTAGCACTTTGAAATGAGCGCTTCCTTTCACTAGTGTGTTCATCTCTTTTCAATGCCTTTTTTATTAGTTAGCCATGCTGCAAACTTGCTGAACTTGAAAAGGCAGAACAACAAGAAATAAATTAGGTCTCAGTTAAACGTCCGACTTCGGTTTGGGTCATGATCTCAGTTCTTGGGTTTGAGCCCTGCGTCGGGTTGTGCTTGACAGCGCAGAGCCTGGAGCCTGCTGTGAGTTGTGTCTCCCTCTCTCTCTCCCCCTCTGTTGCTCATGCTCTGTCTCTCAAAAATAAAGAAACATCAAGAAAATTTTTTTTAATTGTAGTAGTGTATGATCTTCAACCTGAAGTTTACATCTAATACTTCTGTATTCTGATAGAGAAGAAACTGCTTTTCTATAAAACTAAGTGTCTGCTTCTTGATCTTCTCCCCCTACCAGCTACAGGCCATATAGCTACCGGCACTTTGCACCCCCTACCACACCCTGCAGCACAGATGTCTGTGACAGTGACTATGCTCCCAGCCGGAGGATGACCTCAGTGGCAACGGCCAAGGGCTACACTAGTGACTTGAACTATGACTCAGAGCCTGTGCCCCCGCCTCCCACGCCCCGAAGCCAATACTTGTCAGCAGAAGAGAACTATGAAAGCTGCCCACCCTCTCCATACACAGAGAGGAGCTACTCTCATCACCTCTACCCACCGCCACCCTCCCCCTGTACAGACTCCTCCTGAGGAGGGGCCCTCCTCCTCTGACTGCCTCCAACGCAAAAATGTAAATACAAATTTGGTTGAGATCTGGAGGGGGGGAGGGAGCTATTGGAGAAAGATGAGGCAGACCATGTACAGTTAAAAATTATAAATGGGGTAGGGAATACTGGAGATATTTGTACAGAAGAAAAGGATATTTATATATTTTCTTAAAACAGCAGATTTGCTGCTTGTGCCATAAAAATTTGTATAAAAAATAAATTTGTACTAAAAGTTTTATTTTTGCAAACTAAATACACAAAGCATGCCTTAAACCCAGTGAAGTGACTGAGTACAAAGGAAACAGGAATAATAAAGGCATCACTGACCAGGAATGTCTGGGCTTTATTAATACCAAAAAAAAGAGAGAGAGAAAGAGAAGAAGAAGAAGAAGAAGAAGAAGAAGAAGAAGAAGAAGAAGAAGAAGAAGAAGAAGAAGAAAAATTCAAGTCCATCTCAGAGCAGCAAACCATAGATACTTGGAAGTAGCCAAATAGCCTTCATGTTAGCTAACATTTGAGGGCCAATAAGTTTAAGAAATCACAAAAGGAAAAAGAAAAAAAGGTATTAAAACTAACTTTGGACAAAGGGCTTTATTTTCTCTAGGAATCCCATTATTTTAGTGAGGAAAATAGGTCTTTATAAAAATCCCTTCTGGGTGTTGCCATTGGAGGAGATGAGCTGTCCAGTCAGATGGTGTGGGGCTCTTTGTGTGTGCAAGTCTTCTGTCCCTACCTTAGAACCCACAGCCTCTGTCAGAAGAATTCGTTTTTTCTCTAGGTGTTTTTACCTTGCTTCCTCCCCCAGCAGCTTTGTAGGCCATTTTGCCAAGATATCACGATTTATTCAAAGCTTTTTTATCTGAGGATTGATAAAATGGAATTTTCTAAATTAAGGTTTCATTTTAATATTTCTACTAGCTCTGTTCCTCTGTAGGCTTAGCTCTTCAGTTTGACTGATGTTTTTGCTTAATGATCAAAGGTTAGACATACTAGTGCTCCTCTTCCACGATTGTTTTAATGCTCATTAAAATATCTTTTCACAACACATATAGGCAATGTTTAAGAATTACAAATTTAACCATTATGTTTTGTTGTAAATTAATCATATATCCTTGCAGTACTTTCAGCATATAATACCACAATATGAAATCATTTATATATATATATTTTTTCTAGTAAAACATTTAAATATGTTCCAGTTAGAGACAATCTATTTAAAAAGAGAATTTTTTTGTTATCATTAGGTTTTCCCTTTATTAACTGTTGTGACATTTTCATGTTCTTTAGGCCAATTTTTCTGAGTGATGTCTACATACATACCTCTTCTAATGTGTGACGTGACTTTAATATCTTCCTGTTACCCAATGTGAATGTTAGATTGTTTTCAAATTATCCACAAATTATTCTTATAATCACCTCTTATATATTTTTGTGTGTTCTCTCTTATCCTGTTATGGATTAAGATGATTTAACAAATTTAACAATGTGGATTAAATGAGAAGGCCAACCGTTGACTTCTCAGCTGTCAGAACTTGGGTGGAGGGGAGTAACGGAAGGCTCTTCTGCCACCTGCCTGACCTGCGCGGTCCTGGGGCTGCTGCCTCTTCAGCTCTTAGGGCTGACGTGTGGAATGATTCTAGCACTGCTCTGCCACCTTGCCAGAAGTTAGTTTCCTGCTTTTTACATTTTTCCAGCACTTCTCTGCTAAAACTGAATGTGTTTTTAAACTAATGTATTTTTACCTTAACAGATGTTGGTCAGTCAGTTATTTGAATGATTTCTTTCTTTTTTTTTTTTTTTTTTTTAATTCTGTCTTGCTGAGGCCTCTCTGGATTTCAGGGCCCAAGAGAAAACCATGGAAGAAAAGATTCAGACTTTTGGCAGGGGTGAAGTAACTTTATAAGCAATTAAAAATACCTGAGGAAACTTTTTAATGAGAAAAAATGTGGTTTCAGAATAATGCTTAGATTGTCAGGGGCACCTTCTATGAATCAGGTGCCCTTGAGTTTGCATATAAATAAATGGTGATCCATCAGTGTCTTGCATTAACTCTTCCTGTCGGTGGAACAAAGTGCTCACAGTCTAACAGAATGGACACTGGAGTTGCATTCTGTGACACGGGGGCCTCTGACACTTAAATGAAGATGGAAAGGTTAGCAATAACTGGGTATCAATTAGAATTTAAGAATTCTATATGTTTACATTTTTTAATGTGCATCTTTATCTGGTGGGCTTCCCATGTGGAAACTTGCACTATAACGAATTAAGAAGAATATTGCCTTGTTGTATCTCAGTTCAAGTGCTTGTACTGCGATGGCAATGGCCTCTTCTTGCAAAATACTGATTTGTGTGCCAATTTGTTTGAAATTATTTGAAGGCAGTTCCGCTTAATCTCAGGGTCCTCTTTCTTGGGTAGTTGAGATGGATTCTTAATATTGGGGTGGGGGGGTGTACCTTTAAATGAGAGAATTGTCAAAAATCGGGAAAGATTGGCCCTCGGGCTACATGGACAGTTAAGCTTAAGTAACAAACTATCTTGATTAGTATTAAACACAAGAGGTTTAATTGGAAAAACTGAAGATAAAAAATAGACATGAGCACAAATCAGGGGGAAAGTGGATAAAGGTTTTGAATTTGATGTATTGCTATATTCACTATCCATGAGGGTAAAATGAATAAAATGTCATTATTTTCCTTAAATACTTAAGTATTTAATTTTGAACACCGGTCTTAAAGCATGTCTAGTTAGTGATGTGATTAAAATTATCTGAGAAATGAACTCTGGCATCGTATACTTTGTGCTTATGTGCTATAGTAGGCTCACCTTCATTGAAGTGGTCTTTTATAACTGTGCTTTTATAACTTTGAACTTGGCTCCTGCAGAACCCTTGTCTTCTGAACGGTGACCCAAGGGGTTTTGCTGCTTATTTTTTTTTTTTTTTTTAATTTATTTTTGGGACAGAGAGAGACAGAGCATGAACGGGGGAGGGGCAGAGAGAGAGGGAGACACAGAATCGGAAACAGGCTCCAGGCTCCGAGCCATCAGCCCAGAGCCTGACGCGGGGCTCGAACTCACGGACCGCGAGATCGTGACCTGGCTGAAGTCGGACGCTTAACCGACTGCGCCACCCAGGCGCCCCTTGCTGCTTAAATCAGATAATGGCATATTCACAAGAAAAAAAAAAAAAGCTAAGGGATAGAATTTCTCAGTATTAATTTTTCTTTTGTGAAATATTATTACGCCTTTGACCTTTGCTGCCCCTCTTCTATAGCAGCATACATGAGATGTCTGTCCAGCAGAACATTAGTTATTTTAACTATCTTAATTTTAATATAACAGTACTTTGAGATATATCAAGAAGTATCTGACACTTGAGAATATCTGTTCTAAAGGGATGATATATATTTAGAAATGAAGACTTTACAGTACATTTTCATCTAATAGGCCAATAATTTGGGGGCAGAGCTTTTGAGCAGTAAAATTTTAGCTTGACTGAGGATTATATATTTGTTCATCATTTTAAAACACTCTAAAGTCAATAATTTGTAGAAGGCCAACTCCAACTTTGATAATACACAAAAATCTCTACCATCTGTGTTAGGTAGCAATTAATTTGGGGGAGAATCTTTTTGTTTTGCCATAAAGGCCTATTAATGAAGACTACTCCAAGTACAGTTAGTAGGTATGGCTTACCTACCTAGCCTGTTAAATGCGTCTGTGTGTGTTTATGTAACCTTATACCAGTAATCCTAGTAGAGACTACTTCTGGTACCAGAGAGGCTTACTGTAGGCAGGTTGGCTCCTCTGTGATAGTTGTGCTAGTCTAGTCAGTCCTGTGCCTAGATTTGATTCCTAGAAATGTAGTTTTTAAAATTGCTTTTTCTCTTGCTGAGGGAAAAGTTGCCACTTCATTGATTTGCACGCCGTAAGAGCTTCATATTGGTTACCATTACACATCTAACAAAATTCAGAAGCAAAAATCTTGGGCTTTTCATACCCCAGATATGCCATGCTTTTAATAAGCTTTAAGTCTGTATAATGACATACATCGTATATTTGAGGTGTGGATTTGAGTATGTGAATATCATCAGTTGGCCAACAAATGTTAGGGCATCCACAAATGAGACTATACACTAAGTGTAGACAGGGACTGAGTCATAAGTTTATAATCAAGTGTTGTTTAAAACATGTTCTCAGAATTCTTAAACTCAGACTTAATTTTATTTGGTATTCCTTTCTTTATCCCGAGCCTGAAATGAGCCAAGAGAAACAACAGATGATTTTAGAAAGTACTGGTAGCATATGTGTGGTTTCTGACTTCTGGGATGGCATCATTTTATACTAGTCTCAAAATTTGCCTTTTGAAATTTTCAGTTTCAGGAGATAACATTTTACACTTATAGTTTTTAAATTATGAGCATTGTGAATCCATATACTCAGGATATTTCTGTTGGACTTGATTCTGCATCTCATGAAACTAATAAGCCTGCACCTGAGTAGAAGGGGAGGTAGATTCTTTGGTCTTACTGACGATCCTCACCCTCCTTCAGTCCAGGTAATTTTACTTGGTTTTTCTTTTTCATAAAGCATCCTTAAGCTATTGCTAAGTTTATTGCTGTAAACAATCCTCGTGACTTTACAGATAGAACTATAAACAATGATTTCCTGTACTCAGTATAGATCTAACGAAAACTTTTACATTTCCACCATTATCTAGGGTTTACCCAAAAGTCTACACCAAAGATGTAGAGACAATGTGCTTTTTGCTTATGCTTAACTGTCCATTTTTTTTAAACAAATGTAAGAAGGCCAGGGATATATATATCATATATGTATGATTATCAATGCATAAATATAAATATTAAAAGGAAAAGAAAGTGAATAAATCTAATTTTACATGAAATTAAGTATCTGGGGTTAGTAGGAAAATGTAAAAAGAAGAGGATACCAAGAGCTTAAGCTGGACTAGCCTTATTTGCAAGTGAAGGATCTGGTGCTGCTTTCAGATGTTTATCCTTTGTGTTTTTAAATTTTTTCTTAAGCTTTAATCTTTGTTATTGTCTTAAAGTCAGCTGGTGTTTCTTGTTCATGGACTTTGGTACGATGGTGCTTTGCAAGGATGTATTTATATTTAAATGGCCAACATTTGGTCAGCCCTTGTCCACTATTCACTTCCCCCTTTTTGTAAAATAAGTGCTTTAATTGTAAACTGTATAAAAATACCTTGTATAAATCCCCTTTTGATTATTACAATAAGCTGAGTTGTAACAAATGAAATGTTGATTTTTATAATAAAACAGTGGAAAATAAAAGTGTCAATTCTTTTCAGCAAGAAATTAAAATAGCCGATTGTTCATTGCTGTGACTTGCATTTCAGAGGCAACAAAACCCACTTTTCTTGTTTGTATTTCAAATAAAATACAACTTTGGAAGAGAGGTTTGAGCATAGTTCAGTGCTGCCCATACCTGTGATTGGAAACAGATAATAAGGGAAATATTTTGTGTTTCCTGCTCTTGTTTTCAGTAAACTCCTGGAAGGAGCCCGCCGTAGACTCTGAACCTCCCCCCTCTCGAAATTAGCTTTAAAAATGAACATGGCTCTTCCTGACACAAAGCCCAATATGATACGACGATACCGAAGGAGCCGCAGAATATACCCCTTCAAAATACGCCCCTGTGATTCAGGTGGGCACTTTAAAACAGCAAATACAGATAGAGGCTTTCTCTGAGCTCCCCTTGTCTGTCTAAAGACTGATCCTCCAAAAGGAACACAGTTGTCATAAACCATAAATCCCCTCCCTGGGAGCTTGATCAACCAGGGAAAAATGATTCTTATCCCTGGAGAGAAGACTAGGAAAAATAGCCAAACTTCGTCCCGACTGTCACACCTCCCACCTATTCTTCTAAGGACCCATTCATCTTTCCTAAAATCACTTCCTACTTACTCTTCCCTAAGAGGCCTACATCTTCCCTCCCCTTTTCCTATTCATACGGTAGTTAAGCCTGAATTGTAAGCCATCTAGGGGAGTTTCTCACTTTTCCCTGGGTATCTCCCATGTATATGTAAGTTAATACATGTTATTTTCTGTCTGTTTTGTTCATCTGTTTCTTATTACGAGGGTCTCGGCTAAGAGCAGAAGGGTAGACAAAGTTATTATTCTCCCCTACAACATTTAACATGAGAGTGAATGGAAAAACCAGTGAGAACTCACAGCTACTAGATCCCTGCTTGGGTCTAAGTTTGCTGGTTTGATAGGAAGAGAGGAAAGCTTTATTATTTGGCATTAGTTAAGCTCAAACATCAGGGGGTTAAGTGGAACAAATGTTAGTGTAAAGTCTTCTCTCTGAGACTCTTTCTCTTAAGTGAGCTTACCTTGACTTCTTTGCTGACCCCTCCCATTCTTTTCTTTGGAAAACAAAGTTGTGCTGTTCCCAGTGGAGTCCAAGAAAGGAAAGACAGAACCGAGGTTGCTTTGCCTGATTTAAAGGCAGGCTCAAGAGTGGGAAGGACAGTGCAAGTTGTTTTGGACTTTTCTCTACCCAGGTAAGTTTTCTGCTAAGTTAACACGTACAGTCTTTCTTACTTTTAATTCTTTGCGTACAGTTGCAGTATTTCTGCAAATGTCAATTAAAGGATGAATTACTGTTGACAGGGTCCGGGACATGATACCCCAAAATGCGACACATTAGCATAGTGAGTATTTCAAGGAATTCGAGAAATGGCATGTGCAGGAAGAACCCTCTGACCTTTCCCTGAAGCCGGTTGTTAACCCTAATGTGAGAAGTGCCCTCCCTGTACACATAGGTAAGGGGGCATCCTTATCTCAGAAGAGAAAGGGACAAACAGGCCTTGCTAAGTTTGCCCCCATTTATTACACATAGCTCATACTCTTTGTTCTATCATATCTTTCCATGACTTTGCGGTTCTCATCAAACCTAGCATAAAACACAGGTTTAACCATTTCTTTGGGTTTTCATTTCTTTATGAGGGCTCCTGTGTCACTTAAAACTTAAAAGACATTTGTATGCTTTTCTCTTGTTAATCTCTTATGTTACAGGGATCCAACTCAAGAACTTAGAACATACTTTTCCTTTCTTACAATGTGCTCTGATTTCTGGTTCCATTTATTTGTACTACCATGCCGTCTTCATAACACCACCGACCCCACCACCACCTGTCCCCCCCACCCCGAAAATTCTCCACCCAAGATTTGCATTTGTAACTTCAGCTTTCATCACCATATAAAGCCAATCTTTCCCAATTAAGAGACTAAAAATAAAAGATGATTTTGCTAAGATTTGTCCAGCATTTACTGTTGCACCAAGTACTAAATATCCCCTCTGTCTCCCCCTTAATGTAATCAACCAACCGATTAACACCTAAGCTAGACAGGAAACATCCAGTTTGAGTATGAAAAACTCCAGTGCAAAATTTTGATCAGAGGCAGTTGGCAGTGGGTGGAGGGAAAAGGACATTAAGATTGAGATTCTAATCTTTGTTCCATTTTAATTAACTGCCAAGGCATGCCTGAACTCATTTAATCTCTCAGTATTTGTTGGCATAAGGCTCTGATAGAGTTTTCCCAAGTTCTTGGGAAGGACTTGGGAAGGGTTAAGGGAATCAAGTTTTATACAGTGCTGTGATTCTCATGACAGGGCTTTTAAGAACTCAATGTAGATCTGGAGCTATTTATATTTTCTATTATGTCAATTTTTGTCATTTATGTCTTTCAAGGAATTTGTCCATTTCCTCTTAAGTAGTCAGCTTATTGGCATAAAAGCGTCTCTTATCCTTTCAATGCCTGTTTCCATTTCTGATATTGGTAATTTGTGTCTTGGTCAGTCAAACTGAAGGTGTATTGATATTCTTGATCTTTAAAAAAAAAAAAATCAGCTCTGGAGTGCCTGGGTGGCTCAGTCGGTAAAACGTCCCACTCTTTATTTTGGCTCAGGTCATGAACTCAAGGTTTGTGAGACCGAGCCCTGCATCACTGGACTGTGCTGGGCATGGAGCCTGCTTAAGATTCCCTCCCTCCCTTTCCCTCTGCCCCTCTGCTGCTTGTACTCTCTCTCTAAAAAATAATAACATTTTTTTAAAAATCAGCTCTTGTTCTAATTCCTCTCTGTTGTATGTTCATTTTCTGTTTCATTGTTGTCTGCTCATTATTTCCTTCCTTTAACTTATTTGGATTAAATATGCTAGTTGCTTAAGATAAAAGCTTAAGTCACTGATTTTAGACATTTTTTTTTCTGATAAAAATATTTAAAGCTGTATGTTTCTCTCTATGTATGCTTTAGCCGCATCCCACAAATCTTGGTGTTTTCATTATCATTCAGTTCAAAACACTTTCTAATTTCACTTGTAATTTCTTTGAACCCTAGATTACATAAAAGTATGTTTAATTTCTGAATATTTGGGGATTTTCCAGATACCATTTTGTTATTTTTAGATTTAATTCCATAATGATCATAGGTCCTCTGTATGAGTTTAACTCTTTAAAATTTATTGAGACTTGTTTTACCAGCCAGATTACGGTCTATCACAGTGCATGTTTTATGGGCACTTGAGTACTATTAAAAAGGAAAATCACAGGTCCAAAATGGAGTCACTTATGCTAGGCCACATCAACAAACCAGGGTGTAATGCTTAACCTAATTGCAGTTTCAACCTCCCCCAGAAATGTAGTCTTAACCTGTCAGGAATTTTCTAGTCAGCACCAGTAAGGTAATATGTCACATGGGCCCTCTGCATTCCCCAAAGGAAGGACTTCACCCGAAAGAATCCTTTTTTCTGTTTATGACTTCCTTGTCCTGCCTTTAAGAACCTTTCCTTTTCTGTAGCCCTTTGGAGCTCCCCTCTACTCGGTACAGAGGATGCTGCCAATTCATGAATTGTTCAGTAAAGCCAATTAGATCTTTAAAATGTACTTGGGGGGCGCCTGGGTGGCTCAGTCGGTTGAGCGGCCGACTTCAGCTCGGGTCATGATCTCGCGGTCCGTGAGTTTGAGCCCCGCGTTGGGCTCTGTGCTGACGGCTCGGAGCCTGGAGCCTGTTTCGGATTCTGTGTCTCCCTCTCTCTCTCTGACCCTCCCCCGTTCATACTCTGTCTCTCTCTGTCTCAAAAATAAATAAAAGTTAAAAAAAAAAATTTTTTTTTTAAATGTACTTGGTTGAAAAAAAAAAGATAAAACTTACTTGGTTGAATTTTTTCTTATTTAACTATAGTATGCTGTAGTTGCATACAGTGTTCAGTAAAGGTCAATTAGGTCAGTTTGGTTTATACTGTCGTTCAAGTCTTCTATATCTTTGCTGATTTTCTATTCAGTTCTCCTGGGAGAACAGTGTGAAAATCAACTTTAATTGTGGATTTGTCTATTTCCCCTTTTAGTTTTGTCAATTTTTGCTTTGAGCTCTGCATAATTTAGGATTATTGTCGTAATAATTCACCTTTTTATTATGTAATGTCCCTCTTTGCCTCCATATTCCTTGACTTGAAGTCCACTTTGATATTAATATACCCATTCCAGCTTTCTGACTAGTTTTGCATTCATTTTTCTATTCTTTTACTTTTAACCTCTCTTTCTTTCATGTTTAGACATAAAATATGTAGTTTGGTCTTCATTTTTATCAATACTATTTCTGCATTTTAATGGTAGTATTTAGCCATTTCCATTTAATGCAATTATTGCTGATTTGATTTGTCTACCATTTTGATATTTTCTCTTTGTCCCAACTATTCCTTCTTTTTACTCTTTTTTACTTCATTTTTCATATAAAATGAAACAGTCTCTTTCACTTTTCCCTTCTAGTCTTTTATGTTTTGTTGTCATACATGTTCTGCATGTTATGTCATGAGACATTGTTTTTGCTTTAATCAATTTTCTTTTTTAAAATTTAAAGATGAGAAAAACATTTTTATTTACCTTCATATTATTCTTTGGTGCTCTTCATTCCTTTTTATAGATCTGGGTTTCTAATACAGTTTTCCTTCTGGCTGAAGAAATTTCCTTCAGCATATCTTACAGTGTTGATCTAATCATGATAAATTGTGCCTTTGATTGTCTGAAATGTTGCCATGTTGTCTTAAGAAAATTTATGACAGCTTTATTGAGGTATAATTGACATACAATAAACTGCAGCATGTATTTGAAGTATGCAGTAATTAATTTTGTGTTTTTATATACACACAAAATAGTAAGACAAGGTAACAACAGTTCTATCACCCCAAAATGCTCATGCCCCTCTATAATTCCTTCTTTCCATCCCTCCGTTCTAGGCAACCAATGACCTGTTTTCTGTCACAATAAATTAATTGCATTTTCTATAATTTTATATAAGTATATATGTAGTGTATGACTTTTTTTTGGTTTTGGTTGAGCTTCTTAGAGATTCATTCATATGCATGTTACAGCATATACTGATAGTTTATTCTTTATATATATATAATATACATATTATATATATATTCATATATATATGAATAGTATCTCATTGTATGGATATACCACAATTTGTTTATCCATTCATCTGTTGATGAACATTTGGGTTGTTTTCCATTTAGGGCTTTCACAAATATAGTTACTATATTTGTACTTTATTTATTTAAATGTTTTTATTTATTTTTGAAAGAGAGACAGAGACAGAGCATGAGCCGGGAAGGAGCAGAGAGAGAGGGAGACACAGAATCCAAAGCAGGCTCCAGGCTCTAAGCTGTCAGCACAGAGCCGATGTGGGGCTCGAACTCACGAACTGTGAGATCATGACCTGAGCTGAAGTCAGAGGCTTAACTGACTGAGCCACCCAGGCACCCCTATAGTTACTATATTTGGTACAAGTTTTAAACCAATTCATTTCTTTTGAATAAATTCCTTTTTTTTTTTTTTTTAGTTTTTTTTTTTAACGTTTATTTCTTTTTGAGAGACAGAGAGAGTGTGAGCAGGGAAGGGGCAGAGAGAGAGGGAGACACAGAATCCCAAGTAGGCTCCAGGCTCCAAGCTATCAGCACAGAGCCTGACGTGGGGCTCGAATTCACAAACTGCGAGATCATGACCTGAGCTGAAGTTGGACGCTTAACTGAGCCACCCAGGCGCCCCTATAGTTACTGTATTTGGTACAAGTTTTAGACCAATTCATTTCTTTTGAATAAATTCCTAAGAATGAAATGGTTGGGTCATCTGGTAGATGTTTAACTTTTAAAGAAACTATGGAAGGGAAGGAAAAATAAGATACAAACAGGGAAGCAAACCATAAGAGACTCTTAAATACACAGAACAAACTGAGGGCTGATGGGGGTGGGGGTTGGGGGGCGGGGAAAATGGGTGATGGACATTGAGGAGGGCACTTGTTGGGATGAGCACTGGATGTTCTATGTAAGTGATGAATCATGGGAATCTACTCCTGAAGCCAAGACTACACTGTATATTAGGTAACTTGACAATAAGTAAAATAAAAGCAAGAGAAAGAGATGCAATCCTATACTCCCCCCCCCCCAAAAAAAAAAAAAGAAAAGAAAAAGGAACTGCTTAAAATGTTTTCCATTTTGGAAATGTTAAGTTTGCATTCTAGTTTTTTAAATGTTTTAACTTATTTCTTTTGAGAGAGAGAGAGAGTGTGTGTGCACATGCGAGTGGGAAGGAGGGACAGAGAGAGAAGAGAGAGAGAATCCCAAGCAGGCTCCCTGCTATCCATGCTCCATCTCATGAACTGCAAGATCATGACCTGAGTTGAAATCAAGAGTCAGAGGCTTAACCGACTGAGCCACCTAGGTGCACCTACATTCTATTTTTCTTGAGTGAGCTTTGGTAGTGTGTCTTTTAAGAAATTTGTCCATTTCATCTAAGTTGTTGAATTTTTGGTATATGATATTCTCTTATTATCCTTTTAATATCTGTAGGACCTATAGTGATGTTCCCTCTGTTTATTATTGGTAAGTTGTGCCTTTTCTCCTGATCAATCAGGCTAGAGGTGTTACTGATCTCCACAAACCATCTTTTGGTTTCATTACTTTGACACCATTCTGCTTTCTTTCTCTTTATTTCCTTTCTTTTTTATAATTTAAAAAAAATTTTAAGTTCTTTGAGAGAGTGTGTGTGCACATGTGATCTGGGAAAGGGCAAAGAGAGGGAGAGAGATGCTCAGCTCGATCTCATGACCATGAGGTCATGACCTGAGCCAAAATCAAGAGTTGGACGCTCACCTTATTTCTCATCTCTCAGGGACTAGTCCTTCATTGCCTGATGCACAATGTCTTGAAAACGGAAAGCTATTCTTTCATATAGCTTGTCTTTTTTTTTTTTCCAGTTGTTTTAAGCAGGAGTTTAAACTCAGTCACTATTACTTCATCTTGGCTGGAAGCTGCAGATGATTTGGAACATTTGGAGAGTTTGTTAAAACTACACATATCTTGGGCCATACTCCAATCTCATTGATTTACCAGTTATAGCAGTGAGGCTAGGGTATATGATTTTGCAATTGTATATTAAAAGTAGGCCAGGCATTAGATAGACAAAGTTAAATTAGACATAATACTTGTTTACAAAAGCATTTTTGTTAACAGAAGCATTTATAATCCAATGCAAAAGATTAGTTCTTATGGCATAATGTCTTAAGTATAATGTCCATAAATAGTGTGCTCTGGAGCATCTCTATGAAGAAAGGTATCCAAATGTAGCCCTCTGGCAGCCAAGGGAGGGTTAGCAAATGCTTCCTGGAAGAAATGAAGGAGTGAATTTGGAAAGATGGGCTGGAGTTCATTGAATTAGTGGAAATAAGGGGAAAGGGGACCAGGAGGCAAGGACAGACCAAGTGGAGAAAAAATATCGTTATAAAGGCCCAGAGGTGCAAGGTTGCAAATGCATAATGTAGAATGGTTGAATCAAAGTGGGAGAAGAGGTGATCCCCATTGTCGCCATCCATAAGAAGAAACTCCTTTATCTCGGATGTTTTTCTGACTTTCTGTGTGGGGGCAGGAAGCAAAAGGGAATATTTTTTTTTCCCACAGTTACCTGATTTACATTCTTTATTTACCCTTTCCCACAGCTCCAGGTTTGATTCAGCATTACCTAAAACCACCATCCACCATTTATCAACCGTGGTATCAGGGTTTACTAATCATTGATTCTTCCTCTTTCATCCACTGTCAAGTCACTGTTGCTTTCTCAGATTGTCACACTTTACAGATCAAACATAGACTTCCCCTCATCAGCCCCTATCATTTGTGTTTCTTGTAGATTAATTCCACAAGGAGCCCCAAACAATTGCATTCTGAATGCTGTTTAACGTTAGTTATCTTTTTTTTTGTACTTGGATTAAAAAGTACAAGAATACCTTTAATTATCTCCTTAGAGTTCTTACAGTCTTTCCAATGAACAAGTTAGAAAACTATGAAACAATTACACAAAAGCCACGTCACAAGAGTTGTTGAAGAATTTGGCCCCATTTGATTGCAACTCACTCAAAATTCTTTTGGCTTTTGTGGCCACGGTAAGCAGAAGGAGTGGGGGTAAAAAGACTTGTATATTGGATGTTTGCCACTATAAATGGGGACAGCCCCTATTTGAGCCCCCCTCTTCCTCTTAGGGAATGCCCTACCTTATGTAACTTAAATATGGTAAACAGCCTTCTCCCATAATGAACTGAAAATGTAGAAAGCCCACTCTCCTAGCTCTTGACAGCTGGAGCACAGGCATATGATCTGGGGTCAGCTAATCCAAGTAATCCACCTGGAAGTTTACCTTGGAGACAGGCAAGATTGGGAAGATTCTTCCCGGTGGGGAAGAGAGATGGGAGTGGGGGTAGCAGCATCATTTCTCAGTAGCAGTGGGGCCAGTGATGGCACACAATTTCTGGTTCAGTGGTGGAGACTGGGGCATGCGTGTTCTGTGGTAACACCACACGGAAGTGTGATTTAGCCTGTGCTTCTGGCTGCGGAGGCTTACTTTTACTCTTGCCATTTCCAAATCTGGGAGAATAACTCATTTTAATTAAGATGGGTAGAGTAGTGATATTTGATGTGATATTAGATGGGTCCAATTTTTCCCTTGGAGCTGGAAGTATGTCTGATTAACGCATTCATTTATTTGCTCATCACAGGTTTATTAAACACCTGTTTTACATCAGGCTACATGCTGGGTGCTACAGATCTAGACATTTTTAAGACTATAATTTGATAGTATTTTAAAAATTATTGTTTCAATAATTATTGTTTGTTAAACAATTGTGAAACATATTTCGCTTACTATAAAACCTCATTCTGAACACTAATTTCAGAAAAGCAATCAGTGACTGCTTTGGGAGGAGAGGAAATTTTGTTTTAGCTGAGGGCAGCGCATATTAAACATAAGTGAGCACTCAGCACTAAATACCAAGCACTGTTGTAAGCACTTTTTATAAATTAACTCATTCGATCTTCGTGGAAATCTTAGTACTATTACTTTTTACTTGTTTTAAACATAAGATACTCTTTTAAAAAAATTTTTTTAATGTTTATTTTTGAGAGAGAGAGAGAAAGCACAAGTGCGGGGAGAGGCAGAGAGAGAGGGAGACACAGCATCCGAAGCAGGCTCCGGGCTCTGAGCTGTCAGCACAGAGCTCCATGCGGGGCTCAAACTCACGAACCGTGAGATAATGACCTCATCCAAAGTCGGATGCTTAACCGACTGAGCCACCTTGGTGCCCCATGTAAGATAGTCTTGACAGTGGTCTTTGCACGTGTTTAACAGCTACTAATCATTACACTACCACAAAAAAAATAAAGAAAATTTCAGAGTCCTTGAGAAATAGAGGTGGGGTCTCTGAGATTGCTGAGGGAGGTAGAAGTAATAATTTTCTGCCAAATGGAAGTTTTTCAAACTGCCAAAGCATTTTTCTAGGGAAGTGAGTCAAAAGGCAGACATGATAATATATCCCCAAACTAGTGGATATAGCAGTGAACTCAAGTCTCTTTGAACTGCATCTACCAACATCAATAGCAACATCTTCCTAAAAGTAGGCTTGAAACAACGTCATTATTAGGCCATCCCAAGTGTAGTTTAAAAAGAAATGGTACTAGAAAACCAAAGAGTAAACACATGCACAATTTATCATTTCGCCCTTATGAGATCAGCAAATATCTGTAACAAAATTTCCCCAAAGCAGCCAACAGAGGCAAGGTGACTGTCTCTGTTCTGAACATCTGAAAGGAAAATTACCACTTGTCTTCCTAGACTTCCTCCCACACTCATTGGAGAACCTGGGAAACATGGATGTCACTGGCCACACTACTACATTCTATGAGCTGCAGACAGACAAGGCCTCTCTCCTCAGGCCTCTGGATTCACAGGAACAATGACTTTGAAAACTTCAGTGCTCCCTCTGCCTTGTACATGTTAATTTTCTCCCATAGTCTATGCTGAAACCAATGTAGACAGGATCCTAGCTGGATAATGAGTATTCCAGATTACAAATCTTCTGATTTTTCAGTCTACTTCTTCATGTGATATCCCAAGCACTTTTTCCTAGAGGGGAAAAAGAGAAATAGATTCACAAAATTCCAAGTTTAATTCACTGTTGAACTGAAAACATAAACCTGTTAACTCTGCTCTCTTGTCCCAGGCATGACCCGGGTTTCAGAGACTATGTTAGGGTTGGGGGGAGGTTTGGAAAGATGACCAGCAGCCTTGGTATTCAGGAAAGGAAAACATATGTGAAGGACTTAGGTTACACACCCAGGGCTGATAGGCTAGATGGGGAAAGGCTTTGATGCTGTATTTAAAATTCAAAAGAGTTAAAAAAAAAATTCAAAGGAGTAGATATTGGAAAGTTGAAGATTATGGAAAGTTGAAGATTATGCTCTTTGCAAAGCTCTGTGAAATGGATGAAGTTGTAGGAGCACAGGGTGACTATTGGAACAGTCCTTTACAATGAGGAAAAATGGCCAACGGGTGAATTAAAATCTCATGGGAGCTAGTTTAGCATGTTTTTTATTTTTTATTTTATGTTTTTTAAGTTTATTTTTGAGAGAGTATGCACGTGGGGGAGGAGTAGAGGTAGAGGTAGAGATAGAGATAGAGATAGAGATGATAGAGATAGAGATAGAACTAGAGAGATAGAATCCCAAGCATGGTGCCCAACTCTGGGGTCAAACCCATGAACTGTGAGATCATGACCTGAGCCAAAACCAAGAGTCGGACACTTAACCCACTGAGCCACCCAGATGCCCCTAACATGTTTTTTAGATACAGTTGTTATTCTTTCATTTGATTGATTGATTGATTGATTGATTATGCTAAGAGTATTGGCCGAACATCTATGATGCATGTAGAAAGAATGGGAGTGTTGAGAGACAAGCATAAAATACATAAATCTGCCCTTGTGTTTACAATTTCGTTGGGAAGATAGATGTACTTGCAGGAAATGTGAAACACTGGGATAGTTAGGAACCCTGGAAAACTGGTGCATAGGAATCATTTTCCTCCTTCCCTACCACTATAAGGACACCCTGGAGTGCCACCAAAATACCAAGAGCCAATGGAAGTCCCTAGAAGCTTGCCACCCAGTGTCATCTTTCTTTCTTGTGCTTGGAGACTGAGCACAGGTGTCCACATCTCCTTCACATTTTCATAACTCATATCAACTTGTAAATATTCTTTTATCAACATCCTCCTTCTTTATTTTTTGCAACTCCTCTATCAGCCTTGGAAAAATTATAGTCCTTTCTCTCTCATTCTTTTTCTTCCCTCTTCCAATTTCCAGCCACATGCTCCAAATTAAACCTAACTGTGGCCAAGACTTAAAATTCGGATTTATGATGACCTGGAAAAGTAAACTAATAAATTACAAATGATAAGGAACAATGTCATCAAATTCTGAAGGCTTTGAAAATTCCCTTTATTATTTCTACCAAAAATCCATCAATCCTCTCTAATTAAAACTGTTTTTCTCTCTAACACCAGCAGCCAAATTAAAAATAAGTAAATAAAAATGTATTCTTTTTTCTTTTGTCTTTTAATTTGCTTGCTAGAATTAGAACCACCATTTTTTTCATAACAGATTTGTTGAAATATATCACAGAGTTCATCCTTTTAAAATATATAATTCAGTGGTTTTTAGTAAATTCACAGAATTGTGCAACCATCACGTTTGGCTGATTTTAGAACATTTCCATCACACAAAAAGAAACTCTTTATCCATTAGCAGGCACTCCCTATTCTCTCTCTTCTTCTCTAATCTGTCTCTGTGAATTCACCTATTCTGGACATTTCATGAAAATAGAATCTTACAACGTATGGTATATGACCCTTTTGTCTAACTTTTACTTAGCATAATGTTTTCAAGGTTCATCCATCTGTTCCATTCCTTTTTATGCCTAAATAATATTCCACTGTATGGACATACTGCCTTTGGTTTTGCTATTCACCATTCATCACTGATGAACATTTGGGTTGTTTCCACTTTCAGGCTATTATGCATAAAATGAATGCTGCTATGGTCATTTATGTACAAGTTTTTATGTGAACATTTGTTATCAATTTTCTTGGGTATATATCTGAGTGGAATTGGTGACTCTATGTTTAATATTTTGGGGGAATTGCCAAATTGTTTCTAAAAGGGAAAATTTAGAATTCAACCAGCAGTGGATGAGGGTTCACATTTCTCCACATCCTCACCAACATCTGTCTTTTTTATTTTAGCCATGCTAGTGCATGTGAAATGATATCTTACTGTGGTTTTGATTCACATGTGCCTAATGTTGAAATGAAGATGTTAAGCAAGCATCTTTTCATTGCATACTGGCCATCTGTATATCTTCTATGGAGAAATGTCTATTCAAAATTGGCTTTTGTCTTTTTATTGTTGAGTTGTAAGAATTTATTCCATATTCTGAATACAAGTTCTTTTTCAGATATATGATTTGGACATATTTTGTTTCATTCTGTGTGTTGTCTTTTCATTTTCTTGGTAGTGTCCTTTGAAGCAGAAAAAAATTACTTATTTTTTAAATTTGTCTTTCTTAAGATATTTATTTGCTAAATACTCTCTACACCCAACATGGGACTCAAACTCACAACCCCAAGATCAAGAGTCACATGCTCCACCGACTGAGCTGGCCAGGTGCCCCTGAAGCAGAAAAAATTTTAATTTGATGTAATCCAATTTATTTTTTCTTTTGTTGTTTGTGCTTTCGGTGTAGACTATTTTTTTTTTTTTTCACAGAACACAGTTGGCATTTCAGCTGCATTAACCAACTACATAGACTTTTAGTCTATTTATAGACTGAATAGAACTGGCCCATGGACCCAGTTGATACTTACAATCTTTTTGGAAAAATATATTAACAAGACCAAATTATATTTTGAAAAATATATTTTGGAAAAATATATTAACATTAACCAGGATGATTCTTTCCTGTATGTAATTATAGTGCAGATATGAAGTGTTGTAAGAAGTCAGAGGCTAGTGAGGCCCTTAAGCTAGAGCGGTCAGGAAAGGCTTGGGGACAGAGGAGGGACTTGAGGGGGTCCTGGAAGAAAGAACAGTTAAAGCCAAAATAATGTCGAGGCATCTTAGCATGAGTTAAGGCAGCTTGAATTTAGAATACTTAAGAGCCTCAGTTGTTCAGATCAGCCCCTTATGGCTACCATATCTGGTGCAGATGTGGAAAATAGAAAGGAACAGAAGACTAGGTAAGCTTAACAGGCAGCCACTAAAGACCACAGCGGGCACTTCAGTCCCTTAGCAAGATCAGCTCTGCATTCCTTCTGGAAACCAAGAGACCAAGAGTGGAGGCCTCAGGGTCATGCTGACCATGGTGGAGCAGACTCAAACCCACTATCCTTGCTCCATTCTAGTGGAAAGAGGACTAAAGATAATGTGGGACAAAGGCCTGTGCTTCCAAGAAGGATCTGAACAGACAAAATAAAGTGCCCTGAGCCTATGGATATTTAAAACTATGGGCTACACATTTTGGAAAGGTTAACCTTGGGAGGCCATCTGAGTATGGCAGCTTTAAGGAAATCTCAAGGAATGAGGATAAAGGATGGGGTTGGTGGGGAGGGGGGGGATGTTGAGTCTGAGGCATGGTGGTGAAGATGTCTGTTTCGCCTGATAGCAGGTAGTTAAAAACAGATACATATCAACAATAGCCAAATTATGGAAAGAGCCCAAATGTCCATGGGCATTGGATGAATGGATAAAGAAGATGTGGTATATATGTACGATGGAGTATTACTCGGCAATCAAAAAGAATGAAATCTTGCCATTTGCAACTACATGGATGGAACTGGAGGGTATTATGCTAAGCGAAATTAGTCAGAGAAAGACAAAAATCATATGACTTCACTCATATGAGGACTTTAAGAGAAAAAACAGATGAACATAAGGGAAGGGAAACAAAAATAATATAAAAACAGGGAGGGGGACAAAACATAAGAGACTCTTAAATATGGAGAACAAACAGAGGGTTACTGGAGGGGTTGTGGGAGGGTGGATGGGCTAAACGGGTAAGGGGCACTAAGGAGTCTACTCCTGAAATCATTGTTGCACTATATGCTAACTAATTTGGAAATAAATTTAAAAAATAAAAAAAATTTAAAAAAACATACAAATTTGGGGCACCTGGCTGGCTCAGTGGGGAGACCTTGTGACTCTTGATCTCGGGATTGTTGAGTTCAAGCCCCATGTGGGGTGTAGAGATTGCTTAAAAAATAAACTTCATTTAAAATAAAACAAAACAAAACGATACAAATTTAATGGTTTGCTTTTTGCTTTGTATCAAAATGTCCCTGTCAAAATGGCTGGGTCCAAGCAGCAATGACAAAATATCATGAACACTGTGTCTCTCTCTGCCTGTCAGCAGCTAAGAGAACAAGGAAGTGTTTGCCTCTCCTTGTCTCACTGCCAGACTTGGGTTGCTTACAAAATTTGTGAAAACAGAAATTATATCTAAACATTTTATATCTTGACATCTCTTCATTTCCTGTTATATCTGACCAGTCCCCCCTGGTCCAACACACATATCCCATGTACCCTTTGGGAGCCTAGTAAATATTTATCGATGATGAAGATAATCACTAAAAATAGGATCCCATCACTGGGATATATCTCTTGCCACTCAACTTCTAAATCCATGAGAACTGCCTCAAAGACGTGTTCCCTTCACTTAAAAAAAACAAAAAAACAAAAAAAAAAAAAACGAAAAAATGAAAAAAACCCCACAACTTTCCATTCTGTCTCCTCTGAATTCTGGGAAGGTTCATTTTGAAATAGGATGCACTTACCCATCCACCGTGCTGCTGGACCCAGGGCGAGAAGTTGTCTTTTAGGTACTTGGTTCCAAAGCCCAGCACCCTGTTCATAGGGTGATTGTCGATAGCAGTGAGCTTGGCCGTGACGTCTATTGCAAGAGCAGCCTTAAAGCCCTGAGCTCTGACCTCTGATTCTCCCCTGGTGTCCACACCCCTTAGGAACTGGTCTGTGATGATCTTGAAAACAGGGTAGCACAGCTGGTCCTGGAAGCTGTTCATTAAAGCCTTGTCTTTCTTTAACTGTGTACAAGAGGATATGCATTTAGTACAGCAGCCTGGCCCCGTGAAGCCGACTCAACAGTGGGCCCCTGAAACACCCAGTGGAAAACCTTGGCTCCAACTAAGAAGTTTCTTAGTGAGCAAGGATTAAATGTTTATTTGGAAATTCTATCTTTGACGAATGATAAGCTAAGCAGGTTCTCAACAAACATTGTTTCTACAAGGGATATCCTGGGGGATGCATCAGATGCTATGTAAAGATTTCGGTGGAGCAGCGTCCTTTATGTGAGCCCAGCCCACCCCCCAACTTCTGTGAGACACGGGAGCCTGTCTGTTTTATAAATCTGAAGCAAGAATGACTAATGTCCTCTACACCAAGAATGGACCCCTTTTGATCAGCGACCCAGTTGAAGAAGCTAGACTCAAAACCCCAGTGGGCAGCCAGAAGCCTGGACTCTACCAGAATGGTCGAAGAATCAAATGCCAGAAAGAAACACTTCCATGGAGTACCCTGGCCCCTCTCTCTTTGCTCCTTTGGGTTGCACCTGCCTCTGGCATCTCAGGAAGGTGCAAGATGAGCCTGCATGTGGTCTCAGGGATGAGGGGCTTTGCAGGCACTCTGCAGCCATGGGGTTGGGGGGTAGGGGTTAGGGTTAGACAGAGTCACTGTCCCTCTCTAGTAGGAACTCACACCCACACAGCAAAGTCAGACCTTCTGTGTATTCCTACCAGAGTCCTCTACTGGGGAAACAACCATGTTTTCTGCATAAATAACATAAAGCGTCACCCCAAATCATCAAGAGCGTGCATCAAGCAAAGCGAGATCTTTTAAAGTGGTAATTTATGGGATGAAAAGGAAAGCGTCTCTCTTTAGAGCCACAAAGGTCAGCTTCGTACCACTTCCTGTCCCTTGCCTCCCTGACCTAATGCAAGTCACTTCTTAGGGAGGCTGGGAAGGAGGTTGCCATGAGAGCCACAGCGTCTTCAAGCTGTAAAGAGTCCTCGAGGATTCGAATAGGTCCCTCCCAGTACAAGGACTGCACTGTTGGCTGGTTATTGGCATCTACTGGCCATTCTTCTGGTGACAGGAGGCTCATTCCGTCACAAGGCAGCCCTGAGTGCTAGAAAGTTCATTCCTAAAATGGAGAAAATCAATTGCCCCATAACTCCTATCCATTGATGTTAGTTCCATAGAAACATAGGAGTGCCCTCAAGTCATGTACCGTATTCTATTTTCTTTCTCTGCACCCCAGTTCATCCTCTACTTGTGGACTTGAAGCTCACATGCCCTCCCAGTTACCATCCTCTGCACACACTGCTGACAAAGGCATTGAGGGAGGACCCACTGAGAAGTTGGGACTGGGGTAGAGTGGCTGGCCACTTAGTGTTGTTTCCCCTCCTGCACAAGCCGCATGGGGCCTGACTTCCATCCACTGATCGTGGCAGGACAAGGCAAGGGGTCCACAGGCCAGTCCCTGACTGACCCCAGAGGCTACTCAGCAGTCTGTGGGTAACGGCACAGAATTCTGGGGTCCTGCTCACCAGCTCTGTATCTGAAGACACTCTCACACTTTCCTGACGGGAATGATGGGTCTTGACTTCTAAATGGCAGGAAGTAAGTCCAAAGTTCTCCAAGTAACACTAATCCGCCTCCCCGGCCAAATAGCTGAGAGAGACCTTGAGCAGAGAACAGTCCAGCCACTCTCGGGGGAGATTTTGGGAAGGACTCCAGCCTTGGAGCAGGCGTGGGACATCGATATCCAGACTGCAGGGCAAATGCAAGAGTCTAAACTTCCCCGAGGATCAGTTACACGGGGAACCAGATTCATAATTCTATTCAGCAAATTTTAATTTATTGGTGTCTTTTCTTGCAATAACAAAGTTACATTTTTCATTTCCAAAAATTCCAGGGAGGCTCCAGAAGGTTTACTTATGTTTTCCAAAGTGATTCATTTTTGAGATGCTGCCAGCATGAAGAATTTGGACTCCAAGGGAAATAAAATTTAGGACTAAGTGGAAACCAGAACTTGCAAAGGAATACAATCTGCAGTACGCTTCCATTCTCTGTCCCAGTGCGTGGGCACAGAAAAGAAATCACATTAGTTCAAGAAGCTCCATACCTCTCTTTCCAACTGATCCCCTGAATATTTCAGCAGCTCAACGATTTGGGCTATTATTTGCTCTTCTCCATCTGTCGGGGGAAAATTCCAGTTATTTCTTTTAAGAAGAAAAATCATCTTAACTTTTTTTTTTTTTTTGCCCCCAGGGACAATACTTGTAGCCTGGTTAGGGACTGAGGGAGACATGTGCTTTGTAATTCTCAGCAACTTAACTCTTACCTTCCTTCGACTGATGGGGCACAAACCACTCCAGCTGCCCTCTCCTACAGACCCCTCCTTTCCTTTCTTCTTTTTTCTCTCAGCGCCCCGCTTCTCACCATGAAATGCATCACTTTATTTACTGTAAGAATGTCGTTGACGATATTGGTTCCACGACCCATGGTCCTGTCTCTGAAGATGTTTAGGAGAACCTTCTTTTTCGTTGGTAGGATTCTCCTGAGCAGATGTTGCTTTTCCCATATGGACACCATAAATTCCAATTGGTCATATTCCCCCTTTGTGCTGCTAGAAAGTACAGAGCCGAATTTATGGGCCCCAGCTAAGAGGGGGTACGGTCTTCCTGGCTTGCATTTTGGGAATTAAGCTCATTCCTAAACCCACCTCTATTTCCCCGCTAGTGCATTCTTTTTACATTATCTTTCAAATTGATTTATTTGATTAATCTTATTTACTAACATGTATACTTTGCATGCTGTCTTTACAACAAAGTGAGGTATAAGTAAATACACTTATGGAGTGCTCCCACTCCAAAGACTAAAATGGCAGGTAGAGAGAGAGACGGCTCCTGTTGGTATGTACGTGGGAATGGGGGACGTGGAGTATGATTTTTCTTATCTCAAAACATGCTAACCACCCAACATGAGGAAAACGGTCATGGCTACGGAACAGAATCCACACAGAGAAACGCCAGTTACTGATACAGGAGTGCTTTTCATTGATGGCACAATCTTTGAAGTCATGGAGTCCTCATGTGTGTTCCAGATAAGAGGGAAGGAGAGGCCAGGAAATTAATCCAGCCCATCACCTCCCAGGAAGGTCTAGCGAAAGGCAAGGGAAGTGGGGGGTCTGAGCCTCAAATCACCTGGGAGGCACCAGCACGCGGGTCTCCGTGGCCCGTGTGTAGGTAGTTTTTATCTGCCCCTGTAGCCCCTCTCTCTGGGAGTCACTGTAACAAGGGCCGGCATTTCTCACGTGCACAGAGGAGACGAGCATCAGCCTGAGGCTGGTTCAGGGGCAGCTCTCCACACACAGGGGATCACAATAAGGTGGAGGCACTTTTTAGCACACTCAGAGGGGCCTCTTCTCTTCCAGCCCCGGAAGGGGTAGTTTGCGGTCCCAGCAATGCGGCACGAGACAGGCGACATCACCGCTCCGCTTGCAGGCCAGGCAGCCGCCGCCACTTGCGCCTTGTACTTCGGCTACTGCAATCCTGGGGCCGCCTCCCCTCCGTCCCACCCCTGGGCTGGAGTTTGGGGAAGGAGGGCCACGAGCAGAGACAGTCGTCAGTGATGGCAAGTGGGACTGAACTTCTCTTCCTGTGGCACGTGGTTGTGCTCCCGTTCAACTCCAGAATTCCTGCACATCTGCTGGGAACTCCTGGTCCTCGCTACGGCTGTGGCTTTGGTGACAGCTGACCCCCCCCCCCTCTGGTCACTAGTTCTCGCTTCTGCTACACGTGGTGTGCCAGACCTGGTGTCTGACAACGCCCTGCTGTTTCACAGGGCCACGTTGTAAGTCCCTGGGCCCGTGCTCCCTCCGCAACCTGGGCATTCCCGGGAGCAAACCGGCCCGCGATCGTCACCCACAGGATTAAATCCAATAGCTCATCTCCCTCGGTGGACAAGGTTGAGCGGCCGCTTCGTGCTCCCCCGCCCCCTCAGCAGGAGGCTTTGCAGTTAGCACTGAGCTTGGCACGTTGCTTCGGTCTGTTGGCGCACTGCCCTTGCCTGGGCCGGTCTCAAGAGCTAAAGGTCGGGGCCTCCAGCAGCCTGCTGTCCTGCCCTCGGCCCAGGGCAGCAGACACCCCTAACTGCAGAGCCCTGCGCTGACCGAACCCACGAATGCATAGCTCTGCCTGGCGGACACCCGGCCAGACGACCCAAGCACGTGGAAGGGGGTTTACCTTTCTTACCACTGGGCGCTGGAAGCTGGAAGCCCTGGCGCTGGATGAACGGATGGACAAAACTGCCTTTGGACTTGCGGCTTGCCGCCTGGCTGTGGACCTCGTCGGCTGGGGGCCAGGAATGCACAATTTCGGCAACGCGGTTGGCAATGGAAACGACTTGGGGGTCCTCAGCTGAAACGAGACCAAATGGTGCTGAGCGGCCCTTCCCAGAAGAACTTGGTCTAGCTCATCGGTATGCACGGTCGCCCGAAATGAAAAGCCCAGCCTAGAGGGAGAGGAAGCTGCCGGGGGACGTGTGTGCGGGGGAGGCCATTCTTCAGAAAGCTCTGGCAGTTGCCTGGCAGAGGCTGGGATGGGGGAGGAGCGCACAGAGGAATGATTGCCACCTTGAAACAATTGCCCTTCTGCACCCTCTTTTTGAAGTCTTGCAAAATTAGGGTCCCCTTTCCCCTTTGCAAGGGAAGAAACACAAAAGAAAGTGCTTAGTTCTTTGCTTGAGGGAATCCTCATTATGCTTTTATTTTTATTCTTTTTTTGGGGGGGGAGGACATTCTTTATATCTTGGGAGAGCTGGCCCCTACGTGCAGAGGAGGGCATTCAAGAGTTTGACAAGCCTTTGGGGGTTGGTCACTGAGGAAAGAGAAATATCCCTGCTCTCAGACCATATTCATTACTCAAGCCCATTATCAAGTCAACACTGAACTCCCCTTGGTCTTAAAGTGACACGTCTTCTCTCTCCTCCTGGTCTAATGGGAAACATCCAATTAACGCTGATAGGTACACCAGGGGACATAAAGTGCAGTCCACGGCTTTCAAGAATTTATAATCCAGGAAAAGATGTATGTATTTGCACACATTACTATAGAATAAAGCATGTGGGGGCATGAAGGTTTAAATATCCTAGCCCCCTGAATTAAAGGCCCCCTGAAGGTCCTAGCCTGTGAAGGGACGAGTCAGCTCTGCTTTTCATCAGGGATGGGGGGTGGGGTGGAGCAGGTGGTATTGCTGAGTTATTTGGGACTAAAATTTTCATTGTTGATTTGTCGCTAAGTTCTTAAGTTTTAGAAATGTGTGCAGCTCTGTCTTTGATGCCCTACGGAGCCCAAGTAGTATTTGGAAAACGTTATCCCATTCACACACTTGAAGAAAGCAACACAGTGGGGTTTGGGCCAGAAGGTTGGGGTGCCCAGAGGAATTCCTGGGCTTTGTAAATGAAGATGGCTAAGAGAGGCATAGCCTGGGTCCCAGGAGGGATCCTGTCCCATGCTTTGACATCCTACGGAGCTGCCAATGTGACTTCTGACTCTGTCCCTGGATTCCTCCACAGTATGGGAGTTTAGTGCTCCCCCTTCACCCTCTGGGCATCACTGGAAGACCATGGGAACTAATGCTTTGTCCACAATGCCTTCCTTAAAAAAAAAAAAAAAAAGGCATAATGGTTTCCTTAAAAAGCCGTATTTTTCATGTTTGGTTCACAGGGTTCAAAAAGAGATAATAAGGAGTGAATTGAGAGAGAAGTATTAGAGAGTCAAGGAGAGAAGGATGGATGCTTTTCCTTCCCGTTTTAACAGCCAAACCAAATATATACTTTCCACCTTATTGCGGCCCAACCAGCCTCCTCTCTTGAACGCTGGCCACCATGGCCCCTGACAAGGAAATGGCAAGAGGCTGGATCCCAGAGCCTCTTGTATCTGGGAGCCTTCCCTTGTATCGGCAGAAGATGGGGATTTTTTTCCCCCTCTGTAACCTCGTGCGGCCTGTCTGGGGTGATCAGCGCATGGCTCTTCTACCAGAAAGCCACACTGTGCCCATCTTGTACTTGAAGGAGGCAGACAGAGGCCCCAAAGGCTGTCCCTCCTTATCCCCCAGCCCCCGTCATGTGGCAGGGCGATCAGGAGACCGCTGGCGGCCTGGGAATACCCAATCTGACTCACCTGCTTACAGTGCATTGCTTTCTATGAATTGGTGGGCACGGAGGGAGAGAGGCAGGTGACATTCGTGCAGGGAAAAGTATGAGCAAGTACATTTAGACTCAGATGAACCAGCTCTAGCTAAGATGCCCATTTTATTTCTTTATTTTCTTCCAAGTTTGTATTTAAATTCTAGTTAGCTGACATATAGGGTAGTATTGGTTTCGGGAGAATTTAGTGATGGATCATTCACATACAACACCCAGTGCGCATCCCAACAAGCGTCCTCCTTAATAAGATTCTCATTAATTAAAATAAATACCTAAATTTTAAACTCTGAGAAAAAAAAAAAAAGATTCCCTTCTTGTTGGAGTCGATCTCATCCGATAGGCAAGGGGGAATTGGATGGGGGTGGGGAGAGGACAGAACGGCTGCCCGTCCTTTGGGGTCTATTTTTGGGGGAGGTGATGTCACTATAAGGAGAGCGAGAGAGCACAGCCGGAGGACTTGGCATCCAGCCTTTGGCCTGAGGCATTTGTTTTGTGGATGCATGTATTTATTTATCTTAAAGTTTATTTATTTATTTTGAGAGAGAGAGACAGCACCAGTGGGGGAGGGGCAGAGAGAGAGGGAAAGAGAGAGGATCCCAAGCAGCCTCCATGCTGCCAGTGTAGAGCCCGACTCAGGCCATGAGACCATGAGTAAACCGAGAGTGAGATGCTCAACCGCTCAACCAACTGAGCCACCCAGGCACCCCCTGGAGGCATTTGTTTTAAAGAGAAGGGGCAGGGTGTTTCCCTATGGTTGAGACTGCTACTTCCTTCCCAGAATCCATTTTCTTCTGCCTTAGCAAGAGACCCCTGAAATGTCACAGGCAGCAATGGGCTCAGCTGCACAGACTACATTTCCCAGCCTTCTTTACACTAAAGAGTGGCCAGTGAGATGTAAGAAAAGTTGAGTGCAGTTCCAAGAAAGCTCTCTAAAACGGAACTGAATTATCTAGAAAAAGACACCCTTTTGTTCCCCGCCCCACCTCCCACCACTTGCTTCCTCTTCTTCCTGCCTGAAATGGAGAGATGATGGCCGGAGTCTCAGCAGCCACTTTGGAATATAAGGTGACTTTGAGGTTGGAAGTTACTAGCCTAGGGATGGCAGACTAGGAATCATTCCACATTTAGCGAATCCTAGCTGTGGACAAACAAGGGTTCACGGGTCAAAGAACCTGGGTTTGTAGTTTCTAAGATTGGCACTGACGCCATTTTTCTACTTCCTAAGACCTCTTGCTTCTAGACTTTGATCTTGGGACGTAACCTTACAGTTCTGACTTAAGCCTGGGTCCGGGTCCTGGAAACAGCAGCGAGGGCTAAATTGTGAACTTCAGTTAAAAGAACCCAGGTGACACCAGCTGCTAAGCTCTGATTTATGCGTGGTAAAATAGAAGTAGAACATGAGACTCTCTTGAGTCACATCCGATGAAAAACCAACAGACCACCCACGTAATTGACCAAATAAGAAAGCGGGCAAGAGAAGTGTTGGAAGGGAATATACACCGAGTCTAAGTGTCTACAGCAAGGCCTCCTTGGGAAGTGACCGTTTCTACTATTTTAGAGCTATCTATGTCTATACAAAGATCTTAGAATTTTAGTAAATAAAAAAGGTCAAATGACACTTCAGTGTTATCAAAATACAGAATGTCATTTGTCTCAGGAAACCAGAGGATTAAGGTCTGTAAAAAGTGCCCCTGTCTCTCGGAAAAATCCAGGGGACAGCCAAGCAGAAAAGTCTATGTAGGTGTGTCCACAGGGTTCTGTATGCTCCAGAGCTCAGCTACCATCCCCAGCGGGAGCTTGTTGTACCCATGGCAGGGGGGTGGGGTGCAGAGAGGAGGAGTTCCCCAGATAACCTCACCCCCAACTTCTCCGGTTCTAAAATTTTAAAGTCCAGCGGGAAATAAACGTTTCCTTGATCATCGTGAGGGATAGAAAACGACCCAGCGGGGGTTGATTCTCCAAGTAAGCCGGGGACGGTCACACCGTTTTAAAATTGAGACATTACTGCCACCTGTTGACTAATTATTGACAATTTACCCCAGCCATCAAGCCCAGCAGGAGTGGGCGCTTCTTTTAAAATGTGGGCAGCGGGCACTGGGCACTGCTGAAAGGGAAGAAGATACTTATGCCGAAGCTTGTTGATGGAGGGTAACTGTATGCTAAGGCCCTTTGTGAAAATGTTCCATTGTCCTGAGACAAATGACAAAATGTATTTTGTTCTACTGAGGGGAAGGTTTTGTCAAAATGCTTCTTCGTGGTGTGTTTTCTCCCCACAGAGGGCCTTATACTTTGAAAAGTATTTTTGCATGCAGCTACCAGATCTTTCCATCCACCCTAAGAGGTAGGGAGGGTGGGACACCCCAATGTACAGATGGAAACAGAGGCCCAGGGAGGTGAGTCGGCTTACCTCCAGAAGTGTGGCAGTCTCAACCCCTGTGTAGGGCTCCTTGGCACAGAGGATCGGGAGTTTGGGCAGCAAGCTTATTTATAGGCAGTGGAGCCAGAAAACCTGTTCTGTCACCCTTTGCTGCCATTCTCTTACTTCCTGCTCGGTCTTGAGAAAAGCAGGGCAATTATTATTGAATATTAATAAGTGGGGAAACTGAGGCACAATGGCGTGCCCTCCCTCAGCCCACATTACCAGCTGGGAGGAGATGGACCACCAGACACACAAAGAAGGGGAAGATCTTGTTGTGGGAGAGAAGAATCCCCCAATCCTACCTTCATGCTCTCTGTGCTGTCCCATGTTAGAAAGGGACCTAGCCCTTGAATGACTGGGACCGTGAGGCTCTGGTATCGCCTGACCCTCCAAGCGGGCCCTAGGCAGGCTCTGTTCATTTTCCTCCTTCTCTACCACTCCAAAGAGTGCTCTCCAAGACGACTTTTTCTTGCCCAGGTTTGTGGCCTGCTCAGGGGATGGGGAAGTTCTCCAAGCCCATGACACTTGTGTCCACGAGTCGTTTGCTGGCCAACTCCCCAGTCCTCTCTGGGACAAACTTCTTGTTCTCGGTGGCCTTGGGGAGGAGGCATCCGGCGGGTTCTTGAAGACGTGGTGTTTGGCGTAGAACGCCAGGATTTTGAATTCTAAGCTGTTTGGGTCGTCATCGTCCAGGGGGATCTCCTCCAGGTCCCAGGCACTGGTGGCGCACATGGCGACCCTGCAACAACAAAGTCCACACGTGTCCTTTGACCTGTGGGTGCGCTACTCTCTGTAGGTCCAGAGAGGTGGGTGGAGTGCCGCGAACGTTCCTCGAGCACCTGTTCTTTCCACGCAGAGAGGCAGGGAGGCATCGGACGCGGAAAACGCAGGGTTCTTTCTGAAAGCACAGCCTCAGAGACAAGGGAGAGAGAAGGCACAGAGACAGCTCCACACGAAGAGAGCGGGCGAGGAGCCAGATCAGAGGTGCAGGTAGCCAGTGCGGGGAGGGGGGTGGTGGGGGTGGGGAACACCTGCCCAGAGAGGGCAAGCGAAGCCTCTAGGACACATAGAGAGGGTTCACGCGGGTGGGTGGGTATGGGGGCTAAGAACAGGGTGGGCAGAGGGCAGACTGTGGTGGAGTTTAGGATGTATTTGCAGAGTGGCGAGAGGGGTGACAGACACATGTAGGCGCTTTGTGAGCAGCTGAGGTTGAGGGATAGAGGGACAGTAAGTGAAATGGCAGTGGGGCCAACTATGGGGGCCTTTGAACCTGCGGCTAAATGCTCTGCGTTTTCTCACTCTGATCAGTCAGTACTTCCCAAAAGGAGCCTGAGACCTGAGACCTCAGAAGGCAGTCAAAGGACTTCCTGGGGAGGGTAGTTGGGCAAAGGGGGAGGCTAACTCAGGAGGGAAATAACTGGGGTCTCTGACCCTTCCCATCCTCTCTTCCTTCTTCCTTTACCGTCTCCACTGGCTTGCATAGGTCTGCTTCTACCTCCTGCCATCTTGGGATCCCAGGTAAGACCCGGGGGCGCCTGGGTGGCTCAGTCAGTTAAGCTTCTGACTCTTGGTTTTGGCTCAGGTCATGATCTCATGGTTCGTGAGTTCGAGCCCTGCCTCGGAGCCTTCTTGGGATTCTCTCCTTCTCTCTCTGCCCCTTCCCCGCTAGAGCATGCACTCTTGCATGAGCGTGTGCTCTCTCTCTCTCTCACTCTCAAAATAAATCAATAAATAAACTTAAAAATATCTCATTTGAAAAAAATCCTGCTATTTTTACAGCTTTGAAGAGCACTGATGGAGGCAGCAGGGAGCTTTTCAAAGATTTGGTGGGAGAGTGATGTAGTCACTGGCAGGTTTTGGGAAGATCAATCCGAGCACTAAGATGATGGAATGGAAGGATTTCATCTTTATTTCTGAATGAATAACTGGACATGTATAATAAAATGATTTTCTCCAATTAAAGCTTTCATGAAATATCACCTTTTTTGGTTTCCTGCTAGGAAATAATTTCATTTTTTAAAAAATGTTTATTTTCGAGACAGAGAGAGAGAGAGAGAGTGCTCCTGTGCATGAGCAGGGGGAGGGGCAGAGAGAGAGGGGAAGAGAGACTCTCAAGCAGGCTCCGCACTGTGAGCAAGGAGCCTGACACGGGGCTCGAACTCACGAACTGTGAGATCATGACGTGAGCCGAAATCAAGAGTCAGACACTTAACAGACTGAGCCTCCCAGGCGCCCCTAGGAAACCATTTCTTTTTTTGCAAATAATATACTCTGTTTTCTTCTGTTAGATGTTAAGGACTACATTTTCCATTTTGTTCCTGATGCCGGAAAGTGCCGTCCTCCCATCTCATTGGATTACAATTTCTTTTTTCTTTTTTTTTTTTTTAACGTTTATTTATTTTTGAGACAAAGAGAGACAGAGAATGAACGGGGGAGGGGCAGAGAGAGAGGGAGACACAGAATCGGAAGCAGGCTCCAGGCTCTGAGCCATCAGCCCAGAGCCCGACGCGGGGCTCAAACTCACAGAGTGTGAGATCGTGACCTGAGCTGAAGTCGGACGCTTAACCGACTGAGCCACCCAGGCGCCCCTGGATTACAATTTCATAGGCAGCTGCTGTACTAGAAAACAGCACGGGCTTCTCACTCTGACAATCTGGAGATTTAAGCTTAACTCCTGGCCTTCCAACTGACTAGCTGTGTGACCTGGGACAGGTTACTTCACTTCTCTGAACCTGAGTTTCATGTAAGTAAATTAAAAATAAGAAATCATCTTGCAGGGATATTGTGAGGGTATAAGATAATGTATGAGAAGTCCCACCAGAATCTGACTCAAAAATGGTGGCTATAATTTTTTTGTCTAGTACAACTGTTATCCCCCAGGCCCTCTGACTCTGTTCTTGAGGTGGCTTTTAACCATGTTCCCTTCCCTCCATGGTCCTACTTAGGCATGGAAGCTGATGATAATAAGTAAGCTGTGGTGATATTCATGGGATCCACCGGCCTATCTATTCCTCCTTTTCTCTCCACTATTTCCTCTTCTAGCGAGACGAACTCACAAAGAAATGGGACCCTAACCGCAGACAGGGTTTGAGGCAGTGAGACAGGGTACAAATAAATTGTCTGGAGGCTGATGGTTGGGGCTGGCTCAGCTTCTAACGTGCAATGTTCTTGGACAAGTTACTTAATTTCTTTGGTCCTTCGTTGCCTCGTCCAATATTCTCTAACTTTTCCCGAAGGTTCTACTGTTTGAAGGAGGTGTTGTGGCTGAAATATCTCCCCTGCCTGCCTGCCAGTGCTTCCTCTTTCCACTTTTGTTTCCTCTCTTTTATTTGTGAGAGGCTGGTATAGAAGCCATTCATCTGAGGAAAGGCCCCTTGGCCTGAGAGAGCAATGGCCCCTGTCTGGGTGAGTTCTGACAGAAGCGAGGCTGGGAGGGGCTGCAGGGGGCTGTGCCAGAACATCAAGGTGCACATGGAGGGGACAGAAATGGATTTCCCAGGGTGGCCAAGGAAGACTTGCTAGATCTGAACTGCCTCCTACACACACAGGCGTATTTACATGACTTCTGAGCTCCAGACACCTGCCTCAGGTAACTGAACATGAGTAAAGCTTGAGAGCTGTGGCGTGAGGTAGGGGTCAGAACCACTATGCTTCCTCCTCCCTTATGTTTCCTCATATCCCTGTCCTATTCCAGGCTTTGACAATCTTTCTTCCCTCACCATCTCCCAATTTCACAGTCACGTGATGCACCACAGTGAAACTTTTGCTGTCTGGAGTCACTTCAACAACTCCACAACGCACATGCTCCTTCCCGCTGCTTCTCCACCTTTGTCTCCCCCCGCCCCCCATATTCCCGCCCTCCCCCGCCACATGGTCTCAAAGGTCAACTGTTTGCCTCTTCCTGGTACGGTGTTAGCCACCCCCCCAAGTAGGATCCTTTCCCAAGTTTGTCTAGATGTATTCTTTCCTCCTCAACAGAATATAAACCCCATGAGGGCAGGCATGTCTGTGTGCTCTTTTGTCTCAGCCCCATGCCCAGTGCCTACAATAAAGCCTGGAGCAAAAAGGCACTTGACAATGGCTTGTGGAATGTTTTTTCCTATTTGGAGACAGACTGGGTTCAAATCCTGGCTCTGCCACTAGCAGTCATGTGACTTGCCTCCATGCCTCAGTTTCTCATGTTTAAAATGGGTGTGATGACAGTACCTATTTCATACCGTTTTGGAGATTGAATTAGTTAATATTTGTAAAGCATTTAGAATAGAACTTAAGTGTTTGAACAAGTGCCTGGATAAGTCTTTCATTAAAGAATATTTATGAAACTCACTTTGGGCAATGCTGCTTTAGTTAAGCTCCAAGGGGGTTTCAGATGGCATGGGGAGGTTGCGGCATTTGCAGTGAGGAAGAGAGATTGGAAAACTGCTTTTTCACTTATTGGTAAAGGGTCTGAAGCGAATCACTAACCTCTCTGAGGTGTTGTTTTCCTATTTATAAAATATGACTCATATTATCTAACTCATTGACCATGTAGGAGGACTAAATTACAAAGTGAAAATCCTTAAAACAAGTGGTGGTCCATACAAAGTAGTGGTTTACATGCTGGCTTCTTGATTTAGAGAACCTAGGTCACATGCTGGGTCTTCTGCTTATGAGCTGTGTGACTGGGCGCATTTCTTAATTTATTTATGCCTCCATTTTCCCATTTGCAAAATGGGGATTAAAAAAAAAAACCCTACTTAGGGGCCGACTGGGTGGCTCAGTTGGTTGAGTGTCTGACTCTGGATTTCAGTTTGGGTCATGATGTCACAGTGGTCATGAGGTGAGGCCTGGACTGGAGTCGAGCTCTGCACTGGGCACGGAGCTTACAGAAGATTCTCTTTGTGCCCCTTCCCCTTCTCGCGGTCTCTCTCTCAAAAAACAAAACCAAAGTAATGAAACAAACAAACCCGCTTTGTCAAGTTTGTATGTGGATACAAAGAATTAGTGTGTGTAAATCACTTAAAATAGTGCATGGTAGATGATAAATGTGCAAGAAATATTGGCATTATTCTTTATTACAATTATATTATTTTAATAGGTTACCTTTTTGTAAATAAATATTAGCGTTTATAAAAGCAACCTCATCAAATGCAGCAATCAAGAAAACTAGTGACATACAAATATTTGGCTTAGCACAAAAGCCACCCTTTTATACACATATATATGTATATGGTGTGTGTGTGTGTGTGTGTGTGTGTGTGTGTGTAAAGTATATATTCTGTAAGATATGAAGACTGGAACCTGGCTGGCTTTCCCAGCACGAAGCACCATGCCTGACACATGTAAGTTCTCTATGAATATTTGATGAATGAATAAAAAATGATTATAGAACTGCCAGATAAAATGCAGGACATCCTATTAAATTTGAAGTTCAGATAAGCAAATATTTTTTAGTATAAATATGTCCCAAATATTGTATGGAACATGCTTATACTTAGAGCAAAGTATTTGTTGTTTATCTGAAATGCAAACTAAATTGGATGTCTCGCATTAAAAAAATTTTTTTTTGATGTTTATTTATTTTTGAGAGAGAGAGACAGAGCATGAGTGAAGGAGGAACAGAGAGAGAGGGAGACACAGAATCCGAAGCAGGATCTAGGCTCTGGGCTGTCAGCACAGAGCCCGACGCGGGGCTTGAACCTACGAACCATGAGATCATGACCAAGTCGGACACTTGACCAACTGAGCCACCCAGGCGCCCCTGGATGTCATGCATTTTTATGCAAATCTGGCAACCGTATGCATGTAAGATGTTGAGAACTGAGGTAAAAGTAAGTGACTGAGATGGACCAAGGGAGAGAGTGAGCAGCCTGAGAGGAGCAGGAGAATAAGCCAGAAAGAGTGAGGCAAGAGCAGGATAGGTGGTCAGAACTGGGAGAGCCCACTTGGTGTGGCAGGAGGCGAGCTCAGGCAACAGCCCAGAGCTGGACTGTGTCCCGAGAGAAGTGATCAGGTTTTAAAATGGAAGCTTCCTTTTGAATTGGGCCGCTCAGGATGGCTCTGGGCAGGGAAGGCACTCAGGTCCTGTGGGAACTATGTCCTGGGTGGGAGAGTGAGCCCTCTCCTCAAGCCATACTATGCTTCTGAAGAAACCTGCACGTAAGTTAAAAAACCCCAAACCTTTCTAACGTAGTGGGACGACTTTAAAATTGTGTGTGTGCATGTGCACGCATGCGTGTGTGTGCGCGCGCGCGTGTGTGTGGCACTGATTGAGAGAAGTGGGGTCTGACCTCTTTACGAAAAGAGTTTGCTAGATGCTGACTCAGGAGCAAGAGCAGAAAAGGGGAAAATTACTGAGGTCAAGATGGAGCACACAGTCTTTCCACGTGAAAGAAGAGATTTTTGTCGTGTTACAAGCTAGAAAGGGACGGAGCCCTTGGCCCAGCCAAAGGGCAAGTCTGAAAATGAGAGAGAAGCCGAAAGCATCACAGGGCTCAGGTATTGGCCCAGATGAGGCAGCCCTACGGTGGGGCGGGGGGGGGTATTGGAGGTGGGGAGTCTGTGACCAGCGCCCGCAAAGCACTGGGCTAAAATAAAATAGTGGAGACATGAAAGTGTCAGTTCAGACACGTTAAATGCATTTGACAAGCGTAGGGTCTTGCCCTCTACTGATCCTCATTGTAAACGAAGGGAGAGCCGTTAACTTTATAGCTAAGGCTTGTTTTAAAGCAGGATTGCGTTAGTGTATCACCTGTTGGGTCCCTTCTGCTCTCAGCTATTCCTGTGGAAAGTAAAAGCCGCCCAACTTTTTATTTATTTTATTTTTGTTTTCAATATATGAAATTTATTGTCAAATTGGTTTCCATACAACACCCAGTGCTCATCCCAAAAGGTGCCCTCCTCAATACCCATCACCCACTTTCCCCTCCCTCCCACCCACCATCAACCCTCAGTTTATTCTCAGTTTTTAAGAGTCTCTTATGCTTTGGCTCTCTCCCACTATAACCTCTTTTTTTTTCTTTCCCTTCCCCTCCCCCATGGGTTTCTGTTAAGTTTCTCAGGATCCACATAAGAGAGAAAATATATGGTATCTGTCTTTCTCTGTATGAAAAGCCCAACTTTTGAATTTATGGAAACTCACACCATAAATATTCTGCATGTGGCCGGAAGGAAGCCCTGGGTGCCCCCCCCCACCCCCCGGCTGGTTCAGAGCCTGGACTGGGGGATTGGCTACACGGTAAGACCCGTGAGGCTTATTCTAACTCAGTGACTCAGGATCCTCAGCCCTGCTGCTCCACCCTCGGTCTATATCCACTCTCCTTATCCATAACAAACCACGGCAAACCTACTTTCACAAGCAAGGTCCGAGAGCGTTGGCCTCTCTTCCCTCTCTTACGGGTCCTCCCTCCCCTCACCCCTCCTAAATGGCCAAAGTCCCCCGGTGTCCCCTCTCCCTTTGGGAGCCCCTGCCCAGAGGGCTGTGTGGGCGGCACTGTATGTTCAGCTGCGAAGTCCGAAACTTCGGGAAGGTCCTTAGCTCTCATCACCAGACGGACACACTTCTGGGGATTTCTAGCGGTGGATTCACTGCTGAGGCTGGATTTCACTTCCCTCCCCGTGGCAGGTAACGGACAAGCACGTGTGCCTCTTGTGGTTCCGGCACGGAGGCTGCCGTGACTGGTGGCCGAAGCGAGCCTGACAGAATTGAGCTCAGTTTGCTGCGTGCGGGTCTGCCCGGTTCGAAGGCCAAGGCCGTGGAGGGCTCAGCCCACGAGCCTACTTCCACCAGCTCTGGATGTACAGATGAGGCCCGGGTGCCACGTGCACCTGTACACAGACACTCATCCCCCAGGGGGTTCCCAGACCTAACTGTCAGCTGAATTTTGTCTGGTTGCCTCGAGCCTTCCCTTCAGCACCCTGTGGCCCCTGTGCCCTTCAGAGGCTGTCTTTTCCTTCCTCCCTGAACTCCAGACAGCTTTATACCTCCATGCCTCTCCCCTGTTTGCCATCTCCGAGGAGGACACGTTTTGTAATCCTAATGGTGAAATGAGCTAAAAATATCTTCACTTCCCACAACAGAAGGGAACCTGAGAGACAGAGCCTTAGAGCACTTCAGCTATACAAAAGGACTGAGGCTCTAACAGGGCAGGGGGTGGGGGGTGGGGGTGGGCTCAGACAGGAGGGAGCTTTCTAGAGGGGAGGGAGAGGGATTTCCCATTTTACCTGGGCCTTGCCAGTGAGGGTCTGCCAGAGCTAGACCACGTTCCCACAAGGTGCCCAGGACCCTGGGCACAAACCCGGGGATTCCCGTCCTCAGCCCCCTCCCTGCTCTAGGAGACAGCACCTCCGTGGGCTCTTGGCCCCTGACCGGCTGTCACTCCATCATACACCTTGTCCTACAATGAGAGAGGACTGCATAGTGTTATACATGATCCAGCCAGTTACATATGCTTAACTGAGCTATTTCAAACCTTCTACAGCAAAGGAGAAATGAAAGAGAAACCTAATACTTCTTTCTCTCTCCTTTTTCTGGAAACCCCAACAAACTAGATTCTTCGCTGTCATTTGGCTTCCGAGTTTACATGTTAAGAACTTTTTAATAAACCCAGTAAACCTCTCCCCTGGTTGGATTTGCCTCCTTTAGCAAACCCAGGACTGAAAATCCAGACTGGGTCCTCCTGGGAACACTGGTGCCCCCTGGTGTTACCTGGGAACGCAGCTGTCAGTGGTTTTTCCTGCTTCAGGTCAGGTAGGCAGCAAGGTATTTCTGTACCTGAGTCTCTCTCCACAAAACTTAAGAGGAAACGTTCACCCAGTCTTCTTGGCTTCTCATTTAGGGAGGCTCATGTGACCCAAGATCCCATCTGACTGTAGCTGCTTCAGGTTTGGGACTAGTAAGGCTGAAGGGAGGCTTACGGAAGGACTACACTTCCTGGTTAAGCCCTGCCCCCAGCTTTTTAACTGAAGGAGGGGTTGACCTTTGCCCATGCAATTTGACTAAAAGTAGTTCTACCTCCTTTATCAAAAACTCTCACTGCCCTTTGGGGCAATTAGGTGGGTGTTTTCCTGATAGTTCTGCAAGTTCTTTACATTTCATCAGGTTAACAAATGTTTACTGACCACCTAATATGTACGTGGCAGCTATTGTAACGCATTTAATCTTAAAGACACTGAGAAGCAGGTGTTATGATTCCCATTTTACAGATGAGGAAACAGGCTCAGGGAAACACGATGTATTTTGCTAATGGTCCCTGCCAGTTGAGCTGAGATCCGAACCCTGGCTCTCCTAGCCTCACACTGTATCATGTTACTTCTCCTCTGTGACTCAAAGATTATATTTCAAATGGAACCACTGGCAAGGCTTTAAAGACTGACTCTAACCCCAGCCATAGAAGCCACAAAAACTCATTTTCCCCCACAATTTTATTTTATTACTAGTTTTTCAACGTTTATTTATTTTGAGAGATGAGTACAGAGAGAGAGAGAGAGGGGCGGGGGGGTGGGGCAGAGGATCCAAAGCAGGCTCCATGCAGAGCCCGATGCAGGGCTCAAACCCATGAACCATGAGATCATGACCTGAGCCAAAGCCTGATGCTTAACCAACTGAGCCACTCAGACGCTGCTCCCGACCCCCCTTTTTTTCACACTTTAAAGATAGAATTCCCTATGTATATGAAAGAAGACAGTTAAATATGATTTCACATTCTATCCAGATTCTTAACTGAAAGAGACATTTATGGCCATATGTGTGATCTTGAAACCTTGAGAGCTGGCCAGTAAAACAAGAAGGTGAAGGAAGTGTGAGGTGGGGAAAGAGGAATTAAGGCTAATTTCATAAAAGTGAAGGAAGAATTGGCCGTTTAGATGTTAGGCAAACAGGTCCATGAGAAACAAATGGACGGTGGTTATGGGAAAGTTAGTTCTATGGTGACAAAGTGAATTTTAACCAGAAAACTAATATTTATTGCACATAACGTGTGCTAGTTAGCCAACTTAAGGAGTATTAAAATATTAAGAATGGCTTTTCTTTTTCTTTTTTTTTCTTTTGAGAGAGAGAGAGAGAGAGAGAGTGCACATGCGTGCAGAAAGTGGGACAGAGGGAGAGAGAGAGAGAGAGAAAGAATCCCAAGCAGGCTCTATGCTCAGCGTGATGCCGGGCTCCATCCCAGGACCCTGGGATCATGACTTGAGCCAAAATCAAGAGTTGGACGTTCAAACAACTGAGCCACCCAGGAGCCCCTAGAATGGTTTTTCTTTAAAAAAAAAAAAACAAAAAAAAAACTTAGTCTTTTTTTTTTAAAGAATATTCATTTGAAACAGTTCAAGAGTCAACAATTGCATACCACCAATAACTAAGTCACATGGTACAGACTACAGTTGTTATTGGCGTTCAGAGTTACATAACTGAATGACACTGGCTTCAGAAACGACTTAGAATCCCACAAGGTCTTGGCAAGGTTAAGTACAAACACAAGGAAGGGGCAACTGGCACAAGGAGGCAGGCTCATTGAGGACAGAGAACGTCCATTAATCATTCAACCTGGCAACTCCCATAACAAGCTAGCACATAATAGGGATGGAACTCAAAACTTGTTATATATGAAAAAAAAACCCAACCCAACCCACATTTTTCCTGATTCTAAAAAAACACAGCGTTGTAGAACACTTGTAAAGTGTAAAATAGCATAGATAAAATAAAGACCATCATGATCCAGTCATTCAGTGATCAATGTTATTAAAAATGTGGCTTATTTCCTTCCCTCTATGATAATAACCTCTAGCTACCTCCCAAGCGTCTGCCCGGCCCTCTGCCCTTCCCTTTCTCACTGCTTCCAATTACGCACTTCTCCGAAGGCACCCTTGCAGCCGGCTGGACAAAATGACCTCTACCCTAAATAATCATATCCAACTGGACAAGAAATGGATGGTCTATGACCCAAGTTGGGCCAATTCAATTCCGTCTGCCTGAAATTTGGAATTGTGTTACAGAGAGTCTAGCTACCTGCACTGGGTGTTTCATTTGGGAGGTCGTGTTTGGGTCCTGTGCAGCAGAGGAGAAAAAGCTGGCAGGCAGAAAAAGCGAGGAAGGAACTAATCAGGAGAGAACTGGGGAGAAATAAGGAGAGAAGCAATAAGCAATAACTGAGAGCTCTCCACTGGCCACCTGGAGGCTGGGAGACTCCTCCCCCCCCCCCTTTTTTTTTTTACTCAGCTGATTTGAGTGTTTCTTTCAACCAGAAGGATTCCTGAACAAACACAATGTACATAGTTTTACATAGTTAAGACGTTATCATAGTTTTGCGGCTTGCTTTCTTTTTTTTTAAGTCGGCTCCACACCCACCGTGGGGCTTGACCTCATTCATGACCCTGAGATCAAGAGCCCCATGCTCTACCAACTGAGCCAGCCAGGCGCCCCTATGACTTGCTTTTTGCACTTAACGTCTATCATAAAGTTATCTCCCTACCAACAAACGTATTTTGTAAATAGGATATTCAAGTTTTATTTATTTATTTTGAGAGAGAGAGAGAGAAAGAGAGTGAGAGAGAGAGAGAAAACACGAGCAGGGGAGGGGCTGAGAGGGAGAGAGAGAGAATCCCAAGCTGGCTCTGTTGTGGTGCTCGAGCCCACGAACCATGAGATCGTGACCTAAGCCAAATCCAGAGTCAGACACTTAACCGACTGAGCCACCCAGGCGCCCTGTAAAGAGAATTTTTAATGGCTGTGTAAGTCCAGTGAATGGAAGCCCTAAGATTATTCAACCAGGCATTTTTAAAATGTCTATTTTCATGTGTTCACTGTTATAAATAATGTTGCAGAGTATAGTTTGCCCATATTTTTTGGCAAACTGTATCTTTGCCCATATTTTGTATTGTTTACTGAGGAATGAGTCCTAAGAGTTGAATTATTGGCAATGGATATTTTTGAAATTGTTATTTTTATTTTCAATTTGCATTAATCTTGGATTCTGGAATTTATTGAAATTATTGTGGGAAATATGTCTAAGGGAAAAATCCCTAAGTGTTTGGATGTATGAATAAAAAGCTCATCATCATGGGCACCTGGGTGGCTCAGTCGGTTAAGCGTGCAACCCTTGGTTTCGGCTCAGGTCGTGATCTCATGGCTCATGAGTTCGAGCCCCACATTGGTCTCCACGCTGACAGCATGGAGCCTGCCTGGGATTCTCTTTCTCCTTCTCTCTCTGACCCTCCTCTCTCTGTCTCCCAAAATAAATAAACTTAAAACATTTTTTTAAATAAATAAAAGTGAAAAAAAAATAGCTCATCCTCAGGAAAACTTTGGGGTTTTTGCCCATCTTTGTGAGTATAGAGTGACTATCAAATAAGAGTTGAAAGTCCAGATGTACAGATTTTAGAGTGGATAACATACTTCTCTGGGGCTCTGACTCTCATTCTTATTTCAATCTCAATGATGCAACTGAATGAAATATGTCTCCTTTGTTAAATTCATGCCTATTTTATTATTTTTGGTGCTACTGTAAATGGGATATTGTAAATGGGATTGTTTTTTTTTTAATTTTCTTTTTTCAATAGTTAACGTTAGTATGTAGAAATGCAGCCGATTTTTGTATATTGAGTTTTGTATCTGAAACTTTATTGAATTCCTTTATTAGGTCTAACATGTTTTTGTTTGCTTAGGTTTATTTATTTTGGGGGAGATGGCAAGTGAGAAAGGGAGGGGCAGAGAGAGAGGCAGAGAGAATGCCAAGCGGGCTTTGCACTGTCAACAGAGCCTCATAAGGGGCTCGAACTCACGAACCATGAGATCAAGACCTGAGCTGAGATTAAGTCAGACATCCAACTGACTGAGCCACCCAGGTACCCCTCTAACGGGCTGTGTGTGTGAGTGTGCGTGTGTGTGTGTGTGTGTGTGTGTGTGTGTGTGTGTGTATTAGGCTTATAATATGTCATCTACAAACAGGGGCAATTTTACTTCTTCTTTTCTTATTTGGATACCTTTGATTTTTTCTTCTTCTTGCCTAATTGCTCTGGCTAGGACTTTGAGTATTATGTTGAATAGAAGTGGCTAGAGTGCGTATCCTTGTCTTATTCCTGATCTTAGGGGAAAAGCTTTCGGTTTTCACCATTGAGTATGATGTTAGCTGTGGGTTTGTCATATTTGTCCTTTATAATGTTGAGGCATGTTCCTTATGTACCCAATCTGTTGAGAGTTTTCATCATGAAAGAAATCGAATTTTGTCCAATGTTTTCTCTTCATCTACTGAGATGATTGTATGCTTTTTATCTTTCATTTTGTTATCTGGTGCGTCACATTGATTTGTGGGTGTTGAACTATTCTGGCATCCCTGGAAGAAATCCTACTTGGTTATAGTGTATTGATTCTTTAAATGCATTGCTGAATTTGTTTTGCTAATATTTTTTTGAGGGTTTTGCATCTATGTTCATCAGGAATATTGGCCTTTAATCTTCTTTTCTTGTAGTGTTCTTGTCTGGTTTTGGTATTAGGGTAATGTTGGTATTATAAAATGAGTTTGGAAGTGTCTCCTTGTCTTTTCTTTTTTGGGAGACTGAGAAGGATTGGTATTAATTCTTCTTTAAATGTTTAGTACAATTTACCAAAGAAGCCATCTTCATTATCTTTGCTGGGAGGTTTTTGAGTACTGACTCAATCTCTGTAAGAATGGCTATTGGTTGGGGCACCTGGGTGGCTCAGTCAGTTGAGCGTCCGACTTCGGCTCAGGTCATGATCTCACGGTTGGTGGGTTCGAGCCCCGTGTCGGGCTCTGTGCTGACAGCTCAGAGCCTGGAGCCTGCTTCTGATTCTGTGCTCCCCCTCTCTCTCCACCCCACCCCTGCTGTACTCTGTCTCTCTCTGTCTTTCAAAAACGAATAAACATTAAAAAAAAATTTTTTTAAAAAGAATGGCTATTGGTTGTCCCCCAAACCTTTGTGATTATCCATGCTCTGTTCTTAGTGGCTCCCAGAACTTGAAGGTGTGCCAAAACCTGTCAGTGTCTCAAAGGGGAGAATCATAGTTTGCATCTAGATTGGACGCCAAACCCTCTGGCAGCAGCTGGGAAAGTATATAATTAGGGCCCTTCCAGTAGAAATTGGGAGATGGGCTTTTTTGCCTGCCTCCCTCTACACTGGACCTAAGTATATGTCTGTGAAGGTGGGCTGTTGGCTATAGTTCTATGGGATTTGTGAGTGCAAGGCCTGTTGGCTTTCAGAACCAAGTGATCTGGGGGCCTGTCCTTTCGTGGCATCTGCAAAAGCTAGGGTGCCAGCCATGTGTGCAAGTTCCTTCGAGAGAGATACTGGTGATTTGGAGTGGGCTAAAGGGAGAAGGCAGAGGCAAGCCGTGTTAGCTATCAGAGCGGGGTGATTTGGCAGCCCAGCCCTCAGGCGGCAGCCTTAAAAGTTGGGGCCCTAGATGTGTTGACAAGACCCTTCCAAGGAGATACCAACAACTTGGTTTTATTATTGGAGCTGGTAGGAGCGAGAAGGCGGGGGAAGTGCCCACCAGCTCTTTCAGGCTCCAGGAAGGATTGCAGTTCGCACTTAGATGTGTGCTAATTAGAAGCAAGACCCTCAGGCAGCAGATAGTAAAGTGTGCACTCACTCTCCTGGGTGAGACTCAGAGATGAGAATTTGTGCCTGTTCCCTCTGCTCTGAGCCCCAGGGCATAGTCACAGAAAGTACTTGCAGGTCTGTTAACAACTGCTTCTTTGTTTGCTATAGTTGTGTAGATGTACTGTTGTTCTCTTAAGATGCTATGTAAGCCCCAAGTTCTAGCCACCCTTTTGAGTTACTCATCACTGAGTTTCTCCCATGTGTATGTAAGCTGTATGTGTTAATAAACTTGGCTTTGTTTTTCTGTTGTGAATCTCCCTTTGTCTAATTTACAGGCTCCCAGTGGAAGTACCCAGGAGGCCAAAGAAAGGGTTTTTTTTTCCCTCCTGTACACCTGCAAGGAGATGCTGTAAGTTGGGGTTAGAATGTCTGAGCGAAGACAAACCAAAAGAATTGAGGTGCTGTTTTGGGGGTCTTGCTATGACTAGAGGGAAGATGGATGGTGCTTTTGGAACAGGGATCACAGTGGCACAGAAGCAGAGTATAGTTGTGACAGCACGTTTACACTACTGTGGCTTTTGCTAAACACTCCTGATAAACAAGGAGAACCTCATACTTGGTGCTAATGTCATCACTCAAGTCAAAGGAGGCAATGGTGATAAATTTTGCTTACACTTGACTCTTGCACTTGGCAGACAAGAACTGGTTAGTCTCCTAGAAGCAATGGGAACCCTGGGAGAAAGAATTAATGTTGACCTTGGTGTAGAATTTGTGATCATGAAGATAGAAATCTGGCCTAGCCAAACATTGCCTTGTAGGCTGAAGAGAGGCAGGTTTTCATGGCCACAGGCTCCCACAGGCGTAAGGATGACATCTGTAATTTACCCAGACTTTATCAATGATTCCCTCAGCTATGGAATAGGTACTTGTTGTTATACCCATGTTACAGATGAGGATTTTGATGGCACAGGGAAACTGAGAAAAAGTGCCTAGTGTAACACGACCAGTGTGGCAATGTCGGGATTTGAGGAAGCCTAGACCACCAGGCTTCAGAGTTCAGGAAACGAACCACCAAAATTGACTGTCTTCTTAATACTTATTGTGTGGATCTATCCCTGATCATCGATGCTTTTCAATCATCTTTTTGATTTTCTGGACTCACTTTTACTGCTGTTGAGCTTGGTATACAGAACAAGAAGATTGGTGTAGATGAAAACACGAAGGTTTTGAAGTGGATGAAAAGATATTATTGGATATCCTTTCAATGGAATGCTGGAACCTTTGGACATTATTTGATTTTACAGATGTGTGCGTCTTTGCTTGCTTCTGATGGGGTTATTTTACAACTCTGTAGAGACAAAAGCTGACTTACAGGAGACTGATAGTAATACAAAGTGTTCCTTCCATTAAAATGCAGATGGGCTCCTGTGGAATGGGGTTGTTAATTGTCCTGTGGATATTGACCTGTTTTTCCAGTTTGCCTCTATTTGTCAATTTATTCCAGCATTAAAAAAAAATTTTTTTTATGTTGATTTTTGAGAGAGAGAGAGGGAGAGAACATGAGTGGGGAGGGACAGAGAGAGGGAGACACAGAATCCGAAGCAGGTTCCAGGCTTTGAGCTGTCAGCACAGAGCCCGATGCGGGGCTTGAACCCATGAACCATGAGATCAGGACATGAGCCAAAGTCAGACGCTTAACTGACTGAGCCACCTAGGAGCCCCTGTTCCAGCATTTCTTAACTGACTATAAATGCGTGGTAGTTTAAGTTCTCTTTTGAACTGGTTGTAGTATTATACCAGTCCCACCACCCATTAATGAGGTAAATAAAATATTTGACACATATTCTTTTGTATTATGTGGAAGTTGAAGAAAGATTCTCTATGACCACATTCTAGCCAGGCTCCTCTGAGCCCTTTTTTTGACTAGGCCTCAACCTTGGCCTATAAAGACTTGAGTGAAACACTAACATAATTGCCAACAGCATATGGCCACATCCCAACAATGACCTTAGCTAGGCCCCCTTAAACTGCCTGCCCGAGAAAACTCAAGGATCACAAAAGAACTTAGTTTGTTCGAGACAGCACCTGAGCCCTGGGCCCCTGTCTGCCAGTGTCTGTGGGAGGGCAGGAGCCTAACAGACCCAGATGGTTTCACATGGACTAGACCTCCTTTCTTGTAATTTTTCACTCTGTTCTGCTCTCTGGGTCTCTACTCCATTCTCCCTTTATTTTTTTTTCTTTCTTTTTTTTTTTTTTTAAACATTTATTTATTTTTGAGACAGAGAGAGACAGAGCATGAACGGGGGAGGGGCAGAGAGAGAGGGAGACACAGAATCGGAAGCAGGCTCCAGGCTCTGAGCCATCAGCCCAGAGCCCGACGCGGGGCTCGAACTCACGGACCGTGAGATCGTGACCTGAGCTGAAGTCGGATGCTCAACCGACTGAGCCACCCAGGCGCCCCTCCATTCTCCCTTTAAAATACACATTCACCCTGTGCAAATCCAAGCTTAGTTCAGTTCACGGTAGACTCTTTTCCCTATTGCGGAGTACATCACTATTTAAAATCTCCTTACCACTTTACCTAGGGCCCAGCTTTGTTTATTTTACCTTTGAAAAAATTATCTCCTAACATTGGTTAAAATCACTTAATTCTCTGCACTTCATGTTCCTTTCAGATTCCTCTTTAATTGTCTAATTGATTGAGAGGCATTGGGATAGAGGTCTCAAGGTTCTGGTATTGGTTGTTTTTAATGGCTTAGTTAATAACTCATTTACAAATAATATAGTACCATAAGGGCTCAGGCTGTGTAGGCAAAGAGTTTGGAGCTGAATCCTGATTCTGCCTCTTATTGGGTAAGTAGAAGGGAATGATCTGGAGAAGGAAGCAAAGGGAAGACATTTGATTTTGAGGTCAAAAGGAAGTCCTTACATGAGCTCTCACTTTAAAAAAACACACATAGGGGCCTCTGGGAGGCTCAGTCAGTTAAGCGACCAACCGACTCTTGATTTCAGCTCAGGTCATGATCTCACAGATCAGGTTTGAGCCCTACATTGGGCTCTATGCTGACAGTGCAGAGCCTGCTTGGGATTCTCTGTCTCCCGCTCTCTCTTGCCCTCCTTGTTCTCTCTCTCTTTCTAGAAACAAATTAACATTAATGGGGCTCAGTGGGTGGGTGGCTCAGTCAGTTGGGCGTCCGACTTCGGCTCAGGTCATGATCTTGTGGTTCGTGATTTCAAGCCCCGCGTCGGGCTCTGTGCTGACAGCTCAGAGCCTGGAGCCTGCTTTGGATTCTGTGTCTCCCTCTCTCTCTGCCCCTCCCCTACTTGTGCTCTGTCTCTCTCTGCCTATCAAAAATTTAAAAAAAAGTAAAAAAAAAAAAAAAAAAGATGAACACATATAAAAGGTGTCCAAAAGAGGTATTAAAAAATTATTCTGTCACTTGTTAAAATGATAAGGTAGACAAAATTCAGGACTAGGTACTGAGGTTCTGCAGTAGGGCAGGGACATTGGGCTTAGCTCTTAATTTAACAACAGGCAAAGTGGGACTTCCTAATGGAAGGGGTCAGTGGATAGAAAATTGCCAAGAAGAAGAATCACGAATAAGGGGGAATCTGGCTAACCCGACCTGATAGGGTTCTTGCTGGAGGCAGGTCAGGGCAGCCAGACATTCCCTGGGGGATGGCGGGGAAGGAAGAATCTGGTCAGATATCAAGGGGGATCTTCTATCAAGGGTGGGAGATTCTGGCTAAACCGACCTGAAAGGATTCTTGCTACAACTGGACTCTGGGAGAGCATACCCAAGGATGGGGCCCTCAACGGGCTCAGAGGAGCCTGGCTGAATGAAATTCAGGCAAGAAGAGAGTCTTTGTCAGTGGCTAGGACAGAGAGCAAATACAAAAGAGGGGAACTGGCCTGGAGTGAGGGTCAGTCTCTGCTGAGGTCCTTGAAAATATGAATGACAGAAGAAAGGATTTTTTTTTTTTTTTTTTTTTTTAAGATTCATTTCCAACAACAGAAGGGAGAAAGAAGACCGGACCACTCTGGTTCAATTGGACTTCTCTCTTCTCTTACCAAGGAAAACAGTCTCAGTTGGAAGGGTCTGAGGCAAGCTGAAGTTTTCAGTCAAGAGGAGATGACAGAGGTGTGTTCAACAGGGCAGGGAGACGCAGGGCCAGTGTTGAGTGGAGCCTGATGCCTGGAGATGATTTGTGTAGTTTTCAGGGAGCTGGCATGCCTCCCAAAGCTTCACCTGTGGTAATTCCCTGCCAAATCCTACACCGCGTTAGTAAAAGGATGATTTGTGAGCTGTTAGAATGGGGGCTTCTGCGTGTTCGCTGAGAGGCCATCAGGGCAGACTCATCCCATCTCCCACGGGGCAGGGGGTTGTCTTTGATGAAGTGCACGTTTGCTCCAGCACGGTTTTTGACAAAGATGCTCGTGAGACGCATGTGAACAAGTTGGAGAATTGCAGTCTCGATGACGTTGTAATTGCAAAACTTTCTGGATATGTTTATACTCATTTATACTTGAAGCGTGTGCTGATGCAATGAAGGGCCTGATCTCTCTGGGTCATTTTCCTTTTTTTAAAAAAAGCTTGCTTATTTATTTTTTGAGAGAGATACAGAGTGAGTGGAGGAGGGGCACAGAGAGGGAGACAGAGACAGAGAGAATCCCAAGCATGCTCCACACTGTCAGCACAGAGCCCCACGTAGGGCTCTAACCCAGGAACCACGAGAACATGATCTCAGCCAAAATCAAGAGTCAGACACTCAACCTACTGAGCCACCCATGTGCCCCAAGATCGTTTTCTTTTTCATCTCCTTTCTTCCCTAAGTGTCTGAGCTTGGGCAGATCGCTAAACTTCTCTGGCCTTTCAATATTATGTAAAAAAATGCCTCAATCTATGTATGACTACCTGAATAATTGGTTCATATATGCCTAGAGGGATATAATTTACCTCTGAGTTCTGTCCTTGATTCTGTTTGACGTTTTTTGTGATTGACTTAGATAATGGCAAGTTTCTAGATGATGCAAAGAGGTGGGAAAGCATATGAATGAGTTCTGGCCCCAGAATCGAACAATCTTGGATATGAACCTTGGGTCTGTCACTTCCCGATTGGATGTTGAGCAAGTCTCTTAACTTCACTAGCCTTGGTTTTCTTTTCCCTTAAATGAGAACGATAGTAACAACAACAACAATCACAAAAGACTTCGTGTAAAGACAAAACTACTATAGAAGATACTACATGAAACACATTTAGTTAATGAATCCTCCACTAACCATTAGCTGTTCATGTTATATTATTACTAAGCTGGGAACAGGAACGTTGGATAACATATCATGTTTCAGAATTATTGTAGGGTGAAACCAGGAGCTACTACCGAGAATCTAAAAGGCTTATGAACAACCCAGCATCTGGGATTCACTAATCCACTGCATGCGAACAGAATGGGAATGACCTGGTTTAAGAGCAGCTCCTGTCAAAAGCCTTTTAGGGGCTTTAGGTGACTGCTAGCTCAGAATGAATTGATGTGGCATGGCATCCAAGAAAGCTGATGTCTTAGGCTGGGTGAATGGGAGGGCAAAAGAAGCTACAGTTTAACAGTATTCTCACCCTAGTAAGGGAGAGCATGCCCACAGAGCTGTGCTCAGTTCTGCCCTTGTGTTTTTAACAAATGTTTATTTATTTATTGAGAGAAAGAGCACGAATGGGGGCAGGGCAGAGAGAGAGAGAGAGAGAGAGAGGGAGAGGGAGAGGGAGAATCCTAAGCAGGCTCCACGCTGCCAGCGCAGAGCCCAGTGCGGGGCTCGATCCCATGAACTGGGAGATCTTTACCTGGGCCCAAATCAAGAGTTGGATGCTCATCCGGCTGAGCCACCCGGGTGCCCTGCTCTTCTGTTTTTTATTGAAGAAGTAAGGTAGGAAGCTAGACTACCTGAGTTCAAATCCTTGCTCAATGAACTCGGGCAAGATATTTGATCTCTCTGTGCCTCCATTTTCTCATCTGTAAAATGGGAATAATAAAACTTGTACTTATCTCATAGGGCTGCTGTGAGGAGTCCATGGGATGTAAAAGTAAATATGTCATGCTTCCAAAGGTGTCTGGCTCATAGTAACTGCCAGTCTAAGAAGGACATTGTCAGTATCCCAACATGACACAGTCAGAATGGTGAGGGGTGCAGAATCAGTGTGACAGGCAGAATAGTGAATGGATTATCCTCCTCTTATCCCCCTACCTCCTGTCCCAAACACATATGCCACTCCCTTGATATAGGCAGGGCTTCACAGGTTTGGACTGTTGCCTAAATTGGAATGCTCAAGCTCACACCCTATCGGGTCTCTAGCACCAGACGTTAGAGATCATTTAGTTTAGGGCCCTCATTTAAAATATGCTCAAGGTCAAGTAGGAAGTTGAGAGCCGAGGTCCTCAAGCCCATGCCCTCTGCTTGTTTCACTCCCCACCTGCCTCCTTCCCTCCATCTGCTTGTCAAAGTCTTGCAAGCCCCAGCTCAACTCCCACCTCTTCTTAGAAGTCTTTTTTCAGATCCCCCAAGGTGAACTGGTCTACACTTTCCCCATAGCTACACCATGGCAAGCTCTGAACATTTTTTATAATACTTACCAGTCTTCTTGGTATTAGAATTCACCATCCATGCTTCTGTCTTCGCCCGGTTTGCCTGAAGAACAAAGAGACAATTTACTCACTTTGCATGGGCACTGTGTTCTGCTTACGTCAAGGCCATCATGAAACGCTCATTGACTTGATTATTAAGGTTGTGTAATGTGGACCATTTATCCTAGAAGAGAGAAGATTTAGCAGAATGGAACTGGGCCTCATGGGGAGGAAGGATTAGATTTAGCTGCTCCGTTCCAGAGAACAGAACGAGGACAAGCAGTAGAAGTCACCAGGGTGCAGATCTGATCTGTTTGGTTGGAGAGAATCCTTCACAGGACAGGCTTTTATTTATTTATTTGTTTGTTTGTTTATTTATTTATTTATTTATTTATTTATTTATTTATTTAAGTTTATTCATTGAGAGAGAGAGAGAGAGAGAGAGAGAGAGAGAGAGAGAGAGAGAACATGCACCGGGGAGGGGCAGAGAGAGAGGAAGAGAGAGAAGAGAGAGAATCCCAAGCAGGAATCCCAAGAGAGCCCGGCAGGGGGCTCCATCTCATGAAAACAGGAGATCATGAGCTGAGCCAAAACCAAGAGCTGGACATTTAACCGACTGAGCCACCCATGTGCCCCATGACAATCCTTGAATAAGGAGATGGGTGTCTCATGAGAAGTGAGATTCCATCAGTGAAATTGTTCAAGCAGAAGCGTCATGACCGCCGTCGGGGATGAGGAAGACAGGAATATAGGATACATCCCTGAGATTCCCTGTTGGCTCTCTGTGTTTCAACATCATAAAGATCTTGGTGCCATGTTAGGGTCGACGTGTAGTCGTCAGAGACACAGTATTATGAGGGGTGCACTAACAGGTTTGAGACCGAGTCCAGCAGACCTGCGCCCATGTACAGTTGGGTCTCAACTTGGCTCTCACCAGTCCAGTGTGCAGAAGGGACGGTACCTCCACAAAAAGCCAGCTCCTTTCCCCACTCCCTGTGTTGCTTGCAATATGCCCTCCCTCACCTTTCCCCGTTCTGCTCATTTCTGTCCTGTGCACCTGCAAGGTCAACTTCATGCTGAATTTTACTACAGTGAAAAGTCCTGAGTGTCTCACAGTTGTGTGCTGAAACCTCTCAGCTTAGCCTCGGGGTGTAGTGTTATATTCAAACCTTTTCGAGCATTTCCACATAAAGGCCCTGAATCCATCTTTTCTAGGCTCTTAGCCTTGGAGCTATAGTTTTTCTATTTCTTCTGGCCATTCCATTCCATTTTCAAAGTATGGGTCTAGCTGTTACTTTTCTGGCTGGGTCCCAGGTAGACTTTTGTAAGCTTCCAGCCACAACCTTTCCATTTTCATGGGCTTGTCACCGTCAAGTAGGCACCCCTCTGGTATTGCTCTCAGGATCCCGTTTTCCCCATTTTGGGGACTCCCATCTAAGACTCTCCCCAACTGCTGCATACCCAGGTGTTGATTGTGATCTCCCATTGACCCCTCTCCCCCAAGGTCTACCTAGTTTTCTTTACAACACGGTTTGGCTTCCTACCCATGGCCCTGAGTTCCTCTGGCATCTAGCCTCGTTCGTAAGGTTCTCGCTCAGACGGTTCAGGTCAGTAGAATATCCACCATTCATCAGCCTGGTACGTTTGCAATCTCCAAAGTATCTACCTTCATAACGTTCATTTCTAGGTAATATCAAACTTAAGAGTGGGTTCTATTTCAAAAGTTCATTTGTTTTTTTTTATTTTAAAATTTTTATTTATTATTTATTTGTTTATTTATTTATTTATTTAGAGAGCATGTAAACATGGGGAGAGGCAGAGGGAGAGAGAGAGAGAGAGAGAGAGAGAGAAAATCCCAAGCAGGCTCCCTGCTCAGTGTGAAGCCGGATGTGGGGCTTCATCTGATGACTCTGGGATTATGACCTGAGCCAAAATCAAGAGTCAGATGCTCAACCCAGGCGCCTCTCAAAAGTTCATGTGTAAAGGACTTGTTTAGAACTCACATTTTTTTCCTTGCCGTAATGTTCTTCATGGTGGTTAGTTTTGCCAGGCCAGTCCAGGAGAACCCATCTAACCTTCAGGATTAGGCTGGACTGCCAGGACCACAGAATGATTAGGAGTAATAATAGTTGAACAGAATACAGTTATGGAATAGAACAGTGTTTCTATGGGGAAATATTTTCAGAGTTCTAACTAAGAATGCTGGGATTCCTTTAACTGCCCGCAGTTTGCACCCTTAGTAAAAGAAAACAGAGCCACTGCAATTTAGGGAGGGGTTACTCTGCACCAGGCGGGGTAAACTCATTATGTGACTTATATGGTTTCATCCTCATGTCAACACTAATGGAGAGTGGTGTTGGTACTGCTATTAATCCACCTTTTGAAGATGAGGGAATGGAGGCCAAAAGAACTGATCTCAGTGACTTTGGACAGGAATTCTGGTAAAATAAAATCTGGTGAGTGCTAGGAAAGGCACAGGGATTCCAGAGGACGGAAGGGGTGAGAAGAGAATCAGATGGGGCGACAGAGGGAGTAAAGGTTGAGTCAGGGCTGGGGAAGGTGGAGGCAAGTGGCTGTGGACATGACAGGCAGATTGGCTCCGAGTAGGACGGTTATAGACAATATATATTCTCTTCCCCTGTGACATGTCTTTGGCAGACCCTGTTGGAAGGTGCTTGAAACAACAGAGAATAGCCACGGTCTGCCTATGAGAAGGAAGAGTGGCAATAGTTAGTTTCAGTCCTGGAGGAGATCCAGCATGATGTGGGGGAGCCCTTCATGGCCCCAGCTGTTCATTACCCCCTGTGCCCGTGTGCCTATGACTTTGTGCCCTCCCTTCAAGACTAGGATGCTCTGCCTTGTCCTTCGATTCTGGGCTAAGTTGTGTACCTTGCTTCAACCCTTACAATATGAAAGTCAGGACTGAAGCCCAGGCTTGGGGGACTTTTGTCCATTAGAGCTTGCTTTCTTGTACACACTGCATAGTAGCCATAACGACATGTCCAGGCCCGCCTGATGAGGCTGAGAGATACATGGAATGGAGTCCCAGCTGACCCAGAGGGATCCTGCCTTGATCAGCTAAACCCCACACATGAGCGAGGCCAGCTAAGATCAACAGAGCCACCTGGTCTATATCAGCTGAACCTTGCAGACTTCTGAAAAATAAGTGGTTTTATTTAATTAAACAAATCAAACTTTTAATTTTGAAATCCATGTAGATTTACATGCACTTGTAAGAAATAAAGATCCCATAAAAAAAAAAAAAAAAGATCCCATGCACCCTTTATCCAGTTTTCCTCAATGGTAACATCATGCAAAACTATAGTACAGTATCATAACCAGGATAGTGACATTGGCAGAGTCAAGATACAAAATACTTTCATCAGCATAAGGATCCCTCATGTTGCTATTTATGACTACATTCCCTTCCCTTTTGCTCCCACCCTCTCCGTAACCCCTGGAAACCCCCAATCTATCCTCTGTTTCTATTATTTTGTCATTTCAAGGATGTTATATGAATGAAATCATATAGGATGTAACCATTTGGAATTGGCTTTTTTTTTTTTTCACTGCATAATTCACTGGAGATATATACCTATGTTATCACATCTGTCAATAGTTTATTATCTTTTACTGCTGAGTAAAGTGTTCCAAGGTATGGATGTACTACATTTGTTTAACCATTCATCCATTGAAGGACATCTGGGTTGTTTCTAGTTTGGAGCTGTCATGAATAAAGCTGCTACAAACATCGGTGTACTATTTTTGTGTAAATGTAAGTCTTCATGTCTCTGAGATAAATGCTCAGGTGCTCAATTTCTGGGTCATAATGGCAGTTGCATGATTAGTTAAAAAAAAAAAGACCCTGCCAAATCCTACCCTTTTACATTACCACCAGCAATGTATTGGTGACCTATTTTCTCTGCATCTTTGTCAGGATTTGGTGTTTATTGTTGCTACTTTTTATGTTTGCCATTCTGGTAGGTAGGTCATGACTTCTTATAGTGGTTTCAGTGTGTATTTCACGGATGAGGCTGAGAGATACATGGAATGGAGTCCCAGCTGACACAGAGGGATCCCAGCCTTGATCAGCTAAACCCCACACAGAGGGAGGCCAGCCAAGATCAACAGAGCCACCTGGTCTATACTAGCTGAACCTTGCAGACTTCTGAAAAATAAGTGGCTAATAATGAAGAACATCTTTTCATGTGCTTATTTGTCACCTGTATATCTGCTCTGGTGAAATGTCTCTGTGTGTGTTTTGTCTGTGTTCTAACTGGATTGTTTGCTTTTTTTTACTGTTGAATTTTGAGAGTTCTTAATATATTCTAGATACTCATCTGGTTTTCACATATTTCTCTCCTACTCTGTACCTTGTCTTGTTATCTTCACAAGGTCTTCCACAGAGCAAATGTTTTAAATTTCGATGAAGTCCAATTTATTAGCTTTACCTTTTATGGATCATGTTTTGGGTGCCAAGGCTAAGATCTCTGCCTAGTTCTAGATCCTGAATATTTTCTCCTACTTTTTCTAAATGTTTTACAGTTTTACATTTTACATTTAAGTCTGCGATCCATTTTGAGTTCATTTTTGTATAAGGGGTGAGATTTAGGTTGAGGTTCATTTTCTGATCATGGCTGTACAATTACTCCAGCACCATTTGCTGAAAAGGCTATCTTTTCTCCACTGAGTTGCTTTTGCACGTTGTCAAAAATCAGTTTGGCATATTTGTGTGTATCTATTTTTGGTTTCTCCAGTATGTTCTATTGATCTATGGGTCTATCACTCCACCAATACCATACAATCTTGATTACTATGGATTAATTCCTTCCACTTTTTTCTTCTTTTTTTTTTCTTTTAGAAAGAGAGAGTACAAGTGGAGGAGATGGGCAGAGAGAGAGAATCTTAAGTAGGCTCTATACTAGCATGGAGCCCGATGCACGGCTCATCCCATGACACTGGGATCATGACCCAAGCCGAAATCAAGAGTTGGATGCTCAACCAACTGAGCCACCTAGGCACCTCTTTTTCTTCTTTTTAGCTATTCTAGTTCTTTGCCTTTCCATTTAAGTTGTAGAATAACTGCCTATATCTATAAAAAAATCTTGCCACGATTTTGATAGGACATGCATTGTATCTTGAAATCGATTTAGGGAAAATTGACATGTATCCTTATCCATATTCTATATTCCGTTTATGTTTATCTATCTTGATCTATATTAGCTATATCTTATCACTATCTACTTGTGTTCATTTATCTTTATCTACATATCTATATTTCATCTATATTGAATCTTCTAGTCCATGAACACACTATGTCTCTCCATTCAGATTTAAAAAATCTCTTTGATCAGCATTTCAGCATAAAAGTCCTGGGTATGTTTTGGTAGATTTACATCTAAGTGTTTCATTATTTTTGGGGTGATTGGCAAATGGTTATAAATATAAAATGGTTATAAATATAAAATGGTTATAAAATATAAAAATTATATTTTTTTAGTTTTGGTGTCCACATGTCCACTGCTAGTATACAGACATAAAATTGGTTTTTGTATGCTTGTCTTATATCTTGTATCTTTGCTGAACTTAGTACTAGGAGTTTTTGATTTTTTTTTTCTTTTTGCTTTGTTTTCTTTTTTCTTATTGCACAGGCTAACACTTCCAGCACCATGTTGAATAAGAGTGATGAGAGTGGATATCTTTGTATTATTGCTGATCTTGGGGTGGGGGAAGCATTCAGCCTTTCACCATTAAGTATAATGTTGCTGTAAGCTTTTGGTAGATGTTCTTACCAAATTGAGGAATTTCCCTTCTATTCATATTTTTCTGAAAATTTTTACCATGAATAGATGTTGAAATTTGTCAAATGTCTTTTCTGCATCAATTTATACGATCATGTAATTTTTCTTCAATAGCTTGTTAATATTATACTGATTAATTTTTGAATATTGAAATGGCCTTCCATCCCTGGAATAAACCCCATTTGGTCATGGTGCATAATTCTTTTTATGTGTTGCTAAATTCTATTAGATAATATATATATATTTTTAAGGATTTTATATCTATAATCAAGAGGGATATTGGTCTGTAGTTTTCTGGTTTTCTGCCTTTGTTTTTGGTATAAATCAAGCAAATTGGGAAATATTTCTTCCTTTTCTATATTCTGAAGAGATTGTGTAGAATTGGCATTAATTCTTCAAACATTTAGTAGAATTGTCTAGTGAAACCATCTGGGCCTGGAGATTTCGTTCTTTCTTTTAAGTTTATTTATTTATTTTGAGAGAGAGAATGCTGAGGGGGAAGAGAGAGAGGGAGAGAGATAGAACCCCATGCAGGCTCTGCACCATCAGCACGGAGCCTGATGTGGGGTTTGAACCCATGAACCGTGAGATCACGACCTGAGCCAAAACCCAGAGTCAGACGGCTAACCAACTGAACCACCCAGGCCCCCCATGAGATTTCTTTCTTTTGAGTTTTAAAATTATGAATTCAACTTCCTTATAGTTATGTGGTTATTCACATGGCTTATTTCATTTTGAGTGAGTTGTGGTGGTGTGTGTGTGTGTATGTGTGTGTGTTTAGGAATTGGTCTATTTCATCAAAGTTGTTAAATTTATGAGTGTAGAATTGTTTCTAGAATTATCTTATTATCCTTTTGATGTCTACAGGGGCTATAGTGAATCTCCTATTTTATTCCCAATATTGGTAATTTGTGTCTTCTCCCTCTTTTTCTTTGTTAGTCTTGTTAGAAGTTAGTCAATTTCATTCTTCTTTTCAAAGAACCAACTCTTGATTTTCTCTATTGTTTTAAATTTCATTGATTTTTGTCCTTATTATTATTTTTAATTTAATTTTTTATTTTTTTAAATTTACATCCAAATTAGTTAGCATATAGTGCAACAATGATTTCAGGAGTAGATTCCTTAGTGCCCCTTACCCATTTAGCCCATCCCCCTTCCCACAACTCCTCCCGTAACCCTCAGTTTGTTCTCCATATTTGAGTCTCTTCTGTTTTGTCCCCCTCCCTGTTTTTATATTATTTTTGTTTCCCTTCCCTTATGTTCATCCGTTTTGTCTCTTAAAGTCCTCATATGAGTGAAGTCATATGATTTGTCTTTCTCTGACTAATTTCACTTAATATAATACCTTCCAGTTCCATCAACATAGTTGCAAATGGCAAGATTTCATTCTTTTTGATTGCTGAGTAATACTCCATCGTGTATATATACACCACATCTTCTTTATCCATTCATCCATCAATGGACATTTGGGTTCTTTCCATACTTTGGCTAATGTTGATAGTGCTGCTATAAATATTGGGGTGCATGTGTCCCTTTGAAACAGCACACCTGTATCCCTTGGATATATGCCTAGTAGTGCAATTGCTGGGTCGTAGCGTAGTTCTATTTTTAGTTTTTTGAGGAACCTCCATCCACACTGTTTTCCAGATTGGCTGCACCAGCTTTCATTCCCACCAACAATGCAAAAGATATCCTCTTTCTCCACATCCTCGCCAACATCCATTGTTGCCTGAGTTGTTAATGTTAGCCATTCTGATGGGTGTAAGGTGGTATCTCAACGTGGTTTTGATTTGTATTTCTCTGATAATGAGTGATGTGGAGCATTTTTTCATGTGTAGGTTGGCCATATGGATGGCTTCTTTGGAGAAGTGTCTATTCGTGTCTTTTGCCCATTTCTTCACTGGATTATTTGTTTTTTTTGTGTGTTGATTTGATAAGTTCTTTATAGATTTTGGATACTAACCCTTTATCTGATATGTCATTTGCAAATATCTTCTCCCATTCTGTCAGTTGCCTTTTAGTTTTACTGATTGTTTCCTTTGCTGTGCAGAAGCTTTTTATTTTGATGAGGTCCCAGTAGTTCATTTTTGCTTTTGTTTCTGTTGCCTCTGGAGACGTGTTGAGTAAGAAGTTGCTGTGGCCAAGATCAAAGAGGTTTTTTCCTGCTTTCTCCTCGAGGATTTTGATGGCTTCCTGTCTTACATTTAGGTCTTTCATGTATTTTGAGTTTATTTTTGTATATGGTGTAAGAAAGTGGCCCAGGTTCATTCTTTGGCATGTCACTGTCCAGTTTTCCCAGCACCACTTGCTGAAGAGACTGTATTTATTCCATTGGATATTCTTTCCTGCTTTGTCAAAGATTAGTTGGCCATACGTTTGTGAGTCTATTTCTGGGTTCTCTATTCTGTTCCATTGATCTGAGTGTCTGTTCTTGTGCCAGTACCATACTGTCTTGATGATTACAGCTTTGTAGTATAGCTTGAAGTCTGGGATTGTGATGCTTCCCACTTTGGTTTTCTTTTCAAGATTGCTTTGGCTATTTGAGGTCTTTTCTGGTTCCATACACATTTTAGGATTATTTCTTCTAGCTCTGTGAAGAATGCTGGTGTTATTTTGATAGGGATTGCATTGAATATGTAGATTGCTTTGGGTAGTATCAACATTTTAACAATATTTGTTCTTCCTATCCAGGAGCATGGAATCTTTTTCCATTTTTTTGTGTCTTCTTCAACTTCTTTCATAAGCTTTCTACAGTTTTCAGTGATTAGATTTTTCACCTCTTTGGTCAGATTTATTCCTAGGTATTTTGTAGTTTTTGGTGCAACTGTAAATGGGATCGATTCCTTGATTTCTCTTTCTGTTGCTTCATTGTTGGTGTATAGGAATGCAACTGATTTCTGTGCATTGATTTTTATCCTGCAATTTTGCTGAATTCATGACTCAATTCTCGTAGTTTTTTGGTGGAATCTTTTGGGTTTTCCATATAGAGAATCATGTCATCTGCGAAGAGTGAAAGTTTGACCTCCTCCTGGCCAATTTGGATGCCTTTTATTTCTTTGTGTTGCCTGATTGCAGAGGCTAAGACTTCCAATACTATGTTGAATAACAGTGGCAAGAGTGGACATCCCTGTCTTGTTCCTGACCTTAGGGGGGAAGCTCTCAGTTTTCCCAAATTGAGGAGGATATTAGTGTTGGGTCATTCATATATGGCTTTTATGATCTCGAGGTATGCTCCTTTTATCCCTACTTTCTTGAGGGTTTTTATCAAGAAAGGATGTTGTATTTTGTCAAATGTTTTCTCTGCATCTATTGAGACGATCGTATGGTTCTTGTCCTTTCTTTTATTGATGTGATGAATCACATTAATTGTTTTGGGGATATTGAACCAGCCCTGCATCCCAGGTATAAATCCCACTTGGTCATGGTGAATAATATTTTTAATGTATTGTTGGATATGGTTGGCTAATATCTTGTTGAGGATTTTTGCATCCATGTTCACCAGGGAAATTGGTCTATAGTTCTCCTTTTTAGTGGGGTCTCTGTTTGGTTTTGGAATCAAGGTAATGCTGGCTTCTTAGAGTTTGGAAGTTTTCCTTCAAGAGAATAGCTGTTAACTCTTCCTTAAATGTTTGGTAGAATTCCCCTGGAAAGCCATCTGGCCCTGGACTCTTGTTTTTTGGCAGATTTTTGATTACTAATTCGATTTCCTTACTGGTTATGGGTCTGTTCAAATTTTCTATTTCTTCCTGTTTCAGTTTTGGTAGTGTATATGTTTCTAGGAATTTGTTCATTTCTTCCAGATTGCCCATTTTATTGGCATATAATTGCTCATAATATTCTCTTATTATTGTTTTTATTTCTGCTGTGTTGGTTGTGATCTCTCCTCTTTCATTCTGGATTTTATTTATTTGGGTCCTTTCCTTCTTCTTTTTGATCAAACTGGCTAGTGGTTTATCAATTTTGTTAATTCTTTCAAAGAACTAGCTTCTGGTTTCATTGATCTGTTCTACTGTTTTTTGTTTTTTTGTTTTGTTTTTTGTTTTTTTGTTTCAATAACATTACTTTCTACTCTAATCTTTATTGTTTCCTGTCTTCTTCTGGTTTTGGATTTTATTTGCTGTTCTTTGGCGTAAGGTTAGGTTGTGTATCTGAGATCTTCCTTCTTTAGGAAAGCCTGGCTAGCTATATACTTTCTCTTATGACTGCCTTTGCTGCATCCCAGAGGTTTTGGGTTGTGGTGTTATCATTTTCATTGACTTCCAGATACTTTTTAATTTCCTCTTTAACTTCTTGGTTAGCCCATTCATTCTTTAGTAGGATGTTCTTCAGTCTCCAAGTATGTACCTTTCCGTATTTTTTCTTGTGGTTGATTTTGAGTTTCATAGCGTTGTAGTCTGAAAATATACACGGTATGATCTCGATCTTTTTGTACTTACTTTGGGCTGATTTGTCTCCCAGTATATGGTCTATTCTGGAGAACGTTCCATGTGCATTGGGGAAGAATGTATATTCTGCTGCTTTGGAATGAAATGTTCTGAATATATCTGTTAAGTCCATCTGGTCCAGTGTGTCATTCAAAGCCATTGTTTCCTTATTGATTTTTTGATTAGATGATCTGTCCATTGTTGTAAGTGGGGTGTTGAAGTCTCCTACTATTATGGTATTACTATTGATGAGTTTCTTTATGTTTGTGATTAATTGATTTATATATTTGAGTGCTTTCACATTTGGCGCATAAATGTTTACAATTGTTAGGTCTTCTTGGTGGATAGACCCCTGGATTATGATATAATGCCCTTCTGCCTCTCTTGATACAGTCTTTACTTTATTTTTTTTTTTTATTATTTTTTTTTTTTTAAATTTTTTTTTTCAACGTTTTTTATTTATTTTTGGGACAGAGAGAGACAGAGCATGAACGGGGGAGGGGCGGAGAGAGAGGGAGACACAGAATCGGAAACAGGCTCCAGGCTCCGAGCCATCAGCCCAGAGCCTGACGCGGGGCTCGAACTCACGGACCGCGAGATCGTGACCTGGCTGAAGTCGGACGCTTAACCGACTGCGCCACCCAGGCGCCCTGATACAGTCTTTATTTTAAAGTTTAGATTGTCTGATATAAGTATGGCTACTCTGGCTTTTTTTGTTGACCATTAGCATGATAGATGGTTCTCCATCCCCTTATTTTCAATGTGAAGGTGTCTTTAGGTCTAAAGTGGGTCTCTTGTAAACAGCATATAGATGGATCTTGTTTTCTTATCCATTCTGTTACCCTACGTCTTTTGATTGGCGCATTGAGTCCATTGACGTTTAGAGTGAGTAGTGAAAGATATGAATTTATTGCCATTATGATGGTTGTAGAGTTGAAGTTTCTGGTGGTGTTCTCTGGTCCTTTCTAATCTTTGTTGCTATATATATAAATATATATAATCTTTTCTCCCCTCAGAGAGTCCCCCCTTAAAATTTCTTGCAGGGCTGGTTTAGTTGTCACAAACTCCTTTAATTTTTGTCTGGGAAACTTTTTATCTCTCCTTCTATTTTGAGTGACAGCCTTGCTGGATAAAGAATTCTTGGCTGCATATTTTTCTGATTCAGCACACTGAATATATCCTGCCACTCCTTTCTGGCCTGCCAAGTTTCTGTGGATAGGTCTGCTGCATACGTGACCTGTCTTCCCTGGTAGGTTAGGGACTTTTTTTCCCTAGCTGCTTTCATGAGTCTCTCCTTGCCTGAGTATTTTGTGAATCTGACTATGATATGCCTTGTTGATGGTCGGTTTTTATTGAATCTAATGGGGGTCCTCTGTGCTTCCTGGATTTTGAGGTCTGTGTCTTTCCCCAGGTTAGGAAAGTTTTCCACTATGATTTGCTCACATAACCCTTCTACCCCTATTTCTCTCTTCCTCTTCCGGGACCCCTATGTTTCTGATGTTCCTTTTTAATGGGTCATTGATTTCTCTAATTCTTAAATCGTGCTCTTTTGCCTTGATCTCCCTCTTTTTTCTGCTTCATTATTGTCCACAATTTGTCCTCTATATCACTGATTCTCTGTTCTGCCTCATCCATCCTTGCCACCACCGCATCCATCCGTGATTGAAGCTCAGTTATGGCATTTTAAATTTCATTTTGACTAGTTTTTACTTCTTTCATCTCTGCAGAAAGGGATTCTAATCTATTTTCGACTCCACCTAGTATTCTTATTATCGTGATTCTAAATTCTGGTTCAGACATCTTGCTTGTATCGGTGTTGGTTAAGTCCCTGGCTATCGTTTCTTCATGCTCTTTCTTTTGGGGTGAATTCCTTCATTTTGTCATTTTGAAGGGAGAAAATGAATTAATGAGGTAGAAAAATTAAAATTAAAAAAATTAAAATTAAAAAATTAAACACACACACACACACACACACATCGAATAAATAATGCTAGATCCTAGGTGTGTTTTGGTCTGGGTGTTTAAAGTGGCCTGACAGATTAGAGAAAAAGAGGGGGGGGAAAAGGAAATCGTTTGAGAATTTGGAAAAATTAATACACTGAAGTAGACTAAAAGGAGATGATGGGAGTAAAATAGAATTTGAAAAAATTTACACAAAAGTAAAGAATATAGTAGAAAAAAACTAAAGAAAAATATTTTTAATAAAAATTGAAAATAAAAATGGATTTTTTCTCTTTCTGTATTCAAGAAAAAGAAAAGAAGTGAAAAAGAGAAAAAAAAAGAAAGAAAATTGAATAGATGGACCTGCTAACAGATTGAAATACGACTGGAATTACTTCATTTTCCCCTAGAAGTCAGACTATGAAGTGCTTTATAGTCCATAAACTAAGCAGGTGGCGAGACCTGTGTTTTTGAAGGGCGAGGTTGGCCCAGTTGGGCGGGGCTTAGTGTAACGGCTCCGTTCTCCACTAGATGGCGCTGCTAGCCTACTGGGGTGGATTGTTGCAGAGTGCGTAGGTGCGTATGCGCATGCGCAGGTACGGTGAAAATGGCGTCAGTCTCTAGTATGGGAACTCGGTTCTCTCTGATCAGCAGTTGCGCACCCGTCCTCTGTCTTCAGCTTTCGTCCACTCCCTGCTTCTTCACTGTGTGTGACAAAGCCCCAGGCAGTACCTTTCTCCTGAGTTTTGTCTCAGATGCGACTGTTTTCCCCGGCCCCTTGCTTCTAAAGGACTGTCATTTTGACCCGTTCTGCCCCTCTGCGGGAGGGTCTCACTGAGCAATGGCCGAATGTCGGCTGCACCCAGGAACGCTTGCTGGACCCTGCTGCTGCCGGTGCCCTGAGACTGCGGCCAGGTGCCAGCCCGCCCCAGAAAAAGTTCTCGAGATAGTGTAGCAGCAGCTTTTCAGGGATTATGGAAAATCACAACACACATCTGGCACCAGGCTTCACCCTCAATGACCTTGCCCCAGTACCAGTGAATGTGGCCGCCTTCTGGGGTCTGCTGGGACCAGGTGGCTTCAACAGTCTCTACCAAATGTCCTTCCAGCAGTGGAACCGCTTTTCCCTGTGTGGCCCGAGAACCTCCCGGACCCCACTCTGTTCCTGGGGATTCGCCCTTCCCACCAGAGCACCGCCAGGTATGGAGCTGCGGAGTTGCAGGCTTTGTGCTCCCCTTGTTTACAGTCTTAATGGAATTTAAACCGTCTCCTTTCCCTTTTCTCTCCTTTTAGTTTAGTCCCTGCGGCTGTTTCCAATTTTCTACTTTTTCTCCAGCTGCTTTGGGGGAGGGGTGCTTTTCTTGTATTCTTACCCCCCCACCCCCCGCCCTGCCTCTGTCCTCTCTCCACCCACAAAACACCTCCCTTCCCACGGCTTCTCGCTCCCCAAGTTCACCTCTCTGCGCCACGTACCTGCTGAATTCTGTGGTTCGGGTTGTGCAGATTGTTGTGTTCATCCTCAGATCAGTTTTCTAGGTGTGCAGAATGGTTTAGTGTTGGTCTGGCTGTATTTCATGGATGCGAGACACACAAAAACTTCCATGTTGTTCTGCCATCTTGGCTCCTCCCGATTTTTGCCCTTATTTTTATATTTTCTTCCTTCTGCTTGCTTTGAGTATGTTTTCTTTTTTCTTTTTTCTAGGTCCTTGAGGTGGGAGCTTAGATTATTGATTTGAGACTTTTCCTCTTTTCTAATGTATGCGTTTAGTGCTATGCATTTTTTTTTTAGCACTGCTTTACTGTGTCTCGCAAATTTTAATATGTTACATTTTCATTTTTACCCAGTTAAATGTACTTTTTGATTTCCCTTGAGATGTCTTTGATCCACAAATGATTTGGAAGTGTGTTGTTTAGTTTCCAAGTATTTAGCTATTTTCCTAATATCTTTCTGTTATTAACTTTTTAGCTTTGTTCCATTTTTTTTTTCAGTTCCTTTGAATTTGTTGAAGTTTGTTTTATGGTCCAATATATAGTGCATTTGGTATGTGTTCAATGTGTATTAGAATGATAATGTATATTCTGTTGTTGGGACAGGTGTTCTAGAAATGTCAATTAGGACCTATTGGCTAATGGTATGGGAGAGTTCTTCAGCACTCTTGTTCATATTTGCTTTAGTTGTTATATCAATTATTTAGAGATGCTGGCATCTCCAAACACAATTGTGGATTTGTCTATTTCTCCTATCAGTTTTTTCTTCACATATTTTGCATCTCTGTTGCTTCATACATACACAGAATCACTATGACTTCTTAGTGGATGAACTCTTTTAACATTGTATAAAGTACCTTTCTGTCTCTGGTAATTTTCTCTTCTCTGAAGTCTGCGTTATCTGATATTAATATAGACACTCTTGCTTTCTTTTTATTAATGCTTCAGTGACATATATTTCCCCCATCCTTTTACTTTCACTCTGCCTATATCATTATTCAAAATAGATTTGTTGTAGACAGCAAATACAGTTGAGCAGGTCATATTTTATTTTATTTTATTTTATTTTTTTAACGTTTATTTATTTTTGAGACAGAGAGAGACAGAGCATGAACGGGGGAGGGTCAGAGAGAGGGAGACACAGAATCTGAAACAGGCTCCAGGCTCTGAGCTGTCAGCACAGAGCCCGACACGGGGCTCGAACTCATGGACCGCGAGATCATGACCTGAGCCGAAGTCGGCTGCTTAACTGACTGAGCCACGCAGGCTCCCCGAGCAGGTCATATTTTAAAATCCAATCTGCAACTTCTGTCTTTTAATTGGTGTCTTTAAACCAGTTGTATTTAATGTAATTATTGACATGTTATGGCTTAACGTATTTTGTTTTTTGTTTTCCACTTGTTCTCTGCTTTTTGTTTCTCTGCTTACTTTTTTCTGCCTTCTTTTGGCTTAGTTAAACATTTTTCCATTTTGATTTATTAGTGGTGTTTTTGAATGTATAGCATTTTTAGTGGTTGCTGCAGGTGTTATACTATATATGCATAACTTATTAGAGTCAACTGGCATCATTTTACCAGTTTGAGTGAAGTATAGAAACCTTTCCTCCCTTCACATGTAGTTACCTTCCTTTTTTGTAATTGTCTTAAATATTTCCTCTATGTACATTAAGAACTACATCAGTGTTATAAATTTTGCTTCAGCCATCAAACATAATTATGAAAACTCAAAAGGAGAAGGAAAGCTTACTGTATTTGTACATATTTTTGCTTACTGTGTACTCTCTTCTTTGCTTCTTGATGTTCCAAGTTTCCTTCTCTTATTTCCTTTCTGTTTGGAGAACATCCAACATTCTTTTAGGACAGTTCTACCGGGAACACATTTTCTTAGTTTTCCTTCATCTGAGAATATCTTGATTCCTCCTTAATTCCGGAAGGATATCGTTTCTGTACATAGATTTCTGGATTGACAGTTCTATTCTTCCACCACTGGAAAAATATTTTGCCAAGTCCTTTTGGTACCCATGGTTCCTGGTGAGAAATCTGCCCTTCTGATTGTTTTGCCTCTGTTTTCGTCTGGCTGGTTTCAAGATTTTCCCCCATATTTTCAGCTTTCAGGAGTTTGGCTGTGACGTGTCTTGGGGCGCATTTCTTTGGGTTTGTCTGGTTGGCGGTTTGCTCAAATGTCTCTTGGCAAATTTGTTTTATGTGTCTTGGCAAATTTAGGAAGCTTTCAACCATTATTTCTGTGATAATACCTCGTTTTATCTCTGTCTTCTTTCTTCTCTCCTTCTGGGACTCTGATGACATGGGTATTAGATCTTTTGCCGTTGTCCACAGATCCTGGAGGTCCTACGTACTCTCCACTGACACTGTAGTGAACGTGGTTTTATCAGCTCTGGGTGATGGTGAAAATCATGACTCTCCACTGGGCCTGTTCTGATGCCATCCCGGCAGGGAAAGGAGAGGCTCCTCTTTACTCCCAGGTGGAGAAGGAAGTCCAGGCTCCTCCCATGTTCTGTACCAGAGATCTGTTCAGTTTAAGGAGGCCCACCTTGCTCCCAAATGCCAGGCAGAGATCTGGAGAGATTGAGAGCATCAGCAGCTTGCAACGTCACTGCTAAATGGGTTCTGCACAGGCCAATGAGTCCTTGCTCCCTGCTGCACCAATGACTTTGCTGGTGTCTTTTGTTTATGCTTGTAGCTCAGGTTATCTTTCCTGTGGCCACTGGATCCACTGGTCTGGTGGACCTTACTGAAGGATGTATAGGATGTTTCCGTTCTGTGGTGTTGTTAAAAATTCTCCAGAACAAAGCAAAACAAAACAAAACAAAACAAACCTTGAATGTATATAATTGAGCACCTGGGCAATGGTATCTGTAGAACAAATCCCTAGAATTAGATTTATTAGATCAAAAGGTATACTTCACAAACCATTCTTAGGAGATAATCCCTAGGTGCATTAATTTTTTCCCTATGGTTAGGCTAGATCTTTGTTTCTTCGAGGTCTCTTACCTTTTGAAAATGCATTTTCTTTCATACAATTATCTTGAGGTTGTTTATACAATTTCACAATTTGGTTGCCCCTAGCAATCACAGTTTTTTTTTGCAGGTGTCCAACCACTTCTTTAATGCACAAGCCTAGCTCACTTTATCCTGACCCCCCAGATCTTATAACATTGGAAGAGCTGAATTTACTTCTCAAACCCTATCTATCTGTGACTTATAGAACAAAAACACACCCAGATTTGTTTTGTCTTCTTCCTCCTTGTATTTACTTTGGCGAATCCACAGGGACTACCAACCAAATGTGGGTTTTCTGAATAGTGTTTATCAAACTTTTAAAATTTAGCATATGTTTATAAACTTGCTAAGGATATTCATACTGGAGACAGGTGCCACATTCTTCATAAAATAGTTATGAGGGTTTGGGGGGAAATGTATTATGAGATTAGAGGAGATTTAAATTAGACTTAAATTATGAGATTTAAATTAGACTTTAAAACACATACTTCTATCTGAGCTCCCTTCCCACCCTTCCCTCTCCATCCAGAATTACAGTGAAAAAATAAAATGGCATAAACCCATAAGGACAAGGAGAATTGGAGGGGAGACAGGAGTAGAGAAGAGATGTGGTCACACCTGGGAGATGAAAAGTGTTTTGAAGGATGGTAACTGACTTAGCAGATAGAAGTGGCTGAAACCCGAGTGTGCCTATGGAAAGGAAGATTGATGAGCATCAAGAGATTTGTTCCCTAGACCTCCTTGAAGGGTTCTAGAATTGGAGACATTAGGACAAGTGGAAGGAACTGGGGTGAGCAATGGGACTAAGAAGAGGGAGATGGTTTGAAAGTTTCCCTAAGGATTTATTATACCTCTGAACCATTATGGGACAACCTGTCTCTAATCCCTGTAGAACAGGGAGTTCCTTCTCTGAAGACACTGACAGTATCTTTGGCTCTGGGACATGCTAGTTGTTGAGTCCCCATCATCCTCCCCACATCCACTATGGTGACAGGTGTACTACTCGACCCAGTTCGCCACCTCCATCATGTTGGAGAAGATCAGAGTGAAAAGTCAGTGGAAAAATTCAATGGCCCCAGAGAAAATACTCACACATAGTGACAGCTGGGAGGAAGGTATGTATCTCCTAACAACAGAGTGACTTAACACCTGATCAGAATGATATTCTGCTGGCCACAAGGTGACAGTTCTGATCCAACCACACAGCCTTTCCAAACAACTTCGTGGTGTCTCATTTTTAAGCCAAGGATCATCAGACTCTTGAAAGGCACCACCAAAATAAGAGATCAAAGAGTGTGTGTGGGAAAACTATCAATTAGAAGAAAAAGAATATGTAAGGTAAGGGCAAAAAATTGAAAAAAAAATTACAATTATCTTTAGAGAGATGAGAAGATATTGCAGCAATTAAGTAAGAATGGATGCCATTAAAACAAACAAACAAAAACAGGGAAATATCAGAAAACAAGAAAGAGCTCTTAGAAATTAAAATTCTTTAATTTTAATTAAATTAATTCCACTGGCTGGCTCAGTCAGTGGAATGTGTGACTCTTGTTCTCGGGGCTGTGAGTTCAAGCCCCACGTTGGGTGTAGAGATTTCTTAAAAATAAAATCTTTCTTTAAAAAAAAGAAATTAAAAAGATTAGAATAGAAATAAAAAATTCAACAGAGTTTGAGAAATCAAACTGAGGAATTCTTACATAAAGTAATAAAAAAAAAACCCGGAAAAGAGGACACTAGGTTGACTCATTCCTCTTTGGCAATCCACTTTTCTCTTGTGTCTCTTCCATTCCTAGACTTTCCTGTAGTTGGATTTGTCTTTTGATACATTTCCGGTCAAGTTGAAATCTGCAGGAGATTCCTAGAAAGGCTTTGTTTTCCTGATACAAATGCCACCCTTTCTGCTTCTTTTCCCATCCTTTTCATTCCCGCCTTGAATGTAGATGTGATGGCTGGAACTACAGCAGTTATCTTGGGCCATGGGAGACAGACCAAGAGAGTCCAGGAGCTCTTTGCCCTGACATTCATAAGCCTCTGAAATAATACCAGTCTAACTACCTCTTGACTTCCTGTGTGAGGAAAAAACCAAACCCTAATGTGTTTAAGCTCTTTGGTTGGATATTCTTTTACTCGTAGCTGAATCCTATTCCCAAATGCAGAAAGAAAAGTTGAAAAACTAGAGTATTGGGGTGCCTGGGTGGCTCCCTCGGTTTGAGCATCCACCTCTTGATGTTGGCTCAGGTGATGATCTCACATTTGTGAGATGGAGCCCTGTGTCCATCAAGCCAGGCTCAGCGCGGAGCTCCTTGGGATTCTCTCTCTCCCTCTCTCTCTGCCCCTCGCCCCTCATTCTCTCTCTCTCTCCCTCTCTCTCTCAAAGTAAATAAATAAACATTAAAAAACCACTAGAATATCTGTTCAACTGGTCCAATATTCAACTCTAAGGAGTTTTGGAAAGAGAAAACAGAGATAATGAGTGGGAAAAAATTATCAGTGGAATAATAGAAGAAAACACCCCAGAACTAAGCTTTCATATCTCGAAACAACACATTGGCCCAAGTCACTAAAAATCACCAGGATGTAGATTGGAAGTACTTCACAGTTTGCTTTCAGATAAACGGACCAGAGGTCAGGAAATTGGCTTTACTACGATAAAAGAGCGTATAGTAAAAAGAGTTAACATTGCATAGATATTCTAAAGGTTTGTCAATAAACATTAAACCAAAAATGTTATATTTTAAGAAGTTGGGAACCTGTGGAAATGTAGTATCTGGCATCTGTTCAATAAAGTAGTTTAAATTTGGTTGATTGGTTCATGCCTGGAAATTGGCATGTTTTGTTTTCGAATTTGGTAATTTTGAAAAACTATGCACGTTAAAATCATACAGACCTGGTTCTGATCCCAGTTGCACGGTGCATGCAATTTTCTTAACTTCTTTGTGCCTTTTTCCTCCTCTGCATGGCTACTTTAGAGATTATTGTGGGACTAATTGGAATTCTGTATCTGAAACTCCTGGCATAGAGCTGGCATTTCTTAAATATTAATTCCCTTTAATGACATTTCTTGAATTGAGATTCTACCTGTACACACACACTATTGCCTTCCATTCTTCCCTTGTCTTAGTTCATAAGAACTCTAATTACCAAGATGATGAAGATTATCCAGTCTGTTGGTTCCCAGCCTGGGATTCCTCAGCCCTGGGGAAGTTGTAACTAGGGTCTGATTATTACCTTCAATAATCAAAAGCATCCCAGAAATCATACATGGCCTGGGTGTTGGGAAAAGGAGCTATCAAGTGTTTTTGCTTTTGTCTAGGATGTAAACTCATTGTGGTAACTCTGGTTGCTTCATGATGATCAGAAGCTCTGGTGGGTGTTTATACATCTGATAACTAAAGGTAGAAAAATTATTAGTTAAATTTTTAGAGATGCCATTTGGAAGGCAATACCTTTTTTGTTTTTAATGTTTATTTATTTTTGACAGAGAGACAGAGTGTGAGTGGGGGAGGGACAGAGTGAGAGGGAGACACAGAATCCGAAGCAGGCTCCAGGCTCTGAGTTGTCAGCACAGAGCCCGATGCAGGGCTTGAACTCACAAACCATGAGATCGTGACTTAAGCTGAAGTTGGACTCTTAACCGACTGAGCCACCGAGATGCCTCTAGAAGACAATATCTTTAAAATTCATGGGATTTATAGTGAAAATAGTGAAGAGGGTAGTCATTCTGGGGGAGTAAGGTCCACAACGATTATGTAACTTGCTCAAGTTCACACAGTGGGTTAACAGCAGGGCCAGGGCTAGAACTGCTTTCTCCTGATGCCTAGTTGACAGCATGTTTCACTACTAACAGAAGGTCTCCAAGACCATCTTCTCTTCCCACGGCCCTATGTATGGTGACAGATGTCAACCGGACTTACTGTAGTGATAATTTTGTAACGTATACAAATATTAAACCTTTATGTTGTACACCTGAAGCTAATATAATGTTATGTGTAAATTATACCTCAATTAAAAAATTTACTGCTTCGGAAACTTGAAAGCCAGGATATTACAGTGTCAAGGGTACCTGAATTCTTCTATGTGCTTGGACCCCCAAAAATCACGGGAAGGAAGAAAGTATTCCTGGCAATGTGTCCTGATTTACAGGCACGATCAGAAATTTCTCTCTTGTTTCCTTTTGTCGATTAGAGAAGTTTGTATCTTTGAAGATTTAAAATGCTTGGTTACTTAAGAGAAAGAGAAAATTCTATTGCTTGCTTCTATTGTTTTTGTGCCTGTGAAAAAAACCAGGTTTTCAGCCAACGCAAATCAACGTGGCTGAAATTCCCACGAGAAAGTAGACCAGGCATGAGAACTGAGTATGTACCTGTCTGGAAGCCAGAGCCTTTGATAAGCAAGAGAACCAGGAAGAAAACTGCTTAGCTAAGCTGTGATCACAAGGTGGCGCCACACACACGCTCGTCAAATCCAACCATTTTTCTAATTCTGGGGAATTTTTCCTGATTTACTGAAGCAGGAAAAAAAAAAAAAAAAAAACACCCACAAAAAATATGGGTAGGTCCAATACTTCAGCTTGGAACAGGCGGTTCAAAGTCCCAAAGCACTTGCCGTCTTTAATTGTGTGGCAGAGAATCCCCTTGTGTTCTCTGGGTTCACTGAGTCAATAAGGAGCTTGCTGACTCAAGTGAGTGGGGACTCAGGAAGTGACTGGCTCCAGCAGCAAGAAAGGCTGGAGTTACTCTGTGGGGGCAAATCAACCCCAGGATTCGGGCTCTAGCAGAGGCTAACACTTGGGTGGACTCCTTTATGTCTGGCCATCTGACCTTAGGGGAAAGGCAATTTCCATTTCTATACGGGGAAACTCATTTCCTTTGTTGCTTCCTTTATTTTGTTTTCCTCCCAAGAATTGTGAGTTTTCAACCGGTTGGGGCCTGGGAGGAAGGGATGGTTGGAGCGTGAGCCAACAATGTCCTTTCTTCCATCCTACCCCTCCCCAACTCTAACACCTTAACCTACCCCTTTCCTCCAAAGGAAAAATGCAAGTAGTATATCCATGCCCACGGACATCATGGATTTTCCTGCTAGTCCTGATTTAAAATATCTTGAAAGTTTGCTCTCAAAGGACTGCTTTGTATTAAAGGAGAAAATAAAACCCGTGCCTACTACCCTAAAGCTCTTCCTGGTCCCACAGGAAGCAACCTGGGCTACCTGCCTCTGGCACCTTTGATTCCAGACCAATGTGATGGCACCCAGGTCAGCTCCTGGCCTCTCTGCTGAATAAGCAATGATTCCTCCAGGTTCTACACCGGCAGTGTGCCCCTCAGCTCCCCCGCCATCCCAATCCCCGCCAGCATCGTGCCCCACCCCCTCCCTCCACACCAGCAGAGCCATACCTGGACGCTGCTGGGATGCTGCTTTGGAGGAATCATTGTTCCAGAACAGTGGTTCTCATACCTTAGCATGCATCATAATCACCTAGGGGGCTTGTTAAGACAGACTGCTGGGCTTCCTTTCTGGTTTAGTAGGTCTGGGGTACAGTCAGAAAATTTGCATTTTTACCAAGTTCCCCTGTGAGGCTGATGCTACTGGACTGGGGACCAAAGCACCTTGTAGAGGTGCTTTCTCAGGGCACCGAGCTGGTGGGGGAAAAGGAGCAGTAGGAAGAAGCCCATGGCTGTTGTTTGGCTGGTCTTTTTCCTGGGTGGGGGTGGGGGTGGGGGAAATGTGTGCCAGAATCGCAGAGCCACCAAGAAGGCCCGACCTCTTGGGATGCTGCAAATCTTTATCTTTTCTTTCTAGACTAGTGGTTTGGAAGCTGGCAGCACCTTGGAATCACTTGGGCATTTGAAAAAAATTCCTGATGACTGGCCCCCAGTCCCACAGATCTTGATTTAATTGGTTTGGAGGGTGCTTTGGGGCATCGGGCAGTTTGAAAGCTCTCTGGGTGTTTTGATGTGCAGCCCAGGTTAAAAAAACAAAAACAAAAAAACCACTGTTCTAGGCTCTCCTCTCGTTACATGCTAATATTTAATCCCTAGTGAGTGGAAGAACCAGTCATCCGTCCTGGAAACTTCTAGCTCTCTCTCACACCTTCCTGCCTCTGCCCATCTTCAGGCAGGAACAGTCTTACATGTCTCTGACTACTGAACTCCCAGGTTTCCTTCAAAACCCAGTTCAAATATTTCTTTCATGGTGGAGACTTTCTTGGCTTCCCCTGACAGGCATTGCTGCTTTTTCTATCTCCTAAAGTATGTTGCACGCCCTTGAATGACAACTTCTATTTCACTGTATTGTAATTATTTACTTTCATATCTTTCCCCCTCATTCGGTGGTGTACTGCTCAGGGCGCTTAATAAAACTGTGGTTCAATGAATCCCCTGGTTGGAGATAAGGTTTGAAATGCAAGAGGTCTGGATAAGGTAGTTTATTTATTTCGATTCTGTTCAGCAAACCGAGTGCCTACTGTGGCTGAAATTCCGGTGGGTGCCTGGGAAGCAGAGTGAAATGAGCCGTGACCCTGCCCTTGAGGAATTGCTCTTGAAGTCAGGCTCTCAGGCTAGTTTTGTGCTCATTAGATTCAGCTTGGGAACCACTTTCTGAGAGACCACCTGGAGCAGGGGGAACCTGGGCATCCCTTTTACACCCTCCATGGCACTCATGATCTACAGGATTTAGCGAGTTTCGTGGCATTCTTGCATGAACTTGTCCTTGTCTACCTCTCCAGACATACAGTTTGCTGACAGTTTAACAGGTGGCCTGTTCGTTCCCAGCACACATTGTGCTATTGCAAGTTCACATGTTTCAGCTCCCCTGAGATGCTCCTCCCATCCTAGTTTGCCTGGCTAACACCCATGGCCTAGGGGTCTTCCCTGACTCCCAGGCCAAGTGCCTTCTCTTTGTGCTCTCTTACCACTTTATACATACCTCTATCATAGTTTTTTTTTTAAGTATTTATTTATTTATTTATTTGAGAGAGAGAGAGAGAGAGAGAGAGCGAGCACTCAAGCAAGTTGGGGAGGGGCAGAGAGAGAGGGAGACAGAATCCTAAGCAGGCTCTGCGCGTTGCCGGCACAAAGCCTGATGTGGGGCTCAAACTCACAAACTGTGAGATCATGACCGGAGCTGAAATCAAGAGTCAGATGCTTAACACACTGAGCCACCCAGGCGCCCCATCGTAGTTTTTCACAAGCTTGGCAAACAGTGGGTTCTTTGTAGGGTTGAATTGAATGCACTGTTTACACACTGATCTCCGACCTATGCACCATTCACATGGGTTTAGAATAGGGGGTCACATTCTCCTGGGGGATCAGGATACTGAGGAGGAAAGAGTCAGGGTGTGGTCAGAAACACCTGTACTTGTCACCGGATTCTAATAGGTGTCCTGCTTTCAAGTTGAGAGTCTCTGAGTTACTGTAAGCCAGGCAGTGTGCTAGGTGCCTTTAGATCTTAAAAAAAAAAAAATTCTTTTTTAATGTTTATTTAGTTTTTGGGAGAGAAATGGAGTATGTGTGTGTCGGCGGTAGGGGGGTGGGGTGCAGAGAGAGAGGAAGACAGAGAATCCGAAGCAGGCTTGAGGCTTCGAGCTGTCAGCACAGAGCCTGATGAGGGGCTTGAACTCACGAACCATGAGATCATGACCTGATCCGAAGTTGGATGCTTAACTGACTGAGCCACTCACGTGCCCCAAAGTCTTTAAAAACATTTTTTTTTAATGTTTATTATTTGAGACAGAGAAAGAGAGAGAGGAGGAGCAGAGAGAAATCCTAAGCAGGCTGCAGGCTCTGACCTGTTAGCACAAAGCCCAACATGAGGCTTGAACCCACAAACTGTGAGATCATGACCTGAGCTGAAGTCAGATGCTCCACGGACTAAGCCACCCAGGTGCCCCTGTGCTAGGTGCTTTTAAAAATCACAGACACAACAATCTTCACAACAATCTTGCCGGGTAGTTACTGTTATCCCCATTTCATGGATGAGAGAACTGAGGTTAAGTTTTGTTCCTAGCCACACAGCAGGTAAGTGGCAGAGGGATGCAAGGACCAAAGCCATCATGCTTTTTGATTTGTTTCTACACCTCTTTCCTCCGTAGGTATTTATTGAAGGCAGGGACATGGTCTTAGGAATTTTTTTGCACCCCCAGTACTTGACACAGGGTCTGGTGTCCGAAGGTGCCCAGGAGACAAGGGCTGAACTAACCTGTGTTACGTAGAGACTCAGCCACGTCTCTAGTTATTTAGCCGCACCTAATGTTTGTGATGACTCATTTAGGTGAGATGCTGTTGTTTCCATCCGGGGTGGGGGTGGGGGGGGCTTCACTGCATTAAACAACCAATACTTTGTTCACACGGGTTTTGCGAGAGCCCTATTTTAATCAATCTTTTGCCTGCTAAAAACCTTGCCACGTTTCAAAACCTTGTCAACTGTAATTTTACAGTTACCTGCTTCCTATTTCATGTGTTTGATTATCCTTTCCCTTCCCAGATCTGCTGTCTTCGTTCTCTCCTGCCATTCTTTTACTGGTCCTGGCAGTGGACAGAGTCTTCCTCTGTGTTTTCTTCAGCAGGGCACTCTTCCTGCTAAGTGTGTGCATAGCAGACAGATTTGGAAGCTTGTCTCCTGCCTTCCATACATGTCTCACGACAGCACTGCTCACTTGCCTTCCCGTGGGAGTAGATCCCAAGCCAGGTTCACAGGGTTGGCTCCATAAAACCATGGAAATGGTACCCATGGGCTGGGCTCCATGCTTTCCTGGTCAGAGTGGTACCTGGCTGGGTGTGCCCAGAAAAATCAGTGTGACAAGCAACATGACCACTTAGAACCTATTCTATTAGACTGTTCGTAGCCTCCATGTTTACTCTCCCACTTCACTGTTCCCATCCTCCCCTCCATCCTGCAACCCACTGCCAAAACGCCCTATCTCCTGTGAGGACAGCTCGATAACAGAGTTCCACTTTTATTATTTTATTTTATGGACATGACAGAGCTTAAGATTGGGTCTAATTCTACCATCTTGCCATTTGTTCTTGATTTTTAGCCATCTCTTCTTTTCTTCCTCCTCCCCCCTCACCCCCTGCCCTGCCATCTCCTTTTGGATTAGTGGAGTATTTGTTAGTATTCTGTTTTGTCTCCTGTATTGGCCTTTTAGTTACAACTCTGTTTTATCCACTGGTTGTGGACCATGTGCATCTTTAGCTTATCACAGTCTGACTTGAATTAATATGATAAGACTTCATGTGAAATATAAGGGTCTTATAACAAACAACATGCTTCCACTCGCCTCTCTCCTGTCCTCTGTGATAGTGTTAGTATAAATTTTGTTTCTGCATATATTACAGACCCAGGAACACATTGTCACTATTTTTGCTTTAAACAGTCAATGTATTTTATTTTATTTTTTTAAAGTTTATTTATTTATTTAGAGAGAGAGCGCGTACATGCGTGAGCGCGAGGGAGTGGGAGAGGGGCCGAGAGAGAGAGAGAGAATCCCAGGCAGGGAGCCCAGTGCAGGGTTCGAACTCATGAACTGTGAGATCATGACCTGAGCCAAAATCAAGAGTCAATTGCATAACCGAGTGAGCCACCCAGGTGCCCTAACAGTCAATGTATTTTAAAGAAATCAAAAAATGAAGGAAAAAAAAAGTGTTTTATTTCTGCCCCATATAGTTACCATTTTTGGCACTCTTCTTTGTGTATTTTAGATCTAGATTTCTATCTGGTATCATTTCCCTTTGGCCTGAAAAACTCCCTTTCACATTTTTTATTGTGCCTTTCTGTTGATGATAAATTCTTTTAGCTCGTGTTTATCTAAACATATCTTTACTTTGCCTTCCAATTGTGTCTGTCTTGTTTAAGATACATCGAGATGCTTGGATCTGTGGATTGGTATTTTTCATCATATTTGGAAGTCATTACTTTTTTGAAATAATTCTTCTGCCCCGATTTTTCTTTGCTTTCCTTCTGAGACCTCGGGTATATATGTGTTAGATGGGTTAATATTGTCCCACGTGTAATTGAAGCTCTGTTCTTTTTTTTCCCCCCCGGTTCTTTTTCTCTGTGTGCTTCAATCTAGTCACTAATATTCTGTCTTCAAGTTTACTGATCTTTTTCTTGTGCAGCGTCCAATCGGCTGGTAAGCCTATTGTGAATGATTTCAGTTACTGTCTGTTATTAAGTTCAACAGTTTCCGTTTTGTTCTCTTTCGTAGTTTCTGTTCTCTGATAAGATTATCCATCTATTCATTCCTTAGGTCCACTCTTTCCCTTTAAATTCTCGAAAATATTCATTTTGTCATTTCAAAGTCCTGGTCTGCTAATTCCATCTGTATTGCCTCTGGGACTCTTTCTCTCGACTGCTGTGTTTCCTTCTTGTGACATGTCATACTTCTTTATTACATGTCCAAACTTAGACATTTTATTGTCTTCCTTTCAAGAGTGTTGGGTTTGTCTTGGCAGGCAGGTGGTTATTGGTGGGTCAGCTTGATATTGCTGAACATCAGCCTTGGGCGTTGTTACGGTGGGCCCAGGGAAGCCCCTCTCCAGGGCAGGTGACACGGCGACTAAAGTGTGGCCTTTCCTGGATCGCAGCCGAATGTCCAGAGTGTTCGTCGTGTTCTCACCACTATGGCTAATGAGAACATCAGTGTCTCTCCCACTGCGTGACCTCTGGAATCTGTCAGAACACAGCTCCCCAGTACCTATTCTTCCCTGCGCCTTGGTGTTTCCCCCTGCACGCGTGGAGCTCTGTTTGCGGCCAAAGACTCAGGTGGTCCCTGTGTGGGTTTCTGGTTTTTCCCTCTGTTGCATTGCTCTCCTCTCTAGTACTCTGCCCAGCTGACGTCAGCCCCTCAGGCAGCCCACATGTTTGGTCTTTTTTCTTTTCTCTCTCGCCTTGGCTTGGGTTCTACCTCCCTGTGCTGTGGTTTGGAAAGCCCCCACACAGAAGGCCAGGGTGAATGTGGATTTCACCTCTTTTGTTTTTCTTCTCACAAGGTTCCCATCCTTGCAGCAGCTGTAGCTCGGTACCTGAAAAACAGTTGTCTCGTATATTTTGTTTCGTTTTATTATTTTTTAACTGTTTATTTATTTATTATGCGAAAGAGAGAGAGAGAGAGAGAGAGAGAGAGAGAGACACTCCTAAGCAGGCTCCATGCTGTCAGTGCAGAGCCCAACATGGAGCCAAACCCACACACCGTGAGATTATGACCTGAGCTGAGATCAAGAGCTGCTCAACCGACTGAGCCACCCAGGCATCCCCTACTTTTATTGTTGTCTATGGTGGGAGGGTGCTGTTTATGGCGGGAACGTAAGTGTGATATCCCTTACTCTTTCATGAGGATGCCACAAGTCACGCTGTAGTTAGGCAGACATTCCTAGCCTGTTTTACAGTGGAGGGACCTCAGGCTCCGAGTCCATAAGCACTTCGCTCAGGATCACACCAGAACCACCTGAGAAAGGGGTGGTGCTCAGAGTGGAGCTCTTGCTCCATTGCAGGGCTCTCCACATCACTTCCTCTTTTTGGTTCCCATTTCCCTTTTCCATCTTGTTCCTCTTCAAAGAGAATATACAGCAATATCTGTGTTCCTATCTTCAGTTCTACCGTCTTTCACCTTGTTTCTCACTTTTGTGGCTTTGAACCTTGCTCTACCTTATCTGGCAAACTCAACATTTGTAATAATCACTCTCCCTTTGTGCTTCTACTTACGTCACAATATCTAACAATGTTTCTTACTTATTTTTGTATTTCCTCAGTCTCAAGCACTGTGGTTTCATATAGACATCTTTTCACAAATGTTGACTGAGCCAACAAAAAAAAAAGAGTTTTATTTCATTCATCTTTTCACCCTTTCCCCTGTCACGCCATTGAAAACAGGTGCTCAAGGGGGGCTGGGGGTAGGGGGGGAGCTGAAGTCCGTAGATGTCAGAGGGAGGCCCCAGAGCCCTGCCTGCTGCTTCTCCACATGCAGCTTGAATGTGCTTTTCTGTGGATACCAGGTTTTGGCTGATGATTCATGCATTCCTTTATTGTTCTTAGCACACTGGGATTAGCCCACTGCCGTTTCTCTTCTCTCTATACCTTTCTTCTCCTGGAAACAGTTCCATAAAGATCCCTTTTATTATCTATTTCAATCATGCCATTAAAATCTATCCACTCCTTTTACCATTATTCTTTTTTTCCTTGCATTTCTAGCACACTCTAGAATTTTGTATGCAATTTCTTTATTTTTGCTCTCTTTTCCCCTCCTTTCCTTCTCTGTACAAGCTCTTCTAGAAGCCTTTCTATGATACTTTAAATTCCATCATTTCTATTCCAATTTCTTCACCCTGGTCCCTCTGTTGATTACTTCTACTTGAGGGATTCTGGTTTTCTCTTTAAAACCTTTGATTTCAGGGCTACTTTCCTTGACACTTCCTCATATCATTTTCTAACCCACCCACCACTGCCATCCTGGGAAGATCAGAGGCCTGCCCTCCCCTTGATCTCTCCTCTTTTGCTTTTAATCTCTTCTTGTCCCATCAGGAGTTTACCCCTTTCTTTATACCTCTGCCAAACTTCTAGTTTTTGAGAAGGGAATTTTGGCTATTACCTTCATAAATAAAAATAGGAGCATCATTCATGGGACATGTCACAACCTTTATTCTTTTTTGTACGTAAATAATGTCAACTCTGCTGGCTCATTTCCATTTTGGTGACTGTGGAACCAACTGTTGGTGTGTGTGTTTAAATAAACACCTTGAAATTCTATGCTCTCACAAGCTGGGTTGTTTGTTGGGGCACTTGTTTTAGATCTCTCATTTCATTTTTTTTCTCATGAATCAATAAAAATCTTCCTTTTCTCCCCCCTCCTTCCACCCATACCCGTCTTGTGGTATTTAGGAAGGGAGTCATTTTTATGGGTTCAGCATGCTGGAAGGGAGTCATTTTCATATATGGCTTTCTTTTTCAGATTTCTTTTTGGGGCTATAAGGATTTATTTTGGGGGGAGGGATATGCATATCCATGAAGTGAATAGTTTTGTTTCTTCAATTCATAAGCATCATTATGTATCGTCAGATCCAGATGCCAGAAATCTTTGGAAAATTCCCATTGTAAACTATAAATACAAATCTTACTCTTAAAATTGTCTGGTAGGGAAACTCACATATCCAGGTTTCTCCATGTTCCTGGAGAATAATCTGCTCCAGACAGGTGAGATTCACACTACATCTTGCCCAAACTCATGTCCAGTTTCTCTTTCCCTAGAGTCCTTTAAATGCTGAGTCTTGCCTTCTTTTTAGTGGTAATTACATGCTTCTACTTTGAATTATTCTTTATCCTGTTTTTGTGAATTTAATGAGTCTTTTAAAACTTCTTTTAAATTTCTTTTCCTTTGTTTCCTTTTTTCCTGCCCATTTCTCCAGGACTTGGGATCATGAGCAATGAGTTGGCCAAGTCTCTTTCTCTATCACTTCCAATGGCTGTTCCCCCTTCCCTAGTTCCTCTTCCATGCACTTCACAGAACTTTTCCCCTGGAGTCAAGTTTATCCATGTAGGTACCTTTTCTCGTCAGAAGCTGCCTTCTCCGAGGTATCTCCTCAGTGCACTGGTCACCACACCCCGGCTTCTTTCATTGATTCCCTTTTACTTTTTTGTTGCCAACAGCTGAAATCAGTCTTCCTTATTTCCCCTGCTTCTCCCTGAAGCTCTACTATCCTTCTTTCCCTTCTCTTCAAGCCCCAGGTAGCTTCCTTAAATCCATCTGAGCAGAGGTACCCACCATACCTTTCATTTTGCACCTTTGGAGCCAGCCCAGTTGGTCCCACCTCCATGTTTTTATGACCTGTTCCCGGCGGTCTGATTACCCTCCTTTCCAACAAAATTCACCAGCTGCTTACGGTTTTATTCTCAACACCTGAGTGTTTGACTTCACATTACACTCCAATGATTTCTTGGGCTTCATCTTTTGTAGGTCTTTATTCTATAGGAAAAGCATAGGAAAATATCTCAAGCTTTTCTGATAATAGTTCAATTTCATATTTTCTTAGTTTAAATCTTATGATGATCAGCTGTTATTGGCTCTACCCAGAAGGTTAATACCTCACCAAATCTCATTCATTGAATCATAATGAATTTATGAACAAGGTCTTTAGATGTGACCTGCCCAGTGGAATCACCAGAAAGTTCTTATAGTATCCTGACCCCTTTTTTTACTGATGAAGTCTCTAACATAAATCTGATTTATCTGATGGTCTGAACTTCAAACTTCTTTTTTTTATAGGGCAGAGTATTACCTTTATTTTTAATTAATGTATTTTTAATTTAAATTCAAGTTATTTAACATACAATGTAGTCTTGGCTTCAGCAGTAGAACCTAGTGATTCATCTCTTATATATAACACCCAGTGCTCATCCCAAAAAGTGCCCTCCTTAATGCCCATCACCCATTTTCCCCACACCCCCAACCCCCCACCCCCATCAACCCTCAGTTTGTTCTCGGTATTTAAGAGACTCTTATGGTTTGCCTCCCTCTCTGTTTTTATCTTATTTTTCCTTCCCTTCCCCTAAGTTCATCTGTTGTGTTTCTCAAATTCCACATATGAGTGAAATCATATGATATCTGTCTTTCTCTGACTTCATACTTTTTGCTATTTATTTTCAGGAAGGTCTGAAAATCAGGTTGGAAATTGAAAATCAGGTTCTCTACCACAGGTCTCAGACCATAGGGGACTTTAGAAAGCATTGCATGGTTGTTATTCCCAGAGTCTGGGCAGCATGGGGGAATCTCCAACTCTGTTCAATTCCCTGTGTCATTTGGATGAAAGATGAGACTTCAGCATACGGTTATGTGCCCCAATAACTGACTCAGAATTTCTCTAAGTTTGGGGACTTCATATTTTTCAGTCCCCAGACCTTTGGAATTGGGACATCTCCATCTGTATTTATGGTTGGCTTTATGGTCAGCAGAACTAGTGACTGTCTAGTTGGGATAGTAAGAGACTCCACATTTCAAACCCACTGGGACCTTTTTATGATTGCATCAACAAATGTGAGTTATGGCCCCTTCCTGCACTGTTGGCTGTGTTGTTACGCTCTGGTTTGAAGACACTGCTTTTGAAAAGCAAATATTCCTGAAGACTCTTACCCTGATCATTCCACTCTCCTTGGAATCTGATGACTGTGGATTCCTATTCTGGCTCTTCTACCTAATAACTGAACACTCTATAATGCCTTTGAGCCTCAGTGTCCTCATCTGCAAAATGAGTCTAACGATACCTACTTCACTGAATTGTTCTCAATTCAGTGAGGGCTTTGGAAAGACACTGTGATTATAAAGTGCTATGGAAGTGGTAGTAATTTGTCCTTTTTGCTCTTTCTCTTACCTTAACCTCCTTGGTGGGTGGCCGGGGGCATGACTGGCATGCAGGACACACAAAAGACAATTATAAAGAATGATTATAAAAAGTAAAGGGCCCAGGGCAGGGGAAAAGTCTACCCCGAGGTAGAGAGGGCAGCATAGGACAGAGAGATGAAAACTATGGGTAAAGAAGGGAAGGAAATTTATATGTCAAGTAAAAGGGGGCCTTCCTGTGGGATGCTGGGTGTCAGCCCTTGTTTTATTACAGGAGGTGGGAAGGGAATATACTATACAGCTTTTTTTTAAGTTTATTTTTTATTTATTTTGAGGGAGAGAGAGAGTGAGTGGGGGAGGGGCAGAGAGCGAGGGAGAGGGAGAGAATCCCAGGCAGGCTCCACACTCAGCGCAGAGCCCAACATGGGACTCGATCTCACGAACCATGAGATCGTGACTTGAGCTGGAAGCAAGAGTGGGTTGCTTAACCAACTGAGCCACCCAGGCGCCCCTACTAGACAGGTTTGAAGCTGTATTTTCTTTTGGAGAGGCCGGGATAATATCAAGACAATAAAAACGGTTAGATTACAAAAATAGACATGGAATTGGGGACAAAAGATGGAAAACTCATGAAGGAAAACTGCTCCCACTCACCAACTTTTCTTAGTACGAACCCTAGTTTTCTCTTTGATGTTACATATATTCCCCTTAGTCACCCAGGGGATGGGCATCAGTCGGAATACAAACTGATTCAACTGGTGAACTGAAGGGACATGACTGTTGACCACAGAGCTGTGTCATACCCAGGGGAAGAGCTGTGGAGCTCTGATGTGGAACCCTGCCTGTGGCCCTTTGCTCTTAGGGGCCTGCATGCTGTTGGGCATCAGAAACTTGAGTCTCACAAACTTGAGTCTGTGTTCTCTCCTATCCATGTAACCTTGGATACATCTCCCAACCTCTCTCTGGCCTCAGTTTCCTAGTATTATCTAATATTACTACCTAAGTCACTTATTACAACATTCTGTTAATGTTCCTCCTAATGCTTTCTGTGATGATTAAGTGAAAGGTACTTGGTCATCTTTAAAGTTCCACACAAATCTTATTTCTCTATAAAACTTGTATGGAACTTTATTATTTTAATTTTTTAAAATATTTATTTATTTTTGAGAGACAGAACGAGGCAGAGCATGAGTGGGGGAGGGGAAGAGAGAGAAGAGGGGGGCGGGTACACAGAATCTAAAGTAGGCTCCAGGCTCTGGGCTATCAGCATAGAGCCCGATGTGGGGCTCGAAGTCATGGACCAGGAGATCATGACCTGAGCTGAAGTTGGACGCTTAACTGACTGAGCCACCCAGGTGCCCCAGAACTTTATTATTTTAAAGGTGAACCACATTTCTGTAACAGATCAGGAAAATGTAGTCAAAATAGGATAATTGAGTGATATGGCAGTTAGTGACAGAGACAGGGATGGAACCCAGGCGCCTGTCTCCCAGGGAAGGGAGTGGACGAGCTCAGGGGATTGTGGGAGTGTCTTTGAACAGGTGAACAGGTGAGTAAGTTCTGCAAGCAAGAGACAGTAAGGCTGGCAGTAAGGGGCTCTTTGTGTGTGTTGGGCATTGGGTGAGGAGAACAGAAGACAGAATGAAGTCTTTCATAAGTGAGTTACTGCTTGGCCCTCTTCCCAGAATGCCTGCTAAGCCGAAACTGCCCAAGGGAATGGGCCTTCATGCATCCACAAATCCTTAGATATCCTTTTAACAAATGGGTTTGTGTAGATGGTAGGGAAATCTAAGGAGTTGGAGGAGGTGAAGTTTTCCTCCCTCAAGCCAGAAGTATAGTCAGTGGGATGTAGAGGGAGGGAGAGAGGGAGGCTGGGAGCAGGGCTGGGGGAGTTTGCAGCAGTAGGGGGGCAGCATGAGTCAGGCTGTGGTGCCACCTGGGTGGACAGGACCGCCCTCTGTGTTAAGCTAATAGACTCTTTGATGTCAGAGACCATTTCTCCCTTAGCATGTTCTAAAGGCAGAGCACCTCTTTTCAGGGCTACAGGCTGGCTGCTTCCTAACATCCTTTAGTAAGACTTTCCCTGGAAAGTGATGGACTGAGACAGGGACATTCTCAGGATATCGGAAGAGGAGGGGCTAAAGGCCCCACAGCTTTGTGTTTTTTGTGTGGACCATACAGAGGTTTGGTGTCTCCATTCTAGTGTTTATCCCCATTCCCTTGCTCCCTCCTTCCTGCGGTGTCTGTGGGCATTTTAATGCCTCCAGTTCTCCAGCCCCTGCTCCTCCCCCTCCCCCACCTTCTCTCAACTGTGATGTGCTTCAGGCTCAGAAAGCCTGTGACTTCAACAGAGGCTCACAGTTCTTTCTGATACCTGGGCAGACTGTTCCGATTTCTGCTTTTTCCTTGAGTTCCAAAGGGCTTAGGGCAGGGAAGTACTGGATTGGGCTCATCCTAACATGCAACAGACAAAATGTCAATTTTTCCGACTTTTGCCAGTCAGTGGATATCACACTGGCAACTTGAAATTGGCCGGGGTGGGAGTATTTACATCATGGGAATTGGCACGTGTTACAAATCAGGGCCTTTTTTCCCTCCTGGCTCACTGGTTGTTTAACTGTTACCAGCACGCTATCAGCTAAGAGGAGTGCAGGGTTCAGTGTGGTCCTTTGGAGTGGCTTCTATTCAACTTCTGTCTAACTGGCTCCTAGAGCTTCCTGAAAAGATCTAGTGCCCTAATACCCTGATGCAAGGTATCCAGCCCCTTCATTTGTTGTAGCAGAGGAAACTGATGCTGAGCTCTGCTTTGGGCTCGACAGTGACCAGGCTTATGCTCCAGGCTTCTACTCTGGCGAGACTAGAGGGAGCTGCTATGGGGCAGAGGGGCCACGTTCTTCAATACGACGGCAGGATCAGGCCCAGGGCTCCAAGCCTGCTCAGAACTCCTTGCCAGGACTCTCCCCTTTCCCTTCCTAATCTTTGAATGGCAATCACACAAGACCAAGATGTCAAGCTGTCGCTGATTTCCTAACCAAGCCATCTATCTGGTGTGTGGCAGGTCCCCAGGTGTCTGACTCTATGACCTTATCTGTATGTTCAGACCCTGGAGGCCCTGCATACAGGCTGTGTTTTCTCCCCCAGCCCCCAAACCTTTCTCGCCTGATCCTTCACCTCCAACTCTTCATTAAAACAAACCACAACAAAACCCAAACACTTAGAAATCAATGAAACAACAAACATTACCAAAAACCAAAAGAAACCCTCCTTTTCAAAAGGAAACCCCAAACATCGAACATAGTTCTCCCCAACCACTCCAGGGGAAAGCTAACTTTCTGTCTTCCAGAAAATGGTAGAAACATGCTATTCAGAACGCACTCAGCACATGAATCACCTACCCTCCCACGACTTCATCTGCACGAAAATAGACACTTCATCTGCTTCCATTCCTACTCTGCCTGCCCAGAAGTCATTATCCTTTGGTGACATCAGAACTGGTTGCTCCGAGGGATGGTTGCTGGTGAGGGCAGTGCCAGCTGGTAGGGTGCCCGGGCACACCAGTTCTGAAACGTCCCAGGAGGGGACAGGCTACCAGATGTGATGGTTGGCAAGGTTTGGATCAGCTGCTGTCCTTGAGCAGTGGAGGTAAGTAAGTGCTCAGGAGAGTGGGGGGCAGCCGAAACATGGCTTTGCAGGGGGAAGGAGCACCACACAGGAATCAAATATATGGATACGCATCCTATGCCACCCTGCCAGCCGTGTATCAGAAAGTGCTGGAACTAGATCAGGGAGTAACACACTGCTGGTCTGAGGGCTAACTCCGACCCGCTGCCTGTTTTTGCACAGCTGGCGAAGTTAAGAATGGCTTTTACGTCTTTAAATGATTGGAAATTATGAAAAAGTAACATTTCCATGACACGTGAAAATGAGATGAAATCCAAGTTTTGGTGTCTGTAAATAAAGTTTTGTTAGGATGCAGCTGTGTCCATTCTTGTACACATCACCTATGGCTGCTTTTGTGCTTCACGGCAGAGTCAAGCAGTTTGTGACAGAGACCGCACATGGCCCTCGAAGTTTTTACTCGCTGTCCCTTTGCAGAAAAAGTTTGCCAGTCCCTGGACTAGATGACTCTGGAAGGTCCTCGCAGCTCTCACATTCTAGATAGGGTTCTACATTTGCATTTGGAGTCTCCCCACTGCCCCCCTGCCCCACTTCAGCAATGCTTCTCCTTATGAATTCTCCATCTGTTCCTACCACTTGCTGTTGGGGTTGGATTCAGTCCAAGGGAAGCAGTCTTCGAGGAGGCTGTGGCTCAAAACCCTGGGCTTGCATAAAAGATAGGAGGACAGGGAAGAATGAGAGGAAGGTGACATTGGACATGGAACAGAAAACCATTTCTTAGTCATCAGGCTTATATTTTGATCCACTGAAAGTTGAGTTGGCATGGTATAGTATTGCATTTCCCTTTGTGTTTTTTTAAAGTTTATTATTTTTGAGGGGGGGGGGTGGGAGAGAGAGAGAGCGAGCGAGCACACAAGCAAGGGAAAGACGGAGGGAGGGAGAGAATCCCAAGCAGGTTCTGCACTGTTAGTGCAGAGCCTGATGTGGGGCTCGAACTCACGAGTTGTGAGATCATGACCTGAGCCGAGATCGAGAATCAGACACTTAACTGACTGAGCCACACGGGCACCCAGGAAAGGCCATTTTCTCCTGAGTTCCCTCTCCTCCTCTTTGCCTTCATGTGGTAGGCCAGATGGGGAGACACGAGTCGGGGGAGGTGTAGTCCCACAGCCTGGAGAGGAGCACTGGAGTAGGCTCTGCCCCTGCAGCGAGAAGGGTCCCGTGGCCCAACTTTTCCCAGGCTCGGACCCCAGCCTTGCTCCTTGGTTCCCACTGCCCTGCGTTCATTGACTGTGTTCTGCGCCTGGTGCCTGTTTTACCGCAGGACAAGCCACTCCACTTGGGGCTGTTTCTATGCTTCACCATAGAAGCCGAGCACTTATGGAAATGATTCCAGCTACAGCTTGGGGGCAGCTCTTACTACCCTGCTGCTGCTCGGTTCCCTTTGTCAAAGGAAATTAACAGCCACAAAAAATAGCTCAGCATTTTCTCTTTACTGCACATAAGACATTGAGAGAGAGGGACTGTGCAAGTGTGCCTGATGGGCACAGGGCACCGTCACCACCCCGAAGTAGCAACCTGTCCCAAAGACACAGATTTGAGAGCCGTTTGGACCGATTTTCCATCCAGGAATCTCTCCTCCACCTCATCTGACAGGTGACACTGAGTCTCAAGACCTCCCCCCTCAAAAAGTGCCCTTCTCTCTCTGTTTTGACTTCTGTCATGGTCTCCTCATCCCTGACCCAGCCTGTCACATATGCCTGGATTTCTCCAGCTGGACATCTTATTTGCCAGGATCCTCCACACTTGGCTTGTCCATTTGGGGACCCCCTTCCAAGAGGCATCTTCGTGTTGCAGGAGGAACACAAGTTTGCCAGCGGTTTGAATTCTGGGCATTTAGCTGTGTGAGTTTGGAGAAGTTATTTAAATTCCCTGTTGTCTCAGTTTCTTCAGATATAAAAGGAATACATTACTTTATAGCAGGATTGTGCTGATGAAATGCAATAAATATATAATATGTCTGGCACAAAGTTAGCCCTTACAAATATGATTTAGGGGCACTTGGGTGGCTCAGTCGGTTAAGCGTCTGACTTCGGCTCAGGTCATGATCTCACAGTTTGTGGGTTCGAGCCCCACATCGGGCTCAGTGCTGACAGCTCAGAGCCTGGAGCCTGCTTCGGATTCTGTGTCTCCCTCTCTCTCTGTTCCTCCCCTGTTCACGTTCTGTCTCTGTCTCTCAAAAACAAATAAACATTAAAAAAAATTAAAAAAACAAAAAAAACCCCAAATATGATTTATATCCCACCCCTGCCACATTTGCTTTCCTTTCTGTTTTTCTTTAATGTACCTTTTGGAACTTAACAGAATATTCTAGATATGGCTTGAACAATGCAGAATACAGTGGAACCATTTCATCCTTATTTAGGATAACATTTTTTTTTTTTTTTTTTAAAGTAGGCTTCAAGCCCAGCGCAGAGCCCAACATGGAGCCCAGTGCAGGGCTTGAACTCATGATGCTGAGATCAAGACCCGGGCTGAGATCAAGAGTCAGATGCCTAACTGACTGAGCCACCCAGGTGCTCTGACAACAATCTTCTTCTAATGCAGCCTAATGTGCCCTTGGCTTGTGTTGGTGTTGTCTGAGACAGTGTCACTACTAGAAGAGCAATCCTGGGTTGGGAGTCAAGACATCTGCATTCTTTCCAGTTCTTTCATTAATTTTCCCACCAAATGTTTACTGAGCTTCCATCATGTACCATGCACTAGGGGTATAACAATGAACAACACAGAAAACCGCACCCCAGTGAGGGAGCAGGTGCTGTATAAACAGTCTAATGTATAATACAGTGCCAGGGAGGGACAAGAACAATAAATAAAAACAAACCAAATCAAACAAACAAAAACAAAGCTGGCTGAGGGATTGAAGGGCTTCTGACACTAACTGGCTGTATAGACTCGGTAGAGCAAAGAGACTGAATCAGATCTGCTGTTTTCAACCAGTGTTCCGAAGAGCCCCAGGAGCTTGGGAAGGTGCCTTAGGGGTGAATTGCCGGGAGGGGGTGCTGACTCATCAGACCCTTTGCCTCTACTCCTACACAGAGCACTACCAAAATGTCTTCACTTGGCCTCTGTGTAAAACTCTCATTGATGAAAATGTTCTATTATTTTTAAAAAGCTTGGCATCCTCTGTACTGGATAGTCTCTGGATTCTCTGCAAGCTCAAAGACTGTGAGAATCGCTATAGTTTTTTCATGTGAACTGCTGTTAAACCAGATCTCCCTCCTTGTTCTAGTGAGTGGTGTAAAATAGCATTTACATCTATTAGTGTAAATTTTTATCTTCTTAGTTTTGGTCTATTGATCCGGTAGGCCAAGATAATTTTGCAACATTAATTCTAACATCCTACATATTAGTGATACCTCCTGGCTTTGGTTTTTCTGCAGATCTGTTTTATGTGCCTTTTATATCTTCATCCAGGATGTTTATAAAAATGTTGATTAGAATGGAGCCCGGGGCAGAGACCTTCGATTCTTTAATAGACTACCAGGTTGATCTAACCGTAATCAACGGCCTTTGAATTTTATATGTTCAAGTGGCTCTGGACCCATCTGAGTATCATAGCACCCAGGCAATATTTCCTCTTCTTACCTCAACACTATCTCATTTTCTGTATTTATTTAATGGCTGCTATCTATCAAGGTCTGGGATCAACCCTAGGGAAACAAGATAAATAAGACACCAGGGGTTCACAGCTAGTGGGCAAGCCAATAATCACAGCCATATGATGAGGGCTGAAGGGCAATATGATCCAGGACATTGAGAGGAAGTGCTCAGCTTTGCCTGGAAATGTCGGGGGTTTTCTCAGTCAAGAAGTCATCTCGGACGATCTCATTCAAAGAGGTACCCATAAGAAATGTTGTCGAAAGTCATATGAAATCAAGATAAGTGACATCGATGGCAGCCTTCTAATCCAGGCACTCAGTAAATGTTTCTTGAATTTGAGCTTTAAAAGAGGAGGCATTATTTAATAATAGGTCAGGGGGCAGAGGAAATTGAGGCCAGAGGGGATGGAGGGGTGAGCTAAGGGTCGTGGAGAAGCTGAGTTCAGGGAGTGGCAAGGGGAGTGCAGAGGAAATAACAGGGGCAGGAAAGTCAGGGCTTGCTGAGAAAACAGAGAGTGGGACTGAGGGAGAGAGGTGTTCAGCACTCGAGATTTTGTTTTATTGTTGATTTATTTTGAGAGAGAGAGAGAGAGAGAGAGGAGAGCGTGCACAAACGGAGGAGGGGCAGAGAGAATGGGAGAGAGAGAATCCCAAGCAGGCTCAGTGCTGTCAGTGTAGAGCCCAACGAGGGGCTTGAACTCATGAACCATGAGATCATGACCTGAACAGAAATCAAGAGTTGGAGGCTTAACCAGTGGAGCCACCCAGGTTCCCTGACACTCAAGATTTTTTATCTTGGGCACCTGGGAGGCTTTTGGTGCTATTACCTGGGACTGTGAGGAGGAATATAGTTCTCTTTCACAGACCCTACCAGAAATATGGTGGAATATATTATTTCCCATAATCTTTTCCCTTCCAATTCTTTGATTTCAGATTTCCACTGCTAACGGCTGACTTAGCAGAAGGTGGCTTCTGATACGTGCTGGGAGAGGTGGGAGAGCAGTGATGATTTCCTTTCTCCCAGACAGATACTTTACATTGCATCACATCCTCTTCAACTTGACCTGGCTGCATCCTCTGTCAGCTTCAGCTTCAGTTTTTGAAGTAGGAGGATTTACCTGTCACACACTTCTATTAGGGTTACTAATTCTCATTCTGGTCTGCCAGGGACTTTCCCACTTTTAATAAAAAACGTCCCACCCACTACCAGTCCCTTTAGTCCCAGGCAAACCGGGACTGTCTCACTCATCCAAGATGCACGTGAAGTGCTAGGAGTGCTTGGTCTGTACACAGAATGTTCTAGGCAGCATTGGGTAGGAAATGCAATTGCTAGAACACAATGTAGCTCTGAAGTCTTATCTGCCCTGATAGGGGTGTATGGAGCCTGGGAGGCAGCAGGGAGGAGCTAGGGTGGCTTTGTGTGTTGTTGTGCCCATTGAGCCCACCCCAGGGGAGAAAGTGCAGGGCAGACGGGGGAGCAAAGCATGGGTAGGCTGCAGCTGGTCCCGTCACCTCTCCGTGGGGCTGAGCCAAACCTCCCCCACTTTACTTTCCTGGGCTCTTAATTGAATGGAGAAATCCAAGAAGACACAGCAAAGGATCGAGCTGGGCTCTCTGTCCCTCAGACCATGGCTGCTCATACGCAGAAGCTCTTCGAGAGTCCTGCGTCCCCCCAGTATGCTCCTAGGCACCGGAGGACACTTACTGCTACAGGAAGCTGGGGAAACAAAATAGTCAGAACCACAGTCTTCTATGAAAATGTTGGGTCAATAAAACCAAATGACCGTGGGTAGCCTGAGACAATGGTGGGCAAAGAGGAACGTGGCAGACTTTCACTTCTGTCTTCACCTGCCTTTCCTGTACATACACACTCATTCACTGGGGACAGAAGCAGGATGGTGAAATTCTGCCTCCCTCTCCTTACTTCCTGGATGGAGCATAAGAAAGGCTTTGGCAAATCAAATCCTAAATTTATTGCTCGGGCGAAATCCAGTAGCACGCCTCATGCCCCTCCCCCTCCCCCCAAAAGGTTAAATAGTTCCCACCGGGTGCAAGAAAGGGTTATTGAAAACAGCAGGGTTTTTTTTTTTTTTTTCCTTAACTTCAGCACTTCTGGTAAATCTCTGATCCAGCATCTAGTGGTTAACCACTGATACAGGAAATGACATTTAACGTTTTTATCACTCAGCCAGAAATGGAAGAACAAGGCAAGTCTGTGTTTAGGGAAGATGGATGGTTGCCCACCACCTTCATCTTAAAGGCACATCATCTCTTTTTCTGATTGCTTTGGCTGTTGGCTGGTCGTGTCCCCCCTGGCCTGCTGGCTTGGCTGAAATGGAGCAGGGATGGCAGGAGAACGGTCACAGCCTTGCTGCCTAGGATGGGTATCCAAATGTTCTCAGCTATTAAAAGGATTCTGAGCCGCAATTGGTTCCCCTTTTTCAGGAGCCATTGCACATGGGGATGGGCAGGCAGGAAATGAATGTGGATGCCCACGGTCCCAGGCACTCTGCACGACAGCATCAGCCCAGGTGGCTGAGCCTGGGGCCACCTAGTCAAGGTGAGCCTTTGAACAGGGCCCTTGTCCATTGCTACGTGGAGGACAGTCCTCAGAGGGTTATTAATCCCCTCTGAGACAATCAGCCAAGCAAGAGTGTTGAATATCTCAAACCACCGTGAGAGAAATGACACTTGGTTTCACTTGCAGTTTCCCTGGGTCACTGGGTTCTTCTCCATTTCTTGTTGCCCTTTTGGGACGAGGGGGTTTAAGTGTAGCTGCTAAGGGGATTCCTTGTAAGAGCATGAATAACGGAAGCAGCAACAACAGTAAGACTAACACTGTTGAGGGGTACGTAGTCTAGATTCATGATCTTTACATGCAAAAGGCCTAGAGGTGGTAGGCGCTATAGCCAGCCAGGGTTTGAAACGGGGTCTGTCTGTTGCCAAAGCCATTTAATAGTAAGCCTGGTGTCAAGCCCCGCCTCCTTGTCCAGCCTCTGCCACACGCCCTGGGCAGAGACTCAGGAGCCTGAGGATTCTAAATGTTTTTTTGTTAATGTTTATTTATTTACATAAATTTAAAAAAGGCAAAAGAGAGACAGAGTGAGAGTGGGAGACACAGAATCTGAAGCAGGCTCCAGGGTCTGAGCTGTCAGCACAGATCCCCCCACGCACGGATTGAACTCACACACTGTGAGATCATGACCTGAGCTGAAGTTGGAGGCTTAACCGACTGAGCCACCCAGGTGCCCCAGTAGCCTGAGGATTCTAACGGTGGTCGCCTTGGTTGCAGCGGGAGGGAATCTGTCAATGGCATTGTCAGCAAAGATGGCTGCATCTCCATATTAATTAGGGCCCAAATTGTCTGATAAAATTCCCCGGGTCCCTTCCTTCTCTTACTAGAAACTAACACGATCCTGTTTTTATGAAAAGAGTCACTCGGGTGCAAAATTCTCCAGCTCTCTGCTGTCCTCCCGCAAACACATTTCCATCAACCCTAGGAGGCGGGGCGGTACAGTGGGTGAGCTCTGCTCTAGGGGACAGGAAAGTTGGTCCAGGTATATGTTATCCACCATGAAACTGACCGCTCTTGGCAAGTCACCTGCATTTCTGCTCTGCCTTCTTCTGGAAGGCTTTGAGGTGAGGGCCACTCACAGGCTCTGGGAGCCTCAGTTTCTCCATCTGGGTACTTGTTGTGAAGAGGTAATGAAAGCTCAAGACCTCTGAAAAGTAAGCTTGTCCACATGTACACTCTCTGCTGGGCAGAGAAATATGTTGCTATGTGGCATGAGAGCCTTCCTAACAGGATAGAGTTGTGTATGCGCAGGACATCCCTGGGGACTGTGCCCAAGACTCCAGCTGTGTGATTGTGTCTCTCAGTGAACTGAGGAGGCTCATTTCACCCATGCTCACTCAGGGGTGAGAAGCAGGTCCTGCCATCTCTCCTTCTCCAAGCTGCCTCTGCAGACCTTTCACCCTGGAGTGATCAGAGATGTTTTCAGGTAACGAATACTGAGCATCGTTTCCTGTGCGGGGCACTGGGGAGCAAACGCTGACCCGGCATGTTCTCTGAGCTCAAGGGATTATAGTCCACTCAGTGGTGACCATCTCTGGCCACCCGCTAGAGTTCTATGCAGGAACTTATGGAACACCAATGTCCAGACTCACCTATAGAGCTTCTTAAACACCACTCACATTTTTTATAAGATCCCTCTGTGACACTAATGTGCGGAGTAGACAACCACTGATCTAGATGGAGGTACAGATAAGTTAAATGAATTGACACCAAAACTACAACATGGATTATTATATGCTCTGATTCTGGCAGATATGAGTTGCTATGGGAGCATGTAGTCAGGGCCCCTTCCTCAGCCCAGAAGGAGTTGGGGAGATTTTGTGAAGCAGGAAACCTCACAGCTCAGATTTCAAGAGCAGGAATTAAGCAGGTGACTCGGGACCTGAGGGGCTGGGAGGGCGGGGAGGGGAGGGTAAGAAGATTTGCAGGGAGAGTGAGAAGCATTTTCCGGGTCAGGAGTGAAAAAGAACAAGGCGTTCATGTGAGATCGCAAGTAGTTCTACATGGCTGGAGAAACCCAGGTGGGAAGCCCGGTGATAAAGTGAGAGATGTGGCCAGGACCAGTGCATGAACGGTATCAAAAGCAACGTGAGGAACTTTGGACTTTATCCTGAGGGAGAAAGGGAGCTAATGAAGAGTTCTAATCGGAGAAGGGACTGTAATCCATTTTGCACAAAACCAGATAGGAGGCCCAGCTGTGGTTGTGTGGGCACCAGAATCTGGTCCTGTGAGATCCAGATAGGAAGGTAGCCAGATGGAGGCGGGGAGGAAGTTAGAATATGCTTCAGTGACAGCTTCCTGAACTATATTAGTGGTTATGGGGATAGCAGGAGGTGGGTGGATTTGAGAGATATGACAACACAGAATCATTTCGATGTGGAGAGTAAAGTGAGACAAAAGTCAAGGATAACTTCTAGGTTTTTGTCAAGGGCAATGGGGTAGATGGTGGTGCTGTTCCCTGGGCTGGCCATTTGGAGGCTCTCTGTGCAAGTGAGTGGGATTGCCTGCCAGCTGCTCATGCAGAGTCCTAGAAGCTAGCTAGGACTGGATGGTCCTCTCTTGGAGGCTTGGGGTCTCTGGGGCCTACTCAAATCTCCCATGGGAAGCTCAGGGCTCCTGGAAGCATCAGGGGAGGGTGTGTGTCTCAGTGAAAAGATTAGTCTATGGAAATTCTTCCTAGCTTGCCAGCCTATTCAGGTTCCGGTGTATCCTGTCTCCCTCACCCGTCCCTGCCCCACCCCCTCCACCATTTACAAGATGCTCATTGCCACTGCTAGATCAACCCCAGATACTGATGGAATCTCGAAGACAACATTAATAACCGATTTCCATTTTCTGTGACCTATGACCTCATCTCCATTTTCTCCTTTGAGTGAAATCTCCTGACCCCCATCAACCCATGTATGAAATCTTTTAATGAAAAAAACAGCTAAAAATATCCTTGTGATCCTGGTCCCTGTAGGCTCCCTATAAACTCCATGTCTTCTCTCTCTCAGAAACTTGTTCCCTCTAAAGACTCCGATGCACTTCTTAACACACATGATTATGTGTCTCCACTCCCTACAACCCACCGATGCGACCCTCTCATCCCTGCTTGACGGGCTGTCTTAGCTTGGGCTGCTCTAACAAATGACCACAGACTGGGCAGCTTACACAACAAATACTTATTTCTCGCCGTTCTGAAAGCTGGAAGCCCAAGCCCAGGGTGCCAGCATGGTTGGGTTCTGCTGAGGACCATCTTCTAGGTCACAAGCTGCCAACTTCTCCCTGTGTCCTCACAGAGCGGGTGACAGGGCTCCTTGGGATCCCTTTAGTAAGATGCTAATCTCATGATGGCTCCACGTTCATAACCAAATTACCTCTCAAAGGCCCCGCCTCCTACTACCATTACATTGGGGGTTAGGACTTCAACATAAGAATTTTGGGGGGACAGGTATACTTAACGTAGATTATACCTTTCCTCCTGTGACCACTCCTTTTGATTCTTTGTCTTCTGAACTCCCTCCCTATGCCTCCATGATCCACTTTTCTGGCCTTTTCTGGGCTTCTTTTCTGTGTTACCTGCCATCCTGTTATTCCACAAATATATCAGGAAGTTCTGCAAAGATGTCAAAGTCAGATCCTCTGACATCAATCTATATAAATTTTTGTTTGTTTGTTTTCCTCCATTGTCCCTTACTTCGACCCAACACACATGCATTGACCATTTTATTATATTCATTCATCCATTGATTCACTCACCCTATAGTTATGGAGTCTTACTTTGTGACAGACAATATACCAAGTACCAGAGATCCAACAGTGAGCAACAGTAGATAGGATTCATGCCCTCATGAACTTACATCTTAAGGTCAAGTGGGGGGGGAGAAACACAGGAAAAGAGTCACACAAATAACTGGTTAATTGCTGGTTTGTGGTGAGTGCTATGAATGAGGGGATTTGATGTAGGAAGACTTCCCTGAGGAAGCGATGCTTCTACTCAGATGTGAGGGTTGAGGAGGGGTTAGTTAGGTGAGGTAGAGGTTTCAGGCAGAGGCAAAGACGTGGGGCTTGAGGGTGGAGGGCGATAGGGAGTATGGCGATGGGCAGACCATGTGGGCTTTGCAATATGCTGAGGATTTTGTTTTTGTTTTTAATTTTAAGGAGTGGAAATCCTCAGAAGTATTTTAATCAAAATGGTGTTAGGTTTGCAAAAAGGTAAAAAGAAATCATGGGCCATCCTGTATCTTCAAGAGATCTTGGTTTATGGAAGGAGTCAGATTCATGAACCAATGTGAAGCAGTGGGTTCAGTACCTTGATAGAATTATAGACGCAGTGCTATAGAAGCATAAGGAAATAAGGTATTTTTGTGGGTGAGGAATGGTCAGAGAGAGCTTCAGAAAGGAGGTAATGTTGGAGCTGTTGAAAAATAGTAGATTTCCAGGTAATAAGAGGTGTGGGAAGGGGCGAGTAAGCAGGGAGAAGCAGGACATTTTGGGAAGAAGACATTGCATGTACAATTACAAAGTCACGTGAGAGCGATCCAGGTTTGCATGAAGACCAGTCAGATGACTGGAACCAGGATGTGGATGGAACCCGGATGCTCTCGCAGTCATTAGGTATATTTAGCAATATCCCATCTCTCTTTCCCTCTGGGCATATGATAGCTTTTTACTTTCCACCAGGCTTGAGTTTAGATGCGGCCAATGAAAGCAAACAGAGGAATGTCTGTTACTTCCAGGCGAAAAATTTAAAAGCAGGTGCCTTCTTTGCCAAATTCTCTTTTTCTTTGACCATGAACACTGTTCCAGAGAGTAGATGCTTTGTCAGACTGTATCCTAAAATGAAGCCAGTGATGATGGAAGCAGAGCCACCAGCTGATCTGCTAGGGACACAAGGATGAGCAAGAGACAAACTTCTGTTGTGAGCCACTGGGATTTGTGGGCCATTTGCTACTGCACTGTGACTTAGTTTAGTCCTAACTGATATGGGGGCCTTTCAAGAACTGAAGGATCTGAGATTTTAAATTGCTTGTAAGCTAACAGCTACTATGTCAGAGTTATATGGATGCTGGCAGAAGATGTGAGATTCCTGAGTGAGAGATCAAGGATTTTGTTTCTCCCAGTACAGCCAGAATCATGAGCTTCATTGTTGCATTGGCTTTCCTTGTTCCCCAAGTCCCACTGTGGCAATGCAGAGTGGCCCAGATGGATGCTACACTCAGTGGGTTTGAGGAACCCCAAGCTTAGGAAGCCCCAATCTCTCATAATGGACTGCAACCCAACCTACCCAATCTTTGTCCTGGAGGGAGATAATTATCTTTATTGTACTAAAAAGCCAACAAACCTTCTCTCCACTCTGGACAGAGACACTATCTCTGTTTACCAAGCTGCTCACTACACAAACATTCTTGAAAAGGTAGCTGGAACAAAATTTGCCAGCACCTCTGTTCTCAAGAAGTGCTGAAATGTGGGAGACCCATGGAGAATTGTCTCCCAAAAATATCTTTGGGTAAGTGGAGGAAAATGAATTTTGGAGGGCATTTGGAGCTCAGTTGGGAAGGATTTTGTGACCTATGTCAGGGAGGTTGGACTTTGACTAGTAGGCAATGAGGAGCCATCAAAGGTTCTAAAATGTGGTCTGGAGACTAGAGGATGGGTTGAAGAAGGAGAATACTAGAATTAGGAGAAAGACTAGGGCTAACCATGTGGACTTGGAAATTTTAACATCTGAAGGGAGCCAAAACCCCAAGATTGACCTCTACTTGGATAAATTCTTTAATCTTCAAAGCTCAGATCAAAGGACATCTTATTTAGTAATTAAAATTTTTTCTTCATTATTTATTTATTTTACTTTTAAAAAAACATTTATTTTTGAGAGAGAGAGAGACAGAGCTCAAGCAGGGAAAGGGCAGAGAGAGAGAAAGAGAGGGAGACACAGAATCTGGAGCAGGCTCCAGGCTCTGAGCCATTAGCACGGAGCCCGGTGTGGGGCTCAAACTCACGAACTGTGAGATCATGACCTGAGCCGAAGTCTGATGCTCAACTGACTGAGCCACCAGACACCCCCCAAAAAATTATTTTTTTTAAAAGCAGAAGCTTTTTGTCTCAGGAGTTGAATGCAGACTTACAATCAATAAGACAGATACAAGGAGATGTACTTTTGTTAAAGCAATAATGGCAGCCCTGGAGCCTTGCCCCTTACCTCCCCACTGTCCCAGCAGACCCCCAGAGACTCCTGTCTGGAGCCCTTGGGAGCCACAAACCACACTTTGAATCCACTTTGCTTTTCCAAGTTGGCCCAGGCAGGATTAATTGCTCCTTCTTGTCTGTTCTCTCAACAGTTTGATCTTATCACTGGAGAGCATTTATCACCTTGACACATGTTTGGGGAAAGCATCCTTCCTTCCCATCTCTCAGGGAATTTCTTGGTGCCCAGGGCAGGGCCCCTCCCACTGGAAGCCTCTCCACCAACACTTGCTGAATAAAATCAGATTAATGTGAAAAATCAATGAAACAAATAAATATAGAGCTACATGTTTTGGAGAAGCTTTGCACTTTAAATGTAATGAAATATGAGAGACAATTCTTGAGATCCAACCATGGGCAACTAAGAGCCAAAGGAATAATGAAATAAAAGGATCGCTCTCTCTGTGGTGGAACTATTTTAGTTTTAGTTTGTTTGACTTTGTCTAATGTACCAATGAATGCCTATTCAAGGCACAAGGAACTTTTTCTTAGGAGACCAGAGTCTGAACAAATAACATCCTCCAAATTAGACTGAGCGGATTCCCACACCCTCCCCCAAGCAGGGAAGTCTACCCAGTCACCTGCGTTTTCAACAAGCAGGAAGGGGAGCCCTGTGTTTACTCTGCTGACATATACCAGCAGAATATATACTTTTGATAAAACTGAACAATTAAAAAAACAGTTGAATGTGTTCGATCTAGCTTTTCTACCTGTGGCGTTCATAGGTGATTTGGTGAAAACAGCAGTCTCTGGAATCTGAGTGCTTTGCATTTCGTGGGCTTTATAGTTTTTCTTAAAAAAGGTATTTATTTTATTTAGTTAAAAATTTTTTTTTAATGTTTATTTATTTTTGAGAGAGAGGGAGAGACAGAGCGTGAACAGGAGAGGAGCAGAGAGATAGGGAGACAGAATCAGAAGCAGGCTCCAGGCTCTGAGCTGTCAGCAGAGAGCCTGATGAGGGGCTCTAACTCAACAAGCCGTGAAATCATGACCTGAGCCGAAGTTGGACACCCAATCTACTGAGCCACCCAGGGACAACCCCCCCCCCCCCCCCGCTTATTTTTTTTAAGGTTTATTCATTTTTCAGAGACAGAAAGAGTGTGAGAAGGGGAGGAGCAAAGAGAGAGGGAGACACAGAATCTGAAGCAGGCTCCAGGCTCTCAGCTGTCAGCACAGAATCTGACGTGGAGTTTGAACTCACAGACCGTGAGATCTTGCCTGAGTTGAAGTTGGAAGCTTAACAAACTGAGGCACCCAGGTGCCCCATCGTGAGCTTTATAGTTGTTAGTGAACAAATCTGTATGACATTCTACTACACTTTGGTTCTGTCCTGGCCACTCTCTGTCTGTCTGTCTGTCTGAAAAAAGGGCAGTCTTGAGTTCACCTAAAGAGGGAGGGAGGGAGCGGGGTGCCTGGGTGGCTCAGTTAAGCGTCTGACTCTAGATTTCCGTTCAGGTCATGATCTCACGGTTTGTGAGTTTGAGCCCTGTCAGGCTCTGTGATGACAGCACAGAGTCTGCTTGGGAGTCTCTCTCTCAAAATAGATAAACATTAAAAAAAAAAAAAAAAAAAGAGGAAGGGAGGGAGGGAAAAACCCAAGATCCCACTGTGAGGATGGATTCAGGGATTGCAGGGTTGAAACTTTGATAATTTTTAGAGCAAATTTTAAGTAAAAGAATATAAAATTCGGAATGAAAAGTGAATGCATTTCTCTAGAATGAGAACAGAAATGATCACAATAATATTTTCTTTTTTTATTAAAAAAATTTTTTTTAACATTTATTTTTGAGACAGAGAGAGAGAGAGCATGAACAGGGGAGGGTCAGAGAGAGAGGGAGACACAGAATCTGAAGCAGGCTCTAGGCTCTGAGCTGTCCCACGGACCGCGAGATCATGACCTGAGCCGAAGTCAGACGCTTAACCGACTGAGCCACCCAGGCGCCCCCACAATAATATTTTCATTAGCTGCTTGACACATCTTTATAATTTTGTTTAAACATTTATTTTAGCTATGTACTCTTGGTGTTTTCAAATGACAGCAATTTTGTGATATTTTCTATAGAGAGAATAGATTATTCAGTCTTTTATCGAGCACAGTTGATGAAAAAATTTATTTTTATTACTGATAACTTAGACACATTTCTACCAGCTTCACAATTTGTGATTGGCAATGCCAAGAAAATGTTTAGCATTGCCCAAATTGGCAAATCACTATCATGTTTCTTTCAGATAGGAGCTGGAAGATTTCAGGGCACTTGAGAATTTCTGGTAAGTTTCTATCTTAAATACTCTTTGAATTGATGACATCTATGTCCTCATTTTCCTGGTACATTATGAATTTTATGTCATCGTCATCCATGCCAGTATTTTGTGTCAAATCAGCAAGAAATTTAAATCTTTTCTCAACGTATTCCTATGATTCACCTCTCCTGATTTATTGGATTATCAAATGATCCAAGAGCTTATTACTTATCATTACTTCTACTTGAAATGTATCCCTCTCTTCCTCCTCATGAACTACTGCCTTTGGTGTGGTTTAATTTTATTTATTTTTTGTTACAATTTGCTTCTTGATGTTAGAATAATATCTATCGATTTTATTACTCATCTTTATTGTTTTTGTTTTACATTGCATTATTGTTTTAATCTGAATATTCTCATAGTTTTTTAATAAATAGACATTAAACTTAAATCATAAGGCTATAATTTCTTATTTGTTTTTTTACAACATTACAAAACATCTTTGGATGTTGGAGGGAGAGAGGAAACAAGTTGGATTATGACCTTAACCTAGTACCCAGACTGAGTCAGCATGGACCTTGGGAGGTCTAGCTTGAGGGCAGGTGGAGTTTGGTGGGTGTTACTTGTGAACATAAAGACTTGATGGAGGTGGGGGCAGCTAATTTAGTTGGAATTGCTAGTAACTTGTCAAAGCAACCCAAAGAAAGGAAATAATCAGGATGGGAAACCAAGATGAGGATGACCAAATCAGAACAGGAACAAGGTAGATTCTCCTAAGAGAGTAACAAGGATGCTTTTTTTTTTTTTCTTAATGCTTATTTATTTTTGAGAGAGAGACAGTGTGTGAGCAGGGGAGGAGCAGGGAGAGAGGGGGACAGAATCCGAAGCAGGCTTCAGGCTCTGAGCTGTCAGCACAGAGCCCGACATGGGCTCGAACTCACAAACTGTGAGATCATGACCTGAGCCGAAGTTGGACACTTAACCGACTGAGCCACTCGGGCGCCCCATAGGATGCTTTGAACAAGAGGAAAGTACTATGGAAATACTGTGGATTTTCCTGGTCAGGAAATCATGGAGGAATACTAGAGGCCACAAGTAGATGGTTAGACTGGAGTATATTCAAGATGGGAGCAGGACCAGGATTCCTCCAGCAGTTGTGGGGCTGATGGCATTGCAGATAGTGTGGTCTTGTTGATGGTAGGTGAGGTTCTTCTCAGGGAGCCCCTCGTAAGAGAAGATTCCTTACTTTTTCATAAGGCCATGAATAATGGGGTTCCTAGCTTCTCCCTTGGCCCCTAATGGGCTGGGTTTTTCTAAGACAGATTGAAATATTTTGAAAAGAGGTAAGTAACATTGTATAATTAACCATGAATTTTGGAGTCAGAAAGACCTGGGTTTGAATCCTGGCTATGTAACTTCTTATCAGATAATTCCTCCTCTGCAAAAATGGGGATGATAGTATACATTTTGGGGGTAGATACTACACAAATCATATAAAATATTATGATGAATCATATGAGGGTGAGCATAATAAATTCCATAGTTGAATGATACAGAATATATGTGATTTTTAAAAATGTTATAGTTTTTAAAAAAAAACAGATATGTTTTAATACTTTTGCTGTATTTTCATTAACTTAATTGTTATTTCCCAAATGAAAATAATGACATAAGAATGACTTAGGTCTTAGAATTCTGAATTTCTACTTTGGCCTGTTTACTTGTACTGCCAATGCTGTGTCACACACACACACACACACACACACACACACACACTTTAATGGACATCATCAAAAAATAGAGCCGCCAGAGTCCCTGATCTAATTTTGGAGTTTAAAGAAAATCTGAGTTCTGATCCCTTCAACTTTCTTTTTTTTTTTTACAAGTATATATATTTTGCTGATGTAAGATTTCTGATTTTGGAAAGGAGTCTGTTTTAGTTCTTGGTGTATTGATGTTCATTGGCTATAATTTCTCAGATTGTTTTATTAATATTTCTTTATTTTCCTTTATGTCATAGTTTGGTTTTATTTTTTTGATGTGCTCTCCTGTAATGCAATCATAAGTTCAGATGCAAGAAATCATCTAGAGCATATTCTCCTGGAATTTAAGCCAGTAAGACGTGTTGGAACCTTTGTCCTCTTGTGTGTCCTCACCTTCCACCTTTCCAACATGTGTGAGATTTAAGTTCTGTTTGTAATCATCTCACCTTGAGAAAGTAAGGAAGAGGGAATATAAGTGTCTGTTTGGGAGATTAGACCAGGTTACATTAGACCAGGAGTTTCCCACAAAATATTCTTAGACTTTTACCCCTGGAGAAAGGTGAAGGAAAAGCCACACTGGTCATATTTGGTGTTGGTATGAAGTCTGGTTTGACTTTGAAATCAATGATTACTCATTTTACAGTTATTTGGTCCCACTTATGAAGACCTGGCTCATCCAAAAATTCTCTTCTTGAAGACACAGATACCTCAGTGCATCTAATAACAATTAGCTCTCAATTCCTCTCTTTGGATCTTATGAAAAAACCAGTCAGTGAAAGGTGTCCCTTTTCTGATATCATGACCATGGAAAGAGGGATTCTCCCAAAGCTGGCCATCTCCTAGCCACCATCATGGTGTGAAAACATTCTGAAAGTTGTGAGTTCTGGTCGGGGTGAATGCTTTGGTGCACATATCTTGTTTGGTTGGATAATACCTTAAGACCCAACATGATATTTATAACTTCTTCCACAAATAGAAGGCAAGTGAGAGAAAGAAAGAAAGAAAGAAAGAAAGAAAGAAAGAAAGAAAGAAAGAAAGAAAGGAAGGAAGAAAGGAAGAAAGGAAAGGGGGAGAAAGAGAGAGAGAGAGAGAGAAAGAAGGAGACAGAGAGAGAGGGAGGGAGGAGGAAGGCTATTAATAGCCAAATCATAACTTGAGGGGGGGTGGTCATTAGCATCTTCATGCTTCATTTATCTTGAGCAAGGAATACCAGATTTGAAGAATATTTTGCCCTGAGACCTGAGTGGAAGAATACAGCAATACCTTTCTATATTTTCTTCTTCTTCTTGTTTGTTTGCTTGCAACCCTCAATACCCTGTCTTTTTTAAGTGGCTGGTACAGAGTGACCAGTTTAATTAAACCACACAGGAGGACTAGGGAGGATTTGGATAAGCCACTGTGCAGTAGTGTGTCATTGTCACCATGGGGGCCATATGAGAATGTGGATGACTCACAGCACAACTCTGTCTAAGACTGGGAAGAACAAACCTCCTGCCCATGATGGATCAACTGAATACTCTCTGAATGTCGAGAGATGAGTTATAATTAATAAGAACAAAATTAAAATGACAGTAAACAACACAGTTGACTTCCCACCAAGGTTTCTTATCCAGGAAAATAATATCTCCTACAGAAGGCAAACCAGCCTGGAAGGGGCCCCTCCCCGGGTGAGAATGTAACACCTTCCTCAGGCATGTGAAATTTCCTAAGCAAAGTGCGTGGAAATTTTAAATGGAAAGAGGGAACACATGGCTGTCCTCATATTGACCCATGGTTCTTTGCCATCTCATGTCTTCTCAGCCAGGATGCTTCTATTGCAAGTGACAAAAACAATCTTACCCTAAAGGGTGTAAAAAAAAAAAAAAAAAAAAGAAGAATTTGTGTTCCAGGTTCCAGGGGCTACTTGTTACCACTGTGCTGCTATCACACCCTCTTTCTCTCTGTGCACACCCTGGCTGTGTTCACCTCCAACAAGCCCCATTCTCAGAGGTATGCCCTTCAGGGTTGCCATGGCTACATGGCTCCAGGCCTCACTCCTCTCACCTTCAACTCTCGAGGAGTGGGGTGGAAAAGACATCAGGTCCCTTTTCCAGAAGTCTCAGCCAAAGTCCCATTTCATCTCATTGGTGCCTTTGTATTATGTGCTCATTGTGGCCAGAGAACGCAATGATTTGATTGAAGGAGCGGTGGGTCGTCTGACAAAAGGCTGGAGCCATTGGCAGAAGAAGGGAAGATGAATGTTAAGGAGGCAAATCACAATTGTCTATATGTGAACCCAGGGGCACCAGTTCTAGGCTCTTGTCGTTCTTGGGGATCCTCTGACTTTCTCATCTGGGGTAAGTTGAGAACACGCAGATGAAGAAAAGGCATGGGTTCTTTCCTGAAGGCTGGCTGGCAGCTGGGCTAACTCCAAACTCCTGCTCCTCTCTTCAGTAGACACTGCCTGGAGGAGAAGGTTGGTATGAGCAGCAGTTTTGTAATGTGCTGCTGATCCATGGGAGAGAAGTATAGGTGTAAATGTTTTCCTGAAACTAGCAAGCATATAAGAAAAATTCGTGTTCAAATGATCTTTGCCTCCCAGCAGGTGCTTGATGACTCATCAGAGGCCCCCATTTTAGCACCTAACCATTCCCAGACCAGTAAAAGTCTATGACTTTTCTTTTCTTCCAGCCTCTGTCCCCAGATGAAAGGCACAGGACCCACACACAATACAGTGAATGACTTTATCAAATAGGAATCTGGCAGTGGTTCCGTGTTGGCCAATAAAAAAGGCTTGGGCCATTTGATTTGGTGATTACTAAAAAGCAGAGAAAAATGATTTTTGCTCCTTATCCCTGGGAAAGAAACAAATAGAATAATACCACTGTTTTCCCTCAGGATTCCATAGTTTTGAGAGAGGTTTGACCAGTGTTAGGCCCACATATATTTTTTTCCCATACAAAGACAGAGCAGATTTCAACTAGAGTTTCCCTTGATTTTTTTTATCTCTCTCTCTTTTTTTTAAGTTTATTTATTTATGTGGAGAGAGATTGAGAGCAAGCGGGGAGGGGCAGAGAGAGAGGGAGAGAGAGAGAATCCTAAGCAGACTCTACACTTAGCATGGAGCCTAATGCAGGGCTCGATCTCATAAACCCAAGAGATCATGACCTGAGCTGAAATCAAGAGTTGGACACTTAACCAACTGAGCCACCCAGAGGTCCCTTGATTTCTTTCTCCTAATTAAGGTCTTGATGCCAAGTTCAACTGGATGGTTATGGCAGCTATAAGCCCTTTGTAACTAATGGGCGTATGGCAGCCGTTGGCATCCTTAGAAGAGATACAGGGAAGCATAATAGGCAAACGCAGTGACGCGTTAAATCCTTACCAGTTGTACAGCTGTTTGATCCAACTGAAGTATCGTGGTGGCTAGTGTAAACAAAGGGATTGGTACTAGATGAGGAGGAACTAAGAAGATCCTATTGGAATGGTCCTCCAGTCTTCATCCCATGTTCATTTTTGGGAACATCCCTTCTTTCTTGCCAAGTATTGATAACTCCTTTTTTTTTTTTTTTTAATTTTTTTTTAACGTTTTTATTTATTTTTGAGACAGAGAGAGACAGAGCATGAACGGGGGAGGGGCAGAGAGAGAGGGAGACACAGAATCGGAAACAGGCTCCAGGCTCTGAGCCGTCAGCCCAGAGCCTGACGCGGGGCTCGAACTCACGGACCTCGAGATCGTGACCTGAGCCGAAGTCGGACGCTTAACCGACTGAGCCACCCAGGCGCCCCTATTGATAACTCCTTCTGAAGGAACCATAACACAGCCTTCCTTGAATTAACGGGATGTGCGTGGTAGCATGGCATGACTCAGACAGAGATGCTAGGTCCAGTTAGCCTCATGATGGAAAGACTAGACTGTCACCCTCTTCCAGAAATGAAAGTGTAAACATATCATCTCTCAAAAGACCAGCCTGACAGTCAGGCTACCTGAGGAAACTTATTGACTGTAAATCATTCCAGAAGAGGATGAATTCATTCCATCATCTGGAGGGAGACTGATCTTGAGTCTGTGTTGTTCCAGAGAGATAAGAATGCGTGGCGCATATTCGTCAGTTTTTAAAATCTTCCATTAAATTCCATTTCCCAAATTAGAAAATTCACACATGTTCTCTGTAACTAGTAAAATAATATGAAGAAAGAAGAAGAAAAAAAAAAAAAACAAGCATCTTTCTCCTCTGAATTTCTACCTCTGCTCCTCTAAAGTAACCAGTGACGACCTATTGTGTATCTGTTTACATCTTCCCCAAGTTAACACCGTAACATATTATTGTGACTTTTTAAAATTGGGAAAACACTGTATACAATTTTATGCCACGGATAACCCTCCAGATGAAAATAGCCAAGCCACACTCTTTAATAGCTTCATAGTAATCCGTGGTATAGATCTACCAGCATTTATTTCATCTCCATTTGGCGAATATTCAGGAGGTTTCCAGATTTCCACCTTTAGGAATAATGCTGCAATAATTATTCTTTAAAATAGATCATTATGGGAGCGCCTGGGTGGCTTAGTTGGTTAAGCATCTGACTCTTGGTTTTGACTGTGGTCATGATCTCATGGTTTGTGAGATCCAGCCCTGTGAACCTGGCTATCAGCATGCAGCCTGCTTAAGGTTCTCTCTCTCTTTCTCTCTTTCTCTGTGCTTCTCCCCTGCTTGTGCACACTCTCTCTCAGAATAAATAAATAAACTTAAAAAAAATAGATCGTTATGAACTCGAACTCTCCCTCCCCCCAATAGGACCTATTCTTTTTTTGTTTGTTTGTTTAAAAAAAAAATTTTTTTTTTTAACGTTTATTTATTTTTGAGACAGAGAGAGACACAGCATGAACGGGGGAGGGGCAGAGAGAGAGGGAGACACAGAATCGGAAGCAAGCTCCAGGCTCTGAGCCATCAGCCGAGAGCCCGATGCGGGGCTCGAACTCGCGGACCGCGAGATCGTGACCTGAGCTGAAGTCGGACGCTTAACCGACCGAGCCACCCAGGCGCCCACCAATAGGACCTATTCTTAAAGGTGGGGTTGCTGGATCAAAGGTCATGTGTCTGTAAAATTTTAAAAGCTATGGCCAGCTTGCTTTCCAGAAAAGTGTAGTAATTCCCATTCTAATGGCAATGTGTGAGAGTGCTTGCTAGCACAGAATGTTCTAGGTTTTTACATGAGAAACCAAAAAAAATTCTCAATCTGAAGGGTGGGAAAAGTGGCATCTCCCTATTATTTTATTTTGCATTTCCCTACCTACTAGTGAGGATAAATGTTTTTTCATATGCTTATTGGCCGTTTGGATTTCCTTTTGTGGGCCTTGTCTGTTCTATTGTATTGAGTTAAATATGAATCATTATGTGTTGCAGATATTTCCCCCAGCTACCATGTTTCTTCTTATTCACCTTTAGTTTTTTATTTCTTCCAGTTTTATTGAGAAATAATTGACATACATCACTGTATACGTTTAAGGCATATAGCACGATGGTTTGCTTTACATATATTGCGGAATGATTACCACAGTTGGTTCAGCTAATATCCATCTTCTCATATAGATGCAATAAAAAGAAAAGAAAGGAAAAAGGAAAAAAACGTTTTCCTTGTGATTAGAACTCATAGGACCCAGCTATCATTTGATTTTGATTTTGTTTACCTTTGTCCTTTGTAAATAGTTATTTTTAAAACATTATGTACTAGGTTTATCTCTCTTAAATATTTAAAAACTACCCATTCAAGGGCCCCTGGGTGGCTCAGTTGGTTGAGTGTCCGACCTCGGCTCAGGTCCTGATCTCACGGTTCATGAGTTCGAGCCCCAGGAGTTTGAGCCCCACGTAGGCCTTTCTGGTGACAGCTCAGTCCCTGGAGCCTGCTTTAGATTCTGTGTCTCCCTTTCTCTGCCCCACTCCTGCTCATGCACTGTCTCTCTCTGTCTCAAAAATAAATAAACACACAAAAACATTTAAAAACTACCCATGCAATGTTAGTTTTTTAGGGAAAATCATTAAACATAATAAACCAAAAGAAGAAAATAAAAATCACCCATAAATGTACCACTCATAGATAACCACCCACAGATAACTATGTTTTGGGGGATATACCTCCTGACTGTCTTCTACACACAACTCACTCCTTGTTTTAAAATGTCACCACTGTGGCACCTGGGTTGCTCAGTCAGTTAAGCATCAGCCTTTGGCTCAGGTCATGATCTCATGCTCTGTGAGTTTGAACCCTGCATCATCTGTCTCCCTCTCTCTCTGCCCCTCCCTTGCAAATGTACCACTGTGTGCACCCTCTCTCTCTCTCTCAAATATAAATAAACATAAGATTTTAAGAAATGTCACCACTGAAAGGCACCTGGTGGCTCAGTGGGTTAAGCATCTGACTTCAGCTCAGGTCATGACCTCTTGTTTTGTGAGTTCAAGCTCTGCGTTGGGCTCTGTGCTGACAGCTCAGAGCCTGGAGCCTCCTTCAAATTCTGTGTTTCCTTCTTTGTTCCTTCCCTGCTCTCACTCTGTCTCTCTCTTTCTCTCAAATACAAATAAGGATTAAAAAAATTTTTTTTAATGTCACCACTGAGAGAAAGGACTCTGAAAGTCTGTACTGATCAGAAGAGACAAGGAAATGCAAACATGGGATTCATTTCATAGCTGTCTTCCTGAACGGACGACCTATAAGGGATGAGGGCATGATGGGCAGTACTGACCAGGGGGCAGGGGGTGCAATTTATTGTTCATATTGTCAAACCCCAGTGGAGGCTGGGTGGATCTAGTCTCGCTGAACTGGGTCTAGGTTTTGTGGTACTTTTAGTTAGATTCAACTCACCCCCCCCATTTCCTTCAGGATTAGGGCAGGAGCAGGACTTTCCTTTCCGGAGTGCCCGGGATTGGAACACTGGTAGACTCCTGCTCTCCTGGTATTTTATAGCCAGCTGCCAGCTTTTTTGTATGTCTGGGAGTCTTCCTTGCCTTCTGTTCCTTTAGTTTTTGGTTCCTCAGGAGATCTCCCTTCACCTGGCTTCACTGCCCTTGGCAGTGCTCTCGGGGAAGACTCAAGAGTATTTTTCAAGGATTCCTCTCAGCTTTCCTGTGCTTCCCCCAGCCTCCAGAAGGCCAGTGCAGTAGAGCTGGTAAAGACTCAGATGCCCCAGAGGTATTGCTTTTTGCTCTGCTGCTGTCTCCAGCTTTTGGAAGAATCTGCCTTGTAATCCGTGAGGGCCTGGGGGACTCGAGAGGAATTTCTTCTAGCTCTCCAGCCTACCTCCAACCTTAGGAAGGTCACTGCCCTCAGAGCACTTGGTAAGGTCTGAGTGGGCCTTGGATGCGTTCCCTCAACTCTCCAGCCCTGCTCTCAGCCTTTAGCAGGCTGCTGCTTTGGGCTTGGAAAAAGCTCTGTGCCGTTTGCTGGGATAAGAGATGGGGCTGATGTGTGAATCTCTCTCAGGTCTCTTTTTCTATTTTACTTTATTTTTATTATATTTATTTTTAAAATATATTTATTATTCCTATATAAGTAAATTATTTATGTATTTATTATTACCATTTTTTATTATATTTATTTGAGAGAGAGAGAGGGGAGGGGCGGAAAGAGACAATCGCAAGCAGGCTTTGAACTCTGTCAACACAGAGCCTGATGTGGGGCTCTAACCCACAAAGTGTGAGATCATGACCTGAGCTGATACCAAGAGTCAGACACTTAACTGACTGAGCCACCCAGGGGCCCCTCTCTCTCAGGTCTCTTGCCCTGCCCCTGGCTTTTTGCCTGCACTCAATGAAGGCCCGTGGAGATATTAAGTAGGTGCCAACTTGCTCTGTGACTAGAGCCCATTGGCATTCTCATCTTTTGAGTTCGCTCACACATAGCTAAAAGTGTATAAAAAATTTGAATGGTTTCTCCCCCTCTCTCCATGGCAGATTACTCATCTTTACCATCCCAGAGATGAAGGAAGCCATAGCCTCTTCTCTCCTAGGAAGTGTTTATCGCCTTCTGGAATTTGCTTTGTTTAGATTTGTGTCCTCAGCTCTCTGGTGAGTTTTTAAACTATCATTAGTGGCTTTTCTAGCATGTTCTCAGTATTAGTGGGAGATGATGATCTCTTGTGACGTTTTGACATTTTAAATGGAGGCATTACACTTGGGAATATTTTAAAATACGAAGCTACTATAACCTGCTAATTAGCCTCTTGCTACTACGTTTGCCATATGTATGGTTTCGTAATGGAAGTTTAATTTTAACAAGATATACCAAATGACTGGCATTAAGTAAAGAAATGGCACATGGAAGCTGAAATTCTAGTCTTTGGGGGGCCCATCACCTCTACCCATGAAGATGGGGAGTCTTCTAAGCTGGTATTTGCCCTGGCCTCAGTGGCATATTCAGCAGTGGGGTGTTCCTGCTGCTTACCTTCTCACTGGCCTCTGTGTGAACATCTCTACAGGCCTTCCAGGATTCGTTGATTGGCCTACTCTATCTGAAGGCTGCATTGTTGACTCATTAAGTAATTTTGAAATCAAGCATTAGATTGCAAAACTTTACTGGAAAGAGAAGAAGAAAAATAGCCTATCCTCTTTTGTAACATGTCATCTATGCTTTCCTCATGTATGGTGGAACGTCTTGCATTTTTTTCTTTGTATCATTATTATTATTATTATTACTAGGCAGAGAGTCAGCTCCTAGAAGCTCTTTCCGGTCAAGTCATAGATACCCTCTGAGAAAGGATGTCATGCTCTTGGTCTCCCTCCCTGCCCTGACAAGGTAGCAAAGTTATCAGCTTGCAATGTTGTGTTTAATTGCATTATATTCTGCTTCAGTAACAATGCTACTTGGATAAGGTTGAAGACTAAGGGGTAGACTATCAGTTAAGATTAGGTTTGGCTGTGCATGACAAAAACCCCAGGATAATAGTGGTATAAACACGATAGCAGGTCATTTCTCTTTCTTTTTTTTTTTTTAATGTTTATTTATTTTTGAGACAGAGAGAGACAGAGTATGAACAGGGGAGGGTCAGAGAGAGAGGGAGACACAGAATCTGAAGCAGGCTCCAGGCTCTGAGCTGTCAGCACAAAGCCCGACGCAGGGCTCGAACTCACGGACTGTGAGATCATGACCTGAGCCGAAGTCGGATGCTTAACCGACTGAGCCACCCAGGCGCCCCAGGTCATTTCTCTTTCAAACATAAAAGTCTTAGTCCAGAACATTCCTTCATGTCAGGGATCCACAATCTCTCTATCTTATTGCTCAGCTCTGTGGGACTGTGGACTCAGTCCAAGATGGTGGCATTCACATTCTAGGAAAAAAAAAAAAAATAGAAGAAATATAAAGAAGCTGGGGAAAGAATACAGATATGTTATCTCTTAGAGAAGGTTCTCAAAGGCTGTCCAGTGCATTCCCACTCATCGCATTAATAAGAACTTTTTCATACGGCAACACTTAGTTGCATGAGAGGCTCAGAAACATATCCCTTAGTGTAGGGAACTATTTGTCCAGATAAAAATCATGGGTTCTATTGCCATAGAGGAAGAGGAGGGTGTATTGTAGGGGTCCACTAGAAGTCTTGGTTGCCAATCAGCTCTCTGGAGAAGAACAATTATAGAATTCCTAGTCCTGGACCTTGAAACCATTTTGGGGGGGGTGAGCACTGAATATACAATCACTTCTATTCCAATAACTGCCCCGCTTTCTTGTTGACTACATGGGTCTATAGAACCAGTGCAGGGTATGTTCAGGGAAGAGCATCCAAGATAACAAAAGAACTAAAAAGTCATGCCACCTGTAGAACAGCTGAAGACACTACACATCTTTAGCTTAGAGGAAAGAAGAGTTGGCAGTGATACAGGGTTTTCACATATTTAAAGAGCTATCTTGTGAAAGGTCTGGATAGACCTGGAGGGCAGAATGCAGCCAGTGGGTTGATGTTGTAAGGAGAGTAATGTGAGTTCAGTGTACAGAGGGAAATTCTAACCATAAGGAGGTGTCTCAGAAGGTGGTGAGCATACATTTCCTGCTATCTCCCATCACTGATTGTTGCTGAGGACAAAATAACAAAGAATGTTTGGTTCTTGCCTTGATGACATCTACAGTCTGGTGAGGAAGACAGAAATTGATCAGATGATCACATATATATACATGTGAATCATAAAGGTCTTAGACTGTTGGTTCTGAGAGAAGCAAGGACAGTCAACCATTTGTAGACCTCATATAGAGAAGATTGCTGCCCATGTAGGGTCTAAACTAAATGGCTTGTGGTCTCTTCTGGTTCATTTCCAGAAATGTGCTTTCCATAGTGCTGCCCTGGGAAGGACAGAGGAGATTTGCCTTGAAGGGCGGAGTGAATTCCAGGTTTGCAAGACTTCCAAAATGGGCTTTCTAAAGTTCCACACTGGGTCACCACAACTAAACCAGATTGTGCTAATCTTTTGATAGAGTAGGTTGGTTGAACACATGTAAATTCAATGACTTGAGAACTTGAGGACTTAAAATAGTCAGTTTTGGAGAAGTAAAGACCCTGTAAAATCTGTAAAATTTCTGAAAAGTTTCTGAAATTTCTGAGAAGTTTTCCCACTGAGGACTTAAAAAACAAAAAACAAAACACAAAACCAAAAAAACCCAACTCCCTTTGCCCAGGAAAACAACCAGGAAAGAAATCATAAAACTCTTTTTCAGTTCTCCCAATGTCTAAATATATCAATATACAAAACATGATAATTTTATGAGTGAAACAAGTTATACATAATGCATTTTTATGTTCCTAAACGAACAGCATGACTTTATATCTGTAAAGGGCACTAAAAATAAGCTTTGCATATATTTCAATCCCCTGCCCCCAAATTTTCTTTAAAGAAAATTTTTTTTTTTGTTTCTCCATGGCTTAAATTTTCTGAAAAATCTATGTATCTAGTCTGTTCCTTTGTTCTTGCTGCCTTGTAAGCTTGTGTTCTATTCCTGTGAAGTTTGTGGGTATGAAATTAACTGTTCTTTTTAGCCTAACTGGTATGGAAGGTTGAACTGTCTATAATGCCTCACATTTACCTGTTAGGGTGTCTAGAGAGCTACGGATTGGGTATGATCATTCTGTCAAAAGTGTTAGCCAAGGCGGGCTGCTTCATTTCTTCCCAGCTTTAGTTTCTGTGGGGACCTGCCAGGCACACTGACATGCAGCAAGTTTATCCAAAGGACTCAAGAACCATACAGCTAGAGAGTAATTTGTCTTCCTGACGTCCCTAGGAGGCATTCAGGCAAAAAGGCTGTTACCACTGTGGGACATTGGCAAGAGGATCAGCTTGGAGTCCGGACAGAATGGTTGGGGGCCAAGAGTCTTGGGCTTTGCCATCCACTCTGTGGGACCATGGGCAGGTCACCTACCATCACTGGGGCCTCCATTTGCTCCCTGCAGGATGACGGTAGTGGACAAAATCTCCAAGGCCTTCGTAGGTTCTACCATTCTGTGAATCTATTATCCTGACCCCACATTCCAAAGTAAGAAGATCAGAGGATTGATCTAAGGTTATAAAATAGACTAAAGGAAATGTTGCACCTTCTTGGTTCTGAAAGGCACTGCAGTCTTTTGGACAAACATGTTTATCCAGGCAAACCTGCTGGACAGTCCCGGTTTACCATGGGAAGGAGTGAAGATAAATCTGGGAAAAAGCAGGGGTGAGGGAAGAGAATAATTTCTTCCGGTGCCAGAAGGATTCTGTGCCATAGCAGCAATAATTTCCATGCCGACTTTAGATTGTGTCACCTTGATATCTTTTGGGGAGTAGAGTTGGAGAAGGAATGGTCCCTCAGGGTCTGGTGCTGTTTGTTGGCTTATTCCTTCAAAAGCCTTCCCTTGAAGGCCTGGCTTAGTTTGTCATCAGCCAGCTTGCTACTGGCTTTGAGCTATTCCTGACCAGTGTAATAATGCCTGGGCTACTCTCCCTGCTACGGTGATGGAAATGGGCTGAGTTGCTGGGTGACGTTTCTGTCCTAGTGACACAAGAGTCCTTGGGGCTCCTTTGCCCTTCCAGAAATGACTCTGAGGGCAGGATTGCCAAGAGGCTGCCAGGGAGTCTGGACTTGTTTTGTCTCCAGACTGGTTGGCAAACCCGAGAGGTGGAGATGAACATCTGAATTTAGGAGTGCTTAATGCTGATTTAAAACTTAAGCTGTGTTCTTGGAACTACCTGCATCTATAAACTTTTGAGTGGATTGCCATCAATATGTAAAATGAACATACGTGCTCTTTCAAAAATGACTAATCTCCACTCAACCACACTATTTCCTTTCTTGCTGCCCACATTCTAACACCACAAGGGTGGTTCTATTTATTGTCAATAAAGACACTTCTTAGATTTCTTAGATCTGAAAACGAAAAGAAATGCCTTAGTTTATGTATGAAGTGATGTGAGTTATTATGCATGCAGAAAGTAATTTTGAAAAATTGGAAATAACCTAAACTTCCATCAAGGAAGCATTGATAATTTATGGTAATTCATAAATGAAATACAAGGCAACACTTAAAATGATTATATAGATATATCTTTGTTGATAGGGAAAACTATTCTGACATGTCAAATAAGTAGGTTAAAACTATATGCGATAGGTGATCTGATTTTTACAAAAAAAATGTGTATATGCATCTATGTAGTATATATGCATAGTATATGTTGAGAAAAGTCTGGAAGAGAGGACGTGCCTATTTGTAGTAGAGGGACAAGAAGAACTTCTGGTGTCCAAGTGGGCTGGACCTGGGACCTTAATATTTTTACTACATCGTTTAGATATTGTCACCTTGATTTCGGATGCTCTGAAGTTGCCTGGTCTAGAAAATTTGAACAGTGGCCAACTATGGGTGATGGAAATATGGGTGGTTATGTTTTCTGCTCACCAGATTGATTCTTTTTCACAATGAGCATTTATTACCTCTGTGCTAAATTAGTAAAAATAAGGAAAAGGGATTCAGGAGAACATTCTTTGCTTGGGATGTTTTGGTTGAAATTAATTTGAGTCTTGGGGCACCTGGGTGGCTCAGTTGGTTGACTGTCTGACTCTTGATTTCAACTCAGGTCATGATCTCACTGTTGTGGGATCGAGCCCCCTATTGCACTCTATGCTGAGCACAGAGCCTGCTTGGGATTCTCTCTCTTCCTCTCTCTCTCTCTGGCCCTCCTCACCCCAAAGAAATAAATAAACATTAAAAAAATTAATTTGAGTCTTATTTCTAGTTCAAACTGCTGAATCAACTTCCTCCCCTTACTCCTTTTTGGCTCTAAGTTCCATAGACTCCATTATTTTGCATAGTCGTATCCCTTTCCAAGTAATGGAGATGTCTTCACACATGGCAGATTGGGCAGAATCTTCCAAAAGAAAAGTTAGTCTTTCTCCATTCGGGTGGATAATACTGACCTGTAGGGCGCAAGCATTGTCTGGGAAGCCAGAGGAGAAAACCACAAATAGCCAGAGGAGGAAGAATAGATTGATATGTGGAGGTTTAATCATCACTGTGGAAAATTCAATTACTGTTTTCAATTCCTCCCAGCATTCAAAGAGAGTTAATCATCCATACCCTTGCTATGGCTTCATGGTTGGTGGAGTATACACTCTGCCCCTTAACTTTGGGTTTGGCCAAAGTGAATATTAGTGGATGGGGCTGGACAGAAGTTTGAAAACAGCCTGTGCAGCCAGCCTGCTCCTTTTGTATATCAGTGATCTACCACTAGAAGACGTCCTCCAGGTAGCTGGTGCCTAGTCTGCCTGGGGCCCAGAATAAACCTACATGTCTATAGCCATACGTACAGTCTGGAGCCAAGTCTAGCTGAACTGCTGTCTGAAGCAGAGCTTCCTAGCTCAGCCTCACCTAGACCAGCTGAACCACAGTCAGTCTTGCGGAATTGTGAGTATGAGACCAAATCCTTGTTGTTTTAAACCACTGAGTTTTGGGGAGGTCTATTATGTAGCCTTATTGAGGCAATGGCTGACTTGTACACTGGTCTAAGTCTGCTGAACAGACCCTCCTGAGTTCCTGCTGGCTAACAAGGGACTTCTGGCTGTTTTCACCCAATAGGTATACAAGAACTATCCAAAGATGTTATGATGATAACCTGGGAAGGATATTAATATCGTCAACGTGACTTCTCATCCTGGCTAACCAACTTCTACTAATTTTTCATCTAGGGCAAATGTAGCTTTCCCCACCTGATTATAAACGCATTCCAGCATCACTTGAGCTCTGTAAGGATTGCATTGCTAACATTCTGGCTCTAGGTCCACAGTAATTCAGTTTGCTGTTAATGCCTGACCAGTGAGTCATTATGTACAGCTTACCAGCCAGGAAGTCCAGTCTATACCACTAACTCTGGATGTTTTGTCAACCCTTTCATGGGACCTCCTTCATCCCATTTTATCTTCACGCTTACTGTGAAATCCAGCAGGCTGCTGGACAAGTCAGAGGTCATGGTAGAGAATGGTAACAGAAAACTCACAGACATGGTGGCAGGGATACTGGATGTATTTTGCTTTCTGTCCAAGAACTTCGCAATCTGGGGGTTTCCTTGAAGCTAGGATTGCGTTTAGATTCCCAAGCGCAAGCATTATCCAGATTCACCCTCTCCTTCTGTGCTTGGCAGGAAATGTAGAACTCCCTTGGATGTTTGCCTCATGTACAATCAATTGTTAATGCTCGTTAGATGGCTGCAACACAGTCCCAGGGTGGCACTCTCGAGGAACACAGACTTAGGGACACTAGCACATAGAGGTCATCTGACAGCTTCCTGTAAAAAAGAGGAAGTGAGGTCCAGTCAAGACCTCAACACAAAGCACACCCAGAAGCAGTAGGGCTGGAGCTAGAAGCTGAAACAGCAAGACCTCCCCACACTGGCTTTTCTTGGTTTCCATAGATTTCCACCTTTCCTATTTTCTTTTTCTTTTTGTTTTTTTTTCCAATGTTTATTTTTATTTAGTTTGAGAGAGAGAGAAAGGGAGGGCATGGGAGGGGCAGAGAGAGAGAGAGGGAGAGAGAGAATCCCAAGCAGGCTCCATGCTGTCAGTGCATATCACAATGTGGGGCTTGATTCCACCGAACGTGAGATCATGACCTGAGAGTGGAAATCAGGAGTCAGACGCTTAAATGACTGAGTCATCCGGGCACCCCTACCTTTCCTATTTTCTATGAGAATACTCACTAATAGTGAATTTACTCATGGGGCTAACTTTTCAAATCCATGAACATAAAACAATTATTATAAAAGTAATAAATTGTCAGTGTAGGCAATTTGGAAAATATAGAAAGGTGCAAACAAACAAAAACTCACCTGTGATCTCACAATACAGACATCATCACTGCTGATGACCTTATGTATTACTTGACCTCACAGTTTGGTGTTTGATATACAGGTCATTTCATTTAAGAATTTTGTAGAATTCATTTTTCTTTCCCACTTCATATTCATTGATAATGCTTAATTTCAATTACTGAAAAACAGTCCATCATGATCTATTCAACTTTTCTACTATGTTGAATGTTTATTTTTCCTCCAATTTTTACTATTATAAATAATGTTGTGATGAGAATTCTTTCCCAGAAGGAGAACGCGAGTTACTTTTTAAAAAAACATTTTTTTAATTTACAATGTTTATTTATTTTGACAGAGAGAGAGAGAAAGAGAGAGAGTGCACGTGCACAAGCTGGGGGAGGGGCAGAGAAAGAGGGAGAGAAAGAATCTCAAGCAGGCTCTGTGCTGACATGGGACTCGATCTCACAAACCCTGAGATCATGACCTGAGCCAACATCAAGAGTTGGAGGCTCAACGGAATGAGCCACCCAGGTGCCCCAGGAGTTCCTTTTAAAAGTCCTGATATGGTGTGGTGAGCTGGGCATAATCAATACACTGCTGTTCATAAATAAGTTTGTATTACATTTTTGATAAGCCCTATGAGGATCATGAAACACTTTCATATCTCTTGACTATAAAATCATTATATTCCAAGGAAATAGTTTGAAATATAACCAAAAACCTATGCTCAGAACTTTCTTTGAAATATGTCGTTTTTAATAACAGTAACAGATTGAAAAGAAAAATTCTTTAGGAATTTAGTTAAATAAATGGTGGTATATTCTTCTTTTTATTATTTTTTTTTTTTTTTTGAGAGAGAGAGAGAGAGAGAGAGAGAGAGAGAGAGAGAACACAAGCTGGGCAGGGACAGACAGAAGGAGAGAGAAAAATCCCAAGTAGGCTCTGTGCCATCTGTGCAGAGCCTGATGTGGGACTCAATCTCATGAAACGTGAGATCATGACCTGAGCAGAAATCAAGAATCGAACACTTAACCAACTGAACCACCCAGGTGCCCTGATGGTGGTATATTCTTCTCATTGAAAATGGCACTTGTAAGAGTTTTAAATAATAATGGAAAATGCTGATTGCTAACATAAAATAATGGTACAAAATTGTGTGTATTGTATGAGTTTCACTCTGAAACCACATGCATAGGAGAAAACTCTACCAAATATTAGTGCAAGATTGAGTGATTTCCCCCCCCCTTGTTTGTACTTTTTACATGATCTTAAATATATTACTTCTATAATCAGGAAAAATTGTGTTGTTGTTCTTCATACTCACATATTAGAGATGAGATCACCTCCAGGGAAGGAAGGTATGACTGGTCTGTGTGGATTCTTCTTCCTTCCTAACAAGAAACATTCAGACTATGGTAGAAGTCACACCCCAGCGCTCTTATCCCTTTAAACAAGATCAGTGCCTTATTTTGTTTGGCTTAACTTGATCTGATCTCCGGTTTGGTTTTCCTGAGTATGTTTCTCTATTTTTCCCTAATTCAATTTTTCTAGCTTTCAGACATTTCAGTGCTTTCTCCAGAAGGAACAAAAGCACATTTGGGGTTGGGTTTAACCCCTAAAATTTTCTCTTACTTTTGTTTTTGTTTCAAATCTCAGGGAATGTTATTTTTCAAGCTGTGTGTGTGTGCGTGCATGTGTCTGTGTGTACAATTTTGTTGAGATACAATTCACGTACCATGCAATTCACCCATTTAAAATGTACTCTTCAGGGGTGCCTGGGTGGCTCAGTCGGTTAAACGTCCGACTTTGGCTCAGGTCTTGATCTCGCGGTCCGTGAGCTCAAGCCCCGCATCGGTCTCTGTGCTGAAAGCTCAGAGCCTGGAGCTTGTTTCAGATTCTGTGTTTCCCTCTCTCTCTGACCCTCCCCCGTTCATGCTCTGTCTCTGTCTCAAAAATAAATAAACGTTAAAAAAAATTAAAAAAAAAAAGAATGTACTCTTCAATGGTTTTTAGTATGGTAACAGAGCTGTGCAGTCATTATGATAATCAGTTTTAGAATGTTTCCATCAGCCTGCAAAAAAACATGTACCTCATTAGCAGTCACCCCCCATTTTCGCCAAGGCACTCAACCCACCACCCTGGGTAATCCACTAATCTACTTTCTGTCTCTACAGATTTGCCTACTCTGGACAGTCTATATAAATCAAATCATACAATACGTAGCTTTTATGACTGGCTTCTTTGTCTTAGCATAATTATTTTGAAGCTCATTTATGTTGCAGCACATGCCTGTACTTCATTCCTTTTTATTGCCAAATAATATTCCATTATATGGATTTACCACAGTTTATTTACCTCTTCATCAGTTGATGGACATTTGGATCATCTCCACTTTTTGGCTCTTGCAAGCAATGCCGCTGTGAACATTGGATATGAGTTTTTAATGTAAACATATGTTTTCATTTCCCTTGGGTATTTCCTAAGGGAATGAAATTGCTGGTGGATGCAACATCTCTAGGTTTGACCTTTTGAGGAACTGCTGTCCTGTTTTCCAAAGAAGTGGCCCCATTTTATATCCCTGTAGCAATGTAGGAAGATTCTGCTTTTTCCACACGGTTGCCAATACTTACTATAATCTGTCGTTTTGATGATAGCCATCTGAGTGGATATGAAATGATATCTCATGGTTTTGAGCTGCTTTTTTCTGATGGCTCATGATGAAGAACACCGTTGCATGTGCTTGTTGGTCATTTTGATATCTTCTTTAGAAAAATATCTATTCAGATCCTTTGCCTATGTCTTCACTGGGTTATTAGTCTTTATTATTGAGTTGTAAGAGTTCTTTATGTATCCTAGATATAAGTCCCCTATTGGGCATATGATGTGTAAATATTATCTCACATGCTGTGGGTTGTTTTTTTTACTTTCTTGATGGTGTCCATTGCACAAAAGTTGTTAATTTTGATGGAGTTCAATTTATCTGCTTTCCCTTTTTGTCGCTTGTGCTATTGGTGTCATTTCTAAGAAGGCTTTGTTTAACCCAAGGCCACGAAAATTTACTCTTATATTTTCTCCTAAAAGTTTTATAGTTTTGCTCTTATATTTAGGTTTCTCATAGATTTTGAGTTAATTTTTGTGTATGGTGTGAGGAAGGGGTGGCTGTGGACGAAACTGTGGACCAAAATTCATATTTCAAAGCCCCAACCTCCAAAATGACTGTATCTGGAAATAGGGGCTTTAGGAAGTAATTAAGGGTAACTGAGGCTACAAAGGTGGGGCCCCAATCTGATAGGACTTTGGCTCTATAAGAAGAGGAAGAGAGAGATATTTCTCTCCACCACGTGAGGACACAGTGAGAAGGCAGCCATCTGTAAGCCAGGAAGAGAGGTCTCACCAGATTCTGCTCATTCTAGCACACTGATCGTGGATTTCAAGCCTCTAAAACAGAAAATAAGTTCTGTTGTGTAAGTCACCTACACTATGGAATTTTGTTATGGTGCCCTGAGCTGACTAATACAGGGAACCAACTTCATTCTTTGGCCTGTGGATATCCAGTTGTCTCAGTACCATTTGATGAAAGGACTATTCTTTTGCATTGAATTTTCTTGGCTTCAGTTACTCTTCAACTAGCTCAGGACTGAGAATGGAATCCAACCAAATCATCTGTGAGCAGAGGAGAAACAGTGAAATAAATAACACCATTCCCCTCCTCAGTTCCTAAGTAGATCAGGACATTCTTGAATGTTGATCTGAAGCTTTGTCTATGCTGAGCATGAACTTTTGAATCTCCCTTTCTTTGCCAGCATTGGATAGTACCTCAGTAACCTCGCATCTGTTTCTATTGGCAAGATAATCAAGTGACATCAGGCACATAAGACTTCAGCACCTTAAGAAAGGCTGTTCTAATGTTCTGGAGTTCAGCTGGTGCTACTGTGAGGGGTAAATGGGGGGAAGGCGGGGAGGAGGAGCCAAAGAGAACATGTGGGCAAGTGAGTACATATTTACTAACAATTTTAGTTACAAACCTATCAATTTTTACAGAAATCTAAACCCTAACCGAAGAAAGAAAAGCCTTGTGTCTCCAGTTCGCTTTCCTCCTCATAGCCCATGGCCAAGTTTAAATCCTGCTCCAAACCAACACTGAAAGAGAAAAAAAAAGGCAACAACAACAAAAAAACCCTTTTGCTCCCTGAAGCACACAATGGATTCATTGATCAGAGAACAAGTTAGTTCAATTGCTTGCTTTACCTTGCGGCTGGGGGAAAAAAAACAAAAACCTCCTATAAAAACATGGTTTGTGGGGAAAGGTGGGATTACCCAAAAAAGCTTTGCTTTGTTTCTGTGGATACTCTACTCTACAGAGCTCAAGTTGTGTAGCGAACAGGGCATGGGCTAAAAGTCAGGCCTTGTAGATTGTTCCTGGCTAAGCTACTGATCCAGCTTGTGGCTCAGACATACCCAGAAGTCTTCTCAGGTTACCCATTAAAAAAAAAAAAAATGGAGACAACTACAGTGATTCCTCAATAGGACCAAGCGTTTGGATTTCCATTCTTCAGCTTTCAGGGATTCCATTGTGAACCCCCTGGAGACACAGAGAGGAGGAATCTTCCCTCTACCCCTCTACTCTTTGCATTGGATGGAGGACTGAGAACTAAACCAGCAAGGCTGATACTTCTGTGCATGCCTCAGCCAGCAACATGGCCAGGTGTTCCCAACGAGATGGATAATTCTGGAGGGGATTTTCCGTTCACATGTTCAAAGCTGAGATAAAGTTTGCACAGAGCTTTTTGTCCAGGGCATGGAATGCCATGGGCATAGTTCAGATCTTCACATTCTACATGCATTGGTATCTTCCAGAAGGAATGCAAAGAAACTGAATGAGGTAGCCCTGATGGAATCTGTCCCCTCTTCCTGATGGGGGGACATCCTGGCTAAATCCGTACTCGCTCAGCTCCTTCCGTGCTTCATCAACATAGCATTTCTGGAAGCTGACGTGGCTTTGGGTCACAGCCTGCTGCAAGAATAACCTTGTTGTAAGATTTAGTAGGCCTGGGTGTGTTTTTTCCTCCTTCTTTATTACATCATGCATAACTAGATGTTAAATTCAACTCTTCTTGTTGCTTAGGAGATGGGCAGAGTCCCTAAAGTCTGAGAATATTACAATAGGTGCTAAATAATTCCACATTATAAAAGAATATGAAGTTGGACCACGATTCCAGACATGCTAAGAAACAGCAAAACCCAGATCTGTTAGCATTTACAGTTACCTGCCTGCAACCTTTAAAAGGAGTTGAGATGAAGCGCCAGGGGTGAGATCTCTCTGGAGACAGCTATTATAGTGCTGTGCCCACTCCCACCCAGCAGAGAGGAATGAGGACTTCCCTCTTACTTTAAGCCAAGAGAGAGGATTTCAGGGTAGCTTCCATATATTCTCTGGAGTTGGGGGAGTGAAAGCACTGGCTTGGAAAGTGATAATCAGATAGGCCAGAGGCAGGAGAGAAATGAAAAGAGAGTGAGGGGCAGACTAAACTACACTAGGTGTGATTATGCTCTTAGACAATGGTGAGGAAGGAGGTCCATTTCTGGGACACCAGATGTGGCGCCATGTGGGAGGGAAGCCAGCCTGGAGTTTTCTAAAAGAACTCTGACCACAAGTGCTCTCTGGAGGGACGAAGTAGCCAGTACAAGTGGACTACTAGGAGTACTAGCCTGCAGGGCTGGGGGAAGTTGAAACTTGGTCATCCAGAGGTCTTATCAGTGTTATGCAGAATGGCTATGTAATTACCATCTAAATGGGGACACTTGTAAAAAAGAAAGGGGATGGTATTAGTGAGTTTGCCAGGGCAACAGGCTTAAGCTGGAACCGTCCCTCCCTGCAAACAGGGCCTGTGGCCACCCTTGTGTTAAGGTAAATGGGTTGGAGGTTCCTATAACCACTTGGCAACTGCCTCCCACAAGAGGTCGGCTTTGCATATCTGCCAGTCCCCGCACGTACCTCTAGGTCACAGTAGCCCCAGTCATGTAAGACAGATGCTCTTGTCCTGTAGTCCCCACCGCCCCTGAATCTGACCTGGAAGAGGTCAGGAGCAGCAGCTGGCGAGTGTGGGAGGGTCCAGCAGGGGAGATAGGAAGATGGCCACGCAACCCTTTCTGCCTACAGGCAAATGGTCAGAGTCTGAAGTACTGCCCTGTTAGAAGACGAGAGACTCTCTAATTTAGGTAAAAATTCAGAATTTTGATTATCATCATGGCCTGGATTTAAAAGACTAAATGAAGCTGTTTTTTGTGATCAAAAATGACCCATGTGCCTAGGAATGATCAGAAAAGCTACTAGACCGGTCTGAAGTCTCAACCAGTGCCAGAGAAAGAGCCTAGTTACAGAATAGATTTAAAGGGAAGCTGGAGAGGACACCTGGGGAGCTCAGTCGGTTAAGTGTCTGACTTCGGCTCGGGTCACGGTCTTACAGTTCGAGTTCGAGCCCTGTGTCGGGCTCTGTGCTGACAGCTCAGAGCCTGGAACCTGCTTCGGATTCTGTATGTTCCTCTCTCTCTCTGCCCCTTCCCCGCTCATGCTCTGTCTCTCTCTCTCTCTCTCTCTCTCTCTCTCTCTCTCTCAAAAATAATAAATAAAACATTTAAAGGGACAGCGAGAGAAAGAGTAAAGTTGCCTTACGATCACAACCTATTGAATCAATTTCATTCATTAAAATATAACTAAAAAGGGGACATGAGAACCTCAACTCTATGGGGCCCAAACAACTATTACACAAATCTAGTGTAGGGAGTTTCGAGACGTTTCCCACAGTTCTGAACATAACCACTCTTCATGCTCTGAATTGTAGCAGAATTATGCAGCGGGTGTACTCCCATTGATTTAATTCAGGAGTTGTGTACGTAGGGTCTAGCACATGCCTGGAACCCGAGAAGTGTCAATGAACATGAGCTAGAGTAAAGATTTGCTGAGTGTCCACTATGGGCCAGAGGCATGATCATCTCACTCAATACTTAAGCCTTTAAGGTTCAAAGTCCAAGGTCTCATTCTTCAGTTGCAGGGTTAGGATTCCCAGGTTTCTTTCTGCTACAGCTCATTGCTATTCCAGAGTTGCTAAAATTCTTCCTGAAGAACAGAGAGAAGATGCATTTTATTAGTTTTGTGGACTGCTTGGCAGTGCTGATGAGCCTTATAAAACATGTGACCTTGAGAAAGATGGTCAGCCTTACTGTGTCCTCTCGAGGGGTCAGAAGCAGCAGTTAGTGAGTGGGGATATAGGAAGGAAGATGGCCATGCAAACTTCCCTGATTACAAGCAAATAATACAATTATTATTTTTTTAATTATTATTTGTTTAACATTTATTCATCTTTGAGAGACAGAGCACAAGTGGGGGAGAGGCAGAGGACAGGGAGACACAGAATCCAAAGCAGGCTCCAGGCTCTGAGCTGTCAGCACAGAGCCGGATGTGGGGCTCGAATCCATGAACTGTGAGATCATGACCTGAGTCAAAGTCGGATGCTTAACGAACTGAGCCACCCAGGCGCCCCCAAATAATACAATTATTATATTAGATAAATATAGTGAAATAAACAAATATTATTATACTATACAAATAACATTATTGCTTATAGCAATAATAGTGGCATCTATTTTACAGAGTTGTTGCGAGGGTTAAATGAGCTAATCCATGCAAAAGCCCTGAGAAGATTCTAGTATATGTTTAAAAACGATGGGACACCTGGGTGGCTCAGTCGGTTGAGCGTCCGACTTCAGCTCAGGTCATGATCTCACAGCTTGTGAGTTCAAGCCCCACGTCAGGCCCTGTGCTCACAGCTTGGAGCCTGGAGCCTGCTTCGGATTCTGTGCCTCCTTCTCTCTCTGCCCCAATTCACTCTCATTCTGTCTCTGTCTCTCTCAAAAATAAATAACCCTTAAAAAAAAATTAGAAAAAAAAATGTTGACTGTTAGGGGAACCTGGGTGGCTCAGTTGGTTGAACATCGACTCTTGATTTTGGCTCAGGTCACAATCTCACGGTGGTGAGATCAAGCCCCGTGTCAGGCTCTATAGTAGGTGTGGAGCCTGCTTAAGATTCTCCCTCTCCTTCTACCCCTCTCCAGCTTGTGCACTCTCTCTCTCTCTCTCTCAAAAAAAAAAAAATGTTGACTGTTATTATTAATATGCTTTAATGGTCTCATTTCCTAGATGCTTGGAGCACAGAACTCTCTATGGCCCATGGGTTTAGTAAATAGTGCATCTCCATAGTACAAGGCTCTAACCTGCCCCTACAAACCTGAGTCTGTTCTGCTCTCTCTCTCTGGTTGACGGGGACCCCTCACTACCTCTTGAAAAGGTCAGGTCATCTTGTCTGGAGCCTTTGCTTATGCTGCACCCTTGCACCCCTGTCTGCTACTGTCTCTTCCCCTCCCTGTGTGCAGAGTCTAGTTCTTTCCAGTGTATTTTATCCTGGAGATTAGATCTGCATCTGTGATGACCCAGTTTTTGTCTCATCGCTTCTCTCCCTTTTCATGTTATTTGCTTTTCTTAACAAAGGAAACTTGCAACTTCAGTTCAAATTTCCTTTAGCAAAATTTTCCCCAAAGATAAAGTCCTCCTCAAAAGGCTACTTGGAACAGGAATCTGGGCGCTTCCTTTTTCCTTCTGTGTGTGGGCAGAGTTTCCTGTTTGCCTGGAAGGTTGAGCTGGCCTATCCCTCAATCGTTCTGGGAGGAAGGGACCCTCCAGGAGGTCTCCCCACAACTTCTGTTAGAGGAACCTCACAAGGAACTCTGATCAGCCACGCCTGTGAGAAGTTGTATCTGCTACCTGCCACACCCCCCCCCCCCCAGCCCCATTTTTGTATTTTCAGCTTAAATCACCACATTCAGTACTGGTTCCACCACCAGTGGAATCATAAGCAAAGACAAAGCCTCTTCCCTGATTCTTGCCTATCTTCTCCATGCACCCTACCCTGTTGTAGACAAAAATCTATATCAAGGGCGCTAAATGTGAGAGTGGCTTTAAGAAAGCTGGCTTCAAGGGGCACCTGGGTGGCTTAGTCGGTTGAGCGTCCAACTTCAGCTTAGGTCATGATCTCACAGTTCATGGGTTCAGAGTCATCGGGCTCTGTGCTGACAACTCAGAGCCTGGAATCTGCTTGGGATTCTGGGTCTCCCTCTCTCTCTGCCCCTCCCCTGCTCATGCTCTGTCTCTGTCTCTCTCTCAAAAATAAATAAACATTAAAAAAGAATAAAAAAAAAGAAAGAAAGCTGGCTTCAAAATGGGCCAAGAGTTCCTTGTCAGTCAGCCTGATAATGGGCGACGATGTTTGAAGTTGTACAGAGTGCTTGGTCAAAGCAGAGATGGTAAGATAAAAAAGCCCATCTCAGAAACTGGGAATTGGCAGAAGCTAGAATTTATTCTCTTCTAAGCACCATGTAGAGGAGACAAAGCTGGTGTGAAGGAAGGAGAAGGGAGTAGGGGGTAAAATGCTGGCTAGTGGAGCACACCTCCAGGTGGAGCACAGCCTAGGTGGGGAGGAAAGATATCAGTAGAGCACGAAACTGGATCCACGTGGCTGCAAAGAGGGCTTTCAACCTGGAACACAGAGCTTGAGCCTGAAGGATACCAGGAGGGGGGAACTTGTTCAAAAAAGGCCATACCAGTCAATAAAGCATGGTAAAGCATGGTGGACAAAAAAATGAGTCTGAGTCTCAGCTCTGCAACGCATGAGCTGGGGACCTTAGCTCAGTTACTTAATCTCCTGTGCCTTGGCTTCCTCATTTTTGAAATGGGGCTGATAATAGTACCCACCTCCCAGGCTGTTGTAAGAATTGATTGAGATAATGCATCTCAAGTGCCTAGTGGAGGTCCCCACACAGACGGAATAGTCAATCAACAAACGCCAGCTGGTGGCAGAGGTCAGAGTGACGTCCCCAAGGGGAGGGAGGCCTAGAATGAGCAGTCAATCCGGACGAGGGTAGGGTTGTGCTGACAAGGAGATCTTAATACCAGGTCAGATTCAGTAGCAAAGCTATAATTTCCCTCTTCGTGGGTAGCTAGTGTCCTAGAATTCCTTACAGGCTGGGAGAGCAGATCTCTAGGCTCAGCAATTGGCCTCTGCTTGAAGGTATGTTCTGGGTGTGCTAACGAATCTGGGATAGCCAACTGAGCTGGGGGTCCACTTTAGGGTCTAGAGTAAAGAGGTTACCTTTCATCCCTTGGAAGCATCTGGGTGGAGAAGTGAAAACAATCTATTTCGCAGGATGAGTCCTCCGAGGTGATTTTTTGCATACAGAGAGCAGGAAAGTGGAGACGAAAGACAGTGCAGAGGTCAAGGGTACAAGCTTCAAGCACTGCTCTTAGTCTTGAGCGTCCATTCGAATCGCCTCAAGGCTTTGCTCAGACAGACTGCAGGACCTGAACTTCCACAACTTCTGTTTTTTGTTTTGTTTTGCTTCTAATGTGTCCCCTCACACCCGTGCCTCTGTTTCTGCTCTTGCCACGAATACAGTACAATACCATTTGGGGTCGTCAAAGGCTTCCTGTTAAATTTATAACTTAAAAAATGGACTTCCTGGCTCTCTGCCTCTCTTTATACTTTTCGAGGGCAAGTCATTAGATTCATTCAAGTTTTGAAAGTCACTGACATTATGTAAACTTATGTGATTGCAAGCACCTTGAGAACAGATAGGTCATAAGGCTCGATTCATGTGTTTGTGGGTTGTGTATTACAATGACCTGTAACTGATCTAGTCTGAGAAAAGGCATGAAGGCAAACGAGCGGGTTCAGTGACTAGCACACCTCTTGAGTTTATGAGATGTAAGTTTCCTGTGTGTCTTCTAAATCGTGTATTAATTAGTGAGAGCTGCAGATCGCAGCTGGGACACAGCGGTTCCAGAGCACCGAGCTCTGGGGGTCCCAAACAGACTGGGTTCGGCCACTCGCTGCTGACAAAATCCAGAGGCAGAGACCAGTGGAGGTGAAACAGGAAAAAGGTTTATTTCAGGGAGGCCCAAACCAGGAAGACAGTGGACTAACATCTCAAAGACTGTCTCCTGCCACCGTGTCTGATTCAGTAGGTCCCTGACAAGGACCCCGGAGGTGCTGCCAGTCCAGGGACCACACTTTGAAAACCACAGCTATGGAGTCAGAGGGACTTGGTTTTACATTTCCAACTTAACTACTTGTATGACCTTAGCCAATTTATACAACCTATGTGAGCTTCAGTTTTCCCATCTGTAAATAGAATAATAATACTTCCCTCTTGGGCTTGTTTTGAATATCAGTTAAAAAAATACATGAAAAGTGCCTAGCACTTAAAAAAAGTATGAATGAGTGGATGTTAGGGACTTAGCAGGAGTGGGAGGCTTAAAGAGCTGGAAAATCTGGAATAAAAAAGGGCATTAAGAAGCAGGGTGGAGGAGCTGAGCTGTTTTCCCCTTGGCTCCTCTCTGCTCCTGCCATCATCAGGACGTGGGAAGGGATGCGGGTTTGTGGGGGGTGGGAGCCCCAGAGGCAGCGCTTGGCAAAAGGGGCGGGACCTGGCCGTTTTCAGCAAAATAGGTATTTCTGGCTGGTTTTTCAGCTTCGTAACTCAAGGCGAAAGCACATCTAGAAGTATTCTGAAGGCAGAGAGAAACTCCACTGAGGGGTCTACCCTTCCCACCTAAAGCTCTCAGGACTGCTCGTTTTTTGTTTTTTGTTTTTTAATGTTTATTTATCTTTCAGACAGAGAGACAGAGCACAAGCAGGGGAGGGGCAGAGAGGGAGGGGCACACAGAATCTGAAGCAGGATCCAGGCGCTGAGCCCGATGTGGGGCTCGAATTTATGAATTGCGAGTTCAGGACCTGAGCTGAAATCAAGAGTTGGATGCTTCACGGACTCAGCCATCCAGGCACCCCCTCAGGGCTCTTCTTGGCCTCTCAAGAGAACACTGTGCGTGCATGCCTTGGGGCTGGGGCTGGGCAGTCTCTTCTGCTCAGAATGTTCTTCTCCTCTGACCCCATCTGTGGAACTTATAGTCATCCTTTAAGGTTCTTTGTCTTTGTGAAACTAGCGGCCTTTCACAGGCTGATATCATTGCTAACACATCTCTTTTTCTCTTTCTTTTGAGACTGTGAGCACCTCAAAAGCAAAAGGACTGGCTCGATAAATGTTTGGTAAATTAGGGACGGAAGGAGGGAAGGGAAGAAAGGGGTAGGGAGGAAGAATTTGCATTTTAAAACTTAAGTTTCTGGAAGGCAGGATTGATAGCCTACTGTTTAATTGCATCTTCTACACTTAACTTAGGACCCCGAATGCATCAGGCATTCAGTAAATACTTTACAAATGTTCCTGCTTTCAATTAGCATTTGCACCATCTGAATTCGGGTTTCAAGAGTACTTAACTTTTAACTCGTTTTGGTTTTCTTCTTTCCCTCTGTGAATGTTTTCCTTCTTTACTCTTTCGCCTGCTCCAGCCTTTGTTTCGTTTCCTCCTTTCCCAAGAAGAAATTAATATATTGATCACAGAGCTAGGGGCACAGTAAGTAACTTTCTATTTAAAGTTTGCTTTATTTGGAGCGCCTGGGTGGCTCAGTCGGTCTAGCGTCTGACTTCAGCTCAGATCATGATCTTGCAGTTCGCCGGTTCTAGCCCCATGTCAGGCTCTGTGCTGACAGCTCAGCGCCTGGAGCCTGCTTCAGATTCTGTGTCTCCCTCTCTCTCTGCCCCTCCCCTGCTCTTGCAGATGGCTCTTCCTGCCTTGTAGGCAGCTGCCTTCTAGTTGTGGCCATTCCTCTGCAATGTGTGGGGTGGAGACAAAGAGAGCTCTGGTGTCTCGTGTCTTCTTATGAGAAGACACCATTTCCAATCGATTAGGGCCCCGCCATCATGCCCTCATTTCACTTCACCTCCATAAAGGCCTTATCTCCAAATATAGTCACATTGTGAGTTGGGGCTTCAACATGTGAATTTTAGGGGGACATGATTCAGTCCATAGCACCGTGGTTGCTCCTCTCTACAAGGGGAGGAGGAGTTAATTGGATGACTGAGAGAGCCTGACATATCCACTGGGCTGATTTTTAGGGGCCAGGCATGATGGAAGGATGGGGACCCCTGCTCCCGTGGCCCTCTCTGGAGAGACTCAGAGGGCTGGCGCTGTGCTTCTGGACCACACGCGGTGAGCAGGACAGCAGTAGACTTAGGCTCCCCCGGCCAGATCCCCACTCCATCTTTCCCTGCTTTTCAGCCTGCTGCTGGGTGGGTAAATCAGGTCGGTGCTGCTCTGCAAGTCTGTCTGTCTGTCTGCAACTCTTAGAAGGAGCCGAACACCTCCCTCAACTCTGGTCAAAGCCACGTTTGCCAATCGGACTTCATAAGAAAGCTCAGTCCTTGGAGTTGTTGAGCTGCGTGACTACTCTCTTTTATATTTTTAAGATTTATGTATTCATTTTGAGAGAGAGGGAGAGCAAGCAGGGGAGGGGCAGAGAGATCCCAAGCAAGCTTTGTGTTGTCAGCACAGAGCCCGATGTGAGGCTCAAACTCATGAACCGTGAGATCAGGACCTGAGCCAAAATCAAGAGTCAGACATGCAACCGACTGAGCCACCCAGGTACCCCATGATCTACCCTATTTTAAATTGCACCCCTCGGCATCCTAGCCTTTCCCATCTCTTGACGTGGCCCCTTTTTCTTTTCTCCACTGCACTTTTCATTTTCTAACGTTTCTCCAGTTCAGCTGTAAGAATCTTTTAATACGTTTTCAAATGGCTTTCTGAAAAAAGGTAACTTAACTGAAGGGTCCGAGTGTTAATCTGTCGAGGAAGGTGGGGCATACTTAAACTTAGGAAATAATGCTTTTAGGCACAGCTGGGAGATAGTATATTAACTATTATCCACTACCTAAAACATGGTTTGGGAGCAGAGATAGTACAAACAGGTTCTGTGTCATTGGCTCACGGACAACATGCAGGAAATGATGATGATGGTGGTGAACATTTACTGAATCCTTCAACGTGTGGGACACAATGCTAAGTAATTTACATGCATTTTCCCATCTAAGTATCCCTGTGATGTAGCTAACACCACTCATTCTATTTTAAAGCTGAGGAAACTGAGGTCCGGTGAGGTTAAGTGACCAGCATGGAGTTCAACTCACATCTGACGTGCACGTTGCTCAGCTTAAGAAAAGAATATTCTAACCATTAGATCTGGCCAGCAATGGAGTGGCAAGGATTACCACGTGGTCTCTTTGCTCTGAGCCTGATCCAGCAGAGGCTGGGTGACCATCTGTTAGGGCTGCTGCAGGAAGGAGATCGATTTAGACAATTTCTGAGTCTCTTTCCAACTGTAAGATCTTGTGGAAACCTGACGGGCGGTCCTGTGGGAAAGGAATTAGATTTGTTTTTTGTAGCTCCTGTTCAATAGAGTAGCATTTTTCAGGCTTTTCCATCTAGAAATCCCTAATGTCAAAGGCAAGTAAATGGATACTCCTGGGAAGTCTGGGGCTGAGCTGCCAGAAACAGAATTCTGAGTCAAGTCTGAAAAACAAATTATTGGAACTTTATATTATACATGAAAATATGCTTGTTTGTTCTAAGGAAAAGTATTTTAAACCAGAAAATCTTTTTAAAAGAAAAAAACATTCAACACAAAGCTTCAGTTCCATCCCACTTGCCCAATAAATCTTCATTTTAGTTTGGTTCATCAGGAAAACGTGCCATATTCATTTTATGAGTTTACAAATCCCCAACACATCGCCAAGTATCCCAGGGGAAACATTTATCTTCATATGAGAAGTCAAGCAGTAGTGTTAAGACCGATGGGGAGAAGTTATGGAGAGGCAGATCAGATTCTATCCCAATGCAAGCCAGGTCTAAGAGGGGCCATTGCCCAGTGGTGGAAGAGACCCCGGAAAAAGTAATATGTAAGCAGCCACTGAAAAGTTTCCTAGCAGAAATGGGTCATGGATCTGGGGGAAATTAACAGGAGATTCCACTTTGGGAATGCTAGTGCCAGAGCAAATGTAAGACCATTGGTGAGAGGAACAGGAGAACCCCTTGCTCTCTGTTGTTCTAATAAGGCTTGCAGAGAAGCCCTTACTACAGTAACAACAACTAACATAGTCCTTACTATGCCTCAGGCCCTATTCCCAAAGCTTTACTATGTCATTTAGTTCTTAGAGTGACCCATATTATCATCAATCCCATTTCCAGATTAGGAAATAGAGGCACGGGGAAATTAAGTAAATCGACTCAACGTCTCCCAGTTGCTAAGAAGCAGAGCTAGATTTTGAACTCAGACTGTTAGGAGTTGGGGCCAGAACTGTACCGTACCACCCATGTCATCTCCTTGGTTCTTGGCTCTGACCTAGAAGGGATCTTGTCCACAGGAAGGAGGCCTGGTGGTGAGGGGTCTGGACACCTGGACTCTGGTCCACACTCTGCCAGTAATCCGGTGACTTTGGAAGGGTCACTTACTTTTCCTGTTGTTGTTTTTTTTCACATGCTAATTCATTATTTCTGAGTCTGACAGGAGACCATAGTTTTTTACGTGTCTTTTACTGAAACTCGGGAAATTGTGCCACATCATGTGGGAGTCCCACCATGCTACCAGTAGAACTGAACTATAGTAAAACAAAATAAAACAAAGCAAACAACTGAAAAAACAAAAAGCAAAAAACCTATTGGGAAGTAAAAAAAAAAAAAAAACCAACCCCAAAAACAAGCCAAAAAAACATATTGGGAAGTGCCTCTCTCTCCCTTGGATTTACTTTTCTAGCAGGTGGAATCCTGTCCCCGGGGGGTTTTGGCTCTATAGGAAATATGTCTTTCACTACATCAGGGATTGGTCTTCATGGCTCCCAGCACCAACATTATAACAGGATATACTAAACTCCTCTTACTCACTGTATATTTATGATTTCACAAAAATATGGATAGATTGTGTCCAGATGGCCATCTGGTTTCCAGTTTAAATGGCCACATGATGCGTTGATGTGGGACAGTGGCTTTAGCTGTGAATCATTTCTGGATTCCCTACTGCTATAGTGGGATGATGAGGAATTTTTGGGATCTCCCAGGGAATCTCTGTTCCAATGTTCCCATCTCCAAAAAACAACTGAGGATGGGGGATGGGTGAAATAGGTCAGGGGGATTCAGAGTACGCTTATCGTGATGTATAGAATTGTTGAATCACTATATTGTACACCTGAAACTAACATAACACTGTATATTAACTGTACTGGAATTAAAATTAAAAAACTTAATACAAGAAAAAAAAATACACAATAGAGACAGGAGGGGCTCCTGATATGGAGCCACACTGACCACTGAGACTTTTATCTTATTGCCCAGGATGGGTGAGGCAAGTGCCACATTAATTCTTTACAGAATGCTCTTTAGATCATGAGAGGATCTCACAGGGAAATTGGGCCAGTGGAGGAATTGTACCCCTCATCTCGATTTCATCTTCAGAATACTCACCTCCGCATGAGAGTCAAATGCACCCAGGCTTGGTGTTTTCAATCTGGAAAATTTGCCCAAGTGACCTGAGGGTCTCACACACTTGTGTTTTGTAGATGGCAAGAGAAGGCAGTGTGTCCCTGGAGAATCTTCCCTGGAATCTGGTGTCCCTGGAAAATTTTCCAAGTCGCCTAGCGAGACTGGAACAGCTCAGAAGAAACAGTCCACTCACTCATACATTCCACAAGCATGCCTTGGGTACCTACTAGGTAGAGATATACAGATCAATATATGTAGTCTGTCTATCTATGTGTCTATGTATGTATGTATGTATGTATGTATGTATGTATGTATGTATCATCTATCTATCATCTTCCTATTATCTATCATGTATCTTTCTATCATCTATCTATCTATCTATCATCTATCTCTATATCTATCACCTATCTCTATTATCTATCATCTATCTCTCTATTATCTATCTACCTATCTCTATTATCTATCATCTACCTATCTCTCTATTATCTATCTACCTATCTATCTATCATCTCTCTCTCTATCATCTATTATCTATCTCTCTACCTATCATCTATCTTTCTATTATCTATCATCTATCTATCTATCTATCTATCTATCTATCATCTATCTTTCTATTATCTATCATCTATCTATCTATCTATCTATCTATCTATCTATTACCTATCTATCATCTATCTCTATATCTATCTATCATCTATCTATTATCTATCTATCTATCATCTCTCTCTATTATCTATCATCTATGCATCTATCATCTATTATCTATCTATCTATCATCTCTATCTATCATCTATCTCTCTATTATCTATCTCTCTACATAGATAGATATCTACATAGATAGATAGATAGATAGATATCTAATAGATAGATATCCATCATCTATCTTTCTATTATCTATCATCTATCATCTATCTTTCTATTATCTATCTATCTATCTATCTATCTATCATCTATCTCTATTATCTATCATCTATCTATCTAGCATCTATCTCTCTATTATCTATCTCTCTATTATCTATTATCTCTCTCTCTCTCTATCATCTATCTTTCTATTATCTATCTATCTATCTATCTATCTATCTATCATCTCTCTCTCTCTCTCTCTATCTATCATCTATCTATCTTGGTCTAGATTCATAGAGAACAATATGGCTAAGTGTATTCCATAAATAAAACTTGGCAATACAATGAGAAAAGTGGAGTTACAGGGGTGGGCTCAAAGAGCTGTGGAGTGAAGGATGGATGGAAGGACAGAGAGAGAAGAGCATTCCAGGAAAAGAGCATGAAGGAAGTAAAGACAGAGAAACACTGAAGAGTGGCCATCACCGTGGGCTAGGAAGGTTCAGTGTGGCCAGCACACAGAGTGAGTTTATGGAGTGAGGGAAGTTTCGGGGGCTGGAAAGATAGACTGGAACAGCTTATAAACCTGCCCCAGCGACTTGTCAAACTGGCCCAGAGATGGGAATGAAGGTAGTGAAGAGGGGGGAGGCTGAGGGCAGATAGAATGGATTGAGGGGCCCAGGGCCATTAAATGGGAGGGAATGAATATTGAGAAATTTGTAAAAGGAGTGTAAATAATCCTCTCAGCTATCCGCATTGAATACATTCTATGTGCCAGACAGTGAGCTAGGTAGTCCATTCACATTTCATACTTATAGTCACCCAAAGAGGTGAGTGCTATTATCATCTTCTATTTTACAGATAATGAGACTGTGATATAGAGGTAAAATAAATTGCCCCAAGTCACAGACAGTGAGAGAGCTGAGACTGAAACCCTGGCTGTCTTATCCAAGGAAACAAACAACTCGAGACAAGAGATGTAAAGAAAGGCGAAGAAAGTAAGTTTACTCGTCTCGAGTCATTTCTCTATTTCATTATACACTCAGTACTCATTATAAAAAATGTTTTATTTGTCCCAGATGACCTTGCTTTCCAAAATCTCTGGTAAGATTTGCTTCTTTGCCCATACTTTTTATTGTTCCTCTCTCTGCGACCAGTCCTACATGTAGACGGTTTATTGTGAAAATCTTTTTAGAATGCAGTTGTATTTGTCTGTGAAATATGTTAACATGGTAAGCAGCATCTCCTGGTGGGTCTTCCTGCACAGGTGGTTTGTGTCTCAGGGCTGGGGTTTGGAGAGAGGATATTCATAGCGGACGCTTTGTTTTTTTCACATTTCCCGAGCAGGATGTGGGGACTTTAGGAACTCGTGCCTATCCACCCATATCTCAGCATAAACTGAGATGCAAAGTAATTTGAACAGGATAGAGAAAAAAAAAGAAAGAAAGCAGGAAAAGAATATGAATGAGATACCTGTCCCTGCCAGGAGTCTGACTTGTGCCTCTAAGTGATTTATCAATAGAGTCAGGTTGCTTAGTGGAGGAGTGCCTCTTTCTCCACGAGCAGGGCGAGGAGAGAAGGTTGTGGTTGTATATGCATGGCCGATAAAGATACCCTTTCACAGGCGAGATGCTCTGAGAACAGTGTACCCTTATTCCTTCACGAGCTCCAAGTCCTCTCCCTCAGGGGGATCTAAGCATTCATGCAGAGACCCTTACTGCAAACTCTAATATGTTTTCAGGAGAGGAAGAGGTGGGCTGGAAAGCTATTCTTGGCCCACACTGTGACTCCTCGGTCCTCCTAACAGCGAGAACTCTGGTGAGCTGAGTGGAATCCACAGGCAGTCTGAGGGTCGGGGTCCTGAAGGAAGGCTCTTTGTTCCTCTCTTGCCTTGACAGTGCTCGCCAGGGAAGGAAGGACTCAACATGATGCTTACGTATCTCTTTAGAAGTTGTCAGAAAAGACTTCTAGATTGGGCATCTTACCTGTGCAGCGTTCTTAAGACTATCACATGGCGGTAGAAACAACAGAATTGCCATCACCTCTTGAGCTGGGTCAGTCTGCTTGGCTCCAGATCCTAAGGTTCAGGACAGAGAAGAGAAAGGCACCCTAAAGCCATGGGGGAACCACAGAAACCGCTGCCAGGAACTGAGACGTGAGGCCTCTCCTTGGCCATTCCTGAAGTAATGCAGCATCTCTAGAGAGGAAGGACATTTAGCCTCTTGCTAGCAGAGTCCAGGGGCTCTGACTGGAGTGGTTGAGAGAGTTTGACCCAACTTAGAGACGATGAAAATAGACAGCACTTTCAGGAATTTTAATTGCAAAGAGAGCAAAGAGAGAAGAGAGCAAAAGAGAAGGCAGTAAGTGGATGGCAAAGTGAATGGAAGATTTTTTTTGAAGATAGGAGATATAATAGTGGCTGGGAGGTAGGATTCAGAGTTGCGTGTATCATCATGGATGTATCTCAAAAGGATAAGGTTCAGTAAAAGAGAAGTGCGTAATAGAACACACAATATGACATGATTTTATTTAAAAGGTGAAATATCAAGAAATCCCCATCACTTCTTTATGAGTATATATGTAGTCCATTTTTAAAATGTATACTTATTATCGCTTCTCGGCCTTTTGGCTAAGATCAAGTGTAAAATGTATACTTATTTATTTTGAAAGAGAGAGAGGGAGAGAGGGAGGAAGGGAGAGAGAGAGAGAGAGAAAGAGGGTGAGGGAGAGAGGGAGAGAGAGAGAAAGCATGAATGGGGGAGGGGCAGAGAAAGAAGGAGAGAGAATCCCAAGCAGGCTCCACTCTGAGCACGGAGATCAATGTGGGGCTCATCTTATGTCTGTGAGATCATGACCTGAGCCAAAATCCAGAGTCAGATGCTTAACTATCTGAGACACCCAGGCACCCCAGTAGTCGATTTGTTTTGACTGTTCTAAATTGTTTATTAGGTAAGAATTTTATAAACCTTCCTTATATTAGTAGTAATGGTGGAGCTGGAGAGTACTGTGCTTTCTCCAAGCTGCACGGAGAACCACTGAGAGTATGGTGGCACTTGGGACCCTTTCTAAGGCCGCAGCTCTTGTGGCCTGCAGATGTGAGCCCTCGAATCTCCCTGGCTTGTGGACTGGTTTTGTGATCCACTGGGTGTCAGGATTTCTTCTCCTTCTCCTCCTCCTCTTCCTCTTCTTCTCCTTCCCCTTCTCCTTCCCTTTTCCTCTTCCCCTTCTCCTCCTCCTCCTCCTGTTTCTCCCTCTTCTTCCTCTTCTTCTCCTTCTCCTTCCTCTTCCTCTTCCTCTTCTCCTTCTTCTCTTTCCCCTTCTCCTTCCCTTTCCCCCTTCTCCTCCTCCTTCTTCTCCCTCTCCTTCTTCTTCTCCCTCATCTTCTCCTCCTCTTTCGTCTTCATCTTCTTTTTTTTCTTTAACATTTTATTTTTAAGTAATTACTACACCCATCATGGGGTTCAAATTTGCAGCCCAGAGATCAAGTCACGTGCTCTACTGACTGAGCCAGCCAGGTGCCCCAGGATTTCTTCTGATAGCTGAACGGAATGGGTCAAGGAGGAGAACCTCAAGGAGTTTGTATGTAGAATCTTCGTCAACCCAATAAGAGTTCAGGGCTCTCAGAGTCCCCTGTGATGTCTCCTCAGCAACAAACTGGAGGCTTTGAACGAACTAGCTGGTTAACACCATGATGGATAGGATTGCTGTAGGTCACACCCCAGAGCACAGGAGTCTGATATATGACATAACCTTGCCTCACCTTGTGTCCCAGTCTGCGTGCTTTATGGAGCTGGTAGAACAGAGAGCTGGTGGTACAGCACGCAGCACCTGGAAAAGAAAACGCATTATTTGGGACTGCTTCTTCCTCCGTAGCTCCTGAATGTGCTTGTAAGCACCCGTCTTGCTTACATGGTGGCAGCCGCCACATGGAAAGCTGTATTGAATATTTTTCACTCTGCATGGGACTGATACCGTTAGCCTCAGGCCAATGGTTGCATAAGGAGTGGAAGATCAGGGAGGAACACACATGACATGTATCTAAATGCCGTTTGTTTGTTTTAACAAAAGGAAACTGAACAAAACATAGTAAATTGTTAATAATGTTAAAGCCAGGGGAGCCCGGGTGGCTCAGTCACTTAAGGGTCTGACTTTGGCTCAGGTCACAATCTCGTGGTTTGTGAGTTCGAGCCCTGTGTTGGGCTCTGTGCTGACAGTGTGGAGCCTGCTGGAGATGTTCATCCTTCCCTCTCTCTCTCTCTGCCCCTCCCCTGCTTGTGCTCTCTCTCTCTCTCTCTCAAAATATATAAATAAATAAAAACTTGAAGAAAATAATGTTAAAGCTAGATGGTGGATACACAACTTCTTATTTTATCATAGTCTACGCTTCTTTTTTTACATTGAAATAGTTACTGATGTGAAACAAGCAAATACAAAAATATCATCATCGTCATCACCAACAACAATAAAGGAATCCTCTTCCCCTCGGTTGATTTTAAATATAGATCTACCAGAATACTGGGGTATGGGTATGATTTCTTAACCTCTCTTATTTCCAGCCCCTGGATGCTGTGAAAACAAAAAGCCCATTCAATGCAAATATGTTGAGTGAGAAGGTTATCAGTTAGTTAAGGTTCTGTCCTCCACCATCTATCTCCCTTCTGCCTTAGGGGAGTGTTTTGGTGTATGGGGGTGATCGTGAGAAGATGGGGTGATTTTCTGATGACAGTTCACACCAGTAGGGTATACCTGTGCATTTTATTTAGAGCGGTGTTGACAGGTTTGCTCAAATCATTTTGGAGAGAAGTGAAAGCTATGGGTCAATGCCTGGAACGAGCCACGTGATCCCATCATTGGAAAAGGTAAAACTCATCGTTGCGCGTTTTATTTTGGCCCTAATAAGCATTAAGACGCGGCCACAGCTGCCTTTTTCTTGTTGCTCACAGGCACTTATGTTGGCCTTTGCCCCGAATTCTCTGTAGTGTGTGCACACGCTGGATACTGCAGTGGTTGGAGGGTTATGTGATCTTCAGGAGGACAGATGAGCGGGTACAGGAAAAGGGGTCCTCTAGAGAAAGCCTTTTATTGATCAAGATGTGAGTTGGAGGACGTGACTTTTTACAATAAGGCAGAAAACAAGCTAAAACATCTCAGGTAGATTAGGTAGGAGGATCCGGAAGGGATTCTTTTGGCCACTCATGTTTTCTGAAACTATGATACAAATCTGGTATATCTTCTGGACCAGTGGAAGAAAGTTCTAGAGAAGCTGGTTTCATTTCAATATAAGGAGGTTTGTTTGCTTTTTTTTTTCTTCAAGTAATTGAAAGCATATCAGGGCATGAGGCTGCCTCATTGCCTCAACTCCAACTTTAAATAGACCAAGCTGGGAGGCTCCCTGTCGATGATGTCATGAGTGGTTTCAATTTGCCCTTGGGAGCAGGTTTTACCAGGAAGTCTAGTCCAAGGGTGGAGGGCTGATTCTCTGAACTGTAGGGGCTCTCTTCCTTATTCTCAAGGCACTGCCTCCTCTCCCTACCATCCCACAGGCACCAGGGTGGGAAGGTGAAGAACATGAATGTCACAGTCTCCCCACCATGATACTGTAGAGACATTGCATAGGCAGATGAGCCAACCTACAACTTTTCTTGAGTTGGAGGACAAGACTCTAGATTCAGCGAAATGTTATTGGGTGCTCATCCCTGGAGACCCGTGGGCAAATTGTCTACATTCTTTAAGCAACTTGAGATAGCTAAGAAGGAAGGAATAAGTCACACTGAAGATCATGTTTATACAACACCCCAAACTGACGTTCAGAGTTTGGCTCTATTTCTTTCTGATAGGTACAAGAGTTTAGAGCCAGGCAAATAAATCTGACGGCTCATCTGTCACATCTGATCTGGTTGTTGAAAGGACTGACCTTCATGACCTGTCTCATCAGGAGCTCAGCAGCTGGCCGCTGATGGTCACACATGCAGTCCTGGCCCGAGTCCACAATGGAAGGTTGGAGTATTTTGCTTGAGGACTGCTCAGGATGGAGCCCTTTGGAAGGACACCAGCCAGATGTCCAGGCCCATTCAGCTGGTGGGACAGCAGCTGCTTTGTTATTCTGTGAGACGAAGCAGCATTCCCGACCCACGGAGCTCAGTGGGCAGGCCACCGTCATTCAGATGCAGAGTCCAGGCGGAGTCACAGGCAGAATGGCAGCACCTGCAGGGTCGGGGAGCTCTAGTGAAGCTAACTACTTCAGCAGTTCTAGCAAAAGTTTAAAAAAGTCCCTCCTCTTCCCACCCTGCTCTTCATTAATTGGAACTACCCAAACTTCCAACTTGCGTTATATAAATCTATACCCAAAAAGAGATGGAAAGAAGGAGGTGGCATGGAAGGATGCCTGGCATTTACTTTTCTTTGTGGCCCTTCACCTTCTGCAATACCACTTCCCATCGAGGCCAGAACCATGCGAGACACTCCCGCAGGCAACACAGGAGCAGCTGGGGAGATTCAAAAGTACTATTTCACAGAGCCTCATGGATTGATGAACACACAACCTATCCTGGGTCTGATTAGCAGAAACGGACAAGGATAATAAAAGCTAACTTTCATTTAGTATGATTTTCAAGGCACTTTTGGGTGATGACTCACAGGTACTTTCTACTCAACGATATCCCCATTTATAAGCAAAGAGACTGATTTAGTGGTTGAGGGACTTATAGAAGGTGACAGGCCTAGTGACGGTGAAGCCAGAACTGCTGGGGTTCTTCCTCCAAATCCCTGTTCTGTCTCTTTCCATGCAGCCTGTCCACTGCCCACCAGTTTCTGGACACTCAAGGGGGTTGGTCAGGGAGTAGCTGCAACCAGGACATCCAATGGCAGGAATATAAGGGGATCCAGCGCCAAGAGCTAGTGAGGGGCCCTGCAAGGCTTCCGGCATTGGGGCTACAGTGTGCACACAGTACTCATCTCATAGCTGCTCCCAAGAGCAGGGCTTTGTCTCTCTTGTTTATCTGTAGATCCCCAGAACCTTGAACTGAGGTAACCAACAAATACTTGCTGTATTAATTTGTTGCACTATTAATCTCTCCTACAAGGTTAGAAGGGAAAGGTACCTTGTTGTGGTCAGTGTTGTATCCCTATATGAACTATGAAGGGGAATATTTTAGTGAATGTTTTGATGGCTTTTAAGAGGTAAATAAGCTTCTAGTCCTGGCTCTCTGCATTAATAGCCTTGGGACCTTGGGCTAGTTACTTATGCCCCTCCAAGCCTTAGTTTCATTCTGTATCAAATGGGGAACACAGGAGTGTCACAAGGATTAAAGGAGATAACGTGTGATGGCTGTTCAGTGTTGAAACATTTAACGCGTTTGGGTTTCATAATGAACTTGAATCATGGATTGCAAGGCTGGTCACTGCATGGAAAAAGATGAAACCACCACCTCCACTCTATATTATCATTCCATATTTGAGGAGTCAGGGCATTCTTGAAATTTATCCCTCAGGGTAGTCAAGGTTCTACTGTATAGGACATGCTCTCAAAAATAGTCTTTTCACCCCATGGCCACTTCCCACTGCGTGAATGTATTTATTGGTGGATGTATGAATTCCACAGGCACTCTCTCATCAAAATAATTAATATTTCATGGTCTCCCTTAAAATACTATTTTTCAATGTTTATTTATTTTTGAGAGACAGAGAGAGACAGAGCATGAGTGGGAGAGGGATAGAGAGAGAGACACACACACACAGAATCTGAAGCAGGCTCCAAGCTCTAAGCTGTCAGCACAGAGCCCAACGCCGGGCTTGAACTCACAAACTGTGAGATCATGACCTGAGCCGAAGTCAGATGCTTAACTGACTGAGCCACCCGAGGCACCACTCATGGTCTCCCTCTTAAGTAGACTGTCCTGTTGACAAACCAGAGAAAAATAAAATGCTATTTATAAATAAAGGGATATTTATTTATTTTGCACAATGTATTTAAGTTAGACTCTGAAATTCCATTGGTAGTTTCATACCCAACTCAAATAACACAGATTTTCTTTTCCATTATTCCTGAATCCCAGTTCACTCAACCTATCCCAACTCTTAATGCTGGTTGGACTCAGTTGGCTTTTAGTCTTATTTTTGAATTATAATTACTTGCATTTGCTGTGTGTATCTTTATAATTACCAAATAATCTCATTGACATTACCTTGTTTAATCCTCAGAACAACACATGGTGAGGCTGTATTATCCCCAGTTTATAGTTGTAGAAAGGGATGTCTGTGGAGGTATAGAGAGCTTGCCCAAAGTCACAGCCAAGAAGTAGCCACTCCACTGAACTGGGAGGGGGGAAGATTCTGACTCCTGAATTCAGTGCTTTCCCATTATACTCCAGCTGTTCCCTCTCCACTGTCATCAAAGTCCCCCTCATTGGCTCTTACAGAAAGGTATCTATACAGCCAAGTTATTATCTATTTCTCTTTATCTCTGGAGCCTTCTGGTTGTCACTTGCAGTTTTCCCTAGCTATTTCAGCCATTTGTCCCAAGTCCCAATCCAGCTGACTTCTCTTATTACATCCTGAAAAGAAATGTAAAGGAAAAAGCTGTGTTTGGGTCCACTTCCCCTGTAACTTCCCCATCTTTTTGCCAAGGCTTCTTAACCATAATCGTGGTTGTTCTTTCAGAACTTGGAAGGTCCTCTTCCATTCCCTGCATCTCCCCTGGCACAGCTGACAGACCATCCATGCGGGTAGAGTGATTTTCGCCTCAATTGTAATAAAGATTTTAATTATTCATCAGTACAGTAGCTGTTAGCAAATGCCCAATTATTATTCATCCATAGCTAAGTAACCTCCTGCTTTTTTTTTGGAGCTGTGACAAACACAGCCCTTCCAGAACTGGCAGAGGGCTTCAGATCAAAGAGCGCTTTGTGTCTCGCTTAAACCAGGAAAGGCAAGGCAAGGCAAGGCAGCGCTCTCTGCATGTGCCTGGGCCTCCTGCCTACCTGTCCCCCAGCCTGAAGAGGGGAAACTGAGCCCTGCAGCCGTCAGGCTGGCAGCTGCGAGGCATCTTGCCTGGCCCCCCGGTTCACCTGGCAAAGGCTCTCTGGGTGGAACAGCTGCACAGGGACTTTTGCCAAAGGAGCAACTGAATTGCAAATGAGGCTATGGAAAGTGGTTCTGGATTAGATCTACTTTGTGGCTTTTTCCCCTCCTCCCTACATGGCCAGCAGGCCCAGGTCACCAGGAGGGCTGCTGCAATGGAGGGAGTGTCCCAGGTTGCTGCCCTTCACTTCCTCCTTTTCCTTTTTCCTGGCAAACTCCTCCTCCCTCCTGGGCACACCCATCCAGGACCTTGGGCCCACCCAGATGCCCCGGGACGGGGGCTTTCCTGGGCTGGACAGTTTTGCAGGGGTCCATTTTTTTCTACCCTTTTCCCTCAAAATTTACCTGGAGACAGATATTGGCCAGAAAGTCCCTTGCACTCTGCCTTCTCTCCAGGGTGCTGTTCTGCACATTTCAGGGGGTGTTCCTGCCCTGCTTCCCTGTGTCTCACTCCCCCTGCCATCCCCAAACCCACGGGCACTTCTGGTGGCTTTCTCATTATACCGTGGCCCTTTCTGCCCTCTGTGGACTGCAGGGAGCCCTCCTGATGCCTCTGACTCCTGATCGCATCCTGCCTCAAGCATCTTGGGTCCAGTGTCTCCCTCACTCCTTTAATCTTGGGTGTCCAGGCAACCACCCCCATCTCCTATTTTCTCTTGCCTCTTCCTCACCCTGGCCCTCCCTACCTCTCATGCCACTGTGCCCTATGGACCTTCACCTCTCAGTGCTCAGCTTTCTCAGACCAGCCTTCCTCCACCCCTCTCTTCCTTGCAACCCACCTCTCCCCTAAGGAACACTACATGTGTGACTTCCTCCGTTGGAGGTTTTCCATTCTTGCATTTCTGGATCATGTCGTTTCTCGCCTCTTAACCAAAGTAGCCTCCACCTCACTCAGAGTAAGAACTGAAGTCTTTACAATTCCCTATGTAGTTTGCCCACTATTATCCTCCAATGACAACAAATCCTACCACTTGCCTTTTCATCCCTCTTCTCTAATTTCACAGGTCGAACCTGATCCTGCCTCAGGGCCTTTGCACTTGCTGCTCTCTCAGGCCGCAACACTTTCCCACCAGATATTCCATGTCTCACTCCATTCTCCCATATACATTTGATGCACAGTAATGTCCTGGCTCTCTGTCACCTCACTAACATAAGTTTTCTTACAGCACTTATTACCCTAACATATTGTGTGTGTGTGTGTGTGTGTGTGTGTGTGTGTTGACTGCCTCTCTCTGCTAGAACATAAGCACTGTGAGAATAGGGATTTTGTTTTGTTCACAAACAGTGGAGTGTTATGGACTAAGTGCTATGGACTGTGTCCTCCCCACCCCCAACAAATTCATATTTTGAAACCCTACCTCCCAAAGGAAGGTTACATTTGGAGATGGGGTCTTTGGGGTGATTAGGGCTAGATGAGTTCATGAGGGTGAGGCCCTCATGATGGGGTTGGTGCCATTATAAGGAAGGACACCAGAAACCTTGCCCTCTCTCTCTGCCATGTAAGGACACAGGGAGAAGGCAGTCATCTGCAAGCCAAGAAGAGGGCTCTCTCCAGAACCCAAATCATGCTGTCAACTTGACCTTGGACTTCCAGCCTCCAGAACTTTGAGAAATAATAAGTTTTTTTTTTTTTTTAATTTAAGCCCCCCAGTCTTTAGTACTTTGTTATGGTAACCTGATATTCACTATTTGCTTAAGTGAATACATCGGTGTCCCATGGAGCAAGGAACAAGGAGCCAGGAGAGGGAAGCTGGGGATTTGTTATTTGTTTGCTCCCAGCCTTGCGTGAAGTCCTTCCTACTTGAGGTGATTGCCTCCGTCTTGTCCTCCTGGGTGCCGTCACCCACTATTTCCCTGTAACTGTCTCATGGACAACTTTGGAATCTGGCTCCCTTCTTCCTCTTCCTCCATCTTAGTTTTTAGTATCCACATAGGTGATCTGTCTCTGAAACAGCTTCCTCAATTCCAAGGCCTCTTTAGCTCCCTTGCACTTACTTCACCCACTCACGGGGACGTGTTATTGCCACACTGACAGCTCCTGCCCAGAACTCTCAGACTCCTGGGTTTCATGCTCACACCAGAACGCTTATCCTTCTTGCTCTCCTTCCTACTACACACACTCTTGGACTTTGTGGGGACTTTTTGGCCCTTGGCCCCTCTATTTCTGCCCAGGCAGTAGGCTCCTGAATTGTCTCAAAGGGTTGTGCCTGTTGTGCATTGCACAGAATCCACCCCTTGAGGAGGTGGGTGGGAGCTGAAACCCAACCTGTACTTTGTTCCGTAAACACTACACCTGTGCACGGGGGCAGGGCATGCCCTTCTTCCCCAGGAGGAGCATCTCCCCTCCCCTCCCCTCCCCTCCCCTCCCCTCCCCTCCCCTCCCCTCCCCTCCCCTCCCCTCCCCTCCCCTCCTCCCCTCCCCTCCCCCCTCCCCTCCCCCTTCTCCTTCCCTCCCCTTCCCTCCCTCCCCTTCCCCTCCCTTCTTTTCCTTCTCATAACAAACAGATCTCGCCAAGCCATATGCCCACAGAGTTGCATGTACCCAGTAGGGTATTAAAAAAAAGTACTCACAGAGGCACCGTGTTGGGCACGTGGGTGGTACAGCCAGTTGAGCCTCTGACTCTTGATCTCAGCTCAGGTCATGATCTTACAGTTTGCGAGTTCAAGCCCTGCACTGGGCTGTGCGCTGATGGCACAAAGACTGCTCGGGATTCTGTTTCTCCTCTCTGCCCCTCCCCACTTGTGCTCTCTCTCTCTCAAAATAAATAAATAAACTTAAAAAAATTCAACAAAAAAGTCACTGTGTAGACGGCAGCAGCCTGGATATACCTTACAGAGGACGGCTGTCCCAAGCCTCTTGAATTCTTTTTCTACTTCTTGAACACTTACCCAAAGTGCAATAGCAGCCTTCCCCCTGGGGGTGTGCAGAGGGGAAGGGAGACAAAGCACACAGTTAATGTGTCAGTCTCCCTTGCTCCCTTGCTGCCAGGGGCAGTGACTTCGGTTCTACCAACCTAAGGCACCTACAAGAGACTTTTGACTCAACACTGAGTTCTACAGAGAAGGTGGAGCAGGGGCGTCTGTTTTCCCAGGAGCATGTGATGGAGGGGGTTTTGTTCTATAGCTTTTGTGATTGTGGCGAGGCTCAGCCCCTGTGATGGGCCAGTCCCCCAGTGTGTGGGGGGAGTCATTCCTGGACACTGAGCCAGAGTCTGTTTCTTTACATTGCTTGGTGATTTTTTGAGCTATCTATATCCCTCTCTTTTTCAGCCAGCTGGAGTGGATTCTGTTCTAACTAGAATACGGGCCACTGTGAGCACAACTCCTGGGCTCTCTCCCTTCCCCTTCCAGCCCAGGTCCTGTGATCATCTGAACTCCTCGTCTCCCTCCTCCTCACATCCCCTCCTTCCTCTTTACTCCCCCCACCCCCAGCGATATACCTATCCCACTCTCCTCTCCCTCTCCACCTGTGCAGCTGGTGGGGGGAAGACTGTCACCCTTTTTGTCTCAGCCTCAGCTGGGTCTTTGTGGGTGCCCAGCAGTGTTTCCTTTCTCTTACCTCGTCCATCACTCATTCTATTCAATAATGTAAACCTTCCACCATCCCTTGAATACGTGAGCTCTTCCCTCTCAGCAGACAGCCCTCTAACTTCCTGTTCCACTCCCCACTTTACTGCATCTCCCCCCCCCCCCCCAACCTTATGCACATTCCCCACATTTCCTCCAGGGTCAAAGCATAGGGGGATCTGTGCTCCTACTTAAAGACAACCTCACTGGGATCCCTCTGACCCCATCCCCTCCCACCATCCCTGGACCTTGCTTCATTAGTCACCATCCATCACTTGTTCCTACTTCTGCCTTTCTTTCTCTTGTGAAAAAATAACTCAAGAACATTTAGTTTACAGGTTGATTAATTATTTTGTATGCAAATTGTTTCCTCATATGTGAACAAATCCCTTCTTCTTCCTTTTTTTTTAAACTAATCTCTACACCCAATGTGGAGCTCGAACTCACTACCCCGAGATCCAGAGTGGCAGGCTCCACTGACTGAGCCAGCCAGGCACCCCAAGGAATCCCTTCTTAAGGGGAGATAAGGATTTATACATAAGAGTGAGGGCTGAGGAAACGCTGCAGATGGTCCGTCCACGCTAAACCTGGTTTGCACTTTTTTGGGGATAAACTGATTCGCCAGTCTGGGCCTCCTGTCCTTGACTAGGTTTAACAGGGAGACGCAAGACGATGATCGAAGCTGTTGATGGCTTCTTGAGAAAACTTTGAGAGGCTGGCTGAGGAACACGCATTCCGGGCTCTCTCTGTATGATGTCTGCTACTGTTCTGCCATCAGCTCCTCCGTCCCCGTTATGACTTCTCACTCCCTACTGGATCTTTCCCCTGAACCTCTCATCGCACTCAAATAATTTCCATCTTGAAAAAAAAATTATGCTCCCTTGACCTTCCCCTACTTGCATATTCAAACTTCTCTGAAAGCTCACATCTCCTCTTCGTCTCCGTGTCCTCCCCTTCTTTGGCTCCTTGGTACATGTGGCTGTGTCTTCTGAACCCTACCACTCTAGCAGAACTTCCATGCTAAGGTCACCCATGACCTATGTACCAAATGCAGGGAACATGTTTCAGTTATGCTCTTCCTGGATTTTCTTACTGACTTGGACCACAATCTCCCGGACACCTTTGGGTCCTCGTTCTTTATGGACATCCATGGTCATGTAGAGTTCAGGGGTACACCTCCCCTCCACATGACAGCCTCAGATGTTGGCACTCCCCAGGATTTTTCTTGGCCAGTTCTCTCCCCTCTGGACTCTAAGTATCATCGCTGTCATTTTTACAGCTAATGACTATGTGCCTGTGAGTCCCCAACCTGCCAAGTACCGCTAGAAAATTATACAGAAGGAAATTACAGTCGGGGGAAGGGAGAGGATTTGTTTTATCCTAAGACAGAAATGCTAACACTTCACTGGACTCCTGCCATTTGTTTTCCACCTTTCACTGGGTAGTTCCTCCAATGTTTAAGGGAGGTGAACAAGTTTGCCAAGGTGACAGTGGAACACCACTTTTCCTGAATCCCTCCTTCTTTTCTGCAGCAGAGACTTCAAAATGAAGACAGGGAAGTGGCTGCCTTTTGGTTCACTCCATCCATCTGTTGTCCCTTGGGTTCCTCTGTAAATATTGACACTAGTTAGGCCCATTATAGGCATGGGGAATACTCTCTGCCCCTGGAGAGCTGCCATTGCTCAGATGGGTGGCTGGGCCTTGGGAATGGCAGCCACCTCTTATGTCCACAGTAAGTCAGGCCACCCAGGGCCATTTGTCTGCTATGGAAACCTAATCAGGGCGCCCTGCTGTGCGGCATCAGATAAAGAGAATCCTTGGGGGGCTGTTGTAGTTTGCAGAATTTGTCTGGGAGCTCCTTGGAGGCAGCCTGAGGGACCTGATGCTTTAAGAATGACATATTCCCCCCATGACACTGCTGCCCCCTCACACTGTTCCCTCCCCAGCACCAATTATGTCTGCCATAGATTGGGGCACTCACCCTTTCTTTTGGCGTTCTCTTGTCCCCCGCCATCTTGTGCACATGGCTTTCTCCTTGAAGGCCAAGGCCATGGAGGTTACACACGATATACGTGACACGTTTGTAGTGTGAAGAGATAGGAAAGCGAGCTCACACTGTTAAACAGAAAAACATGAACTTTGAGTCAGAAAAATCTGTGTGTGAGTTCTGCCCAGTCGTTCACAAATCGTGTGACCTTGGGGTAATTACTTATCTGAGACTTCCTGGTTAACTATAATACGGGAATAATAAGTCAATCACATGGTGGTTGCAAAAATTAAGTGTGAATGCACAGGTAAAACACTTGGCATTGTTAAATGTCCCCAGATGGTAGCTGTTAGTATATCATTAGTAGATGCTTAATAAAGATTTCTTGCCTCTATTGCTTTCTCCTTTCTCCCTGGAGAATTCACCTAGTCCTGTGATTCATCTATCACAGCTATATAGTGCAAATTCCCCTTCTCTACTCTCTGTTGGCTGCCTCTCACACTTGGCCATTTATTGTTGCTAGTGAATATTGATGCATGTGTTTTTTGTTTATGGTTTGTGTCCTAAACTCTAGTGTAAGGTTCCTGAAGTAGAGACCCTGTATTATAGCTTTTGAATCCCTACTGGCCTGCACAGTGTCCCAATCATAGTAGGTGCTCAGTAAACATTTGGTGACACGGATGGATGACATTTCACCTGAGAATATAATCAGATGCGCGCTGGGGTGAAAATACTTCTTCCCCTTCACTCTATATTCTAGGCCCAGCCCTGCTCTTTACATTCCTTTATATAGCCTTGACCCCACCCAAGCTGGGGCCTGCTGTGGTAGCCGAGGCTGGAACAGATTGCTGTGCAAATACTTGGCAAAGCAACAATCTATTTGTGGATAAGCAGAAATTGGCTGTATTCTCGGTAGAGTTATGAACTGTCACTATTAACACCTATGAGTCACTAACATCATGGTGGGCTGAGCGATTTTTCTGCAGGCTTATAAGGCATATTATACTAAAAATGCCACTGTCCATCTGTCTAATCAGTGTCTGTTCCATTGATGTCATAGATATTTAAATGAGCTTTTTCCTTTATGCCCCAACACACAGGGGCTTTATGTAATCCCCAGACTCCACTTGTGGGTGAGGTTGAGGTATTTAATAATGATGGGTTTTTTGTTGTTGTTGTTTGGTTTTTTCAATTTACGGTTTCCAGGAAACGCTATGGCATGCTGGGAGAAGTTGAGGAGGAAAGTAAACAAGTGAAGCATGTGCTTCTACTTCTTCAGACAGACCCCTGGCTTCACATCCTAGAAATGGAAGCAGTGAGGACTGGATGACATTGCAGATGGGTAGTAGAATGGCCCTTCACCCAGTAGAAGGTCAGCTCCAGAAAACTATAGTTCATTGACTGTGTGCCTCCATGTCCACTTTCTGAATTACTCATAAACCTCCCTTGGTGACCAGCTTTGCTTCAGGACATATAGGGAAGGGAATTCTGGGAAACAATGGCTCCGGCTTGGCTAAGTAGATACAGTATGAAGCCACCACAGATACTAAGTTTGGTTAGCATCCTAGAAAAAAAGAAGATCCTAGAGGAGGGAAAGAGAAAATATCAATCATGTCTCTCAGCCATCAAAGTAATTCACCCCTTCATAATTAGCAATCTGTGGGTAATACTTTGAATTGGTGTGAATATCCTGATGCCCAACAAGGTCTACCCAGTGTTATCAGTATTTATTGATAATTCCTGCCTGAAATCAATTTTTGCAAATTGCCCGAGTTGACCCATATGTGATCAGTGGGGGCCCCTTAAGGCCATGCTCTGAGACTCTTTAATATGATTCTTGGTCTTTATGTACTTCTTTACTGTGAGCAAAATAAGAGATCCAAGGCTCAACTTGTGTTTTTCTGGCCCCAGACCTGGGAAGAGATGTTTCTCCAAGGAATCCTGGTCTCTTTTAGTGGGGAATGGTATTTAGACACCCAGATCTGGTTGGTGTGGGTGTTATTGCACCTAGGCCTTTTCAATGGAAGTAATAGAAAATATATTTTAAAAAACTCTAAGTTCACCGATATTTACAATTAAAATTTAAATGTTTATTTATTTTGAGAGATAGTGAGGGAGAGGAAGTGCGTCTGCAAGCAGGGAGGGAGGGGCAGAGAGAGAGAGTGAGAGAGAGAATCCCAAGCAGGCTCCGTGCTGTCAATGCAGAGCCTGACTCAGGCCTCAATCTCATGAACCGTGGGATCATGAGATCATGACCTGAGTCTCAGGTCATGAAAGTCCCAGAGCCCAGATCAAGGGTCACTTGATCAGGCACTTAACTGATAGAGCCACCCAGGCACGCCTCTTATTTTAAACTTTTTATTTCTATTCTCTCCTAGTGAGGATCTTGGTTCCTGATAACATTAATATATTTATTTATTTACTTTATCCTATGATATACATAAAATATTTCCAGATATTAAAACTTTTTTAATGTTTTTATTTATTTTTGAGACAGAGAGAGAGCATGAGCAGGGGAGGGGCAGAGAGAGAGGGAGACACAGAATCTGAAGCAGGCTCTAGGCTCTGAGCCGTCAGCACAGAGCCTGACACGGGGCTCAAACTCACGGACTGTGAGACCATGACCTGAGCTGAAGTCGGACGCTTAACCGACTGAGCCACCCAGGCGCCCCGATAGCTCATCTTTTTAAAGTGCTGAATAATATTCCATTGTCTGGATATACCAAAGGTGAATATGCATTCACCTACTGAAGAATATCTTGGTTGCTTCCAAGTCTGGGCAATCGTAAATTAAGCAATGTCAAATTTAATTTCACATTTCAAGTGTTTATAGCAATAAACACCCATGTGCAGGTTTTTATGTGGATACACATTTCAGTTCTTTTGGATAAAAGCCAAGACATGAAATTGCTAGACTTTACGGTAAGGTTATGTTTAGTTATATAAGAAACTTCCAAACTCTCTTCCAAAGTGTCCATACCACTTTGCATTCCCACAGGCAGTGAATGAGAGCTCCTGTTCTCCACCTATTTCCAGGATTTAGTACTGTCAAAGTTTTGGATTTTGACTACTTTAATAGGTGTATAGTGATATCTCAATGATGTTTTATTTTTTTTTTTTTATTTTTTATTAAAAAAAAAATTTTTTTTTTAACATTTATTTATTTTTGAGACAGAGAAAGACAGAGCATGAACAGGGGAGGGTCAGAGAGAGGGAGACACAGAATCTGAAACAGGCTCCAGGCTCCAAGCTGTCAGCACAGAGCCCGACGCGGGGCTCGAACTCACAGCCCTCACGGACCGCGAGATCATGACCTGAGCTGAAGTCAGCCGCTCAAGCGACTGAGCCACCCAGGCGCCCCTCAATGATGTTTTAATTGGCAGTTCCTTCATGATATATAATGTTGAACATCTTTTTGTATGCTTATTTGCCATCTGTACATCTTGGTGTGGTATCTGTTCAGGTCTTTTGCCCATTTTATTTTATTTTATTTTATTTATTTTTTTAATTTTTTTTTTTTTTAACGTTTATTTATTTTTGAGACAGAGAGAGACAGAGCATGAACAGGGGAGGAGCAGAGAGAGAGGGAGACACAGAATCTGAAACAGGCTCCAGGCTCTGAGCTGTCAGCACAGAGCCCGACGCGGGGCTCAAACTCACGGACCACAAGATCATGACCTGAGCCGAAGTCGGCCGCTTAACCGACTGAGCCGCCCAGGCGCCCCTCTTTTGCCCATTTTAAAATTGAGCTGTTTGCTTATTGTTGAATTTAAAAAATTCTTTGTATATTTTGGATAACAGCCTTTTATTAAGTGTGTGTTTGTGTGTGTGTGTTTTGCAGATATCTTCTCCCAGTCTGTGACTTGTCTTCTTATTACCCTTTGACATTACCCTTTGCAGAGCAGAATATTTTTAATTTTGATAAAGCCCAGTTCTCTCTGAGACTTGATAAAGCCCAATTCTTTTTTTTGTGGAAAATGCCTTTAGCGATGTATTCAAAAAATCATCAACATGCCCAAGGTCATCTAGGTTTTCTCCCATGTTACCTTCTAAGAGTTTTGTAGTTGTGCATTTTACATTTAGACCTATTATCTATTTTGAGTTAATTTATTAAAGGTGGAAGTTCAGTGTCTGGATTTTTTTTTTTTTTTTTTTTTTTTGCGTGTGGATGTCCAGTAGTTCCAGCATCATTTGTTGAAGAGACTATCTGTGTTCCATTGTGTTGCCTTTGTAAAGATCAGTTGCCTATATTATGTGAGTCTATTTTGGAGCTCTTTATCTGTTCCATTGATCTACTTATCTATTCTCTTGCCAATAGCACACTGTCTAGATTACCATAGCTTTATAGTAATTTTTAAAATCCAATAGTGTGAGTTCTCTGATGTTGTCTTTTTTCCAATATTGTGTTGACTATTTTGGGTCTTTTGTCTCTTTATATAAACTTTAGAATTAATTTGTCTATATAGGTAAAACAGCTTGCTGAGATTTTAATTGGGATTGCACGGAATCTTTGGAAAAATGTCTAGTCAGATCCTCTGCCCATTTTTAATCAGATGTTTTTTGGTGTTGAGTTGTTTAAGTTCTTTATATATTTTGGATATTAACCCCTTATCAGTTGTATCATTTGTAAATATCTCCTCCCATTCAGAAGGTTGCCTTTTAGCTTTGTTAATGATTTCCTTCACTGTGCAAAAGCTTTTTATTTTGATGTAATTCTAACAGTTTATTTTTGCTTTTGTTTCCCTTGCCTTAGGAGATGGATCTAGAAAAAATGTTACTGTGGCTGATGTCAGGGAAATTACCACTTGTGTTCTCATCTAGTATTTTTATGGTTTCAGGTCTCATATTCAGATCTTTAATCCATTTTGAGTTTATTTTTGTGTATGGTATTAGAGAGTGGACCAGTTTAATTATTTGCATGTAGCTGTTCAGTTTTCCTAGCATCATTTATTGAAGAGACTGTCTTTTCCCCATTGTATATTTCTGCCTCCTTTGTCAATGATTAATTAACCCTATAATCATGCATTTATGTCTGGGCTGTCTGTTCTATTCCATTGATCTATGTGTCTATTTTTGTGCCAGTACCGTGCTGTTTTGATTACGATAGCTTTGCAGTATATCTTGAAATCTGGAATTGTGATACCTCCAGGCTTGTTTTTCTTTCCCAGGGTTGCTTTGGCTATTTGGAGTCTTTTGTGATTCCATACAAATTTGTTTATTATTTGTTCTAGTTTTATGAAAAATGCTTTTGGTATTTTGATAAGGATTGCATTGAATTTGTAGACTGCTTTAGGTAAAAACATATATTATATTATTGGAAAGTGCCAAACTTCCCTCCATATAGGTTGCACTATTATTCACTCCTACAGCAGTATATAAGAGGGCCTGTTTTCCCCTGACTTCATCAACACCTTGAGTGTGTTCTCAAGAATCTGAATTTTTGCCATCTTGATAGGTGAGAAATGGTATTCAGGGTGAGTTTAGTTTGAATTTCTCTCATTATAGTGAAGTTGAGAATATTTCCATGTGCTAAGGCAGGGCCTTATTTCTTGACTAGATGATTACAGGGGCCTTCTGACTTGTTTTCTTTGGTCTTTTAATTTTCTACAATCCCACCAGGGAATTCCTTTTAACAAAAGCAATCTGATCATGAAGTACTTTTGGTAAAAAAATCATTCAATCATGTACCTTGTTTATAGGAAAAAAAATAAGCTTTCAGCATGGTATACAAAATTCTTAATGGTTAGTTTCCTGTATGTCTTGATTCTAATCTCCTATTCTTATGTATTCCTGCTTCCTTTACTCCAAATATTTCCTTTTTCTTTTTCTTCTATGCTCCTTCATGTCTCTAAGCCTTTATGTTTTCAATTCCTTTTTCTTAGAATCCCCTTCTCATTCTTCACTAGAAAACTCCTACTCATCCTTCAAAGCCCAGTTCAAACTATTATCTCCTTGATAAAGTCCTTCTTAACTTCCTCAGTAGAGCTACCCAGCCCTCTAGTTTCCTCTAGAATTTGTGGCACTGAACCCTATAATGAATGTTATTATATGGTGCTAAATGATGATGGTGCTAAAATTGTTTATTTTTGAGTCTATCTCTACTACTCTTTGAACACAGGGAATCATTTTATGCATCTGCCCCATTTCAAGCACTGGGGCAGTTACATAGTGAGTGCTTAATGAGTAAATAAATCATGAGTAGTAAGTAATTCATCACTCCTGGTTTCTGCCTATATAGAATTTGGTATTTTCTTTCTTTCCTCTGGACTCTCCTTTTTATAGGATGCCAATGTATAGGTTTAACAGTTCTATAAGTATGACCAGGCTTATGAGCATTTCACAGCTTACCGCCCTATCTCCTAAACTAATTTCCTTCAGCAGATGATGAGTCATCCAATTATTGGATCTTAGAGCTGGGAGAAATGTAGAGGAATCATTTGATCCCACTTTCTCCTCAACGTAGGACTTGAGCTTCTGCTCCATGAAAAGAGGGAGAAAAGACTGTGTGATTTAAGATCTCAATATCAGCAGAGTTCATAGCTCTCCTTTCGAATATGTGTCCAGTAGTGCTTGAAATAAGTCACCATGATTTTGGATTGTGACATGGATTGGGTGACATGGGGTGATATGGATTGAATTTTAAGGTAGCAAAGTAGATATTTCTTTCCAGGTCAGACAAAGTGCAAACGTCTTGTCATTAACATTATCCTAACCACCTGCAGATTTTTTTTTTTTTTTGATGAAGATATGGTTTGGATATAACTAAAATGTCTGGAGAACACAGCTGAGGGCATTTAACCTGCCTATTCCTTCTCATTTTCTGATTTTCTGCTCTCTTGCATTATTATGATTTTAATAGTCATCATTACTATTAAGTACTAAGCTGTTATGTTATCCACACTAATGTGATTCAAATGAAAATTGGCATTTGACTCTCAATCTCCAAAGCCCATCAAGATAGGGGGTTCCTCCCTGTTATCTAAGGAAGATTTATTGAGCCATTTAAATAAATAGTACTCCTCCTTATCCCCTCTGAGTCAATTTGTATGCATTCTTTTCCCGTTTCTGCTCCCTCCAATATAAAGAGAGAAACTGTTACTCAAGCCCCATAAGGGAGATGTCTTAGCAGTTTGGAGTGGGGCTGATGTGTGCCACATATTGGGGGGCATCTTTAATCTTTAACCACATTAGTAGTGCTTACTCTGAAGACTAGTACAACCTGGAAAACCTGCCCAGGGAGATGGGAATTGAGATTTGCATTCAGTTTAGGATATAATTTATTCAAACAGGTACTGTGCCAGGCGTCCTGCTCTGGTCCTTGAGATAGGGCACGGTCCTTGCCTTCATGGAACTAATTTTCTAGTAGGGGAGCAGAATAATAAAACAAATGAATAGATAAAAAAAATAAAAACAATTAAAAATATCATGAAGGAAGCAAGTAAGAGGATAAATTAAGGATAACTGGGGTGGGTCGACTGGGTGGCTCAGTCAGTTAAGTGTCCAACTCGGCTTAGATCATGATTTCATGGTTTGTGGGTTCGAGCTCTGCGTTGGGCTCTGTGCTGACAGCTCAGAGCCTGGAACCTGCTGCAGAATCTGTGTGTGTGTGTGTCTCTCTCTCTGTCCCTCCCCTGCTAGTGTTCTCTCTCTCTCTCTCATAAATAAACATAAAAAAAATTTTTTTAATAAGAAAAAAAGATAATAGGGGTGACCAACTTTTGATAGGTTGGTTGGTGAAGGCCTCCCTGGGAGGTGATATTTATGTGGAGACAGAAAGGACAGGAAGGAGCCAGCCAGATGAAGAGCAGGACAAAAATATTCCATGGATATGCGAGAGCATATCTAAAGGCCTGAAGCAGCAAAGACCTTGGCTTTTTGAAAGGAATTGAAGGAGAGGAAAATGGTGAGGCTGGAGCTTAATGAACAAGGAAGAGAATGGAACAAAGTAGGATGAGGTGGGAGAGGCAGGCAGGGTCAGATCATGCAGGGTCTTGGGGGTTACCGTTGGGCTTTGTGTTACTTACTGAAGATCATGGGAAGACCCTGCAGAGTTTTAAGTGACCTGGTTGACATTTTAGGAAGGTTACTTTCAGTGCCCTGCGAAGAATAAATAAATACACATATTTAAAAATCAAATAATACAAAATCAAATAATACTGAAAAAATGTACAGCTGTCCCCTCCTATTCCACAGTTTTGCTCCACAGAGGCAACCATCTCTGACTTTTTTGCCCTTTTTTTTTTTTTTTTTTTTTTTTTTTTGGTATTTGTCTCTAAATTTCTAGACCATATGGGTACATTGCTATATTCCTTAAATGCCTATTGATCCTTGCTTGTTTATTGACATTCAAGAGGTAGACCCTTATGCACAGGTTTAAAGCTTCGTCTACACAGCCAGCCTTGCTCTTGATGATGAGAAGGCCTCTCAGGATAGGGAACAGTGAACCAGTCAAGTATCAGTGTCCAAAGGTTGTTTTTCCAGGGAAGAGCATTCTGATCTTTTCCCTGAGAACTTGCATTTGACTCCTGTTGTTCTGGGAGTGTGGCAGGGGAAGGGGGCCGGGTCAGCTTCTGACTGTAGAACATACAGACTTTCTATGATTAATTACCTATTTTCCGCTCTGAATCTCACTCTCACCATCCTTTGTGGCTGGTATCTAGAGGTAGAATGTTAAGCTTCAGTGTCTTAAAGACTAGGCCTCTAGTCTCTTGGCTGGTTTAGGGGAGAGCTCTGGTCACTTTTACCCTGAGAGTGGAGGGGTGAGGACAAATAAAGAAATCTGGTTTTGAACTGGTTATGAGATGTTCATAAATAGAGCTGTGACAGATGTAGGCAGGTATAAGGTTTGGAGCCCTGAGCCGAAGTCTTGTTTGGAGAAATAAGCCTGGGGATGCCTTGGTTAAGCATCTGACTCTTGATTTCAGGTTAGGTCATGATCTCATGCTTCGTGAGTTCGAGCCCTGCTCCGGGCTCCCTGCTGACAGTGTAGAGCCTGCTTGGGATTCTCTTTCTCTTCTTCTTTCTCTCTCTCTGCCTATCCCCCACTTGCTCTCTCTCTCTCTTTCTCAAAATAAATAAATAAACTTTAAAAAATGAAATAAAATGAGTGGAGAGATAAGCCTGGAATCATCATCCCTGGAAGGTATTGAAGGCCATGGAAATAGTGCCATTTTGGGGGACAATGTGGAAGGAGGTGAGATGAAGCCACAGGACCCAATCCCAAGGTGCTTTAGCAGGGAAGGAGGTACCCGCAGGCCAGGAATGAAGGATTTGGCGGTGAGAGGGTATCCTTGGTCTGGGGCGAGGGGAGGAGAGGCCTACTTCACTTTGGAAAAAACAGATAGCTGAGAACTCAAGTGTCCACCCGCGGATGAGTGGATAAACCAATCGTGGTTTGCATAAACCATGGAATATTATTCAACCCTGAAAAGGAAAGGAATTCTAACACAGGCCGCAACATAGACGAACTTAAAGAAGTTATGCTAAGTGCAATAAGCCCATCACAGAAAGGAAATTACTGTATGATTTCACTCATAGGAAATATGTTTCACTCCTAGGAAATACCTAGCCTAGTCAGATTCATGGATACTGAAAAGTACAAATGGCAGTTGCCAGGGGTTTGGGAATAGAGAATGGGGAGCTGGTGTTTAATGGGTTCAGAGTTTCAGTTTTGGAAAATGAAAAAGTTCTAAAGACGGGTGGTGGTGATGGTTGCACAACAATGGGAATGTACTGAACTGTATCCTTCAAAATGATTAAAATGGTTCATTTCATGTCATGTGTATTTTACTCAATAAAAAAAGAGAAGGAAATTGGAAATGATCATGTCATCCTAAGACCAATGATGAAATAAAAGGAAGTGATGTGGAAAAAAAAAAGAAAAAAAGAAAACCCAAACTGGTAGCTGAGAAAAGGCAACAGAGCCCTCCCTGTAAACCCATTTTGTTGATTTAGGGTGGTCCCCCCACCCCCTTATATAATGGTCCATATGAAATTGGGTGTAGTGTGGGAAGAAGATAAAAGGTGAGGGGCGCCTGGGTGGCTCAGTCGGTTGAGCGTCTGACTTTGGCTCAGGTCATGATCTCACGGCTCATGGGTTCGAGCCCTGCGTCGGGTTCTGTGCTGACAGCTCAGAGCCTGGAGCCTGCTTCGGATTCTGTGTCTCCCTCTCTGGTCACGCTCTGTCTCTTTCTCTCAAAAATAAATAAACATTAAAAAAAAAATTAAAAAAAGAAAAGAAAAGGTGAGAGGAGAGAAAGTAGGCTAAGAAGGAAACATCTGGGAAGGGTGAACGTGTGCAGAGAGACAAGAATAAAGGTAGGAGGGAGGACAAGGAATAGGGAGAAAAGCTTCCCGTAAAGGCATGACAGCCAGGGGGGCAAAGGACAAAGGCAGGCCAGCCCCTGGTTGTCTTGGGCTCACCTCATACCCACACACAAGGACTCGGCACGTACCTCCCGCAGAGCTGTGCCACACAGCTGGATAGGGTCCAGGTAAAGTCAACGGAAGCCGTGTTTCTCTGAGCCTGCAGAACCCAATTCTGCAAATTGCGACAGATGAGTACGGTGTCCTTCCACTCGCAAGGTTGCGTGCAACCATAATGTTTCTCATATGGTGCGTCACTGTGGAGAGCTTATGGAAAATACACATGGACCTATCTCTGAACTCGGTCACTATCTCAAACTCACAAGGAAACGCATGGGAAGTGTGGCTTTGCTGTGCTCCATAGAAGAGAATTTTAAGAAAGATCCTTGATTTTTTTTAAAACACTTTTTTTTTTTTTTAATAACACAGGCAGTCCTTCCTTATTTAAAGAAATTAGGAGCTAAAAGTTGGCAAAAAGAGGAAAATTAAAATCTCCCCAAACTCCACTCCCTAGAGATAACCACCATTATTGAATTGATCCACAGTTTATTAGAAATGTTTCCTCTTGATGTGCCTGGGTGGCTCAGTCAGTTGAGTGTCCAACTTCAGCTCGGGTCATGATCTCCGGGTTCCTGAGTTCGAGCCCCACATGGGGCTCTGGGCTGACAGCTCAGAGCCTGGAGCCTGCTTCAGATTCTGTGTCTCCTTCTCTCTCTGCCCCTCCCCGCTTATACTCTGTCTCTCTGTCTCTCTCAAAAATAAATAAACGTTAAAAAAACTAAAAAAAAAAAATGTTTGCTTGTCTTGGGGAACACACGCAGAACAAGTTACTCGCAATCTAAGGTTTTACTGTACTTCAGTTTCCATTTCCTGGCATCTCGAGTCTGGGCAGGTTTGTGACCGCTTCAACCCACAGGGTACAGTAGAGGTGATGCTATGTGATTTCCGAGATGGTCGTAAAAGGCCGTGCAACGTCTGCCTTGCATGTCACAATGCTTGCTCTTGGAGCCCCAAGTTGGCTCTTGGAGGTCTTACTGCTCTAACTAGTCTGCCAAGCTGTGAGGAAGCCCCAGCTACGTGGAGAGGTCGCTTGTAGGTGCGCTGTCATCGATGACAACTGAGTCACCACAGCAGACGCCAGACAGGGGCGGGAAGAAGCCTTCAGATGTTTCCACCTCCGGCCATTTGAGTTGCATTCTGCCAATCAGTTCTCACAGCTGGAGCTCCAGACGTCAATGATCAGAGACCAGTCGCCCTCTGGTCCCTGCCTTCAGCCTTGGCCAAATCCTTGACCCAGAATCTGTGAGTTCCGTCAGAAGGATGTGGTTTGATGCCACTGACCTTGGGGTGGTTCAGTGTACATTACAGATAACTGGGACACCCAGTGCTCGCTTCGGCAGCACATATACAGATAACTGGAACACCCAGAAAGTCATTCAGTGCCCGCTCTCAGAGAAAACCGCCATTACCAGGGTCTTGTGTAGTCTATCAGGGGTATTTTATTAATATAAAATCACATATTTTTCCTTCAGATGTATTTTCAGTACAAGGGGTTGCATACCCCGCACGTTGCCTTGCACTTGGACTTTTGTCATTTAACAACCTATCTTGAAGAGTCTTCAATTATATACAGAGAGTTTCTTCAGTCTTTTTTATAGACGTGTACTATTTTATTTTATTTTTCAAATGAGAAGGAATTTGTATTTCTATTTTTTTTTCGATGTATTTATTCAGCTTTATTGTATCAGAATTACAAACCTGCTGATCGGGCAAGTCCATATGTTATGCTGTGCTCACCACAAGTGTAGCCACTATCTGTCACCCTGAACACTATTACAATACCACTGACTACATTCCCTACGTTATGCCTTTCATCCCCGTGACTTACTCATTCCATGACTGGAAGCCTGTGTCTCCCAGTCTCCTTCACCCACTTTGCCCATCTCCCCTGTCCCGGTTGGCAACCACCAGCTGGTTTTCTGTGTTTATGGGCCTGTTTCCACTTTGTTTGTTTGGTTTTTTTAGACTCCCCATACAAATGAAATCAGATGGTATCTTTCTTTATAATACTTTATGAATAAATATTCCATAATTTAAATAACTATCCCTATTTTGGTGGACATTTAGATTGTTTCCAGCCCTTTAATTTTGTAACCGGGTAGCAACTGCTGGGGTGGCGTTTGTAATTGTGACATTGACACATTGCTCTCCTTGGGGGTTATTCTGGTTTTCTTTCTTTCTTTCTTTTCTTTTTATTAAAAAAAATTTTTTTAAGTAGGTTCCATGCCCAACATGGGGCTAGAACTCACGACCCTGAGATTAACCGACTGAACCAGCCAGGTACCCCCTAATTTTCTTTCTTAGTGGAAATGCCAGAGTATGGGTTTCCTGAGAAATATAATGTGCTGTCCAATTTTGTTATAAATATCTGCCAAACAAATTGATAGGAATGACATTACTACAACATAAATTATTTTATCATTTATTATGAGTAAAGTTGAACATCTTTTCATAGGATTAAGAGCCATCTGTATTCTTTTTTATGGTGAATGCTCTGTTAATATCCCATGACCATTTTCCTACTAGGCTATGATTTTTTTTTCTTTTTTAATTATTATTATTATTATTTAATTTAAATATTAGTTAACGTACAATGCAATATTGGTTTCAGGAGTAGAATTCAGTGATTCATTCCTTACATACAACATCCTTGTGCTCAACACAAGTGCCCTCCTTAGTACCCATCACCCCTCTAGCTCATCTCCCACTGTCTTCCCTCCATCAACCCTCAGTTTGTTCTCTATCGTGAAGAGTGCCTTGCAGTTTGTTTCCCTCTCTTCTCTTTTTTCCCACCCTTCCTCTGTTTTCATCTGTGTTGTTTCTTAAATTCTACCTATGAGGGGGCGCTTGGGTGGCTCAGCTGGTTGGGCATCCGACTTCAGCTCAGGGCATGATCTCACAGTCCGTGAGTTCGAGCCCCGCGTCAGGCTCTGTGCTGGCAGCTCAGAGCCTGGAGGCTGCTTCGGATTCTGTGTCTCCCTCTCTCTCTGCCCCTCCCCTGCTCACACTCTGTCTCTCTCTGTCTCAAAAATAAATTAAAAAAATTAAAAAAAAATTCTACCTATGAGTAAAATCATATGGTATTTGTCTTTCTCTAATGGACTTATTTCACTTAGCATGATAACCCTAGTTCCATCCACATCATTGCAAATGGCAAGATTTCATTCTTTTTGATGGCTGAGTAATATTCCAGTGTGTGTGTGTGTGTGTGTGTGTGTGTGTGTGTGTGTGTGTGTGACATCTTCTTTATCCATTCATCAGTTGATGGTCATTTGGGCTCTTTCCATAGTTTGGCTCTTGTTAATGCTGCTATACACATTGGAGTACATGTGCCCTTTTGAATCAGTATTTTGCTATCCTTTGGATAAATACCTAATAGTGCAATTGCTGGATTGTAAGGTAGTTCTATTTTTAGTTTTTTGAGAAACCTCTATACTGTTCTCCAGAGTGGCTGCCCCCACCAACAGTGTGGGAGGGTTCCCCTTTCCCTGCATCCTCACCAACAGCTGCTGTTTCTTGTGGTGTTAGTTTTAAACATTCTGACAGGTGTGAGGTGATATCTCATTGTGGTTTTGATTTGTATTTCCCTAATGATGAGTGATGTTGAGCGTCTTTTCATGTGTCTGTTAGCCATGTAGATGTTTCTTTAGAAAAGTTCTATTCATGTCCTCTGCCCATTTCTTAGCTGGATTGTTTGTTTTTTGGGTGTTGAGTTTGATAAGTTCTTTATGGATTTTATATACTAACCCTTTATCGGATATGTCATTTGCAAATACCTTCTCCCATTCTGTAGGCTGCCTTCTGGTTTTGTTGATTGTTTCCTTTGCTGTGCAGAAGCTTTTTGTCTTGATGAAGTCTCAATAGTTCATGGGCTATCGTCTTTTTACTTTTTTTATTAAAAAAATTTTTAATGTTTATTTATGAGAGGGAAAAAGAGAGAGACAGTGGGAGAGGGGCAGAAAGAGAGGGAGACACAGAATCTGAAACAGGCTCCAGGCTCTGAGCTGTCAGCACAGAGCCCAGTGTGGGTCTTGAACCCACAAACTGTGAGATTATGACCTGAGCCAAAGTCCGACATTTAACCGACTGAGCCACCCAGGTGCCCTTTTTACTTTTTATTTGGTGAGCTCTGCATATAGTAAAGATATTAACCCTTTGGCTATGATGCAAACTTAAAATATCTGGTTTTTTTTTCCTTTTGATATCTTTTTTGGGGGCATACATTTTTTAAAAATTTTAAACGTGGTCAAATTGCTCAGTCTTTTCCTTCAAGGTTTCTGAGTTTTATGGCATTCTCAGCATGTCAGTTAGGATTGCAAGTATCATACAACTGTAAGAAACAGTCTATACATGGTCTATACAAAGTCTATACATAGTAGCTCAAGTAAATTGGATTTTTTCTGCCTCTTACTGAAAACTCTAGAGATAGGCGGTTGTTAGCATTGATTCAGTGGTTCAACCAGGTCAGTGTCAATGTCCCTTATTCTACTCTCTTAGCCTTTCCTTTCTGGTCCTAAGATGCTTTCTTTAGGACTAGGCTTCGAAAGGGGATGGGGGTGTCAGTATGTTTGTCCATTTTTATTGGGCAAGCTAAGAAGTTGTTCCAGGAAATTTTCACTTGAGTTTCATTGACCAAGTCACATTGCCACCATAGCTGCAAAGGCTGCAAACGTGGAAAGCGACCCTGCCATCATGACCCATTTCTTGGGGTTGGAGTCTACTGCTCCCCTGAACAGAACTGGGGTTTTATTTAGCAGGGAAGAAACGGGGAAGTGGGTATTGACTATAATGGACAGAAAGCTTAGCATCTGGCACACTCAACAGGGTTTCCTCCCCTACAAGATTATAAAAATAATTTCCTCATGTTTTCTTCTAACACTTCTAAGACTTATTTTTTTCCCCACATTTCAACCTTTCACTTAACTTTGTTTTTATTTTATTATGAATTCTGGAATGCATATATAATTTTTTTCCCGAGGCGACAACCTAGTTGTTGTAACACTGTTGAAGCATTCATCTGATCTTCACTGATTTAAAATTCTACCTTTATGGCATCCAAAATTCCCGTATGAATTTGAGTCGACTTCCTGATTTTCTATTCTTCAGATGCACTGCTGTATTCATGAACTAGCGCCATACTGTCTTAATTAGTTAAAATTTGGCAAAATGGGCTTCTTTCACTATTCTCCCCCCAGAATTGTCCTGACAAGTAAAAAGAAATTTTTTTTTAAATTTTATTTATTTTGAGAGAGACAGCATGAGCAGGGGAGGGGCAGAGAGAGAAGGAGAGAGAGAATCCCAAGCAGGCTCCACACTGCCAGGGCAGAGCCGGATGCAGGGCTCAAACTCACAAACCGTGAGATCATGACCTGAGCCGAAACCAAGGGTGAGACGCTTAACCGACTGAACCACCTAGGCACCCCCTGATAATTCTTGCATGTTTATTCTGTGAATAAACTTTAGAATCACTTTGTCTACTTAAAAAAAAAATTCTGTTCATATTTTATAAGGATGGCATACATTTTAGATTAATTTAGAAAGAATTAACACCTTTGTGATGTTGAGTCTTCCTGTATAAGAATAGATATGATTTTTTCATTTAAGATTTTTTTGGGATTCCCTCAGTAACATTTTACAATTTCTTGCATATTTTTTTAGAATTACTCTTATGTGTTTCATCGTTTATTCTCATTATCAATGGGATCGTTTGTTTCATTATAAATTCTAAGCAGACGTTGTTTACATACATGAAGACTTTTGATTTTTCAGTATTAATTTTGTACCCAGAAAACTTCAATTTCTTATTATTTATAATAATTTATTTTATAATTATATATATAAATATATATAAATATATATTTATATATATTTATATAATATTATATATTATATAAATTTATATAATATAATATTTATTATTATTTATAATAATTTCTAGTGGATTGTTGTGGGTTCTCCAGGTAAATATCATAGTATCACCAAATGTTGCCCTTTTCTTCTTGTTGCTTAAGTCTATTTACAGAATAATATTAAATAGAAATAGAAATGGTGGGGGCGCCTGGGTGGTTAAGTGTCCGACTCATGGTTTTTGGCTCAGGTCATGATCTCACAGTTTCGTAAGGTGGAGCCCCATGTTTGGCTCTGTGCTGGCAATGCAGAGCCTACTTTTGGGGCTCTTTCCCTCTCTCTCTGAGCGCCCCTCCCCCACTTGTGCTGTCTCTCTCAAAATAAATAAATAAACTTAAAAAAAGAAAAGAAAGAAATGGAAATGGTGATAGTTGACAGCCTTTTCTTATTCATGAATTAAGCAGAGAACGTACATAAATATATATATTCCTTGATGTATGTCTGTGCGTATGCATATGTAATGGTCTCGAGGAAGAATCCATATATCATTATAAGTGTTTTTGACGGATGCCTTTTTAGAAACCGTATTTTGAAAAATAGAATTAGGATATAAGCTCCTGAATTTTAGATTTATTCACCAGATGGGATATATTCAAGCAGTACAGAAGAGAGGTTAGTGAAGAAAAGATATCTTCTTCAGACAGTAGTGTTTATTAAGCTTACGAGGGTCAGGGGAATGTTTTCAGGATGGAATGTGTTGCAGTAAAACCCATTTTTATTTACTGGCAAATGGGATTCATTTCTGCGTTGCCCAGATACTTAATTGTCAGACTGAATCACTGCTCATAATTGAAGGTTAAATTCAACGTGATATCTTTTGAAATGACCCCACGTTCTTCCATATATGTGAGGTGCTCAGATCCTCCTGGAAAGAAAACATTTTTTATAAAAGAATGTTCACCCAAAGGATACAAAAATCTTAACTCAAAGGGATACATGTATGGGGTGCCTGGGTAGCTCAGTTGGTTAAGTGACTCTTCATTTCCACTCAGGTCATGATCTCACAGTTCGTGAGGTTGAGTCACGTGTCAGTCTGAGTGCTCACAGCCTGGAGCTTGCTTGGGATTCTCTCCCTCTCTCTCTGCCCCTCCCCCACCCCCACACTCATTCTCTCGCTCTCTCTTTCAAAATAAATAAATAAACTTAAAAACAACAACCACAAATCCCCAAAATGAAACCAAAACAAAACAAAAAACAAACAACCCCGCCCCCCCACAAAACCACAAAGGGATACATGTACCCTGAGGTTTATAGTAGCATTATCTATGCTAGTTAAATTATGGAAATTATAAATAGTCAAATTATGGAAACAGTCCATATGTCCATCAGTGTTAAAGACAAATACCATGTGATTTCACTCACATGTGGAATTTAAGAAACCAAACAAACATAGGAAAGGAAGAAGAGAGAGGGAAGCAACCGAGTAACGGATTTTTAACTGTGGAGAACAGACTGATGGTTACGGGAGGGGTGTGGGTGGGCGGATGCTTGAAATAGGTGATGGGGATTAAGGAGGGCACTTGTGATGAGCACCTGGTGATGTATGAAAGTGTTGAATAACTAAATTGTACACCTGAAACTAGTATTACACTGTATGTTAAATAACTGGAATTTAAATAAAAACTTAAAGAAAAAGAAAGTAATGTTTCCATTCTTGTTTGCGTTTTTGTTGGCATCCTTACCTTAAAATCTGTAGAACCTTTGTAAAGCTTCCTTTTTGATATGAAAACCAATAAAACTTAAAAAAAAATTTTAACGTTTATTTATTTTTGAGAGACAGAGAGAGACAGAGCACAAGCAAGGGAGGGGCAGGGAAAGAGAGAGGCACAGAATCTGAAGCAGGCTCCAGGCTCCGAGCTGTCAGCACAGAGCCCGATGCGGAGCTCAAACTCACGAGCTATGAGATCATGACCTGAGCTGAAGTCGGACGCTCAACCGACTGAGCTACCCAGGTGCCCCAGAACTTTCGATGTGGAATTAATGAAGGAGAAGAATGTAGAGAATGTAAAGGAAAAAAAATGTTTTGGCATCTGGGGAAAGGCACGATAATGCTGCCTGAAGACTTGGGCCTCTGCATGATGGTTTCACGTTTGCAAAATCAATGTGCACTGTTATTACTCTACTATTTACAAAGAGGCTGAGTTCATGCTAAACCCCCCCGGTTGTGCTTTGCCACTTGGGATGCTGACATAGGTTTTTATGTTATTTGCTACTTCCTGGAGTGAGCTTTTAATGGGCTTGAAACAAACAGCTGCAGCAAAGAATGAAGAATGAACCACTTTGAGTGAAATGTGCACAGGTGTCAAAGATGGGAAAGGTGCACCCAAGGGAGTTAGTGTTGATAAGGATCACACATGCTTTACTGTCACTCAAGCTCTCCAGGGAGTTCAAAGGATGTTACCAGACCGTCTGATTACCTCTCCCAGCAACTCTGGGCCATAGGTAGTGAGTAGAAAGGAAGCTCTCATCTGTGGTAGTTAAATGCTGGACGTAGAACAATGAGAGCCCTGTTCTTCTAGCATTCCCCAGATACTGTACAATGGAAATCCCAGTCTCCTCTGAATTCCCTCTCCAGGTGAGGTGACACCGGCCACGACTCCTCTTGCCCTCCCCTCAGTGGAGTCAGCTTTGGTTTCCCTCTTGTGTTAGAGAAAGTGAATCCCACACTCTTTTTCATCACAATGGACAAGACTGGCTTTGTGGATTCAGCCATCTCTCCAGTGCCTCTCTTGATGAAGGGTGAAAAGCGATAAGTTAGAAACTGGACCCACTGAGCTGGCTTGGCTACTAATCAATGACCCCAGGCCAACAAGTCTTATCAACTTTCATTAGATCGATTCTAATCCTGAATGGGATAATTCTTCCTGAGCTATGGTCCTTCCCCTATCTCTAGATGCAAAGAAACATTGAAAAGTAAACTGCAGGTGTCTGGGTAGGAGATTTGGGGAGGAATGTGTCACTGATAGATACAGGTTTTGGTGACTGTTAATAGTGACATCTATTATACAGTCTTAAATCTACCTGAGGTAGCTCAGGTTCCTTATTTTTGTAAAAGTAAAGTGAGCAAAAAGGGAAAGGAAGGGGAGAAATTCCCAGGAATTTAGTTTTTGAAGAAGAGAGATGCACTTAGTATTTTCCTGCTAATTACAGTTGTAATTATTATAGTTGTATCAGAGAGTGTCCCACATCTTGAGATGAGGATTTTCAGTAGTGCGGCTGCCCAGATCATGCCTTTGAATCTAGAGCTTCTGAGAATGAGTAGTTCACTCCACAGAAGGGATACAAAGTCCCTTTCAGGGCTTCTTATCCATTTGTTTTAAAATGAGTGTAAAATATAGTTCCTGTGGACATTGCAACTTATTCCCACTTACTTAGATGGTGTTGGGTATGAAAGAGAAAAGATGGAAGGGAATGGAAGGGATAAGGAAGAGAAAGAAGTTCTGGAAACAGCAGAATCACCGAAGTATAATGCAATCTGGAGTCCTCTTGTGGGGGGTGGGGGAATCAATAACACATATATTTTTGGAGTCAGCAAAAATTTAAATATGGTACATTTAGTAAGCCAAGGAATTGTAACAGCAGTAAAGCTTCTATACAAAAAATAAATTTTAAATAAATTTTAAAAAGTCATTCAGCCAACACAATAATGAAGAAGAAGAAGAAAGCTGGAAGACTGACATTACCTGACTTCAAGACTTACTATAAAGCTACAGTAACCAAGAGAGTGTGATATTGGCAAGAGAATAGACAAATAGGTCAATGGAACAGAATAGAGAGCCCCCAAACAGATCCACATAATATAGCTGACTGATCTTTACAAAGGAGCAGTGGTAATTAATGGGGCAAAGATAATCTTTTCAACAAATATTGCTGGAACGACTGGACATCCACATCCAAAAAAATTGAATGTAAACAAAGTTACATGCTTCACAAAAGTTAACTCAAACACACCTAATTGTGAAATGCAAAACTATAGAACTTCAAGAAGACAGCACAGGAAAAGACCTAATGCAGGAGGACCTTGGGTTTGGTGATGACCTTTTAGATACAACACCATGAAAACAAGAATTGAGAAGCTGGACTTCTTAAAATGAAAACATTTTGCTCTGAAATAATCCTAAAGTTTGTATGGAAGCACAAAAGACCCCAAATAGCCAAATAAATCTTGAAAAAGAACAAAACTGGTCATCACAGCCCCAGGTATCAAAGTACACTACAAAGCTGTAGTAATCTAAATAATATGGTACTGGCACAAAAATGGACACATAGATCAATGGAACAGAATAGAGAGCCCAGAAACAAACCCACGATACTATGGTCAATTAATCTGTGACAATGGAGTCAAGAAGATACAATGGTGAAAAGACAGCCTCTTCAACAAATGGTGTTGGGAAAACTGGGTAGCTACATGCAAAAGAATAAAACTGAACCACTTGCTCATACCATACCCCAAAATAAAGTCAAGTGAATTAAAGGCCTAAAGGTGAGACTTGAAACCATAAAAATCCCAGAAGAGAATATAGGCAGTAATTTCTGTGACATCAGCTGTAGCAACATTTTTCTAGATATGCATCCTGAGGGAAGGGAAAACAAAAGCAAAAATAAACTATTGGGACCACATCAAAATGAAAAGCTTCTGCACAGCAAAGGAAACAGTCAACGAACTAAAAGGCAACCAATGGAATGGGAGAAGATAATTGCAAATGACATGTCAGATAAAGGGTTAGTATCCAAAATCTATAAAGAACTTACCAAACTCAAGGCCCCAAAACCAAATAATCCAGTGAAGAAATGAGCAGGAGACACGAATAAACACTTTTCCAAAGAAGACATTCAGATGGCTAATACACACATGAAAAGATACTCTACGTCATTCATCATCGGGGAAATACAAATCAAAACCACAATGAGATACCATCTCACACCAGTCAGAATGGATAAAATGAACAACTCAGGAAACAGCAGATGTTGGTGAGGATGTGGAGAAACGGGAACCCTCTTGCACTGTTGGTGGGAATGCAAACTGGTGCAGCCGCTCTGGAAAACAGTGTGAAGCTTCCTCAAAAAGTTAAAAATAGAACTACCCTATGACCCAGCAATTGCTCTACTTGGAATTTATCCAAAGGTTACAAAAATGCCTATTTGAAGGGGCACAGGCACCCCAGTGTTTATAGCAGTGCTATACAATGGAATACTACTTGGTAATTAAAAAGAATGACATCTTGCCATTTGCAACAACATGGATGGAACTGGAGGGTATTATGCTAAGCAAAATAAGTCAGGCAGAGAAAGACAGATATCATATGATTTTACTCATATGTGGAATTTGAGAAACTTAACAGACAGAACATAGGGGAAGGGAAGAAAAAATAAGATAGAAACAGACAAACTATAAGAGGCTCTTAAATACAGAGAACAAACTGAGGGTTGATGGGAGGGGGTAGTAGGGGGGGGTGGGTTAAATGGGTGATGGGCATTAAGAAGGGCACTTTTCGGGATGAGCACTGGGTGTCATATTTAAGAAATGAGTCACTGGGTTCTACCCCTGGAGCCAAGACTACAGTGTATGTTAACTAGCTTGAGAATAGAAATAATAATTATTAAAAAATAAAATAAATATATTAAAACAAGAAACAAAAATGTCATTCAGGACTTAAAATAGTAATTTCAGGAAATTTTATTCATATCATCAATATGTATGACATGAATTATTTACTTATTAAACAGAATTTTGAATTCTAAAAATATTGAAAATAGGATGTTTGGGGATTTTGCTGAAACTTCTAGTTTTGGGTTTCACTAGGGTTACAGAGAATCAAGTAGAAATCTTACAGATATGCATCAGGGAAGAGAGTAAGAATATTCTCTTGAATTAGTTTCCTATTTACCTAGAGAATATATGTTTCCTTTTTAGAAGAAAGAAGCATCTTCTGTGATCTACTTCCTAGATTCCCCCTCTGTTCAGATTTATATTTAGGCTAAGGTGAGAATAGGCTGGCTACCCTGAGAGCTAAGCTTTAATTGGTGATTTGTATAAAGGAGCAAAGCCCTTGCATAACTATCAGAAGACGAAGAAGCTATTGTACAAAACTCCACAGGGACTGTGTTTTAGATACAGCTCATTCTGACATTTTTTTATTGCCTAGGGAGTGTCTCAGCTGAGACACGCCTTAGGCTGAATAACTGTAGTTGGGGCTAGGAATGTTGGCTCATTGACAAGGGTTGAGCTTGGCAGAGGCTGGAGGTCAAGCCACCCCCCACAAAAAGACTGATTGTAAGGAGTCAGACTCCAGAAGCAAGAGGAGGAGAAAGGTGGACTCCAAAAGAAGAGTCTAGTACTCTAGTACTATGAGTACTACTCATAGTAAAACCAATATGTCAGTTTCAGAGATGGGGACTGGCCATAGTACAGATGTTTCTTCTTCAGAACTGGATAGATTGTTGCCACCTGAGCTGGGTTCTGTCATGGCATTTGCACCTGTTACTCTACATGTTTCTAAGGGGAAGAAGGATTTAGTTTATGACTGGGGAAAATAAGATGGCTGTGGGGATATAGAGTCTACCTCTCTAGTAGGACTGACTTTAGTCATTGCTAAACCAGTCAGTCTAATGGCCAACTTGACTGGGCGGGGGGGGGGGGGGGGGACGACAATCCGGAGGAGGTCAAAATGTCTTAGAATGCATTGTCAGCTCTTTTTGCCTTTTCTTAAGTACCACATTGGTGAAACTTGCCAGTGGAAAGCCCAGGGGCTCTTAGATGGATCAAGGAATGATAAAAGTGCCCTTTAAAAGCAGTGGGTTTACATTTGATCTCTTCAATCTATTGAATATTTACTAATTCATTAAGAGAAGGTCTTGGGTCTGATGGAATCTCTTTACTTCAGCTTCCCATGTCCTCACACTACTGATTGTTCCCTTCCTCCAACCAGACATGACTGCCTTGGAAACAGGACCTCAGCAGTCGTCCTGTGGTGATGTGGAAACGCCTAAGCTTTTTGGGAGCTCCACCCAGCTTTCCCTTGAGGCACTCCCTCCTCCCCAGCTCTTTCCATCTGATGTGAGTTCTCTCCTATTGCTCACAGATACCAGCTTGCCATTCTCATTCTGGACTTGGTGATTTGGATGATCAGATTAGCCTTTCTGTACCAGTCCATTCCCCCTGAGCTCCCACTGGGACAACCAGGTCTTGATCCCTCTTCCCTGAGAATACTTTTTTTTTTTAACGTTTATTTATTTTTGAGACAGAGAGAGACAGAGCATGAACGGGGGAGGGGCAGAGAGAGAGGGAGACACAGAATCAGAAGCAGGCTCCAGGCTCTGAGCCCTCAGCCCAGAGCCCGACGCAGGGCTCGAACTCACGGACTGTGAGATCGTGACCTGAGCTGAAGTCGGACGCTTAACCGACTGAGCCACCCAGGTGCCCCTGAGAATACTTTTCTAGATGAGTCAGTCACGGTTCTGCCTTCCTGGAGCTTAAGAAATCTGGGGTGGGATGGAGAGCAGCAGAGAAATACATAAATAAGTTAGATGTTAGAATCCAAACAATCATAATTGGCAACCAGTATATTCATAGAAATAAGTTGTCAAGCAGTCAATCAATCACTATTTATCAGAGCTGATTTTGGGCTAACAGTTTGGAATTTAGTTTCTAGGCATGTTCAAAAAAGATAGTCTTCTCTTTTTCTGGCGGATGCACTTTTATGCAGTATCCAATATAGTGGAAGGACCTCTAAGAAAAAATGGAACGATAGGTTTTTGTGAGGTAATACACACCTTATCCTGGTATCAGACTCTCGTGATGAATGCCTTAGCTATGTCAGATGCTCCCAAGTCACTCCATTATTTTCCCCTCTGCTACAGTATTGAGCATAGGGGAGCTAGGCAAGGAGGGTTCACAAAGCATCACTGTGCTTTATTTAGTTGTGAAACAGACGAACAGAACTCCTGTTTCTGAGTAGAAAAGTCTGATTCTGTCTTTGGATGCTATCTGTCTGACGCTGAATTTTGAGCTCCCAAGATGTGATGTCAAGTGTTAGATGGCATTGGAATGAACTGCATGATACTTAGATGGACCAAGGAGTGACAGAGATGTCCTGTCAAAGCCGTAGGTTTTCATTTGATTAATTCAAGCTAATGGGTTTTTTAATGAAGTTGTGAAGAGAAGGTCTGAGGTTCCATGAGATCCTTGGGTGGGTAGGAGCAGCTAAGATTTGTAAAAGGAAAAGATCATTTAGAGGATATAAAAAGGACTGACCAAAGGCAATTCGAACTCTATTTGGGAACAAATAAAATTTGTTTTAAGCCCTTGATTGATACTTGCCCCTCATGGTATGCTTCAGAATCTGGTTGATTTATCGCATAAGTAAATGTGTAACTCATTGAGATTTTATATTGAGGGCACTGTTTCCCATCATACCTCTCTGTACTCCTGAAAGACTGGTAATCCTAGAATATAGAAAAAACTCTTTATTCTACAAACAAACAACAAAAAAATGTTTAAATTCCTGCTACTTTTCAAATGCCATAGTACCAAGTATTATTTCCTTTAGTCATTGCACAACAGCTAAAGGAATTAGATAGTACCACTATTTTACAGGGAGGTAAATGGCCAACACAAACCCCAAAAAGGAGAGGTGGTAGGACCATTCAGGGTGAGATTGTGGGCTGCGGGTGAGGAAAGGGGCACAATAGGTTCTAAAGACCAAACTTACCTATTTATACGTTTGTATATAAACCTGAAAGCTGAGTATTTCCATGATTATAAGTGCTGCCCACTATAAACTTACATTCCATCTCAGGTACAAATTTTCCAGGATTATGAAAAGCAACAATAAATTATTTTGCCAGTTTTCAAGATGTGATGCTTTGGGCTATTTAGTAATACCTCCAAGGGCCTGAATAAGTGTTATTACTATTTGCTGGATTTGGGAGTTTCATGTCTATTTGATGAGTGACATTGTACCATAATTTCCATTTTTGTATTGTCCTATATAGTTTTGGTATCAAGGTTGTGTTGGTCTTTTGAGTTAGGAAAGGGGTGCTTCTGTTTTTACTTTATGGACAATTTTATATAAGATTGGATATTATGTTCCTTGAAAGTTTGGTAGAATTCTCCCATAAGATTTAGTGCTTGTCTCCCTTATGCTGGGCTGCACCACTCTCAGTTCCTTAAAAACTCCAGAGTTTTTCATCCTTGAGTGCCTTTGCACATACTGTTTCCCTGACCTCCCCACTCACCCTGCATAGGCTTTTCCCAAATGTCATATCCTCTGAAGTCCTTCACTGATAATAGTAACTCAGGCAAGTTTTCTCTATTCTTTGTTTTTCTCCATCTCAGCATCATGAGGATTTTCTTGATAATAATGATCATGACTTATAGCTGGCTTAGTGACTTGTTGGCTTATTTGTTTTATGAATATGAGTGAAGGGGCTGTGTTTATATTACTCACCCAACACTTAGCTCAGTGCTTGGCATACAGTGAGAACTTAATGCGTATCTATTAAACACATGGCTGATCATCCCCTAGTCACTTAATTATACTCAAAGCTGGAGAGTTGACACAATTCAGTGTTCTCAAGTTTCTCTTCTAGTTGAAGAGTCTATTCTTTTTTTAAAAAATTTACATTTTATCTTTCCTAGTGCAAACTCAGGAAGTTAAGTATGCTTAAGTTATCTTAAATTATTTTTAAGATAAATTAGAGGGAATTGGGGAAAATGGCTGTAATACTTCATCTTGTCCTCCCTTTGACTTCTTTGACTCTTTAGGTTCTATTGTCAGCAAACTAATGACTATTTCCAAAGGCTCGCATTTTATCTCCAGTAATACTTCTGTGCCTTGAAGTCTACTTTGTTTAACATTAATATAGCCATGTCAGCTTTCTTATGCTTGCTGTTTGCATGGCATATTTTTCTATCCATTTCTTTTAACTTATCTGTATCTTTATATTTATATTTTATAGATAGCATATACTTGGATATTGCTTTTTATCCATTCTGACAATCTCTGTTATGTATCTGGGGTGTTTAGTCCTTTTACATTTAATGTAATTATTAATTTGATTGCATTTAGGTTTATGTTTTCTTCTTTGTTTTCTACTGTTCCCATATGTTCCCCCCCACCCCGTTACTCCTGGTTTCTTTGGGTTAATTGAATATTTTTCATAATTCCATGTTAATTTATCTGCTAGCCTTTTGGCATTTTTAATAGTGATTGCTTAAACATTATAACATATATTCCTAACTTTTCAGAGTCTTAGAGCTAATATTGTATTACTTCATGTAAAATGTAAGAACCTAGTAACCATTTAGGCTCACTTACCACTTCCTACTGTCATTTATGTCCTTGTTGTGATACGTATTACATTTCTGTATGTTATTACCCCCCACCAAACTACAATGCTATAACTTTTGTCCTAATCTAATTTTACTTAAGCTTATGTGATTTTAATCACTAGTCTATCTAGCAGTTTCTGGGACAAGAGTGAAAACCACGGCTTAGTTTATAGCCTTAGTGAATTCCTTGTTTCTGAAACTGCCCGTGTGTATTTATAAATCGCTGAGAAGCCTACAGGAAGCCACTTTATTGGAACATCCAATTGCAGCCTTTCACCTAATAAACTAGGTTTATTCATCCTCTTTTTAAACCAGAATTGCAGTGAACATCCAAACCTCCTTCCTCTCACACAAACCAATTCCTTGTATTTCTTCATGCAAAATCAAATATTTATGGCATGCATTTTATTGTAAAACTTTGGTATGAAGCTGCCCATAAAATTAATCTTTTTTGTGTTTCTTGCATTTCCTTCTGAGACAGTATTCTTATGCCTTTTCTGATTTTGGGGTCTGTTTTTCCTAAGACTTAAATTCTTAAGACATGGTACTTTTCATGTCTGAATGTGTGAACACTTTCCTTTCTTCTTCTTTTTGCCTTCATATTTACCCTGATTATTGGTAACTTTTGAGGACTGTTTTTTTATTCTTCCTCTGATTCCTTGCTGAGGTATTTTCCTGACTCTGTGCTAAAGCCAGTGAACCATACAGAAGCATGCTAGCTATGTCTCTGCGTAGCTCTGTGACTTTGGGTCAATCAGGCAATTCCTTTGAGCTCCAATTTACTTGAAATGATTTAAGACTTCTTCTAGTTCTAATATTCTGCGTTCCTGACTTGAGCTGCCCTAGCAATATTATCACTTGTTCAAACGCACAGGGGCATGCACACACGTACACACACACACACACACACACACACCTGAAAGTACCTGCAAACACATGTAGCTGTCCTCTATCATTATCCTCTGATACTTCTGCTTTTGGTCATCCTCACTCTTAATGTTTATTTATTTTTGAGAGAGAGAGAGAGAGGGAGAGAGAGGGAGGGAGAGGGTGAGAGAGCGCCAGAGTGTGAGTAGGGGAAGGGCAGAGAGAGAGAGGGAGACACAGAATCTAAAGCACGCTCTAGGCTCTGAGCTGTCAGCAGAGAGACCGATGCGGGGCTCAAACTCATGGACCACGAGATCATGACGTGAGCTGAAGTTGGACGTTTAACCGACCATGCGACCCAGGCGCCCCTCATCCTCACTCTTAGAAGCTGCTGCTGGATACCTCCTGATTTTCAGCCCATATCTGGCTGCCTGGTCCTTGCCTTGCAAATACCCTCAGTGTTTATATTCTTGAATCCGGCTTCTACTCATTTCAGCTAACTGGGAATCTGCACAACTCTGCTCCTGGCCTTGTACTCTGCCTCTGCCTGCTGAGTTCACCAGAGTTTTCCTCCTTAGTCTGTCTCTTCACCAGACCCTCTCCTTTGATGTGGCCTCACCTGGGCTGGTGGACTGCCATTCTGCCATGACCCTGGCCCTTCTTATTATATGAATGAACTGGACCGCATTCTTGTGGGTGACAGCATTTCAGAGAAAAGGCCATGGAAAAAGTAGGAAAAATTTATGAAGTCAGTAAAGAAGAGAGGTGGAGCTTGCCCAAAGTGAAATTGTAACTTAGGGGAAGTTTATTTTCAGTATCCTTCCATCTCTATGTCAGGTACAAATTCTTCTCTTTGGCACCCCACATTTCAGGATACCCAGGGCTCTCCCTGCTGCCTTAGGACACACCAGTGGCACCCTCCCCTGGTTCTCAGGAATCCAAATTCCAGATCACTGCCAGCTTCAGCCCTTCTCTCTAGCCAGAGTTATTTGTCCTGTGTCCACTCCATCAGAGCCCTGTCCTGTAATAGCCAAATGAAGAAACATTGGTATCAAAGGCTGACAGTGGTTTGAAGAGTTTCCTTTCCTGGATAACATGAAGAAAAGAAGAAGAAGACGAAGACGAAGACGAAGACAACGAAGAAGAAGACGAAGACGAAGACGAAGAAGAAGAAGAAGAAGAAGAAAGAAAGAAAGAAATCAGAAAACCTTGTTTTGAAATCCAGTTCTCTTCCTATCTGTGTGAATTTAACCAACTAACTTACCCTCTCTTGAGTCTCAGTTTCCACATTAAAATGGGAGAGAAAATATTTTTTCATGGTGTTGTAAAAATTTATAGCTAGAGTGTATGCAGGGACTCCTTGTAAGTACTGTGTAAGAATAAAGATTTTTATGCAGGGTTCAAAAATACTTCTCAGCCTCACCATATACATCATGAATCTGGACAGAGGTCATTTCACTTGGCAAAGGACAGATCTAGACAGCCCCTAAGTTCCTTCTTTAAATTTTTTTCCCCTTGAATAATGAAGGGGGGGAAAAGGACAAAATATGAAGACAGAAGCTAGGTAAGATTTAGTAAGTAGAAAATAAGATTATTGGACAGGGGATTCCCTATCCACCCTTGCATTCACTTTCCGAAGAAAGGACCCACCCAACTGAATGATAATGTAAACTATTGAACATCTGTAATGTGCCAGGCACTTTATATACATTATCTCTACTTTTCAAAGAAACCCTTCAGAATGGTAGAGAAGGAAATGGCTACTCAAAGAACATGAGTTTCCTTTTATTTTACTTATTTTATTTTACTTTTTAAAGTTTATTTATTTTTATTAAATTTTTTTTAATGTTTAATTATTTTTGAGACAGAGAGAGAGAGACAGACAGAGAGTGACTGGGAGAGGGGCAGAGAGAGAGGAAGACTCAGAATCCGAAGCGGGCTCCAGACTCTGAGCTGTCAGCACAGAGCCCGATGTGCGCTCGAACTCACAAGCCACGAGATCATGACCTGAGCCAAAGTCAGATGCTTAACCAACTGAGCCACCCAGGCACCCCAAAGTTATTTATTTTTGAGAGAGAGAGTGAGAGAGAGCACACGCAAGCACCGGAGAGAAAGAGAGAGAGAGAATCCCAAGCAGGTGCCATGCCGTAAGGGCGGAGCCTGACATGGGGCTCTAACCCACGAACTGTGGGATCATGACTTGAGCCAAAACCAAGAGTTGGCCGCTAAACCAGCTGAGCCACCCAGGGGCCCCTATTTTATTTTTATTTTATTTGTAACGTCCCATCACTGGTGGGAGGTAGAGCTAGGTTCCAACCCCAGTTCTGTCTGATACCAAAGCCTGTGCTCTTTTCACCAGACCACCCTGTTTCACTTCTCTGAGGAAGCTTACTGATCCATCTCAGAAGCCACACACGACCTGGGGCGCCTGGATCTTCTTCAAAATACGTTCAGAAAACAAAAAGCAGGCATGTTTCAAAATAATTGGGGGTTGACTGGCCCGACGGCCCTTGGGCTAGACCTGTTCCAACCGCACCGTGGCCCGGGCAGCCTCCCAGACCTGGGAGCCTCTGTGGGGCACCTGGTAGGGAATGTTCTCCGGCAAGTCTGAGCCCATCCGAAGGTTGGCACCCAAAACTATAACGTGAGGGAGGCTGAAGGAGTAGCTACATCACGACACTGTGCAATTATTTCACTTTGGTGTAATTCGCTGGACCGCTGGTTAAGCCACACTACATGTCTGAAACACTACATGTCTGAAAAGAAGGCTTTGCAGGTAAGTGTAGACCAGCACCGGGAGCTTCTTCATGGCAAATGTCTCAAGCCGAGTGGGTCGGCCATGTCGAATTTGACTCTGAGTCCACACCTTTCATGGAAAAGAATTCAGTGGGGGGTCATGGGCAGCTCTCCCTTGCACGTGGCCACGTGCCATGCCATCCCTGGCACTGAGGCAATGTCTGAAGATAGCCATGGTGGCGAGTGCTGGGAGCACAGGGAGAGAATGAGGCATCCACTAGCAAGGGAACTTCATCGGGGTGTCTAGAACCCTGATTACACCTAAGCAGGTTAAACCAAAACCAAGATTTCTCTTGCAACAGAAAAGTATTTGTTTGGTTTGGGAATAAACTCATCTTTGGGGGAATCAGTACTGGGAGCTTGTAAGGGAAAGGGAAAGGGAAAGGGAAAGGGAAGGGAAGGGATGGGAAGGGACAGGAAGGAAAGGAAAGGAAAGGGCTTCAAACCAAATTGCTCAAAGCAGATTTTGAATTCCTTGGAGAATTTGCATTTATCTACTGGTTTCACTAAGCAGGTCTAAGCTGATGCAAATGGCATGTGCAGGTTTTACTAGGAGGAAGGAGCTGGGGGAGGGGAACGGCTTCCAGACCTCCAATCTAGGAGCAGACTCCTCCTTTGGGAGGCTGGCAGAGGAAGGCTGTTCCGACTTCCCAGGTGGTGTCACAAGGTAATCTACCCCATTCTGGTCAAGGTCTTGGCTAAGGGCCATATGTGTCTTGAGGAGGTAAAGTGACAATTCAGTGGATTAGAAACAAAAGGCCAACATCCTTTAGCAGTGGCCATTGGGTGACTTTCTCACTTGGAATTCTACGGAATCAGAATTACAGACATTGGCAGTGTGTATGAGTTGTGGGGAGGGTTTGTCAAGGCGTGAAAGGGGAAAGGGAACTAACAAGTATGTACTAAGATTGTTACACATTTTCTTTACTGGATCGCTTCAGTGGTGCTTTGAGAACAAAATTCTTTAAGAAACTGAGGCCCAAATCTTCAGTGAATTGCTTGAGATAGTGTTAAGTGGGCCTAGGACCTAGTATGGCTGCTGTTCCCCCCGGCGTTGGGTGCCAAGATTCATCTCTGGAAACAGAAGATTCTTGAGCTGCTCAGGTGCACCCTTCCCTTTCCTGACAGAAAAGCAGGAGGTCCGGCAGTGAGCAGGATGGTCCGGACCTCCTGGTTTCCCCGAGCGGCCAGACTTCTAGGGCTTTGTGATGCGGCCCCCTCAGGTTCAAGGACTCTCCTCAAAAGTACTGTTCTAATTTCTCAGTTTCCAAATGGAACCCAAATCACATTGTTTTGTGCACATGGGAGCTGAGCCACGACTTCCTTAACAAGAGGGAGAGAAACAAAATCAAGGAAACTCACAAACCAATTTTAAACGGAATGAAATCCACACGTTTCCTACAGCAATTGAACTGAACAAAACCAGATGAAAATATTCCCCATATATCTGAAGCGAGGCAGTATTTCCCTTGCGTTGAGTCCATGGCCACAAGTAAATACCATGGAGTGCTCAGGTGCTCCACGAGGCTGAGAATTTGGCTCCCTGCAAATGCTGGGCTGGGGGCCCTGGCTCCGACCGCCATGGGACGTGGGAGGGCTCAGATAGCCCCTCACCTGGGGGCCCTCTGACCCCTCATTTGTGAAGTGATGGGGTTGCACCCGCTCTCTGGTGTCTGAACCAAAACAGAATAAGATATGGGGCGCCTGGGTGGCTCAGTCGGTTGAGCGTCCGACTTCAGCTCAGGTCATGATCTCACAGCTCATGAGTTCGAGCCCCGCATTGGGCTCTGTGCTGACAGCTCAGAGCCTGGAGCCTGCTTCTGCTTCTATGTCTCCCTCTCTCTCTCTGCCCCTAACCCACTCACATTCTGTCTCTGTCTCTCTCAAAAATAAATAAACATTAAAAAAAAATTAAAAAAAAACAGAATAAGATAGAAACAGTGGAAACTTCTCAGAAGGTAGCGTTTTGGAGAATTCTGATGTGTAGAGCTGATCAGAGCAGGGCTTCTCTGGGTAAAGCAGCGGTTGTTGGCTCACGGGATCCAGAGCAAAGCATAAAAATAATAGCAGGTGGGGTGCCTGGGTGGCTTAGTCACTTAAGGATCTGACGTCAGCTCAGGTCACCGTCCCACGGTTCGTGAGTTTGAATCCTTCACCGGGCTCTCTGCTGTCAGCATGGAGCCCACTTCGGATCCTCTGTCCTTCTCTCCCTGCCCCTCCCCTGCTTGTGCTCTCTCTCTCTCAAAAATAAATAAATAAACAGCAAAAAAATATCAGCAGGTAACTTTACTGTGCCAAACACATTTCTGACCCCTTTCTCTGTAAAAGCTGATCTACTCCTCACAACTGTCCTCCTGAGGTAGTGCTATTATCAGCAGCATCCCAGTTTTACATTTGAGGCAACTGCGATAGAGAGAGGGTGAGTAAGTTGCCTGAGGTCACACAGCTGGAGAAAGGGAGTGGGGATGGGACCTGGCATTCGGACTTTGCACCTGTTTAACCACTCAGCTCTGTTGCTCTCACACCAGCTGGTTGGGCAACCAGCCTGTGCAAGGGGTACAAAACCAAAATCAGAATGGAATAAATCAGAACCTTGGTACCGGTGAACTCAGGTCTCTCCATCTAGGACTCCCGACGTGACTGGCAGAATGAAAGGTGGATACCAAAGCCCAAGCAGACAGATTCCTCCGGTGGACAAACCAATGTCCTTGCTAGTGTCGCCCTATCTCTGATGCCAGTCTTGCTCCTGACACAGCAGGTCACACCTGGATCTTGTAGGCGGCTCCCCCCGGCCTGAGGCCCACCGCCTAAAAATGTTTGCCTAGAGTTGTAATCGGCTGCACCCTGAGACCAGACGATGCAGTGTGCAATGCTGTTTACTAGGAATGGGCGATTTATTTTATTATGTAGTTTAAAAATCGTTTAATATGCCTCCCCAAAGGCCGCCTACTTCAGGCATTCGGCAAAGGAAAGGGAAAAAGGGAATATGAACTGCAGAACAGTGAAAAGTGTGTTGCCAACATGACAGACAGAAGAAACAATTTTAAAACACATTTTGAAGATGGCTTCCTTACAGCAGACATGTAATATATCTCTGTCTTTTATGTGTGAGTGACTAACGCTACCCAGTTATGAATGGAAAGATAACCGTCTTTTAAGATGGTTATAGATAAAGTGGAAATGGGAGAATATGTTCCATGCATATCAGAGATGTCTTATTTTGTACATAAAAAAGTTGCTGTTTCTCCCAGTCTGTAGCTTGCCTTTGCATTTCCTTAATGGGATCTTTTGAAGAACAAATTTTAATTTTGATGAAGTTCAATTTGTCAGAAAAACATCCTCCCCCCCCCCCCCAGGGGCACCTGGGCGGCTCAGTCAGTTAAGCGTCCAACTTCGGTTCAGGTCATGAACTTGGGGTCCGTGAGTTTGAGGTCCATGAACTTGGGGTCCTGCTGTGCTGACAGCTCAGAGCCTGGATCCTGCTTCTGATTCTGTGTCTCCCTCTCTCTCTGCCCCTCCCCTACTTGCGCTCTCTCTCTCTCTCAAAAAATAAACATCAAAAAAGTTTTTTTCTTTTATGGGTTGTGTGTCTGGCATCATATGTAAGAAGTCATTGTCTAACCAAAGGTCACAAAGATTTTCTGACTTCACACCCTCATTCACTGATTCAGATACACATGTGCCAGGCGCCATTCAAGGGGCTGGTCGTATAAAGGCACATGAAACACTCCCCTCCCCTCTGAGAGCCTGAGTGGGGGACAGAGGCGCATGAACCCTCCGTTGTAGGCGGCATTTAGTTGCTTTTACGGAAGCACTTGCAGCTGTAACACCGAGGAGAGAGTGCATAGTGCTACCAGAGTCATCAGAGGAAGCCAAGGTCAACTCAGGGGGTCTGATATGGGCTCTCATGATCAAGACTCTGGGTTTTTTGTTTTTTTAATTTTATTATTATTTTTTTAGAGGGAGAGAGTGCTAGCCGGGGAGAGGAGCAGAAGGAGAGAGAGACAGAACCTCAGACAAGCTCCACACTCAGCACGGAGCCCTATGTGGGGCTCAATCCCACAACCCTGGGATCATGATCTGAGCCTAAAACAAGAGTCAGTCATTCAACTGACTGAGCCACCCAAGTGCTTCAAGACTGAGTCATTTTTTTTGTTTGTTTATTTTGAGAGCGAGCAAGCATGTGTGTGAGCAAGGGAGGGGCAGAGAGGGAGAGATAGAGGATCCCAAGCAGGCTCCTCACTGTCAGTGCGGAATCCCATCCAGGGCTCGAATTCACGAGCCGGGAGATCATGACCTGAGCCAAAATCTAGAGCTGGATGCTTCACCGACTGAGCCCCCCACGTTCCCCAAGATCAACTAGTTCTTAATTTAAAAAAAGAATGAATCTTTAAGTGCGACAGTGAGGACAATGCCCCAAGACCGTTGGCTTATCATGTCAACATTTTGGGCAGTTTGGATGGAACATCTGCTCATGTATCCTATTGTCTTTTGAAACGAGAAATTCATCATCAGCTTTCTATCTGCTTACAGTGATCATGATTGGTGTTTCTAGAAGCTGAAAGAGAGACAGTGATGCCAGGAATTCCCATTCCCTACCATAAGGACGGCGACTGTGAGGCATCCGGTTAGGGCCACCTGTATTAGAGTCCAGTACCTGAATAGCTGTCCCTTTATTTGGTCAAGAGGCTTTTGATCATGGTGTGCATTCTTGTCGCTGCCCTACATGGAGAAGAAACCAACTTCTTGCAGAGCAGACTGGCCCTGGGGACTTTTCTAGGAAGGAACTGGCCGAGGAATGCACCAAAGAGATTCCGCATTAGGGTCAGAATCTCGGGGCTGAAAGGGAGAGAAGAACTGGCATCTTGCTACTCAAAGTGGGTGGGGGGCTTGGCGAAAGTAGTGCCAAATTTCAAGCCTCACTCAGAGGGAGAACAAGCCGATCTTCTGCCCGAATTCGCAAGATGTTGATATTACTGGCAGGATCTGCTTTTTACCAAGATCCCTGGTGATTCACGAACACTTCTCAGGCTTGGGAAGCACTGATCTAATCCAGTGTTTCTGGAGTCTCCTGCCAATACCCTGGCTACGTGGTCATCTGGGCTCTGCTTCATAACTCCAGGGCCAGACAGCCAAGGTCAGGGAGTAGATGAGAATGATCCTTTTACTTTTCTTTTTAGGTTAGGCTGGTTGGGCAGATAAGTGGACATAAGTGAGTAAATAGTTGTGCTCTAATTTGCAAGGGCAGGTCAACCATTAGAGCTACCCTTTAAAATAGCTCATCTTTATGGCAAACAGACTGCTTCAAAGATTTGGAGGGAGGGAGAAGAGGACTTGAAATGTGGTTCTTTGTCCATTGAGCCTCGTTCCACAGTATATTTAGTATTAGGAAAAATATAGCATCAGTGTGTGTGAATACTGTGAATGCAAATTCCTTGTTATCGATTCCGTGTACTTACTGTTCAGATGGCCACACACTTCTTTATACCAAAACGAACAAACTGATGCTAGCAGTGGCTCCCAGACTTTAGCGGGCATCAGAATCATCTGGAAAGCTTGTTAAAAAAATTGTTAAGCCCTCCCCTCTCCCGCCAAAGTTTTTGCTTCAGTTTAGGGGACAGGAACTGATAATTTGCATTTCTAGCAACCCCCAGGTGATGCTAATGCTGAGTTATAAAAATAGTAGCGCCCAGATGTATTATTAGCACCTCAGGAAATCTATAGACACTCATGAGTGGATACTGTGCTCTGATGATATGGAATATAGGGCCAAATATCACCAATCCATGGTCAGGGAAGACAGAGTACCCCGGGGGCAACGTAAATACAGAAATAATCTGATTGCTTTCAAACTTCTACTTCCCAAACCTTCATCTGAGTTGCTAACAAGCAATTTCATTTGCTTCATTTTCCTTTCTTTTAGTTTCCACCCACCTCTGACGGCAGACAGATAGTTCTGGTTGACTGCAGGATGTTTGATATTGAAATCACAAGTGCCTACTCACTGGCAAGTGGCAAGACTGGCCAGTGTCACTGAGACATTCTGAGCACGGGGGGTGGGGGCGGGGCTCTGAGTTGTGCGATGACCTCCCAGGTCACTGTGGTCCCCTGTGTAGTCCTGGGCCCTACCCCATACTTGTGCCATTATCACCGACAGGCTCACACCCATGATTTCAGTAGAATGAAGGAGCAGTTCTATTGTTGGAGGACCCCGGAATCCCCTCAGTCGGCAGGGAGCTGGTAAATGTTTGGCACAGCACGGGACCCAAGCATCTCCCATCGGGGCTCTTTCCGGCAGATTTCTCCACCTGCGGCAGATGCTCAGATCTGAACGGTTTGCTCTGACCTTTCTGGTGCCGCTTGTCCAAAGACTGCCTGCAGACTGCTCGGGGACAGAGGCTGCCTGCCAGTGAAAAACCATGACACTGCTTTATACTGTAATTGAGTGGAGACAGGATTTAGCTCATTGGCGTACCTTGCCTGCATTGACTCTATTCCATATTATTAAAAACAGAGACTTGGTCCTTTTTTTTTTTTTTTTATAAAAAATTTATTGAGATGATGCAATTATAGGCTTTTCTTTAAAAATTATTTGCAACTCACTGGCCCTGAGAAAAGGCATTTGTTTTTTGTTTTTTTTTTTCTTTTTTTTTTTGTTACATTCATTTGATTCAGTCCCTTATACACCCCACACCTCATAAACAACAAGAGATTAGAAATTAAACAAAAAAAAAAAAAAAAAAAAAGGAGAAAAAGAAATCCTAGATTCATCCTGGTTTGCAGTCACAAAGAGAAATCTTCAAGAATGTTCACTTGGCATGTGTGAAAGATTCAGGGAGTTTGTAGTTGTTTAGTGTTGATGCAGATGGGGCCAAAAGAGGATCAGGTTAGTCTTCCGCGGTTTTTAGACAGGCAGGGATTATTGCCACCCCCACCCCCCCCTCCCACCATGGCTTCCTTGTCTCACTGCCTTCCTTCCAGATTTCTGCTCAGAAGGGGAGCAGGCCGAGCGGGTGAAAACCGACTAGCACCGAATGCTAGGGGAAAAACACAAAAGCAAAAACAACCTGCCCTTTGTTCTTCGTGTGTTTTCCCAAATCTCTCATCTTCAGGTTCCTGGGTGGGAATGGGTCAAATGGGGGATCTGGCCAGGCTGGATCTCAATCCTCCTTCTGTCCCTGGCATGCTGTCTGTTCCTTGGGCAAGTCATACTAACCTCCTGGATACTCGAGTCTCCCTTCTGCAGAAGGGAGTGAATGTTTCAAAAACGTATTCCGAGTTGGAGCCTAGGCAGTGAAAGGGGGAGACGGTGGGTACTTAGTCATTTAGGCGAATCCTGTCAGAGCCATCGAAGTTTCAGCTAAAGCTACATTCCCATTTGGACAAGGTATCAGGGTAAAAAGACCCTGGGTCGGAGGGTGCCAAATACACCATCGAAAGGAGAAAATTCATCAGTGTGTTATTCCTCTTATTCTGTGGGCAGCTCCCTGCCCCCCCTCCCCCCCCCCAAAAAAAAAAAGGATTCAGGACACTGGTGATGCTGTCTTAGGCAAGACTAAGTTGCCTTGGGACAAAAAGAGATCATGTTAAGAGCCACATAGCTAGTCCCGCTAATTGCCACTGCTTTCTTCTGATCAAGAGGAGGCAACCTCGCTAACCCAGGGTGCAGGGAAGAGAAAATGCTAGAGAATTTCTAGCTAGAGATACAAGTGAGAGCGACCATCTCAGACACAGCTGAAGGGAGCTCTCCCCGCTCTGCAGTGCTCGTCCACATTCTCCTTTCCCAATTTCTGATCTTGCAAGCCCAGGACTCACATGGCAGCGGTAGGGAAAGGCCAGCTATTCAGATCACGGATGTGCTTTTAATTTGGTCCCAGGTGACATGTTCATCGCCCCTCGTACTTAGTGTTGAAGTAAGGAATTTCATACTGGATAGACCCTACAGGTAGAGCCTAAGCTCTTGGAGGGCAGGGGTTGTTGCGCCTGATTTCCTCTTTGAATCCCTCACAGTGTCTAGAAGGTGCTTCATCCAAGTTTGCTGAATGGAACCGGAGATCTTTGGGGTCTGCGGTGTGTAAACAACCGCATCCCTGGTGTCGGCACTGCCCGGGTGTCAGCTCAGAGAATAAATGAGGACGACTTTTGCCATTAAGGGAATCAGCAGAAAGTTCTTACTGGTAATACCGGGGTAGGAAATAAGGAGCACGTTGGAATTAGTGCTTTCTACAAGCAGGTGAGGGTGTCACCATCCTAAGTTTTACCTATTCTTACAGGGTATTGCTTTAAATACAGAGATCCTTGGGGGAAAAGGGAATTTCCCTCCATAATTCAGCTGTAATATTCTTTGAACAGAAAGAGCTGGAGTCCTTACGTATGGGTAAAGTGAACAGAATGAGATGTTCTCATCTTAGGAAAGAGCGACATCACGCCCTGGTCTCTGCTTTCATAGCCACACAAAGGGCCTCAGTAAAAATCCACCTTTTCTCTCCAGCCCTTCGACTCAATGGCCTTCCCAATACACCAGGTTTTTGGCTTAATCTCTCCAGTTGCAACCCAACATCAGTCATCTTAGAGGCTGGACAACGAATCAGTGCATGCTGCTGAATGCTCTTGAAAGACATCTGGAGCGTGCTGGGGTCCAGCTGACTTTCACCACCATTCAAGTGGCCCGAGACCAAACCCTTCCTTCATCAGCAGGTCCCTGACCTCACTGCAAGCCCGGCCTTCTGGAAGGTAGAGTTGGTGGATCGTGTGACAGTGGAGGAGGCTGGCCACCTGTATGTGTCTATCTGTGGTCTGATAAGGGGCAGGAACAGAGCACAACTGAAGGACCTCGAAGGGCTCCTTGATTCCAGTGTCCTTGACCCGCAGTCAATCTGTCCTTCCCTCTCCCCAGGCTGGTGTCCTTGTCAATAAGGCTGGGGGAGAACTCTTCCTGCCTGCGTTCCTCCAACCCCCACCTCCCTGATTTGCTCAGAAGTGGCTTGAGAAGACACCCAGGGATCTGGCAGCAGCATCTAGATGTGCCGCTGACGACGTGCACATGTACCCTGGGGAGCTGTGAGATGCTCACCCAACCAAGGAGAGAAAACTAGAGAAACGAGGAGGGGGTGCTGTGTAAGGCGGGTCTAATCTTTTGGATTAAAAAACGGCCGTCCTTCTAAGATTGGATTCTGAACCTGTATTAAAAGAGTCAGTTCAGATGGCTAGAAAAGGAAAAAAAAAATCTCAAAGAGCTTTCTAAAAATATGTGTTATCATCAAAAGTACTAAGGGGTGGCACTTCCCTCATTTTACAAGACACTGTGGACCTTATTTCGAGGCGAGAAAGAGCCACGAATGGGTGAAACACAGCGATGAAAGGAGAAGAGAAAAAGGTCACAGATCTGACGAGTTTCCTGTCTGCCCAGGCTGGGCAAACATCAGTAGCAAGCGAGACTGTGTACTCCAGGGTCCTCCCCTCTCCAATGCCCTGTGTCCCGTGGGGGCCAGGAAACTTTTAAAAAGCCCAGGAATTTTTAAAAAGTTAGGTGAGGGCATGAAACTGACCACAAGGTGGCCTTTGGGAACCTTGCAGGACCTGCAAGTTAATCCCAAGAGGCTGAGGCCTTCCAAATAACACAGCCTTCCATCCTGATCTTCTGTCCTGCGGCACCACCAAGCCCTGGGGTGCTCACAGCCACGGCCGGGGGCAGCCAGCTGGACTGACGCTTATCTCTCTGGAGGACCACAGCACCTGTGAAGTTTGGGGCCTCCCTCTGATAGGCAGCCAGATGTCCGGATGTGGGTTGGATTATTATTATTATTTATTATTTATTTTCTTTTTTGCGCAGTGCCGCTGCAAAGCACCCAGACCGCTGATTCCATTGGAGCATCACCAACTCCCAAGACTGTCCTGGAGGCTGGACTCTGCTAAAAGGTATCTGAAACTCAACAGCAGGCAGGGAGGGAGAGGCAGGGGAGGAAAGAGCGAGAGGGAGAAAAAGAGCGCTCTCCTTTTCACTTTATCCTTTTTAAAAGCATCTTTTTTTTTTTTTTTTTTTTTTCCCCAGCCAAGACCCAAGAGCAACAGGAACAAACCTGATCCACGTGGCAGGATAAAGAGGAACCTGAAACCCTTTGCGTGTGTTTTCTCTTTCCTGACCAGCTGGGTTTGCCGCACTTTGTGAGATTTGCAAAAAAATAGGTATATATAATAGATATATATTTCCATAGGAAAACAACCTCGGATGTCTTCCCCTATGAATGATGAAAAGTCAAACTGCATGGTCTTAAACAAAAAAAAACAAAAAACGAAAACACCATGAAACTAACAACAGGTGGACGGGTGAGGGTGAGGAATTACAGATGGAGAGGTTCCAAATGAGGAGGAAACGGGAACCGCGAGTCCCAGGCTCGTGCCCTCGGCCAGAATTCCAGCCCCGCCTTTGCTGGGTGGTTTGTCTAAGGTGCTCTGGGGGCCCTCCCACTACGCGAGACGGGTGTCACTCCCACTTCTGGGTCTCTTCCTGTTCTAGTCTCAGCCCGCCTGCTCGGCTCGCCTCCAGGCCCCTCGCGGGCAGGGGGCCCCCTGGCTGCTGGCCCGCTGAGGCGGTGGGTTGGTTCCCTCAGCATTCATCTTCTTGGTATATTTGTTCATCCAGCTCCTGGGACTCCAGGTGCTCCAGACGGTCTGTTCGGCCACTCATGATTTCATCCGGGGTTTTCATAAACCTTTGGTGAGAGGAAATGGACGAGCACAGAAGATTACATTTTCCTCCACTTGCCTTCACCTTGAACTCTTAAACTAAAAGCAAAGGCCCCATGATCTCAAATAGCTGGACAGCTATTTGAACTCAGCCAGTAATGCTGACTTAGCACAAACTGGAAGGAGGTGCCCCTTCCTCTGAGTGCTGGAAAAAATGGCAAAATAACTATAAAAACGTCTAGGGTGGCTGTGAGCTGTGTCGTGCATTCCTGTACGACCATACGAGGGAACCCTGGTACAGCTCACTGATCTGCTGTTAGAGAGATTTTCCAATGACCTACGAGAGCTGTATATCCATTTCTATCCCAGACTGTGGGCCCAGGGAATGGTATGCAACACTTGAATTTACCTCAAAAGGATCCAATTAAATGCCAAATGGAAAATTTTCATAAAAGGGCAACTTAGTGGTGCTCTTAGCAGTTAGAAAGGCAAAGAGAATCATTTTCAACGTTATCACTGATCCAGCCAAAATGCTAGCAATGAATCCCCCTTAGCCTGTCCTCCTCTGCAGCTGGGTGCAGACAGCAAGGCTTATCTTCTTATTGGAAATCCTATCAGTGACCTGTCAGGGCCACGATTTCCACGGTGCAGGAAGGTGGCCTGGTTGCAAAGGTTCTGCCCTCACCGGAGTGCCGCTTCCACAGCCCCCTCGGCGCCTGCACACCCTTCTCTTCCCAGACTCTCTGCCCTGCACCAGATGAACGGTCCTAACACATGTCACTCCACATTCGAAAGCCTGTGATGACCACTTAACAGATAAAGCCAAGGAGACACTCTTCGGCTTGCCCACCTGGGTTCTCTGTCATCTCTACCCAGGAAACTCTTGTCACCCACCGTTGACGAGCATGAAGCCTTTATTCTAGTCTGGCCAGTCTTTTTTCTTATACACATCATGGCCTTCCCTCCAAACCTCATCTGGCACTCTCTGAGCCCTGCTTATTCTTTGCGCCCTGCCCCTGCATCAAAGAGCCATGCAACAGCACCAGTCCACACTACAATCCTCCTTCCCTCAGTGCCTATAATGCTTGTAAAGACTACCCACAATTTAACACTTCACTTGATTACACACAGGGTTTTACACACCAAGAAGCCTTCATTTTGTGGCAAGTCTGGCTTCCATCCCTCATTTCCTCAAAAATGACCAACTCTTCTCACTAATAGCACGATCCTGTCCTTTTATGTTGTCAAAAATCACTATTGGAAGCCTATGAACCTTCCAACTACTTCTGCTTCTCTTTTCTGCCCTTTATTGCTCAACTCCCCAAGTAGTACGATTTGTTGAGTCTGCACTCTGTCTTCTCCTTTCATCCCCTAACACTTCTCCCCAAAATCTGAAGTCACTGACAATCTCCCGAGGCCAAATCCACAGATATGCTATATTCGGCCTCCTACCCTACCTCTTTCTTCTCTTGACTACTCTTCCGTAATAAGCTTCTGATATTCCAAATCAGGCTTGTCAAGAAACATTTACTGAAAGCCTCTGTAAGGTATAAAATAGAATTATATAAAATATAATCCTCTCCCTTCTAGGATCTTATGACCTAGTTGTGGGGAGAAGGACTTCATATGTATAGCTATTGAAAATGCAAATCGTGATGTGGTTTAGGGCCAAGGGATCCAAGAGATGATGGAAGAAGACATCTGTGTGTGTTTGAGCATCATGATGGGTGGGACACTTGAGATAGACCTAGAGGGCATATATATTAAAAAAGCAAAAGTTAGAGGGATATATATTTCTGGCACAGGGGATCATATTAGTGTCGTAGGGTAGGTAGCTGGCAGTGTGTGTGATGAATTTGGAAGGCAGGGGAGTGGACCAGAGGTAGAAAGGATTATTGAATTAATCTAGGTGTGAATCATAAAGTCTAGACAAGGAAGCAACAAGAATGCTTTTGCCTTTCTTATGTCTTCTAAATTCTCATGAAAGTGCTTGTCATTGGTAGACTCCAACCTGGAATTTGCTGGTAAGAAATCTTGGGAAATGTGGTTTCCAGGCTTCTAGCCCTAGCAACATAGAATGGAGTAGAAACAGTGTGGAATGGAAGAGCCAGGGACAATCCTGCATAATGACTGACGCGGATATAGGAGTCAACAGTAACTCCAGCATCAAAGTTGGTTGCTTAAAACGACGTTGACACCACTGATGAGTAACAGGAATCCTGGATTGGGGGCAGGGGATATTTCTAGTATGTGGAGAAGGTATTTAAGTGGCCATGTACTATAAGAAGCTCTTGGAAATTCAGATTTCAGGGGGACTTCAGGGGGATCCTAGAGCTGGATACAGAACAAAGGCTGGTGAGTCTAACCATGAAGTCTAACTGAAGCTGTGTAACGGAATCATTTCATCCAGAAAGAACAGGAGCCGAGGACTACGTTTAGGGTCAAGGATGATGAGAAGCCATCAGCAGAGCCAGGGAAGCGAGGGTTCTTTTTTTTTAACTCCTTCCCATTCTGTTCCCATCTCTTGACTAAGCTTTTCTGTTGTTTTTGAAGACGTCAATTGTTTCTACCCTTCCCAAGTTACCATTACTCCTAATGCTAAATAAAGTTTGAGTTCTCTGCTCTCTCTAATCTATCCCAGCGAATGGATCTACTCATGCAGAGTGTCACTTGCTACCTGTGTACAGACAATTCCAAATCCATCTCTCTAGCCCCATTGAAACTCTTTTCTGTCCCATCTGCCAAACCCATAACCTGACGTCATGTCCGTCGATCCCACCTTCTCCCAGCCTTCCCTTGGTCGCCCCACGTCCATTACCATCAGTGTCAGTGACCATCCCTTCTACCTCTCCTGACTGGTCCTTGACATTCCTTTCTTCCTCTTCTCCTAATTCTTTCTCTTCTCTGGCAGAGTGCTTGGAATCACAATCTATGTGGTAGGTTAAATGGTTGGAACTCGTTAGCTGTGAGGAAGTCTGGAAAGAGGAGTGTCTAGTGCAGCAGCTTTCGGACTTTTTGGATTATCATGCACCATAAAAAAATATATATTTTGGGGCACCTGGTTGGCTCAGTCGGTTAAGTGTCCAACTTCAGCTCAGGTCATGATCTCAGGGTCTGTGAGTTCGAGCCCCGCGTCGGGCTCTGTGCTGACAGCTCAGAGCCTGGAGCCTGCTTCGGATTCTGTCTCCCTCTACCTCTCTGCCCCTCCCCCACTCACGCTCTGTCTCTCAAAATATGAATAAACGTTAAAAAAATTTAAAAGTATATATATATTTTGACATCATGACTCAGCACGTACACACGCACACATGAAACAAAGGTTTCCTGAATCATTAGCCACTCTTACTTCATGTGACACAGTCTGATATTTTCGACTCTATCCCACCCTGTTCAGTTTTGTTCTACTCCATTAAAAAAAAAAAAGTTTAGACTGACTCATTAAATCTATTTCATGATTCGCTAACGGGTCATGACCTGAAGTTTGACAAACGCTGGTTCAGAAACCTGCTCACAAGCATCGGGAACCTGGAAGTCTAGACCTAATACCTCGCTTTGCCATTGACGGTGTTACTTTGGCCGGTCCTCTTAACTACCCTGGATGTTAAATCCAGATAATACGATTTGATCACTGCATTATTTTCAAGTTGAGTCGCACTGTGCTTACTTAGTTTGGGCTTTGTGACAGGACAGACATAAGTTAAAAACAAAAAACAAAAAACAAAAAACAAAAAACCGACTTCTTTTCCTGAAATTCGAACAACCCAGCACCTGGTATGCAATTTGTAGCAGCGACGGCTTTCCGTGTCAGACAGGCAGGTAGAGATCTTAACATCCTCCCTCCTCCCTCTTATTTAAGGAAAACAATATCCTCCCAAAAGAAGGAAAGGAGAAAAAGGAAGCGCTACCTGAACAAAAGCCTTTGTCCTGGCTCCTTCCTGATAATGTTTAGTTTGTAGTAGTGGCGCAGGGCTCTGGACATTTTCTCATAGGTCATGTTTGTTCTGTTCTGTTTGTTCAAAGGAGGAAGAGAAAAAAAAGCACAAAGACACAGTGACATAAACCTCTGAAAAGGCGCTGGGGAGCTATTAAAATAAAAGCTCTTTGGCTGCTCGCGTGGCCCTACCAGCTCCGGGGAGCTACCTGCCCCCCAGCTGCCCCCCAGGCCCACCAATTCCCACCCCCTTGGCCTTTAGACATGGGCGCCAAAATTTCTCCGAAGGTGAATCCCCTTTCATCAGCAGTCTTGGTGCTGTGGCTAATAAAGTATATCCCACAGCAACCTCCCTCACTGCCTTCCAAGACTATGCTCTGCTGTGCTCCATGAATTTCCTGCAGGTTCCCCTATCTGTGGGTCATCCTTCACCGTCTGACCCACAGAGAATTTCTCTTTCTTTCTTTCTCTCTCTCCCTCCCTTCTTTTTTCTTTTTCTTTTCTTTTTCTTTCTTTCTTTCTTTCTTTCTCTTCCTTTCCTTTCTTCCTTCCTTTCTTTCTTCTTTCCTTTTCTTTTTTCTTTTTCTTTCTTTCTTTCTTCCTTCCTTCCTTCCTTTTCTTTCTCTCTTTTCTTTCTTTCTTTCTTTCTTTCTTTCTTTCTTTCTTTCCTTTTTGTCTTCCTCCCTCCCTCCCTTCTTTCTTTTTTTTTCTTTCTTTCTTTCATTGCAGTGACCTTTCTCCAACTTGTGTTTCTGGTTTGTCATTTTAAGGAAGAGATTTTTTTGTTTGTTTGTTGGAATTCCTGTTGTGGAAGGAAGAATACAGTGGTTCCGAGCCCTGGGGCTCCGGGCACCATCGGGAGCTTGTAGAGGGATTTTTCTCTGTGACTCATGCACTGAAGAGTCTGTCAGTGGGGCCTTGCCGTATTTGGTCATGGCCTGCAATTAGGTCTTCCTCACTGGAGCCAGAGCACAGGCTTCCAACCTCTAAGGCTGCAGCCCCCCACCTCCCCTGCCCCCCAGCCCCCCGAGCTCGGCTGGGCCCCACTCTGTCCCTGCTCACTCAGCTCATCTGGGGCTGTGTCACCAAGGTGCTTTGCCTGCTTTGCCCACATCTACCTGGCTGTGGTCAGGCCTGGATCTTGGTTACTTGTTTTTGTTTTTTTAGTAGGAATACAGATTTACTTATTTAAATATTTTTTGAGGGAAGAGACTCTTTGCTCTATTCTTTTCTTATTTTATTTTATTTTATGCCCATTGATCAGTACTTTCTCCTGCCCCTCTCTCCCCAACCCCGGGCCACACCACTCCACTCTTTGGTTCAGCAAATTTGCCTGTTGTAGATACTTCGTGTGAGTGGCAACAGGCAGGATTTGTCTTTCTGGGACTGGCTTAGTTCACTTAGCAGAATGTCGTCAAGATTCCTCCAATGCCGTAGCCTGTGACAGGATTTCTAACCTCCCTTAAGGCTGAGTAATCTTCCTCTGTATGTATACGGCAGTGTTTCTTTATCCAGGCATCAATCATGCATGTTTAGGGTGGTGTTTCACCCGCTTTTTACCTCTATGCACTTCAACAGTTTTCCTAACTCTAAAAGATTGGATCTTTTAAATTCTACTCCCTTTTCCCAGGGTGGAAAATTGTGGGGCGGACAGTTCTTGCCTGTTTGCTTTTCAAGGGGATATCACAGTCAGAATGTGAGCATTTCCATGTCGAAGGGGGCCTTTGCGGACGTGGGTGTTTCTCACTGAGTGGAACAGAAGTGATGCCTCCCCAGCTCCCTTGTGAGTCACAGAGCCCCTGTTCCTCAGCTCCTAGCGACACACGGGTGGCAGCACCAGGCGGAGGGGATGGGATGGAGGGCCACTTCCAACGCAGCCCTACCAGACCGGGGGTTGTGAAGTTAACTGGCATCTGGCATAAGTAACACATGGAAAGTGGCATCTTTACTTATGTCCTTCCCTTTGCAACTAATTGCACAGTGAGGAATAAACTAAATAATGATGGGCACACTTGGGGGGCAGAAGACAGACAATTATCCTCCAACCTGGAAATGAAGGCTTTATTTTGGCATTACTTCGCACAGCAAATATCTGGTGCCCTTTTACCTTATGGTTTCCCCACAGTCGAGCCAGTCCATTGGGATCCACTATCCGGAATATTTTGGATTCTTTGTCTTCCCATCGGATGAAGTTTTCGTACCGGCTGTCGGAAAGCAACTGATAGACGTAATCCCAAAGCAGTCTACAGTCTACAGCGGAAAAGGGCAAGAAAACACTTTTGATTATGTTTCTTGTTGAGGCCCTAAGAATAAGAACCAGAAAATAATCCAGTAGCTGCTCCTGCCTAGTGTGGATTGATGGTCTAACTTTCTTATTTCACAGCGAGGAGACCAGGGCCCAGAGAGATCTGGCAGATGGTGCTGGAGAAAGGCAACCTTTGACCCGTGGAGGCCTCAGAGACCATCCCGGCCAACGGCCTCCCCTCCACAGATGGGGATGCAGTGGCCTGGAAGAGGAAGCAGCCTGTTCAAGGTCATGACCGATGACTTGAACTTGAGCAGAGCTCACACAAAAGACACAGAGCAAGCCAAAAGAGGGGTAAAAACAGGCTGGTGGGGACTAAGGGCGGAAAGAGAGCCCCAGTGTTTAAGCAAGCAGTATGGTGTTCCTGGTGATGCTGCAGGATTGTTCTGGTGTTGGAGGCTGAATGGATACAGATGAGAAGATTGGGGTAGGCTAAAAAATGGCAGGAAAACAAGTGTGATGCGTGAAATGCTGCGGAAAAAGAAACTGTGAGCTAGCGTGGTTTTCAAAAAGAAGAGAGATATTCTCACTACAGCATCCCCCGCAGTTCTCGAAAACCAGTTTATTGTCACAAAATCAGCGCAGAAAGGAACCCAGGGCAAAAAGTCACTTTTCCCATCTGTAGGACCGACGTTCTGTCACTTGGCCAGGCTACAAATATTTACTGTGTTCATACAGGCCAGGTATTGTGCTAGGCCTTGGCTCCTGGCTGAGGGCTGAGATATTAAAACGAGAAGACACATACTGCACAGCTTTCCCTTGTTCTAGTGCTTTCTGGATTTGGGCCGTCATGGTCTGTGGTTTGCCCTCCAGGCCCCCTTGTTGGGTGGATGGAGACACGTCCTATCGATGTGTACTTTTGGAATAGTCTCCAGATGAGAGTAAGAGACTCCAGTTTTCAGGGGTTTCACTGTTGACTCTGGGGAGCTTTGGTAGGCTGGAGCCAGAATGGCTGGTCGTGAATGATTGATTACCGAACGCTGTGTATGTGCTCAGCACGTGTCGTGCGTCTTTCCTAACCCTCTGAGGCCTGAGGGGGCCGGGATATGAATTCCTGGGCTCCTGCACTACAGTGTGCTGACTTCCTTATGTTGGGTGAGGCCCAGCACACCTGGGCAGGGAGTGTCTAATTGGGACGTGGAGTATTTTAGAGCCAACACATGCACCTCCCAGAGAATGAAACACACCCTTCTCAGGAGTATATTCACAAGGGGAATTGAGTCAGGTCACCCTGGGCAGGTTTCTTAAATCTTCCCGAGATTCTGCTTCCTCATATATGAAATGGGAATCACACATACTTTACAGGATCACTGCATTAGTGATATTGCAAGTGAAGGGAAAGTAATGAAAATAGCAACAATGCTACGTATTGGGTAGCCTACTAGCAGGCACTGTGCTGCACTTGACCTTGAGGACACCTTCTGAGGCAGGTGCTGTTGCTATTCCTATTTTATGGACAAGGAAGCTGGGGCTTAGAGGGTTTGGTAATTTACTCCAAGGGCACAGCTCGTGAGTGATGCACACACACACAGGATTCCAGGCTCTGCACCACTCTGAAGCCCGTGCCCCACCATTCTTCCTGATGGGTTTTCTATTCTCAGAGAAGCCAGTTAACAGGTAGATATCTGTAAAATTTTAGGCCTTTCCAGAACAAGGTTTAGCTCTGTTTAGTGTAAGCTTTATGAAATCCAGCCTTTTCTCTGAACAGCCCAAGCAAGGAACTGGCATAAAATGTGGCATTTTCTAAGAAGCTTAATCTTGCAGGAAACTGACATTAAACTTGAAATGACCATAAATCTCTTTACTATAGCCTCCCCCCCTCCATTATCTGTGTCTAAACATTAATGGAATGTGCAAGTTACTGTGTTTTAGAAAAGGACAAACGGTGCTCTTCGTTGAAGACACCAGCTGCTCTGCGAGTTTGAACCCCATTCTGGGGACAGAAATGGCCAGCCACTTCTATTACCCGCCTGCCAGCCAGAGGGAGAGAGTGGGGGACCCAATCCGAGCACCATAAAGTACCTGGAGAAGTCAGGGTCACACTGAGAAGACTGAGAAGACTCTAGCTCATTTTTTAAAAAAGTTTTTATTTATTTATTTTGAGAGAGACAGCGTGAGCAGAGAAGGGGCACAGAGAGAGGGAGAGGGAGAATCCTAAGCAGGCTCCGCACTGTCAGCACAGCGTCCGATGCGGGAGTAGAACTAATCATGACCTGAGCAGAAACCAAGAGCCGGACTCTTAACTGAATGAGCCACCCAGGTGCCCCCAGATCATTTTTAAGGCTCTTGTAACAGGACGACTCTATTTCTAGGCAAAGCAGTGGGGAAGGCAATGGGCCCTAACCCTCCTTGCCATTTCCTTGCCCTGGAACGCTGTTACTACAAATGGAAAACTGAGGACTGAGCTGCGGATTCAGTGTTTGTCCCATCATACAATGGCAGATGCATTTACATTCCCCCCCAGTCTCTCCCAGTTGGAAAACCTCTGACAAAACCAAATATTATCGCATAGAATGCCAGTAAATTAGAAGGAAAAACAAAGGGGGTCTGCGTCTAACTCCTATATCGCTCCTCCACATGGGAGAAATCATCCTCACTGCAGGGGCTTGGTGTCACCTGGATCGGGACTCAATTCTCTCAAGTGTTCATTTTACTAACATTGAATAGTAATGAACTATTGGATTGTCTTCAACAGTTTGATATAAAGAAACTGTGCCCATAGGAAGGTGAACAATATATTGCTAGTCCTCTCACCTCTCGGCCAACTGGAGCTAAAGTATAAAGCGGATGGTCCTTCCATCCCCTCCGCACAAAGACTTTCACTTTCATTGTGTCTGTGGTTTCTGTTTTACTGTTGTGGTACCTTCTACTTATCACAAAACAGTGCAGTGTGAACCAGACCATTTCTCCAAGCAAGGGCTTAACCAGCACTGGGGTCCATGCAGGGGCTTCAAACTGGGATCTTTATGTAAACCTTTTCCTAAAAAAGATCTTAGAGGGGTGCGCCTGGGTGGCTCATTTGGTTTGAGCCTCTGACTCTTGATTTCGGCTTGGGTCGTGGGATCAAGCCCTGCGTTGGACTCTGTGCTGAGTATGGAGACTCCTTGGGGTTCTCCTCTCTCTCTCTCTCTCTCTCTCTCTCTCTCCCTCTGCCCCCTGAAGATGTGTTCTCTCTCAAAAAAAAATTTTTTTTTAAAAAAAGATCTGGAATGCTATCTGCTCCTTGGTTGATAAATGAAGGGCAGGGCTTACTGGAGAATAGACTTCACCTATATGTTTCAAGAACATTGGATTCTTGCAAACTTTTCCCTTTCATAAATGTGAAAATAACCCCAAACAAGCTGCCACTGATCACTTTAAATGACATTTAATCCAGCAAAGCCAACATTAGCTGAGTAATAAAAATATGTTGACATTCAAGACATATTGAATTATTCAGTCACTAACAGAGGTAGCAACAGGAATTTTGTGGCATAAAGCACACATAAAGCAGTTGTTTCAAACTCAGAGTATTAAGTGGCTTTTATAACTCTATTGAATTGATTGTTTTGTTTCTTTAGTTAAAAATTATTCCAGATGATAAAAATAAATGCCTGATCATACAAGAGATTTTTTTCCCTTTCTTCTTCTTCTTCTTTTTTTTTTAACAATTAAAGTTCAGCCATGTGAGTTAGTTTGTTTTTAAGATTTCAATTAAATAAAAGGCAGAACCTTTTTAGTTCCCTAGATCCTCTGGAGGTTATTACCATAGTCTACCTGCAATTTTTCAGCTCTGTCAAAATCCACATCTGCACAGATACAATGTTCTTTGATCATCAATGAAAATGCTTAATAAATTCACCAAACTCTATAAATAAAAGATTATCCTATGATGTAACCCTCGAACATGCATGTGAAAAAATTTTATATTACAAAGTATTCATTAATTCTAAGTGCATTTCTCCTAAACTAAAGGGCCTTCTATATGAAGGCACATGGGTATTTTAAACACATGTCCATTATTTGGATTGTCTCTTCCATGAGAGGAAGTTTATAAAAGGGTTTTAGTTCAAGTGACGTGCCATTTTTTGGTTGCAGAGAGCATTCTCTCTCCTTCCTGCTGGGTGAGGTGCCCTGGGTACCCACAGCTAAAAGGCATTGTAAAAATTCCCTTCCTGTGGTTAAGGAGAAATATTTCCACTCCCACGTCTGTCTCTTACCAGAGACTCATTGTACACGCTCGCAGAGCAGAGACTGTAAAAAGATGGGCGATTCACACATAACCAACATAGTTTCTAATGAAAAAAATCATGCTAGACAAAGCTGATGTTTCAAAATCTGAGTGGGCAAGTTATCGACAAAGGGAATGTTTAATGATGGTGGTTAATTAAAATTTTGGGAAAGCTTCTGAGAAAGTAATTTTATGTTGTTCTAACTGCCCAAATGGAATTTTAAATGAAGGTCTGTAAACTGGAGTTCCGTGGGTATAATCACCAACTCACCAGACGGTGAGTGTCCCTCTTTTACTTAAGTTTATTGCAAAAAATTAATGGATTTATTTCAGGTTCAGCAACAAAACAGCTAAGTAACATACAAAATAGAAAGTTACTCCTCTGCTTGAGAGCAGTGGTTCTAAACCAGGGGCAATCTTGCCCTGTAGGGAAGGTATTTGGCAATGTTTGGAGATAATTTTGGTTGTCATAACTGGCGTGAAGGACACTACTGGCCAGGGATTCTGCTATCTTATAATGCACAAGTCAGCTCTCCCCCATTCCCCAACAAAGAATCATTTGACCCAATTACCACGAGTCCCAAGCTTGAGAAACTCTGCTTATAGGAACATGAGCTTTACAACATGCACAGCTCAGGGTTTTTTGTTTTTGTTTGTTTGTCTGGGGTTTTTTTTTGTTTTGTTTTTGCTTCCCACCCTCCCCCCCGCTCACCCCCAATTCTAGATCAGCCATTACCTAGAAGCAGATGAATCCAGCTCAGCCAACCCTGTGCTGATACACAGAGGTGTGTTTACAATGGGCAACTGCTTGCGCTCTGCCACGGCTTAGGGAAACAGAAACCATATGTGCACGGTGGCAAGCTGGGTAGGGGAGAAGTGAGGGTGAGGGATAGAGATCTGTGCTTCCTGACTCCACGGGGGCATGGGGACTGAAGCTGCAAACGAGGTTGGCCCTTTTCACCTCTGGTTGCATAAGGCGTGGAGTGAGGCTGGGCTGCACTGGCAGAGCTGAGCTTAAAACCCCAGCCCCTGCTTTGCTCAGGTGGGGGCAGCCCGGGAAAACTGCATCCCTACCTCCCAGCAGTCGGGCAGTCATGTCGTATTACAGAAATGTGTGTCCTTAAGCAAACTGGAATTTCCAGTCTCCCCGAGCTCCTTCTACGATTTTCCGCCCAGCCACTGTGCTGTGACCGTTTTATCTTGTAAAAACGTTGTCCTGAAACTTCCTTCTCTTTCAGGGCTCTTTGATTTCTCGGTAGTGCAGTGAAAATAAACTGCAGTGACTCAGCCAGTGTGAGAAGCTGGAGACACTTGGGATACTCCCCGAGCAAAGCCCCGGGGGGTGAGAGGGAGCGCAGAGGTGAATCTCCAAGGAGATAAGGAAACCTGGGCGCCTTGAAGGGGTGCCCTTTGCAGGCTGGTGTCACTTGAGACAAATGCCTCGGACACAGGCCTCCGAGGTCAATGCCCCTGCCAGCTCTGGGGTAGGGTGGGGTGGGGGTGGGGCCAGCTGTACCCGCTGCCCTCCCCTCACTCTCTGCAGCCCTGCAGTAGGGCGAAGAAAAAAAACGGAGCAGAGAAGGGGCTCTCGTGCTCAGTAATTAGCCGACTGGTGCTGTGCATTTACATGTTGTCTCATTAGTACTCAACAGAGCCCAGAAATGGGTATTAGATTTTTTTTTAATGTTTATTTATTTTTGAGAGAGACAGAGAGAGAGTGAAAGTGGGGGAGGGCAGAGAGAGGGAGACACAGAATCCGAAGCAGGCTCCAGACTCTGAGCTGTCAGCACAGAGCCCAACGCAGGGCTCGAACCCATTGACGGTGAGATCATGACCTGAGCCAAAGTCAGAGGCTTAACTGACTGAGCCGGCCAAGCACCCCTTTTTAAAAATAGAAAATACATATTTTTTTAATGTTTACGGAAATGGGTATTAGTATTCTCCTTATGATGGAGAAGGAAACCAGGCCTCAGGGACAGTAAGCCCCTGTTTGGAGACAAGACCTGGATTCCAATCCTGCTTATTCCTGAGTGCACGCTTTCCCACAGGCCCACGCTGCTTCCCCGGGAACACTCCGGGCCAGCTGTTGGTTGGGACCCCGGGTCGGGAGCCCTGGGGGTTCTGCAGAGGGTTATCTGCCTGAGACAGTGAGGGATGATGTGGCTCTTTTAGCTAGTACTGAAACCCTGGGCCTCTCTGGTTCATGGGAACACCCCACACCCGTCCTTCTCTTCCTCAAACACAGACATTTACACACAAGCATGCAAAGGCACATCTTACCACCGAGGCCCAGGAACGAGACTGCCCCTCGTCACTTTCACACTGAACACTTTAGACTTCTCTTTTATGAAGGCTTTTTCCCCTCAGGGTGCCTATGTGGCTCAGTCGGTTAAATGGACGACTCTTGATTTCGGCCCAGGTCATGATCTCACGGTTCGTGAGTTTGAGCCCCGAATTGGGCTCTGCACTGACAGCGTGGAGCCTGCTTGGGATTCTCTCTCTCTCTCTCTCTGCCCCTCCCCTGCTCGTGCTTTCTCTCCCTCTCTCTCTCAAAATAAATAAACTTAACAACAACAAAAAATAAAGTCTTTTTCCCTTCAAGCTTTTTCCCTTCAAGGCTGGTCCCGAGGCTCATTAATAAAAATAAATAATTAAGTCCATGAGCCTCACTGGAAACCACTTGGCCAGCACTAAATACCGTGGGGGAGGAAGTAGGCGTGGAAGCAGGGGGAAGAGTACAGAGTGACTTCCCCTGGCCCCCCCGGGCCCCTGAGGATGTGCCTCCAACTTCTTTGGAGGCTTATCCAAGCGGAGCTTATTTTTCTTCATCTGATTGAAGGTTAGAGGCTTCCAGGATTGAACTTCTGTGCATACAGAACTCATCCAGTCAATAAAACCAAATCAGGAAAGTACATTGTTCTAGGCAGGTGACAAATGAGCAGTACAGGAGACTCCGTGTCTCCTCGATGAGAATCTTTTTGTTTCTGTTTAAAATGTAACCTTGAGAGATAATAGGCACATTTTTGCAAGTGTCTTTAAAGATCTGAAAGATTGCCATGACGTGTGTTATTAGAAAAGAGAGCACGAGCTTGGGGGCGGGGTGGATTTTATGTCTTATCTGCTGCAGATAACCATGAAGATGCTCATGTTTGCAAAGAGAATCAGGGAGCTAAGCAAAAGTTGTGAGATAAGCACAAGAAAAGAAATATTCTCTATTTGGATGGATCATGGACTTGGAACAACCTGTCTGTACAGACCTGTAAAATCCCCACGTTTGTGCAGCAAATGAAGGACGATGAATTGATTATAAACCGGTGCGACAAATGAAACTTGTGTCCGTAGCAGATTTTTGGATAAAGGCCAGGGAAGGGACAAGCAGACAGGAAGTCTGGTAACTCAGGTTTTAATGGAATTGAAGAACTTTAAGAGAAAGCCAAATCGACTTAAAATTCTTCTTTGAAGACTTGGCTGTCGATAGTTAAAACCAAAGCAGGAGCTTAGTTTGTTTGAGGGCACAGAATCAGAGGAATCCTGCCTTATGTCAATAAAGACACAAAATTTGGCATCTAGAGATGCTATGCCCTGCCACCTAGAAAAAGGCTTGGCACATACAGATTCGTGATCATTTTTGAATAAATGGATGAATGACTTAACTGCACAACTCAGGTATGCAAAGAAACAACTTCTTCCACTTAACTGTATTTTATCGATGTTCATGATGCTATTGCAACTATTCCGGACTGGTCTGCAAACAGCCTACAGTCTAGCACTTGCCTCCTTTCTTACATCACTTGTTATTGTTCTTTCTACATGTCTTAGGCATGCCTCATGCTGTAAAGTGCAAGTAATTCCTTGAGAGCGGGGACAATGTTTTCAACTTCCGCATCCCACGTTATGCCTAGGATTTGAAGCACACTGTGCTGCACATCCGAATCAACAATGCCATAGAACGGGGGGCAGCAAATGTTTCCTGCAGCGTTTTCTGCAAATATTTTAGGCTCTGTTGGCCATACAATCTCTGTTGCAACCGCTCCACTCCGCTGTTACAATGCCAGAGTGGACTCCCGACAACACTAAGTGAATGGGTGTGGCTGTATGCCAATAAAACTTGATTTACAAAAACAGGCGGTGGCTGATTTGGCCCACGGGCCAGAGTTTCCAATCCCTGCTCTGGAGTCCCAGGTCAGAAGGAAACACGGGTGTTGGAAAGGACACTGGAGGAAACTCAAGGCTGGACTCTGGATGTGCCTGAATCTCAGTTTCTTCATCTGTGAAAGACCCTTCTGGCTTTGAAATCACCGAGTTCTAAGAAGGAATGTCAATATGTACTAAAAACATGACTCACGGCATCACTGGTGCTATGTCTCATCACCTTATGGTGCTCACTGCCAATATACTCTTTGGATATGAAACACACTGGCAAAGCACAGACCAGTAAAACTTTCGTGGGCTGAGAAAAGTGCTAGAAGGTTCACAGATGCTGCCCCAACCCCCTATGTCTTACCGCCCCCACCACGCAATCCCTTCATGAGCATAACAAATAGAAACTAAGCCCAGAAAGAAGCAATTTGGGGATGCCTGGGTGGCTCAGGTGGTTGAGCATCCGACTTCAGCTCAGGTCATGATCTCGTGGTTCATGAGTTCGAGCCCCGCGTCGGGCTCTGTGCTGACAGCTCAGAGCCTGGAGCCTGCTTCGGATTCTGTGTTTCCCTTTCTCTCTCTGCCCCTCCCCTGCTCACACTCTGTCTCCCTCACTCTCAAAAATGAATAAATGTTAAAAAAAAAATATTTTTTTAAAGAAAGAAGCAGTTTGCTCACTGTTACATACACCACTGGCTATTCAATAAAAAGTTTGAACCCAGGGGTCTTGGATCACTCTATTCCATATTAAATCCTCTCCCATAAACTCTGGCTATTCTCACTTATTAACCTCAACAGCAGTCCTTCTTATCCTCTTAAAAATAAGTGATACCTTTAAAAATAAGGTACATGCTATGTTTAAATAGATCTAATTTGTGGTTTGTATTTAAGCTGTCTACCACCTCCTACATTTCTTTTATTGATTTTTTTATTAAAAAAATTTTTTAATGTTTAGTTATTTTTGAGAGAGAGAGAGAGAGAGAGAGAGAGAGAGAGGGAGAGGGAGAGAGAACGAGCAGGGGAGGGGCAGAGAGAGACAGACACACACAGAATCTGAAGCTGGCTCCAGCTCTGAGCTGTCAGCACAGAGCCTGATGCATGGCTCGAACTCACGAACTGTGAGATCATGACCTGAGCTGAAGCCGGACGCCCAACCGAGTGAGCCACCCAGGCGCCTCTCTTTTAGTGATTATTTTAATTCTTCTACAAGACCAATACCTAAGTAAACTATCATAGCTTTGCAGATCACCTCCAAACTGTATGATAAAATCCCAATTCAGTGATATTAGAAAGTGAGGGGAAAAAAAGAATGATGAAATATGATAGATTTTTAATGGACTTGGAGTCCTAGATTTATATTTCTACCTGAAATAGATAAAAATATACTGGACCTTACCTTGCTCTGGAGTTTTCTCCATCAGGAATGACCTCTCTTTTTCTAACCTTCACTTGCTCATATTCTAAGCATGCTAAGCCCAGCTGAAAGCCAGCCCCTCCGCGAAACCTTCCCTAACACCCCGACGCTGACTCCTATAGTACTTGACGGGAGTCCTTCACAGACCCCACACACGACACTGACCGCCAACTGCATTCAGCCTTTTCAAGATTTTCCAAGATTGTGTGTTAGACCTCCTGGCACACCCCACCCCCACGAACGCAGTCCAGTGCCCAAACACAGCAAGCTCCCAAATACATAAATCCCAAAGTACTTGAGCAAATGGCATCCGAATGGACAGAAATCTGGCTTCCCTTTTTGATCCGCATTCATAAGCGGTGTTTCCATCCACACCCTCTGGCGATGGCATTCGGCAGTGCTGTGCAAAAAGCTTCAGGAACTAAGTTTTCGCAGTATTCGTATCTGCTCTACAGATATGAAGGATTTTTATGGCTGTTCAGTAATGCCACACTTTACACAGGAATTACTCAATGAGTTTGGCCCCTAAGAAATAGAATTTTACAAGGATCTGGTGGTCCAAAAAGACACTAGAAGGGTAGGAGAGAAGAGACAGGGCTATCCCAAGTGAAACAAAAGGGCATGGAGCCCTGACGAGTTCGCTTCGGAGGGTTAGAATCAAGACAAAGTGTTCGATTGTAGACTTTCTAACCCTATCATTTCACCCTTGAGAAAAACAGTGACTTGCAGTTAAATCAGCTGGTCTGGATTTGGTTAAATTAGTTAATACTTACATCTGGAGACTTTTAAACTTGTGAGCATATCATTAGAGCTAATTAATCATAATTTTATAGATTCTATCAGACCGAGGAGCATTCCTCAAAGGGTCTGGGCCCTAGGGTTACTTTATGTGAATATTCTGACTTCCTAGGGTCATAAAGAAAAGCATAGACTCCCCTCTTCTGTGTGTTCTTGAGAGAGACAAGGGCATCCATGGGTGCCAAGGTTCATCACTGGGCTGGTATGATATTCCATGGAGTGTCTTATTGATGGGGCTAACTCCATCACGAAACAATTCTGATGTTTAGGAATAAGATTTTAAAAAATCGTAGCACAATTTCTTTTTTTTTAAATTTTTTTTTTTAGTGTTTATTTTTGAGAGAGAGAGAGAGAGAGCGCGCATGAGTGGGGAAGGGCAAAGAGAGAGGGAGACACAGAATCCAAAGCCAGCTTCAAGCTCAGAGCTGTCAGCACAGAGCCTGACGCAGGGCTCGAACCCACAAACTGCGAGATCATGACCCTGAGCTGAAGTCGGATGCTTAACTGACTAAGCCACCCAGGCGCCCCTTGTAGCACAATTTCTAAGAGACTAATACTTTAAAATGTATAAACCTATTAAATAAGGAGAAATAACTCCTTAAGTCTAAATCATTTAACTTTCTTGATGGATGGGCTTATCTTCAATTCCTAGAAGTCTCTGATAAGACAGCGTGACGGAGGAGGTGGACAGGAGGTATGTTGCTGGGGAAGGCAGGTTCCTCGAGAGCAGCACTACCAGCAGCAGCCAACGGCACAGCAGTGAGTGCCTTGTTGCCCCTGTTACCCAACCCCTATTTGACCTTTGCTCCTCTGGGGCTTTGTTTCCTCCGTGGCTTCCCTGGTCCAGATGACTTTTCATATAAAATGAATATAGCGGTAATAAGCGGCTTCTAAGAGCTACCCGGAGAATGAGAAACAAGTAGAAAGTATCTGCAAAATGTCCAGTACTGCTGTATAGACCGTGCAAGAAATAAGACACGAAGGGTATGTATAGGCAAGAAAGGTCTGGCCTGGGAAGCGTAAGACAAGTCATTTATATGCTTCACAGTAATGTATTGACCCCATCCTCTTTCTCCAACCATCTGGGGAAATTCACGTGTCTTGTTTGAGAGCTTTGCTTCTTTATAAACCCCCTATGTTTTTCCTTTCACGATTTGTTTTTAGATTAAAACATACATACACACATAGGCATATATGTAAAGGTAGAGAAAAAAATAACACGAATCCCCGTTGTATCCATCACCCAGCCATACAGCCGTTAGCTCACAGCCAGCCTTATTTTATGTACACCCCACCCATGCCTCACCCCCAGTGCCGTGGGATCCTTTTGAATCAAATCCCAGACACAGATCATTTCACTTTTCATGGTTTTTCAAACGTAAGTCACATTTCTTTACCATTTCATTTTCTTCATTCAACACACTCATGTAAATGATTTGTAACAGTAAAACTGAGGCAACACTGGAGGTGTACCTGGAGCCAGAGAAAAATTTAGAAACAAATAATTTAAATAAAAAAGGGATAATGCGTCACGGCAGAGGGAGTTAATGTAGCCTGTAGCTCCCTGTGCGGTCACGCTGTTAGGAGCACAGCTCCATCCTGGGGCTTAGTGGGGCTCTGGCCTGGGGGACAGCTCATGGAGGAAGGGGGCATTTCTTGCCTTTCCCTGACCAGGTCTGACTTCTCCTTCCTCTGTGCCTCCCTCCCGTTACTGAACACATATTCCCCTTCAGCCCTGAGCGACCTCTCTGCAAAGCCCTTCCTCAATTCCTGCAGTCAAAATGCACCTTCTCCCTGCTTTGCTTCCACAGGACTTAATTATCCTAGCACACAGTCAGCACTCGATAAGTGCTCGTGTACCAAATGAATGGGACATATGACTGATTTCACCGTGCCTTACAGCTTAGTTAGTGGTTTTCCCATCTGTCTCCGCCAGTAAATATTAAATTCCTTGAGGAGACAACTGTTCCATCAGCTCTGTGTCCCCCTACTTCCTGACGCATTTATCTGTGCATAGTAGGTGCTCAACAACTGTCTCCTGAAGAGAGATGCTCTCGGAAAAGAGCTGCCCTTGCCAAGTGGCTGGAGGAACAAGTGTCTGGGGGATGACTTCATGTAAATTACGGGCAGACGAGCACAACACAATGTGTAGATTTTTCCCACTGGTTTCCACTCGTTTCTTGTCTGAGGGAAGCAAATTTGGGCTTGTCATCATAAAAGAAGAAGAATTCGGGAGTGGTTTCCTCTGTCCAAACGACCCAGGAACATCTGCCTCCAATACCACAATCGTGTTTTTCTCTCCCACCTTCTCCCAAGGTGAAGGCTACATTGAGTTACTGCCCACGGGACAGAATTACAGGTCTGAATCTGAGACAAAGGTTCTTTATGCTGTGTCTGGTCATTAATTAGCCGCTGGAAACTTCAAGACAGGGCCATTAGCATGCTCATAAACCTTTTATTTTAAATGTTTTCGCTTAGCCATGATTCTGATGTGACTCTCCTTGTAAGCTGGACGTAGGACATTTGTTTCTTAACATTTCTGAGGCTCATTAACTACTCCATCCCAGCGGCTCATTAACTAGCCCATTAGGGATTTCACTTCATTCAGGCAGAAGCCTCCGCTTGCCCTCACAGAACCTTTGAGGGCGCCTAATTGGGAACCTGTGTGAGGCCAGCTGCAAAGCTGGGGAGACAGCGGGGCTTGTCAGGTCTCCCCTGAGGCTGGAGTGGTCGTGAGGGGGGCGGCGCTCACCTACCTGCTATTCTCCCAATGGGCATGGCGTGCTCCTCGGGCGGGGAGACAGAGACCATGATGTGGTTCATGTACGCCAGGTCTTCCCGATGGGACAGGTTGATGGGCTTGCCTTCCCTATGCAGCCCGTCCTCGGAGAGCCTGGACTGTTTGAAATCCACGGAGTGCCGGGGGTTCAGGATCAAAGGGTGCATGATGGGACTGGGCATCAGCTGGATCACGCGTGTGCTCTCCTGCCGGGGGCTCGATGGCTTCTGGTGGGGCTCAGAGGACGGCGGGCAGTGGTTATTCTCCATGGGAGAGACTGACAGGGGGTAGGACTCCTGGTGGTTGTTCTCCTGGTGGAGCCTCGGCCCCTGGGCCCTCTCGGCCGGGGAGAGGCGGCGGATCATGTTGTCCAGGGGGGACCGGAGGGGCCGCTGCTCGGGGTCGGGAGAAGGCCGGTGATTGGCTGTGACAGGTGATCTAGACCGGTGCAACAGTTCAATGGTGGGGGGGTTGTGGTGCACGTTCTCCACCGGAGGCCTCGGGGTCCTCTGGACACAATTATCTGTGGAGCAGAGGAAGAGACCATCACTGACCCCGGTGAGCTGTCTGGAGAGGGAGCCTGCTGTGGTTATAAAGGTAGTGAGCACTGGAGCCCGTGTGTGTGCTGGGCAGCACCTTTCGTCCCTGGATATGGAATGTCTTTTTTGCTGCTTAAAAAAACAATGAAAAGGGCACCTGGGTGGCTCAGCCGGTTAAGCATCCGACTTTGGCTCAGATCATGATCTCATGGTTTGTGGGTTCGAGCCCCGCATCGGGGTCAGTGCTGACAGCTCAGAGTCTGGAGCCTGCTTCGGATTCTGTATCTCCCTCTTGTCTCTCTGCCCCTCTCCTGCTCTCTCTCTCTCTCTCTCTCTCTCAAAAATAATAAATAAACATTAAAAAAAATTAAAACAAAGTGCACATACTTGAAATTCTTTTCCTACACTAGACAGGCTAAGAATGACCACAAGCTTTCCATTAATCACTTACTAGTAGCTTATAAACACAAGGAAGCCAAATTTGTGTTCTTTAGCTTTTTGTTACTTGACTCTTGGATGTGGCTTTTGGATTCCTTAAGGGTTGCTTTCCAGATACTTTCACGGGCTTACATTTTCATTACTAAATGTATGTATTCTCTACCTCCGGGGCATTGTTGTTGGTGTTAATGATAATGACACTATTATCCTACTGCTAAAGCAGTTACTATATCCTTGGTACTGGGTTATACAGTTTAAAATGTATAACACTCCTAAGTAGGAGATGCTAATACCATTATTCCTATTTTACAGGTGATAAAAAGGAGGCATACAGAGGTTCAGCAACTTAAAGACACACAGACAGGGAATTAGACCCAGACTCTGGTAAATACTCTGGCAGGTACCCATTATAATTCCTGCCACTTTGCTATACAGAAACCAGGGGGAAAAGTATCAAAACCTGCTCTAAGCATGGACAGTGGGTCTGATTTACAGAATGACAATCTTGAAAGAAGATTTGGGATCTTTCTTTTTTTTTTAATTTTTAATGATTATCTATTTTTGAGAGAAAGAGAGAGACACAGAGTGCAAGCAGTGGAGGGGCAGAGAGAGAGGGAGACACAGAATCCGAAGCTGTCAGCACAGAACTAGATGTGGGGCTCGAACTGACAAACCGTGAGATGCGCTGAGCCGAAGTTGGACGCTTAACTGACTGAGCCACCCAGGCGCCCCAGGATCATTTTGTTTCTGAGTGCACAGACCCTATGAATGCTCATAGACAGGTAGAGGTAAGGAAGGAAAAGGAGGGATGGGCACCCCAACAGTGCCTCCACCCCATCCCCCTTGAACTTCCAAGCTGGTGATACTTGAGAGCAGGGACAACATCAGAAGAGTACATAGCTGAGCAACAGAAGTAGTCCTGTGGGCTGGGTTGAGGGATGGACCAGCCTATGTGTGGCTTTAGGAGCACCTGCTTAGGGGAGGGAAGGAACAAAAATCTGCCTACAAAAACGGAACTTGCTACAGTGCCTCAAACTCATCTTCGTGAGGTTTCTCTGGCCGCCTCTGTTCCCAGAGCTGTTGCACCAAAAGGATGCACACGCTTTCAGGTCCTTGCTGTGGTCAGAGATTTGCCCGTGATTCTAAGTCAAAGATGTCTCCTTTGTCCATTATGGTAATATCTATAGGAAGAACGTATAAAGGGGATCTAGGGATCTGATAGGGTTAGTAGACAGAGACTAAGGTGGTGGCCAAAACTTGGTGGTCCCAGTGTTACAAAGGATTAACAGAAAAATGGGGATGCCTCTAGATCTGTTATAGGAGACAGTGAACAAAAGAAATATTGTTCACGATCACTGACAGATCACCTGCTTGCAGGCAAAGGGTTTATTTCGTAACTAACACGTAGCCTGCTGCCATGCATCTAAAAGTGCTTACTCGCTCGAACAGCTATCAGTAGGAGACTGGCTTAATAAATTATACTCTATCTGTAAACAATGGAGGACTACACAGCTATAAAACAGAATGAGGGGTGTGTCAATATTCTCCTAAGGCCTGGTCTTCAGGCTCTATGATTAGGTATGCGAAGGCAGGCGAAGTATTTGGTAGGCCAGCACCTTTCTGTAATAAAGGAGAAGGCGATTCCAGTCTGACGGATGACAGAGTGGCTTGTACCCAACTAACGTTCCTACATATAGAAATGATGGAACATTTATAAAAGTTATTTGAAGGTACTGGAGAACACTGAAGGGGGTTTCACTCTGGAAGGAAGAGAACTGCACAGGTGAGATCCAAATTTACGTAGCCCTGAGGGTCCTCCCCAGTTCACGTTAGCAGGGGGCCGGTAGAAAATGAACCGGAAGTTGTGTAATCTGTCAGGGAACAGAGTGTGGAGTTTCCTGAATGGCAAAAAATTGAGAAAGCAAACCCATAAAGGAGAGAGCCTCAGGGGGAGCAGCCGCTAAATTGGCACATAAAGTTCCCTCAAATCCTTAACATGTGCTCCTGAACAGCGCATGTGCAGGGGGAGCTCTAAAGAGCTCAGTGGAAAGCAACAGCTGTACGGCTGAAAGATAAGAGCAGGAATGTCAGTTACTGGCCCCTGTATTGGAGACAGAATTCAGAATTTGAGTCCTAGCAACAAAGGCTCTGTAAACACCTCAGGCTGTTTATTAGCCCAGAAAGGCCACACCTTAGGAGTAAGGACTATGCTCCAGAACAAAGAGATTTTTTTGAGGGCTAAAGGCAAAACTGAAATGGATCTGCCCCAAAAAAATGCAGGACCAAGTCTCCACAAATTCAAAGTGACTGGCTAGTCATTTACCTGCTGGAACAAAAATCAACATTCTTCAGAGGAATGTAACATAATCTAGAGTCTCTACAATGTATCACATGTACTGTCCAGTATTCAATAAAGATGTTCTGGATATGTGAAAACAAAACAAAACAGAAAAATGTGACCCATAATCAACAGGAAAGGCAGTCAACAGAAAAAGTCTCTGAGATAATCTAGATGTTAGTATTAGCAAAAAAGAACCTTAAAGGATATTGAGAAATTTAAGGGTAAGCACTTGAAGGAAATGATGGTCATAATGAGATATAACAGATAGAGAATTTCAGAAGAGAAATGGAAACTATAAAAAAAAAAGATCCGAGTACTGAAAAATACAGTATATGAAAGATTGGACTGGATGGACTTAACAACAGATTAGAGATAACAGAAGGAAGGGTTCATAAATTTCAAGACAGATCAATAAAAGTTAAAAACAAAACCAAATAAACAAATGGATCCTCAGTGACCTGTGGAACAATGTTAAATGGTCTAATGGATATGTAATTGGAATCCAAAGAGAGAACAGAAAGAATGAAGCCAAAAGAAAAAAAAAAAAAAAAGAAAAGAAAAAAAAAGAAAAAGAATAATGACCAAATTGGCTCCCAAATTTGGTAGCAACAACAAGAGCAAACTTGAAGACCGAGATGCTCAGCAAATACCAAGCAGGATAAATACAAAAGTTACATCCAGGCATATCATAGTCAAACTGCTAAAAATCAAAGATAAAGAGAAAATCCCCAAAGCAACCAGAAGCGGGGAAAAAGATACACTATGTACACAGGGAAAGTTATACTAATTATGGATAACTTCTTTTAAACACCCAAAGAGAGAGAGAGAGAGAGAGAGAGAGAGAGAGAGAGCGCGCTCAAGTATGTGCACAAGAAAGATATGGATGGAGACCTAAAGATTTAAAGAGACTTAGAGACACATAAACCATCTGCAATGTATAGACACTTGCTTGGATTCTGATTCAAGGAAATGGTAAAAACATTTATGACATAGTTGGAAAAAATGTGAACATTAATAAGATATTTGATGATATTGAAGAACTGTTAGTTTTCTGGTGATGTGATGGTTTTGGGTTTATGATTTCATAAAGGGTCCTTATCTTTTCAGACCTGTACTGCTATATTTACAGATGAAATTATATCCAGAATTTGCTTTAAATTAATTTGAAATGAAATTAATTTGAAAGCAGAGAGTAGGTGGGGCACAGAAGAAACAAGACTGGTCATGAATTGATTAATGGAGCTTGTGATGGGTACACGGTGGCTCATTAACTAATTCTAATTTTGTGTAAGTTTGATATTTTCCACTATAAAAAGTTTTTTTTTTTAAAGTTTTATTTATTTATTTTGAGAGAGACAGAGACCGCACAAGTAGGAGAGGGACAGAGACAGGGAGAGAGAATCCCAAGAAGGGATTCTGGCAGTGCAGAGCCTGATGCAGGGCCCGAACTCATGAAACCATGAGATCATGACCTGAGTTGAAACCAAGAGTCGGATGCTTAACCGACCAAGCCACCCAGGTGCCCCTGTTTTTTGTTTTTATAAGTACTTAGTCAAGCTTGCAAGGATACATGTTGGGATAACAAGTACTAAATTCTTCACTTTAACCCAAATGCAAATACATGCTTACAGGGTACTTAACTGATTAGGCCCACGGAGTTAAATTTTTTTTTTTTTTAACGTTTATTTATTATTGAGAGACAGAGAGACAGAGCATGACCAGGGGAGGGGCAGAGAGAGGAGGAGAGACAGAATCCGAAGCAGGCTCCAGGCTCCGAGCTGTCAGCACAGAGCCCAATGTGGGGCTCGAACTCACAAATGGCGAGATCATGACCTGAGCCGAAGTCCGACGCTCAACCGACTGAGCCACCCAGGCGCATCCCCCCCTCCCCCCCCACGGAGTTAATTTTAATGGCTGAGATTATTAGAGTGATAAAATGACCTGCCATCTTTTGGGGATGAGGCAGATTTTCCTTTCATAGCTAATAAGGATCTCAACTCTGCTGTCCACAAAAATGAATTTCTCTCTTCTCTGTCACAGAACACGATCATGATAAGCAACCACTTAAAACGGTTGCATTTCGAAGTTTCGTGCATTTTCTTCTCAATGCCATTTTCTCCCTTTCCTTAAAAGCTTATTAAGGTTTAACAATACCTAAGGATGATGAAGACCGTGTACTGAAAAATCCTATTTCCTGAGTCCATTTCCTGTCTTACAAATTTCAAAACAGAAACAGGCGTTGGCCAGTAGTCTGGTCACCTGCAGGCTTTCTTTGATGTCTTGGGCTTCAAGGATCAGCGTATGGGTGTGAGCTCGGGGCAAGCCTTAGGAAGTCTGGGTGGACTATGAGAGGAAGAATTTTCATGCCAAGGGTAAAAGAGGAACTGATGTAATGTCCTGGAGAGATTTCACTCTCCGTTCCTGCCCAGATCTTTGGGAACAATGAAGGAGGGAGACAGTGCTCTGGATAATCCAACTCAGATTGTACTTTTGACTCTGGGTCCAGGCAGGAACAGGACTTGGAGGAGCTTGATTTATTTATTTCTCTGCAGACACCACTCAAAGAGGAAGTACTTGATGAAGTTGATAACATTAATGGTAGAGAACTGGATCCAAGGGTATTTAATTCCAGGCTCCTGGTGGTCTGGGCACAACCACTGTCAAGGCCGAAAGTCCTGCAATAAGACCTTCCAAGCTTTGTTTCAGTTTGCAAAGCATGCGCCCACGTATGGAGTAGGCTATGACGCTCCTACCCTGCCGCCTGCTGCCCCTGTTATTACAAGTTGGCAGCAGGGGATGGAAACTTCTGAGACCAGAGCCGGCAGGCAGAGAAGCTCCGGACACAGGAAATGCACTGAGCGGACAGTGGGTGCATTAAATCCCCCAGATGTAGGAGTCTTCTGTCTAAAACAAGAAGATTTTTTTTGGTCTGGCCTTGATGTCTGGGTTTGTTCTTGGTGAACTGCCCAGCTGGAGAGCTGGGAAATTATCCACATTGCCCTCGGTCTGAAGGTCTTGATACGGGAGGGAAATGCGCAAGAAAGCCACACATAATTAGTCAGTGTGGGCATGGAGGGAAGGGGGCAGGGACGACCAAGGACTGGTAGGGAACCCATCCTGGTTGAAAGTGTTTTCTAATCCCAAACCTTTCTCTTCGCAGACCTCTTTTAGGTACAAATAATCCCAAACAGCCCAAATAAATTAAGACTTTAAATGTGACGAGCACAAAAAAGGTCTGATTTCTTTTGTCTTCTTTCCTTGTGCTCATTAGAAAAGTTTGTCCATTTAAAATTCATCAAAATTTGACCCAATTTAATCATGTTATAAATAATGAATAACTAGTAAACTTAAACCAACAAAAACCACCTTTGGTTAAAAGTCATGGGCTTTGCGGCACCTGGGTGGCTCAGTCGGTTAAGCATCCGACTTTGGCTCAGGTCACGATCTCACGGTTCATGAGTTTGAGCCCCATGTCGGGCTCTGTGCTAACAGCTCGGAGACTGGAGCCTGTTTCGGATTCTGTGTCTCCCTCTCTCTCTGCCCCTGCTCTGCTTACACTCTGTCTCTCAAAAAAGTGAATAAACATAAAAAAAAAAAAAAAAGTCATGGGCTTTAAGTAGGAAATTTCCAGGGTAGAGCAAAGGCTGGAGCTTGTATCTCACACACCAGGATGACATTTCCACCACTATGCTTTCCCAAGGCCATGGGCAGCGATAAGAGAAACTAGTCAGTGAGATGCAAATCAACAGGCCCAGCAGGTGACTTACTCAATCAGCCTCAGTCCACTGTGTTCCACATTCTCCTGAAAGGAACCACTTCCCAGCATGACTTTGTAAAAGATTAGTGGGAACCACAAATGATACGAAGAGCTATAGAGATTAAATGCTCTTGGTCTTCAGGTGCAATTCAAAATAGATTTCCTACACACGCTTAGGGTCTGTCACCCCTTGCTATGGGTTGAACTGTGCTGCCTGCCTCTTCTCCCATACCCTTCAATTCATATATTGAAGTCCCAACCCCTACTGCCTCAGAATGTGACCTTATTTAGAAATAGGGTCGTTGCAGATGTCATCACTTAAGATAAAGTCATATTAGAATGGGGGGTTCTCTAATACAATATGACTGGTGCCCTTATGAAAAGGAGAATTTGGACACATAGACAGGCACAGATTACATGAACGGAGGGGGACGGTTTTGCCACACAGTGATTACAAACTATGCGTTGAACCACATAACCTTCAGTGATGCCAACCGTATTTCAAGTAGAGTCTTGGATGAAAGAGTAAGGAAAAGTGGTCCTTGCTCTCAAGGATATAATAGTCTAATGGAGAAAAGAGACACATAAAAAAACACAAGCAAAGGCTATGGGTGCTGAATTATGAGTCAATGTGCACAGGGTGCATGCCAGGTGATGTTGAAGGCAGAGATCTACCAGTCAAGGAATACCCAAGGTGGCCAGCAGACCACCAGAAGCTAAGAGAGAGGCACAGAACAGCCTCTCCCTCCCAGCCCTCAGAAGGAACCGATCCTGCCCTCACCTTGATCTTGGACTTCTAGCCTCCAGAACTGTGAGACAATAAATCCGTTGTTTAAGCCACCCAATTTGTGGTACTTTGTTTTGGTGGACCTAGCATACTAACACATCGCCCCCTGCCCCGCCGCCACCACCTGCCCCTTCCTTTTCCAAGAGGTCCCACTAAGATATTCCACTGACTTCCACCTGCCCATTTCAGTCTATTCACCTCGCAAGTTGCAACTGTCACTAAAGGGCCTGAGAAGAAAACCAGAAGTTTGGAGCGTATGATGCGCAGATGCGTGAGGTCGTAAACAATGAGTCCTACGTGAGCTCCCAGAAAACTCAAGGCAGGTGAATTGCAGGACTCTGAGGTTTCATCTTTATTTCCTGTGGGCGGGACAGCCTCCAAACAGGCTAGCCTCTGCCAGTGGCTCAGCACAGACGGCAGAGAGCCAGTCTGCCAGCCTCAGTCTCAGTAAAGCCGCACAAAAGAAGTGAATGAAGAAACCAGCGGGGTCAGGTTTCAAATGAGCCAATTAGACATGTGGGGGTAAACCCTGTGAATCATTTATAGGGAGGGGGTCAGGGTGGCACAGAGATAAGTCAGAGTGCTGGAGAGGGGAAAGAGCAAGATAACAGAGGGCTTCCTGCTCTGGAGGTGAACCCCAACCGCCCCAGTCCCCTTATCTCAAAGTGCTCAGAGAGCACTTCCCCAGGGCTAAGAGGAAGTTTCTTGAAAACTTCCCAGGTACCTGGGGAGAGTTAGTCATGCATATTACGGATCTCTTGCGCTGAAGTTTCTGGTTTAATAGAGCCAGCTAGCCCCTGGCTACGGGCAGCCTCCACATGACTGGAGGACGCCAGAGGAGGTGGGGAAGGTGAGCGGGCCCTCTCTGAAGGAGACTGATGGTCTAGACAGATGAAGAGGCTCTGTGCACCACGCCAGGGCTCCACACTCTCCCGTCACAATCAAATGTTCCATCAGAGGACAAGGGTCAGAGGGTAAAAGGTCACACTGCCCCAGCCTCTGAAACATAGGAAGCAAAGCAGGACAAAGGGGCCCTAGACAGGGGGGAGGAGGAGTTAAGAGAAGAGTGGGAATGAGGAGGCCAAGGGGAAAAGGTGTTCCCTGGTGTCCCGAGGGGACAACAGGAAGTCAAGATTTGCTGGTCTTCCTCTGGGGGAACCTCATTGTCTCCAGCCAGACCCAAGAATCACAGAATTGAAAGGGGCACAAGAGGTTAACCTTGCAGTGCTTAAATGTGAGAGGAGACAGCTGGAAGGGTCCCAACGGGGTCACGGAGGACCGACCCTGTGCCTGCTACGGTGAGGTAACAAAATATGAGCACCACTCATTTTCAAAACAGGCTGTGCCCTGCGAGCAACCGGGGTTGGTGTTTGAAATGTATTTTCCCATAGGATGTAACGCAGGGGGCCTGGTGTGCCTGTGAAGGAATTCTGTTATCAGGGCGCGGGGAGGCAGCAAGGCCCTCCCTGTGTCCGGGATGCACAAACCCGGTGTCCGCACACAGTGTGTTTAGTCACAATCACTGAAATGATTAGGACAGCTGGGATTGGAGGTAAGAGAAACAAAAACCCCGACCATTGCACAGCAATGTGAACACGCTTACGCTACCCGACTGTATGCAAAATGGCTTAGAATGGCTTAAAAATGGCTAAGATGAGGGGCTCCTGGGTGGATCAGTCGGTTAAGCGGCCCATTTCGGCTCAGGTCATCATCATCTCGCGGCCCGTGGGTTCGAGCCCTGCGTCGGGCTCCGTGCTGACAGCTCGGAGCCTGCTTCTGTTTCCGTGTCTCACTCTCTCTCTCCCCCTCCCCCATTGATGCTGTCTCTCACTGCCTTTCAAAAATGAGTAAATGCCAAAAAAATTTTTTAAAAATGGCTAAGATGATGTTATACGTATTTAATCACAATGAAATGTTTTTTAGGTGGAAGAAAAAACCCCAACCAAACAGTGGTAAGAAATATCCAATAATGGCAATGAGTAACATTTACTGAGTGACAGCTCTTGTTCTAAGGGCATTTGCCATAGTAACTTGATTCTTTTCTTAAATCAACCATATTCAATGGGTATTGCCATTATCCTTCTTTTACAGCTGGAAACGGAGAGACAAGGAAGTTAAGCAACTTGCTTAAACTCACACAGCCGGTAAACAGGGGAGCTGGGATCTGAACCCAGATGGTCGGGATCCAGAGCCCGTGTGCACACACACACCAACCCCATTGTGCTCTCTGGCTCCGGTAAGCATTACAGGATTAACACAGATGTCAAACCCTAGCCAATGGCCTCCCTGACACCTTAATCTCATCATCACGGTTCCAGTAAGACTAGAGAATCAGGGAAGTTTTTACAGCAACCAGTAAGAGGACGGCTGGATCAGCTAAAAACTTTATCTACCCGGGTGCCTATTCAGCAGCTATCCTGAGGGGCCAGCTCCAAGGGAGCCAAAGGGCTGGTTCCCAAGGGGGTGACAGCCAGCGCTTCTGCTCTCAGAAGCCAGTGTCTGACTCCGAGCCCACACTTCTCCCAGGCTGGGGGATTTTCTTCATGCCAAGTCCATTCGTTCTGAGGCCGTCAACGATCTCTAGTGGGTTAAGGCAGTCCGAATTAGTGTGAGTTTTTAGTATGATGAGTTGCAGACATACAGCGGTATCTCAAAAGTTATCTCTGACCGTTTTGTTTGTTTGTTTCGATTTTCAAGTGCCGTGAGGCAGAAAAACTGTGAGCAGGCTTGCCGGGCACCTGCCATCCTGTACCCCAGTCAGGGGTCCTGGTCTCCCCAGTTCTTCTCATTGCCCCATCTTTGGTCCTGTTTCCAGGAATTAATGTGCACAAGACACATTAACAAAAATGTTATTTGGTTAGCTCATTCATGCTGCAATGGAATGAACACAGGCATCAGAGCGAAGCAGACCCAGGGCACTCGGTAAGTGTGTAATCTGGGGGCTCTTGGCCTCTATTTCCTCATCCATCAGGTGGGGATAACATTACCTTCCTTATAGGGTAGTTGCGAAGAGGAAATGGTTTAGACACGTTAAGAGCTTAGAACAGGGTCTGGCACACAGCAAAGACCCGATAAACGTTAGCTGTTATTTTGTCACTATGAAGCAGATTCACAGACCTCATCTTCTTTAATGATCTCATTAGAATTGTGTAAGATTTTCTTCCTCCAGAGCAGTGTTTGGGCACTCGGATTTGGTAGTAGAGAGGGGGGGTGGGGTGGAAGCGAAACATTTCTTGCCATAAAGCAATCACATAAATGAAAATCTGTGGGCTATCCCGGAACGCATGCCACCCCCCTCACTCCCCACGGATAAATGATTTCTCTCTGTTCTCTGGGCTGTCACCGTATGCTGGTTGTACGGAGAATCGAGGTCAACTGTTGTGACATGGGAACGTTCTCACCACTTAACGATGTCTGTGTCCACCTGGTGACAAAGGGCTGCTCCAGAGCAAAACTTGTGTTTTAAAAGTGTGTCCACTGTTGCAGAAACAATCACAGCCCTGCGTGTGTGAATATTTTCAAATTAAAGTGATTAGGGGCACCTGTGTAGCTCGGTCGGTTAAGCGTCTGACTTGAGCTCAGGTCATGATCTCATGGTCCGTGAGTTCGAGCCCCGCATCAGGCTCCGTGCTATCAGTTCAGGGCCTGGAGCCTGCTTGGGATTCTGTGTCTCCCTCTCTCTCTGCTCCTCCCCCACTCACCCTCTATGTGTCTCTCTCTCTCCAAAATGAATAAGGACTTAAAAAAATTAAAATTAAAGTGATTGAAAATCACCTCCCACTCCCTTAGATGGGGCAGAGGAGAGGGTGGGCAGAGGAGAGGGTGGGACTACAGAGCTGAAAGGGTAAGAGGATGCCCAGAGGGGTCACTGGACGACAGCACATGATAAACACAAATCTTGTTCCTTGTCCCTACAGACTTGTGCAGAGCCAGTCCTACAGGGGTGACTCTGCAGAGCCAGAAGCACATTTCATATTGCTCCCTGAGCTTTCAGGGAATCACGATTCAAGCAGTTTTACCACCAAAGGCCTATCGGCGATCGGATATACACTTTGGAACAAAGTCTTTCTTTGTAATTACTCCATGGAAGCTAAAAGTAACTGATTTCAGGACGTACGGTGTCAAAAGAAGTTGATATAACTGTGTGTGACCAAATACATTTATTTTATCATCATTTGCCGACTTGACATTTCTAAAGACATTTACCTCCTGGTTTTGGTGAACGAAGCGCTATCGATTTTCGGTTTGTCTCCTTCCTACGTCACGATCTACCTCACATCTAACTCATTCATAGCATGCTGATAAAATGAGTCACAACAATCAAAGAAAAGGGATCCGCTGGAATGGAGGCTTTCATCACGCGATAAAGGAACCGTGCCACTCTTGGTTTGACTACTCAGAGGGGTAATATCATCGGCAGTTCTTGATTAGGTGACACAAGTGAGAACAGACGTGATGTTCAGCTGTTTCTGAGCAACATCAAGCAGGACACATTTAGGTTTTTCTGGATTTTAGTTACTCAAGGCCCTGAAGGTAGATCACATGTCTTGGCCATCTTCTTATCGCCCAGGGAGACCCAGACTTTGGAGGGAATGCAGGAGTTGAGAGTGCAGGAGATTGGAGACCATTTGTGCTAATCCCTGTCCTATAGCTGGGGAAACTGAGGGCCAGAGAAGAGTAACTCAGCCCTTAAGCTTTGGCAGAATAGAGGATTAGAGCCTGCTCTCCCGACTCCAGAACCCCGCCCTTTAAAAAATGTCATCTAAGCTGACCACGCGTGCTGGCTTGTCTGGGGTGGTCCTGGCTCATGCCCATTGCCCAGCATACTTGCTGGGAGTCCTGTTCCACCGTCACAGTGGCTCGCTAGGGGCGAGAAATTCTAATGTATAACGCTGCGTTCTCGTAAGTACGCAGGGGAAGAGAGTGGCAATCCTGGCTCTCTAGACCCAGGAGGACATCAGGAGTCTGCTCTGCCCACCTGGAAGCAGTATCATGGCCCACCTCTCCCCTCAGGGCCTGGAGGGGAGCCTCTGAGCCCTAACACCAACCTCCTAGCTTCTGGCACCGCCACATGGCTGCCCGGTGTGATTTCAATGTCACGTACTCAGATGGGGGATCTACGGGGGAACGGTTGCGAGATTCACCAAGATCTGTCTGTATGGCGAGATCAGTTCCCATTGCGCAGTGATGGATGTCTGAGTTGGTAAAGTCGGTGGGAGGGATGAGGCGAAGTCGCGCGGGGTGAATGGAACGCTGTCTTTGCGCCTCCCTGTGCCAGGCCATTGAGGGGCCGATCGGTTCTCCTCCGCAATGTCCCTGTTGTCCTTCCATTCTGTCATATTATCTCTGTGTCACGTCAACAGCAACATACTTTTCCAAAGGACTGTATCCCCAATTATGGGGAACAGATCGTTGGGGGTTAGAGTATTTGATATGTATAATTTCACTCTAGAGCCTCTTCTTTCAGGACCAGAGCTTTCTGTGTGCTAACAGATGTCTGTATTAGTGTTTTACCATTCACAAGCAAGCATAACAGTATTCATTCTAGAGATCACTCATGTTGAGCTGGATGTGTCCTTCTTTTTGGTGGAGAAAAGGGAAAGAGGCGGGAGGTGTTCGGAGGTAGGGAACTTGTACCAGTCCGTTCCCTTCTCTAGAGGGTCCCCTTGTTACCAGTGGCAGTCTGGGGACAGGCAGCCTCTTCACATCACCTCCATGCCTTGTAGAGCGCTTCTCATTTGACACCATCTGACAAAGACCTAAACTGCCCTTCTCGTGTGTCCACCTGTTCACCTGAGAGAACGCGCCCTGCGTCTGAACAGGCCTGCGCCCTCAGGTGTTGTTTGCTGGCTGAGAGCTTTAAGGAATGGTCTCTGAGAACACACTACTTTTTAAGAGCTGAGACAGAGCTCATCACTGGTCTGCAGGGTGATGAAGCCCTTGACCTTGGTCTCATTAACTCCATTCTTTTACCCACTGAGTGGTCACGACCACCATCCGAACACTTGAGAGCACAGCTCCTTACGGCGTATGCAGTGGTGCATCTGTATTTACTTAGCCTGACAGCAGCTGTGAGAGGCAGTGAGCCCAGCTTTCTCTATTGATCAGCCCCGGCAAATGAGAACAGCGACACGCTAACTTCTGAGTCAAATCAGACCAAGGAGAAGGGAGGAAGGAGAGACCATTAAGCCTCCAATCACATCTGGGAATAAAAAGAGGAACAGGAATTCCAAATGGGTTTTTTTTTTTTAAAGGGGGGGGGGAGGGAAAAAAAAAAGCCCATCCCTCACCTTTTGTATCTGAAGAGGCAAGCTAGGTAATACAGTTCTTGCCTTAATGTCAAGCTTCAGTAAACCCACCTCCTCCTCTGGAATCGCTGCTGGCAATGACGAAAGCCGGAAATGTACAAGGCAGGAAGCGCAAAAGGACGGAGAACCCGAATTGTTGGGGGTTGGGGAGTGCGGCGGCTAAATGAAGCCAGAGTAGAGCAGGAGGAAGAAAGGACGGGAGAGAAACAGGCAAGGAGCAGGCAAGCAACGCTCATTTACTCTCCATCAGGAAAGCAAGGGGCCCTGCTGTGAAGCGCTTGGCTCCAGGAAGCGATGGCGGTCACCCGGAGTCAGGCTGTCTTTTGTGAAGTGTTAATTAAGAAAACAAATAACTTCTCATTTTTTGGTTTGCCAACAACAAAACAAAACTATTAGCCCTGCCCTTGAAGATGCCCACTCGATTTAAGGAAATACCCCCGAGGCACCAGGGATTCAGGCCCCTAGTAAATCAGGTCCTAAGAGAAAGCACAAGTTTAAAAGTGTTACTTTGGGTCCCCACGTCTGTTGTCTAACTGATCCGTGGAGGGAAGAACATGGACATAACGTTCCTCAGAGGCACGAGGCATCGCCGTTCAACAGAATAGGGCACAAAGTAAGATTTTAATAACGGGTTTCTGCACCCAAACACCTGCTTTAGAACAAGGTCCGGGGCCCCAGGTCAATTCTGGCCTTTTTTTCTGTTTTCTACTGACGATTTTATGACCACTGGGGCTTACTGGAGAAGTGGAGCACTGGGCACATCTGAAGTAGGCACTTAGGCTGAGCACACCGCAAGGAACCACCTTTGGTGCACGAAGGTGGAACCCCTGGTCCATCAGAGTTCACAGGGTTGGAGTCCCCCAACTCTTAGTACCCTCTACTCACAAATTTTCAAAGACCCCCTTATGCTCCTTCACTAAAGTCCTTTACACTCAGGTCCGATATAACCTCCTTGGACTAACTCTGCCAAAGGAAAGTGTTGATTATTGTTGAAACCGGGTGATGGCTCACAGGGGTTTATTTACTTTATTTTCTCTATTTGGGAGAAATCTCTACTGTCTGATATTTTCTAGAACAAAAGGCTGGTGTGTGGGCGGGGGGAAGATAAGCTCTATAACCCAAGTCATCTGACGGCTCTTTGTTCCAGGGGCTCACTCCACCCTACCTCTTCTGCCTAGAGGGTTCCCCACTTTATCCTTGCTTATCAGAATTCTGCTGCACCATCAAGGAAGCCTCCAGAAGCACCTGCTTTATGAGGCTGCCCCTGATGCTTGCGCCTGGATGTAATTTCCCCTCCCAGTCTCTCTTCATGGTGCCTACTATTACAGCTGTGCTTTGATATACATGGATCTATGCATCTCATTTCTTTATGAATTGTGGAGAACCAAGATTCCGTCCTATTCACCTTGGCATCAATACATGTTTGTTCAATGACGAACCAATCACATGAATAGGAACAACGCATCCAATAAACGATGAAACCTTTTGGATTGTCTAACCCTGATGAAAGGAAAGAAAAGGTTCCTCTGGTACCTTCTTCATGGTTCTGATGCAGTAGGACTTCTGGCTGTGTGTGTATAGAGTTTCCGGGGTGGAAGAAGGGTGAAAAAAGAATCCGAGGTTTCCTCTGCTTCAGAATATGCTGAAGGAGTTCATAGAGCACATCACCTGGGAAGAAAACGGAAAGAGAACTAGAGCAAAGGGAGTATTTTAGTTAACACACTGGGCTTCGACTCTATGGGTGGCAATGATGTAATGGTCGGCCAGATGTGCATGGAGCACACAGGGGAAACTCCTAAGGTTGGAGCCATGGGCTCGTTTTTTTAATTGGACTTTTTAAATTATGAAAGGAATATACAAAAAATGCTTAAAAAATGCTGAAAACGAGAGAACGGGAAGCACCTATAATCCCATCGCGCAGAGAAAGAAATCCTGTTACCACTATCTATGGTTTTATAGTGAGAATCAGGCTTGTGCTAGAGTTTTGTATGTCTCTTTTTCTCTCCACATTATTGAACGGCTCCACTAGCTGCAAAATGACAGCCCATCGCAGGAAGGTACCGGACTTTGTTGGACATTTCCACGATTGCAATTTGTTGCTATCATTCTTGCGAAAAATATTTTCCTATCAATCTTTGCTTGCATTTCTGATTAACCAAAGAAGAACGATGAAGTCATTAAGTATGAAAATTTTTGATGCTCCACTGGCAATTCATAGAGAGCTTCCGACAGGAAAAAAACAAAACAAAAACCTTTCAAACCCATCCCAACCCCAGGCAGGAAGAGAATGAGTATGAAAAACGCACAACCCCAGTCAGAGGGGCTAACTATTAAAGATACCCTATAAAGAACCGGCACATTCTGGGATGCTCCCCTCCTTTAAAAATACACACAGGCATCGCTCCAAGGTTCTACAGGCCTCTAGAAGATCATCTCTAGATGTCAGCCCCTCGCAGAGGATGGTGGGGGCTGGTCTGAACTAGGTGCCTCTGTTCTGATATATTTGGTATTTAAAATGTCCACTGAGTAGTTAATTAGCAAAACAAAACCTCCCCAACCCCCCCAAAAACCTGTCATGGTCTTGTCCCACCTCTTTGGCTTAGATTCAAGTTCAAAAATGCAGGTGGGTGCTCAAAACCCCTTAGGGGTGGGTGATGAATCTTTAAAATACCACAGGCTTCTGACTGTCCCCCTACGCCCTTCCAAATACAGATATGCAGGCAGTCAACAATTGCACCAGACAATGGGCTTTTGTCTCTAATTTTAGCCATTTTTAACAGATACTTTAATGAACCACTTGATTTAACTGCATATTTTGGGCTATTGCTGAATTATTTTTTTCTTTTAAACTCTGTCTGAATCCGAGAAACGCTCCATATTAGTTTCTTTCTTTCTGCAAACCCTTTGTACCAAATAAAGTTCAAGATCGCTGTGTTCTAAGGGACTCCTGAGGTGCCTTTGTGTCTTTGCTTTGATTCTGTTCCTTCCTCTACCTTTGAGTGTTGGTTGTCATTAACATTATTACTTAGTGACACTATTTACTATTATGATGAAATAAAGCACAAGCCTTTAAAGAGCTGAAGACAAGCATGTCACTTGGGAATTTCCTTTTGATGACACGGGTGAGAAGATGCAGAGGTGTCGTGAGCCAGACTTTTACAAATGTTCCGTGTCAGGTAGAACCGTGGTGCACACGACTGTGTTTTCTGAGCTCAGGAGGCCTGGAGCCCATCTAATCTGAACCTAGTAGTCATGGTAATGTCGTCTCTGATGCGATGAGAATATAGAGCCTGAAATACGGTCCTATTTTAATGATTCATATTTTAATCGCGTACAAAAATAAGTCCCTAATCAACACTTTGTTTCTTCGGGTTTACTGTAATGTCTTCCTGAACTTTTCTTAATTTACACGGCCTCACACCCGCTGGGTTTTATCCTGTGGGTTTCAGCAATGCTTTATTTCGGTAGTACGCAGAAGAGAAAACGAACACACTGAAAAATGTGTTCCTGATGATTACTATTACTAAAAAAAATGGTCAGTAATTAGTGTATCCATTTTGGAAGAGGAGGCCAGGAAATATAAATTTAGTGTCTGTGAGGGTGTTCAACTTTGTTCGTTCAGAGAGGCAGGCTGATGTGGCGGGGAAGGCACGCACATGCAGATGCGGCCGCCTGGGCTTGCGTCCCAGCCCCTCTGCACCAGGTGACCTTGAGCAAGTCCCTGAACTTCCCTGTGAGATGCAAACAGCATCTGCCTTGGAAGTCTGCTGGGAGGGTTCGAGGAGGGAGCAGGTGAGGTACGTGTGTTCATGCTGGCCCCTCCTCGGGAGTGCCTCCCCGGGCTGCAGATGTCCCGCTGTGAGAAGGTTAAAGACTCTTCTGCTGGGAGGTGGTCAAAGCCAGGGCAGGTCACTTCTTTTTGTGTTTCCACTTCTCTATGTACATATAGAAAGTGAGGCAATAAAGCAGAATGGGGAAGAGTCTATGCTCTGGAGTCAGACTGGTGCCTTGGGCATGCTCTTCACTCTCTCTAGTTCTCAGTTTCCTGGTCTTTAAAATGGTCACGTTAATAACTGCCTCGTAGAATCAGTGTGAGGACTGGATGAGGCAATCCCTGTGAAAAGCACATCACGGCGACCAGCAAATAGTAATAACTCAGCAAACACTAGCTGGTTTTGTGACCACCACTGTCCTCACCACCATCATTATCGATATTATTAAAGTGGCACAGGGCAGACCTGTGGACCCTTGAGGCACTCTCACGGGGAGAACAAAGAAGGGGTGTGTGGGTCATGGTCATTGTTATGTTCTCCCTCCAGAAAAGAAAAAGGTTAAGGGAGGCCATTCACCCATATTGGCTTCTCCAACACCTCCCCCTGGCCCGGTGGGCAGCCCCACGGAAGGACTGGCAGGTTCTCTGCCCCAGACCTGCCCAGCCTTCTGTGCTGGCTCTCTTCTGTCTCTCATCCCACAGCTGGCAAAGGGAGCCAGGCAGAGAAGGTTCCTATCTGTGCAAAAGAAAGCAGGGGAGGGGTGAATCGAGTGGAACTCTGCCAGTTCCTTACCTAAACCATAAGCCCGTTATGAGAACCAGTAAGGTAACATTTGTAAGTGCCACCTGGGACGGCTGACTAATGGGTGCGAAAATTTAACTCTAAGACCATAGAGTACGGCCATAGATGGATCAGTCCATTCACAGACATGTTTCCTCAGCAACCAGGGGCTCAGTCGGGGAATGTGGCTGGCTTAGCACAAATGTATCACTACTACGGGGGAAAAACCAACTTACTGTGCATGCCCTGTGTATGCGTGGTTGGCAGTAACAGTGTGTGCCCGATAACAGCTTGCAATCTTAGAAAGGATTCTAGAGGTTACTTCGATCGACTCAAACTTGTGTTCAGTAGAAGTCCCCTGCCTCCCCTTCCCCTGCCAAGAAGTAGCTTTGGCTGAGCACTTCCAGTGATGGGCAGCTGGCCACTAACATAAGCAAACCATTTTTGGACAGCTCGAGTTGATAGGAAGTTCTTCTGTTGTTAAGTTGGAACCTGGCTTCCCCTGCAATCTCATGGACCTCGGTTCCTAGTTTTGGCTCTGGAACAACACAGAACATGTGTCTTGTCTACAACAGCTTTCCAAATAAATAAAGGCGGCCTCCCATCCTATCCCATCTCCCCTGCCTCCTATTCCCTTCGACACCCAGCCTGTTCTCTTGCTACACTCTTAAAATATTCACATACACAGAAGATCATATCTAAAAAGTAATACTAACAAAAAGATCTCTGGATTAAAAAAAAAGACATTTAAAAATAAGTTATACTTGGGGCACCTGGGTGGCTCAGTCGGTTAAGCGTCCGACTTTGGCTCAGGTCATGATCTCACAGTTTATGGGTTCGAGCCCCATGTTGGGCTCTGGGCTGACAGCCCAGATCCTGGAGCCTGCTTCAAATTCTGTGTCTCCCTCTCTCTCTGCCTGCCCCCCCCCATTTTGTCTGTCTCTTAAAAATAAATTAACATTAAAAAATTTTTTTAAAAATATATGTTATATTTATTTGCCTGCTGAAAATAAAGAGTGTGAGCCATAGCATTGCATATTTAACTTAGCTAATGACCACTGGCTTGAATTCAAAAGCACCTGTCAAAAAATTCTTGGCCCATTTAATTCGTGATAAATCTTCTCTGTCTCCCCAGAAAAGAAATACCCAGTACCGACTGTAAAAGGTGCTGTTATCGTACTAAACAATGGAACCAAGGCTATTGTTTAAGGGGCAGTAGCTCTGGTTGGTTTCTCTATGTATCTTCGTGCATACATACATAGTTCATGGACGCACATTTACGTGCAAAGTAGAGTTGCCAGGAAGCTAGTTGAGCTTCAAGGCTTTTACCTGCATAGGCTCCCGGGAGGAGCCCTAGACCTACTTGTGTCCCCCAGATTATAAGCTTCAGGCCCCATAAGACCTAGATGTACTCCTGGGTACATGCACACATGTGACGCGTGCTGTACTTGTATGCACACACACACACAGCACATATGCACACACACGTATACAGCACAGAAACCCACACGCTCCACATACATATAATTTTGCATCGGTGGTCTTGATGGTGAAAAGCCAGGCATCTACTTTGAGAATAAATTCTTTTTTAGTACTTAGTGTTTATAATATTTATAAATAGTATTTATTTATACAGGATTAGTATAAAGTATGCAGCATGCAGTATATATACAGTAATAGTATTTATAAATACAATTTATACTGAATTGTATTTAGTACAGTACAAATTTTATATGTAATTTGTTTCAAACGGGTAAGTAGAGAGAGTAAACAAACCTGCTACAAGTTGCCTGCTCAACGTAACTCGTGTCTGAAGGCTGAGAACATACAAATGCTATTTGGGGGGCTAAAGTCATCTCTGTTTCCTTCCTATTAGAGGGAAGAGCTTGGGCTCTGGATCAAAGAAGTCCCAAGTTCAAACCCTGGTTCCTCTACTAGTCAGCTGCATGCCCCCGGGGAAATATCTTTTCTCAGTGAGGCTTAACTCATGGCTTATTTAACCTTCTTTTGTCTCAAGTGAGAACAATGCCACAGACTTGGCTGGGCTGCTAGGAAGACAGGTGAGATGATGTGGACAGGCAGCAGCCCTGTGTCTGCGATAATGTGGGCCCAAGAGGTGGCACCCCTTGTGACTGTGAGAATTAGTAACACACGTGTCTCAAAAAATCTGGAAACTATTTGCTTTGCTTCAACAGTTGTGTATTTAAAGTGCATATACAATGCATGAAGTCACATTTGTATATGTCGAGTATGTTTTCTTCCAGTTGACATCATGTCACATAGACATTTCTAGTTCAGTCTCTCTCTCTAGTTCACAGTTGTATCTTCAGCCTCTTTCTATGGGATTCTTCCTTTAGCATTTGAGCAGTGTCAAGTTTTCCTGTTTTCTACACACACGCATGCGCACGCACACACCCGTAGTGCTCATCTTCCCCTCCAACTACTGCTGTTTTTCTGGTTGCATCACAGCCAAGCTTGTCTGAGGGACTGACCAGCTCTGCTATCTCCACAACTCTCCCCTTCGACTGCTGACCTCATCAGGGGAGGATGGTCGGTACCTGGGGACTCTGACTTTCAGCAACATTCAGCAGCAGCACTCACTACCTGCCTCCTTCTAGAACATTCCATGGCTTCAGACGTTCCCCTCCTGGATTTTTTTCCTACCTCTCTGCGCTTCCTCCTCCAACCCTGCACTATTAAGTCTCCCTAGGCTCACACGAGTCTTTCTCCCCAGTAATCTCATCTCCTCCCGTGGCCTCAATCAGCCTGTCTATGCTAAATCTACTCCAGCCAGGAATTTCTTCTTAACTCCAGAACCTTCCGCTATCTCCTAGATACTTCCTCTTGCGTGACATACGGACACCACACGCTTAATGTGTCCAGGGTAAGTCTTTACGACCCACATGGTGTTTCCTAGTCCAGCGAATGCCCAGTTGATCAGGCCAGAAACCTGGGAGTCATGCTTAATTAACTCCTCTCCTTCTCTCATCTAGCATCAGTCACCAAGACTTTCAGACTCTACCTTCTCAATAGCCCTGGCATCATCCCCTGCTGGTTCTGTCCTACTTCAAGTTACCACCTTTGCTCCTGGATGCCAGCCAAGCCAACCACCCCACATCCATTCTTCACACTTTGTACCTTTGCACGCATCCCAGTCTCTGCTTAAAATGCAGAATGGCTTCTACCTGTCTTTAAAACAACCTTTAGAACCACGAACATGATCTGCAAGGCCCTATAATCTACTGAAGAAATAATAAGTGACTCAATGAATAGTCGTAGAGTCACAGTACATTCCTTTATATTTACATTCTCCAAGTTTATGTAGCAAGTCCCATACTGTGGGTGGCTTGGGCATTTCCACGTTTTATAAACAGGATTGCTAAGGGTATCTTTTCTTTCCCCCCACTGGACTGCATCCTTGGGATATTTTCTTTCTTTTCTTTTTTTTTGAGAAGAGAGAAAGAGAGAGAGAGTGTGTGAGTAGGGAAAGGGCAGAGAGAGAGAGACAGAGAGGGAGACGCAGAATCCGAAGCAGGCTCCAGGCTCTGAGCTGTCAGCACAGAGCCCGACACAGGCCTCAAACTCAAAATCGTGAGATCATGACCCAAGTCGAAGTCTGATGACGCCCAACTGACTAAGGAGCCCCTGGGATATTTTCTCAAAATAGTATCATCAGTAAAAGGGTTTTGATCACTCTTTTTCCCCCCACTTTTTATTTAAATCCAAGTCAGTTAACATATCGTATAATAATGATTTCAGGAATAGAACTTGGTGATTCATCACTTACATTATAACATCCAGTGCTCATCCCAAAAAGTACCCTCCTTAATGCCCATCCCCCCCCTCCACCCAATACCCCATCAGTAACCCTCAGTTTGTTCTCTGTATTTAAGAGTCTTTTGGGGCACCTGGGTGGCTCAGTCAGTTAAGAGTCCGACTTTGGCTCAGGTCATGATCTTGTGGTTCATGAGTCTGAGCCCAGCATAGGGCTCTGTGCTGACAGCTCAGAGCCTGGAGCCTGCTTCAGATTCTGTCTCCCTCGCTCTCTGCCCCTCCCCTGCTCATGATCTGTCTCTCTCAAAAATAAAAATAAACATTAAAAAAAAAGTCTCTTATGGTTTGCCTCCCTCTCTGTTTTTATCTTATTTTTTTCTTCCCTTCTCTTATGTTCATCTGTTTTGTTTCTTAAATTCCACAGATGAGTGAAATCATATGATATTTGTCTTCCTCTGACTGACTTATTTTGAGTTTTGATCACTCTTAAAGTTCTTAGACACTACTTGTTCTCCAGAAGGCTGGGACCCTTGCACGATGTCATCTACTGTGCTACCCACAGCCCGTCCCCCCGGGGCTTTGCATCACTTAACTTCTCAAGTTCGGTAGATTTAAAGCAGAATTTTAACATTCTTAAAATGTGCACTTTTCAGGGGATGATTTACTATGTACATATCCTCATGTGAAGATTATCTGAAGTAACACATTCTTAAATTTGCAAACTGTTCTCTTTTCTCTTTCTCTTCTGTTTTTATTCAGAGATTTTGGTTTCCTTTTGACCAATTCTTAAAACACAAAGGGGGCAAGGCTGGGAGGGATGCTTTTCAGATTTGTCATCAAATTCTCTCTGCTGGGTCCTCTCGGCCTCCAGTAGATGTTCAGGATGAAGTCCACGGCCTCAGTTCGTTCAGTCTCGGTGTGTGTTCAGCAGGGAGAACGCCAAGGCTGGTGCTGGTCTATTGAGGTCCCACTGGAGGCCACGATAGGCCCCTCCCATCAGGGCACAGCTTTGCTTTTGAACTCTGTTCGACCTTATTTTCTGAAAATTCCATTCAATCCATTTTTGTAGGCTGATTAAAGTACAGGCCTTTGTATTTAGTACAGAGTGATTTCTGTAACCATAACCATAAGCTAGTCTTTTACTTAGGAACCAATATTTGAGAGTTAGCTTGGTATCTGTGTCTCAAGACACAGAGATCCCGAGAAAAAGGGTGCAGGTTGTGGGAAAACGTGAACACTGCATTTAAGGCAAGAATAAATCAGTTAGAAAAGAGATATAGTGAGACAACTGCCTTTAGCGGATGCAGAACACAGAGGGGTATTACAGATAAACCAAAAACTAAGCATGTGAGAAAATACGAATATTGTAAAATGAGTAGGTGCTTTGTTACAGGACGTGTGGTCTGTTTTACAGGTGATAATGCCATGCTGTCTGGCACAGGGATCGGTCATCACTACCACTTTACAAATGGGACAAGGGAAGAGCTAAGAAATTAAAAGACTTTTCTGTAACTGGCTTCTTAACCATTTCTCTGATGTGTAGATGCTTTTTTTCCCCTGCTCTGTTCACAGACACAAGGAGTATAGCCAACTCTCGGTGTCTCAGTCAAGGGTCACGCTTCCTGCAACTCCCACACTTCGGGACCATAATTCCCCTCCGTGACCAATACCCTCAGTTTCTGCAACTTGATTCTAAAATAGCCAGCTGACCCAACCATTCAACCCAGCAAATGCACCTACGGTTGCTTAACAGAAATGAATAAGCAAGTCGGTCCGAGGAGGAACGTTATGAAGATACAGATCAGTATTTTTCGTTTAACCTTGAAAGGGAATTTTACTATATTTGGAGGTCACAAGCGAAGCGTATTTCCCCAAACAAAGGTTCTGGTGCGTTGGAGAGGGAAGAAATAATTTGCCACATCACATTCTGGTACACTGGAAGACTAATTTGCTTTGTAAATCCACCATACGTTTTTTGCTGAATTGAATTGAAGGAGCTTTGAAAAGATGCTTATTTTCCATTTTTTAGCATCAGTAGAGAGTCTAACATGAATTGAACTGAAAATATCTTGTGGCTTTTGTGGCTGTTGTTCTTATAAATAATGTGTACGTAAATCTATTCCATCTTGATGTCTAACGGTGGATAACTCTAAAAGAGTTAATATCAATGTTAACTTCTCTGTTCCTTATTCTCAAGTCTCAAAGAGGTCAAATAGTCAAATATCCCTTTGAATTTAAATCATCCCAGACCATTTAAGGCAGTTACTATCTAGTAGCTCAAAGAGTAGGTAAGATTATCCCGTACAGGTAAAATTTTTATAAAGTTAAGATTCCTCTGCATTTTTTCCTTAGTTTTGCAAATGTTATAAATTCACATCTTGTGTCCCCTACCTGGGAGAATATTCCAAAGAAAATATCCCATGTATCTTCAGCCTTACCATCTTCTGTTTGGAGATAATATGTTATTTAAAGCACATTCTAAATGTTCCCCGCTTTATTCTAGAGGTTGAACATGGAGAACTCTTGTCCTGGAAATGGACAAGACAGGTGTAGTTTGTGAAACGGGTCAAAGAATGTAGAGTTCAGAGAGGCTACCATATTTGGACCTACGATATATTAATATTTCAGGTCATTAAAATTCATTGGACACTGTTCCCTCCTCTCTACATTTGAAATGGGTTGTGTTGGGGAATGTTATGTCCATATACAGACCGCATAATTCTGGGTGGGGCCAGGCAGGAAATAAGGTTGGGAGGAAGCTATAAACATCCAATTCACGGTGACGGGGCAACCAGATACTTTTGCTTATTCCAGCGGCTCCATGACTAGTGAGAAGCTGCTGCTGATTCATCTGAGGCAGCAAAAAACATTCAAAGAAAGACAGAAAAAAACTGACCGAAGTATCAGTTTTACAAGACATATAGGTTGAAGGGGATCAAAGTATTTATTCATTGCCTGTAGGGTAGGAGATTGTACTATGTCATAGAAGCTTAATATTGTTTCCTGGTTGAGGTTGGGCCTAACTGTTAAGAGCCGAAGGGGGCTTTGGATCCATATGGTAGAAATCCCATTTTACGGATGAGGAAAATAGGGGCCAAAGAAGTACTGTGACCTGCGGATGAGCCACGTATAGAACGTGGGCCTCCAGACATCTACTATATCAAACGCTAAACCAGAAAGCCCATGTCAGAAGAAGCAGTGGCAAATGCTACATGGGAACACTGAAGAAGATTTTCTATTTACACCTTGTCCCTACCCGAGGAGAATCCGAGTAGGTAGATCATGCCTCACTACCCTGCTACGCGGCCACTCCACGCGAACGTCTCCTGAACTCTTTCGCAGCTCGTTTCCAAACCCTCTGACAATATCCCTCTTTTTGTGGTCAGTTTTCTTGCAGCCCCTCCTGGCAGGTATCACCTTGAAATTCTGTCCACGGCTTTCTGGTCGATGCCTTAATTAAATTACCTGCAGTATATATTTCTCTTTACCCCCAGCTCAACACAATAGGGGTAATGCTCACGTCTACTATTCCCAGCTCTGGCCTGGCTCCAGTCTCAGATTTCCAGCAGCAGAACAGGATGAATCTTTTTGGATACCGTGGCATTGCTGGGCCAAAATGAATCTTACTGCTTCCTGCAGATGAGCCCCTCTTGTTAGCTAACCATTCTGTGCCTGAAGTACTGTTATTTTATTCTCATCGATCTAGTTCTGGATTTCAATGTCTCCAATTAGGACTGTAGCTATAGCATCCTAACTGGTTTTCCTGTTTTTAGTGACCAAATGAGTCTACCCTATGCACTGACAGCCAAGGTCTGCTCCAAAGGGAGGGCTCCAATTCTGTTATTGATCAAAACTCGTCAGTGGTTTCCCACGCCCTGCCAAATAAAATCCGAGCTTCTTAACGCGGGCTTTAAGGGACTCATGTGTTGGGTCATCATTCGATCAATATTGAGTGCCAACTGGATGGTGCAGACAGGCCAGCTTGACAAGACACAACCCTTACCCAAATGAACTCCCTCCTCTAGTAGAGGGATGCAGAACAGAAAGCAATCCTATAAAACATGGTGTGTGTGTGTGTGTGTGTGTGTGTGTGTGTGTGTGTGTGTGTGTCAGGAGCCATGACAGAATTAGGGTATGCTCTGCGACATAAGAGGAACAGCACCTAGCCCAGACTGAGGTGGGAAGAGGTGGAGGAAAAGGAAGGCAGGCAGGGCACAATCAGGGAAGCAGGGATGTGAAGCAGGGAAAGCTTTCCCGGAGAAGGTCAGCAGAACTTCTAATAGGAAAAGGCATTCGGCCAAGTGGGGAAGGGGTGATGAGTGACGATGAACACTGTTTCAGGCAGGATGGAATCTGTGTGGCCTTATGTCTGAACCCCATCAGCACATGAACTGGCCTACAGCTCCTCCTTAACACCTTTCCTTACCTCTACCTTAGGTTCCTTTCCAAGCTTTCAAAGTCCCGGCTCCATTACCATACCCTTGAGCTGCATTTGACAATCCAGCCAGAAATTGCCTCTGCGATGCCTGAACCTCCTTAGCCCGCACTTCTGTAACTCTAGCATGGAGGTGCTCAGAGAATACGCATGGAATGAATTTCTACTGCCACCTGCCTGGGGTCTAAGCACCTCAGGCCCAGCGAGTGCACTGGCTTTATCCGGTCTCCTACCTCCCGCCTCTTCCATTCATCAGATGGGCTACTTCACGTCATCCAGATACATTAAGATAGTGCTGCCCCAGTTACCTGGAATGTTCTTCTCTCCCCACCTTCTCCGTTCTATCCATCCTTCGTGTTCCAAATCAACTCCCTTCCTTCTCTCCTAAGCCCCATCCTGCTCTGCCCTTTCCTTTCTCCAGCTTCCTTTTGCCTCTAGGTTCAATGCAATCCTATCCAGCAGGACAGTGGGAGCCTGTCTATATTCCACATGGCCCACTCTGGCAAAGACCTGACAAAATGGCAGGGGACTACTGGTAGGCTTTTGCCTATCCTGGCTTCCAGTTTTGAGCAGAGAGAACCCACTTTCTAAGTAAAGCGGAGAGAGACCTCTAGGGAGAAAAAGAAATCAGCAACGAAAAGGAGTACCTGAGATATGATGGTTGGGGGGGATTTACAGACTCAGGGAGTCTTAGCCCCGGCTAAGGGCTAAGTCAAATCCAGTCAAAACATATCACTGTGTTTTCCCTCGTTTGCCTGACACGAGTGGTTTTTCTGGAACACACTAAAGAGTTAAAAGTTCTTTTCCTCCAGAGAGGTAGCTTTGCTCCTTTGAGTATACCTTTGAGGTTCCACTGGAACAGAAAAGGTAAGTATTTTTGCATTAAAAGGGACTATTTAGGGGTGTCTGGGTGGCTCAGTCGATTGGGCATCCGGCCTCCGCTCCGGTCATGATCTCGTGGTCCGTGGGTTCAAGCCCTGCGTTGGGTTCTGTGCTGACAGCTCAGAGCCTGGAGCCTGCTTCAGATTCTGTGTCCCCCACCCCCCTCCCCTGCTCATGCTCCGTCTCTCTCTCTCTCAAAAATAAATAAATATTAAGAAAAAGGGGACTATTTAGTTTCCTTTTAGGCTAGCTTTATTTATTTATATAGTTGTTTTAGTTTTCTTACCCTGAGACTACAGAAAGAATCAATGATTTGAGACAAAACGTTTCAGGTATGGCTGGGTCCATTCCTTTACAAAACGTTAAAAATGATCTGTTTTTCAGAGATGTGAACTTTCGAGTTTCAATAACTTCTATACTTCTCAGGGAAACTTCCCTTTATCATTTCCTCATATAAACGGTTTGCAGCGATTGGGAAAAGCGGGGGAGATACTGTTCTATATCCTTACCTCACGCCCTGTGATGGGGATGTTTCCTCACGACAGTTAGTTTACTAACTTCTGGCAGGCCTCCAGGAGTAAGTAAGGGTTAACTATGGAGTAAATAAGGGAACTATGCCAAGACCTTACACAGGATCTCTGCCCTTTGTCAAGACAAAGAGAGTCTCCACCAGACAAGGTATATCAAAGTTGGCCACAAAGAGGCTTGAGACAAGGAGCGCCTGTTGGTACCTGAATAACTAGCCCCTCAAAAGGCAAAAGTTCCCCATTTCACATACGGGGTTCCCAAATAACTATCTCCTAAGTATCCATAAAGTTTAAGAAGTGAAATTAGAAAGTTCATTTGAAGTCTTACACCTATGTCAGAAATACATTTTGTAGGTACAAACGCTCTTTGGTGAATCAAATCTTCCTATGCGGTCTTCGGAGCCCTTATGTTGACAAAACTGCCCGGTTAGAGGAGCCTGGGAAATCTTCCACTTGCCCTTTTCAGGATTTCTATAAGCTACAGGATGCCATACTTCAAAAAATTCAGTACTCTTGGGGCACCAGGGTGGCTCAGTCGGTTAAGCGTCCGACTCTCGATTTCAAGCTCAGGTCACGATCTCACAGTTTGTGGGTTCGAGCCCCGCATCGGGCTCTGAGCTGACAGTGCAGAGCCCACTTGAGATTCTCTCTCTCTGCCCCTCCCTTGCTTGCGCTCGCGCGCACTCTCTCTCTGTCCCTCTCTCAAGATAAAGAAATAAGCTTAAAAAAGAAAAATCAGTACTTCCAAAGGAAATCACCCAAAGCCCTTTATTTCTACACTTGCCGTGGCTCCTAGGACCTCCACCTCTTCCCATCCTTATCTTCTGTTTCCCTCACGTCTTCTTCCCTTTCTACTCCATCTACCTGAGCAAGGGCTCACGCCCCTTCTTCCTGTGTCTTTGGTTTTAACTGAGCAGTTCACCACCTACACTCACTCTCAAGCATCACTTTCAAAAGTTTCCAGAATCAGGAGCAAGGCAGAGTCAAAGGGCCGGAATGCATTTTCTCCTTGATTTGGTGGCACAACTAGACCCCTTAAGCTCCTTAAGGACCCTGTGGGTCCTTCTCCCGACCTTCAAAGTTTCCCCTCGATCTGGAAATTCTTCCTCTTTTCCCCTCCAGTGGACTTAGTCAGCAAAATCTTTCCTCTATGAAGCTAGGTCACGGTCTTTGTGCTCACGGTGACCTACCGTGGGGATTTCTTGGGCGTGATGGGTGGTGGCAAAGACCAAGCAATGACTAACAGATTTTCCAAGCCGAACACGTGTCAGGAGTCCAGACTCTCACCTGAATGAGGAGATCGATAGCGAAAGTCCTCTTTGGTCAGCAGCAGGAGCGCTTTGCCGTTCATTTCAAACGTGTTGCTGTCAATTGGCCTTAAAGAAAATTCGTTTTCAGCCCACTTGAGCCACTGGGCTACGTCATCCCTGCTCCAGTAAATTGGCTGCAAGCCTGTTGGAGACAGAGCGAGGCAGAAAGAGAGAGAGAGAGAGGGAGGAAAAAAAAAAAAGGTCTTGTCAGTTAGACAGTTGGAATAAAGGAAAAGCTTTCTGAATGGTTAATAAAATGGAGTCTCCAGGTCTGAAGAGCTCTTATGTTCAACTCTGAATCCCAAGGCAAAGCTCAAGATTTGTAAGTGCCCAAGTGTGGTATCGGATGAACTATTTATTCAGAGGCAACATGAGAAGAACGATCCTTTTTTAGTCTTTGATGGACCCTAGGCCTTGCTGGCCTGCCCTTCCCTGCCCAGGTCCAGGGGCTGCCTTGATTCAGGTATGCCCCAAAGCTGAAGCTCCACGGTGGCCTGAAACACCCAAGGAACTCAGAGTCATGACAAATGCCAATGAGCTTCGGAGGGGACCTTAGAATTAGAGCTGATCTGATTGCCACCCAGTGTCCTTTTGTTTTTTTTATTAAAAAAAAATTTTTTTTAACGTTTATTTATTTTTGAGAGAGAGAGAGACAGAGCGTGAGCCAGGGAGGGGCAGAGAGAGGGAGACACAGAATCGGAAACAGGCTCCAGGCTCTGAGCTGTCAGCCCAGAGCCCGAGGCGGGGCTCGAACTCACGGACCGCGAGATCATGACCTGAGCCTAAGTCGGACGCTTAACCGACCGAGCCACCCAGGCGCCCCCTCAGTGTCCTTTTGAAGTGAGAACGTTCCAGAGTCGGGCCTGACCTTTGAGAGCTGCCAAATAATAAAGTGTTCCCTGAAATTTCTTCCAGGAAGAGCAATTCACTCAGCCTCTGGGAAACTATCAGGCTAGCCTCTGGGAATGAGAGGGCAAAGCAAGGATAAAAGGTCTTTTGCCTTTTTATTCTACTTTTTGATGTTAGAACTTTCTGCCGGGGGTGGTATTGGGCTCTGAGTGGGACCAGAAGTGGGCCAAAGGGAGGGCTGTAGCTTAGGTGGAGAGGAGAACTCAGGCTGGGCTTTTCTGGAAGTCTGACTGTGAATCTATATTTTTATTTTATTTTGCTGTTGTGGGACATCTTTGGCATATCATTCAAGTGGTTTAGAACAGTGGTTCTCAAAGTGTGATCTGGGGACCCCTCAGGGTTCCCAAGTACTTTTCAGAGTGTCAATGAAGTCAAACCTCTTTTCATAGCAATATTAAGAGGTTATCTACTATTTCAGCCTCATTCGTTCATGAGTATACAGTGGGATTTTCTAGAAGCTACACAACGTGTGATATTGCAGCAGGCGTGAGAATCCAGCCATCTTCTATGAAGCCAGACATTAGAGACTTGCAAAAATGTAAGACAATGCCACTTCTCTCACTACTTTCTGGAAGATATATTCATAAATATATATTTATGCTAACATCAGCTTAGCTTATTACTTTTCAGTAAGTTAAGTGTTTTTGAAATTCTCAGTTTTAGTTTCCAATATGGTAAATATAGACAGGATCCACATGAGCGAAGCTCTTTGGGGTCTTCAATAATTCTTAACAACTGAAAGCAGTCCTGAGACCAAAATGAGAACTGAGGGGTTGGAAGGAGCTACGTGCCCAACAGAGCTTCATTCTCCAAAACTGCACCGTGTGAATTAATGGTTCAAATACAATGGAGTCAGGGTTTGCCAAGAAGAGCTTCAGTCTCTCCAGGAAGTTACTTAAACTTCCTAAGGAGACTCCATGAGTGTGCTCGAAAAGGGCCCTTCAGTTTGATCCTGGAAAGAGTCACCTTTTCATCCTTCAATCAAGCATAACAAAGAACTGTCTGGTCTACTTGTGTATGCTGTTTCTCCTTCCTCGTGGATCAGGGAAGGAATAGCTCAGTTCCCTTGGAGAAGGTCCAGAGCCTCTGGGCATGACTATTGGCTCCGTCTTCCAGGTGGCTCCTTTGCAAAGTCTAGTTCTGAAGAATGGTAGCTGGCTTCCTTGAACTCTGGGGAAGTCCTTTCTCAAGCAGTCTCTCGTGTAGGACACCAAGAAAGAAGTACGGGCACTGGCAGAATTAGAGATGGGCGTCCAAGAGCTTTTTTCCCCTTGGGTTTTAAGTTTTACAATTTTACGTGGCAAAAGGAAGTGGCATCATGAAATCATAATGTGTAGTATGGGGCGCCTGGGTGGCTCAGTCGGTGAAGAGTCCAACTTCGGCCCAGGTCATGATCTCCCGGCTGGTGGGTTCGAGCTCCGCGTTGGGCTCTGCGCTGACAGCTCAGAGCCTGGAGCCTGCTTCCGATTCTGCGTCTCCCTCTCTTGCTCTGCCCCTCCCCTGTTCATGCTGTCTCTCTCTCAAGAATAAATAATAAAAAAAAAATAAAAAAAAATAATGTATAGTATGCTACTGCTCTATGATCCTGAGAATAAAACACAGCCACTAAAGAATTTAAGGTTTTGTTTTTGGCTCTTAACTCTACCCAGAAGTAATGCCTATCAAAAACAGTCCTTGGATACAGAAGGTGCCCCCCCCTCCCGTCTTTCCAACGACCTTGACAAAACACATATCTGGAATCACAGTGAAATGGCAGTGGGCGTGAGGACGGCTTAGCAAAATCTCAACTTTTGAACCGGTAAAAAAACCTTAATGTTTACTTCCTATCGTCAGCGGTGTCGCCTTTGAACAGAAACAGCACAGCGATCAGTCATCTGTTATTGGGAATTTTTCCCCTTCCTCTCTTTCACAGGAGCAGCACGGGCACAGCCAGGCCCGGCGGGGGGCGGGGGGGTGCAAATAGGGGGCTCCAGTCAAGCTTGGCCTAGGAAAGAGCCTGGCGGTAGATGGGCCACGGAGCAGAAGACAGTCAGAAACAGGAAAAACGATGCGGTAGCTTATTGGAAGTGCGCGCGCCAAGGCAAATACAGAACCGAATCCCACTGGGGAGGGGAAATGAGAGTGAAATGCTGAAGTGTCTGCAGAGGAGTCACTGAACCGGAGGGAGGTGGGGGGAATGGGGGTGGGGGGACACAAGTAGTAATTTGAGGTTCTTTATATTCTATGGAAGAAAATACTCATGAGTAATCTTTTCCCTAAATACAAGAGGAGTCACACACTCCAACCAGCCCTTCTGGTGAAAGGCAACAGTTTCTCTTTTCACTTCCCATTAATCTCTCCCACAGCCCCGGTCCCCCGAAGCAAGCACAGTTACCGCGGAAACCCCCTCGTGGGGAACCGGCATGAAGGCCCTGGGCTGTGTGCAAAAGGGACCCATCAGGTCACTGTCAGTCCAGGGAATACCAGGCGATCCTAGCAGTTTTACAGAAGTGACCCTGACAGACCCAGCTACCTGCTTGAGGCCCCCGAGGAAACCGGTCAGGGTGTAAGGACAAGGTGGACACGTAGACCAAGCTGGAGAGAGGCTTGATAAACTTCGGTGTTCAAAGTCAAGTCCTACTGCTTTTTCTTTTTTCATTCTCTAGAGTAACTGGGAAAAAAGAAGCCCCCTTTCCTCCAACCTAACAGCCCTACGGCGGTTACAGCCCTACGAGTTACAGTGTCTAAATGGAATAGAGCCTTGGACCCAGAGGCAACTCTGTCTAATCAGGACCATTTAATTTACTTAACAGTCATCTATTAGGCACGTCTATCATCTCGCACTATTGTAAGCACTTTGTAAATATTAGCTCATTTAATTGCATGCTCACAGCAAAACCATGACATAGGGGTTCAGATCGGGGAACTCGGGCTCAGTGCACTTAAGGGATGTGCCCAAGGTCCTACGGCCATGGAAACAAGAGGGGCCGAGAGGGGCAGATTTGAACCCAGGCAGTCTGGCTTCAGGGTGTGTGTTCTTATCCATCACAGTACACTTACGCATGCAGTTCCCACCCAGAGTCAGAATTCGGATTGATTTTCAGCGTCTATTAGGGATGCAGAAAAGACTGGGTGAATTGAATCCTCCCCATCCAAGACTTTGATCCTTGGAGGCTTTCTCAAGTTATCAACAGACTAAAAATAGAGCCAAAAAATCTGTATATCCTTGGAGAAGTAGATTTATAAATGGGAAGAGGAGGGAGGTGTAGGTGGCGCTCCGCTTTGAACACATCCAGGAATAAAGTGCCGCCCTCGCTGGCTACTTGCCCGCGGGCACTCAATGCTCATAGGCACTGGTCTTGAGACGTCATGTGGCTCACAGCTGCTAATGTAACAGAAGCCGTATGGGCGAGATGAGGGAGAACGTATAACGCAGAACCGGCCTCACAGTTATCTCTTGCAACTTTTTTTTTTTTTTTTTTTTTTAAATTTTTTTTTTCAACGTTTTTTATTTATTTTTGGGACAGAGAGAGACAGAGCATGAACGGGGGAGGGGCAGAGAGAGAGGGAGACACAGAATCGGAAACAGGCTCCAGGCTCCGAGCCATCAGCCCAGAGCCTGACGCGGGGCTCGAACTCACGGGCCGCGAGATCGTGACCTGGCTGAAGTCGGACGCTTAACCGACTGCGCCACCCAGGCGCCCCTCTCTTGCAACTTTAACTCAACAAAATCGAATAATATAGCAGTTAATGATGAGTGAAAGGAAGAGAGACCATTTTTCTGCGCCTATGTTCTACTATTCCCCATGCACATAATAAGCCTACCAAGACCTGCATTAAAAAAAAAAAGTTGGATTTATTTTTGAGAGAGAGAGTGTGAGCAGGGAAGGGGCAGGGAGAGAGGGGGACAGAGGATCCAAAGAGGGCTCTACGCTGACAGCAGCGAGCCTGATGCGGGGCTCGAACTCACAAACTGTGAGATGATGACCTGAGCAAAGTCGGACGCTCAACTGACTGAGCCACCCAGGCGCCCCAAGACCTGCCATTTTTAAAAAATTTTTTTTTTAATGTTTATTTATTTTTGAGACAGAGAGAGACAGAACATGAATGGGGGAGGGGCAGAGAGAGAGGGAGACACAGAATCGGAAGCAGGCTGCAGGCTCTGAGCCATCAGCCCAGAGCCCGACGCGGGGCTCGAACTCACGAACCGTGAGATCATGACCTGAGCTGAAGTCGGACGCTCAACCGACTGAGCCACCCAGGCGCCCCAAGACCTGCCATTTTTTTTTTTTTAATTTTTTTTAACGTTTATTTATTTTTGAGACAGAGAGAGACAGAGCATGAACGGGGGAGGGTCACAGAGAGAGTGAGACACAGAATCTGAAACAGGCTCCAGGCTCTGAGTGGTCAGCACAGAGCCTGACGCGGGGCTCGAACCCACGGACCGTGAGATCATGACCTGAGCCGAAGTCGGACGCTTAACCGACCAAGCCACCCAGGCGCCCCAAGACCTGCCATTTTTAACGTCAATTCACTTCAGAGTATATTTGAGAAGCATTTTATACAGAAGAGATGAACCGCTATTATTAAGAAAATTCCTAAGCATTCCACTGCAGTTTTTTTTCCCCAAGTGGGTCAAGTGAAGTTCTTGGTGTCGTACCCTTCAACGCCCTGAATTTCCTTCTAATATTTCTTCAAGTCCACGTTCAAGGGGGCAGCGACTTTCACCAGCACATTGTTAAGCCTCATTTCAAGGTCTCTCAGCTAATGTTTAAATGAACGATGAAAAGTGGGCTAGGAGTCAGGAGCCCGGATTTTACCACCAGAACTGCCATTAGCTAACAGGTGATTTGGGGCATTTTCTCCCGGGCTCGACAACTTCATTCTGTAAAATGAGGCACCTAGACGATGGGGTCTCTATTCCTTTCCGGGTTGCACACTGGGAACATAGTCCCGCTTCATCTGAATCCTAAAAACCCAATCATATAAACAGCCAGGACCTTTTTACCACCAAACTACCGCCTGCTCACAACGATGACCCCAAGATTTTGTAACTTCCTGAATGACCTTCTGGGTCTTGGAAAACAGATTACATTATTTTAAATAGAGGGCAGTGCCTAAGAGTGTTTTATCATATTCCAATTCTTGGAAAAGCTATAAGCCGGCCAAGGCAATAATACACATAACATTCTGACAAGGTGCTTTCACATGTATGACCTCATGTAATTCTCACAAAAGCTCTGTGAAATCCGTCTTGCTCCCATTTCAGTTTTAACAGATGAGGAGGAGAACAGGGGGCTCGGAGTCAGGAGATGATTGTACCGGCTCGAACAATACTCAGTTCAGGCTCTGGTGCTACAAAATACAGTCATCAAAAACATCCTTTGTCCCAACCTTGCCGTGTACACGGGATTTTGATACAGACGCTATGGCTTATGGGATAGACTGGTAAAAGAGAAGACGACACCCCAGAGATGATCTAGTCCAACTCCCACCCATCTCACTCACGGGGAAACTGAAGCTGGGAAAAGTTAAGAGGCTGCACCGCGAGCGAGCCGCCCCACGTTCCCTGCTTCCAGCATCTCATGCTGTGTCGTAACTCGATTCAGTGACACAGAACAATTCTATAAACCCCTGACATGAATGAGGAAAATGATCACTTCCTTGCTTAGTCATCCTGACTTCAGATTAAACGTCCTTAATTGGTCCAAACGTAATTTCTCAATTGCAGTTTTTAGACCCTCCCCAACCCACCTGCCTCCTCCAGAGATCATATTTAGCTCCCATGCCTAAACATCATACCAGGAGCAGGGCCAGAACTTTCTTCCTCTGGACAATAGACTTCTATTGTTCATAGTCGCTAAGTTATTGGGCATTTAGACTGAATATTTTCTGCAAAGATTCTTATTCTCATTTTATAGACGAGCAAAAAATGTAGCACGCATAATGGGACATGGTGGCACTTGGATCCAAACCCAGGTGGTCTGGTTCCACAGTTCCCAACTCTGTTTTTTTATTTCAGTTTTATTCATTTATCTTGAGGGAGAGAGAAAACACGAGTGGAGGAGGGGCAGAGAGAAGAGAGAGAATCCCAAGCAGGCTCCGCACTGTCAGCACAAAGCCTGATGCGAGGCTCGAACCCAGGAACCCATGAGATCATGACCTGAGCCGAACTCAGACGCTCAAGTGGCTGAGCCACCGGGCGCCCCCAACAGTCCCAACTCTTAAAACCCTGCCATACTGCTTCTCGAGAACCTCATAATGACAGCAAATACTTACAAGAACTTACTGTGTCCCAGGTACTGTCCCCAGTGCTCTCTGTACAGAACTCATATAATCCCCACAACAATACTGTATGACAGAAACCATCACCATCCCTCCTTAGAGAAGAAAACTGGAGCACAGGGAAGTTAAGTGACCCGGCCAAAGTCACACAGCTAGGATAACGGACAAGCCAGGCGGCTTGGCCCAAAGTCTGTATTATTAACCACCTATACGTCTCTGTCTAGGCTTATCTGGTGTTTTGGCAGAACATCAAATTAAATTCGTGACCGAAAAAAGAGAGGGAGAAGGGCGTCAATGGCCATATGAATCGTCACAGTGGATACGCACGCAGGCACCGAGCGCCAGCACTGAAACTATTCCCCAGCTGTGTGACCTCAGGCAAGTTACTCGACCTCTCTGTGTCTCACTTGACTCAAATGAAAAAAAGGGGACAGTCTGCAAGCTGTGAGTAAGTACCAGTGGATCACAGACGATGTGCTTATCAAATGTGAAGATGCCATAAAGCTAGTATACAGTAAGATTATGTAAGTGGTAACAATAAAACACGCAGAGGACAGTATGTGGAACATAGCAAGCATTTAATAAGTATTAGCTACTGTTACTATGGTTACCATTTTCAGTTGCCCTACCCTGCACACACAGAGCTGGTGTTTGGAACCCAACTGGAGGAATGTACTTGAATCAATATTAGATTTCATCTTGTTATTTTTTTTGCCATCATTCCCAGCCTGCTGCAGTCTTTCCGGATTTGGTTCTATTTCTAGTAACAACCACGCTTTACAGCTTCATGTCTTCTGTGGCTTTGATAAGCATCTGTCACCGCAACAGGCTCCTGACAAAATGCGGATTAGGTGAGGGCTGAGGTGGGAGCACTCTGGTGACGTAACAGTCACCTCCTTCCGGATGGATGCTGATCAAGTTATCAGCTCCTTTGGGGTGCAAGGGTTCAATGATCAGTCCATTTAAATACTCTGGTAGCCGGACTATAGTTTTCAAGCTCAGCCAAAACGGCACCCGTCTAAAATTCAATGAAATGCTTTCTTCGTGTCCGTGAATAAGTAACCACGACCTTATCGAAGAGGATAGAGGAAGCAGAGAAGGAGCAAATGCTGGGCTCTGAAGGGACAACTTTTTCCTATGTGCTCACAACACCTGCGTTTCAAACCCTGTCCCGAATTCCACCTGGAGGTTAGATCACGCCAGCTGTTTTTAGTCTGTACGGACACTCACTTCTCCTTTTCGATTGTGAATATCAGGTAAACGGTGGCTCACAGTCTTTCTTTCAGTCCCTCTTCCATTCCCTACAACCCTCAGGGATCGCTGTCAGTGGCCTAACTCTCACCCTTGTAAGTTCTGTATTCTCATTTGTCATTTGGGCCAAGAGCAGTGAATTTATTTAGAACAACTTAGACTCGTTTTTACATCAATTCTCCCATGAGGCTTTAATTCCCTTATGCCGATGTTTGTACTACCTGTTTCGGTCTGACAACCATCCTCCCTGATGGCAGAGAGGGAAGAAAGAGAGAAGTTGAACGGTTTTCTCTTTGCCACTTGTTCATGTCACTCTATCCAACCAAATCAGCATGCTGATACCATGCTTATTCTTATTTATTTATTTATTTTCAAATTATATTTTAATGTTTTATATTTGAGAGAGAGAGAGAGAGACAGAGTGCGAGCAGGAGAGGGGCACAGAGATAGAGACAGAATCTGAAGCAGGCTCCAGGCTCTGAGCTGCCAGCACAGAGCCCGATGCGGGGCTCGAACTCACGAACACTGAGATCATGACCGGAGCCGAAGTCGGACGCTCAACCGACTGAGCCACCCAGGCGCCCCAACAATCAGGTAATTCTTATAAAGAGTATCTATTCGTATGAAAAAATGCCAAATAGCATATGTACGTAGGTATGATAATCCCAAGCAATGCACAGAATAACATTACCATGAAATATAAAAATATTAATGGCAACTGTCACTCAGGAGAATTACAGGTGATGCTTACCATCTCCTTTTTTTTTTTAACGTTTATTATTTTAATTTATTTTTGAGAGAGAGTGTGAGCAGGGGAAGGGGCAGAGAGAGAGGGAGGCAGAGAATCAAAAGCGGGCTCTGAATTGTCAGCACGGAGCCCGATGCGGGGCTCAAACTCAGGAACCACGAGATCATGACCTGAGCCACAGTTGGACACTTAACCGACCGAGCCAGCCAGGTGCCTCTCCTTTCCATTTTTTATTTCCCACTTCTCTCTATTCAGCATGCATTACCGTTATATTTTAAAAAGCCCATGTAAAATTTGAGCTCCTCAGAGAATGTCCCCAATACAGCCTCATCAGCTTCCCCAGTTACCCTCCTGCCCACTCGTCTCAGCAAGCGCCCTGCGCGCGTGATCTGCCTTCGGAAGTTCATTTTCTTTTCTTTTTTTTTTTTTTGGAAGTTCATTTTCAAAAGCGCTCTGACTCTTCTGACTTGTGCATGAGCACTGTGGACCATGGGACCATAGGCACTTCTCCTCTAAACTTCTGAAAGCACAACTGACCATGTCTTTCATTTCTCTTTCCCAATTGTAAGATGATGTATTCTCACCAGCGCGTCCCTGTATCATTTCTACTCTGCCGACCAATGCCTCCTTGTTTGTCAGACCCGAGTCCAAATTTGCAGGGCCCCTCATTGTTCCTTCTAAGAGATGAAACTGCTAACTGCGAGGAGCGTCTGTTAAGAGTCAAAACGTGCAAGCACGGAGCTGACACAGGTTTCTCAGCGCTTCTCCCGTCACGCCTGGCACACGGTGGTCCCCCCGTGATGCCGGACTGCACCAAGATCCCCGGTCCGCCGCCGGGCCAGCGCTGCAGCCTGTGACTGTCACCCCTCTCCCAGCCAATGCCATGCTCATCGGGTAGGATGCTTCAGACCTGGGTGGTACTTTACTAATACCACATGCTGCTGCGCCCGGATCAGCCCCACAACTGTTCTGTGAGGGAGCTAAGGCTGGTGCAACTGTCCTTGCTGAAGGAACGGAAGCTCAGAGAGGTAAAGGGACTGTCCCAAGGTCACAATGCACCTGGGACCAGAACCGCAGCCCCAGGTCAGTCTAGTGAACTTTGGCCAGGTCAAAGGATGCAATGGATATAAAAGTGTCCCCGGTACTCTGAAACGCATGGTGACGACGCAAGGGAATTAGGAGTAATAAACCATGAACTCAACTTCTCATGGCAGGTCTGGTTTAGCTGTGGATCCAGAAGTCTGAGCAGACCCCAGAGACCCCCTGTGCCTTCTGCAAAGGGGGTCGCGGTGGGCAGGCTTTACCTTAGGATAACTAAACCCTCCAAAGTCAAACCGAGTATCATCGGAGACCTCCAAGCTGCTTCCCAGCACACCTTCCGGGAGCGTCCCCCCCACAGCCAGTCCTCCAGTCTCCACCCTGGGCCTGGTCTCCGAGGTAACTCCCACAAGCCAGGTATTCCCATTTCTCTGGGTCTGCCTCTGACCTTGGATTTGCTATTTGATCAAAACTGCTTCCAGCACACAAATTCTGTCACTAGGGAATTAGAAGTTCCAAAACATTTCCTATTTTTGTCCTCAAGGTTAGCCTGTTTCTCGGCACTCGGCTCCCAAGTAGAGGTTAGAAGGGTCCACCTACATCTTTTGGCCCCGATCCCCAAAGCAAGAAGACTATATGTTCAAGTTCAGATCCAGAGTCCTATTCGATTCCCTCAAAAAATTTCTTCGTGTAGGGACGCCCGGGTAGCTCAGGTGGTTAAGCGTCCGACTTCGGCTCAGTCCATGATCTCGCGGTTTGTGAGTTCAAGCCCCACGTCCGGCTCTGTGCTGACAGCTCGGAGCCTGGAGTCTGCTTCGGATTCTGTGCCTTCTTCTCTTGCTGCCCCTCCCCTACTCATGCTCTGTCTCTCTCTCTCAAAAACAAACACTAAAAAAAAAAATTAAAAGAAAAATTTTTTTCTTATAGACTTCACTTTGTGGATTTTTCTGGCTTTCACTCAGTTTTATCCACAAAAGGGTTTTTAGCAGCAAACCTGTTGACAGCAAAGCTGGCCCAGCGCCTGCCACTCACCCTCGCAAACATGACATAAGAGTCCTTCCCATTTCCGCTTTGGGGCAGCAAGCCCAATGTGGTGAGAGGCATGTGATATTTTAGATAAAAACTTTGGTTTTGGACTCAGTCCTGAGTTCAAATACTCGTCCTACCGCCTAGTGGGCTCAGTGCTTTGGGGCAAGTTACAGCTCTGAACCTCAGTTTCCCCAGCGGTAAAATGAGGCCAAGAATAGCACTTATCTCCTTGGGCAAATTTAAGTATGACATGAGGTAACCCTTATAAAGACTTCCCACCACGTCTGGTACACGGGAAGTGCACAGTGCGCTTTGGGGGACTGGGTAGGACAGAGGCTGGACGGCAGATTGACCGTACTTTGCCACATATCTCCAGGAGAATGGAATCCTTCCTGCAGCTCCCTGGGGCCTCAGGAACTTGAGCAGGGGTTCTCGCAGGCTGTGAAGGCTCTGTCAGGAGCTTTGGGGCCCGCACAGGGCTTTGAGGAGGGGGCCGGCATCATCAGTGTGCTTGCAGGTTGGGAAAACGGCTCAGGAGGCGATGGAGAGAAAGGACGGGAGCAGATGAGAGGCTGGAGGAAGAAAGGTCAGATTTGGAGCCCATTTGGGTCCTGGACTAGGGTGAGGCAACTGAAATGCTCACTTTGGGTGGAAATTGTTTACATTTTCACGATGAACAAAACAGCAACATTTTGACTGAAGCCATATTGAGAAGAGACATGATGAGGGTGTAGCAGTGCCAATGGAGAGGGGTTCTTAAGTTTCGGAGATAATGGACCCCTCTGAGAATTCAGGGAGACCCACGGACCCTCTTGCCGAATGCACAGGCACACGCACACGCACACAAATATTTGGCTCTAATTTCAAAGTTTATAGACCTTGTCTATAAATGTCTATGTAGCGACCCCTGGAGAATCAGGCTAGTAATTTTGAGCCTCACGTATGCCAATGGGCCTGCCGACAGGTACTCGCAATTTTGGTAAGCAGCAATTTAGGCGCGAGAAGAGAAGACACACATTCGTCTGTCCTGATATTTTGGGGAGGAAAAGAGAAGAGAGGCAGGAAGGGTACCCTTGCCGCACTGAGAAGCGTGGGGGGGGGGGCAGCAATGAAATGACGCAGGGCAACTGTGGGGGTCACTTCTTTATGAAATGCACACACCTGACCTTAAATATGGAATGTCCCTTCCTCGGGTATTTTAGGAATCGTAGCTAACACACGGCAAGTTTGTATTCAGACTGATGAAGGTTAAGCACTGCAAATTATTTTAATTTATGAACAGTGAGGCAGCTGGGATAGGAGAGATACCACTGAAGGAGAGATGTGATTGAACTTCTAAAAGAAAGAGGCAAGTAAGGGCAGCATGTCTCCTACCACAGGGCAGAAAGAAATTCTTTCTATTATTATTATGATTATTATTTTAAGCTTATTTATTTGGGGGGGGGGCACAGAGAAAGTTGTAAGCCTAAGCAGCTGTTCACTGTCAGCTCAGAGCCTGGTGAGGGGCTCAAAATCATGAACCGCGAGATCCTGACCTGAGCTGAAATCAAGAGCCAGCCGCTTAACTGACTGAGCCACTCGGGTGCCCCTAGAAAACACTTTATTTTCAATTTTATTGACATCTATGCACACAAAGAAGTCCATTTTGAAGAGGAAAAAAATGTCGGAAAATAGATATTAAAAGTTGAAATGCTCCTTAAATAGATTAGGGGGCAGACTGGGAAATTGCCAGGAAAAGCAGGCACAAGAAGATTTTCTAATCGTCAGTGGAAACACAGGGGTGCGGAGAAAAGAGGGATCCCTTTGGCTCTGCATGATCCACAAAACACAGAAGATCTACTACGGGGGTGTCTGAATAAAGAAGAACGAATATCCTTTTCTCCCCCTCTGGCTCTTTTAAACCATACAGGATCGTCTCTTGTGCGGGCCACAGTCCACAGAACATTCCTTTGCGAAGCATAACAAGGGCTGAACTCATTCTCATTCTGGACAGGGCCTGATCTGCCCAGTCACTGGCATGGGAGAGGCTTTCCTTTGTGTGGTTCAGCTGCGCCTGGTCCCTTCCCTCCAGGGTTCTCTTTATTCCAGGCAAACTTAAACAAGCGGGCTGCCTTTTCTCAGGATGGAGACAGTCCCTATTATCACTGAGTCCTGTGGGGTGAACAGGAGGCTGGGGTGGGGATGGCGGGGGGGGGGGGGGGAGCAGAGAGGGAGGGGCTGGCGAAAGGGAGCCTGACAGAAGCGTTTAACTTTTACAATGTTAACTCCGCAGGCCTTGGAAGACACAACCACGGCCCAAAAGGCAGATGTGACCAGGGTTCAAGCAACCTACCACCCTTACAAAACGATGCTTTTCTGGAAAATATCTTCTTTTAAGGAGAATTCTCCCTCTCCCTCCCCCTTTCTTCCATCACCTCCTTCCCTGACTCTTAGGAGAGGGATTCCGAGCATTTCCAAGGCCCCATCGGTTTCCTTTTGGTGCCCAATCATCGCTCCTTCTCCAGGCTGCCTGAGCTGAAGCTGAATCAGCATTAGGAGGGGCAAACGGGGCAACAGAGGCCGGGTGAAACCATTTCAACAGATTTGTGGACGCCTCATGAAACGAAACAAAAAATCAGACTTGTAAAAGCAGCTTCTACTTAAAGATAACTAGCATTTGTGTGTGTGTGTGTGTGTGTGTGTGTGTGTCTTCTCTGCCTCGTCGCTTCTGTGTGGAGGAAATTCACAGGCAAATGGCTTTTGTAGATTTAGCCACTAAAAAAGTTGTAATCTTTCTTTCTCACCAGTTAAACTCCCTGGTATCTGAGTTGCGAAGGTTACTAATCCCCTGGTTTCAGGGCCTAAGATGGTTGCTGGGGAGTCAGGAAGACGAAAAAAACAAAAACAAAAACCAACAAACAACAACAAAAAAAACAAAGCAAAAGCAACCCATGCCGCCTTCCAGAACCGCAGAAACATTCCGTGGCCAAAGGGAGACTCTCTCTTGCTGCCAAGTATCCTTCTCTTTGGCTCTGTTGTCTAGTCTGCAGTTTTATTCACTCCTTTGGATGGAGGCACGAAGACGTCTGTGGAAGGGGAGGCTGGTAGAGGAAATACACTAAATCAATATAATCCGTTCACACCTTAGCTTTGCTAGGCAGTCAGATGAGCGTGTCAGAGGAAGGAGTGAGAGGACCCTCAACTTTGAAGGATAGTGGGGGTCTGAAGCAGCCAGGAGGCAGAATGTTATAGGCGCCTGAGGGAAGGAAATTTTGTTCACTTTTACCTACAGATGTTTCTGACGTATGATTCTTTTTTTTTTTTAATGTTCATGTAGTTGAGAGAGAGAGAGAGAGAGAGAGTGCACCTGAGCATGGGAGGGGCAGAGACAGAGGGAGACAGAGAATCCCAAGCAGGCTCTGTGTCATCAGAGCGGAGTCCCGGGCAGGGCTTGAACTCACAAACCGTGAGATCATGACCTGAGCGGAGAGCAAGAGTCAGACGCGTAACTGACTCAGCCACCCAGGCACCCCCCGTACGACTCCTTCAAAGGAGCTTTTACTTCTGCACTGGGAACGGTGTGAGTGTTTATAATACAGACGTTGAGTGCCCTGAGTTCTGGAGACAGACAGGGCTATGTCTGTTTTTTAACTTTGACTCAAGAGTCTGCAAAACAGCTGCCCATCACTGACAGCCCAAGGAAAGTTCATTCACACAGCGCACAAACGCTTCCCCGAGGCCGGGGCAGAGTGTGAGCCAGGTGAGGCCTCCAGGTGGTCGGCAGGCTGACCTCCCTATTGTCCTGCTATTTATAAAGCATGCTGTCTACTTTGGTTTCTTGGCAAGAACTGCTAATCTGCTGGAAACATGAAATTTTGCCTTTAGCGACTTGATTATAAAATAAAAATCAAATCCTGTTTCCGTCACCTACTAGCACAGCAGCTGTAGGGGGTTCAATGGTGGCCCCTGCCCCCAAAAGATATGTCCATGTCATAATCCCTGGAACCTGTCAATGTGACCTTATTTATTTATTTATTAAAAAAAAAAGATCTTTGCAGATGTAATTGAGGTCGAAATCTCGAGATGAGATCATCCTGGATTATTCAGGCGGGACCTATATCTAATGACAAGTGTCCTTATGAAGGAACACAGGGGAGGGACAGAAGAACAAAAGAGGGCCATGTGAAGACAGGCAGAGACCGGAATTATGCAAACCTCTGGTTTCCCTCCTGACAGGCTTCTATTATCCACATACTGAAATTCCCTTGCCTCTCTCCAATAGTTGTCACTTTCTCTTGAATCTTCAAAAGTCGCTTACTTCGCTTTCATTTCAAACAATTTCCAGTGTTTCACCTTCTGTTTCTCTTCAACATGGCCGTTTATGATATATTCATCTTGAATTCCTACTAGTTTGCTCTTCATTTCTGAAATGATTTTTCTTTCATTTTTAAATGTTTCCTGAGTTCTGGCATCTTAGTTCTAAGTTTTCCTTATTCTGGTTTATGTTGTCTACCCCCGCCCCTCCATATTCAATAGCATTTTCTTAATGAATTTTAGCTCATCTGGATGGCAGGTTACAGTTGTTGAATGGTTCCATAGCCATGTCTTTAGGACACTCGTTAGGAGTGCTATTCTGCTTCTTAGTTTCTTTTATCTTCTAAAAACTTTGTATGGGACTTGACCTCACTACTTTCCTATTGCGCGGTTTCATGTGAAATTGATTTTCCTGAACTTTTAGAACAAGGCGTGTTCCAACTTTACAAAGCTCTCTCTTCTATTGTGTTGACGGAGTGCTCGAATATATGGCAGCTTGCTGGTTGAAATTTCCTCCTTCTGTTTCCTTTCGGGGACCTTTCTTCCTTAGTCTCTGTTGTTCCTCTCCTATTCAACTTGCTTTCACTCTGGCAGCGTCTCAGTGTGGGGTCTTCCTGGAAGAAGGACCTGGCTGGGAAGTTCCCAAGATCACAGCTAGAGCGCTCCAGACCCTTTAGACCTTGCCCCGTGTGCACTGGCTGCCTTTGGAAGCAACGAGAAGATTGTCACTTTCAGCTGCCCCTCTCAAACGGAGCCTCCGCAACGGCCGGTGAGCTCCTCTCGGCTGCTCTGGGCTTTTCCATCAAAAGCCCCACTGGATCTTGGGGCTAGCTTGTCAGCAGTTTTGCTCTTGTCCACGGGCTCTGGCCACGTGACCGTATTGTGGGTTCGGAGAGACGTTGAAACCGACACGGCTGGAGTGCCATCGTCCCAGACTCTGTCCCAGAATACTTCCGGTTTGCAAGGGCAGCACGCCCCTGGTATCGCGTAAAAGAGAGCACCAACATTCTTATGTCTCTGGATGAACTCTTGCTGGGGTTTGTGGCAGTAAGTCAAAGAAGTGTGGTCCTTACTCTGAGAGGTCTCTGGCCACCCGAAGGGAGTCACAGCCCACGAGAAAGCAGAGACCCAGCATCCGGAAGGGAAGACACGATCAAATGGCTATAGCCTTGATGGGCATCAGATGCCAAGGGAGGGAATACACGGCTTCTTTCATGGAAAGGACTAAAGGACTATTCTAGTGAAGATAAAATCCTCCAAATGGAAGGAATGGATGGTGGAGATGAAAGTGACAGCAGTGACAGCGGCAGAAAGACCCCCAACCTTCTGCCGTCCTTCCCACTTCCCATCCCAAGAAGGCAAGACTGACAGATGTCATAATTTTAAAGACTTCACGAAAATTCGACTGACTCAGCCTTTGGCTGGACACCTCAGTCCTCGTAGATCAGGGGGGCGGTCTCCTCCAGTGAGTGCCCTTCATGCTCAGCGACCAACCACAGCTCAGAGAAACAGGGAGTTATGTGTTAGCCACAGATTTCCCCATGCGAGCCCTAGGAGGAGCGAGTCAGCCGTTCATTCCAGAAAGAGCCCCACACAGCAAGGCCGCCGGCAGCTGGGCAGGTGCGGCTGGGCTTGCTGTCCACTCTAACTCGACTTTCCTGCTTTGAAAAGCCTCCTTTCTCTGTTGGGTTGGGTCTGTTTGGAAGGCCCGACCCGTCCCTGACGCCCTGGTCTCATCAAAGGATGCGGCCACATAATGATCATTTTTTCAAGTGGCTTTTTTAATGCAGCCTTTGGAAACTTTGCAAGAAATGTATCGATTTGAAATACTCAAGCTGAATTATTGAGCTTTGGCGAAGGGAAATAAATCTTTCCCACTCTCCATGCCTGTTGCCAAGTGCAGCTTCCAGGAAGCAATGACTGTCCTTTCTGGAATCGAAGCAAAAACTCAAAACATTCTATCACCTTCCCTCTACTTCACCCCTCCCCCTGTCTTCACTGGCAATTCACTGACAAAAGCACTTTACATTCATTGCTCATTTGCCTGAATAGGCATCCGAATTAGCAATGCCCAAATTAGTAATGCCTGGCTGAGGCAGCTTCCTAAATAATGAGGCCGGATCGCTTTGGCAGACCCGGAGGCCCGCGGAAAGCAAGCCTGCAACACGTCATTAGGTGAAACACTCTTCCGGTTTTATAACCAAAACTTCCCCTACAGACCTGGATGTGTCAGGTAGAGGGTATATGTTCACTGATGCCAGAGGTTAGCAAGACCGGGAGCCAGGGCTGGGGTAGGAAGGTGGGGAGAGTGCACAGGAAAGGGGGCCCTGTGCCGGAGTGTTCTAACGCACATGCCAGCATGAACACAGAAACTTCCTGACATCTGCCGTTTCTTTCATTTCAGTCTGGGGTGATCATCTCACCTGGCCGTGTTCCAGGGGAATTCCCATCATTACCACCAAAGCACAGCTTGGTCTCATTGTGCTAAGTGCTCATCCGTCCATCTCTCCATCCACGCACCCATCCGTCTAGCCGATTAGGCACCCCCTACAGACTGCATCTTGTACAAAGTGCAAGGTCCATCAAGGTGAGGGACACAAGGCTTTAAAATCTCGGGGCGGGGTGGAAGCAGGGAATGTAAGAGACGGTTGGCAGGCCAGTGCATTAGTGCAGGGCCAGGGAAGAACTGAAGGGTGGGGAAGGGAACTGAAGGGAACTGAAGGGAAGCTTTCCTGGCAGAGGGAACAGCAGGTACAAAGGCCGGGACCTATGAGAGAGCCAAAGCAGTTTGGGCAACGGAGGAGTTCCGCCAGGACAAAATGCAGAAATGCATGCGAACCTGCATTTATGTGAGGGGAGGGAGCAAGAAAGCAAGAGCTCCACGGTGATGCTGAAGAGGCACGTGAGACCTGATCTGTCCCAAACGGCCCTCCTGCTGTCACCTGCCCAACTGCTGTTCGAAGTCCTTCCCGTCCCAGAGAACGCCAAATCCATCCTTCCAGATGTCAGGGCCCCAATGCCTTGCAGCCATCCAATCCACAGGTGAATGCTGTTGGCTCTGCCTTCAAAATGCATCCAGAATCTGACCACTGCCACCACCTCTGCTGCTACCAGCTTCGTCCCAGCCACCATCATCTCCCACCTGGACTTCTGGCCCTGCTCCCCGACTGGTCCCCCAGCTTCCTCCTTTGTTCCCCTAGAGTCTATTCTCAACATACAGGCCAGAGGGATCCATTAAAACATGTCCCTCCTCTGCCCTGAATTTACATGATGTCACCCCTCGTCTCAAAATCCTCCAGGGGCTTCCCAACTCACTCAGAGTAAAGGTCAAAGTCCTTAAGATGACCTTTAGGGCCCCACATGATCTCTGTCTGAACCCATCTCCTTCCTTCCTTTCCCTCCCTCATTTTGCTCTAGCCACACCGACCTCTTTGCTGTTCTTCAAACATACCAGGCACATTCCTACCTCAGGGCCTTTGTACTTGCTGTTTCTTTAGCTGGTGTGGTTTCTTAGATATCCTCACTTCCTTTAAGTCTTCCCTGGATATTCCACATAAAACTACAAATCTCTGTTCTCAGACTCCTCCTTATCTTCTTTCTTGCCTTATTTTTTTTTCCTTAGCATTTATCACTAATCTATATACTTCACTATTCATCTTATTATTCATTTTCTTCATTAAACACATCCCCCCCTCCCACCTGCCTTGTTATTTATTTATTTTTGGTGTTCACCAGATCAAAGGATATGCCTATAAAAATTGTTTTAAATGCAATCTTATTCTCTGGAAAGCTATTCAAATGAAGCAAATGTTACCATCATTAAAGTTCTTTTATCTTAACATCCAGTCTCTGAATATGCTTTCAAAAAGCCTTTGTTATGACTCCACAGGTAGACTCCTGATTAAATATATTTTGATCTTTATCGTAATTAGTTACAAAAACCGATGACAGCAGTGAAGGAACTGTTTTGATTACTGCTCTATCCTCGATGTTTCAAGCAGTTTCTGGCACACTGTGTTCAGTAAATATTTTTGAATGAATGAGAAGCTACGCCCTGCGAAGGAGAGACGGTATAACACAGTGGCTAGGAGTGTGGCCCCAGGGCCAGGCTTCCTGGGTTTGAATGTCGGCTCCCCAGGTTTGAATCTTGGTTCCCTAACTTACTGGCTGTGTGATCTTGGGCCAGTGACATCCCTTTCTGCACCTTGGTTTCCTCAATGGTAAAAGTGGGATAGAAACAGGACCTACGTCGGAGAGCTGTGAGCATCAAGAGCTGTGAGCATCGGGATAGTGCCTGGCACAGACGAAGCACCTGATAAATGTTAGCCATTATGAGGAGGGCCCTTGTCTGCTGTACTGAGGACTTTAGACTTTCTCCTAAGGCTGCTAAGAGGCATTGAAGGATCTTTAACAAGGGAGTAACATAATCAGATATTGTTTTCGAAGGGTCACTCCAGCTGCAGAGTGGAAGATGAATTAGGACAGAGCAAGACTGGTACGAGGAGAGCAGTTAGAGGCCGTTGTAGGAATGGGGGTGACAGACATCGTTAGCCTGAGCTAAAGCAGAGGGAAGGGAGAAAGGTTGGGCTCAAGATATCATGGAGGTAGGATTGACAGAAGTTGGAGATGAACTCTGGAGGAAGCAGGCAATGACAAAAGCCAGGCTTCTGATTCCTCCGACGAGAGAGTGGTGCCCACCCACCCTTGCCCACAGAGGACTGACGGGGAGAGAAATATATTCATTTTGTTTACCAGGAGAGGACTGCGGGGCAGCTAGGGGAGCGGCCCCGTCTGGAGTCGTGTATGTGCACCTGGTACTGAAGGGAAAGACCTAGGCTAGATATAAAAGATAGTTAGGAGTTATCATACGAGCGATTTTTGAAGCCCCTGGGGGAGAGGAGACGGAAAGAAACCATTGAAGAGGTAAACCATTTCAAACAGGTCCACCCCTCGAAGGATGGGGCAGCAAGAGACAAACCAGGGGCGAGTACATCTCACAAGCCGAGACAGAGTGTCAGAGGCACTCTTTTCAGAGAGCTCTTGTCAGAATCTTGGCTGTGAAGGAAAAAAAGACACGGGGTGGTAGTGAAGAGCGATATAGAATCCAGGCAGGCTTCTTCCAAGATGGAAGGAACTGGTTGCACCAGAGAAAGAGTATGGAGAAGGGACAGGGTAACCAACTGGGGAGGCTGGGGTAGAGGACGTTGAGCTCTGGGGAAAGAGCAGGAACACATCTCATTAGGAAAGGCCCCGCGTGTCCTGAAGCTAAGGCCTCAGGCAGATAAGCGAAGGGTGCAGGCGAGGGCTGAGGTGGGCTGACTGTTGGGAGAAGGGTGGCACTGGAGGGTAGGGAACCTGGCTCTCGACGGTGACGCCAGCCACAGGGAACACGAGAGTGCTGTCGAGGGGCGCTCGAAGGCTTGAAGAGCAGTGGCCACATGAGGGTCGTACAGTGAACAAAGGGAAGCCGACCCATTCTCTTCTGGGCATGCAGACGGGAGGCTCAGAGATGCCAAGCTCCCCATGGCAACGGGCATAAGACCCAAAGCACAAAGTTATTCAGAGAGGACATACAGTGTTCTCAGGGAAGTCTTCCTCAAGGACCATTCCCATTGCTCCTTTGATGAAAAACCTTCAAGACTCTGCACCAAGGCATACACAATAAAACCGCTCTCTTTAAAGACACATTCAACACCTACCCTTTTCCCTTCCCAAGACCTTTTACTGACACCCCCTTTACACCCGTCCTGGTCCAGGCTCTCTCCAGCTGTGTCTTAGCTCACAGGCTTGCTTCTTCTGACCGGAGTCCACATTCCCCCCGTGAGGGCCTGCTGAAACTCCCCCGTCCTTTAATGCCTGGAAGGAAAGTCACTCTTTCTGTGAATGAAGCCTTCTTCCAAAAAATGTCTTCCCTCCTGTCTTTTTGCTCCCAGGGTGCTCTGAAGCTGTATATACAATTTCCAGAAGCTGTGTTAAATTGGATTTATCCGGGCTCATGTCTTCTTCCTCACTAAGCAATAAGCTCCGAACGCAAGCCTATTTGTGTTTGACTCGGTGCCCCCCAGGGAAGTGTTTGTGCACTTGACCTGGCATGGTGGAGGGCCTGGGTGTGCCGTTTGCAGCCACAGAAAGGCCAGGAAGACTTCTTGACAAGTAATGAAGTGTATTAAAATTGAATATACCCTATCAGTGTATCTTTCTGGCTAGAAAAGCATATTCCTGGTTGAGTAGGCACTGAGCTAGCTCATCAGTGGAATTAGTCCTTGGAGTTCCAATACGAGGCCAGTAGAGCACATTTTAACCCCTAATCAACCTAATGGGAAGGGGAATCAACCTTCCCCTAATCCAGGAAGCTCCCCTTCCTTCCTCAGTTTTCCTCTCTTGGCATCTTAGAGACATTTTTCCTTTCTGATATACTTCATCGTTAACCCATATTTCTTCAACTTCGTAATACCATATAGCAGATATGGGAGCATCACACACACAGGATCTCTTTTGTTTTTGTTTTCTTTGCTTTTAAGAGAATAATTACTGAAAGAGTATTAACTTCTGGCACTTACTTTTTTTTTTTAAGTTTATTTATTTGGAGAGAGAGGGAGAGAGTGAGCACAAGTGGGGGAGGGGCAGACAGAGAAAATTCCAAGCAGGCTCCACGCTGTCAGCTCAGAGCCCAACGTGCGGCTCGAACTCACCAACTGTAAGATCATGGACCTGAGCCAAAACTGAGAGTTGGATGCTTAGCCAACTGAGCCACCCGGGTGCCCTGAACTTCTGGCATTTAACGGAAAAACGTAAGTTGAGATTTTACCATACGCCTGGTGCTTTGGGGATACTATTTGTTTGAGCCTCACCACAGCTCTGGAAGGGGACATTGTTGCCGTCACTTGGCAGATGAGAAAGTGCAGGCCCGGGCAGAGGGGTGACATAGATCCTGAGTCCCATGCATGGTGGAAGCAGGACTCACAGCCTAGCTTGTCCGACTCCAAAGTTCAGGTCCCCCCAGCCTCCCAACATCACTGCACACCACCGGGTGGCTCTAAGGGCTGGGGAGCCCCGCCCCCTCCATCCTGAGGACGGTCATGGGACACGCTATCTCTGACTTGGGACTTTGATCATTTCCATTCTAAGTGGGCTGTGAGTCCAACGGAAGGATGGAAAGAAGGTGGAATCTGGTTAAAGTTTCCATTTGCTATGGAGAAATATCAAAGGAAAAGCAGGAGACAGCTGAAACTGAGTGACTTAATGCCATCAAATTGTCAGCTGCAGCACGGACCCTTTCGCTGACACCTCCCACCCTTTCTAACTCAGCCCCCGGCTCTGTGGCACCCCACCATCATTTGGTTTAGACAGAGGAAGAGGGCCGACTGCGGGCACGCAGAGGGAGAGGGACAGGGAAGCCAGGAAGGCTTCTTTCCCCCTGCTCATTAGTCTCTGTATATCTTGAGATCTCTCCTCTACCCAATAAAAAGTAAAAGGGTCAGGTAGCTAGCTGAGCCCCAAGTTGGAGCAGTGAACTCTTTTATTTTTAATTGTTTTAATGTTTATTTATTTTTGAGAGAGAGAAAGAAACAGAGCATGAGTGGGGAAGGGGCAGAGAGAGAGAGAGAGGAAGACACCGAATCCGAAGCAGGTTCCAGGCTCTGAGCCATCAGCACAGAGCCCGAGGTGGGGCTTTGAACTCACAAACTATGAGATCACGACCTGAGTTGAAGTTGGACGCTTAACCCACTGAGCCACCCAGGCACCCCTGGAGCGGTGACCTTTTTAAAACAGAAAGTCGACTACATTATTGCTTTGCTTTAAATTTTCAGAAACTTCCCAGGGCCTTTCTAAGCTCCTACTTAACTTGCCATGTCGTCCTCCGGCTGACCCAGCTCCAGGCGCACGGGCACGCTCGAAATTCCTAGAAGCACTGTGTTCTCTGGCTTTTGCACAGACCACCCCCTCTGCCAGGGTCGGGCTGCTTCTGTTTGCTGCCCAGCGAACCATGCACACTTCAAAACAGACTAAGATTCCTCAGGGGCCACCTTTTGAAATGGACACGTCATTCTAAGAAGTGTGAACAGTGGGTGCAGGGGGCGGGGTGGGGGCACGGAGGAAGAAAGGCTAATGGAACCGCCTATTGCATCATTTTTTGAGTTTCAAACTCTACAACAACTTCAGGTTCCAGGCATTTCTCTTATACCCAGCGTACCCATCTCTGCCCCCGGTCACATGAATTTATTTGTTGCGTCTTGTCCACAAATATCCCTGAGCCTAAGTCAGCATTCCTACCAAGTCCTTCCCCTGGATGTCCTTGTCGTCTGAGCTAAATCATGGGAAAGGGACACATGACCTTATACATGGCAACAAAGGGCTTTCAAACACTTTATCTCATTTGGCTCTCCTAATAACCATGTGGGTCCGAGGTGCAGGCATTACTGTTCTTATTTCCAGCTGTGCAGCCAAAGGGGCAGGAGGCTAACCGGCTTGCTCAAAGTTGTCTGAGCTTCGCATTGAGGTCTTCTGGCTTCTGGCCCAAGGTCTGTCTAACCCACTGAGCTCCGAAAGTAGAGGTGGTCCCATGGGTCAGTGTCCTCAAAGGTCATCTCAAAACTCCTCTGCCTGTTTTCAATCCAGCGCTGGGGGACCATTCACCTTAAAGGGTGACTGTATTGTATCAGGGAATTATGGGCATCAAGGAATCACGGATAAGGAATTAGAAGGCTTTGTCCAAGCCTGCCTCATTTGGATAGGACTTAGCGACAGCACTCACCGTCTTTGAGCTTATTTTCTCATCTGGAACGTGGGAGTCACTGTTTCTTTCATGCCCACCTCACACAGCTGTTATGAGCTCAGATGAAGCCATGAACGTGAAGGTTCTCTGACGTTACCATACGGCGCCATTAAATGATAAGTAGGTGATAAGCGTGGGAACTGATGGGTGCCCAAGAGAGCGGGCGCATGCTTTTCGGTTGTTCTAGGCTGTGTTTCCTCCTCCTTTAGCTCTTGTGGGGCCCCAGCTCTCAACTCCCTGAGCTTAACCTGTAGAAGTGGCGTCAAGGACCCTGCCCCTAAACTGGGGCTACACCAGTTAGCCTCCTGCGTGGTACCAGGCAGAGGCTGTGGGGGAGGGGGTGTTCTGCTCCCATCTCTTTCCCCGCGGTGCATTTTGTTGTTACTAACCCCTCTCCTGCACACCTGTAGCATTCCGGTGTCTTGGCTAAGGTTGCCTTGTTTCATGACATACAGTTATGTTTCTGGATAAGGTTTCCTTCAAGGAAAAGGATAGAAACCACAGCTCACAAAACCCGAGAGAGAGGCGCACGGCTCAGTATAGAGGGCCACTGACCTGAGCCATCGTGACGTGGATGCCAAACTACTGTCGGTCTCTGGATCTTGCTGTCAAACCCTGGCACAACTCAGGGAAGTGTGCGTACAACTCAGGACGCATTCAGGCACAAGTCAGTACGCCTCATGAAGCTGGGCTACAATCTTTTTTTTTTTTTTTAACATTTTTTATTTATTTTTGAGACAGAGCATGAACGGGAGAGGGGCAGAGAGAGAGGGAGACACAGAATCGGAAGCAGGCTCCAGGCTCCGAGCCATCAGCCCAGAGCCCGACGCGGGGCTTGAACCCACGGACCGCGAGATTGTGACCTGAGCTGAAGTCGGACGCTTAACCGACTGAGCCACCCAGGCGCCCCTGGGCTACTCTCTTAAAGAGCAACAACAGCGAGTGTTTGGGTTGATCCGTCCCACAATTTGGCGACTCTATTTATGATATTTCATGCCCGCCACACCTGCTCTGAAAAAGAAATTTCGTTTCCCTGTAAGGTCTGAGACTTAATCAGCTGTAGCTTAGACCCCAAATACTGAAATTATTGTTTTTTTAAAGGTTTGGTTAACAATATGAAGAAAGAAGAAAATATTTTCTTTCTTTTTTTTTAAGTTTATATATTTATTTTGCGAGAGACAGAGACAGCGTGAGTTGGGGAGGGGCAGACACAGAGGGAGAGAGAGAGAGAATCTGAAGCCGTCTCCACACAGTCAGCACAGAGCCTGATGCCGGGGCTCAAACTCACAAAACTGTGAGATCATGACCTGAGCCTAAACCAAGAGTTGGACACTCAACCAACTGAGCCATCCGGGCTCCCAGAGAAAGATAAAATATTTCAAATTGGTACTACCCTGGGAAATCATGGTGGACATAGAGTTGGACTCCACTAAAAAAGATTTGAGTATAATAAAATAGACACAACATAAAAAACGCTTTTAAATACAGTTTAATCTTGGGGCGCCTGGGTGGCTCAGTCGGTTAAGCGTCCGACTTCAGCTCAGGTCACGCGCGGTCCGTGGGTTCGAGCCCCGCGTCGGGCTCTGGGCTGATGGCTCGGAGCCTGGAGCCTGCTTCCGATTCTGTGTTTCCCTCTCTCTCTGCCCCTCCCCCGTTCATGCTCTGTCTCTCTCTGTCTCAAAAATAAATAAAACGTTAAAAAAAAAAAAAAAAAAGAAGTCAGTCAAAGAAAGACAAATGCCGGGGTGCCTGGGTGGCTCAGTCAGTTAAGCATCCGACTTCGGCTCAGGTCACGATCTCACGGTCCGTGAGTTCGAGCCCTGCATCAGGCTCTGGGCTGACAGCTCGGAGCCTGGAGCCTGCTTCTGATTCTGTGTCTCCCTCTCTCTCTGCCCCTCCCCCGTTCATGCTCTGTCTCTGTCTCAAAAATAAATACACATTAAAAAAAATTAAAAAAAAATAAATGAATACAGTTTAATCTTTCTTTGGTTCTTGAGCAGGTAATTCGGGATCTTACAGAAGTTCACGGTCACCGTTATAAACATCAGTTGTCCCGGTACTGGTGACATACAGAATGTGCCGGTTAATAACAGCTTCACAGATTCACATTATCAGATAGTAGACATTTTACTGTAACTGGGATCAGGATGGTTAAAAGAATCAATGCATTTTTCCAAAAGAGCCTAAGTCAATTCTAGGAAATAATTCATGCTCTGTGAGAACAGGGCAGAATTTACAAGGAAGTGCTTGGTACTCCCTGGAAGAATGTGTTCTAACAGAAAAAGGAACAACACAGCTCCAGTAGAGTCACTTGCACTCCTGATAGCAAACCAGGACTTAATTGCAGTGTCGGCCTCTCTCAGGACCGTGACTTTTAACCAGTCCGTCTGCAATGACCTGGTCGGCACCAGTGACGTAATCTGCTCGACAGACCCCCGGCCTTCCCCCAGAGGAAGATAACCTTGCTGAAAGATCCCACTCTTGGACAGAAACTTCCTTTTTCTGCCCCTTCTGGTAATAAAAGCCTTCCATTTTGTACACCTCTTTTTTTTTTTTTTTAATATTTATTTCTTTTGAGAGAGTAAGAAAGCAAGAGCAGGGAAAGGGCAGAGAGAGAGAGAGAGAGGGAAAGAGAGAGTCCCAAGCAGGCTCTGTACCATCAGTGCAGACCCCGACACGGGACTCGATCCCATGAACTGTGAGATCGCGACCTGAGCCGATATCAAGAGTTGGATGCTTAACCGACGGAGCCACCCAGGCGCCCCTGTAGAGCTCCTTTCTATCTGCTACGTGGGATGCTGGCCAACTTATGAATTGATGAATAGCCAGTTTGATCTTTATATTTACTCAGTTGAATTTTGTGTTTTAACCGATTTAGTGGCAGTGGTGGGACTGAGGGAGGCTTCCAACAGCTTCGGGGACAGTGAGAAATACAGGTGTGGTACCCACAAACCCTGCTGAGTCCTGTCTTTCTCACCATTTCCAAGGGCCACAGAGAGGTTCCTCTCTGTTGAGCTCCACTCTCCTTGAGTCAAGCTCCTGATCAAATTGGCTTTCCTGTCTGCGATTCCCCGTTTTGGAAACCCAGTCCAGTCCACAGTCTTCGTTTCTGGGGTTTGCTGGTTCAGTCTTTGCCCCACTTCCCCCAGGTCCAGGTTGGGAACCGCTGGTGGCGTGTGCAAGGCCTTCTCTTGGCCAGGCCACGTTGATGTCTCCTGGCGTTAAAGTCCACATGTTTGTTTGTCTTGTTTCGTGTAGATAAAGGCTATTGAGAAAGGGGATCTGGGAAGCCAAAAAGGCAACAATTTGGTGGGCAGGGGTCTAGAGCTTAAAAGCTAAGTGCTCACCACCTAAGCCGACAACTTCCACATTAGGTCATGGAATGAATTAGACTGACGGTGGGTTGTCTGCCAATCTCCAGAAAATTTCCGTGCAGTGAGATACACTGTATAACACTACGTGATTTCCAACCCAGACGCACACACCTCTCAGGTATTAGCTTGAGTCCCAGAGGCCCAAAGCCTTAGCAAGTAAACAAAAACTACACACACACAGCGGGGCACCTGGGTGGCTCAGTCAGTTGAGCGTCCGACTTCGGCTCAGGTCATGATCTCGCAGTCCGTGAGTTCAAGCCCCGCGTCAGGCTCTGGGCTGATGGCTCAGAGCCTGGAGCCTGCTTCCGATTCTGTGTCTCCCTCTCTCTCTGCCCCTCCCCCGTTCATGCTCTGTCTCTCTCTGTCTCAAAAATAAATAAATGTTAAAAAAAAAAAAAAAAAAAACTACACACACACAAACTTTAAAGCCTAAAGAGACAGGGATGCCACCTTCTGTCACACCTGCTTATTTTCTGTTTGGGAACTACAGTCTGAGATGCTGTAGACATCTAGAAAAACGGCAAAATCGCACCAAAAGCAACCTACGGTGACAGTGGCCATTATGGTGAACGTTCCAGTTAGACAAGATTGTTCACTTAAGTGCAGCCGGAAACAAGGGTTCCGGAATGAAACACACAGAATGGGATACCTACTTTAATTGGTGTGCGGTGGTTTCGAAAAGGCTTCAAGATTCCGAAGCTGCTTTGTTACAAAATTTACTGCAAAAGGCTAATGAAAAACTAAAGACACAAGATGTACCTAAGACAAAAGACAGTAAGACTGACGTGACTCCTCCTGTTCTCTTCTCCCCTCATTTACCTGAGTTCTCATGTTCTACTAACTCTCTATCTGAACTGCCTTTCCACTCCAAAGAGTATTAAACAGTTACCTTTTAAGATACAAACCATCTGAGATTGCAGGTGATCCTTATTAGATATTTCACTCCTTGGTCAAAGGCTGAATTAAGATCCATAGTTAAAGTGTTTCCTAAGCCTAGGGAGGATACTCCTAAGTTTTCTGAAGAATTTAGAGGCGTTATTGAGTCCTGTGACCCCGGGCTACCAGATCAGCTTCTGCACGTGCTGGTAGGACCTGGTGAAACCCAAAAATGGATGCAGGAAGCAAAATGGCAAAACACCAAGGATGATATTCGAGATCCTCAGTCTTCAACATGGTGTCCTCCTGGACTGGCAAAACCTCACTATACAGCATCTGATCTTTTTTTTTTTTCTTTTAGGGAGGGGGGATGCATGCACGAGAGTAGGGGGAGGGGCAGAGGGAGACAGAGAGAGAGAGAGAGAGATTGTTAAGCAGGCTCTGCTTTTGGCACAGAGCCCAATGCAGGGCTCAATACCTCAACCCTAGGATCATGACCTGAACCCAAATCAAGAGTCAGGTGCTCAAACAACTGAGCTACCCAGGTATCCCTACCAACTGATCTTACACTTTTTTTTGTTTATTTATTTTGAGAGAGAGAGCAGGGGGAGGGGGGGTCAGAGAGAGAAAGAGGGGGGGGGAGAGAGAGAATCCCAAGCAGGCTCTGTGCTGTTAGCACAGAGCCCGACACTGGGCTCAGTCTCACAAACCGTGAGATCATGGCCTGAGCAGAAATCAAGAGTTGGATGCTTAAGTGAATGAGCTACCCAGGCACCCCACAACTGATTTTTTAAAAACCATTCTTAGAGTCTTCCTTTAAACATGCAAACATAAGAAATATGAACTTGTGGCAGGCTTTAAAGTCTGTCTAGAAGCTCTCTTCATACAGCATTCTGGGTTCATCACAATAAACAAGCTCACCCAATCAGCTATAGCTGTGCTATTTGTAAATGGATCATCTCCTGAGACTAGTGGATTCATAAAAGGCAGAAGATAGGATGGGAGGCCGCCGGTTTGGCTGAACTTGTGACCGCAGCTGAACATTTCCGGAAGGACTTTGGAGCAAGACCATAGAAAAAAAGTCTGCCAAGCTACTGGCCTTACACCTACAATAGCTCCAAGGCCAGAGATCTAAAATAACACCTGCAACCCCACATACTGCAACCTCCTAAGGGTCCATTATCAAAACACTGACCCAGAAACTGATGCCTCAATTCTAATCATCTAGGACACTGGAAAAGAGGTTGTCCTCAAAAGTCCTATACACATTCTTCCACATCAACTCAAATACCTCCATATCGGCCCCTGAAGGAGGGTCCTAGATGGGTCCCTCCCAGGGTTGACAGGACTCCAAGGGTAATCCCTACTGATTATACCAAGGCTCCCCTTAAAGAGCCTAGGAGAAACTGAAATTAAAAGCATAATTCCAGATTTCAAGATACACTACAAAGCTGTGGTCACCAAAACCGTATGGTACTGGCATAAAAACAGACACGTAGATCAATGGAACAGGAGAGAGAGCCCAGAAATAAACCACATATATATGGTCAATTAATCTGTGACAAAGGAGGCAAGAGTATACGATGGGAAAAAGTCTTTTCAATACGTGGTGTTGGGAAAACTGGACAGCTACATGCAAAAGAATAAAACTGGACTATTTTCTAACACCATACACAACAGTAAACTCAAAATGCATTAAAGACATAAAAATGGATAAACAAAAGGCAGAATCAGAACTATAAACCCAGAGAATAAACTGATGGTTTGCCAGAAGGGAGGCGGTGGGGGAATTGGGCAAAATGGGTGAGGGGAAGAGGGAGATACAGACCTCCAGTTATGGAATGGGTAAGTCACAGGAATAAAAAGCCGAGCATAAAGAATACAGTCAATGATCCTGTAATCGCGATGTAATGGGACAGATGGTACCTATATTTACGGTAAACACAGCGTCGTGTACAAACCTGTCACATCACTAAGCTGTACATCTGAAACTAATGTAACATCGTGTGTCAACTATTCTCAAATAAAAAGAAAAAAAAATGGGAAACCTTCCCAAATTCTGGCAGATACCAAAGAGATGCTTTCTACTTTAAAACCCTACTCTCATAGGACAACAAATCCCTCAAAGTGAAAAAGAAGTTTCCGTGGCGGGGTTACCTAAGCAAATTCATAGAGGGTTTCTATCTCAACCTGTATACATGACTCTGGGACCTTTCACTGAAAAACATTCCTTTGTTGCTATGTGATCCAGCCCCAGTTAATCTATTAGGTAGAGATCTCCTTTCTAAGTTAAAAGGGCTAATATGTGTTGCCTCCTATGGAGACTTCACCTTAGAGTTCCCTGACCAACCTGAACCTGATCTTTTATGTTCCTTACAGTCTGTCCTTGACATAGAAAAGGAAGAATTTCAACAGAAGTCCCCGATTTAATCAAGGTGCCTGAAAAATCCGTGGGCTACTTCTAATACTGACATTGGGAGAATAAAAAGTGCAGAGCGTGTAACTAAACCTCTTCCCAAATTGCCTCAATAACCATTAGAGCCTGAGGGCATACAAGGCCTCACAGCAACAGCAGAAGACCTAATCAGCCAGGGGCTAATCATTCCTTGTACCAGCTCCCATAAGGCTCGGCTCTTGCCAGTCCAGAAACCTAACAGACGGGGATGGCGATTTGTCCAGGGCTTGAGAGCTATTAACGAGAAAGTTATTCCCGGTTTCCCAGCTGTTCCGAACCCCCACGTCCTTTTTGTCACAAGTGCCAGCCTTTTTCGGCAGCCCTCTAGGGCCCAACAGTCAATATTTGCCTTTACTTGCAATAATTGACAATATACCTGGGCCATCTTGCCTAAAGGGTTCACTGAGGCCCCTTATGATTTCTCCCCAGTATGTCACTGAGACTTAAGGACCGTCCAATTCCCTGGGAAATTGACCCTTTTATAATACCTAGACAATCTCTTGCTATGCTGTTACCAAAGAAGCATCCACGAAGAATTCCACTTATTTGCTACAACAGTTAGCTGAAAGGGGACGTAAAGTCTCTAAGGAAAAATTACAATGATCTCTTATTCATTACCTAAGTCATGATCTAAGCTGTTTCCAAAAAGAATTGAGCTAATTCAAGAATTCTGTAGGCCCACAACCAAGCAACAGCTTTGTGGATTTCTAGGTCTCGCTGGCTGTTACAGACTATGGGTATCTCACTTTTCTCTGTTAGCTTCCCCGCTCAAGAACTTACTAAAATTTTAGTACTTGAACGCTTTCCTTGGGAGGATAAATACGAGCAAGTCTTTATAAGACTACAACAGGTGCTATAAGAACAACCTGCCCTATGGCTACCTAACTATTCGAAACCTTTCACCTTATTTGTGCATGTAAGTGATACGGAGCCCTGGGAATGCTCATGCAAGAACATGGCAATAAACATAGGCCTATTGCTTATTATAGCGTACAACCTGACTTGTCCTGCAGGCCGACCCCAACTGCCTTAGGCTATAGCTGCAGCTGCAAAGTTAGAAGCCCCAGCACATTTAACCCTAGGAAGTGACATTTATTTACAAACCCCACTCACTGCCCAAAGTCTTCTTAACTCTGAATGGATTCAACATTTTTCTGCAAGAAGACCAACCTCCTAGGAGATCTGCTTTCACTGCTTAATCTCCCTCTTAAATGCTACATTTTTTTAAGAACAATTTTTCAATGTTTATTCCTTTTTTGAGAGAGAGAGAGACAGAGACAGAGCGTGAGTAGGGGAGGGGCAGAGAGAGAGTGAGACACAGAATCCGAAGCAGGCCCCGGGCTCTGAGCTGTCAGCACAGAGCATGACGTGGGGTTTGAACCCACAAACTGTGGGATCATGACCTGAGCCGAAGTCAGAAGTTAACCGACTGAGCCACCCAGGCGCCCAAATGCTACAACATTCTTAATCCTACTATGTTACTACCTCTTCTTGACAAAAGTGAGCCTGATGATTTTGAAGTGATAATGATCCATTTTGTGACACCATGTCCTGACTTATGGGACATCCCTTTGACTAATCCTGATCTCATTGTGCTTCTTGATGGGTCATACTATAAAATTGAGAAAGGGATTTTCCAGGCTGGTTATGCTATTACTACCCAGCATGAACTACTGGAAAGGGGTAAGCTCTCACAAGCTTGATCAGCCCAACAGGCTGAGAGAGCTCTGTGCTCTTACTGGAAGGTGCCAGTTACCAGAAGGACAAAGCTTCGATACTCATACTGATAGCTGGTAGGCCTCTGGGGTCGTCCATGATTCAAGGATGTTATGGAAACAAAGGAGTTTTCCTTATATCCAGGGGGACACCAATAAAAAATGGACAATAAGTAAATTGACCTTCTTATGCTATTCTCTCGCCCTCTGAAGTGGCTATCATCAAGATTAAGGCTCATAACTAAAAAGACAACCTAAGTAGCAGGGAAATGTTCTAGCTGACTTGTAGGCAAAGGCAGCCGCAACAGAATCTGTGAAGGTTGTGGCACGTGAAGTCTGTTCTGTTTCTGCAAAAAACGGCCCTTTCTTGCCAGACGTTTGCCATCGTAATGTCCTTGCAACATGGCAACAGTCTGTTCCTGAATCAGAGAAATCATGGTGGGTAACAATGGTTGTGGATGAAATGAATAGTCGGGGTTATGGGAAACCTGAGATGGCCACTTGGTTCTTCCCAGCTCCCTGGCAAACCCCATTTTCCTTTCTTCTTTCTCTTTCTTTCTTTCTTTTTCTTTCTTTCTTTCTTTCTCTTTCTCTCTTTCTATCTTTCTTTCTCTCTCTCTCTCTCTCTCTCTTTCTTTCTTTCTTTTTTGCACTCTCACCCACCACAGAGCAATTAAGATGACTCAAATTGCAAATAAACATTTGTGGGGAGGCTTCTCCAAAAATGTAAAAATAGCTTACCACCAGTGCCTGGCCTGTCAGGTCCACAATACTGATCAAATTATATTTGTTCCCAGGTTCCAAACCTCCTCCCTCTGGACTTTTTGGTATCTGGCCTTGATTCAAACGCCACCTACTGTGGGTTATCAATGTGTCCTTGTTATTGCATGTATGTTTTCCGGATGGGCTGAAGCCTTCCCCTGATGCCCTCACAGTGGCAAAGAAGTTGTCAGAAAACTTGTTCCCCACTTGGGGTATACCTTCCACAATCTCCAGTGATCGAGGCCCCCACGTCACTGGTGAAATCACATGGCCTTGATGAAAACCTTATGAGCTTCTTGGAATTATCACTGTCCTTATCTCCCTCAAATATCAGGCAAGGTCGGGAGAACTAATGGGGTCCTCAAACTTAAAAATCTCTAAATTTGCTAAAACTACCCATCTCAGGTATGGCCTCTGGCCTTGATGACTGTTTACAGTATCCACTTTGGGAGACATAAACTCACCCCACATGAAACAGTCATGTTTCTGCTTGCTGTCCCTTCAGCTTGCTGTCCCTTGTTGTCTCAGGCTAGTATAACCAGTTACTGTGTCTTTAATGACTGATGCGTAAGCTTATCATCAACAGGTTAAAGAAGCTTTCCTGGATCCCAAGTCATGGAATCCTGATGGTCACAGTTTGGAGCCTGGTGATTGGACATTCTGGAAACATCATCCCAGGAAGACAGCTCTTGAACCCTGTTGGAAGGAACCTTACCAAGTACTCCTGACCACTGACACTGGCACGAAACTAGCAGGTATTGAGCTTTAGGCACACATGTCACCGCTAACGAAGGCTCTGCCTGACATGTGGTCCCATGCAGACACTGGAGACCTCCAATGTGGCAGACATCAAGGTAGACTGCTTCCACCCAAGACACTGATCAAGACTTCATACTTGAAACATGAAACTCTTTCTCCTTCTCTTTTTTTTCCTTTATTCTGTCATTGGCCTGGAAAGATAAGGCCAGTATCGGTACTTACCAGGCCACAGATAAGGGAGTAACTTTTCCGACTGCTGGATTTGTCATCAAGGATTTCAATCTATCTATAATGCTAGAGACCTCCTAGTCCCTCCCTATGACCTTCTCTTCTATTCCCAATGTCACCACGAGCTTTAATTGACTTCCCCCCCGCCGCCCCGCTTGAGAGTCTCTTATTGTGTTCAACTCTTAAGGCCAGAAATCCAGTGCCCATTTTTTTTTACCTTTGTCCCATGAAACTGTATTTACCTAATTAGACACAAATATCTACATAAATTTCCTTATATTTGTGCCCCCACTTTCTCATGATTATCTAAATGAGATCTGCCTCCAATCACGAAAAGATCTTAGCAGCAGCGCCCATCTTTGGAAGATATTGAGAATAACTGCTTATTTCAGGCTAGGAGATTTATTTCCCAGATGTGCGGAAAACCTAACTGATCTGTGGCTTGAAAGAGCAAATTCAACAATCCCTGTGAGTGAATCCATGAACAGCACCATTTTAATGGGAATAGTTTTGGCCCCACCGGGGTTTAACCCTGTCAGTGGTGGTTATCATTCCCCTTGAGCCTGTGAATACCTGGCTGGAGCCTAACTGGGCAATGTCTCTTTGGTCAACTCCCCTGAATTTACATCGTCAAGTTAGAAAGGACCTTTAGGAGGCTTCCAAGATTCAGAGTTTGCTTCCTTTGGCAGGGCCCTACTTTCCTGGTCAGGAGTAAATACAAATTTTTTTTTAATGTTTATATTTATTTTTGAGACAGAGAGAGACAGAGCATGAGCAGAGGAAGGGCAGAGAGAGAGGGAGACACAGAAGCCCAACAGGCTCCAGGCTCTGAGCTGTCAGCACAGAGCCCGACGTGGGGCCCGAACCCACGAACCATGATATAGTGACCTGAGCCAAAGTCGGACGCTCAACCGAATGAGCCACCCAGGCGCCCCAGGAGTAAATATAAATGGGAATACGATCAGGAACCTTTCCTTGACTCTTGAAAATATTTCAGAATCCACTGCTAAGACAATAGCTGCCCCTGCCTCCCCAAATCCTTAGGCTCTCCAACCAAAATTGTTCTTGATAATAGGCTAGCCCTTGATTATTTTTTAGTAGAGCAAGGAGGTGTCTGTGCTGTGGCAAATACTACCTGCTATACCTAAATTAATACTTCTGGGGACAACGCAACTCAATCACATAAGGTCCCTAAGCAAGCCACATGACTGTAAGAGGTAACTTCAACAAAACCTTTCTTTGACTTACTTGACTTGTATTGGTTTGGGTCTCAGAGACCATGGCTCTGAAGTGTGCTCCAAACGCTGCGAATTATCCAGCTTATCAAACTCTTTGCGGTCACACTGGCACGCTGTACCTTCTCAAAAGCTTTAAATGCATGTTTGCAGCTGCTACCCACCAGGCCAATGATCTCCCTCCAACTGGAAAGTCAAAGCAACCAAGAGAATGACGGGCTAAAAGAATGTGAACCTGAACCTGTGACCTGTGCAAATCACAGAGATTCAACAAAAAAATATCCTGACCTGTGAAGATGATACAGAGGATCAGTAAAAGCCACAAGAACTACAGAGAGGTAGCTGAGACGGGCACGGATGCCTTACATTTTCATCACATCTCTGAGGGTGAGAGTCTGATCAAAACGGGGGAAACATTAAAAAAAAAAAAAAAAAAAAAGAGGAACAGCAGGGCTCCAATATAGTCAATTGTACCCCCGACAGCAAACCAGGACTTAATTGCAGTTTCGGCCTCTCCCAGGACTGTGACTTTTAACCAGTCCGTCTGGAACGATCTGGTCAGCACCAGTGCGGTAATCTGCTCGACAGACCCTCAGCCTTCCCCCAGAGGAAGGTAGCCTTGCTGAAACACCCCACTCTTAGACAGAAACTTCCTTTTTCTGCCCCCTTCTGGCTATAAAAGCCTTCCATTTTGTACTGCTCTCGGAACTCCTTTCTATCTGCTAGATGGGATGCTGTCCAACTCATGAATCACTGAATAAAGCCAATTTCATCTCTAAATTTACTCAGTTGAATTTTGTCTTTTTTTAAAAACAGGTGCTATATAATTGTACGATGTTCTTCATTATTAAGTTTTTATTTTGCAGGCGTCTCTCTTTGCATTATTGCTGTCGCAATCCTGTGCCTGAGGACCTATCCACTAACCATACAGGCTCTCCTTAAATGGAGTGGAAGATTTCTCCAGCCTTTCCTAAATCCAGGGAACAACATGCGAGTCTAGATGGGCATATCACAAGAGGAAATCTTTTCAAGGTCATGGTTCAGGAGGACCTTTGCTCAAAGGAATTTGGGCTGGAATTAGAGTTCTCAGCTCTGACACGAAGAAAGAAAAAAAAGAGGGGGCAAGGAAGGGGAGAGGGCAGGAGAGGGAGGGAGCAGCATCTCACCACACACCCCTTAGCCACCAAGGACAGAGTTTCTGTGCTGTTTCATTAGAGCATGAAACCTATTCTGTGGACTATGTGTCCACCGTGAGCTGAAAAGACGTTAGTTCACTTCCTTGGTGTCTAGGGTCCCACAATTCTGAGTCATGGCCACATTAACTCTGCTATGGAGAAAACAAGAGCTTTGGTGGCACAGCCAAGCCTGCTGTTCTCAGCGCCTGGCACTATCCGGCAGAGAAGGAGGTTTCCCTCAAATGCAGAATAGGACGGTGTGCCCTTGGGGGTGGGCTGGAAGCGGAAGGGAGGGAATGGGACTTTTTTTTTTTCTTTCGATTTTTTTTTAATGTTTATTTATTTTTGAGACAAGAGACAGAGCGCAAGTTGGGAGGGGCAGAGAGAGGGAGACACAGAATCTGAAACAGGCCCCAGGCTCTGAGCCATCAGCACGGAACCCCACACGGGGCTCAACCCCACGAACCGCGAGATCATGACCTGAGCCGAAGTCGGATGCTTAACCAACAGAGCCACCCAGGCGCCCCATGGGACTTTCTTTTTAAAGCTCATTACTTTCTCTCTCTCTTTTTTTTTTTTTTTAAGGGTCTTTTATTTTTTGTTTTTCAATTTTTAAAATGTTTTTATTTATTTTTGAGAGAGAGAGATAGTGTGAGCAGGGGAGGGGCAGAGAGAGAGAGGGGGGCAGATCGGAAGCCGACTCTGCGCTGACAGCAGCGAGCCCAATGTGGGGCTCGAACCCACGAACTGTGAGATCACGACCTGAGCCCTGGTTGAGGCGGACGCTCAACCGGCTGAGCTCACTTGGTTACTTTCTTTGTAGAACTCAATTCTCCCCAGTTGGGAAGGATGGAAAATTCTGATTCCTTGCACCACTTCGAAAACAATGAATCCACCATCCTGGGAGGGCAGGATAGCTGTGGCTGCGGGCTCGGGCTAGAGAAAACTGCCTGGCTGGGTAGCCACTCAGCAAAGGGAAGATGTTCACAGCGGTGAACTGAGGCTGTGGGCTCAGAGCCCAGTCCCCATGGGCTCCCAGCTGGGCTTCCTGGGGCCCCCCCATGACTGTCAGGGAGCCCCTGTGCCTGCTTGCTCGCTCACTCGCTGGGGTGGCAGGAAATCACTAAGCTATGAGAATAAAGACCAGTCGGGGTCCCCGTGCAGCTTTAGGGCAGATTTCTCTTTCCCCTTGTGGTAGAGAAACAGATTCCAAACTGCATTCAAACACAATACAGTCTCCAGCAAGGAAGAAATGAAACCCTTTAAATCTTCAGTCCTTCATGTTGTACCCTCCCCTGCTGCTTTCAAGCTCACAGAAGCCTTTTGTTATAGTCCCAGGAATGTGTACTTAATAGAGAAAGTGTGGTTTTGTGGTTGCTGTGAAAGAATACTGAGTGGGGGAGAACAGACCTGCCTTCCAGAAGATCCTCTCTCGATGATGGAGTCATTCACCTGAAGACTGTGTACCCCCAAAGCTCTCCCAAAAGTGCCAGAACGAGGGGCAGGAAATAATCCTGGACAAGCGTTACATGTATTTGAGTGAGTGAGTAGCCATGAGAAGAGGGGGTTAAAGGGGCTTTGCTGCATTGGTTGCAAATGCGGTGTGTTGGGGGGGGGGGGACGACACCTGATAATTATACCCGTGTCATTCCCTAAGGGGACCTAGGATTTAGTGTAACAGCGTCAGACCAAAATACTGCAAGGATTCAGGGATGGAAGGGACCTCACAATTGGTCTTCACCGGCTTTCTGCTAATAACCCAAGGCTGGTGCAAGATTCACATTTAGAGTGTGAACACCGTCCGTTACTCCACGAAGGGATGAAAATCTATGATAATAAAAAGCACTCTGAACAAGTGGAGAAAGTCTCCTTGTGAACAAATACCTCGTTGCAAATTATTTCACAGTGTTTTATGAATTTTAGGTAGAGTAACTCCAAGGCTTAAAATCAGTTGGCATTAGGACATTTTTACTGCCACATGGACCGGATTTCAAAGTGATGCTTTTAGACGGGGTTAGCCTTGCGCAAAATTCTGAAGTAGGCAAATTTCCTCTCAGCGTTCCAGTTCCTTGTGCTTTGTCCCTTTGATGATGGCACAGGTGTCACGGAATAATAAGAGAGCACAGGCTTCAGATTAGGCGGCTGTGGTGTGAATAAACCCCAGTCCTGTCCCTGACTAGCTATGGCCTGGGTGGGACACCTCTTCATCTCCTGTCTTCAATTTCCTCATCTGTAAAAGGCAGATCTCAACTCACAGGGATTGCTGTGAAAATTGTACATGCAAAAGTGCTGGGTCTTCCGCAAGCACACAGAAATGCTCCCCTTTTCTTTTTTTCCACCCAGAAACCTGTGCCTAGTGAACCACACGTCCCTGTTTCCTCTCAGTTCTGCACCCTCCTCCATGCCATTAAAACACACTTCTAGGAAGAGATATAAAAATGATTAACACTTAAGTGCAATGACCACCCAGAGCTTAATGGTCCATCTCCTGGACTATCGGCATTTATTATTATTTTTTTTTTTACAAAAATCCATGCTGAAGGAATAAACCACTAAGGGTAGAAATCCAAGCACAAAAGGAAGGGCCCCAAAGTATTCTGAAGGCAGCAAGTCTTTTCTGGAAATTCTGCAACCAGAGGTAAGCAGATAGCTCCAGTGGTGGGGTCACCATAGAATGTTCCAAAAGATACTGCCTTCTTGGAATTATTATCAGTTTTTGCTAAACCTCCTTTCCTTTTTCTATTGATTGCCAAGATTTATATTTGTAGAAACAGAGGATTTCTCATTTTTAGTTAGATTCTAAATGAGTCCCATAATCTAGATATAACCACAGCATGAGGTAAAAGCAGAAAGACTGATCGAGGTTGAACTCCTATTATAAATGATACCCGGGCAATGGTCAGAGCTGGAGAAGAAAAAGCATAGGGTACCAATTATTTGTTGTCCTACAGTGATGGATGATTTAATAAATACCATGCATCTGGGATGCTTGGGTGGCTCAGTCAGTTAAGCATCCAACTCTTGATTTCAGCACAGGTTATGATCTCGTGGTTTATGGGTTCGAGCCCTATATTGGGCTCTGTGCTGACAGTGTGGAGACTGCTTGGGATTCTCTCTCTCTCTCTCTCTCTCTCTCTCTCTCTCTCTCTCTCTCTCTCTCTTCTCTTTCCCCCTGTCTCTCTGTTCCTCCCCTGCTTGTGCTATCTCTCAAAATAAATAAATAAACTTTAAAAAAATGTCACATATCTAAGAGTTTAAAGAGCTTTCTGACAACTGGTGTTATTTAAAAATGGCAAGATGGCCTCCGAGACAGTTGAGGTCACATCCACAGAAGTGTCCGGGCAGAAGGCGTATGGCTGTCACTCAGCCATGCCACAGGTAGAATGCCTGCATCTGGCGGGCATAGACTACATGACCTGGGATGTCCATCTAACCTCAGAAGTCCTACTATACATCTATAAAAGCAGCATCAAAGAAAAAAAAATAACAACTTCTAATCTTCTAGAAGGTGTAGGTTATTAAAGGTGGACGCAATCCATTTTTCCAGGTTAATCCTAATCAGGAAGAGAAAGGAAAACCCAATGTGTGGATCTTTCTAATGGTGACAGTCATGTATGTTTTAGATTGGGTCTTGCCAACGAGAATCTCAAGACACAAGTGGTAGTATTTTTGTTTTACTGTGACTTGTCTTATATTAATTCATACTTACACTTTCCTTCCCTCTGGGACATCAAGAAACTATGGTTTGTGGCACAAAGATGCTTGGCTCTGAGCTATCGAGTCACTGATAAAGACACGGCTACTCACACATGTACCCTTCACCCCTAAGCACCCCCAGCTCTTTCTGGGTCTTCAAAAACGTGTTTGAGTTACTGGTCTTTTGTGCGCTGAAGTAAAGCAGTGTTTTCTTCACGGGTTTACACGCAAGGGTTTTCTACTTGAGAAAAGGTGCCTTAACGTCAATTTCAAGCTCTATGTTAATTCTCTCTCTGGAGCACCGTAGTCCAGAAGGAACCAGAAGAGGTTTGGGGTTCACCACCCATGCTCAGTCTCAGCTCACTGAAGTCTTTAAGTAAGACGCTCTACTTCCTCCCCAGATTTCAGGAAATTTTTCAGATTAGGGTTTTATGCAGGGTGGTGGGTGGGGATGTGGCCTAATTATAGACTAAGGGACGTCTGCAGGTATGGTCCTCTCCTAGCTCAAAGGAAGAAGCAGAAAGGAACTACAGTAGGGATAAAGAGCTGGTTCTCCTCAATCAACTATGTATCTTGTGGTTTCTGTTTTACTAAAAAAATTTAAAACAATACACACACACACACACACACACACACACACACAGTCAAATATATACTTCAATGTAATTATTAAAATGTAGCCCAAGTCAAAATGTATTAATGGTTTGGAAAGGATCCATTATTTTGGGTTATCCATATCACTCTCTTCATTAGACAGAAAATCAATAGTTGACTACATACTTCTTATATAGCTATGGATGAACAAATCAGGATTTAATCCTCATTTTATTTATTTTCATTCCTCCCCTCTTTCATCTTCTTTTCTGCTTTTTCCTTCACATGTCTTCAGTATCTCTCCTATATCCATTTTGTGTCTTTCCTTCTCATTCTACTGTACTGTCTTCCTCCTTCTTATCCATTCCTGCTTCCTTGCTGACCATTACAAATTCTGTCATCCCTTTACCTACAGCCTCTCTTTCACCCACTTCCTGACATTTTTAAATAGATCATCCAGCTATGCATGATTTCCTGAAATCACATTTCTCTATTCATCCTTCCTCTTCTCAGCACTCCTTAGTTTTTGTGGTACCCTGCTCTTTCGGCTACCCTGACCCAATTCCAACTTGTGTGTTGGTGGGGTCGGGGTGGGGGAAGGTACTTCTGACACAACACCAAGCTATTCTCTGGGCACCAGTAGGGTGTCCAAGAATTCAACTCCATTCTGGCACCATTTACCCAAAGATAGCATCAGACTCCACAGGTTGAGGGCTTAGTCCTACGAGACTACCCTCTGACCTTACTTCAGATGTGAGTCACCAGCCTAAGTTATTACCTATGCTTCTGACCAACTGGCAACAAAGTCGCAGGTTCCCGCAACCCCCTCCCTTCCTTGGTTCGGTTAATTTGCAAGAGCCATTCACAGAACTCAGGAAACATTTTACTTACTAGATCACTGGTTTATCATAAAAGGATATAACTGAGGGACAGCCAGTAGGACACTGTATGCGGAAGGGGCATGGAGCTCCTGTGACCTTTCCAGGAGGACTTTTCTCCCAGCACCTTCATGTGTTCACCAACCTGGAATCTCTCTCAACCCTCTTCTAGGTTTAAAAAAAAATTTTTTTTTTAAGTTTATTTATTTATTTTGAGACAGACGGTGCGAGCGGGGGAGGGGCAGAGAGAGGCGGAGACAGAGAATCGCAAGCAGGCTCCGCACCATCAGCACAGAGCCCTATGAGGGGCTCGAACTCACGAAACCATCAGATGATGACCTGAGCCAAAAACCAAGAGTCAGACGCTTCACTGACTGAGCCACCCAGGTGCCCCTTATGGAGGCTTTACTTCATCAGTCAGACTGGTTCAGTCATTGGACGCTGATCACTGATCTCGAGAGGGTTGGGGGTGGAACAGAAAGTTCCGAACCTCTAATCACATGGTTGGCTCCACTGGCCACCAGCTCCCATCCTTCTGCGCTTTCGGAAGTCACCTCACCTCATTGACTTAACAAAAGAAGCCATCTCCCTCATCGTTTACGAAATTCTAGCGTTTCAGTTCTATGCCAGAAATGGGGACAAAGACCAAATATATATTTCTTATTATAAATCACCACATCACACCTACACTCTTCTATTATTTTCTCTTCATACCTTACTGCCTGCTATTATCCTCTTTAGTGTAGCTTTCTAGCATACTTTGTCAGGTCCTTTTCTCTTCTCATTGTATCCTATGGGGGAAACGGGTGGCAGGTGGGTGGGGGTGGCGTGATGGGAATTGTAGAGAAAAATACAAAATTCGTGTTAAAGCTGCAGTTACTCATATGGCAACAGTGGTCTGTGCGGCCGGATTCCGTTCCCCTTGTACCTGTCACATAGAGGAGATCTTGGACCCAACTACAGTATGCCATCCCTGTGATCAAATGTTTGAGGACAATTAACTTCGCTGCCCAAAAAAATGACTCATATTGAACATTCTAGGAATGCCTTATAGGTACTCTTTTTCAAGTGAATTTTATGTTTCTCTTTCACGACCCTTCCATTGATTTATGGGTGGGCCTATCACCGATGATAATTGGGGAACAGGGCTGCAGGGTATGAAAAGGAAAAATACGTGCTCTTATTACTTTAGAAGAATGTGCTAAGGTACCGAAAAATGTAGGTCAAATAACTGGTTTCTCAAGTTCACGAAGTGAGTCCTGTTTTTGCAACACTTCTTGGGGCAAGAGAAAAGGCGATTTGATACCAATTACCATTATGTTTTCTAAAACAGAAATAAAATCTGTCAGCCCAATAAAATATCCATTGCTCTAGTAACAAAGATACCTCTAGACAGGTGCATCCTGTTTTGTTGGGAAGGTAGTTAGTTTACATAGGTACGTTTAGGTAAAGACACCCCTTTTTAAATATGATACGTTCCTGCCTGCCAGTGAGCAAAACCTAATGTGGATCATTTGGTTATTCTTTACATATTATTTTACTATGTGACAGTCTTTTCCTTCTCATCCACCTTCCACCGGGCTCAGGAATGAAAAACTTTTCATTTCTGCAGTTTCGAGGTATAGCTGTCAACCTGAGAGCCTTGAGCCTCTCCCGCTCATGCCTAATGAGCCCTGCAAACTTAGAGGCTCCACCCAGAGCCACTGTTTCCTAACCGGAAGCCCAGCCATATACGTGTTCATTGAAAGCCCACGTGAATCTGTCTGTGCTTTTCTTCACTCTACCAATTTTCTCTACCACTACACATTTCGGCATGTGCTTACTAAAAAATGATGTTTGAAATAAGCTATCAAAATCCACAGACTCCCTGGTGTGCATTTATTTTCCTTGAGATTCTTTAAGATCAAAACGAAGTAGATGCCTGCTTCTACTACAATTTACAACTACAAGTAATTTCTACTGAGCTGTAAAAGGCGACACAATTACATCAACTACATCAATCGCATGGGAACCATGCTGCCTATTTATAGATAACGTTATAGCCAAAACTCACCTGGCAATCTTAAATTGGTGGGCTTCAGAAGCTGCCTGCGTCTTTAAAACCCAGAACAGATTCTAGAAATTTAATACCACTGGCCGACATGACAATTCTCCTTATTGACTTAACTGGTGGGATACCATCAAGTGACTATTAAGCATCACTGCTTTCCTTTAAGAAGTGATCAGCGTGTTCAGAAATGTCAAGTCATGAGTGAAGGCTGATTTTCAGGCTCAAAGGGTGAGTTCCACAGAGTTGAGCTCATCAGCTTCTCTGGTGCTGGCTAGCAACAGGCAGGACGAACACCATGTACATGTGTTGTTAAGATCAGAGCCCTGAAACTTGTTAATTTATCCTTGCACTGAAGGTGCAACTCTCTGGCCAATTCTTTAAAATAATAAAGATGATACAACTCATGTGAAAATGTCTTACAGCTTAAAAGATCCTTCAGGACAAGAGCCTCATCTATTACCTATCGTGTTTAGTACGTTGCCAAGCACAGGGAACTTTTTCACACGAAAACCTAAAACAACTGCTTCGTCATCAACTGTGGCAAAGGACAAAGATGGGTAGAGCTATCCACCACCTTTCTTTGGTGCCTGCTTCCCCTATAGTCTCCAGCTACCAACTGACAAGCTTCTTAATCGATCTTCATGCAGTATTAGCTTTGGAGCACAGCTGGAATACTATCAAATTCTTACCTTTTTTTTTAAGTTTATTTATTTATTTGGAGAGAGAGAGAGAGAGGAGGAGGAGGAGGAGGAGGAGAAGGGGAGAGAGAGAGAGAGAGAGAGAGAGAGAGAGAGAGAGAGAGGGACATCATGAGCAGGGGAGGGACAGAGAGAGAGGGAAAGAGAGAATCCCAAGTAGGCTCTGCACTGTGAGCACAGAGCCTGAAGCAGGGCTCAAACTCACAAACCACGAGAATCTGACCGGAGCCAAAACCAAGAGTCAGACGCTCAAGCGATTGAGCCACCCAGGCACCCCTCAAATTCTTACCTTTTCAACTTTATACCATCTTACAAGTCTACCTTCGTCTGGAGTGTGGATAATTGAAACTCTTCTGTTATTGGACTTTTGGGACCCAGAACAAGACCACTCAACTGGTTGTTACTTGATTCCTTTCACTTACTTGATTTCGGAAGATTATTTCTCAACCTGACATTTTGATTACACTGTTCTACTGAGGGGCTACAGTGACATGTCATGTCCCAAAAGATCAAATTCAGCAAACAAGTATGACGACTCTAAGTTGACATAGTATATACATAACGCCATTTAGTGCTTACTACTCTATGAGGTTGAGGTTATGTGCCTGGTTTACAAAAGAAGAGCCAAGATTCTGTGATGTCCAAGGCTACACAGCTAACAGTCATGGCCGCTCACTGCTTTTGGGACCCAGACCAGACTCTCTAACATGACGGGCTCAGGCTACCTCACCAGCTTTTCCCCTTGTCGTGGTTTTCCACAGCAAATTCACCAAACATCAGTTGCCTGGGTTTCCATCCTTGGAAGACCAAATCTTCTAGTCTCAGGGCTTTTGCACACCCCATTTCCCCTTCCCAGAGATAATCCTACCTCCTCTTTACCCAATTAACTCCCACTGAGTTTTTAAGTTGCCTCTTACATGTATGCTGTAGACTAGACCGAGTTCCTGTGCCTTAGGCTTTCAAAACACCCTGTGGTGCCGCATCAGTGCCCTCCCCCTCAAGGGTAACTATACGCGTGAGTCGTGTGTGTGTCTATCCCTGCTTCTGTCCCAGGTGCGGCTAAACCACAGCAGAGGAATAAGAAAGGTACAACCCCATAAAGAGAGAGGATGGGAGAAGGCTGTTGAGAGAGGTGCACAAAATTCTGGAGGGGAAGCAGATGAAAGACGGGTATCTGATCTGGCAGAGCAGAACAGCTAGACCCCACCTGCCCGCAGGGGGAGACACCACTAAGAAACAGGCTCGTTCTTCCTGACAATCTCCAAAAACTTCAGAAACTAGAGGTTCCAAGGTCCTCTGAAAGCAGGAGGAGAGCAGGAGAGGCTACCGATAAAAGGATCTGTGGTGTGAGTCTGTTCCACTCTCCTCAGCTCAGCGGCTGCCGCTCCTAGTAGATGACAGAACATTTGCTTGCTTGAATCAGGTTGAGTCAGAGTACCGGGTCCAGCAGAGATCAAGGATTAGGAGAATAGAGGGGAATGCAGTGGAAATCTGCGTAATGAATGATAAAAGCTCAAGCCTCTTCCCAGCTTGGTTCCTTACAAGCAGGAGACCACAGGCTTTCTTCTGGGGCAAACTCACTTCCTCGAAAAGACTTCTGGGGCCTCCCACGAGATGGCCAAATTATCAACCAACTGAACCACCGTAGTTGGACTCAACAGGCATCAAGCCCCACCTGTGCACACGGGACGGCCAACTTTTTGAATACACATCTAAGAGTTGCCATCCAACTTTTTAAAAAATTACAAGTGGCAGAAAGTGCTATGGAGGAAAACAGTACAAGGTAAAGGGGAAGGGGAACGAGGGAAGGTGCGGTTTTGGAAAGAGCTATCATAGAGAGTTCTAAGAATAGCAAGACCCGTCTGGCTAAAGAGAAATGAACAGAACAAAAGGTAGCACAGGATGAGGTTAGAGAGGTTGACGGGGTCTGGATCAAACGGGACCTGGTGGTTCACACTGAGAATTCAGAATATTTCTAAATGTAACTAGAAGCCACTGGAGGTTTTGCAGCAGCGAAATGGCACCACGTCGTTGCTATTTTACAACAGAGTATTCTCCTTGTTGTGTGGGGAGGGCACTGTATGGCTGGGGTTAACTCCTGGTCAGCCTGAATCTCCCCTATGACGTTGTAAGCAACACGAAGGCAGGGGCATGTCTGTCTTGGTCGCTGATATGTACTTAGTACCCTATATATATACTTAGTAGTCATATAATAAATTATCTGTTGAGAGAATGAACCGAACGGCAAAAGGAGAACTAGAAATTAGTGTGAGATTCCACAGCCCCGGTCCTTCTAGTACGCTAACTAGACTTCCAGAAAAGATAAGGATCCTTAGCAGAAAGTCCCCTTGACGAAGACCATGATGCACTTCTGCTACTACTACTGATAATATCATCTTGGTTCAGTCTATAGATATTATGACGTCACTGTGATCTATTTTAAAGCGAGAGCAGGTTGAAAATGGCCATTATTCTTACGTAGACAAATGGTGCTAATTGGTGTTTATAGTGACGGTCTCTATTTATGACACATTCCGGCTAATCCCATTCTATAATAATAAATCAAATATAAAATCCGAAGTAAGTCATACTGCAAGACACTTAGATAGGCCCTATTTTTCTTCTGAGCGTCCCAAATTAAATCACTGGTTTGTAGTTCCGTATTTAAAGCTTATCCCAAGGCATGTTTACAAAGGTATTTTCCCTAGATTTTGTGAGTATATTATAGGCAGCATCATTCATTATTGGCGACTCACCATTTTGAAGATCAATACTCAATTCATGAGGACAGCTTGTCCTCACAAATAAATTCCAAAAATTTGCAACTTTTACACATTCTAAGAACAAAATAAATCCAAAAACCTGTTCTTTTGACTTTTGGGACTCATTCATTCAGCCAACATGTATGGAGACTACATGCAAAACAATTACAAAATATTGTGTATACAAAGATGAACAATGATTTCTGTCTTCCAGGAGTTTAAGAGACAGGCTTCTTATCAGCCGCAAATTTCTTCCTGGCTAACTGTAATTTCTCATATGCTTCCCTAATTTGCAATGTGGACCAAGAATACAGCCACAATACCCCACCTGAAAGTATGCGCGAATGATTTATTCAAGTGCTAGAATGATCATTCCTACAAAGCAAGCAAGAAAGAGCACCAGCTTGTGGCAGAAGTTTGGGGAGGTGAGACTGGTAGAAACTTGCATTGAATCTAGTGCACTTTACAAATGAAGGCCACATTAGCACCTAAACCAGGAAGACAATACCCATGAAGAAACTTGTAGAGAAATGGACTTGCGTTGGGGCGAATCCAGTGATTAAGAGACATCTTTCAAGTAACTGTCTACCGATACGAAAACAGAAAGAGGTCAGGGGTCAATTATTTTTATTGTACAACAAGGGCAGGATGAATAGTAATGGGTCTAGAGGTCACTAAGGAAAATTCAGGCTAAGTAGGAGGCCAAACTTGAGTTTGGGCTAAGAGAGCTGCTCAGGAGAACGTACCGAATTCCCAACACTGGAGATACTCAAAGCTAAGTTCAACCCCAAGAGATGATTTAGGAATAATTACCTTTGTTCAAATGCCAGCAAACAACAAAATATTCCACTCTAGGTACAGAGTAGGTCAAGCACACATAAAGCCTATTGGATAATTTTGTGCTGTGGCTCAAGATTGGTCGCCCTGTGGTACACACCCCAGATGACTTACGCTTGGTGTTAAGCAAATCACATCACGTAACATAGTCAACTGTGTCTGCCAGTGATAAGACTGGTTACAATTCCCAGTCCCTAAGTGATAGCTGAAAATAAATGTTTGCAGCACTCATAAACATATAACATTGAAGAGTAACAGAAACATGTTTTAAAGTGATATAGAAATAATTAAATCCAGAACCTTAAGACACTTTCCAGAGTCCTCTTAATACTTCCAGACAGAATGGCCCTGCAGGTACCAGGCTTGTTAGAAACCTGAGTAGCCCACTGAACCATGAGAGCTGATCTTCTAGAAGAACCTGCTGATCACAGGCATAAGCTTTTAGCTTCTGGAACATGTGCCCGAACCTCTTGATGCTTCTGTATGCTTGTAATTTCATGCCCTCCCAGGCTCTGAGAAAGCAGGGAAGGGCCATCCCATCCTTCTCGGCAGCCGAGGTTTGGAGGTTTAAGTGGTTCACGTTATCAGCCCCCTGCAGTGTCCTAACCAACAGGAAGTTTCCCCGGAGTTTCCATCACAGGAAATTTCCTGTGAGGAAACCCTTACTGCACAAACAAAGAGTTCCTTAGCTTCCCACAGAAACTGCAGGGGCGGTTGAGGTGGTGTGGGCAGAAAGGGTGGGTGTGAACAGGGGTGGAAGGCAACAGGGGGTTGATGGGTAGACAGCATGGGAAGAAATGGAGGGGAACCAAGAAGTTATTTCACTTCCCTTGGCCTTGGATTTGTCAGAAAACTGCTTACTAACTGGCACATGTTGGCGTTCACCTCCTGGCCAGCAGCCTCACCCCAGGCCAGAATGAACTTGGAGAGATAAGACCTAATGTAAGTGCAGGTTCTGCTGGTCAACCTCCAGCCCTGGCCTCCCCGAATCTATTTCCCCATCTGAACAGCATGGGGCCCTGTGTTGATTAAACAAGACAGATTAATATAGACGTTAACACTAGTAAACTGTTAAGGTTTCATACAAATACAAGGATAGTACAAACTAGTTTGACCATCACAATATTTTCACTCTAGCAAAAGCCTGCCCGGTAGTAGGTTATCTACAGAACAGTGAGGTCTCTCCCTGGGAGGACCATTCTATTTCCTTGTCTTTGTCAACGCAATCTGAATTAAAGGGAGCACCAGCTGTGGAAATGGAACATTCTGATTACCTGAATTTTTTGGCTCCATCAAGATTCATTAAACAAGCTTTTATTTTTCCAGCCCTAGAAACATTTTCAAAATGTCGGAAACTGGCTTAATTAAGCCATAACCCATAGAGTTGCCTCTGAAACTAAATAGGGTACCTTTAAAAAAAATTTTTTTTGCCCTTTTCTTCTAAAGACCAAGGTCAGAGTTTTAAAAAGAAAGGTCAGTTAAGGGGTGCCTGGGTGGCTCAGTCGGTTAAGCGTCCGGCTTTGGCTCAGGTCGTGATCTCACGGTTTGTGGGTTCGAGCCCCGCGTCGGGCTCTGCGCTGACAGCTTGGAGCCTGGAGCCTGCTTCGGATTCTGTGTCTCCCTCTCTCTCTGCCCCTCCCCTGCCCATGCTCTGTCTCTCTCTCTCTGTCTCAAAAATAAATAAAAAACATTAAAAAAAAAAAAAAGAAAGGTCAGTTAAGAGGTCTATTTTGTTTTCTTCCAGTTAATTTATGTCTCTGCTCACATATTTGCTATTCTAACGTGGGGAGTCTGCTTAGAATAATGTAAAACAAAATCACATGGGATATGTGAGGACAACTTTCCAACGACTACAGCTCACTTTTATATCACCCCTATGTTTGCTTTTATCTTTAAAGCCATGATGTAATTTTACTGCTTCAGAGGGTAGACTATATACTCGGACGATGTTTGCCACAAGATACTCTGGCTTTTTAATTCTTTCTGGGAAATACTTGGTCACCTACTCTTGAAGAACGTTTTAAAATTTAAGTCCCATTTTCAAGATGATTCTGGGGGCTCACTCTATCAAGGGGCAACACCACTGCCTTTTGTTTCCAGACCTACTGTGAAAATAGGCCTGTATTTCAAGCCTCTAGAATAGAAAAGAGGCAAACCAAAAATAAAAAAGAACCCCCTCCCCCCGCCCCCCCCGCCAATTTCTGAAGAAATGGGAGCCACGCAAATGAAAACTCAAAAATGTGACAGTGGAGCACAGAGGCCAAATGACAGGGTATAATATAGTCAGTAGTGCACACAGACACTAGTTTTAAAATTTTTTTTAATGTTTTATTATTTATTTTGGGGACAGAGAGAGAGACAGAGAATCCGAAGCGGGCTCCAGGCTCTGAGCTGTCATCACAGAGTTCAATGCGGGGCTTGAACTCACGAACCGTGAGACGGTGACCTGAGCCGAGGTCGGACACTTAACCAACGGAGACACCCAGGCGCCCCACACAGACACTATTTTTAATACAGAGCTTTCAGGCCGGTTGGTACAGTATTTTACAACATAAAACCATAAATGCCTTTTAAGTCCCACGTTTAAAGGCCCCCATGGAACCCTTCCCCTAAAATGAAGTGCATTCAATTTCACAAGCCTCTGTTAAGCACATCCCTGGTGGCAGACAAGGCCCCTGTCCTCAAGGAGTCACCTTCTAGTGGGTGACACAGACACACAGGTAAGGACAATACAGTAATCACTTCATACTTAGCAACCAGCTCTGTGTCCGATGGGGGCTGTGTGTTACGGCAGAGTGAGAGGGATAGACAGTGACACAGGCGATGCACAGAGGGCAGGCTACTTCTACAAGACCCAGAGAACGGCGCGGGTCACCCCTGCCGGAGATCCCCAAGGACTAAGACATAGTCAGGCATAAGCTGCCACCAAGCTGTGACTGATTCTCAAACACAAGTCTCGCTGTTCACAGACGCACTCCATAAACGCCGAGCAGGAGCTGTAGGGAAGTAACAGGCACTTGGATGCAGAGTAGAAGCTCCAGAGAAAACTTCCTTAAGTACAAATCACAGAAGCGGAGGGTGAAAGGCCCCTCAAAGCCTTTCCTCTGACGCTAGCCAGAACCACACCTAAGTAATTTCCAGTTTGTAATGATGATAGACTCAAAGGAAAATGTATGTAGAACTCTCAGCACCTGCTTTGGGTTATAGGCACTATTCTATACATTATCTGAGTTAAGGGAAGTTTTTTTTTTTTGTTTGTTTTGTTTTGTTTTTAATTCCCCAAGTTAGACAAAGAAGCTGAAATGCAGAGAGATAAAAAACTTGCCCTCTCCCCAGCCTGGGGTTACACAGCTAGAAACAGCCTGGAAGCTTCCAAGTCCTGCCATCCACAGTGCTCCAGAAACTTCCCCGCAGAGAGGGACCCGGCTCGGCCATGAAGCCACAAAGAAGTCTGGCCATGAGGCGTTAATCAGGACTTCGTTCCTGACTGGGACTGTAGAACAAGAACGCAGGGTCGTCCTGTTGGTTTTGACTGTGGTTATGAACTGGATTATTAACCCAGTCTTTTGTGATAATTCAGTAACATTTCTTTGATGTTTTCTGAGGCAGAGGTAAGCCAAAGAGCCAAGGTGTCGCTTCTTCTCTCTTCCATACCTGAGTCGGGATGGAACACATCACCAACCCCAAGGTGTGGACACCAGTAGCCATGAGTGGTCCTGAGGATAATCAGGGCATTGCAACCCGTCGGTATGGCCCAAGAGGAGGTGGACACTTCACACAGGCTTACAAGGGCTGGAGGCATAGGAAGACTCATGAAGACAAGGCGACAGTGCTTGTTTTTAGGAAGCCTAAGGAAGCATCTGGGATGCTGTAAAGGATGGGTGGCAGTAAAGGAGACTGGGCACCAGTGACCTTGGTGCACATTAGACGTTCAGATCACTTGGAAAATTTTAACCTGTATTAGCCCATTCTCTCCTCAGGCTACATGGATAAAAATGTCTGTGGGTAGCTGTCTCCTATTCTTCCTCTCCCCTCCCCCCCTTGCCTTTAGTTAATTGCAGCTGTGGTCAAGGGCCTGCAGCCAAAAGTCCCACAATGCACCCCTCCACAGGAAGTTCCCAAGATCTCTTCCTGAACAGGAAATTTCCTGTGGTCCAACAGACATTCCTCTCAGCGTTTATCACTCACATACATTTGTTTTGGCAGATACCGGGTCTTGGGTAAGAACAACAAGAGACGGTTGGAGGGAAGGCTACCTCAGGAAAAAAAAATGCAGTTATTGTCAGGAGAAGAAAGTGTGACTGAATCAACTCCTATCTCAAAGGAAAACAAATACTACCAAAATGGACCCGAGAGATCTGACATGTGTGAGAATGTGTGTGCCACTCACACAGCTGTGCCACATTCCGATTTTAATTGCGACTCAGAGCGAAGGTAGGTGGGCTTTCGGTGGGGGCCAACTTCAAAGCATTTGGCCAACTTCACTCCGTGAAATTCTGGTTCTTCTACACATCATGGCTACCATGTGACTGAGACTTTAAACTTTTCTGCAGCGACCTTAGACGTGTGCCCTAATGTAACTTGTTCCCTCATGACAAGAAGCCTTTCAATCTGCCCAACTTCCAGCCACCAGCATACCCTTTCTGGAGTGGCTCACAAGCCGATATTCCACACTCGTGTGGCTTCTCTGTAGACGAGTCTACAATTCTGGAGCTACAACGGGCGACAGGAGAAAAATGCGAGTACTCGAGCATTAGCAGTATCATTCTCCTTCCTAACTGGCCTGACATCTCTCTTACAACCCACCTTTCACATAGTTCCCGAAAAGGAATGTTATCATTTCCCTGCCTGAAACCCGTCAATGGCTCCCCGTAGATTCTGGGGGAGAAATTCAATTCTTCAGCTTAGCCCAGCAGGCCCTTCAGGTCTATCTTTCCGGTTTTATTTTCTATCACACCCCTTTGCTCCAGCCACCAGCTGCTGCTTGTTTCTAGAACCAATCTTCATTTCTTTGCTTTCCTCAGACTCCTTACTTTTACTTTCCTTCGCAACCCAGCTTAAACACTTACTCCTTTCCGAAGTCAACTGCTTCTCCTCTGTGGGTCAATGACATGATACACAACCCCAACCACCCTATATTCTGATTTGCTGGTTAGCCATCTGTCTTCCCCAAGAGGTGACAAGTTGCTCAAGGGCAAGAACTATTTTACCTTCTTATTTGTCTTTGGAGTCACATAATAGATAGTTGATGGATATTTGTTAAAAAGCTCATCTTCTGGGGCGCCTGGTGGCTCAGTCGGTTGGGCGTCCGACTTCACCTCAGGTCATGATCTCGCAGTTTGTGAGTTCGAGCCCCATGTCCGCTCTGTGTGGACAGCTCAGAGCCTGGAGCCGGCTTCGGATTCTGTGTCTCCCTCTCTCTCCCTGCCCCTCCCCTGCTCTCTCTCTCTCTCTCAAAAATAAACATTAAAAAAATTAAAAAAAAAATAAAAAAGCTCATCTTCTGCAACCTTTACGTGGTAAAGACTACGGGAATGTTCTTTTGTTTCTACTATAAGGCGATCACACAAAAACGTCTTGTAGCCTAAGCATCCTAGCAACCTTGTATCTTCGTCTTCAAGACCCACAGAACTGAAATCCTTTCCTATAGATTATGCCAACGTGGGATGCCCACTTTCTCCTGAGAGAGCTGTGCATCTCATTGGTCCGACTGATTTTCCATGTGTTTTAGCTGTAGTAAGATACTCGGCTGGCTGCCCCTAGGGCCCCATAATCTTTTCAGCTGGACTTATTTAACCCCCTTTCTGCAAGTCCAGCTCCACCCAAACTCCAGGCCCAATCCTCTCCTTTATCAAGAGGAAGCTTGAGACCAGTTGTTCAGGGAATCAGTAGTGAGTCACCACTACTGCTGGCTTTACTGGGCCTTGCTCTGTCACCCGGAAAAAAAAGTCTTTGCTGTCATGGGGTCCCTTATCTGGGTTTCCCACCCAGCCCTATCTTCCAGTCCTTCTCCATAACACAAGTCCTATGGCTGAATCCCAGTTGCTATGGCTGGGTTTCTGCTGTCTGCTCCTTAAGCTCACGTTTCCAAAGGTAACGTTAGACACCCCCCACCCCCAACTACCAGCACCTTGCCTCCCAACCATACTTGCCAACAACTGGTGGTCCTGGCCTTCCTCCCGTTACCTGATACTGAAATTTCCCTAGTTGCCTGGACTCTGTGGGCACAGCTGAAGTTTGGGAACTGTGAATTTCTTTTTTTTTTTTAATTTTTTTTTTTAACGTTTATTTATTTTTGAGACAGAGAGAGACAGAGCATGAACAGGGGGAGGGTCAGAGAGAGAGGGAGACACAGAATCCGAAGCAGGCTCCAGGCTCTGAGCCATCAGCCCAGAGCCTGACGCGGGGCTCGAACTCACGGACCGCGAGATCGCGACCTGAGCTGAAGTCGGACGCTTAACCGACTGAGCCACCCAGGCGCCCCAGGAACTGTGAATTTCTTAAAGAGAGTATCCTTTCAATTCTGTTCCCAGTGCCTGGACTGGTGCTAAGCACACTGCATGAATACAAATATTAGTGCTTAAAAGAACGAATGGCCTCTCAAAAACTGAGCTTTATTGATGGCATGATTTGGATTTGTTGGGAACATCACAGTGGGTGACCAACAGACTATTTCTAGGTTCTTACAGGACAGAAAGGATCTTTCACTGAAGAAAGGACACCTAAATTCCTCTCAAAAAGAAGGAGATAAAGCCCTATTTCAAGAAATTATCCTGGGGCACTTGGGTGGCTCAATCAGTTGAGCATCCGATTCTTGATTTTGGCTCAGGCTCGTGAGTTTGAGTCCCGTGTCGGGCTCTGTGCTGACAGTGTGTAGCCTGCTTGGGATTCTCTGTCCCTTTCTCTCTCTGCCCCTCCCCTGCTCATGATCTCTCTCTCTCTCTCTAAATAAAAAAAAATAAATAAAAATAAATAATAAATAAAAAAAAATAAATAAAAAAAAAAGAAATTATCCCTCAGCACTATTCGATTTCTTAAAACAAAACAAAAAAAGAGAGAGAGAGAAAGAAAGAAAGTTTGTAGAGAGGAAAGCTGTCACTTCACAGTCTCAGTGCCTTGAGGGTTCTGGAACGGACAGTATCCAGCGACAGCTCTGGTTTCAGTGGTGAGTGATGGAGAAACATTCGTGTCACCTCTGGGGCTGTCAGTACTTTTAATACAATACTTTTCATAACACTCGGGGGGGTTGGACAGCTGTTTCCACTCTTTTATTCCTACTCACGGGGCTGGGAATTAGAAGGTCTGGGCTCAAGTCCTTTCTCTGCTATTGACTTCCTTGAGGAGCCTGGACAGGTCACCTCACTCCAGGGTCTGTTTCCTCATCCAAAGACGGGGGATAACACCACCCAGCTTGCGGCGGTTGGGAGGGCTAAAGGTAACGGTAAGTGTCACCGGGCTGGTGCACAAGGGGGCAAAGGTGAAAATGGCACATAACAGGTGGATGTGAATCTTGGCCAAGGAACAGAAGATGATGCAGTGTGGTGGGCTCTTCTCCCTTCCTTTCTGGCATGCACATAAAAGCCTACAACTCAATCTATCCTCTGGTCCCGGACGCATCTTAGTTTTTTCTTTTCTTTCTTTATATAACTAGTTTTTTTTTGTTTTTTTTTTAAGTGAGTTTCATATACGATGTCCTCTCCTTCTTTCCGGGACAGTCCCTGAACCGGAGGCTGAGGTGTTTGCGGCTCATCCGTGCCAAGTGGCATCTTGATTCAGGGGCAAAGGGAAAAATCTGGAGAAGGTGGCCGAGGTCGTCCGATCATCATCTGCCGAGGGAATTCACTCGCTGCTGTGGCCGTGCCGATCGAAGTCCCCATGTTATTTTTCTAGGCTTTTGGAAGCTGAGCGAAGAGATAGGGGTGGAATGCCCCTTTGCATATTTGCTAACATTCGGTGAGTCCTTACTATGTGCCAGGCCCTGTACCAAGTGAATGGTTTTCAGGGTGTCAATCATTAGAACTCTGTTATGACCTGCAAGGCTCCTGGCTGTAAGTCAAGATGTTCCCTTTGGCTCTGTGAAGTCTCCAAGCGGTGGCCTGATTTCCTTGGAGTCCCTACCAAGGCCAGAACAGCTGGCGTTCCTCTCCTAGCACGGCTCCAGTCCCAAGGACAAGCAATTGGAAAGCAGGATGTTTTGTGAGGAAGGTTCTGTGCTTGAGGCGCTCCGGCGACCGGTGAACCGACGGACCTACCATTCTTCCAACATCAGGCCTTCTTCAGTTTATCCGTGTTTAAATTTATATTTTAAATATACTCCGCTTTAACTGTTCCTGCCTTATTTTTTTTTTTTTACAAATATTACACTCTGAGGTTCAATTTGGAGGAGGCAATCTTAGAAATTAAAAAAATAAAATAAAAAAAGCATTGATGCAGCTCCCATCCAACGAAACAATTAAAAACACACATGCACACAGATTGCTCTTAGACCGCTGGTGCACACAGAACCTTAAACAATGGAATGTTATGAAATGACACAGTATTTGTGCCATCTTCTAGAAGGGTGCTGTGGACATTAAAGAATGGTTGTTTCAATCAGCTCAACAGTCACAAAACACAGCAAAGTCATGTAAGACCATTTATTAAGCTTTGTGGACAGTTGCACTGAAAGTAGAGGACAGGATTCTTTTCTGTGAAGTATTCACTGCCAAATGGGAAAGAAAAAAACCAATAAATGTATGCATCAATAGCAAATACCATTGATGTCTGCATGGAAAGATAACTAGACACAATTTGTTTCCGGGAACCACCAAGCAAAATAATGGCTTTCTCCTGCCAAAACCCAGACTCCTAATGATACCAATGCCCACAAACCTGGGATGACCGTTTTATCTTAAACAGCCACACAAAATAGGCAATGGTATAGCACAAGACTAAAATAACCTGAAGGGATTAAACGCTTAGATGCAATGAAACCCACAGGTATGAGAATCGGGGGCCCGGAGTAAAGCTGACCTCTCTACTCCCTGAGTATTTCTCCTTCAATTCCATAGCTAGCACTGGGAGGCTATTTTTAATCCCCGGGCATTAGGCAGCTGAGTCTGGTTAGAATAAGATATCTGAATATGGAGGCACCAAATGCCTGGAGCTCATGCTAGAAATGTTGCTTGTACCCAAGCAGCTGGGCTGAGGATGCACGGGCTCCTGAGATTTCCCACCAGAATGGTCAAACTAGTCCTGGGCTTACAGGTCGGACAGGGGCCGGTTTGGGAGGTAGCATCTTCCCTGTCTTTGAGTTTAGCCAGCGTCCAGTTCCAAGAACTATTTTAAGTGCACTCTTAAAAGCTGCTTCTATCCTCACACCCACACTGAGGTTAAGGATGGAGAGAGGGAGTGAGAAAGGGAGAGGGGAGGGAGGGAGGCTGATTGATTGACTGGGCTTTACTGCTCTTTCCCTGATTTCCGTGGGTTCCCATTGTGCTTCTAAGAAAGCAGGATTCAGCGGGCGTCAGTGCTCTGGGCTATATTTATACCCATCCAGCTGCCCAGTTGCTGAGCTCTTCACAATTACAAACAGCAGGAGAACAAGATGCCTTCCAGGGGGACCATTTTCTCATGGTATTTATTCTAGATTTCTCTGAGATGATCTCAGCATTCATATCTTCTTGATGAAGTTGGGGGGGGGGTAGTGAAGGGAGAAGAAAAGAATCAGAGCTGGTGGGCACAGTTCTCTGGTGCCAATGCAAAAAGAGTGTTATATCTTCCAGGCATAAATGGGGAAGGCTGCCGTTCTGCCTGGGCTTTATTTGCCATTCAGCCAGGCTTATGCCTGGAAAACAGACTGAAGGGTCACACAGTGCTACACGAAGTAACTGTGAGTAGAGGTACCCACTCATCCCTGGCTTTATTTCCCACCTCCTGAGAGGCGACACAGAGCAAAAGGTAATATTAAGAGAAGAAGGGAGGTATTCCACTGGCTTTGGAATCTAATTTGGATTGAATTCTGACTGGCACTGTCCATTTGTGTGAGCTTGAGTAATTTACCGAAGTTCTCTGAGCCTCGCCTCACCTAATAGTCCCTTAAGAGAGTTACTGTTGGTCTGGAATTGAGACAGCATGTGGAAGGAAGAGGAGGCCTGTATTAGCTTCCTTTGGCTTATGTCTAAAACACCTTCTACAGCCCTGGCCAGCCCAGTCCGGAACATAACGTCCTCTGGGCCAGGCACCTGTGGTGAGCAACCCAAAGCTGTACAAGGAAAGCAGCTAGGCAAATAGGAGGGCTACACCACTCACTTACCAGCAAGTAAGCCTCTCATGCTTTCGCTTCATTTATCTTTTTTTTCATTTTTAATTTTTTTTAACGTTTATTTATTTTCGAGAGAGAGAGAGACAAAGCACGAGTGGGGAAGGGGCAGAGAGAGAGGGAGATACAGAATCCCAAGCAGGCGCCTGGCTCCAAGCTGTCAGCACAGAGCCCCACGGGGGCTCAAACCCATGAACCTCGAGATCATGACCTGAGCCGAAGTCGGACACTTAACCGACTGAGCCATCCAGGCGCCCCTCACTTCGTTTATCTTAACAGAACCTTCTCCAGGGCCCTGATGAGGATTAAATTAGCTAGCAGGTGGAAAAGTGCTTAGGACAGTGCCTGGCATGCAGTTAGCATGCAGTAAGGGCTAGCTATTGTTATTTTCCCAACGGAAAGCCTGGATCATTCTCCATTGTTCCAACACCAAGTATGGAGAGAATCTCAAGATAAATGTTTTATAAATGATAAGGGAATATTCCTTAAAATCAAGCATTAAAATTTGGATAATGTAAAACATTAGTGGACATGAATCTGGTCACTCTGCGATTTGGCATTTTTTTTTTTTGTCACCCACCCCTCCTCCCCAGCCCCTAACTGTGATTTCTATGAATTATTATATAGTTATATAATCTATAATTCCATTATTCTATAAATTATTCTTCTAACACCAACTGTTTTAGTTAAACAAAGGGTTGCTATTAATTCTCAAATAAGTAACCATTTAGAGCCTTCTGAGTCACTTACATGGAAATAAAATGTAATGCTTTTTTTATTTCCTCTCTTTCCTCTCTCCCTTAGCCACAAATAAGGGTTGTTTGGTTTTACAGTAGATGAATGAAAATTGAACCCTACTAGCAGATGAGACCTGAGTCTGAACAAGGATTAATTTAAATGTAATCCATCTGAAGACTGCATGAGTCCCCTTTAGGAGTGCAGATCTTGTCTAAAGTAAATGCTTAGCTGACTCTGGCCAATGCTTCACAAACGTCTGCTACTGGGAGAGCAGGAAGAAATGCACATCCATCCACTTGAACCTCTTTTGATAATTCTTCTATCCAGGTAAAATCTGATCTAAAGAAAAGAGCAAAACAGCGTAAAGAAAGAGGGTGACTTTACTGCCTAAATGTTCTGTACAGAACGACGGCCAGGTATAATGACTTGGTTTCCAGCTCTGGGTGTGCGTGTGTGTATACTTATTTATTTATTTGCTGTGTATATCTACTTTGCCTTTAGTCTCAGCTCCCAGAGCTGGCTCCTTTGCAGTCTTCTTCAACCATCATCCACATAATTTCCATCAGTGATGTGACAACACCCTCCTCGGAGTGGTTCTCGAAATGTCTCGCTTATCTCTTCCCCAGAAAATTGGAGCTGTGTTTTGTTAGGTACTTGGAACCCAGCCCTGAAGACTCTGATGAAGGAGGTCTGAGGTGGGAAGTGTAATCTTTTTTAAAAGATCATCAAGTGAATCTGCAGTGCGGCTGGGCTTGGGAACCATTGGATGTAACTCTTGGAATATTCAGAAGTACTATCAAGACAAGAGCATATAATAATAAGAGTAGCAGTTAACATTTACATAGTGCTGTGTGCCAGTCATGATTCTAAGAGCTTTATGTATATTAACTAGTCTATGAGTACTTCATATGTTGACTTCTTTATTAATGAAAGGGTGTTGGTATAAAAACAAAACAAAAATCTAACTGGGTTAATCCAGTTCTTCCACTGATTTCCTATAACGGGGACATAAAACTTTATCCCTCAAGAGGGCACAGGAACACAAAAATACAACTACCTGCCCTATATGTAGTGCCTCACAAGACTTCCATGCAGGCGATACTTTGTGACACAAGTTGTACTAGTCTAAGGGTAAAAACTTATCAATCGTAATAATAATTTCAATTAACAAAAAAGCTTCCTCCTGAGAAGCTCCATATATACGAAGTTCAAGTTCGAAGTTCGATATATACGAAACACACACACTTAAGACAATCCCTCCCTGTGGCAGAGAGACTGTCAAAATTCATCAGTCTTTGATGAAGTTAATTTTAGCTCTGCTCTCTTTCCCTAAACTTCTTAAAATAACAGCGAAAAGATTTGTAAGAAAGCACAAGGACTAAAACACCAGGAGAGGAGATAAGAGCGAGGGGAAGAGGGAGGGGGAGGAAAAGAGGAGGAGAAGAAGAGAAGCACAAATCAGAAACTTGAAAGCAGATGAACCAATGGTAATTTACTTAGCAGACGCAGGGAAGTAGAATGCTAACCTCATAGTAAGAAAAGCTGGGAAACAACCAGATTTATAGGGCAGGGACCCTCAAAGGCTGGGCAATTGATGGCACTGGTTACATCTGAAAATCTGGACAGCTGAGCCACTGCTCCTTTCCTATCACGGCAGAAGATTAGAAGTTTATGCACCAGAGACAATAAAGTACAGTGAATTCAGAAAGAACTGAAACCAAAATGGCCAGGTGGAATTAACTTAAAACTTATATATGGAGGAGTAAAAGGATGTGTATGTGGCAACCAGTGAGATTCCCCCACCCCCACGCCAGCCCATTTCCTCTCGCTGCTCTCCCAGGAGGTTGGCAGCTAGACTTAAGCCCTCCAGGATGGCTACCTGTCTGTCTCTGCGGAATGTAGCTAAAGACAAAAGACGTCGAGATATTCATAACAAAGGTATGTATGTCAAGGAAATACCCAGACTTGCCACCCTCGTGGGTAAGCCCACCCATGCATGTAGAACTTCCAGTCAGTACTCCAACAACTCTCAGGTATGAGCGGACAAGCAGAGATCACCAGATGTTTGGGTATAAAAGAGGAAAGGCAGAGAGTGAAACAAAAAATACCACCCAGCCAAAAACAAACAAAAAAACCTCAAAACGGCCAGAAGAAGGCGTCATGGAGAAAAGACAGACAATGTAGGAAAAACTAATCATCATCATCATCATCATCATCATTATTATCCTTCCATAAGTAAGAGAAGATGTTGCGACTCTGAGAGAAGGACAAGAGGTTATAATGAGGAACGTGTCCAGAACAACAACAAAAATACCCCCATGCACATTAAAGGTATGACCCCAGGATTAAAAACTCAATAGAAGGAGTGGGAAATAAACGTTAAGGAATCTCCCAAAGAGGAGTTCAAACTACAAGCAGGTGGAAAATAACAAGAGAAGATAAGAAAGTCATAGGACCAACGTCCTAATAATGGGAGTTCCAGGGAAAGAACTGAGAAAACAGGGGAGGAAATTTCCCAGAACTGAAGGAAATAAGTGTCAGGTCTGCAATGGCCTGAATGGACTAACACAGACCCACGCCAAGGCACATGACAGTGAATTTAGAATGCGGAGGATAAAAATACTCCCGGAGGACAAATAAGCAAACAAAACAAGTTACACACCAAGGATTAAGAGTCAGGAAGGCACGGTCTTTGCAACAGCAGCACTGAAAGACAATACAATGGACCAGTGCCTTCAAAATTCTGGGGGAAACTTACTTCCTGCCTAGAACTGTATCCTTAGGCAACTTATTAAGTCCAACTATCAAATATGGGGAGAGAGGAAAGATATTTTCTGACGTGCAAGTTTTCAACAATTTTACTTCCCCTCTAGCCCCGCCCCATCCCTAGGAAGCTATTGAAAACTGTCCTCCATTAAAGCTAGAAAATAAACTAAGACAAGAAAAGGCATGGAATTCAGGAAATGGAATCAAACTCAAAGAGGAGGTGAAGTGAAGAAAGGCCCAGATGGCAGCGGAGCACCACGCGAAAGCCAAGACCAGAGAAGGTGGAAGGTTCTCAGACTCTTGCTCCAGGATTTGTTAACACCCACTGCACTGAGAAAGGTGAATTAGCAACGAGTACATAAAAATTAAGTTATCAGTACATTAAAAATGGAAGTACATGGTAAAAACACCATAGTTATTAACTCCAGGGAAAACCAGAAGTTACAGTAAAGAAAAGCAATCTTAATAGAGTACGTGAGTCAGATATGATCGCATTTATATAATGACAGCATGGAAACACTAAATAGTGACCTGTCTGAAATTATGACTACCTGGATGCTTCTATGGTAGGGCTAGGGGTAGGGGACAAAAAAGATAAAGTGTCATCTTCTACAGTGGGATAAGAAAGGATAATGTCTAGAACTGAAAAAGAAATAAGTAGCAATGTCAGTGTGTAATTTAATTTTTTATTTTATTTTATTTGAGAGAGAGAGAGAGAGAAAGCAGGGGAGAGGGACTCAGCATGGAGCCCGACGTGGGGCTCGGTTGTTGGATCGTGACCTGAGCTTAAGTCAAGAGTTAGATGTTCAACTGACTAAGCCACCCAGGCACCCTGAGTGTGTGATTTAAGAAATGGAGGTAAATGACTAAAGAACCAGTTGAAAGATATAAAAGTGGTTGCCTCTGGTGGGCAGGAAATCAAGAGTAGGGATGTAGAGTAGGGAGAGGGGGCACAAGAGATTTTGTAATGTACCTTATAAAATTTTTAGCTTCTTTAAACCCTACACGTACAATATGGATAACCATAAAAAAACACAAAGACGAGAAATGATGGCTCAGAGAAGGGACCAAGGACCGCGTGCAGTAGAGGCTAAATTTCCATTCCATACAATTACACAATTCCTCAAGTGATCATGATGTTGCTATACTTCATGGTCTGCTTTTTATAAATTTTTTAAGGTAGAATTGCTGGGTTTGGTTACACACTGGTGTGGGGGGCGGGGAGAAAAGTCCCCATTTGTGGGCAAAATATCATAGTTAGTAGTCACATCAAAGTCTTAATTAGTAGTAGTTCAATACTTAAAAATATATTTTAAAACTTTTGGGAATAATCCTATGTAGTATTAACATAGCCCCATGCTAAACACATGCCATTGGGGTCCCTAATCCTGTGGAAATGATGTCAAATGAACTGCCTGGGGACCAAGAGACAATTTATTTTTGGTCAGCCTTAATCTTTTAATGAGGGATTCTTGCTGCGTTGAAGGGGAAAGCATGCTGAATGAGGGCTGCACTCCTTGTCAATGTTTTCTTATTGCGGTTTTCTTCAGCAATTAATGTTCCACGCCAGGGTGCTGGGGGTAAAGGAAATCTGCTCAAGAATGAAAACTGCAATTTCTCACTGGGTCCTTTAAAGGGAAAGCCTTTTCTCTCTCCTTCTCTTCCTTCTTTTCTTTTTGTTTTTGGTTGGATTTGATTCTGGAGGGACACAACTGCCAATCATCTATACAAGAACCTTGGCATTTACTCAAAGAAGCAATTTTACAGACCCCTAGTAAAACAAATCACTGTGAACCCTGAGGCTGTTTTCAGCAATGGAAAGCACACTGGCCTAATCCTGGTTCAGCTACCAACTTGCTGTGTGATCCTGAACAAGTGGCCTAACCTCTCTGATCTCACTTTGTGGCTCTACCAAATAAAGAACGAGTCCCAGACACTTCACCGCCCAGAAATCTCTCACAACAGACCACAGCTTCTAACAGAAGTACAATGGAAACCACACGATGTGATTTGAGATGTGTAGGCCCCACAGTAAAAAGAAGTAAAAGGAAAGGCTTTACATTACTTTTAATTACTTTTTTAATTTGATATATCTAAAATATTATCACTTAAATATGTAACCAATCTAAAAACGTAAGATACTTCACATTTTTCTTTTTTTTAATTTTTTTTTAACGTTTATTTATTTTTGAGACAGAGAGAGACAGAGCATGAATGGGGGAGGGGCAGAGAGAGAGGGAGACACAGAATCTGAAACAGGCTCCAGGCTCCGAGCGGTCAGCACAGAGCCCGACGCGGGGATCAAACTCACGGACCACGAGATCATGACCTGAGCCGAAGGCGGACGCTTAACTGACTGAGCCACCCAGGCGCCCCAACTTCACATTTTTCTACTAAGTTTTTGAAGTCTGGTACGCATTTAGCACTGACAGCATACTTAGGGATTAGCTCTGTTTCAAGTGCTCAGTACGTGGCCAGTGGCTAATCGTACTGGACAACACAGCTACAGGCATTTGGTTTTCGAAAGCTTTTGCTTCCCCATGAGCAGTTACTAGGAACACCTGATTTATCCACATATTGATAATTCCTGCCAAAAGCAGAGGAACCTCATGCTTCCCTAGCTTGATTAACCTTACAGTATTATCCTCAAATATAGAATTACCATAGGGCATCTGGAATACTAGAGTTGGCTCACAGACCCGCCCCCATCTCTTTTTTCAGACACATAGGTGTCTGGGGGCCATAATTGGACTAGATAATACCTTAGGGTCTCTTCCAGCTCTATCATTTGGTAATCTCCGTGTTTGATCACTGGCAACAGTATCAATTATACAGGCACTTACCAGTGATGTAAAGATTCAGGGTTTCAAAAAGGGAGTGGGTCATGTGCCCAGGAGAGTACTAGAGGGAGCTGGCATCTGCTCTCTTGATGTAAGCCAGTTCCCTCTAAGGTCACAGTGTTCCCGAGAGCTCTCATTAACCCTGAAGGCTGCAAAAAGAGACAACAGGCATGGACATGTGTGAAAGATTGCTGCAGTTTCACAGTGGAAGACTCTTTACAAGTCACCCGGTTCAGAACTCTCATGCTTCTCTCCTCTCCAAGAGACTTGCGCATGATCACCTGTCTGCTGAGGGACAGATCTCTTGTCCTGCCTCGTGATGCCGAGTGCTCTTTCACTCACAACTTAAAATTCCACACACTGAAAACAAAACAAACCACAATAAAGTCTCTCTTCTAGGAACGAACTGAGGGTGCTCAAAAGGCATCGTATTTGCACATTCAAAATGATCAGGAATCCTTTATTGACCCACAATGAGGGTGTGGGTGTGAAATCTACACATTCTTGGCTTTTATTTTGGAATCATGTCAATTACATACGCTCTTTGCAGTTTTGTCATACTTGGAAGTTCGGATAGCTGTCTATAGATATAGGTCTTTAATTAGGAAAAAGTGGGAAAACAAATTAAGTTGTACTTAATTGATACAGATTTTGTAGGCGAGAAAATATTTCAAAACACAGGATGCAGGCATAAAAAAAAAATATAATAAAATGGAGACTTGCTATGGAAGGACCACAAGAGCATCATCCTGCAGTCCCCAAAGGAAGTAAATACTCCATGATGGTCTATGCAGGAGGCCTGGAAGAATCCCAAGGGCGCTGGAAATGTGGGCATCTTTTTAAAAACAAGAGCCCTAGCCCATTCTCTGAATCCCTAGAACAGCTTCCATCTTGTGCCTCCCAATCCTCCCCTCCCTGGATATGTGGTCACTTTTTGTCGCCAATGCCTGAATTATGCAATCAAACCTGCTAAAGCGAATGCCAAAATTAGATGCCAAGCACATACGGCATGCTATTGGCAGAATCCTTCATCTGGTTCTCAAGTTCCCAGCTAACTCCACTGTCCAGAATTACTCAAGAGTTTAAGCTAGAGGATTCTGAAGAGCGTGAGCGACGTGACTAAACAGACGCAAAGACGGACACAAACCAAAGGCAAGGCTGCTTGCTGCATGAGGAGCCACGAAATCGACTCCATGGCTTAGTGAGTTACTTCTACTCTGCAGAGGAAGACCGATGAAGCCCGGTGTACCTCATCTTTACAGAAAGGGAGAGGCAGTAAGGAAATGGAATATTATCACTGCCATTGTTCCTACTAATTGTAATGGCGGAGGGGGAATTGGTGATAAGGGAGACAGGAGCACTTCATTCCTTAATTGAGTCAACCAATATTTATGGAGCACCTCCTCAGGGAAGGCATGGCTCTAGGGAGCAGGCACACGGCAATGGACAAAACAGAGTGAAATCTCTGTTCTTAAAAACCTTGCATTCTTGTCAGGATAGACAATAAATAAATAAACAAGTAGAACGTCAAATGGTGGTTAAGTTTTATGGAGAAAAAAATATCATGGAAAGGGTGTGCTGGTGAGGGCATGAGGGCTGCTATGAAGGACTCACATTAAGCAGACATCTGAAGGAGGGGAGGGTGTGGGCCATGGGAATATCTAGAAGAAGAGGATCCCAGACACAGAGAACAGGAAGTGCAAAGGCCCTGAGGTAGGAATATGTGTGGCCTAACCTTCCATCGTGGCTCGCCAGACTTACTATTTAACAGGCTCCTAGTAGGCTTCTCTGCTTTTAGGCTCCTCCCTCCCTCCTTAGACTCTCCCTCCTCTTATCTCTCCAGCAGCCAGAGTGATTCTTTAAAAATCAAAGTCGGACTATGTCAGTCCTCTGCTTAAAATTTTCACTGGCAAATTAAAAGCCAAACTCTTTACAATGGCCTGAAGGGTCTTCCCAAATTCTGTTCCCACCCCTCCTTCCAAACCCGAGTGTCCCTCACCTGCCAGAAATCATTTCAGACACGCTTGCTTCGTCGCTGTGCCTTTTTAGTACACCCTTCCTCCTCAAGGCCTTCACGGCTCTCCGTGCTTGGAATACATTTAACCCAGAGAGCGGCACTGCTTTCTTCCTCACTCCTCTATTTTGTTAGCTGCTGCCTCTCAATGATATGGAATGTACGTACCTGGCATACAGCAGGCGCTCCGTACTTTCAGAAAGAATGAATCTGGCCATCTCCTTTCTTCCCAGCTATACCACAGTGCTGACCAGCACAGGGGAAAATCACACAGACGGACCGACCTGTATACCAACACAGATGCCCCGTCTCCTGCTGGGAGGCAATGCCAGGTCCCCCAGTTTGCCAAGCAACCAATCTCTGGCTTACTCGGCCACTCTCCCGTTGCCTTTTAACTGCTACCTCTTCCATGTGTGGCTTCTCTGTAGGGTGGGGGGTGGGGGGCGGGAATGAATTCTGTGGGGGAATTCTCATTACCTTCCAGCCTGCCCTCATCCAGCTGTATTTTTCTACATGCCTTTCTTCTTATTTCAGTGGAATGAACCCATCCTCCTATTGAACACGAAGGAACGCCTCCATTTTTATTTTGTATCTCGTTTTCTCCCATTTCTACAAGACCTAGTTCCCTCAGTCACCCCTTACTTCTCCTCTGTTTTCAGCTCTCAACTCTCACCAGCAATTCTTCATGGACGAACACCTGCCACTGAACAAACGAAACCCTCCCTTTACCCACGGCTGCCCCTCCCCCACTCCTCTCTGATCTATTCTAATCCACGGTCAGCCAAAGGGACACCTACCATCACTTTCTTCCACGCTTCAATTTACAGCAGTCAGGTCGGCGCTGGCCTCTCCCCACCTCAAAAACTGTTCTGCCCGAGTCACTGATGACTCCCTTAGTCCTCATCTTCTCTGACCTCTCACGGTACTTGGTTGTTCAGGATCATTCTCTCCTTCCCCAAATCCGCTTTCTTTGGTCTGTCCAGGATTTCCCTCCTCTTTCTCCCTGTGCTTCTTCTGCACAGGCGCCTCCTTCTCACCTTGACACCCTACATAATGGGCCCTTTACAAAGAGCCATCTTTTCTGCTTCTTGCTCTCAACCTTCTCATCTGATCTGTCGCTAACCCTTGCCCAATGAATCTACTTAATGTCAATTGCGTATTTCCAGTTCACTCCATCCCCACTGCCGCTGCCTTAGTTTAGACTTGTGTTTTTTCTCACCTGGATCAGTGCAACAGCTTTTTACCTCACCCTGTGCTCTGTGTTGCTACCTATGAAAGCTTTTAAACGTAAATCTGATCGCATCTCTTTCCTATTTAAATTCCCTTGAGTCACCCTACAACCTTCAGGGTGAAATCTGAACTCATTAGGATGGCATACCCTGAGCCCCTCAAAAGCTAGCACCCACTTCCTCCTTCAGCCAGTCACAGACCTGCAGTCATTGGTTTACATATATGTACGCTTCCCAGATTTTTCTCACACACAAATCATTGAATTGCATTTCTTGGGTCAACACCCAGAGGCTAACTTATATATAATTGTATACACATACAAACCAAGGTGGCATAGTCTTTTGACCTTACAGTTGCACGTTACTTTTTGAGAACTTTCTGAAAAGATATTTAGAGAGAAATAGCACATAAGCGAGAAAAGCTATCCTTCTGAACTCGTTACCATGAACATCATATAATGGGTTAATTCCAAGCATTTCCCAGTGATGCCCCAATCCCTCTGTCTTCCTATTTCATTAGTGAACGTTCCACAGAGTCCACTTTAAAATGAAAAATAAAATACACAACCCATTGTCATAAGTGTTCACTGGAAGAAAACATCCAAATATACACATATACATACTGTTATGGTAAAAGAACAAAAGACGCTCTCTCTCACCCAGTAGATTTCAGATATATTTTAGCTGTGTGGCCAGGTTTAAAAACTCATCCCTGGCAAACCTACAACTCTCCTTTTTCTCTTTGAAAAGCACGGAGAGTATATAAATTGATTAACCATCTGTTTACTGCCACAGATCCAAGAAGACCTTTTCCAAAAGCCTAACTGTAAGGTTTTAGGTTCATCATGAGCAGACAAGCAAAGTGAAAGAGGGTAGTTAGTAAAGATTTGCTAGGAGAGCCAAGGAGTGCATCTTTGACTTCAGCAAATAATCCGACAGTTTGCATTTTCTTACGGGTTAAATTGGAATGTAGTACCATTGTGCACATTTGCAAAAATGATGATGTGTCACTTATGGCATATCTAATGCATGGCACACAAAAAGAGATTTATATGTCATAAAACACTACATAACCACAACATACTTATAAATTACAAAGATCAGTCTGTACCTACCTGGAAGACACTCTCGAGTAGTATGCCACAGGGCTTCTTCACTGATCCTGTCCCATTCAATCCTGTCCTTCCAAATAATTAACATAAAGGCCTATAGGGACTTCTCATCTAAGCTGTTTGACATACAGTAGAAGAGATTCTCAAGAGGGATGAACATAAGATCCAAATTGCCTCAGCCAGCTTAAATGAAATTTAATAGGATTAAATGTAAAGGCACACGTTTAGCTTAAAAAAAATCCACTGAAGCATAAGGGAGGAGAATTCTGACTTTGGCCACAGTCCGAGTAAAAATGGTCAACCTGAGTACGACATCGATACTAAAATGCTATCACCTTATGTCACACTGATGAAGTGCCTACTGATTTAGTCAACAATTCGTTTACACCTAACGGATGTCCTACTCCCGTTCCCCTTAGCCCAGTTGGTGTGCAGAACACGTTTTCTAAAATTTTTTTTAGTGTTTGTTTATTTTTGAGACAGAGAGAGACAGAGCATGAGTGGGGAGGGGCGGAGAGAGAGAGAGAGAGACAGACAGAATCCGAAGCAGGCTCCAGGCTCTGAGCTGTCGGCACAGAGCCTGAAGCGGGGCTCCAACTCACAAACCATGACATCAAGACCTGAGCTGAAGTTGGATGCTTAACCAACTGAGCCACCGAGGAGCCCCAACCACATTTTCACACAAATATTAATAAAACTGGAAGAACAGGGACAGAAGGGCACTCAGGAGGAAGACCAGAATGGTAAATTATCCAGGAGGATTCGTCTCAGGTGAGCAGAGGCCCAACATGGAAACAAGACTGAAGGGACAAGATAATCGTCTTTAAATGTATGACTAATAACAAAAATGACAGTCAGCATTGATTAAGGAACTATACTACTGGCCAGGCATATTGTAACGTATTCTCCATTATATCTTAATCCCTGCCAAGGAGCTGTTATTTCTCATCTTACCAATGAGGAAAAGCAGTTCAAAAAAGATGATACAGTGATTCTAAAATTTGACCAGCTGGTAATGGCAAAGGTGGGAGTCAAATCCATACCTGACTCCAAAGTTTAGTTTGTCTCTAGAATTAATGCAGAAGGAACATGTCCCGTTTGGTCCCACATGACAAAACTAGAACCAAAGGGCAAAGTGACAATGAAGTGAATTTCAGAGAAGTCTTATCCTATCCAGACACATCCAAAAATGGGATGGAAAAGGGGGCAGTGACATGCTCCTCACTGACCATATCCAAGCAGAAGGTCAATGTCCTGCTGTATCTGGGATCCCGCTGAGACATTCATGACTTGGGTGACAAGTCAAAAAATATCATCTCTGAGGGCCTTTACAGCTCTTAGACTCATTGATATGTATCAGATATTATTAAAAGCAATTTTTTAAAAAGGAAATAAAATACTTCCCAAGAGCTGGATGCTGCCCATGTTAGAAAGCTGGTCCCATCGTTTTCTTGGAGTAGGGCTTAGCTACTGTTTCACTGCACAGGCAGGCTTCTCAGCATGCTAACAGAATTTAGAAACAAACAAAAAAATTCATTGCACACAACTTGCTAAAGCCTCATACGTGAACGAGGAACAAAGATGACAAGGAAAACAAGCCACTGACATTCTGTGTGCTGACCTGGGCAACGCAAATGTGGAACCACTTAACTTTGCCACGAATAAAGCAGGACACGAAAACAAGGTGAAACACAGTGCTGTGCAATAGCTTACAATCTGATGCTAGACTTCCAGATTTTTTTCTGCTCAGTATCCCCATACCTCTTCTGCTGGGGGAATCCCAGGATTGGCAGGCTTTCTCACCTGTTCTCTGGATCAGAAGCCGGGCCCATCAGATGCACCTGTCCCAGTTTTTGAATCTTAAGGGAGTGACCACTTCCCCAGGGATGTTGGGGTGCTATTCATGGCAGGGGCATCAGCTTCATAAGATGTGTGTCCACTGGCAGCCACACAGCGGAGGCATTCAGGGAGCACTGTCCCTGTGGTAGGACCTTGGCTGAGCTCTGGCCCCTGAGAAAGCCTTGGGGTCTGCTTTTATTTGTTTTTTGATGTTTATTTGAGAGAGAGAGAGAGAGAGAGAGAGAGAGAGAGAATATGCATGCGTGAGCAGGTGAGTGGCAGAGACAGAGGGAGAGAGAGACTCCCAAGCCCACTCCATGCTATCAGCACAGAGCCCGACACAGGGCTCCATCCCAGGAACCGTGAGATCGTGACCTGAGCCAAAATCAAGAGTCGGACACTTCCGCTTAACTCACGCTTCACGCCTGAGCCACCCAGGCGCCCCTGCTTTTTTTTTTTCTTAATTGAGCCCATGAATTATCTAATATCTTTCCAATGAGACCTTTTTCTAAGTTATACATAACTTACATATGTATGTATACATATACATACGTAACTAAGTTATGTATAACATATATATTGTTATAAATAACATAACTTGTTACTTGCACGTAAGAATTGACACACTTCTAACAGTGTTCCATCACAGAACGAGTCTGCTAAATATCTGCTCTTGTCCTGATGCAGTAAAAAGGATACTGACCCTAAAAACTACTTCCAACATAAACCCACGATTTTTCTAAAATGCTGGCATCCCAGCCATTGAGATAATCTCAACTTAAAAAAAGTCAGCTACATCTATTAGAGAAGATAACAATTGTGCTTCTATTAATCAGCGATGTGATAAATTATGACTCACAGACTGGTTCATTCATTCGGCACATATTGAAAGCCTCCTCTGTGCTAGGAAGAGAAAAAAAAGAATGAGTCCTAATTAACCCTATTGTTTTTTGGCATCCGTGTAACAGAAAGCAGGGAAGGCTAAAGGTAGAACATTTGTAATGCTATAGTCACAGAAGAAAAAAATTACGTGCACAACCTTTTTAAAAGTCATGTCATTTATTTGATATTGCATAATACTTTACTTCAGACAGACTTGACCCACTCATTTAATTACACAGCCCACTAGACAAACACAGAAGGGAGTCACTGGTCACTTCTCAGCAATTTTCTTTACACTTTTTACCTCTACAAAGGATTCTCATAATGTACGCAATTGTAACAGCAGCAATCGCTCTACCAACCAATTTTTGAGTGAAAACCTGGCTGTCCGGAAAACCTCAGAAACGAACGATTCTGAAGATCCAAGATTTCAGGGTATCGTACTAAGCACCAGAGGTTATTTCAGTGATTATTTTAACAACTCAGGGGAAATTTTTCTACATTACATTATATATTTTCCTTCTGGCAGAAAAGAAAAAAAAATAGTAGGCAGCTAAATGGTTGCATCACTTGAACTATGCCATTTCTAGCCTAGAAATGTTTCTGTCTTGATTCCCTAGGTAGAAAAGTAAGTGGGTCTTAGCGTGGAGGTTATTTTTAGCACCTGACTTCTTTTTTGAGAAATTCGTTCTTTTCTTGATGTGAATGATTACCGAGACAGGCTTTCAACTACAGTTTTAGATCAAAAATGAGCACATCACAGGAAAAAGTCAGAGGAATCTCAAGTTTTTAAGAAGGGAACTCAGCAAATTTGGTAGCAAGTTCTGAGGGAGGGCTTGCGTGCTAAGTTCCTGCCAAATATATTTGGTGCAGTGATTCTCCAAGAGCCGTAAAAAGGACAAGCTATAAAATAGCAAATCAGTTCTCAAATGATGGGAGGTTGAGTTTTAAAGGAGGTCTCATTCTAGAAAGCACACACACATAAACACAGGTGGCGGTGTGCATGCATACGGAAGCCACTAGGTCTAAGTATTGTGTTCGCTCGAAAACCTAACCTGTGAGAATACACGGCAAAGTACTGAATCTAGTTCTGAATTCTTCAGGGTCCAGACATAGGAAGAACAACAGCCATACTAGTATCTGCTTCCAAAATGAATCTGATTTTGGTTGTTTGGGAGGAAAAAAACCCCACCAGCCCAAGTCTGACAGTGTGACAACGTTCGAGAAGCTACAATAAGGGGACAGTCTCAGGGCTGGAGTACTTGAAAAGTCAGTTATACAAAAGAATGACATGTCTGAATCCCTGAGACCTTTTACCTGAGATCACCCACACCCAGGGCTCTGACCTCAGAGAAAGAACTCGGCTTTCATAACCACACAGTTGAAGCTCAGGATCCACAACTGGGCTAGTTTAATGGCGTCTGAAAGAAGAGTGGTGTTTAGAAAGGAAAAATAAGAACTCTTTGACCCGTCAGGGAAGTTCTCTTTCTACTCTTCCAACCGGGCAAACGATTTCAGGCAGAGTTCAGAGGGATGTGCATCCACAAGAAGAAGGCAGCCGATGGACACACAGGTTTCACTCGGTGCCTCAGCCTGGTCCTGGTCAATTTGGCACACATCCACATCGCGAGTCTGGCGCTGTGCTGGGGCCCAGAAAACTGAATCTGCCTTAGAGCTGATGAGGAGTACTAACGATCATAGTCTAGGGAGGGGAAAAAAAAAGTTTCTTCTGGGGAAACCCCTCCTCGAGTGACTTACAGCAGATAAGGTCACATTAAAAACAGCTGTATGCTGGGTCGCCTGGATGGCTCAGTCGGTTAAGCGTCCGACTCTTGATCTCAGCTCAGGTCATGCTCTCACGGTTGGTGGGATCGAGCCCCGCATCAGGGCGGTGCTTGGGATTTTCTGTCTCCTTCTGTCTCTGCCCCTCCCCTACTCACACTGTCTCCGTCTCTAAATAAATAAATAAGCTTAAAAAAAAACAAAAACAACAGGTGTATGCCAGGCCTGGCTGTGTAAACAGGCACCGGGGGCGGCCCAGGAAGACAGCATCGTTTACTAAGTACCTGCCGTGTGCCACACGCTCTAATAGGCACTTCATAAGCAACAACTCATGCAACACAACAGTGTGCTATAGGTACTGGGAGCCTCCTTTCAGGGATGAGAAAAATGAGACTTTGTGACGTTCGGGCACATAGGGCATTTTTGACAATCAGCACAGCCTGCCCTGAGAACAGAAGTTTCAGTCTAGTTAGATGAGATTCACCCACTCACCGATACTTCAGAGCCCTCTATGGTCAGCTCAACACTGTGCTGCATTCTGGGGGAACGCAGTAGTGATCTAGATGGCACGGTCCCAGCCCTCTACAGCGTGTGGTTTAGGCTTAAGGACAGGGTGGGAACCCATGTTGTAAGAAGGGAAGTAGAGAGCCTGTTGGAAGTACACTGGGGGCGCTGGTGAGTCCTCAGGCTTAAGTGACTTCGGCAGAGGTCTAAAGGATGAGTTGGAATTGTATTGAATTTATCTTGCTGAATTAGGGGGGTGGGGGCGGTACAGGGGGAAGGGCTCAGCCTAGAGAAGAGTGTTGCAGCCAGAAGGAAGAGAGAGAAGGCGATCTGTACAGAAAACTGAAAAAGGCCCCGTATGGCTGGAAAGCAGAGAGCAAGGAGGTGAGTATACAAGATAAAGCTGCAGAGGTGAGTGGGACCCAGGGTGTGCGGGACCCTGCAGGCTGCTGCATTTGTCCTAGGTGCAGTGGGAAGGTCGTGAGGGGTTTTAAGGGTAGGGGGAAGGGGACAATGGAAAGCACTTTAATTAAATAACATTCTTTAATGCTAGTTCTTTGCTTGCAGTTTAACACAATGAATCTAGGTGCAAAGTGGCCAGCTGGGAACGGATGTGATCATGATTTCGTTAAGACAAAAATAATCCTAGACAATGCTAGAAAAAAATTACAGTAGAGAAAGAGGGAAAAAAACCCTCTACCCGTAGTCCTTTCACCTAGAAATAACCACAAGAACTATTTTCCTGCATTTCCTTCTGGTCTATTTTAATGGATTTTTAAAAAAAAAATTTTTTTAACGTTTATTTATTTTTGAGACAGAGAGAGACAGAGCATGAACGGGGGAGGGTCAGAGAGAGGGAGACACAGAATCTGAAACAGGCTCCAGGCTCTGAGCTGTCAGCACAGAGCCTGACGTGGGGCTCGAACTCATGGACTGCGAGATCATGACCTGAGCCGAAGTTGGCCGCTTAACCGACTGAGCCACCCAGGCGCCCCATAATGGATTTTTTTAAATGGGATTATTTTGAGGACAGAGATGTGTATCCTTCCTTTGCAATTATATGAGATGAACATTTCAAAAACGTGATTTTTAACTGCCGCATAATATTCTGGTGTAATGACCTTCCCTAACTCATTGAACTGATGTCTTGTTGGCCGTACATCCGTGTGTAAGAACCACTGTCGGCATCTGAGACTGTTTCCTGGTGATGGATTTTTAGAGAAGAGGTTGCCGAGCTGAGGAGTTAAACTGTTTTAAGGATCTTAACCCACATTTGCCAAAGGGTATGCTCAGCAGATTGCGTTTTTGTTCTTAGGTCGCTGTTGGTGGTTGTTTTTTTTTTTTTTTTAACATTTATTTATTTTTGAGAGAGCGAGACAGACAGAGCACAAGTGGGGGAAGGGCAAAGAGGGGGGTATACAGAATCCAAAGCAGGCTCCAGACTCTGAGCTGTCAGCACAGAGCCCAACACGGGGCTCAAACTCACAAACCGCAAGATCATGACCTGAGCCGAAGTCGGACGCTCAACTGCCTGAGCCACCCAGGTGCCCCTGTTGGTGTTTTTTCATGTCACTTACACATACATGCCTCTTGCGTGAGCTGCTGTTGCGAATCTGTTATGCCTACCTGTGCCAAGCATGAATACATGGGCCCGGCTCCCCCCCACCAACTAGTCTGAATTGAGAATTAGTATTAAAAAAAAAATCTGCCAGCTAAAAACCCAAAATCTTGTATGTTATCATTTCAAGTACATACTTCCAGTATTTGTTCTTTGGTGAGTTAATTTCAATGCTCAGTCTAAAGGAGAAGTCAGGTCCCCACCCTGGGACTCTGTAGTGCTGCTATGACATAAGGGCTTTGTCCTGACCTGTTTGTCTTCACCTCACTGGAGATTTACCTCAGTACCTGAAATCAATTTCCATCACCCCATAGTCCTGCATGTGGTCCTGAGCTCCTTCTCCCACGTGACTATGAGCTCCTAAGCTGAGCCTTGATGGTTCCATCACTGGTAGACTGGCTTCCAAACCCAGGGCTGGTAATAACCATCATCTCTGGGCATCACCATCAAGCATGGTTAGTGGGCGTGGGGCCTGATGCTGTGGCAGATGCAGAAGAAAGTGCATTAAACAGCTCCCTAGAATTCCAGAAACATTAGTAGAAGATAGATCATACTGGCTTGGACAGACCTGAAGAACTACAGGAAATAAAAACAGATCAGCACAAGGAAGCAATCAGTAACACGCTGATGTGCACACATAAAACATAATGCTTGGTGCAGGGAACTCTGGCTGCCCCACTAACTGTTCACAAACCACTGCTTGGGTGCTCCGCCTGCCTGGCTTATCAGGTTCCTCTGTCCTTTTCAGTGGCTCCCACAATAGGGATATTTATAAATGTGGAAAGACTCAACTCAGGGAGTGACCTGAGCACAGACTCAGAAGTAGGGCAGTGACAGTGTCTTCTGTACATATTTTGATGGGGTGGGTAGAGACCCCTCTGGAGTGTAAATTCTACAAATTAACAGGACAACATGTCTGCTCCTGTTCACTGAAGTTTCCACATCGTCTAGCATCTGCCTGGCACATGATGGCTGCTCAGTTCATATTTGCTGGAAAAGCGAACACAAACTCACATAAAAACATTTTAGTAAGTCATAAAGAGGAGTATCCATATTTTATTCGACGTGTAACTCCAGCACTCATCACAGGGCCTGCCACAAAATAAGTCTGGCAGTTGTTTGTTGTGACTGGCTAAGTTTTCTTCCACAATTAACTTTCCAGGATTAGAACCTGGAGTCTCCCAGTGAAGGAGACTGCCCCCCACTATCAGCCTCCCTGCCTTGGCCAGGACTTTTGTAGCCACCATCCACAGTTCAGAGTCCCAAGTTTACGGTCCCGGGAATCAGCTTTACCCTTCTGGACCCCCACGTTTTCCTGTACTCTCATTCATTAACAGCCACATTCTCAAATCATAGATTTGACTGGAGAAAACAAATTGCCCTCTGCTACAAGATGTTATGCAAGGTTGAAACTGCACCTGGATAGGAATTAAAGATACAGCACGCAGCGAAGGCATCTAGCCATGCCCAAATCTGCAGACGTCATGTTTTTATACACACAGTTCCTGATGAGACACTCCGTTGTGACCCATTCAGAGGAAGAGGGATGGATAATTCCCTAGCCTGCCCCCATGGGGCCACAGTCCTCTCCCGCATCATTCGGGATTCCTGGGGCCTGTCTAAAACAGCACTCTCCCTCATTCAGAGGCTAGCTAACAAGTTACCAGTTGTTCATTTTCTCCCAAGTTCCTTCAAGAGGCAGGGCAGTGGTTATGATGCGCTCCTCCTTGCTGAACCACAGTTGGAATCTACATGCATTTTGCCAGATTAATTATTAGGCTAGAAAAGGTGGTTAGTAGAAACAGGTCTACCTGTACTATATTTCAGACAGAATATGAGTTATATATGGGTTTTTATGAGCTAAGGGGACAGCTGAAAACCATTTGTTTACATTTAACTCTTTATACAAATTTTTTTAATGTTTATTTATTCTTGAAACTGAGAGAGAGAGAGAGAGGGCAGAAAGAGAGAGAGAGGGAAACAGAGTCTGAAGCAGGCTCCAGGCTCTGAGCTGTCAGCACAGAGTGCAACGCAGGGCTCAAACTCGTGAACCACGAGATCATGACCTGAGCTGAAGTTGGACGCTTAACCGACTGAGCCACCCAGGCGCCCCTGTTTACATTTAATTCTTTACCACGAGGGGGAAAAATGTGCTCCAGGGATAAATGTGACCTGGGGACACACATTCTAAGGTACAGAATGACCCTGCCATTTCACATGCCTGCAGGGCCTGGAGCAAGCAGATGGACAGGGCACTGCAGTGATACGAAGGAGAGTCCACAAGCTGGCCCAAACCTAGTGCCTGACTCTTGGAGGTCTGTCTGCACAAGGCCCCATGCCCCATTTGTAAACTCTCCTAGGTGGTTAAGACGTGGGTTGTTGACGGAGTTCCCCAGGCAGTGGGGCCACAATGCAGGACAAGATGAAAGCCGGGCATTCTGCTACCAGGAGGAACATCTCTCAACCTTGGACACAAAACTGCCCTGAAGCTTCCCACCCTCCTTCCTCATTCAACTCCCTCTTCCACTAAAAGCAAAAGCAAAACAAACAAAACACCTCTCCTTTCTGAGATCTCTGAGATCAGCCAACTTCTCCATCGGCCTTGCGGCTGGGGTCCTGCCCCAACAGTCCCTTGCCCTCAGCTGTCTGGGCTCCAGGTCTGCCCTCCTTCCCATGACACACCGTGTGTCCCCGTTCTCCCCACGCTATCTCGTTTCTCTGCGGCTGCACCAGCAGCCTTGGTCACCCAAGGGCACGGCAGCACGCAGGCCATGTTCCCTCTCCCCGACTTTCGGGTCAAAGGCATCCTGCTGCACCCCCAGCAACAGTAGTGTCTGCAACGGAAGCCATGGGGTGGGTTCCCTTCCCACTCCTGGGATTCGGATCGGTGTTTTGTTTCTTTTTTTTTCCCCCCAGTTTATTCATTTGTTTGTGTTTTGAAGGGAATGAAGTATGCTCTCCTTATAAATATGCTCTGTTTTCCTCAAATGCCCTCCTTCTTCTCCTAAAACCTTATTTCTGAAAGTGCTACAAGCCAGAACATGAGAAAAGTTGCTTTGGATACCAGCTCAGTGGGACTGAGCCTTGTCTAGTCTCCTTTCAAAGCGTTCAGGGCGATCAATGATCTCTTCGTTACAAGCCGAATGAAAATTTAAACCAGCAGATAACAACAAAACAATGTCTATTTACATTTGAACTCAGACAATGCTAATGTTCTAGAACCAAAACTGCACAGTCAGGAAACCAAGCTCTAAAATTCTAGCTCACTGTCCTGTCCATGTTGATATAACTTCAAGAACATTTCCATTTTCAACTGAAACAGTCCCAACACTGTTGATTCTCAGGCAAAAAATCTTTATTAAAAAACTAAAAAAAAAAAGATATACACTGCTCTTTTAACTTTTGCTGAGCTAAACAAAAATTCTTTTTATGTCAACAAAGTAAATTTAAGACCTAGAAATGACAAGGGCACCTGGGTGGCTCAGTAGGTTAAGCATCCAACTTCAGCTCAGGTCATAATCCCATCATTCGTGGGTTCGAGCGCCACATCGGGCTCTGTGATGACAGCTCAGAGCCTGGAGCCTGCTTCGGATTCTGTGTCTCCCTCTCTCTCTCTGCCCCTCCCCTGCTGTGCTCTCTCTCTCTCTCTCTCTCAAAAAATGAATAAACATTTAAAAATTTTTTTAAAAAAAGACCTAGAAATGACAAAGGAAATAAGATCAAGACTTTTCATACTTAAATCATGATCAGAAACCTTAAAACCAGTCTTAGAAGTGGCATTATGATATGGGCAATCTAAAGATCTTCCAACATTATGATCCTAAAATAAAAATCTTTAGACTTCCATTGGTTAGAGATAGACCACAGAGAATTGCAAGAGAAGCTTAGCACTACCATTACTTGTCCTTTTTTATTTACGTTTATTTATTTTGAGAGAGACTGTCTGTGCACGCGCGCGAGTATGAGTGGGGGAGGGCAGAGAGAGAGGGAGAGGGAGAGAATCCCAAGCAGGCTCTGTTGCTGTCAATTCAGAGCCCGACTTGGGGCTCGATCCACAAGATCATGACCCGAGCCAAGATCAAGAATCAGATGCTTAACCGATTGAGCCACCCAGGCACCTTGGTTGTCCTTTATCATCTTGCAAAGTATAGTAAAGAAACGTTCTAACCAGGTGGTAGAAAGAAGCTGCTGGTTTGCTTTAGTCAATATCAAGTTCATAGTTGCCTTTTATACGAAATACGCAATCAGTTACTTCCTTGATGCACAGTGGGTTTAACTCCCCCACAACCCTAGGAATAAATTCCTTAGAAAAGAAACTTCCCTTTTGGGGGAAAGACTAGTCCCCTTTAAATGTATACAACAGAAACCATTACCCAAACCACCCATCACCAATCAGTCCGAGGTCTCAGCCACAAAGAATCTCACTTCAGAGTGTACCTAAGCCCCGCCACGGGCACAGATGTGACCATGGAAAGCTGTCTTCTCTACTCTGACACCTTTGATCGTTGAGTCATAAGATTCCCCAGGGAAGAGGCTCATGAAATTACCAAATTACATAATTGTTCCCCTGAATTCACAAATGTTCTCTTGTGGTTTAAGATAAACGAGTGCTGATTCTCCAAATTAATAACCTTTTGTAACCAACACTCCAGAAAATGAACTCTTCTGCTGGCTATCCAGCCTCCAGATTTTGGTCGTTAAGTTCAGAGATTAATCTTTAATAAAGAGGACTCCTACCTTCTACTTTTTAGGTGTCTGAACGTTTGCATCCACATGATCACAACAGTATCATACCTTTGATGGGGATGGGGATGGCAGACTGTCCTCTATTTAACTGGCTACCATTTTTACCGCCAATGAATCACACCAGGGGCTTTCCATATAACTGGATGATTGACTATCATAACTGGGGAGAATCTAAGAATGTGGCAAGTAAGGACCTTCAAGACAGTACAAAAGCTGGGTCTGAAGGCAAGGTTTCCTGACTCCAAGTCTCATTCTTGTTCCACTCCAATATAATTCTTTGCTACCAAAGCCTATTTAAACCTGGTATGAGTTCAGTTGAAATTCAAGAGCACATTGCACACCCTCTGAAGAGTCTTGGTTGACAGAGGAACCCAGGGGGTTAAAGAGGACATGTCACTGGTTGTATGAACAGAAACTTCATGACCAGAACTTTACAAGAAAGGGGAGCGTACATCCATATTCCTTCGTTTCTGCTCCCCTATTTGTTGTTAAGAATCCACTTTCTCATGGGAACCTAAAGCCTGGAGTGTAAAGCTGTCACTGGTACCATGTTGATCTGTTACCATGGAGATCACTCTGGTAACATAAAAACCTGCTACCAGTCCAGACACACAAGTATCTCATTCTGACTCCCAGAGGGATTGCTCTGCACCCTACTCCCACCAGTTTAAAGTTCGTCTCTGCTAGGATTGACCTCTAAAGTGTTTGGAGATTGACTTTGAAATGTCATTAAAAATCTAAACACTCGTTGACAAGGAAGGAGGTAAGGAAGCGGTATCTCAAGATTTTAGAGCCACGAAGTTCACATGTAGCTACGGCTCCCTATGTTACAGTTAGGGACTCTGTTACTACCTTATTTGACAAAGAACCAAAAGTAAAACGTGAGGAGTATCCGGCTCATTACTCAGATTGTGAAGTGTGAAAGCATTGGTTGGGGTCGATCTCTACAAAGCCTTGCCACATTCTCAGAAACTAGAGTTCCTATAGGTGGGGGGTCAAATCAGTCTCTAACGGCAGAGACAAACAGGCTTGACGTCGCTCATCAGTTAAAGCACGTCAGTGTCACTCTGGGTCTCATGCAAATCTGCTGGACCATCTGGGAGGTGCAGAGAAGTCAAAAAGGCTGTCTTTCTCCAGGGTGAAAGAGAGCTACATTTGTATGTGAAACGGCAGTGTCGGTCTAGAGGAAGGTCTATTTTAGTTTCCCCTAAATCTTAAGATTATTAGGAGGGCAGGTGGAGGGAAGAGGGGTCTTGGTCTATCATTAGGTTGACAGTGGTGAGGCATGGCTTTCCCCACTAGGGATTCCTGGGCGTCATGCAAGGAAGGCCAGCACTAGGATGTTTGTGTTCAGAAGCCTCAGGCTTCAGGCTGGGCCAGGATCACACGGAGACCTAGAGTTGTCCTGTAAGAGGGGCAGAGGCTACCCCAGCATCCAACAAGGAGGATGCGAACAAAGGAGGCGGAGCTTCCCTTCTCTGCACGCCCAGAGCATAAGCTGGGCCACTGCCTCCGTCACCTGCGGTCTCCATGGTACAGTGCACAGGAAGCCGCTGTCAACCCCCAACATCCAAGGCCTGGGGGCGGGGGGGAGGGTCTTAGGGATCTCACGGCTCAGTGGGTTTTGCTCTTTTCCCCACATCTGCTTGCTTACGCGTAGTAGATCGTCCTCACCTGGGTCTGAGGAGCAGCGAGTATCAGGAAGGGGACAGAACTCAAGCTTACTCGTGGCCACTTCTCTTCTTAAAACTTTGAGCAGAAAGGATGTTGGATTTCATCTACCTGTCAGTCACCTGGCTCCCTTCGGCATCTCTTCAGTTCCTGCAGCTCCTCTGCTAATAGGATCTTCCTCCTCACGTACTCCTGCCTCGCAAAGCTGCCTGTGAGTGCCAGGGAAGAAGAATGGCCAGGGTGTCGCAGGCCGGCGGTGCCGCGAGTGCCCGCGTCTTCCTCCAATCCTCCCCTCGCCGCTTCTCACTTCCAAACAAAGCGAGTGATGAGGCCACCTCTTCCACGTCTCCCCCACTTCCTCACCAGAGAGCAAGGGCATGTGACAGTGTAGAGGTGGTCACAGCATTTCAACTTTCGGGTTTCCCGCTTCAAGCCCAAATGGGGAATATACTGAGTAACGAAGAAAAAGAATTTTTTTCGGGAGACCCCACCAGCTGCCGGAGGCCAATGAAAGACTGAAATCAGAGATTACCTTTCTCTCCGCAGGAGTGATGACCCCATTTCTCCCCTCACTATGAACTCAAAACAACACCCACGTAGTGTTTTTGCTACATACGCCAGAGAATAACTTAGTACTTTGAGTCTAATTAGGCGCAATCAAAATCCTCCCCCCCCTTTTTTTTTTGCCCTCAGATTTTCTCCTGGATGATATCTGTGTTTTAAACAGAAGTGGGTTTAAAACATATTTTAGACTTCATTGAAAAATAATTTTCAATGGAAAAAAAATCCATCTTCTTTGGGGGGAGAAAAATGAGGTGAAGAGGAGAAGTTCCTGAGCTGTTTACACGATAGTCCAAGAAATGAAAACTAATAAAGCTCTGGACTTAAACAAGAGGACATACCCTGGAAGTTTACTTGAACAGAGGAAAGTTAAGAAAACCGAACAGAAATCAAGAAAAACAACAACAACGACGACACATACTTTCTGTGGAGATGTAAAACATATCCTTGTGAGTGTTTTAGATATTTATCTCTTGCAATTACTGTTCTACTGGGCACAGTGGATTCTCAGTAAATACTGGTTTTGTTGAATGACTATTCCAATTTCTGCTTTCTAAGACTGAGTCCCTACCTTGCGCCTCTTTGTGTCCCTAGCACTGAGCACGGTGGTTCTTCAATCAATGCCTGTCGAGTAGAACAAGATTTGAATCCTCTTCCCAACGAGCCCGGGGAAGCCACAAACAGCCCTTGCAAGGAATTGCACAAGGAAAAGGATGCAGTCTGGCACCAGGCACTTTCCTTGCCTATCTGAAAAACGGACAGCAGATTTCTGTCCTGATGCATAAGGTGTGGCCAGAGCTGGCCAGTACGGGCTCTCTTCCAGACAGAGGTGAGAGGCAGGGTTGTTTGCTCAGTTTATTACCCAGGTGTATTATTTTCCACAGGCTTTTCTGCCGTTACAAGAGTCTGCCACGACAAGACTATGAGGTTAGTGCTGTTTTCTTTCAGGGGCCTGAGACAGGTGTGACTTACTTCTAAGCACTAAGGTCAATTTAAAACAACTGACTACACAGAGGAGACGCAATGAAGGGGTAAAGAACGGAGGTTCTGGAACAGACAGACCTGTGTTCATATTCTGGCTCAACCACCAACCAGTTCTGTGGCCGGGAGCAAATTACTTAACATTTCAAAGCCCTAGTTTCTGTATCTGTAAAGATAATATCGCCTACCTCTCAGACTTGTTGGGAGAAAAAAATTAATGAGACAATGTATTAGAACACTGGAACACACACCCAATAAATGACAGCTCTTTTTACGCAACGCTTGGCTTGTCACCATTTTGCAACTGTGATTTTATACGTGGTATCTAATTTTTCCAGTGCCTCAGTTTTCTCAAATCGACACGGGTGCTGAGAAAACACGCTTTGAGGCAAAGTCAGTAAGAGACCTTTACTCATACAAACTGAAATGAGAAGGAGAATAATGTGGTGGGCCTAAAAATGACATACCAGCTCATGCTAAAACCTGATGTCAGGACCAGTCAACATGGTGGCCTCTATCCTAGAAGCCTATTTGGGCAAGGGATGTCCATCATGGGGATGGCTTCGACGAACAACCATTTGGAAACATGCTGGGAATCCCCTGGCGCAGTTGAGAGAAGGTAAACCAAAATCCCGAGACAAGTTATCTTAGGGAAAGCGCCATGTTCAACCCACGATCCTACTTATTTTTGAGTCAGCATTCACTCAGAAACACCCCAAACCGAATTGCTATAGCTGACCTATCTAGCAAGCACTCATTTTTTCCTGTGTATATCAGATCTACTAATAAAAAATTATGATGCAAGTTTCTTCATCAGACAGGCTGTTATACAGTGAATAGTTCTTCCTTGCGCTTTAGAATAAATCCTATAAACAACTGCAAAAGGCAGAGACCTCTTAAAATCAATTATACAATGTCAGAATTGGACAGAACTTATTAAAGTCATAGAGTCTATTTCCCCCAATTTTAAAAACAAACAATGGAGATTCATCAAGGTTACATAGTTCACCCCAAGCCACAGAGCTACTGAGTGACAGCCAGGGTTGAACCTTGGCCTCCTGACCCCAAGTCCAAGATTCTTCCTGCGGCTGCTTTAAACTTCGTACTTCGTTTGTTTCTCCCCACAGAGCCCAAGCATGCTGCACTCACAGAAAAATCTCTCATAAATACTTGCCAAATTGATCTACAAATTCTCCAAGTTTGCTCTTTCAACCCAATCCTGCATTTCAATCCCAAAAGATCCCAACCATGGCTAAGTAGCAGGTGCCATTTCGAAAAGTCTTTGGAGGAGTTTACAAAGTGTTTTTGAAATCCCATTCTCATTTCCTCACAACAGTGTAGAAAAGGTTCTGCTGTACCCATTTCAGAGATAAGGAAACTGAGGCCAGAAGTGTAATGACTCGTCCAAGGTCTATCCTGCTGGTCGCACACGGCTGGAGCTGGCATTTGAACTCAGACATCTGCTTCCAAAACCTGCACCGCTTCCCTTCATTGGCCTATAGTCTAAAAGTCCTCCTGGTCTTTTCCACTGAAAAAAAGAGAGGTACTCCATAAGGCGTCTTCGCGTCAACTTAAAACACGTGGGCTGACCGAACCGTAGAAGATTGTTATGTTCAGGTACGAACATCCTCTGCCCCACCCGGACCCTTATTCCCTTCCACAAAGCAAAGACCTCAGACCCCAGCTCCCGAGACCAGAACAGCACTGACACGTACTGCGTACGAGGTTTCAAAGGCCAGCCCGAGGGAGATGGCTACACTTTTTCCTTACCCCGTCGCTAAAGCCATCTTCAATCATGGTTTGTGTCAGAGGGGGAAGGAAAGAGGTCGCTTCTGGGAGTCTTAGCAGCACGGGGGCTGTGACGTGACCTACAAGGCCTCCATGTAGGTCAGGGACGGGCGAAGCCACCGAGCGAGGCGGCCAGAGATGCTCCAAGCCTCCTTGCCGGCTGCTCCCGGGAGCGGTTAAAGATAGAGATGGCGGCGGCTAATGGCGGGGGTGGGAGGAAGGGAGAGGAACAGGGGCTGTGAAGGAAGGTGCGGGGGGGACGGATATAATCCAGCATACAGAAACCTGTCAGGATGGGATTTATTTTTGTTCTGTGAGGGAGTATAATAGGGCTTTGCCTGTACTCTCAATAGCTGTTTTGAAGTGAACCCGGCTGGTATGTCTTTAATTTGTCATTTCATTATGAAACTGTTTCCCTTCCAAGAAGCCTTCAAGTCAGGAAGCTCTGTCTGCCCACACAGGAAATTCCTTTGCTTCAACTTCCCCAAAAAGGAAATTTCCCTCAGAAGTGAGCCCAGCATATGCCTTGGAGCAGAGCTGTTTCAAGAAACTTTGGCAGCTGAGTCCCAAAAACACCCCTGGCTTTTCTGCTGCTGCCGGGATGTGGGGATAAACAGTTCGGTTCTTGCCCCCCGGTGGGGGGAGGAGGTGGTGGGGACCCCACTGAAGCGGGCCCTGGCTGACCCCCTTCCTCCCTCTTTTTCGTTCTCCGGTGCCCTCGCCCCCCCCCCCCGCCCCGTCCTGTCCTGCATCACAGCAAGAGCTCTACCTCTCCAAGAGGGATGAAGTACCTGCCACGTTCCCCAAGCACCCCGAGAAATGGGCCCATCTGGAGACTCACCCACAGAGCACACGCAAACACGCTCACAGACGGGCACCCCACGGTCATCCAACGGCGATGCAACACAACAGCACCTCTTCTTTCTTTCTTTCTTTCTTTCTTTCTTTCTTTCTTTCTTCTCTCTCTCTCTCTCTCTCTCTCTCTCTCTCTCTGTCTTTCTTTCTTTCGTAACTTAACATTTTGTTAATTTTAATAGACTCTGAAAATCAGGACAACTTGGTTGATGTGTGGGGGTGGGGAGGGGTCGTGGAGACAGGGTGTCTGATCTTACTCTAAACATTTTATTTCTGGGGCGCCTGGGTGGCTCAGTCGGTTGGGTGGCCGACTTCGGCTCAGGTCATGATCTCACGGTCCATGAGTTCAAGCCCCGCGTCGGGCTCTGTGCTGACGGCTCAGAGCCTGGAGCCTGTCTCCCTCTCTCTCTGACCCTCCCCCCGTTCATGCTCTGTCTCTCTCTGTCTCAAAAATAAATAAACGTTAAAAAAAATTTTTTTTAACATTTTATTTTTATGTTGCCCACATCCTACCTGGTTTTTTTTTGTTTTGTTTTGTTTTGTTTTCATAAATCTCACTCGCCATCATCAGGGCTTACACAAAGAGGGCCCACAGCCGCCCTGACTAAACTGAGGCTCAAATTATTTTCCCACAAAAATCAATTGTGTGCCTACTATGTGCCAGGTACTGTTTTGGGTACCGGGGATAAAATAGTAAAACAAAAAACAAACAAACAACAACAACAACAACAACAACAAAAACCCGGCAAAAACCCCTGTCTTCATGGAGTTTAAATATTAAAAAAAAAAAAAAATCAGATCTAGTCATCAAGATGAAGCTGTATTATTAGGGCATAATTTACCCACCTTGCCTGAAACCAGAATGGTGATTCTCTCACATATCTGACACCAAAACAGGAGGTTTACAACCACACTGGAGCAAAACACTCACTCTTATTCCCTCTCCGACCCACACACCGACTCGAGACCTGTCATAGAAAGACTACAGTATTTCAGATGAAGAAGGTACAAGAAAATAAAAGAGCCCTCCAGAGCTTCTAAAGCACGCATATTACCATATCCTCTTTTCTCAAGGGTGGTGGATTTTTTTGTACACAAACTTCCCCAGTGCAGATTTTAAGTAAAACATGGAGGGGGGAGAAATATCTGAAACCACAGCCTTGTAAAAACTAATCTCTCAGACATATTGTGAATGACTAAGTGGGTGAGTGCCCGGAGCAGCTGTGAAGTGAATAATAATATATAGTATTTTATGAAGCTTCTTAGCAGAGAGGCATTGGCAGGAAACTGCCAGACTCATAGTTAAGTTTTTAATTTTCCATTTCAAATCACTTCATTAAAAAAAAAAATGTTGTCAAAGGGAAACAACACAGAGAGCTAGAGCACAAAAGGAGGGAGTGGTATTGAACTTCAAACTGTGAAGCAGGCGGTAGGACAAAGAGAGACACAGACAGATGAGCAACTAAGACAGCCCTGGATTTTCACCCTGCAATTAGATTGCACTAGAATGGCAGAGCGATAGAATCTGATCTTATTACACTATTCATGTGCCAGGACTCTGTAAGGGATACTGTTTACCAGGAAACAGAGCGATATTTAAGGGACTAGTGAGAATCATATAGCGCGTTGAAATCTGAATAGATTAACCCTGAGGTTTTGGGTTGTGGTAGATATTTTCCATGGAGTGGATTTATAATTTTATTTTAGTGAGTTATTCTATTTTTCTAAACTTTACGAGGTTTTAACCACATGGCTGAATCTCTTAGGGGGACCCAACATCATTTTTCATGTTCTCAGAGAGAATGGTGTCGGGAATAGGCCTTTGGCTTGGAGTGGGAGGGAAGAGTGTGGAGGGGAGCCTGAGGAATCTGCTTTGCCAACTACCAGCTCTGCGACTCTGGCCAAGTTCCTTAACCTCTTTAAACCTGCCTTTTCGTCAGTGAAGTGGGGATAATAAAACTCAGCCCATAGGACTATCATGAGGATTAAATGACATAATACCTGTGAAAAGTGCCTTCCACGAGTACTCAATAAACGGTGGTTATTACTCCACACAGAGAGCTATGAAGGATCTTTCTCCCAAATTCCACACACCCACTCCTCAAATAAGCCACTCACCTCTGGCTGGCACCCTTCAATTCTCCGCAAGTCAAGATTTTCCTGACCGCTTCAACTCGAGACTTGGATTAACGTTAGGTCCCTCATAATACCAGCGGGGTCTTGGCATTACGATCAAACATTCAGTCGCTTCAGAGGTAAAGACGGTTTGGTTAAGAATGACTGAAAGGCTTAAGGATTCAGATGCAAAATTCACTCCTCCTCTCAAGGCAATGAAGATGACTTCTACATTCTCCAGTCAACCGTTTGCCAGAGAAGATCCGACTTTGTCCAGTCAATACCAATGCTGGCAATGTCTTGAAACCAACGGCCAGGCATGGTAAATATCAGATTACTCATCTTCATCTCAGAGGTCCAGCTTCACAATGTTGTGTCTGAATCAAGGGGCCTGGATTTTCCATCTAATTTTACGTCAGTCTTCTCCATGGAGAAGGCCAGTCCCAGGCAAAATTATGGAGTTTTTCCCGACTCTACTCCCTCCCTTGACTCTGTCCATGCTGGCCATCGGTCTTCTATTTTAAAAGATTCAAGAGATTTGATAAACTCACTTTCATTAAGATATCAGGGACTTAAGGTATTAGTTATCTCTCTCCAAGGTACTAGCTGCTATCCTAACAATTTACCATTAAAAAGTAAAGCTAGGTAGAAATAATGCCCAATCCAAAAGGAATGTATCTTAACAATGGAACTTCAGACATCATGGTGGTTTATCGTGGGAGAGATTTAAGTTCAGGATGCTCTTAAATCACCGTAACTGGGTGACCACATACCCTGCCGAAGCATAACACTGTCAACACTGGCCCTGTTCACAAACAACTTACAAACCCTCTGTCCTAGCTCTAGAGTAGTGCTTTCTGGACAGTAAAAGTTCAGAAAACTCTCTGAATCTCAACACTCCTTTAGCAAGTGAGAAAGCACAAGATGGGAGACGGCTACACAGCTAAATGTACGATGCCAGTGCTACAAAACCCAGTTGTGTTTCGTCAAGTTCTTTCCCTGGATCACTGTGAGTAACAGGAATCATCACAGAAGCTCTGTCAAGCAGCTATCTGGAGTTACAGCTATGAAACAGTATGAACGAAACACACACACACACACACACACACTCATTTAGATTCATCTGAAGTGAAATTCTTCTTTGCCCAAGAATCGAAAGAAAAAAAAAATTTTTCCTTTGACAAGGTCCAAACAAATTCTACATCTGTGTGGATTTTTGCGGGTCTCTGAAGTTCCCCTCAGCATGATCAGAGAATTAAAGAGTAGTTTAAAAGGACGTTATCAACACCCACAGCTCTCAGGTGAGGAATCTCTCTCTCAGGGAAGTTCTGCTTCTGTGTTTCGAAAAGACCTTTGAATAAAATCCCGGATATCTGTGTGAATATGTGATTGCTGGCCAAACTGTAAGGGCAGCGAGGGTGCCCAACAACACGCTGGACGCAGGGTTGTAAACAGGGAAAAGAGAACTATCTGTCTAGGGCGGGGATTTTGGGAGGCGGCTTCCCCACCACCTTGCACCAAGAAGTGAAAAGAGTAAGTGTGGGAGGCAGAACCATGAGAACGATGGTGTGGAAGAAATTAGAATGAAAAGGAAAGGAAAGCGTTTTCTCCCCCCACTTGGTTCACTTGTAGTAGGAAAATATGCCCAAGACAGAGGAACCTTCCAGCCCATCAGAATAACAGGTTTGTGAACTTGCAACTGCCGTTGGGCTACTTCCTCAAGCGAGGCCTAGGAGGGGGAAGAAGAAAGAGTAATTTTATTTCCTCAAGAGGGTTGGCAACAAGTCATCTGCTCACATTTGTTTCTCTACAATGAGTTCCTGGTGTTGGTGACCTGAGAGCTACTTGAGGAGGCAAAAGAAAACCACGCATCAGCTTTGTTTGCGAATCACGGCTGCTCTGGGCAATTCTTTTCTCCCTAATCCTATGCCCCTTTTTCACGGCCTGAGGCAACAAGCAGATGATTTGAGTAACTAGTTCAGGGCCCCTATTTAGAAATAGTTTCTTGGGTGTGAGTTTTCATGCCCATGGGACGGTAGGAGTGTCACAGATTCTCTTTGCTGGCTGGGGCGGATGGAAATGTACTTTAAAGCTCAGCATCAAAGCCTCACTTTAGAAGCTGAAAGCCTTCATTCCCTTGCCAACTGTGCTTCCCCCCCCCCCTTATAATTAATTAATGCAGTATTAATTGTACATCTGCTATGGGGCCGGCTGAAGGAGGATACGGTGGCCCTATCCATGCAGATAGATCAGCCGGCTTTGTAAAGCTGGAAACCCAGTGGACATCGACAGAGGGAGAAACATACACATTGTCATTTTTACAGGTTACAGGAAAGGCAACCATGCCTTGAGGTGCAGAGGGGATTCCCACAAGTCGCGCAGCTGGGGTCAAGGGGTAGTTACCAGAAGCCACACCTGTGCGTAATGCCCTGGGAAAAGAGCCAACTCACAGATACTTCTCAGGTCTACGAGAATTAGGAAGCAGGCCTGAGATCAGAGAGAAGGTTCTTGGGACCCAGTGTAAGGTGTGAGTGGACGCAACAGCCTTCAGAAAATCTGGAAGGCCGAGGAACTGCGCCCATACCTGATCTCAATCATCAGGGAAGCATCCAACAGCGTCAGGTGTTGAACTGCCATATTTCCTTGTGCGAGGGCGTCCTCACAAAACAATCACGGCGAAAGTAGAGGATAATCTCCTGTATCCTTGAAACACCACCATCCGAACCAAAATTTGATGTTGAGCACTGAGATCAAGTGAATGACCATGATGCTTAGCATTTATAGATGATGCTCCACTGCCCATATCCCTTCTTAGTTCTCTTCTGGAATTAGAACACATAAAATGTTTGAGCTGTGAAGGACCAGCAAAATCCTGCACTCAGGCTACTTTGCTTTTCATATGAGGAAGCTACCACACTGGCAGAGAGAACGGATTGTCTGGCATGACCCCACCAGCCAGCACGCCGGGGCCAACGCTCAGAGGATCAAGCCCAACAAATGTGCTCCCTGCTCTCTATTACCCTGCAGCAGAATTTCCTGGAACATAGGGCATGTTGGTAAACTGAGGCACCAAAATGTCAGACAATTTTTCTGAAGCATGTCAGACTAACATAAAGTATTAGGAAGTGAAATGCTTTCATTCCTGAACCCAGTAATACAATCTCCGTTCCAGCACAGCATCTTTCTTGCTGTTTAACAGTCATCTGGGGTAGATCATCTCTTTTTCAAAGAAGGAACATTGTCGACAACATGATTCTTTTACTTTATTTAATTTTATTTCTAACACTCCAGAATTTATACAGGTACCTGAAAATACGCTACAAATAACAGTTTGCATAGAGGATTGAATTTGAAAATTTTTTCTTCCTCTATATTCACAAGGTAATTTAGTTTGTGTCACTCATTTACCCCTCTGGCCTTCCTTGTCTATCGTTTATAAAAATTTTGCTTAAATTAAAAAAAAAAAGCCAGCAACCTGTTTGCTTGGATTTTCTCCTGCCAACCAACAGCCTCTAATCACGACTTCTATCAGTTCCTAATGAAGAAGCAACACAGCAAAGTGACAAAAAGCCTAAATTTGGGGATTCAATCTGGACTCAAATCATGGCTCCTTCACCTTCTCTCTGTGTGACCTCATCCAGTGATTTACCACTCTGAGCCTCAGATACAGATACAGACACAAACACAGTATCCACCTTCCAGTGTTAGAGATTATTCAGGATAATTTATGTAAAGGTCTTGGCACACAGAAAGTGCTCAATAAACGGCAGTGACGATGATTATTTATTCTGCATATTATTGCAACAGAGATTTCTTTCGAGTGGCATCCTTTTTAAAAAAAATTTTTTTAATGTTTATTTATTTTTGAGAGAGAGACAGAGTGTGAGCAGGGGAGGGACAGAGAGAGAGGGAGACACAGAATCCGAAGCAGGCTCCAGGCTCTGAGCTGTCAGCACAGAGCCCGACACGGAGCTCGAACTCCCGGACTGCGAGATCATGACCTGAGCCGAAGTCGGATGCTCAACTGACTGAGCCACCCAGGCCTCCCTAGGGTGGCATCTTGTATACAGTTGACCTCAGAATGGCTCCTAGGAAGCAGCACAGTTCTGGCAAAGTGGGCAAGTGGGGTATGACAACAAGAAAAAGACACGCATTTGTCAAGATAAGCCACTCCTAGAAAACAAACAGTAAGTAAGTCCTAATACTGTTACTTCTAAAGTGGAGCTACATAGACTGCCTGATACGCCCGTAATTTTTCTTAAGACAGTACTATTCCATACCCTTCAAGACTCACCTAGGTCCCTTTTGGTTTTCCTCTTGATTGTTGCAAACCTTCCCCATCCTCAGTGAACCGCTTTAGCTAATGCCCCCATCCCCAGAGTAGAGAATTCAGCCCCAGCGAATTGGTGAAATCAAGTATTCCCCGCACAGCCCTGCACCAGTTAAGACTTTTCCTTTCAAGCATCTAATCGGCATCCGCCACACATCCACAGCTCTTTCTCCAGTACCTATATCTGCAATCTGCATTTCTATTACTGAAATCTTGGAGCTCCATTTGAGGCTATTTCTATCCATGATCTAGAGGAAACAGAAATAGAGTCTAATTTCAAAGGAATGGAGTTTAATCCACCTACCCAAGACGGAAGCAGTAACGATCAGGGCAGGGTAACTAATTATTCTTGGGAATTTACAGTCAGCATGTGGCCAGAGACAGGGACAGTTTATATCTCTAAAATCCTACTCTACCTGCCTTCAGAAGGGACAAGAAGAAAGAACCCCCAGAAGACACATGGACGGTTCAGGCAACTGAACCAGAATCCTCCTACGGCAACAGGGAAATCAGTAACATCGAAGGTCCCCTGGTAACTTTCACCTCTGGAAAAACATAAAGATGAGGAGGTCAAAGCCACTCCTGTCAGAAGTTCCAAGCGTCTAAGCCACTGATAAAATTTAACTTAGGCATAAAGCAAAATGGGAGAAAATATCTTTTATTTGAGAATGGAGACTTTATCCTATTTGTATAGATTCAACCCAATCCGTGCTTTGTGATAATGGAGAGGACGTGAGGAGAAACCTAGGGAAGCTATTTCAAGCCAACATTACACTGAATCTTCATCATGCCGGTCAGCAAGGATTATGTAGCAACAGATGAAGTTGGCCATGGACCTTAATGGACAGGGGCCCTAATATGCCAAGAGAGAGACCGCAGAGATACTAATGGTTGGAAAATCCCAGGGGAGACAGTTGAGAGGAGACAGAAGAAATGGGAATATCATTTATTTCCCACTGTTCAAGTCTCTACTCAGAGAACTGACTGGTTCTCATCGGCTCTTAAGTTTAAATGGCTGTCTCACTTTGTCTGTCATACTCTTTCAATATGGGGCCTAGAACAGTGCTGGGCATCTCTGGGTTCACACAAATAGCCCACAGGACCAAGTAGGGACCACCAATTGCCAACGACTGCCAAACATCAACTTCAGAATTCCAAAGACAGAGAAAGCCCTCCCTTCCCCATCCCCCCGGGATCACAGGCATTTTGTCAGAGCTTCTGCTGGAGGAACTGCCTTAAATGTACAAGGAGCGCACGGCATGAAATGCAAAGTGAAAGAAAAGGTCAATAGACCTCTGGTTATATATTTTTTTTTTTTTAAAAAAGACATCTATAAATAGCTGCATTTATTGAAGCTGCTTCCTTATCAGGAAGCATGGAGCTAGGAATTAACGTCTGCCTGCATCGGAAATTCTTTCAGACAGCGAGCCCAAAAAGGAAATTTCCCTTCCAAAGCATCCTGGCTGTTCGGTTGTGGGCTGTTTTTTCTCTTCAAGCTGTTTGAAAGAGCTAAGCAGGGCCCTGATACAGCCTCACGTGCTGCTGGAAAAGGAGAAAGCCTTTAAGCATTTGAATGTGAATGGTGAAGGCACCCAAAAGAAGGCTTGGAGGGTGGGGGGCGGAGGACAAGATACAAAATGCTGGTGGCTGGCCATCTTTGTTGGGAGTCATTATCGCTTTGTCAGATTCTGACTGAGAATTAAATCTTCCCCGTGTCCTTGCCTCAACTCTGCTGGTGATGTCACAACACGTCACAGGCAGCTGCGTGAGGAGAGGCCATTTTTGGAATACTGATAACGGCAAAGGACACGGGAGGACTTGCTGGGTTTTAGAAGAAGGGTAGGACAGGCCGCGGAAGGAGACCTACAGATTTGGGCATGGCCAGTGAAGAAAAACCATTCCAGACAGACGTGCAGATAGGGTTTGGGTAGGAAAGTGCCCGAGAGTGGAACTGAGCTCCTGGAAATCCTAGAGACGTTAGAAAAGAAAGCTGGTTTCCAGTGTGACTGATGGAAAATCGGTCCCGATGCTATACAGACAGAACTCTAGGCCCTCTCTTTAGTGAAACAAACAAGGACATACATGCTTCTCTTTGCCCTTAAAAATGAGGAAGCCACCTCCTAAACAGGCTATTTACCAGCTTTGGGAACTGAAACAGAGTTCTTGTGAGTTACTGGCCACTGTTTGCTGGGCACCATGGTAGGTGCTCCCCGTGAGTTAGCTCTGATCCTTACAGGAAACTCTCATGAGTAGGTATCTTAGAAATTTGAGTTATAGGCTAAATCATCTCTAACAGAGAGAGGGAGCCCTGGAATCCAAGCCCACTCAGTTCTTTCTTGACTTGAACCCACGTCCTTTCTATTACCATGCCCTTTCCTTTGGAAACACCAAAAACGCAGTGAGACCTATTCCCAGGAGGCCATTCCTGGTGAAATGCCAGGGAATGTGGGAATGTGGTTGGGCCCCACTCCTGGAGCTGGCCCTCTGAGGCCTTCACGGGCAGCTCTGTTGCAGACAGAAACTGAACGTCAACCTGCGCTCACAAGAGAGGGAGGAGGGAGGAACAGTAGAGATGGGTGGGCAAGACAGGAGTGAATTATTCACAGTAACAGCCTCTGGTTCCTGGTGGAAGCCGACGTGTTGAGGTTCAGTGCAAATTAATGGTCAAGTGCATTACCAGAGCCCAAGTGCTCCCAGTCCCCCGCGCCCACGGCCACCCAGACTCCAACAGTCAGAGGTGCCTGTATTTTCATGTCCACAAGACTCTGTCATTCTGTGTTCTCCTAAGAAGCCTAACTGATGACTTCCAAGGTAGACATCACATTCGGCTCCTCACAGGCTTGTGTTAATCTGGACAATTCGGTGGACCTCCTGAACCACAGTCATCCCATCAATAAAACAGAATCCGTAACACCTACCTCAAAGGCTGGTACATGATTAAATGAGATAACATATATGAGCACATGCTGTGGCTCATAACAATATAAAATACTAGCCACGATTCCATTTAATTCTCATTTTTGTGTCTTCTTAGGGAACAAAATTAACTTGCAAGCATATAAAATTGTGGGTTGCTCCAGCTAATTAGAAAAGAGAGGCAGTGCATCTCTTTTCACTATCCCGGTTCTAATATAGCCTTGCTCGCCATGTGACTATCTTCAACTCAGTTACTCTGCTGAGAAGGCAAAATCACCAAGTGGGTGAGCAGCGAGGTAACGTTTCCAAAGGAAGGCATTAAATTAAATTATTAAACACACACAAGTAGGAGTAGTAATGTAAGAATTTTGAAAGATTCACAAGGAAAGGAAGTAGAGCCAAGGGACTATTTCTGGTGTTCCGATTCTAGAAAACTCTGAGCGGCTATTATGGCTATTTATTAACCCACAGCATCATAAACCGTAACCCTATTAAAAATGATGAATGAGTCCTCGGTTCCGACTTTTAAATACCAGTTCGCAGGGATTTTAGAAGGCCCACCTGACCCTGCAAAATTTTGCAAGGTCTTTGGGCAAAGAGCATCATGTCAACCTGTGATCAGATGGGATTCTATCAACTAAATCCAAAATGATCATGTAAAAAGGAATTTAAAGGAAAGAAAAGACATGTAGTGATTTAAATTCTGCTGACAGATCTGAAGCATACTTTCCTGGAATCAGATAGGCAGCCCCCAGCATCACTGTTTGAGGCTGAGAGGTTCACAGGGTGGGCACCACCTCATGAGGCACCTCTGGCTGCCCCCTCAACACCCACACTCCCCCCAGGCACTTAGAGAAAAGCAGGTCTTCGGGCAGACAAATGAGACAAAGTCTCGCCCTCACAACAGGAGGCCCCTGGTGAGAATGAGGCCACGGCCTTCACTGCTTAGAGAGTCAAGAGTGAGCTCCTCCAGCTACTCTGGGGGGCCTTCGATCCTTTTTGTGTTTTCAAGGAACCTTAAGAGGCTTAGACTCCCTTTAAGGAGTAGAACTTTGTGTCTTTCACCCAACCTGTTACAATTGTTGTATTTCAGCTCTTCTACCCTCAAGCTTAAAAACTAAGTCAGTATCCTCTGTGGAAGGGGGGTGGGGTGGAGGGGGAAAGAAGCCCTTTCTATCTTCTCAATAAACATCCTTGTGTTTGCTCTCCTAGTAGAACAGGGTGGTTCCAGGAACCTGTGTTGGCAGGTACCAGCCTGCACATGTGGGCAGTGAGGAGGCCAGACCAGGACAGCATGGGGCTGGCCCTTCTCCCCTTCGCTCACCTCCTTTCCTAGGCCCAGAGTACCCCACCTGGCCCTATCAAGCCCTCTTTAATCACCACTTAACACTTTGCTCCATTTACCATTTGTTTTTATCACAGGCCGGTAGAAGGCATTACTTTCTACTTCTCAATCGCTTGCTAATTTGTCACACGCCTTCCGTTTGGGCATATAGCTCTGCCTTTGCAGAACAAAATGGTGAGAAACCCTCAGTATGAGAATCTTAAACATTATCACCCCTACTTTCCCTCCAACCAGGAAAGGCTATATTTTGACTGCAGAATGGAAAGAGAAAAAGAAAGAGTTAAGAGAGAAGGTTTTTCTGCAGATCAATGAGGACAAATGGTGAAAAGAAGCTACTTTGACGCATACCAGTCTGGTGAGTATCTCTTTAAAACAAGCAGCTAAAAATGCTTTCAACCTAGCAATACCATAAATGTCCTGCTGCTTTCTTGGCTTCCAGATTCTTCCCCGTACTTTCCATGAGCATTCCATTGGGAATTGTCTGGAATCCCAGATTAAAACAGCAATAACCCAATTCCCTTGCTAGAATATTTATTTTCTTTTAGGTTTGGAAACCCAGCTGGGATGCATCTTCCAGTATACGGCACAGCCTCAACCATCCTAGGGGCTACATGAGAGCTTTCTCAAACAGCTCAATGGGCAGCCGAATCCTGGAACAGGAGAGTGGGGCAGGCGGCTCAGACTCATGTGGAAAGCCCCAGCTGAGGACAAACAACAAAAGCCTGGGAACCTCCATTTGCACAGGATTCATTCCAGATGTCGGAACCAACAGGGCTCATGCAGATTACCCAGAAGGTTTCTAGAGTCAGGCTGCCAGACAGAAGGCATTGCCCTGACCTGAATCCATATTCTATCAACTGATTATATCCTAAAGTCAGCTACAATCCTAGATATGATAATCCTAGATGTGATAATCTATGTGGGGATCCATCCATCCCTCCATCCACCCATCCGAGGGAGATAAGCAAACTATTCAACAATTCACTGACCGGTTAGAAGATTCCAGCCATAAACCATTCTGGCCACTACAGCCACACGGGTGAATCCTGGCTAAGTGTCAAGCCCGAATTCATCCATCTCTGCAAAAACTATGTATTGAACACACTTACATAGTGGCACAACAGGTAAGAGCCTGGCTCTGGGGTCAGACAGAACTGAGTTTGAATCCTGACTCTCTCTCTTACTAACTGTGTGACTTTGGCAGGTTAACGTAAGTTCTCTAATCCCTAAATTCCTTATGTCTGACATGGGTAGAAAAAGAAGATCTACCTTACAAGTGCTGCTGGGAGGAATTAAATAAAATAATTTACATAAAGCACTTCACACAGTGCCTGGTCCAGGGTTATCCTATGACAAATATTAGCTATTACAATTGTGTGCTAGGCACAGGGAGTGGCCCAGTAGTGGCCCCTGAGGAAACCGTCTACTCCAGAACAGCGTTGGCATGGAAGAGACAGGTCCAAGTGTGGAGAAAGAGTCCTTCAGTGAGATCATGATATGTTAAAGGTAAGAGGGCCAGGAAACCGTCTCTTGTCCCATCACCATCTTGTATGGCAGAACTGGGTACTATCATGCCTGACTCACATTCCAACAGCTCGTTTTAACAGCAGAACTAGTTAAGAATTAAGATCCTCCGGTTCGGTGTGTGTCTTAGCTGGTTTTGCCATGGTTACTACTTGTGGGGCGAGAGCCCCGTGTGGTAAAAGAGCTTACAAGAGCAAAGGCATCCAGAGGTGAACCAACAGTTGGGGCCTTCTTGGGGCAGATGTCTCGAAGCCAAGGGATGAAAAGCTATGAAAGAAACTTCAGCCCGTTTGGGACGAGGACTCACACATTTTTTTTTTTTTTTTCCCTCTGTACCAGATGTGAAGCTCTCAAAGGGCAAGGAGTTTGGTCTGCTTCGTTGATTTCTGTATCCCTGGCATCCAGGAGAGTGTTTGGTGCAGCACAGTGTTGAATAAATAAACAAATGAGATTAGATGGTAAGAGTGTTCTGCAAGGCATGACCATGTTCGATGTGGAAGCGAATGTTCCCGAAGCGAATATACTACTGGCCACCAGACAGCTTCCGGAGGAAAAGATGTTATTCCCTGACTGTGGTTCCTTTTCCAGTCCTGTCTACTCTACTGGTGCCACAACATTCCAGTTTACCAGGGACAATGGTGCCTGCAGTCGTGACCCGGGCACTACAGTCCGCATCTCATCTTGTGGAGAAGACGGTAGAGTGCAACTGTGCCCTTTACCTCCTTGCCCAAGCGAAGCTGGAATGTCCTGCCTGTGACTCGTAGCGACTTTGTAAATACCGTCGGACACGGCAAGCCAGAGGAGGGGACGGATTCTCACGGCCCTCAAGTCCTCGCCAGAAGCCCGGCAAGCGTCCTCACCGGAGGAGAAGGAATAAGCCAGCAATATTCCCCCAGGATTTCCCAGCAACACAGTCACCTGATTCCCTGAATTATCACAGGGAGAGGGAAGAGAAGCCTGCATCCTCTGTCTCCTTTTGTTCTCCACTTTCAGCAAGCAACCTTCTGGCTTCTGAGGAGAGACGGGATGAGAGGAGGCGAACATCCCGGGGAGCGTTACCATGCCAGAAAGAGATGGCAAGCACAACCGTGCGTGCCACCACGGAAGTCTGAGGCATCAGCTAGGGAAGGGCCAAGGTGACCCCCCGTGCTTCCTACAACCTGGACTTGGGCCCTCAGGGCAATATTCAAGCCAGGAAACCTGGCATTTTCTTGGACACTGTGATCAGGGTGGGAATCAGGTGACTCATTCTCCCCAGCTGCCCCATCACACTGTATCATCTAGAGGCTGGGTGACAGCACAGGAAAGGAAGACAAAAAGGAAATGACAGGTGTCGGCTGCTTTGGAGACTGGCCCCAACAGCACAAGTGTGTTGGTGCCGATACTCTGCCAAGCTACAGATAGGGAGCTGGTAGAGGCAAGGGGAAGAGGTGACCTGAGAGAGAGAGAGGTGGAAGGACCACAAAGACTGCAGCCGTGGAGGCAATGCAGGCACAAGAGAAGCAGGAGAGGGGAGCAAAAGAAAGGACAGGAGTGAGAGGCCCTATCTGGGCAGTAAAACGAAGGAAAGAAAAGCATTCAGCATGAAACAAAAAAAAAAAAAAAAAAAGGAAAAAAAATGGCGGGAAGGCCCTCCCTGTAAAGAAAGGAAGAGCACACAGCCTAAAAGCAAAGCAGGGAGGGAGTCTGACTCAGAAACTGCCCAAAATTTAGGGCCTACGAAAATCCTAGAGGAGTTACGGGTGAACTCAGGAAGAGAAGCAAACTTTCCAAAAACGTTCACTTTGCCTCTTAGGAGATGTAGTTGACCTTGCTACATGGTGCACACTTCCAGATTTGGGGGTAACGTGTCAACAAGGGACAGGAGTCTCAAGCTTTTCGAAGCCATCAATGCGGGGGGAGAGGGGTAAAAGACCGCGAAGCAGCTTCTCACGGTGGACATCAGGAGTGCCACCCATCTCAGAGCTTGCCAATCTCCTGCCTGAAGCCCCGTCCCCGCGCAGGCAACCACTCCCCTCTCAGTCAGTCTGTCCTTCTGGCCGTAGGGCGGTCTGTCCTCCCTCCCACCCCCGCGCGCATGCGCGCCAACACTCACGCAGGTGCGCGGGCAGGCGGATCGAGTCGTCCTCCATCCTGAGCGCTCGGGGCACTGGAACATGAAGCGGAGTCGAGGACGCGTAACTCGGCACCGGGCTCTCGGGAGGTGTATATGAAATTCGTTCCTGCTGTTAACAAGAAGGGCAGGAAGAGGGGAGGGGGAAGAAGACAATGAAAGCTTGGAACTGACTTAGGTGTGAAAACAGCGCGCGGGGTGGGGGGCAAAAGGGAGAGGGGGCATCTGAGCACTGGCCAACCAGGCTTCACATCATTCCCGCTCGCCCTCTTTCCAGACACTTCAGTTGTCTTCCAGATCCCCAGCATTTGGGGTTTGTAACAAGGTTGTGGAAAGGCTTAACACAGGGCTTCTCCTTTGGACTCAGGTCAATGGGTGTCTGTTTCCCCTCCCCTCTGTACTAGAGGTTTGTTCAAGTCAAGAGGGGAGACAAGGCTGAGGAAATGAAACCGTATGTCCAAGAGAATGGCTTTAAAGACTACTGTCAAAAATTACTTGTCCAAGTCACATAATTAATGTCACCCATACATTAAAACCACGTTTCCTCTTCTCTGGCAATATCCCCGGTTCCTAATGCAAATATGATTCTGTACTCAGATCCAATGAGAGGTGAGCTCAAAGTGATGGCTTGTAAACTCCAGATTTAGTTAATAAATCTACAAACAAGATTTTTCTATGGCCTACCTATCCCATTAGAAACCAAAAATATCCAATGTTTTTTTCCTTCATAGCAGGGAACTATCTGCAACATTAACAGTATCTCCTTGTCCCTTCATTTTCCATCTTAGACACATGCTTCTTTCCTTCTGAAGTATTTCAGAGCTCATTCAAGAATTGTCTGCATTTAAGGAAAGTGCTGTTTAATTGAAGGTACTTAATTCAACTGACAACTGCAGACCCACTGTTTAAATTCAAACAGGCAGTGTTTGTTAGATCAATTAAAACAACTGGATGGGATGAGAAGGATTATTACTAGCTTCAAATTAAAACAGCAAATAATGACAAGGAACCAACTATCATGTTCAGCTAGACAAGCAGTACAATTTGCATCTCAAATCTATATACCAACTACTTTGACTTAAAGTCCATACATAAATAAACATAACTTCCATTCGTTTCTGTGGTTCAACTGGGCAAAGCAAAGTGGGACATACAAGGTCCAAAAATAAGTTCGGGGGAAAGATCAGGAAGATGCCATTATGAAAACAAGAATCAGGAGCAAAAGAAAAATTGCAGATGAAAATAAAGCAAAGTGGGTGTTTATGTTTTGGAAAGACAGTTCTCTAACATTTTATACTTCATCAAATGTGCAAAAGGGAAGCAGGGGAGTCCCCCTGGCTGTATAACCAAATTAAAGCTTTTCTTCTGCTCAGAGCCTGGAAAGTTTGGTGGTTGTGGTAGGAAGTTTCAATTTTAAATGAATATATACATATTTCTGTAATTTCCGAATGGAATTGCTATACCTTCCCTGAGGCATCCTCTACCAGCAAAAAGGGCACTTGGAGTATTTCCGTTTAAACATACATCCTAAAGTTTCCTGGTGAATTTCTTAATTAAAGGCAGGCGTATACACCCTAGATTTCATTTCTGTATCAATCATGATGTCCTATGAAAGGTCACCCAGAGGCAAAACCTTCAACTTCACTTTTATTGAACTTTACCAACCATCATGCATATTTTGAGCAACTCTAGCTTAAGGATGAGTTATAACTTTTGGTGTTTAGTTTGGGGTTCAAGGGGTGAAAGAGTCAAAGACATAAACACACCTTTGGGAAACATACAATCTGTTTAGGGGGTTTTCAAAGAGAGATAGGCTTTTTAAACATTTTAAACGCAGTCTGTTTTTCTAGTTTAACACACTTCAACCCTCAAAAAAAAAAAAAAAAAAAACCAGTCCCAATATATGTCTAGATATCTTATCTGCCGTTAAATTTATTCCCAGAAATAGCTTTGTTTTGTTAGGGTTTTTGCAGAAGTGAAACTGTTGATGAAGAAAACATTGTGCAGCCAAAGAGTTTTCAAATGGCATGGCACGAGTGCGAGAAAAAAAAGGAAGACGGCATTTCATAACACGATGACTATCTCTTAAAGCAAGGAGAAACTCACCAGATCCTGCAACTGGTCCCTGTGAGTGAGAGGCCACGTCATCCCAGCTCCCTCACCCCTCACCAAACCCATCAAAGTCAAAAAGGGGAGAAACCAGGCCTCAGAGCAGATTTTACTTGGTTTCTTGGGAAATCTAGTGCTAGCCTACTGATATGAGTCAAGCTAGGTATCACCTTTCAAGTGTATATATTTTGATTTGCTAAATTATCACCGTTGTACCTTCTCAAGAGGCAGCCCCCGGTGTGTGTGTGCGTGCATCTGAGTGGTTGCCTGTCCTTACTGCTATACTGAAAAGCCACACTTCAGTGTTTGCCCTGGGATTTTATAACACCCCCACGTCCAAACAATTCTAGACGGAGACAGCTTCTAGATTCTCATTCCAGACGACGGTTTCTACTCAGCAATATTGCAACACCCTAAGCTTGGGACGGGAAGCTCTTTTTAAAAGATTGAACGAAGATACCTGCCAGCAGCGGGAGAGGGTATTGACCAAGAGGGGGGTTGCAGCAAAATGCACTTCTAGGGCCTTGAGCATTTTGCTAGCAGCCATTATACACCTACCCTGACCCTGAGTTCAGCAGCCAGTAGGGCCCTGAAGGGACCCAAGAAAGGACATTGCCCAGTATGTGGGCTCCTTTCCTAACAGAATGAAACACACACCTGGAAATCTCACACTGCAGGCTTTATCTCTCTTTTTGTTAATTTCTAGGGCAATTCACATGGTTCATATTTTTTCATCTATTCCCATAACCATACACTTAACCTCTACAAGGCATAACCAGCAGACTATCAGCAATTAGAAATAGGAAACAAACACCACTATCTCAGACGGAGACATCTAGACCGAGAGGCTTAAGGAGACTAACATCCAATTTCTCAAATAAAAGAAACCTCTTTATCCTCACAACTGCTTCTGTGGTCCGACCCCAACAAAGAGAAGGGGAGTACACATGTAGAGCTCAGTCACCTCAAAAGCAAATTGTCAGTCGGGTGAAAACCAGAGGTGTTTTATTTTAACATTACAGAGGGGATAACGATTTTTCCCAAGAGGATTATAACCACTGCTCTAATTAAATTAAAATGCTACAGACAGTGATATTAATGCATTCAAGTGTTGTACGGGATAAAATGAATGCAACATTAATGCATTCATGTTGACGGAGGTCAACGATGTGACTGAAAAGGCCGTGATGTGGTTACATTATTGTTTAGATGCTAAAAAAAAATAAAGAAAACGTGCTGCTCTCAAATGTGCAGACACAACCTATCAAACCAACCTGCAGAAACAAAAGGGAAGCACTGCCATTTCTAAGACCAATTGTAAAACCTAAGGGGGGGCAGGGGGCAGCACAAAGCTCTGAAAAGAGAAAGAAGGCTAAAAATAGTTTTAGGCAAGGGATGAAATGTAAATTTCACCAACCATTATAGAAAGCTTTTCTTTTCTTCTTTTTCTTCTTTTTTTTTTCTTTTAATTTAAATGGAATATGGAGTAAGGTTGCTGGAAGCATTTAACTACCGAAACCAAAATGAGGTCTATTCCCTGTCCTCCTTCCTCCCCAAACCATGAAGGGCCAATGAAGGGTACCCATTGGATTCTGCTCATTTTTAAATCAAGTGCTTAGGGAACGTGTGACTATCACGTAAAATAAGCTTAAACATTTTATGCTCCGTAGAATGGTATTTCTCCTCCCCTCTCTCCTCCCCTAACCACCCCCTACCATGGCTGCATACTACAGAAAAGTCAAAAAAATGAATCTTCTTATTACCAGAAAAGTCTTCCCTTTTCAAAATTATTCAATGTAGAGCTTCTATAAATCACAGGGATCCCCCTGATGCATTTATACATTTGTTTTCACACCATTAGTTCTTTAAAGAGGCTGAAGGTTGACACACTTAGAGCCTGTTGCCAATTAAATATTAACTTTCTGGAAATAAAGATAAAGCGTTTCTGGAATTGAGAAGAATAGAAACAAAGTTTGGTTGTACTTGCAAAGAGATGGTTTACCGGTAATTTTACAGATTCCTCTAAGGCTGAGATGTCCCCAATTTAGGAAGTGTTTCCCCAAATAGGCCCCATCCCCATTATGAATGCCAGATTACCCCAAGGATGGTTTCTGAAGCCCAGGTCAGGTTCTCAGGAGGAAGAGTGTCATGGAAACAGAGTGGTGACCATTTCGCCGGGAAATGTGGTAAAAATTCTACAGCTGCCCTTTTCGTCCTGTTGCACTTTGATGTCCCTTCCCTGCACTCTAACTGGCAACTCAGACAATGGAAAACAACAGGCACCCGAGATACGGTGGGCACCTGGTAATATTCCCTATTTTGAGGGAAGGATCTCTTTTTCACCCTGCAGGTTTTTGGGAAAGCTGCCTGGGAAAGCTGATGCTTGTACTACAGTTTGTCTTCTAGAGACTGAAGGGAAGAAATGTCTCCAGTGGGAAGTTATTTACTGAGATTCACTAAACTGAAGTCTGAACACACAATTATTTAAGTACACTCTTCTGGCTGTGAAATGATTCAAGGCAGTGGCTATAGCTTACATTAAATAAGCTTTCATTAACAGGCGAGATCTATATACATCACCCAAAACCTGAACAAGACAGAAATTGGAGCTGCACAGTTTTTGAGGTTTTTGGTGCCGGGGGTACAAACAGACACGCACAAGAACCCGAACGAACACACTCTCGAATGCCAATTCCTTTCACTTGAAAAACTACACTGAAGGGGCGCCTGGGTGGCTCAGTGGGTTAAGTGTCCAACTTTGGCTCAGGTCATGATCTCGCCGTCTGTGAGTTCAAGCCTCGCATCGGGTTCTATGCTAACAGCTCAGAGCCTGGAGCCTGCTTTGGATTCTGTATCTCCCTCTCTCTCTCTGCCCCTCCCCTGCTCGCACTGTCTCTCTCACTCTCTCAAAAATAAATAAATAAATATTTTTAAAAAATATTAAAAATAAAATATAAAAATAAAAATTAATATATTTATAATATAAATATATAAATATAAAAATAAAATATTAAAAATATATAATAAATAAATATTTAAAATTTTTATATAAATATAAAAAATTATATAAATATAATATTTATAATAGTATAAATATAAAATATAAATATAAAAATAAAATATTAAAAAATATTAAAAATAAATAAATATTTAAAAATTTTTTAAAGGAAAAACTACATTGAACATTTTGTCCACCCCAAAATTCAGCCAGGTCAACTTCAAGAACCCGGGAAAAGATGCAAACGCCAGTCTTCTTTTCTAGATATACACTGCACCAAGAGCCGCAGGCCATGACATTTTTGGCATTTCCCCAGAAAGAAGCAGTATACCTTAGGATCTGAGATATACCTTGGGATCTGAGGTATTCAAGCATCAACTCTGAAGCAGAAATCCAGCTCCATCAAACCCCAGCTGTGAAGTTGTGATGCTCTCTTTCCATCCCATCGAGGTTCCAGAAGACATCTGTACCAGCAGCCTGAGCAGGCCTTCCTCTTAGCGTCCAGCTCCTCTCCTGAGCACCCTCTGAGTGCCACTAGATTTGTACAGCCCAACTGGTCTTTGGCTTTTAACACACTTGCGGTAGTTTCAGAGGTGGGTGGGTAATGGGACTACTCTGTGCAAATGAGAATAGGTGGAACTATGCGCTTGGCCCCCCTCCTTTCTTGTCACCCAGATGCCCATTCAGCCCTTGGAAAGGGGTGAGGGAGCGTGTGCCCGACGAACCACACACATACTGACGGGGAGATCTTCCTGGGAGCCTGGCTTTACTGGTCTAAGGAGGGCTCTTCCTTTGGACATTTGAGAAGAGGGGTTCGAGACCTGAAATACGCAGATTCCTGTGTATTTCCTCCTGAAACAGCCCCTGGTCCTCACCTTCCCTGCCTAAAATCAGAAGAAAGCATCCATGTCTGTCAATCAGACACAATGTAGTCAAAACATTGTAAGCTTTCCTTTTACCCAGAACTATGTTCTCGGTGGACAGCAAGATAAATAAAAAAGAAGTGTGAGCGATAGGCCCTGTAGTCTAATATTGCTGTAAAAGGTCATTAGGGTATTTTTCTCCCTATGGTTATTATGAAATACTTCATCATCCCTCTAGGGTCCACTAAGACCCAGCGCCTGTACTAGGCATTATGAATTCTGCCACCATAAGTCCTAGAATTTCCAAGATGGTCCCAACATTTAAAATTCAGTATCACTTTACAGAATAAATACTTAACACCCCTCAGAACATATGTGCCAATCTCAGCTGGAAGATATTCACTGCAACCATCAGGAAAGGGAGCTAGCATTCAGGGAACACTTGGAATGTGCTTCCCATGAAAGCTTCAGTTTATTTCAGACTCACAATAACCCTGCAAGGAGGGCACGATCATCTCCATTCCACATGAGGAATCTGACCTGAAGATCGCAGGGGTTAAGCAAGCCGTTCAAGTTCCCAGCTCATGAGGAGAAATAAGATATTACATTTAAGAAGCACTGCCCATCAACGGTGGCTTCAGAATTTATGGGGAATCCCAAAAGATAAGTCCAAGCTTGTATAGAATCATTGCGGCTTTGGAATATTTCATTGCTTTGTGCCCTTGCTCCTCACAGAATTGCATGGGGTTCCTGAAGGTCACTCAACAGAGTCACCTAAGCCAGGGTGCCAACTTTCTCAAGCCTAATGCTTATCTTATTGGGAGCACAGATGGAGGGCATAAACTCATTTAGCTGAGGAAGGGACTAAATACGATGTATGAGAGAAGTTCTCCTGGAATGACCTCTGAGTAGGGGCGGCCATTAGAATTCATCCAAGGACAGGTACTATTACCTGTAGGACACAATCAGCAAGGCCACCGGGGCATACGATCAATTACTTGTGCATATGATGACTTCATGTGGTATAGAAATCTCACCTGAGGTAATTTTTGAGTAAAAATCTGTTACTTTTGGGGCACCTGGGTGGCTCAGTCAGTTAAGCGTCCAACTTCAGCTCAGGTCATGATCTCACAGCTCATGGGTTCAAGCCCCACATCAGGCTCTGTGTTGACAGCTCAGAGCCTTGAGCCTGCTTTGGATTTTTTGCCTCCCCCTCTCTCTGCCCCCGCCCAACTCTCTCTTTCCCTCTCTCTCTCTCAAAAATAAATCAACATTAAAAAATGTTTTAAAAAAATGTTACTTTTATCTCTAACATTTTCTTTAACAACAAGAGAAAAACATTTCCCTTACTCAATGGCTTTCCGTTCATCCAGGAGCAACAAGTCTAAATGTACAGGTGAGACACCCAGGAGCAGTGAGGAGGAAAGGCCCTGTCAACATGTTATTCACGCCTGCAGTGAGAATATCCGTATACCGAGAAGGAGCAGAGTCTGCCTCCAGAAACCACAGCGGCCACAGTCCAATGAGGCTTCTCCAACGGCCTGAAGATAGCAGACTCCATTCTCTCAAATGAGGCATGGGTAAAGGCACTAAGGATATATGGAGCCTGTGGGGAAGAAAAGAGCTACAGGATTCTCCTAGATGTCTTCAAATACGGGAAGGACTAGTGTAAGGAAGAGAGAAAGCCTCTCCTCAGCACCTCGGAGGGCCCAGCCAGCAGCATATACCCACGCGCTAAAAATATGTATGTGGTATACTGTTCTCCCTCAAGCCTGTTGAAGCTGAGGCTCCAAAGTCACTCTAAATGGGGTTCCTAAACTGGGAAGGAACTCAAGTAGAACGTGAAGATGCCTTCTGACTCCAGGATCTTTGATCTTCTGGTAAGTCAGAGCTTGTTAATTACAGTGAGGGCGGAACGGATCCAAACGAAGCCTGAACACTACAATCCCCTCCTCTCTCCATCAGAAATCCCTCACAGGGTTCAAGGCTTCTACCAAACATTATCAGGAAAAGCACTAATGTCTAGAACTAGGAGCAAGCCCTTTAAAGACAAGCACCAGTGGTGGTTGGTGGGGGTCGGGGGGGGGGTACTCAGATAGATTTATTGTTCTAATTTTAAAACATTTTAATTAAGATCCTCTCCAACCTGAGATGCTATGAATTTTTCTTTTCTTTTTTTTTCCCCCCTGAATTTCTTAAGTATTTCTGACATGACTCGTAAGCAGGATCTCAAGCTGTGATTCCTTTTCATGCCAGGTTGTGGTTTCCAGGGAGGTCTATGTTTGAAGGGTACTCAGCTCACCTGGCTGGAACCCAGGGCTGATGCAGATGAGGTCACAAGCTTTTGACCTGGATGGGGAAATTAACATGGGAGCTCCATGGCCCTGACTATACCCCTAATCCCTGTTTTGATGGAGATGACTGCTTTCGCTCTAAGCAGAGATTAGGTAAACTTGCCAACATACATCATCGCTCCTAGAAACCCCGTGACAGGGCATGTCCTACTGATAGTGGGTCGCTTCAGTGTAAGAAAGGGGGTGTGACTATTTATACACAACCAGCAGGTAGAAATAAAATCTCTGGAAAAAATAAAGTCTTCCTGTTGGATTTACCCAGAAACACCCCTAAGCTTTTTGAACCACCTTTTGAAAGAGGGTCACTAAATCCTTTCTTCCTAACTAATTCTAATAGCAGAAGAACTAGGTGCTTAAATTCACAGCAGCTTATATCCTGGGCACAACAAAGTGGCCAAGTTCAGCTCTTGATTAGATGCTTTCTCCTCCATTAATGCCATTCCCCTTAATGATTTGGCTATTACAATTAGCCGGGATGCGGTGTCCCTGCCTGGGGCTAACGAGTAATGAACTGAGAGAGTTGCTATTTAGTTGTATCAAGGGCGCCATTAGAGAGAGCTTCTCAATTTCTCCCCCCAGAGGAGAGATACCTTCCAGGCATGTTCCACCTGCCATGTGACCGCTCTCCTAGAGTACTCACAGTGCCCCCCCTGGGGTGGGAGCTAAGTCCCCTGGGGTCATCGTGGGACCTTGAGACCTGGGCAGAGAAAGATCGAGGGTCAGGCTTCCGCAGAGCCCAGAGGCAGAAGCGGCAGAATAAATGGTTAATGCTCAGGTTGTTGCTTCAAACCGGTGCATTATCCATTTGTTCCTCCTCCCCTTCCACCTGCCGCTTCCTGCTTCATAAACCCTTCACCCCTCCCCCATGCAGCTTTCTTCTTTCTGTTACAGCATCACTCTGGGCTTTGCTCCTCTTCACCTCTTTCTTGAACGGCTGTATCCTGGAAGTCTTGTAAAAGGAAGGCAGAGAGAGAAAGAGAAGCTATGGCTTGAACCCACAGCCCCAGCTGTTCGCTGGGGGTGGTTACAGAGGAGGCAATTCAGACCTCCTTTAAAACTAAAAAGGCTTTTTTTTTTTCTTTTTCGTTTTCTTTTTTTTTTACCAGAAGAAATAGTAGGATCTAAAGATTTGATCCCAGAGGCAAGATTTACATTCTCCTTCAAATGAGACTAATCCAAAGAGAGATGCTAAATAAAACTGAATAAAGTCTCTAAAAGGGCAGCCCCAAGGAAGCGCTTTGCAGGAAGCCCTGCAAGTTCCTAACTGGATCCAGTCCATTTTCGGTGAACCAGGAGACACCCCCACCCCACTGGGGCTCACTCTGCAAGGCGGAGGGCTGGGTTACAGCCACGACCATGGCCAAATTGAACAAATTCCCTTGCTCTACCTATATCAGATCACTCCCGGGCTGCCTCAGGCGAAGGAATACATAGCAAGAGAAAAAGCCCTGTAAACTGTATATCTAGGGTCATAAGCACAAATTAGATCTGGAAAAGATTTGTATCTCTGGAAAATGTTTACTGCCAAAATAATTTCAGTAGACCCACATAAGAATGCCACACTTAAAAAGCAGTGTGAAAGAAAGAAGTCAGCCTCTCCACAGCGTTGCTGTCTGAGAAACTGGCATATACCGATACCCAACCTTTACTGTCACATAACATTATTTTAAAGATAAATGAGATGAAGCTTGTAAATTATTATGAGTTTCTTCAAACAAAGGCTGCCTATAAACGCAAGCCTTTATTATGACATGGAATTTGAAAAGACCCAAATAAAGCACTACTTCCAGTGTGTGCTTTAAGAATTAAACCTGCCTTGGGGCTCCTGGGTGGCTCAGTCGGTTAAGCGTCCAGCTTCGGCTCAGGTCATGATCTCACGGTTCATGGGTTCGAGCCCCGTGTGGGGCTCTGTGCTGACAGCTCGGAGCCTGGAGCCTGCTTCGGATTCTGTGTCTCCCCCTCTCTCTGCCCCTCCCTGGCTCATGCTCTGTCTCTCCCTGTCTCTCAAAAATAAATAAACATTAAAAAAAAATGTTTAAACATCTTTAAGAATTAAACCTGTCTTTATGTTGTAAAATGAGAAATTAACTTAAACCAAGACAAGATTGACAGGACCTCACTAAAGGACTGACTGACGAATCAGAGCAGAATTTATCTTCTTGCCCCGCCCAGCCTCTACACCTCTAAAAAGTAACATACGAACAACCTTGAACACCGATGACCAAGGTCACACACCTGAATTTCCTCTTTCAGACAAGCTTTTCCAGAAGTAATAACCATCGTGGCAACTATCTTCTACTTATACTACCTATGCTCATCAAAAACCTTAGAAATTCCCTGATTCTTAGACACAAAACTCCCGACAGGAACGCAGAAAAGGCATCTTCTCCTTCTCTGAGGCCACGGGTGGTAGAAAGAAGTTTTGTTTCTGACAACGGATTCCTGTGTGTGTGCACGATGACAACAGTGATTATCAGAATACGACACAGCTTGAAATAAGGAAACTCCTGTGCTACACCCTTGTAGCCCTGTTGTGAAGGCTAAATAGCAATTTATTTTAGTAAGATCCATGCCTTCATTACAATTGTTAGTTCGCCCCAGTATTTGAAAAATAGGCTTGAATTTCCACATACTTCAGGGACTCGGGATCAGTTAACAGTTGAGGAAACACACATTCTAAATCAGGAATTCTGAATCTTGGCTGCACAGGAGAACCATCTGGAGCAGCTCTAAGAAGAAAAAAATTCCACTATCCAAGTAAATCGGCCAGGTATCGGTAGCTTTAAAGCTCCGCCCATGTGATTCCAATAGTCAGGCTGAGAATCACTATCTTAAATCAAGACAGAAGTCAATACAGTAAATCAAGACACATGTTAACTGATTATCTGTCACAAGAGTTTTTTAGAAACCTTCTTAACCAATTCGCTAATTGTCCTTCCCTCCTGAGTAAATTGTTATTGTTCTGCCTTGAACCATACGATGGAGAGATGATCGGTGTAATACAGGAAGTTCCTGAATGATCCATACAATGGAGATGATGGGTGTAATACAGGAATTTCCTGAATGAGGACTACCTGACCTACATAGGAACCAGTGGCCCAGACAGGTGTGCCTGCAGGGGTTCCTCTTCTCTCCCCACTGCCCTTAGAGTTACCCCCTCCCCAAACCCACCAGCAGGAAGCCCTGCTTCACTCTCTGCAGCTCCACATGGAACCTGCATTCTCAGCACTTTTTTAAGTCTAACAGGAGCAAGACAAGGTGGATGAAGGAAAAGCAAGAATGAACGAAAACCCATTCCACTTCTGGCCTTCCCTCCCTTCTTCCTCTCCCACCCTGAAGGGTCTGCCTTCATATGCTCAGGTCCTGGACCCCTTTCTTGCTCAGAATGAAACCGAATCAAGTAGCCTGGAGACTGGACAGCTTTTTCCCTCGGTGAGGGGCAGGATCCCCAACACGGTGCTCAGGGCTACATTTGTACCATTCTAAAGGGCTGAGTGGGCTTTACTTCCACCCCGCCCCCCAAAAGTAACCTTGCTTCCAGTGGGTAGGTCTTTACTTTTGCACACAAACTATCAACTTATTATAATTTGAAGAAGCAGCTTGAACTCCAAGCAGCTGACTTCTTAATAAAATCTTAGAACCCTAAACTAGCAGAAATCTTGAGCTTGCTAAGGCCTTTAACCAAGATACCCTTCTATTACCAAAAGCCCTTCAATTACAGGCTGCTGTATCCTCTTAACACTCCCAGGAGTCATGTCACCAGAACGAGCACAAAACCTACTCCACGGATGTAGGAATGGAGGCTGAAGGGCTAACGAGATCCTTGAATGGATCCCGCAACTCCTCTGGCAGGTCCAGAGACCGAGGATGCCATCTTTCTCCAGAGTTACTTTTGCCTATAATGTTTTTTAAACGCTTGGTCATCGTGATAAAGTCTGGGTATAAAGTGGCCCTTATGGGGAAGGGTAGCTTACTTAAGAATCTAGCAGAATTATTTATTCACTCCTTGATTTAAAAGAAGTCACTGGAAACTTCAGTTCTTCCTATGAAACAAAATTTTCAAGTCGCCAAGCATCTTGATGTCATTAGTATTTTATCTCTTCTTCCTTGTAAGCAAACTACAATTCTGAAACAGTGGGAGCAGCGTGGCAAGGATGTGACTTTGTCATCTGAAATTCACTCAGGTGTTGAAACTACTACAGCGGATAGTAATTCTCTTTGCATCTTTAGAAAGCGACTTGCAAACCAAGCTGTGAAAGCAGCCTACAGCATCGCCACCAGTCAGGCCTCACCACTGGTGTCAACAACGCCTCGAACATGAGCTGCCAACAACTGAAATCTATAAATAGGAAGATCTGGAAAGTTTAAACAAAGAAGTTGAAATAGGGACTCTGAAAACCACTGGGAGCTGGTAGGGTTCAAACGGGAGTTAGCAAAGGGCTAAATATTTCCTTTAATGCTACAGACTTCCCCTTTAGTTATATTTCTTTAGGTTCCTTGCCAGGAGCAAATCAAATCTCTGCTGACAATCACCAAGATTTCTGCCTGAAGAAAAGGAGCAGGGTCCGAACAGACACAAATGACAAAGCACCAATGTGCTTTGTTTTCATGACAATCAGTGGTTTCCAAGTGGGTGAAAATGCATTTGAAAATCATCCTAATTACCAGGAGCAAAACTATCTTCTCAATTAACTTACTCTTAACCAAAACCTATTTTCCAACCCTCCCTTGTCATGAACCCATCCATCTAAAAAAGCAGAGTTTAACACAATAGGGAAAAACGAATCTCTAACTTTGGAAGTCTAGCAACTTTCCCTAAAAAAGTCCTCATAATACTTCCAATGGACCCAATAAGACATTATCTAGACCAGCACTGTTCAGCAGAAATACAATGCGAGCTATGTGTGTAATTCAACGTTTTTCTAGCAGTCACATTTTAAAAAGGGACATGTACAATTAATTTAAATAATATATTACATTTAACCCAATGTAGCCAAAATACTCTTTCAACATATAAATCAATAAAGTTATTGAGATACATTCTTTTTTTTTCCATACTAGGTCTTTGGAACCTAGTTTATATTACAGTTCAAATAGACACCAAATTTTCATGGAAAATACTTGATCTGTATTTAGATTATACAAAATCTACAGTTGAAAAGGTAAATTCACATATCCAAGCTGTTCCGAACACACTTTAAAAGATTTTTAACAAAAATCAAGTGCATTTTAAAATTAAATAAATTAAGAATTCAGTTTCTCTGTTGCACTAGCCATTTCCAGGGCTCATTTGCCACATGTAGCTACGGGGAACCATACTGCGTATTGTAGGTTAGAGCCTGGGACAGTGAGCACCCCACAGGAATGAGTAGAGGTCACAAGGTGTGATGCTGTCCCACATGCTTTCAGAAACATCATCAAGTCTGGGTAGACAATGACTACACATGACCCATGTTCCTCTTCTTGTCTTTTTTTTTTTGTTTTTAATTTATTTTGAGAGAGAGAAAGAGTACACATGAGGGAGTGGGGGAGGGGCAGAGAGAGACAGAGACAGAGACAGAGACAGAGAGATGGAGAATCCCAAGCAGGTTTCCATGCTCAGCACGGAGCTGACTCGGGGCTCGATCTCATAACCATGAGATCGTGACTTGAGCCAAAATCAAGAGTTGGACACTTAACCATCTGAGCCACCCGGGCACCCTTCTCTTCTTGCACTTCTCCAATTACAATGGTCAGTCATTAGGGGCGCATGGGTGCCTCAGTCAGTTAAGCGGCTAATTCTTGGTTTGGGCTCAGGTCATAATCTCCAGGTTCTTGAGTTCGAGCCTCACATCAGGCTCTGCACTGACACGGCAGATTCTCTCTCTCCCTCTTTCTCTACCCCTCCTGTACTCCCTCTCTCTCAAAATATATAAGACTTAAAAAAAAAGGAAAAACACGGGTCAGTCCTTAGAGTCCTCTAAACTGGAAGCCATTTACAGAGAAGGACAGAGGGGACAGAGATACTTCCTGTCCTGTACTCAGTGACGATGAGCCTCTCAGAACTCAGCAGAAAGAATATAGAGGAGTTCAGCCTCCACCAAGAGAAGTCTATTACTTTCTTCTTCTTATCAATATCTATCTCCCTCCCTCGCTTGCTCGCTCACTCTTTTAACCTACCTACCTAACTTCCCTGGGAGCTGCAAAACAAGTTTGTTCAGGATGCCACTTTGCAGCTTCAGCTCTCCTCCCCAGCTCAGGTCATCCCTGTGCCAGTCAACCTCTCCTCACGTGGATTTTCTTGAACTTGGCCACAACCTTTCTTAGGCGACACCTAATTATTTCTACCATCTGCAATTCCTGAACCATACAAGAGAGGTTTAAACTTCTCAGAAGACCCTTTGCACTCATCAGAGGAAAGAAGTATCTAGTTAAGAGAAAACAGAATTGACGTAGAAAGTGGAAGTAAGGCCCTACACACAGTAAAAGACACGATTCCAAGTTCCTTGAGAGCAAGTCTGGGTCCAACCTGTGCTCACCTGCCTGGCCTGACTCCATGCAGCAGGTAAAGCAGCTGCTGAAAAGGAACAGAGGCACTCTAGGCTGTGACCAATGCCCCACCGGAAGGACATCCTTGCTTCCCTTCCCCCCACACACTCAATCTCTTACACTAACCTTCCCATTTCAATGCAACTTGCATGTGTCTTTCTACCAATTCTCGTCACCTGCGTGTGCCTTTCCGTCCTTGCAAGACTGAAGAACCACACAAGCGTAAGCCTGAACACTCAATATTCCCTCAACGCCAACTGATTCTTCCCACAAAAACTACAAAAAGAGGGAAGGGCAATCTTGAGCCTCAGTTTCCTCAGCTATAAAATGGAGACAACTGTGCTGATGGATTGACGAGGTTTCCAGTAAGTCAACTGAGTTAGAATAGGTGAAAAAGGCCGCACAAACCATGTCGTGTTCTTGTCACGCAATGGTTTCCACTACTTTCAGACCTAGGTTCAAAGACTAATGCTGCCTCCCTTGTCACAACTCTCACCAGAAGCTAAAAAAAAAAAAAAAAAATTCACAGGCCTCGTCTCACAGCATTATAACATTTTCTTTGTGCACGACAGATCACTGGGAAGAGAAGAACACGCAGTATTTTCCTTGGTTTAGGCTAGAAAAATAAATCAGCCCCATTTTCGGAGGCTGGCCTTGAGTGTGTTACATCGAAATTGCAGGATGGGGCATCTGGGTGGCTCAGCTGGTTGAGCATCCGACTCTATAGACTTCGGCTCAGGTCACGACCCCAGGGTCATGGGATCGAGCCTGCATCAGGCTCTGCGCTAAGCATGGAGCCTGCTTGGGATCCTCTCTCTCTCCCTCTGCCCCTCTCCCCCACTCTCTTTCAAATTAAAAATAATAATAATAATACAAATTTTAAAAAATTAAAAAATAAATTGCAGGACAAATAGGGGTAAGATGAAAAGCTCCACGAGACCCTGAGCATCTTAACACCTAAATAAAAACCCAGCTCTTTCAAATCCACTGTCAATCACATTCTAATTCAATAAAAATGTTAAGACAACTTCTTAAAGTTGATTGTAGGTTTTTAGCTCTATCATCCCGACGCAGGACTTTAAGCAGTTCCCTCCCTTCCATGGGCTCAACTGCCCATTCAGGGCCTCCTGTCCTGCCTCTACCTCTCCTTGAGTCTCAGGCCAAGTCTCCCCCATCTGCACGCACCTGCTCTCCTCAGCAGATCTGCCCTTGAGTCTGCATCTAGGTCTTCACAGTTCCTCGCTTCCAAGTTGACGGTTTGCAGGTGAGGCCTACCTCACCTTCACCTGCTTCTCAGGCCCCCACGGAGCACACTGGAGCCCCAGACCCTTCCACTGAACCGGGAGGGAAGGCTGTCATTAGCAGAAAACTCTGAGTGAGCAGGGATTTCTCTATCCTGTTCCCCTCGCACCTAGGGCAGTGCCTGTTCGCTAGCACTAGGCACCCGTTGCTGGATGAATGAATGAATGAATGAATGAATGAATGAATTGAATGAGCCTTGTTAGTCCCACCAAGAGCATTTCTTGATGCCAACACAAACTCATCTTTTGTCTTGTGTTTTCCCCCTAGGGCCACCCAGCAACTCATTGACAAAGATTTTAAGTCCAACTATCCACATGACAATCTTGCTACAAGCTGCCTCATCTCCTCTTCTCCCCTCCAAGAGGCATGTTCACTGCCCAATTATCCAGTTATCTGACTTGGTTTTAGGCCTTATTCCAGGTGGTTCCAAGCTCCTGGAACACCTGACCTACTATGATCCCATCCCATCAGTTCTGCTGCCTCTTGAGGTAGATCCTTTATAATGTGATTAGACTTAGTCCAGTGATGCCATCTTTCCCCAGAAATACTTTAGAAACACCTCTTTTAGGACTTTCAGAACCAGTTATAATGATTTAGTGCTCCTGTTTGTATCTGGCCAAAAACAGTTTGGCCTCATCGGACTTGAGGCCAAATAATTTCGGCTATTTCCGAAACGTAGATCCCGCCTCAAGGACCAAAGTTGTTCATTACTCTAATTATCTATTTAATGTTTCTCTCTCAGATAGACTTAAAAAAGTGGCGGCAGACTACGTTTGTGTTGTTGACTGCACTACCCCAAGCACAGAGCCCGATGTGCTGCAGGGGTGAAACTAATGAGTGAGTGAATAAATGAATGGTCTGAAGACCTTCCCAAAAGATTTTTCTTTGATTCAGTGAACACATGCCTGACACTGCTGGGGGTTGAGAATATGGAGATGAATAAGAAAAAAAATTATTTTCTTTAAAGAGCTTAAAGTCTGGAAGAGAAAAAAAACTTATGGAAAAGGGAAAAATATTTATTGTCAACTCTTATGGAGCACGCACATATATTATTTCATTTAAGTGCCTCAGCAATCAAATAAGTGTGAGATTTTGATCCCCACTTTAAAGACTAAAAAGTTGGAATTCGACAGTGTTACACAACTTGCGTAGTATTAATAAGTGACAAGCCGGTCTTTGAACCCAGAGCCTATGAACTAAGGACCTTTCTTCCATGACACCAAGCAACGGCTGTGCAATTCAAGCAAACGTTTTGGCTTTTAAGTGACTACTTCTGAAAGCCTGAAGGAGATGACACGTAAATGGCTATCTAAGTGCAGATATGCATACTCCTTCTTTTGGCCTTATCCCTACTATTCTAGAAATCATGTTAGGTGACACAGCAACCCTGATTTCACTAAGAGGTAAGACCTCAAAAGACCAGCTCCCTTAGCTGTACTCTCACGGGCATCGAGAAACCACAGGCTCACTCAGTCAGAGCTCTAGGCCCCCCGTTCTGTGCTGATGTTGAGGCAAAGGTACTTTTAGGAGAAGCTCCCACGGGAATGTTGGTGGATGCGGAACTGGAAGCAAAAAGAAGGCCTGGAGACAGGAACTAGCCTCTCGAAAAGGGGCCACATGCCATGAATTACGGAGACTTCTTGCTCATTCTTACTACTAAGCAGATGGAGAATGGAGACTTTCGAGTTTTATTTTAATGACATTTTAAAGAGACAGAAGTCTCATATTGTTATCACCAAAGACATTAAAATCTAGGGATCGCATCTCTCTCCTTAGATCTCTTTCTTCAGTTCTAGAAATATTTTTTTACCGATCTAGAGGTGTGGTGGCCAAGAGCTATGGTGTGGGAGCACCCACGGGTGTTTTCAGTCTCGGCTCTGGCACTTCATGACTTTGTGCAACTTTGTGCCAGTGACTTAAACTCCGCAAGCCTCAGTCGTTTCACCTACACCGGGGGTTGGGGGCGGGGGGGACTAACAACACTGGCTCTCCCTCAAAGGCTGTGAGGATTGAAGGACATGATACACTAGAACTTAGCACAGGACCTAGCAGGCAAAAAGTTTAATAAGTAGCAACGAGAAGCGTGCATGTGCCAAAATTGTGGTAAATCTTAAGGACATACAGATATACACACATACAGATATGGTCATTTCTGAGACGGCTTGGTAGCTCCATCTGTGGTAGATTCAAGATATCACATAATTACACATAATTATCACATAATCACATCAAGGGCTGCATGATAAAAGACACAATGCTCGTGCAAAACTGTTATCTGTTACAGGATTTAAGTCACCTTCGAGTGCCTTTGCAAATGATCTATTTTTAAGCAAGGAAAAAAAAAAAAACGGGGCGGCGGGGGGGTGGTGGACAGGAAAGTGGAAAGACTCAATTCCCACAAAGATGCTGCAGTAGAAGCGGCCCCTTCCAGGTCTACGTGTCCTGGCATGATACCCGGATTTGGTAGATATTCCAGGAGAGCTCTTTCGAGGTAATTTCGCGAACACTATTAGCGATGCTTTGCTAAAAGGTAAACCAGGCATTTGATTCTTTCGATGAACATGACTACAACTGAAACATCCGGGGGTCTGCTGAACAGAGGTTTCCCCACCACCTGCCACCACGATCAGTTGTCAGCTCTACCGGCATTTGTGGATCAACTTTTCAATATCGTGGAGCATGGGAGTGGTGGTGTGGAAGGTGTCTGATAACGCGCACGTTTCACTTCTTACATGCAGGTGACCTGTTCTTTGCCAACGACACCTTTTCCCCTGCTGGTTCCGTAACCATTCAGGGGCAGCGTTGCCTAGGAAGAATTGTCAGGAGGAAAGCCTGGCACAATTATTCAGTTAGTACCCACACACTGTGTACTTACCCTCCCTTACCTGTAACACCTTTTTTGTAACCTCTGAAATCAACAGGGGGCAACGAACGAACACAAGGTGACACGTCAGGGGGTCTGGTACAGTGGGAAGGGCTGAGGGGGAAATAAAATACACTCGGTGCCTTCTATGTGCCAACACTAAGATAGGATACCTTTTGGTTTTATAGATGATGAAAGCCAGCCCCGTCAAACTTAAAGAATGTTCTTTCCCATGCCATACAACAAATGGTGTGAGAACTCGAACCAAGGTATGTTGGATTTTAAAGCCATGATCCCTTGGGGCGCCTGGGTGGCTCAGTCGGTTAAGCGGCCGACTTCGGCTCAGGTCATGATCTCACGGTCCGTGAGTTCGAGCCCCGCGTCGGGCTCTGTGCTGACAGCTCAGAGCCTGGAGCCTGTTTCAGATTCTGTGTCTCCCTCTCTGACCCTCCCCCGTTCATCCTCTGTCTCTCTCTGTCTCAAAAATAAATAAACGTTAAAAAAAAAATTAAAAAAATAAAAAAATAAAACCATGATCCCTTTACATTCCCCCCCCCCCACACCAAAATGAGGAGTAAAGATCTTTGGCAAAAGGAAAGTGGCATTATGGACTCGTGAAAGATGGTAAAAATATATATATATATATTGGAAAGTTTTTGAAAGTCTTAGTGTTTCACAAGACGACTGCATACGTGGAGTTGGACAATTTAGGTACAAGCAAGCATATTCTGACATCTGGGGTAATGTATTTAGGCCCACTGCCAGGGTGTCCTAACAGCACAGGTTGTTCTAGGTCCTCTGGAAGCAGGAAAAGGAAAAGATGTCTGTGTATCAGGTGCACCTGGGGAACCATGGTGGCCACCCTCTCCCTCCCAGCACATTCAACGTTTTTTATTTATTTTTGGGACAGAGAGAGACAGAGCATGAACGGGGGAGGGGCAGAGAGAGAGGGAGACACAGAATCAGAAACAGGCTCCAGGCTCCGAGCCATCAGCCCAGAGCCCGACGCGGGGCTCGAACTCACGGACCGCGAGATCGTGACCTGGCTGAAGTCGGACGCTTAACCGACTGCGCCACCCAGGCGCCCCACCTCCCAGCACATTCAAATAACACAGTGTAAGACGGCAGAAAAAGACGAGGTGGGTAACGATGGATGGAAACACCCTAAGTATGTCGAAAGACTCATGCTTAAAGAAAAACGTCCTCCGTGTGAGTAGAGCTTATGAAAGGGACCGGAGTCCATTTTCTCGTTGACCTCTCTTGCTTCCTACTTCCTGCTTCTTTCCTCATAGTGTGTTTGAGCAGAAAAGGGCCCTAGAAATCGAGACCAGCGTCCTCATTTTTCAGATGAAACATCTGAGACCAAGAGAAGTATCTGAAATCACACTTCTTGTTTCAGAAATTAGGTAGCTATCAGTTCTCATTTTCGCTTTTCACCATATACCGTAGTAAGGAGCGAAAGGGCAGACCAAAAACACAAACAAAACACGACAAAACCAGAAAGAAAACCCCCAAGAAACCAGAAATTTTACTTCGTATCACAAAGATACCCCTGCTCATCTTGAATTTCCCTAATTCCATGACAATGTGCTCTGAATCTTCTTCAACTACCGAGAGGCACTAAAGGTTTCTACAACCTCATTCACACACTCTTGTCTGGGTCACTTCTAAGGCCAGGTTGAAGGGCAGGACTGTGGGGTGGCAGGATTTCTCTTCACTCAGGGTCACATGCATTGGTGGCCTCCTTGGATGACCAACCATCCTGGTTTCCCTGGGGTTGAAAGGGTTGCTGGGATGTGGGATTTCGGTGCTAAAACCAGAAAAGTCCCAGGGAAACCAGGACAAACTGGTCCCCCTACTGCCTACAGCAGGGCCACATTCTCAACTGAGCTAATGAACCTGGACAGGTAAAATGTATTTAGCTGGAAGGTTTAGCTGGTATGACACCAGCAAAACGGTCGCTAACATTTCAAGTTTTCGAGAAAAAGAAAGCAGAATGAAGATTAACGACTATAAAGAGCCTTCCGTTTGGGGAGGAAGGTATTCTCAAAGTCGGAAGTGTTAAGTCCATAAAAGAAACAATATGAGAATGCAGTGGGGCTTTTTCATACCTAACAAGTATGACTAAATTTCTGAACACTTCCTGTTCCGTCCCATGTTTTTCTGAAATTCGCTTTTCCTTATCGGCCAAGAAGGTAGAAAAAAAAAAAAAAAGTTGTTCTCCCTTCTCTTCTTAAGAATAACAGTGGGGAATTTCAAAAACCTCCAAAAGCTTCTAAAGTTTAGCAAGCTCTTGCTTTCGTACAGAAATATTATGGAGAAACAAACAGCACTCATCTTCTTCCCCTGTAAGCATCCTCCGTTCTTGCTACATGGAATTTGAGGTGAGCAGAAAACCACCTGATTAGAACAGATAAATTCTCACACTCAAGTAGCACCCGTTCATTCAGCCGTCTAGCGATACTTTCAATCAAAAATTGGTTTGTTGCTCAACACTGTGCCAGGTGCTGAGAATACAACACTGAATGAGGAGGATGTATTTTCATTTTACGTAGCACAGTATCCTAAAGATCAAACACTTCTTTTTGGACTTATTCCTGACTCTCCTGGTTGCGGTGGAAGATGACAGCCGCCCTAACATAAAACTTCACGCTGAAATCATGTCTCCCAGGCAGCACTCCCCATTCTCTTAAGAGCGGTGCCCACAGAGGGCCATCTCACTTTCACCTTTTCTGGGTCACCCAAACACACTGGAGGCGCTCAGCCTAGAGAAGGCAGACAGGCTGTGAGCCAAGGAGGGGAGCATGTCCACGGGCTCCCCTACTCACAAGAACGGCTTAAAGCTGCCTGTACACATATTTGGGAAAGGCAAATTCTCCCACCTTCTCTGATGTCCTAGAAGCATGACATGCACAAGATAGAGTCATTTTCTAGGGAAGGGGAAAGGGCAGCCCCCCACCCCGCCCCCGAGAGGCCAGGGGCCAGGTGGGGGGGGGGGGAAGGGTTTCTCTCCTTCCACGTGGGTCCACTCTAATGGCTGACTTGCACCTTGCCAAGCAAAAAGAGGAAATCAAATCAAGCGCACAAGTTCGCCCCCAAGTTCTGCAGTGGAGACAGCGGTCACTGCCACTATCTACACCTTCTGCACCTGTTGGATGAGTCTAAAGGGTTGAGAAAGCAGGGTTGTGGGAGGGCAGGGCCGGGACAGCTGTCCCCTCCCCGCCCCAGCCACATGGCCAGTTCAGGCAACACTGCTACCTCTCCCAAGTGTCCACAGTCATTGAACTCTGCCAGCCCCCTGGCTGCAACGGACCGTTCAGTCTTTGGTGAGATCTCTGGGACCTGCCTACATGCAGGCCTCGTGGGAGATCTCTGGGCCTTAGTGACTTGTGCCTTTGTGCACACACAATTGGTTTCTTTGAGCTTGGCAATCCCAGACCAGGAGCCTTACTGGACTTCCTCTATTTATACAAGACTTGTCAAGCCGGTTAGGCTGCTTTTCTGCCACCTTTCTTTCCAGATGCCTCTAAAATGCCAAGCTACCAGGAAGCAAGTGAGGGATAGGGTTTTCTCACCACCATCCCAAAGACCTACAAAGGCATGCATAGGCCATAGGCTTCGCTGAAGGCCTGCTGCCGGGCTCTTAGATGGTGGAGTGTGTTTTTAAGGATTGCAAGGGAACAGTTGTCAAAAGTAAGGTCAAAGTCAAATGCACTGTGTTTCCATCATTACTGCTGGCCTCTTTCCAGAGAAAGTAAAAATGCACCCCCTAAAGCTGGCAGCAAGTCCTGTGGTTGCATCAATAATAATTTTCACTTGCACAGAAAAATCCCCCGGTAGCACACAAATGTTCATGAACTCCCCTCTTTTATTTTTGCAGAGCCAGAAAAAGTGGTAGAGAGAAATTAACTGCCCCTGTGAATCAGCAAAAAACCAAGGGATGGCACCCACAACAGCTAGTCTTCCTGCTTTAACCCACACATCTGGCACACCACTGGGAAAATGGTTATTTGTTCACTACAAGGAAGATGACCTTTAACTGCAAGCATGTAAAGTAAAAAAAAAAAAAAAAAAAAAAATTAAAAAAAAAATCTTAAAAGACAGACACCAGTTATTTTGTAGAGAGGAGAATCAATAAATTAGTAGGTGAGGGCACAGTTCTTTCCAGAGGTCAAGATGGTATCTAACCAAGGTCAAGACCATATGAACCAAGAGTTCAAAGACCACTATCTTCTCCATGGTATTTATATTGAGATGGCCTCAAGATTAAGGAAGAAATCGTCAAATTGCCAGCAGTCATACCAAACAGGACAGGGAAACTGGCTCTTCCTTTCACATCTATCTCTTTCTGCATTCATAGTGCAGCAGGTGACCCAGGGAGCAATCGTCTCAGATCCCAGGACAGACCACTTGGTAGGCATGAACCACACCTATTTCTCTACAGCCTGACCTTCACCTGTTCCCAGATGGCTGCCTCATGGCTGGAAGGAGCTTCAGAAAGGTTCTTCAGTTAAAGGTACAAAGCCTTTGAACAGGTCTCTGATTCAGGGGTGCCTGGGTGGCTCAGTTGGTTGAGTGTCCGACTTCAGCTCAGGCGTGATTTCACGGTTCGTGGGGTCAAGCCCTGCATCAGGTTCTGTGCTGACAGCTGGGAGCCTGGAGGCTGCTTCGGATTCTGTGTCTCCCTCTCTCTCTGCCCCTCCCCCATTCATGCTTTGTGTGTGTGTCTCTCTTTCTCTCTCTCAAAAATAAATAAGCTTACCACCCACAGGAGTATACTCATGAGTATACCCAGAAGATCAGATAAAATCCTGAAAACATGGGCAAAGTCCAACCGACAGCTGCCCCTTCTAGGCCATGAACTGGCACACCTAGCCGTTTGGCAACTGTTCTTTCCTTCAGCAGATCTTACCTGCCTAAGCAGGAAACAGTGATAAGGCTAAAACTAGTTCATGCTCACTGCTATGGTTTCTCACGCTTGAGCAGAACTCAGTTTAGAAACAGAACCTAAACAAAAAATTTAAAAGAGAGAAAAGAGGGGCGCCTGGGCGGCTCAGCCGGTTAAGTGTCCGACTTTGGCTCAGGTCATGATCTCACGGTTCGAGCCCCACGTCAGGCTCTGGGCTGACAGCTGGGAGCCCGGAGCCTGCTTCGGATTCTGCGTCTCCCTGTCTCTCTGCCCCTCTCCCGCTCATGATCAGTCTCTTAAAATTCAATAAACATTAAAAAAATTTTTTTTGAAAAAGAAAAATGAAAAAGAAAATTAAAAAAATAAAAAGAAAGAGAACCTTAAACTGTTGCAGATCAGTTCAGCTGGAATGTCATCGAGCCATCAAAAAAAAGAGAGAATGTCCAAGTGTCTTGTAAACTATAAAGCCCGATATACAATGCTACTTATTATTATATCAGTATTAAATAGCTAAAAGTAGAATATGAAATTGTAACAAAACATTGATAAAAACCATCCGGTAGCTATGGGAGCACATAGGGCTAAAGACTGAAGAAGTCAGGTGCAGGAGGTTGGTTACTACGTAAAGAAGTTCAATTTTAAAAAAATCTTTTAAAGTGGTTTAAACATTTAATTAACAACAAATAAGTTTAAATGATTTTCTGTAATTATAAATGTCTATGACGCAATTTGACAGTAAAACTAGTGTCATAAATCTTAACTCTGAAGGGGATCTCCAAATAGCCTCAAGGCCAGCCCCATTGCTTCTATCACCATAGAGTAAATGGGATCTATTTTTTAAGGTGTAGACTATTCTCTCATGAGGCATACCAGTGCTTACTGGTGTATAATTCACCCCTAATTTGAAGAATGAAGAAAGGACAGGCAACAGAAGCCTTTTTTTAAGGTTTATTTTATTTTTGAGGCGGGGAGAGAGAGAGAGAGAGAGAGAGCACAAGCTGGGGGAGGGGCAGAGAGAAAGGGAAACAGAATCCGAAGCAGGCTCTAGCCTCCAAGCTGTCAGCACAGAGCCCGACGCGGAGCTTGAACCCATGAATCGTGAGATCATGACCTGAGCCAAAGTTGGACACTTAATCGACTGAGCCACCCAGATGCCCTACGAAGTCTTTCTAGAAGTCCCATGACCAAGTCCTATAACTGGAACCAGAGTCACTTTCCTGGCCAGGGTCAGCTCCTGTGGAGCCATCAGGGGGCCCTTGGTGGTAGCACTCCGTGCTCACCTGTGACCACCAAGCCCCACGCTTCTTCCCCGAGCCTGTGATGCAGTCTATACGGCACGTGGGCTAGAACACTTCCTTCGCTTTTCATAATGATGTGAAAATCGGCTTCAGTCCCCCCACACTTTTAATCAAGCCTCTTAACCAGAAAACCAGCTCCAAGTATGCTTGAGGCTGTATTTTCTTAGCTCTTCCTATTTCTTATTCTGAGGCCTTCTTTAGCATTATCATCCCTCTCAAGTGACTTCATGAATGACAAGGATGAAAGAGAAGAACAAAGGGGATGTAAAATGACCAAAGGGAACGTGGCCACCACAGTGGAACGGGAAGCTCCCAGGTACACTGCCCTGATGAGGTAGAGGGCCCTAAAAGATGGTTTTTCATGTGGGGCCCTTGTCACAAAAGCTAGTTCTGTGCAACTGGCTGGTGCACGCGTACAAACAGCCCTGGAACCCATGGGACGCGGGCCTGTCTGTGCTACGTAAGGTTTCTTCTGTGCCGCTCTCTCTGTTGGGAGAGTCAGGTAAACTCCAGACTCAACACTTGTCATCCAGGGTGGGGTGTGTGAGTGTGTGTGTGTGTGTGTGTGTGTGTGCGCACGTCTACCTCCTCAGAGCTACAAGGCAGGGCCTCTGCCTATTGGTATCTTTCTCGCTCTGCCCGCGCATACGTTTACTTACCCTCCACCATATAGATATATCTCTTCCCCAACCACGACTTCAAATCTTGGCACGGACATTTACTAGCTATTTTGCACAAGTGACCCAGCCCCTAAATCCCCATTTCCTCGTCTGTAAACTGGAGATAAAGACACCGATCTTGAAAGGCTGTACAGATTAAATGAAGTCGTGTGTGTGTGTGTGTGTGTGTGTGTGTGTGTGTGTGTCTAAGGCTCCTTCCGCTGTTATGATGCAGTATTTGGCACACAGGAGGTATTTTCCTTCCTCTCTCTAGCCTAAGTACTCACGCACTTAATCTTGAACTGATTTGTATTTTTTAATTATTTTGGGTATATCTGATCTCCCCATCTTGGTGGTGGAGAATCACATCATGTTAATTTTTCCTATCTACTGTATTAGCTGTGCGCATAGTGAGTACCCAGTGTGACAACTGTAGTCTAGGATATTGAGGAAGGGGGTCATTTCCCCCACCTCCCATGATATCTGGTAATGTTTCCTGAGGAAACTATTGCAAGTTCTGGATACAGCTGATCTCCCCTCTGTCCCCTGGACTCCTCACACTCCCTCTTCCAGACATATCCCTCTGCCATTTGGAATGCCCTGAAGAACTTTGAAAAGCCAAGTTATCCATTCATTTGGTCGCTCTTTAATGTTTATTTATTTTGAGAGCCAGGGAGAGAGCGAGTGCACATGAGTGGAGGAGGGGCAAAGAGAAAGGGGAAGAGGGAATCCTGAGCAGCCTTTGTGCTGTTGTCTCACGAAATGTGAAATCAAGAGTTGGATGCTTAAATGACTGAGCCCCCCAGGCGCCCTCATCACCTCTTGAGTACATTTCTCTTGAGAACACTTCTTGAGTCCCTAAAAATTCCCTGAGTACCTACTATGTGCCAGTGACAGGCACTGTCAATCCATACTTGGACACAGAAATGGTTAAGACATGATTCTTGCCCATCCTTGAGGCGACTGGAAGGAGTCAGACGGCAACATGGCAAACACTCAAAATAATCCAGCATTCCAGAGGCTAAGACAAGAGGAAGCTGTAATTCAGCTTACGAACACTGCTCTGAAATTTTAAAAATGTATATTGCCTTTGAGATAGACCTTCGATGGACTGAACTTTGCTGAAATTGTAGGCAAACGGGAAACCCCATCCTGGTCGGTCACAAAACAGGTCAACACTTTTTGAGGCAAATGTCATTCCAAACAGAATCTCCGGATTGCCAAGTCTTTGTCAGTACCCTTCCTCATGTTAAGCCGTGTACGATGCAAAACAAAAGAATCTTCCTGCAACTAAAATTTGGAATTCTGACCAATCCATTCACACTCCTATTCACAGCATAGCATGTAAGTATTTAGCACGAGACTAGGTGTTGAATGGGGAAAAGAAAAAAAAAAGGAAAGAAAAGAAGAAGAAGAAGAAGAGGAAGAAGAAATGTAAGCCTTAAAAGTTCCCTGTGGATTCCTGGCAGGGAAGGGATCCTGGAGGAAAGATGTGCCCTGACCCAGGGTGAACCTGATAGGGAAAATGGTCAGAGAAGGGGGCGGTGGCCAGTTCATGACAGAAGAAATATATAGTCATAGAACTCCACTCTTCCCAAATGGGAAGCTGGAGGACCCAGGGGACGGAGGATAAGACTTATCTGTGTGGATACTTGGGGAGCTCTATCCAAAACCTTGGTGTCATATAATGAGACAGGTCTCCCCTATACAGGTTCAATGCTAATGCTGAGTACCCAGGCAAAAGCCATTTGGGAAGCCTGCAAAGATCTCATGCATGGACCATGCAGCCCAGCCAGAGAAGCCCCCTATCGAGATATATATCTACTACCAATACCTTAATAAACTGTCTCAAAATTTCTCCAAGTTAACACTTTTTCCTACTTCTCGAAAGCCTGTCATTCCTTCTCAGTTCCCTCTCCCCGAACTCTTTGTTCTTGTCACTAACTCAGTCTTCCACTGATACACAGCGTGGAAACAGAGGCTTCCTGAGGCTTTATCCACGTTTGCATTCTCCTCCCCGCCCTTGCGAGTCACTAGCCGGGTATCTGGCACACAGTAGGCCCTCAAGCAATGTTTCTGTAATACCCAGTCATGGGGCAAGCAAAGAGAAACAGAGAAAACACAGACCCTTGAAATGTCACGGGGTTTACAGACTCTCCCCTTAGTAAAAATTCTCCTGGTGCTGACTGGCACAGATCCACTCCGCAAGACTGGCTCCAAACACTAAAGATCCAGGAACATGCTTTGCATGCAAAGAAACTTCCTTCCAACCCCTCAGAACATACTCCCTCCCTAGGGGCTGCCTGCTAACACGGCTGTACACAGAAATCCTAAACCTGGCCATGAGCCCTGGCCACATCAACTGTGCAGAACTAGCCCCTATCAGGACCTGCTGGAGGGAAATCTGAGCTGCAAGCGTAACCAGAGACTCAAGGCGGCTGACCTGCTTGCGATCTGGAGGCAGCATGGGTTAGTTGTGGGTTCAAACCAACCGTAACTGGGCAACACTTGACGACCAACTTCCCTACAAGACGGGGGTCAGGCGAGCGGACACTGGCATCCCTTACGTGGCAGGCTGGGCTGGGAGGGAGATGTTGCAGACAGCACCAATTTCCTGGGTCAGGGAGCATGGGGTGGCTTCGGATGGCCTGGTGTCAGTCAGTCCTAGGAGCCCAAATGGGGTCCCAGGTTCTTCCTGGCGTGGGGGTAGGGGTATCTTGTTTTTAAAATGTGGACAAGTCGTCCAGGTAGCAGCCAGTGAAATAAAAGCTTTGTAGACAGATGGGGACACCACCTTGTCTTGGTGGGTGTGAGCCAGAGGGAGTAAGAACAGAGGCTAAACTCATGAATGTGTTAGAAACCAGGACAGGATGAACAACCAGAAGGGAACCCTGGTGGATAAATCCGGTTTGATTTGCAAGAATGACCAGTTTCGTGCAATAAATGTTCAGCAAACTCCTACCGTATGGCTGTTGCCACACTGGGAGGCCAAGATGAAGAAGGCCTTCATACTCCTGAAGGTCACACTTTACGACCAAAAAAGAAAAGATGTGTACTTTCTTTGTTATTTAGAATTGTATTAATTTTGTTACAAGATTGTTTATGAAGAGCAGGACAGGATGGGAGGGAGGGAGGAAGGGAAGAGTAGAAGAAAAATGAAATGAGAAGTAAGGCAGGAAGCAAAAAAGGAGAGAAACACGGTTGTGGGTATTGAATGTGACAATCCTTGCCAAGTGCTTAGTCTCTGGGATATAGTAAGTGCTCAACAAACATCAGACTCTATTCACTGTCATAGAGGGCCTATCACTGAGTCACGCGAGTCTATACTGAACACTTGTCACACAGCAGACACTATTCTAAGGGCTTCTCGTGCAGTAATTAATTTAATGCTCACAACCCTGTAAGATACTAGTATTTCCATTTGATAAGTGAGACCATTTGGGTACCAAGAGGTTATGTCAGCTTTAACTAGCCAGTCACACAACTATCAGGTGAGAGATCTGGGATTCAAATCCAGGTAGTCTGATTTTAGAGCTCACCTTCTTTTTTGTTTGTTTGTGTATTTATTTTGAGAGAGAGAGAGAGAGAGAGAGAGTGGGGGAAGAGCAGAGAGAAAGGGAGAGAGAGAATCCCAAGCAGGCTCTGCACTGTCAGCAGAGAGCCCGATGAGGGGCTTGAGCCCACAAACAGTGAGGTCATGATCTGAGCCAAAGTCAAGACTCAGATGCTTAACCCACTGAGCCACCCAGGTGCCCCTCAGAGCTCACCTTCTTATCCATTACACTTGTGGTTCCCAAGGCACTGTCCTTAGACCCGGGAACTTCCAGATTTGCAAATTCTTGGTCCCTACCCAGTCCTAAATCGAAGACTCCAGGGGAAGGACCCAGCAAACCGTTTTTAAAAGCCCTCTTGATAATTCTGATGAACAGTGTGAGCACCACAGAATTCATTAACAGTACAGCGATTCGCCAGATAGTGGCTACATTAAAACGGATTATAAAATACCTCTCCCTCATGGGGAGCAGACTTGCCTGGCATTGGGCAAAGGTGAAAATACTTGAATCATCCAGTCTGTCAGTTTAGGGAGTGGCCTAGAACTGGCGCTTGAGAGCAATCACCATTCCCTTTATTTTCAGAGAAGTCAATTTGGCTTCTCTGACTCTTGTCTATATACCCTGACAGAAGAAGGCTAGAAGCGGTTAAGAAATCCTTAGATATTCTTCTGGTGGTTTCACTCCTTCATAGCATCCCAACATCAGTTAGCAGACTAAATAGGCCACAGGGTCCCAAAATACCCATCACTAGACAAAAAAGAAAGTTGAAAGGGAGGGCGCCTGGGTGGCTCAGTCGGTTAAGAGTCCAACTTTGGCTCAGGTCGTGGTCTCACAGCTTGTGGGTTCGAGCCCCGCGTTGAGCTCTGTGCTGACAGCTCAGAGCCTGGAGCCTGCTTCGGATTCCGTGTCTCCCCCTCTCTCTGCCCCTCCCTTGCTTGGGCTCTGTTCATTCTCTCTCTCTCAAAAATAAACACTTAAAACATTAAAAAAAAAAAAAAGAAGAGGAAAGAAAACTGAAAAGGAAGGCTTTGCTGCAAGTGTTAATTCGGCTCCTGACAATGCATAGCAAGTAGTCTGTTCTTTCTGCTAGGTTAACTCAATCATTCAAGCCGGTTATCCAGTCTGTGACTTCACTCAGCTCACCTCTTGGCCATTTCACTGTTCATTAGCACCTCTACTGAGGATAAGCAGGGGAGAATAAAAGGTGAGGAAACTCAAACCAGCCAATTTTTCTCCTTGTTAACAGCTCTGGTAAGGACTTGGTGGGAGAAAAATTGTTATTGGCTAAAACGAGACACTGGGATTATCTATGGGCTTCAATTTTCCCTGTTCTCCCGGCCCCTAATTATCAGACACAGTCAGGCCAGGCTAACTTTGTAGCGTCAGCCCAGTCTGCAAGGGAACAGAAGCATTACGTTCACATTCTGGAATTTCTACAGGGGCAACCTATGGTATCTTCTTACCTTGAATGAAACCTCTTACAGATGCCAAGATCATGGGCAATTTTGACCACAGGTGAAAAGGCTGAGATCTATCACCTCTCTATGGATCCTATCTTAATTTTGATAATTGACTTTTCCCACCATCACAACTGCCCGTGACATCTTTACTCTCATAAGAAAAGCAAGAACTCTAAAATGAGCTAGGTACCTACTGCACAGTTTGGGGTGCTAAAGCATCTGCCAGATACCTTACAAACATCATCTTGTGGAATTCTAAAACAACCCGGCAAGAAATGTTTATCCTGATTTTATAGAGACATGGGTTTAGAGGAGTTAAGTCCCAGAATTCTTAAGCACTAGAGCTAAGATTTGAACACAGGGCTGACTTCCCCCACGCCTCACCCCCAAACCTATGCTCATGACACCCCCCCCCCACTCAGTAAGATTTCTTACTTCCACCTAGAACTCTCTTCGTGACCACGCTCTCAAGGCTCATTTAGGGGATGGCTGTGCTAGTTGCTCTTGCTAGTGTGCCCACCATTGGGCTCGTTGCTGACAGCGCGGACCTCACTTTGGATCCCCTGTCTCCCTCTCTCTCTGCTTCTCTCTCTCCAGAATTAAAAACAAACAAACCAACAAACATTAAGGAGTAAGGCCGTACCTAAACATGCTTAGAAGTCCCTCATGACATCTTCACACATGTACTTTCCCCCCCTTCTATCGGCACTAATACAAATAGTCCACCAGCGTCCACCCCTTTGCCAAATCTGTACAAATGGCCACTACTTGTTCATCACTTCTGATTAGTGGGAGACCAGACACGTCCTGCATGGCTGAAGCCCAAGGCCTTGGTGGGAGAGGAGGTTGTAAAAGACGCCTTCACTTCCCAGATGAGTCAGGGCCAGCCAGGGTGCCAGGGTGCCCGGGCAGCAGAAGCCCATGCTTCTGGATGCCACCACACGACCGCTTTCCATTTCAGGGAAGGAAGAAGCCAAAAGGTCCAGTGTGAAGGCAGAAGGAAGAAAGGGGGAAGAGAATCTGTTATGATTCCTTTCCTGTTCCCTCTTCCGTCCCTTTCTTTCTCCAGCCCCACCCTCACTGGAGTTTAGTGTCTGAACTTGCCTTTCTCCTCCCCGAGACTCTGCCCTCGCGCCCCAAAGAAGCCGTGGCACCTGGAACTTCTCCCTGTGGGGAACACCGAGGCCGTCCCCGGGCTGCTCAGAGATAAAGCCGCTGTTATTCAGTGTCCTGTGAAATTACAGACAGGCCTGCTTTCTTATTTGTCAGCCAGTCCTCTCTTGCCATCCCTGGTGAGTGAAAGGCCGGCGTGACCTAATCTCAGTGCATGAAACACTACAGAAGCTTGTGCCTCAGGGAAGAAAAGCTTCTTCACTCCCCTACCCACAGGACTGATGTCTCTATCACATGGCAGACCTCAAAGATCAGTATACGTTAGGGGCCAAAAGTTTGCTGGCATTTTTAAGACGAATCACATGGCCCAAAGAGATTATAAAATAATTTGGAGGCAAACGCGATATTCCTTGGCCAAAGAACATCAACATGATGCTGGACACCAAGGCAGCGCCTCCTAGGTTGAGATGCAGGCCTCCTGCCTGGAGCAAATGTACCCCAGACTCTGGGAAAGTGGTTCCCCACAGCCTGGGCTTCTGTGTCACGGGCAGGGCGGCAGCTTGGCCGGTCCTTGGGTAACTTCTCCATCCTTCATGGAATCTGGTCTGCTTCTACCTCCGGAGATGCCAGAGAAACTGACTGCCCAAGTGACTACCCTGACCGTCCAAGGTGAAACGCGAAACAAATACATTCAGCACAACCTCAACAACTTCCGGAAAGAGAGAGACCCTGCGCCATTCCCGTCTCAAGGGCTGTGAATCACAGCTCAGGGATTCGCCAGAGGCCCTCGCCAAGACCGGGCCTCTCAGGCAGCCTTACAACCAACTCTTGCTTATTCCAAAATGCAATCCTGAGGTCAGGCTGGCTTCGCGCATGTGGGACCCGTGCAGTGGCACAGGGGCCTCGTGCTCGTTTGAGCTCGCCTGTCCTTGTTCCAATGCTCTCCCGCGGCCGTCCTGAAATTCTTCACCATTTCTGAACACGGGGCCTTGCGTCTCCATCCTGCACTGGGCCCCACACATGATGCAGTAAGTCCTGCCAAGCACTTTAAATCCAGTCAAAGAGTCACTCCAATAAGTCTGGGAAGCTGGGCCAACAGAAGCAAGGTGTGGTCAAGCCCGGTGTGAGGCTTTGGGCTGGCAAGGGTGAGGCATGGAAGGATGGCCACTCCCCAGAGAGGAGGGCGCTGGCCAGGCGACAGGGGGCACAGGGTGCCCGGAGCGGGGCAATACCACCAATGCGATGGCGGCATCGGAAACAGCTGCTCAGATACATACACCAAGCACTGCTCACTTTGGAGCACTATTTTTGGGAGACTCCCCACATTTATCTCAAATCTTTGATTATGGGCCTCATTTTCTCTCTCTGATTTATACATAGTCTGACTTTTTCCCAATGTTTCCCAAGCTTGTTTGAAAAGTTGGCATTCTATTTGTTTGTTCTTTTCTTTTCAGCTTAAGGGAAATTTGCATGAGATGAGTGCTTTTGAGATGGAGAGAGCTCCACTTCCAGGCTGTTAACTCTCTGCAGAAAGTCCAGGCCCCATCAGCTACAGAAGAGGCTGCCACAGGAAGTAATACCAGATCAGACGCGACGGATCAGGACGATGGCGGGGCAGTGGAGGGAGGGGGAGGGTGATATTAGGGCCATTCCTGGTCTGGAGTCTGTCCGGGTGCAAACTTCCCAATGATTATCAACAACAACAAAACTACAGAACTGCCTCAAACTATCCCCTCTAAGAAGTGGTCTGGGGAAGGTTTTCCCTAGTGATTAGAGAGGAGCCAGCAGACAAGAGACACTGTTTCTCTGAATGCCTCAGTAGCTGTCTTTTGCTCACCCGCAGGCATGTGAGGTTGAGCCTTTTGTTAATGTTCTCAGACATGACAGCCAGAGATGGACGGACACCCCTTACTCTCCAGCACGCGCACACACGCGCGCACAGCATTACGGTGCTATACTATGGGGAAAGGCAGCTGTGTTCCCTACAAAAGGACAGTGATTCCCTTTGGTATAAGTTAACTAGTCCGCGGCCCCCTGCTTGTTACTTCAGTCTGTCCTAATCCCCATGCACAGCCTCCCCTCCAGAACCATGAAATCAGCAGGAAGCAGGTATGCTTTATGGGCTCTGGGTCACACAGCACAGCCCACGCATCCTAATCGGCGATGAAATAAGGGAACCAAAGCCATTGCCATCAGAGCGCTGAAAATGTGGCCCCTCTGGCTCCAGGTTTATTACTCTCTCTTGGGAAGGCAGGGCTGGTTGCCTGCTTCTTGGCAAATGGAAGAAAATGGAGCCGAGCAGACCCTGCTGCATTTGGGGTGCAAGAATGACATTAGCACCCACGGTGCCGGAAGGGCAATGACGGGCAAAAGAAAGGTTTTCCCTGAGGCTCGGGGGAAGCCATCCACCTGTGTGCACTGAAGGCCGGAAGGACCTGCTTGGATGAGTGCCCACTGCTCACCACACTGGGCCTTCCACTCTCAGAATCAAAATCCACCTCATTATTTAGATCTAGGAGATGAGAATCTGCACCTACTCACAAGCCTGGGATAAGTGGCTGGGCAGCTTACGGACTGTGCACAACTGCGCGGAGGCCACTGAGGTGTTCTTAAAACCGGATGACATGAGCATATGTAGCTGAATACACAGATCTGGGGGAAAATACAGGCAAAACCAACACAGCAGCTCAACAGCTATTTCACTCACTGCGTAGAAGAAGAATCACAGAATTTTAGAGCTGGAGGAGTGATCAGTGGTCCCCCTGACTAGGTCCCTCCTTTTCTTTCACAGACAGAGAAATGGAGGGGTCTAAGGTTCTCAACTGCTGCTCTGAATAAGGAGTCTTCTGAGCTACTGCAGTGCTTTCCTGGAGAAAAGGATGAAAGAGAGTTTGAAACCAGTTCTGCTCTCCCCACGTCCCCCAGTTTCAGCCAGAATTCAACCAACTTCCACCAAATACTAGTGCGAATGCTTCTAGAAACTGAAGCAGTCTGACTGGATCCTACTCATTTAGGTCACGGGGCAGGGGTGGGAGTGTGCATAAATCAGTCCCAATTCACCAGGTCACAGCCCTGATTCTCCACCTAAGTGGGTCCAAATGGTCTTAAACAGAAGGGTAATATACAAGATGCTGCTTTCTTCAGCTTTTCCGTGTGAGACCCAGAGTGCTCAGCAAATTCCCTTTTACCAAGATCATAGGCTTGATACAGCTAGGTCGAAGGTCACCACTCTTCCCTGGCTCTTCTAGTTATGCGAAGAAAGAACTGCTGAATATTTATTCCTTATTATTAGAAACCTAATAAAGAAAGCTGATAGAAATGCTCTGATTTGGGTTAGGTTTCTTCTAGCTCCACTCACAATCTAGATTTTTTTTTTTTTTTTAAGGAACTCAAAGCCTTTACTTCTAAAGGTCATATTGTGTGACTGTGACCAAAGTCTCAGAGAAAATTCGGCTGCCATAAATCCCCAATTTATGACAGTCATAGAAAACAAAACTGTTCAAAAATAAGGCAAGCAATGCCTGACCTTCCTTTGTAAGGTCTGCCCATTGTCAGCAGTGGGAGAAAGGGCTGATTCGTGAGACAGCCAGTCACAGCCGTGAGGATCACAGCTTACATGGGACAGACCTGTGTTCGCAGCCCACAATGGCACTGTTTATTAGGTGTGTGACCTTGGGTGAGTTACTTACTCTGTAAGTCTTGGTTTTTTTTCATCCTTAAAATGAAAGTAGCTACATAAGATAGGTCAGAGAAAGACAAATACCGTAGGATTGCACATCTACGTGAATCTAAAAACAAAACAAAATAAAAAAACCACAAACTCACAGAGAGCAGATTGGTGGTTGCCAGAGGCGGGAGGTAGAGGGGTGAGGTGGGGGGATGGGGAAGGGTCAAAAGGCACAAACGTCCAGTCATAGAAGAAGTGAGTCCTAGCGATGTAATGTGCCTCATGGCGACTACAGTTAACAATGCTGTACTGTATATTTGAATTAAAAAGAATTTTTTAATGTTTATTTTTGAGAGAGAGACAGAGAGTGCAAGATGGGGATGGGGAGGGGGAGAGAGAGAGAGAGAGAGGCAGACACAGCATCTGAAGCAGGCTCCAGGCTCCAAGCTGTCAGCACAGAGCCCGACGTGGGGCTCGAACGCATGAACCCCGAGATCGTGACCTGAGCCCCAGTTGAACGCTTAACCGACTCAGCCACCCACGCGCCCCCTGTATTGCATATTTGAATGTTGCTAAGAGACTACATCTTCAAAGTTCTCTTCACTAGAAAAAAAAGTTCATGACTCTGGTTGGTGATGGATGTTAACTGAACTCACTGTGATACCCACTGCCCAGTGTATACATATAGCAAATCACTACATTGTATGCCTAAAACGAATCTGACGTCACCTGTCACCTGTATCTCAATTTTTTTTAATTTTAAAAATTAAAAAAAAAAAATGGAAACAACATCCCCTACTTCTCAGGATGGTCGTGAGGAAACAGCTGGCCGTACCCCACCGCCCTCACCGCCTCCTACCCGCCTTCCCTGCGCTCCTGGGCACGCCTCACTTACCCCATGTTCCAGCCACGCGTGTGCCCCGGGCTCCTCCACCAGGAAGCCCACTCCGACCCTGACCCTGAGATAAGCACCCACGCCTCACCTTGCACGGCACCCTGCCTGCATGTCTTCTGGCACCAATCACGTTTTGCCTCAAGTTGGAATCACTCACCTCCACGACCGTCTCTACTGCTGGACCGTAAGTGTCTCTCTTCCATCTTTGGTGCCTCGCCTCTTGAGCCAGGTTAAGCCACGCGTGTAGCGGGCAGTCCATGAAGTCTTACTAAATTATGACTTAACTGGCAGATTGGTTTCAGCGGGCTCCTAATAAAATCTATGCTTGCAGGGAAGAAGTCGGCCCTGGTAGTTAGGCGACTCATTATCGCAGTATCTTTGATTAGTCAGCTATCACCTTGGAAAGCACCATAGCTGGAGGCAAGCCCGCGGGACGCTGGACTTGAAGCAGGAGCAGGCAGCAGGTTATACCCGGGCCCCGGGGAATGTGGGCAGGGCAAAGCTGTTGTCCCCTCGGTCTTGCCTTCTCTTTCTTTCTGTGTCCTCTTTCCCTCATCACCTCCTTTCTCTCATCTCCAACTTTAATTCCTCGTTCACTCAGTAAATACTCAGTGAGCGCTTACTCGACGCTAGACACTCTTCTGGCACCAAGGACGTAATGCAACAGTACCCCAAGGTGACATTCTAGTGCAGCCCATCCCCAACGTCAGTGGCACCTGGCTCATCTGGAGATCGTGCCCAACAGTCGAATCGGACTCAGTGGGCCCGGGGCGGAGGGCGGGGTGGGGGGGGGGGCAAACACCTGTATTTCCACTAAGCTCCCCCGGTGATGTGGGCGCTACCCGTCCACGTTCTCGTAGTAAAGTTCTAGACAAGAGCACTGCTTCTCGATCCTGGATGCACACAGGAATCACCTGGAAAGTTTTACAGAATGCTGATGACTGGGTCTCCCCACCACCCCCACCCCCGCCCCCTCCACCTCCCGCACCAACAGTTTCTAATTTAATCGTTCTGGAGTGCAATGTGGCATTAGGATTTTTAAAGGCTCCCATGGCAATTATAATGAATGTCCAAGGTTGAGAACCACTGTTCTAGTGGGAGGTGTGGGTGGAAAAGAAATATGTATTTCAGATGAACACTATAGAGAAAAATAAGTAAGTGCAACAGAGCGAAAGAGTATGTTATTGTATAGAAGGTAATCAGGGAAGGCCCTACTGAAGAGGTGACATTTGAGCAGATACCGGAAAGATGTTCAGAATAAGCCATGCAGTTATCCGGGGGAAGAGCTCTATATAGACAAAACAGCACATGTAAAGGCCCTGAGGTAGGAGAGTGCTTAGAGTGTCTGAGAAATAGCAAAAGAGACTAAGACACAAGAACATTCACTAAGAGACTTTATCAAAACGATGGTTCACCATCATAGCAAAACAGTTCATCTGATCTTAATGGCAAGGCTAGGCACCCAAAGCCTGAAGGAGTTCAAAATGAGCAATGCTTTCAACTTAAAATAAACTCTACTTCGAGGACACATCTGGAAGCAAGGGAAATGTACATGATTGTGTTAAATCATTTAATCATCATAAGAATTGTACCAGATAAATACTATTATCCTCATTTCAGAAATCAGTGACCAAAGGCTCAGAGAGGTATATCCCCTTGCCCGTGACCATAAAAGGGCGAGATTAACTCCAGTCAGAGTGACTTCAAGATCTGTCATTCTCTTTCCATTACACATTAATCACCCACTGGATTGTTCCCCTTACTCTCACTTCACACGGGTCTCCCATCTCAGAGTCGGGGGGGAGAAGGAGAGCACATGTCAGAAGAAGGAAGAAACGGGTAAGAGGAAGGGAAGGAAACAAAATTCAGGAGGTGAAGAAGGCAGACAGAGGGAAAAGAGAAGCACTAAAAGACAGCTGCCTCCCCATACATGCCTCCGGCTCCCGACCATTCATAGCTGACCCTCATAAAAGCCTTGCGAGATCATGCGGGGGTTCATTTTACGTGTCAACGTGGCTGGGCCGTGGAACCCAGGTATTTGGTCACGTGCCAGACTAGATGATGCTGTGAAGGCAATTTTTTTTGAAAAGATGAACATTTAAATCAGTGGACTTGGAGTAAAGCAGTTTGTCCTCTGTAATGGAGGTAGGTCTCGTGCAATCGATCAGTTGGAAGGCCTGAAGAGGAAACAGACTGAGGTCTTCCCCGAGGAAGAGAAAATTCTACTCCAGACTGCCTTTGGCCTTGAGCTGTAACATCAGCTCTCCCCTGGGTCTCTAGCCTGCCTGCCTGCCCTCCAGATTTGGGGCTTGCCAGCCTCCACAACTGCGTGTGCCAATTCCTTACAATAAATCTGTCTGCACGCGCGCGCGCACACACACACACACACACACACGCCCGATTGGTTCTAGTTCTCCAGAGAACCCCGACTGGTACAGACGGGCACCACCAGGAATATCGTCCCCACCCACGGTGAGGTGATGTATCCCTGAGAGGGCACGTTTCTAGGAAGGGATGGGACTAGACTGGCTTCTGAGTCCTTTAGTCCACACAGGGCCTCTACAGAACTGGCCTGTCACCCTAAGTCTCCGACTAGGTTAAGGCTGAAAATCTGACCACACAAGGAATGTTTCTAACAGCACTACTATCCCTTAAAAAGGACTGGATGGATGAAGGAGGGAATAGCACAAAGGCTAATGAAAGGAATGTGTTTCGCTTCACCAACAGTCAGTGAGACCCCTATTTTCCCGGCCTCTGGGACCGCTCAAAAGGGCCCGTATGTACCAGGCTTCCAACCTCCACCTGAGGATTAAACAAAATGCTTTGTTTTTCTGAGGCTTCCTTGATGGGCTGGAAAATAATGATGGGAAATTAACACAACCACAGATGCCACGCTAAAATTCCAGGACTAAAAAACACCGAAAAAAGGCTGGAGTTTGCTGGAGCCTTGACAAAACAGGAGACAGAAAGCGGAAAAAAATAGAGAAAAGTGATTCAGTAATGCAGTTCCACCCACGGGGGAAGGTTGGGAAATACCACACAATTCTTCCTCAAAAAAAAAAAATGTTGATCAAAATACTTACTGGTTCAAAAATAAGGGTGTTGAAGAAAGCAAGGAAATGACGTACAAATCACAGCTTCGGAGGAGTACTCCTCCACATTTTATTCGTTTTTGAGTAATTAACTAGGTGCCCCTGAAACGACCCAGAAACCATTGTTCCCTTGCTTGACCGACATTTTGAAAATGCTTTTGGGAGAGACGTTTGGAGAGCCGAGGGAAGAGCATGGATCTCCCACAGAAAACAAAGGCAGACACAAACGTTCCTTCAAAAGGAATCTGGGACCAGACACCATCTCTGTATACCAGTGTGCGTGTGAGAGTACCAGAGAGGGGGACCCAGGACACATGAAGAAAAAGGAAGGGAGGCCTTTTAAAAAAGAAAGTTTCTAGGCGCCGCGCCTGGGTGGCTCAGTGGGTGAAGCGCCCGACTTCGGCCCGGGTCACGATCTCGCGGTCCGTGAGTTCGAGCCCCACGTCGGGCTCTGGGCTGACGGCTTGGAGCCTGGAACCTGCTTTGGATTCTGTGTCCCCTTCTCTCTGCCCCTCCCCCACTCATGCTCTGTGTCTCTTTCTCTCTCTCTCCCAAAAATATGAAACATTTAAAAAAAAAAAACTTTCTACACTTAAATGGAATAACTTCTGCCCCCTCCACGGTTGCGAGACATGAGCCTCGCAGGGACGGACAGTCCTAGGAACGTTGGTGTGCATTGCTGTGCGGAGAGAGTCTCCAGGCACTGCCATTACCCAAAAAAAGGAACTGTCTCCATGAAAAGACAATGATTCTTATTCCCTGAGAATCCACTTTGGAAACTGAGGTGTGTAGTCCCATTCCACTTCGTAACCAGACAGGAAAAGGAGTTAAAAAACACTGAAGAAACCAGAATAACAGGCAGAGCCAGTGTTGAAATCCTGGAGAAATAGGACACAAGAGAGACCAGGGAGGCCAGAGTAAAGCCAGGCTGGGTTCTCTGGGGAAACCCAGATCGCTGCAAGAATGACGGCCAAGGACCTTTCGTGCTATTTGCACAACTCAATCAGTTAGCACTGGTTATTCTGCAGAGGGCTAGGAGTACTTAACAACATCTGCCATGGTCCGGGATTGGCGAAGAAGAACCAAAGAGCTGCCCTGCCCGGCGGAGGACTCTGACTCCCCAAGGCAAGGCATCCTCGCCTGAGGAGTTGCTTTGCCTCAATGGGCTACACTGTAGTCTCCAGGATCTATTTAAACACAACGCAGGCAGTGGCCTCCTCCTGGGTGTGACCTAAGGGGAGGCTCGTGACCCAGCTCACCACCAACTGTCACGTCCTAAGGGCCCCCTTTAGAATTTTCCTTGGTGCTCAGGCACTGGGACGGCCAGACTTCTGTCAAAGAACCAGAGCTTTCCAGGAAGGGCGATACATTCCTACCAATGACCTCATTGGCTTGGATCAGGTCCTCAAATGCCCTAGCTATCAACTAGCAGAGCGTGGGGCCCCAAGGCAAGGGTGTATTTTTTTTTAATGTTTTTTTTCGTGTTCATTTATTTTTGAGAGAGGAAGAGAGAGACCGAGTGCGAGTGGAAGAGGGGCAGAGAGAGAGGGAGACACAGAATCTGAAGCAGGCTCCAGGCTCTGAGCCATCAGCATAGAGCCTGACGCGGGGCTTGAACTCGTGAACTATGAGATCTCAACCTGAGTCAAAGTCAGACGCTCAACCGACTAAGCCACCCAGGCGCCCCAAGGGTGTATTTTAATAATAGCTGTTTCTTATATTTGCAGAATACTTTCCAGTTCATAATATGTTTAAAAGGTGTTAGGAGCAGAGGCTCTTGGGGTCACATTGGATTCAAATCACATTTCTATAACCTACTCGCCGTTTTCTCGCTGCAAAGTCATCATGATGACAGAAGCCACCACCTGGGCTCGTTGTTACGAGGATAAACATGGAATAAACAGGTAAAGTACCTCAATTGGGTCTGGAACATGGCAGCACATAATAAATACAGGTGGACGATGCCCCCCAGCCTCGGGGCAGAAATGTCTTTCCCGGTAACAAGGAGAGCTAGGTTCCGGACAGAAGATGCGGGAACATACACAGATATGCTTGTGCACGTGTTGCTGAGGAAGGATGGGTGTACTGCAGGGGAGCGTTGGTAGGAGAGGGTATCTGAGTGACTAACAAAAGCAATGGGACTTTGGAAGGGGACAGAGTACTACACCAAGGAGAAAACAGTGCTCCAAAAAGAGCTGGCTTTGCTTCTATAGAAAAATCAAGATTTCCCTTCCATGGCCTGGGCCAGAATCGGCCAAAGGCTTTCCTAGCATGTGACTAATATACTGCTGATCTCCTGACAAAAGAATACTCCACAAATCAATTCTGTCATGCTACTCACATGGCATGCGGAGAACTGTGATATGCTGTAGTAGTCAGGGTTTTCCAGAGAAACACAGCCAACATGAGTACAAAATCTGCAGGGTGGGGTGGTGGACTGGTGGGCTGGTGGCCTGGGAACCCAGGCAAGAGCCAATGTCCTCTGCATCCTTCCTTCTTGCCCTGTCAGGGCAAGGCAGGGGGTGGAAGTATGGGGTGGGGGTGGGGGGGTGTCAGTCTTTTGTTCTATTCAGGCCTTCAACTGATTGGATAAGACCCACCCCCACCACGAAGGGCAACATGCTTTATTCACAGTCTCCCAGTTTTAATACGAATCTCATCCACAAACACCTTCAGAGAAACATCCCAAATCACATTTGATCACACATCTGAGCACCGGTGGCCCAGCCAAGCATGGACAGGTATCCCCCACTTTTCAAAACTTTACGCTGCTTCACTTTTATAAAAGACCCGTGTTAGTACCTGTTTTCATGAACCAAATGAAACCTGAAGAGGATTTTCCGTTTTGAAAAAAGGAGAAACGTGAAAATAGCATTCAGTGTTTGTTTTGCAGCAAGCCGTTATAGAGGCAAAGCACCCCGAGCAATGACAGGGGCCCCCGCCAAGCTCCTTCCCTGGGAACCACACTCAGCATCACGGCATTAAGCTGCCAAGGCTTTGAACTGTGTCTGTGAGCATCTGTGCTTTATCTCAACTTACTGTGGGGGTCTGTTTGCAAGATGTGTCTGTGTCCTAAGACTCCAGAAAAGCCCAAGGGACGTTATTTTTGGGGGGGTTGGGAATAGTCAAAACTTCTTTCGTGTAAATTAGTGGTAATTACCCCTTCCCTTTAACACCATTTCAGCTTAAGGCAGTTTTCGCAGGAACACTCTACTTTTGGATAGTGGAGGAGCCTGCACGGAAAACTGACCATCACATATGCCCCAGGTGTTCTGCTTTCAGAGATCCTGTATCACCAGAAACTTCTGAGATCTCCAAAGAAAACATGAGCTGTCCAGAGGCTTTCAAAAAGAAAAACAAAAGCAAGGGAATAAGCCTCACGGAATTTAAGACAGGCGCTAACTCGGGTGGGAAGGTGTCAGGGGAGTGGCAGCGGTGCTGGTAATGTTCTCGTTCCTTAGATGGTGGTTCTGAGGTTTTCATTTTATTGTTAGGCTTTGTAACCCACATATCTTTATACACACACACACACAGACACACACACACACAGACACACACACACACACACACACACACACACACACACACACACACACCAGGTGCTGCACATAAAACAAAAGGGAGAGGGGCGCCTGGGTGGCTCAGTTGGTTCAGCGTCCAACTTCGACTCAGGTCATGATCTCACGGTTTGTGAGTTCGAGCCCCGTGTCGGACTCCGTGCTGACAGCTCAGAGGCTGGAGCCTGCTTCAGATTCTGTCTCCCTCTCTCTCTCTCTCTGCTCCTCCCCCACTTGTACTCTGTCTGTCTGTCTCTCTCTCTCTCAAAAATAAATGAACATTAAAAAAAATTCTAAAAAAAAATTAACAATGAAATAAAATAAAAGGGAGAAAAATCAAGCTTTCCGTCCGTGTAGTGAGAGTACCACCTCAAGACAGCCTCCCCTGATCACTCCTGAATACAGATCTCTCCTTCTCGGATCACATTGTCTTTGCTATCCGGAAGCTGATGCTGCTAGAGAACTCTTCACACACTGAGGCATACCCTTCTCAAGTGGATTCTAAGTCCCTCACATTCTGGGAAAGTGAAACAAGGCAGGGGCACAGGTACAACATGCCCAGAGCAAAACAATGGCCATCCCGCTTGGTAGGGAGCTGTCAATGGCCCCCCGGTTGATAAGGGTTAACACAGAAAGGCTTGTAGAGGGGATGCACACCAGAGAGATGAAAATCTTGATCATCTGTGATGTCCAGACTGTGAGCCGCCACTGGGAGCACCTTCCAGGGATGTGGCACCTCGGCCCCACGTCTCCTTAAGAAAACACAGCAGGGCCCCACGGCACTTCTAACGAATTGCCAACCTGTCAGTAAGCTTCCTGACCAGTCATGTCAATAGCTAGGAAAACAACAGGACTGCCCAAAATGGTCCCCGGTGAGGAACGCTTTACTTGCCTTCAAATCCCTCATCAATTCTGATCATTTTTCTTTTTTTTTTATACATTTTCTTTTGAGGTTTATGTATTTATTTTTGAGAGACAGAGAGAGCAAGTGGGAGAGGGGCAGAGAGAGAGAGGGAGAGAGAGAAGCCCAAGCGGGCTCCTCACTGCCAGCATAGAGCCAGATGTGGGGCTCGAACTCACGAACCCTGAGCCAAAACCAAGAGTCAAGACGCTTAACCGACTGAGCCACCCAAGCGACCCCCCATGCTGGACTAGAACAGGGCTTCAGTAATTCTCATCTCAGCCTTCTTTCCTTCTATGTGATAGTTTATAATAGTCTATATTATAGTTTATAAAGTGACTCTTGAATAGGAGCCCTTTAGGGGCAGCTGGGTGGCTCCTTTGGTTGGGCAACTCCCCGCCCTCATCAGGACGCCTCAACCCTAAACTTGAGATGCTCCCATTTGTCCCATGTGCCCCAGCCCCGATGTATTCCAATTTCAGGTAAATGAGTACTCACACTGGAAACAAAGGTTAACCTGGAGAGTAAGCATAGCTTTGGATGTACGCTCACCACAGAACTGAGAATAACAGAATAATGGATGGAAAAACTTCTCTGCTCACCAAACTTCAGGGAACAAGGCTGGGAGAATCATAAATAGAAGTACTAGAAGAAGAATGGATAGACTTCAAACAGCCTAGAAAGGGTTCCTATTTTTTTTTTAATGTTTATTTATACTTGAGAGAGACAGAGAGACAGAGAGACAGAGTGTGAGTGGGGGAGGGGCAGAGAGAGACACACACAGAATCTGAAGCAGGCTCCAGGCTGCGAGCTGCCAGCACAGACGCAAGGCTCGAACCCACGAACCATGGGATCATGACCTGAGCCGAAGTCGGACACCCAGCCAAACTGAGCCACCCAGGCACCCCTAAAGGGCTCCTATTAAAGAGTCACTTTATAAACTGTAATATAGAAGGAAAGAGGGCTGAGATTAGAATTACCGTAGCCATGTTCTAGTCCAGCCTCATCAATAACAGGTGAATATGGGCCTGTAAAGTGACACGACCAGCTCAGTGACATTTCAGGTCACAGGCGGGCCACTGGCAGAAGCAGAATCAGGTCTCCCCATTCCACGACCAGTGCTGCTATTTCCACCATGCATTCTAGGACAGACCACTTTAGCCACCTGCCACATACACGACTTGGAATTTGTAGAAACTGGCACCAAATCAAAGAAAGGCCCAGATTAGAATACATAAATCTACACGAAGGAGGCTGGACGACAGTAATGGTGGGGGGAAATAACTCTGTCTTGACATTCGGAGGAGAAAAATCATCACGGCCTAACCCAGGCTGAGAAGAACATTTCACGGGCCCACGACTCAAGAGCTACACAACTGGGCTCCAACGATTCCAAACTTGCTCCCATTTAGAAGCAAACTGCTCCTTCCGGGTAACAGCATTCTCGACAGCAGCCCGCTCTTTGGCATTAGAGGGAACAAGTGACAACATGAGATGGATCAATGGAGATACGGTGCCCAATTAGAATACAGCGTATGTGTCCAGCTCACGTGGAGAAATCGTGCGATCCAGACAGGGCATGGTTCTCACAAGGCTGCTCCGGGCTCTGGGCTGAGGAGACCATCTCTGATAAAGAAAAAAGAAAAGGTCGCCAGCCACATTAATCCTGGTGACGGCGAACAAGCCCACACCTCAGGATTTCCCTCTGTTCAAGACTACCCACTTGAGAAGCAGGGAATGAGAACTTTTTTCCTCACCCACACATTTCTTTTTCGTCTTGAGCCTCCTTTACAGGACCGCTCTCCTTCCAGAATCTGAAATGCAGCACTTTTGTTTACTTTCGTATGAGTTCCCTGAGGTTTGATTGTTGATGTCTGCGCAAGTCAGTGATTAGCATTCTGACTTCAATTCCTTCTTCAGAGTCGGCCAAGGAGCCCGAGAAATTGGCTACAACCGCTCCCTGGGAACAATAGGCCCTTTCTCCAAAATACAGGTTTGTCTTCCTTTCCAAACACCCAAGAGTTGGTCCTCTGGCCGAAAGGTCTACCTGACGGTACAAAATGTTCACTGTGGAGCAGAGGGCTCCCCAAACAAGAGAAACCAACTTGCGGGTCCTGCGTCCAACAAAGTCAAGACTTTACCCCTGATTCCATTTATAGAACTCAAAAGGTAAATTTTATGCCCCATCAGAAAGCAAACAGATACCGCCATGGAAGCAATCATCCTGGAGCCAGGCCCTGAGGAACAACTGCCCTACAAGAAAGCGGGCCTTACAGGGATTCTCTCCACCTGTCAATTTAAGAATTCCTTGCTGCTCAGTTCACTTAAGGCTTAGTTGCTTATTGGGGCGCCTGGGTGGCTCAGTCAGTTAAGTGTCCAACTTAGGCTCAGGTCATGATCTCACGGTTCGTGAGTTCAAGGCCCGCGTCGGGCTCTGTGCTGACTGCTCGGACCCTGGAGCCTGCTTTGCATTCTGTGTCTCCCTCTCTCTCTGCTCCTCTCCCGCTCATGCTCTGTCTGCATGTCTCTCTCTCTCTCTCTCTCAAAAATAAATAAACATTAAACATTTTTTTTAAAGAACAAAAAAATCACACACACACACAAAGAGTCGCTTATCTGTCCTACTCTCAAAACACAGTCCAGCTGGCCCTACGGTCTCCCCAACACTTAAACTTGGGGTCACTGGGATTCTCAGAGCCTCTCTCAGTGAGGCCTAGAAAGTATGGAGGGCTCGCCACCACAGAGGCTCAGAGAATATTGATTCACTATTTCACTGAGGGAAAATTTATTTATTTACTATTATTTTTTAAATGTTTATTTATTCTTGAAAGAGAGACAGAGTGTGAGCGGGAGAGAGGCAGGGAGAGAAGGAGACACAGAACCCGAAGCAGGCTCCAGGCTCTGAGCTGTCAGCACAGAGCCTGATGCGGGGCTCGAACTCACGGACCGCGAGATCGTGACCTGAGCCACCCAAGCGCCCCTCACTGAAGAAAAATTTAAAAAGCCAAAGTGCGCTCCATCGGTCTGTCTACTCTTTGATTTTTCGTCAGGGCTGCTTCACCAGAGACAATGTGCGCGTGCACTCGCGCTTGCTTTCATGGTGAGAAGACACAGAGTTCGGTCCCTGCTCTGCCCATTTTACTAAATACTTTGTACATCAGTTTCTCTGCACAGACACAGGAACAGTAAGAACGCACCCTGCTTTTCTCACACGGTTATTATCAGGATGGAACGAGATAACAAAAGCAAATATTTTAAGAGCTGCTTTATAAAATGAAAGGCACTGTTATTTTGAGTCCTTTCTCCAACACGGACGTGGGGTCTGAGGACATCGAGAGCTCAGACAAAGGGACATCAGCAGAAGGAACATTTACTTCTTATCATCCCTGTCCCAAAGAGGTCCTCCAAAGATGTGTAAAACCCTGGAAGCTGAGGGGGCGGGGCTCCCATCGCGACAGTACATCTCTCACAATGATTCTGGACAAGTCCATAGGTTCAGGCTCTCGCTTTCATTTCTCTGTTTCCTCTGTTATTAAAAGCAGTTCAACACCAGCAAGTAGACTGATTTCCAGCCTCCCTTCTCTTGGGGAAGCATACAGAGATGGCCAGAGACCTTGGGTAGGCTGACGAGGGTTAGAGTTGTCTTTACTGCCCTCCTGTCTTCCCCTTGGAACACTCTTCAAGTTATGAGGGAACCCTGTGGTTCAGAAAACTCTCCCTGAAAAGCGCCGTCAGCATGGGGCAGTTTGGAACGTGGAATTGTTTGGATTTGGGGAGGACTGACTGTTTGGAAAGAAGGGATTTTCTTTCTAAACTTTATTTGTTTTACCCTTTTGTTAATAGGCTCGTGTTTTAGGTTAATCATCCTCAGGTCTGGACTTCATGTCCTTAAGTGAGGCTACAAGAGACCAGACCAGACTAAATCAAGATTTTGTGTGTGTGTGCGTGGCTATTCAGGCCAAGGAGAACTGCAGAGTCCAAAGCACAGAGGCAGCTCACTGCAAAATCATCCCATTATCCCAATGCAGATCATCTAATCTAAAGCTGCTCGAAAAGCATTTAAGGGCCAGGGCAGAAAGTATAACTAAAGGACTCAGACGCTTGAAACATATACACCCCACCACCACCACCACCACTAAAACCTCCAAATGATTTGCACCCCAGGGAAACTTGGTTTTTTCGAGAGCCTTTGGCTATTTTAGAAAACATTAACAAACTTCACCCGGTGGCAAGTCAGCGTGAACTGCTTCCCAGAGCTAGTGTGTCTGGGCACCAGCCCATGCAGCCTCCTGTTTTTTATAGGACACTCTACGTCAACCATTTTTAGCATGTTCTTACTTAAGGTACCAACAACAACAACAGGGAAAAAAAAAAAAAAAAGAAAGAAAGAAAAGCCCTGTGAATTCACTCCCCTTCCTCTTCTCCTGCTCTCTGCCTCTCTCTTCCTTCCCTGTTTAACCCCCAGGCTAGTATCCCTTTGAGGCAGTCAACATCCACTGCCTGGGCTTTGTAGCACTTTTCTCTCCCCACCCCACTCTTGAATGATGGTTCTTTCATTAAATCATTCTCTCTTGAGTACCTACTGTGTGTCAACACTGTGCTTGATGCCAGAAATATAATAAAGAACTGGACAGGCACAGTCCCTGTTCTCGTGGTGCCTACATTGTGATGGCAAGACAGACAAAATAAACAAAGTGTCTGTAAGTTGCAATAACTGCTAAGAAAGGAACAAGCAAGAGTCAGGTAAAAACTACAGGAAGAAGACCTGAAAATACTTTGGAGGGACCAAGACAGCTTTTCTTTTTTTATTTTTAAAACCTTGGAAATATACATATATTTTAGGCGTTGACTCTTATACTCACAGGGCAATTACCTATCTCTTGCTAAAGTTTCCTTCTAATCTTAAAACGAAAAGGAGTTACGTAATTGACATCATTCAGTCCAGATTCCTTCAGGAAGGTGTCCTGCCCAGCCCTCTCAACCGCCAGGAAGGAAACTCATCTCCCAGTGGGTAGTTACAAGGCACTCTGCTAGGCTCCGAGGATCATTTGAAATATCTTCCACAACTTCACATGCATTTCCTTCCACTCAGTTCTCATGGGAAATTGAAAAAAAAAACACAAAAAACAAACAAAAAAAACCCCTGATCAACTGCGCAATGAAAACCTGGACAGTAGATTAAAGCCCCATAAGGGTAGTCTGTGTGTGTGTGTGTGTGTGTGTGTGTGTGTGTGTGTGTGTGTGTGTTTTGATGTTTATTTATATATTTTGAGAGAGAGAGAAAACACAAGCAGGGAAGGGGCAGAGAGAGAGAGAGAGAAAGAGAGAAAATATCCCAAGTAGGCTCCACGCTCAGCAGGGAACCCCATGAGATCATGACCTGAGCTGAAATCAAGAGTCTGACACCCAATCAACTGTGCCCCCCAGGCTCCCAAAAGTGTGTTTTAAACTTCTTGGTATCATTCACACTGGCTTGCCCACAAATAGTCTACTGGGTTTTTTTTAATATTAAGGTGACAAAGTTAGCCATTCTAATCCCCAAATTTCTCTAACCTTTTCTTTTAAAACCTATGTTCTACAGTTTCAATTATTTTTATCACACTTCTCTTCATCTTCTGTATTTATACACACTCTTATAAAGAGTGACTAAAACAGGAAAAAATACTCTAATAAGGAACTGACTAATGCAAAGGTTAGCAAAAGGGTTATTTTCCTTGAAACTCATATTATTTTTAGTATATTTCAGCACTTTTTCCCAGTCAGCTTTTAGTCAACTAATGACTCCTGGGTATTTTCTTTCAATACTTGTACCCAAGTAGTGTTTTCCGTTTCTGTATCTGAAAGCCTGGGGCCCTCCTTACATGATCACTTTTTTTTTTTAATTTTTTTTTTTGATGTTTATTTATTTTTGAGAGAGACAGAGACAGAATGAGAGTGGGTTGGGGCAGAGAGAGGGAGGCACAGAATCCAAAGCAGGCTGCAGGCTCCGAGCTGTCAGCACAGGGCCTGACGCGGGGCTCGAACTCACAAGCTGTGAGATCATGACCTGAGCTGAAGTCGGACGCTCGACCAACTGAGACACCCAGGCGCCCCAACATGATCACGTTTTAAGAATACTAATTATAGGGGCGCCTGGGTGGCTCAGTCGGTTAAGCATCCGACTTCAGCTCAGGTCATGATCTCGCCATCTGTGAGTTCGAGCCCCGCGTCAGGCTCTGTGCTGATGGTTCAGTGCCTGGAGCCTGTTTCAGATTCTGTGTCTCCCTCTCTCTCTGACCCTCCCCCCGTTTATGCTCTGTCTCTCTCTGTCTCCAAAATAAATAAACGTTAAAAAAATTCAAAAAAAAAAAAAAGTATACTAACTATATTCATTTTTTCTGTTTCCCAGAGCAATTTCTGATATTTTACATAAATGTAAATGAATATACACTGCATACAGGTAGGGGCTATGTCTTTTCCTGGTGAACTTCCTTCCTATCAAAACGCTTCGTGAAGAGCCAAGTTCTTTATGGACCATGACATAGGCTTTGATGGCCATGCTGATGATGGCTTTTGAGGCCAATTCTGCTTTGTTCTTCAAAGTGTAAGTTTATACTCTTTATAAAAGCTTTATTTGAATTCTGCTGCTACCAAGAGACCATGGGCAGAGCCCCTGATACATAGCAGGTGTTCCTGTGTTGCACTGACATGAATTGCCTCAGTTTTGCTACACAGCTCCCCCAAAGGAAGTCAGGGCATGCCCTTGGAGATTTCATCTCAGGAAAAGGCTCCGGATAGGTCTGGCAGAAAAATCTACCTCTGGCTACAGAAACTAAAAACACTGAAACTTTTGAGTCTTAACAGACAATGGATGGCATCACAAATAATGAAATTCTGAAATATGCTCCAACGTGAATGAGCCTTCAAACGTAGGCTAAGTGAAATAAGCCAATCACAAAAAGGCAAATACCGTATGACTCCATTTATGTGACGCACCCACAAGAGTCAAATTCACAGAGACAGAAAGGAAAATGGTGGTTACCAGAGACTGGAAGGAAGGGTGAGCAGAGGTTAGTGTTTAATGGGTTATGGAGTTTCAGCTGGGGAAGATAAAAAAAGTTCTAGACGTGGATGGTGGACACAGCTGCACGATAATGCGAGTGAGCTTAGTGATAGTAAATTGTACACATAAAAATGGTTAAAATGGTCACTTTGATGTTATTCTGCCATAATTTCTAAGTGGGGGGAAAAAGACAATGGATGAGGGAAAAGAAATTGAGGACAAACAGAACAAAAACATAGGAACATGAGGATACTGACAGGGTAGATCTGAATTTGTTCACCAACTCTCAGATTCCCGGAATGAGGGGATCTTCCTCAAAAACTCAAAATGGAAGTTTAACGGTTGTAAGCCCTGCCTTCCACAACCATATTGAGAACCTCCAATGTCCCAGGTCTCATCCTAGGTTGGAAGGAAATTAAAGTTGATTATAAATAGTCTAAAGAATCCTAGGGAGAATGAGACATATACTCAAATAACTACAGCACTGGACAGATCTGAATTGAAGCATATAAAAAATGTAATATAGGAGGAAGGACAACTTTAAGTTCAAGAAAGGTGTCCAGGCTGAGTTCAGGGAAGACAAATTCATAAGCATTTGATGAAAGAAGTTAGATGCACGACCTTGACCTACTTGAACCTCTGCATCCCTTCTAGCAAATGAAGGGGGCCTCAGTAGGTCCTAAGGTCCTTCCAGCTGGAGGACTCTGCCATTCTATATAACATGTGGGATGGCCACCACACTTTTGGATATTTGCCTGGATTTCACCCAGCACAGCATTTTTCCATCCTCTTGACCTCTATCTGCTGCTCCTCATGAAAAAGTTCAATAATCAATGAGCCTTCTCTGTATTTTACTTTTCCTCTGTATTTATAAAGTATCTTGCAATATAACTCTCCAGGCTTCCAGAAATATAGAAGAAACACACACAACTAGATGACTTATTCTAAAATGTCAGTTTCTTGTTTTTTAAGTTTATTTCTTTATTTTGAGAGAGAAAGAGAGCAGGGGTGGGGGAAGGTGTCAGAGAGAAGGAGAGACAGAATCCCAAGCAAGCTCTGCACTGTCAATACACAGCCTGATGTGGGGCTTGATCTCACAAAACGTGAGATCACAATCCAAGCTGAAACCAAGAGTCAGAGGCTTAACTGATGGAACCACCCAGGCACCCCTCTAAAATTTCAGTTTCTAATACTCCAATCAAATTTTGCACATCTCTCAACAAGATCCATATCTACATAAATGATTTACAGAATGGAAACAGAGACCTATTCGGTCTTTTCCAGATTCCTGAGGTTTTGTGGAATAATGAAGTGCATAATGCTTACTTGAAAATGAACATTTTAAATAAATTAAAATGAGCAAGCTGTATTGTACCAACCTTGAGGTTTCATTTCTTGGACGTATGTGCAGCAAAAGTCTTATTAATACATACAGATCCCACTAGGTTCTGGGTTCCTTCAATTTGTCCCATAGGTCTTCGGAAAAAAAATAAGAAAGCTTGGCTGAAGTAGGAAAGAAAGAACACTGCCCTCCCATTTTAGCGCTGCACTTTTAAAGGAGCAATCTATTACAATGACCCTTTGCAATATGCAAGGAGTTAAGTATCTGCCAAAAGCGAGTAGGAATTCCAAACATGGGTAGCAGTACATTCTAACGGAAAAGATTTTCAGAGGAGGATGGTAATGGCTTCTGGAATCTGCCTGCCTGTTTTCAGACCTGGGCGCTTTCTGTCTGCAAACCTTGGTCTGATTATATAACCTCTCCAACCCTCAACTGCCCTACCTATGAAATAGTTTAGTAATACTAATACCTAACTCAGAGCCGTGTCAGAGAGCTGAATGAGCATACAGTGCCATAAAGCCCTTTGCACATGATCTGGTATGTAGGAAATATTTAGAAAATGTTAGTTTTTGTTACTAATCAACTTGTACTCTTATTCTAGAGCAACCAGTGGCCACTTGCAACCTTACTATACTTAGCTTCTGGGGGCGGGGAGGGGGAGGGTGGGGGAGGGTGGGGGAGCGGGACGGAGCAGGGTTTATATTTCTCATCCCTGTGACTTATTTATTTTATTACTGGAAGTTTGTATCCTTCCAGTACAAGGGTATCCTTGTACCCTTCACCAACTAGCCGATTCCCCGCCCCCCCCCCCCGCCACACCTCCTCTGGCAAGAAGCTGACCACCACCAGCTTCTTCTCTGCATTTTTGAGCCTGTTTCTGTTTTCTTTGCTTATTCATTTGTTTTCTTTTCTTAGGTTCCACATATAAGTGAAGTCACATGGCATTTTTCTTTCTCTGACTTATCGCACTTAGCATAATACCCTCGAGGTCCATCCGTGCTGTCACAAATGATGAGATCTCATTCTTCTTGACAGCTGAGTAATATGCCATTATATATACACAACACATCTTCTTTATCTAATCATCTATCCATGGACCCTTAGGTTGCTTCCACATCTTGGTTACTGTATGTAACGCAGCAATGAAAAGAGGGGTACATGTATCTTTTTGACCCAGTGGTTTTTTTTGTTTGTTTGTTTTCTCTGAGTAAAAATACCCAGTAGTGGAATTACTGGATCATATGGTATTTCCATTTAAAATTTTCATTTAGCTTTTTTAAAGCTTCTTGGTTCTCCCTCCTTCTATCTCACCTTACAAGGATAATAGGGAAAAAACTGAGGTCACACCTAAAAAGAAATCTGAGCTACAGGAAAATATTAAACTCCTTTGCTAGTCTTGAAGGAGCAAGCCACCATGGGTGGGGTGTCTGGGCTGCGAGGCATTCATGGTAAAGAGCTGATGGCCACCTCTGGCCAATAGCTAACAAGTAACTGAAATCCTCTGCCCACAGCTACAAAGTACTAATTTGCCAACAAAAGTAGATTCTTCTTCAGTCGAGCCTCAGATAAGACCACAGCCCTGGCTAACACATTAATTGCAGCCTTGTGAGACCCTAAGTGAATGCCCCAATTAGCTGTGTCTGGATTCCTGACCCCCAGAAACTGTAAGATAGTAAATGTGTGCTGATTCGTTACACAGCAATAGAAGGTTAGTATTAATGTGGAGGTTGGGAATGCAGGCAGAAATACATGGTACAAAATATACATACGTACTAATACACATCACACACACACACACACACACACACACACACACACACACACACACATAAGGATTCCTAGGATTTAATATCATTGCTATAGTGATTTAGCCCTACTGGAGCACTATGGCAGGAAAGGACAGTAAATCAAGGACAGTAAATGGTAACAATCTTCTCCACACTAATGGGGTATGAGAAAAAAAAATTATAGCTCTCTGTGGCATTTCATCAAACAAGTAACAACCAAAGGTTTTGTTTTCAATTTATTTTCAAATTAGGTAAGTCAGCCCTTCTGGAAACCAAATTGGGCAAGAGATTTTGTCAAGGTCCAAATCCTCTTGCCAAATTGCATTACCTTATGGGCGTGATTGGAAACCTCCTGGGACTTAGTTATGGGAAAGTTTCACAAATCAGATACCCAGACTGGACAGCTAACACGCAACTTAGCTCACATTAAATAAACTGACCCAAACCAGGAGATCAGAAAAGCCTTTTGTTAAGATGTGGGTTCTGAGTTCATTTTCTATTGAAATACTATAATTTTCCAGTCCTTCTCACAAACGGACACTATATGTCAGTTAGCCACTTGTCCCATGCTCCTATGGTAACACCCTCTTCCACTTTAGCGGTATCTCTACTTAAACCTCTGCCCTTAAACTCTTCATCAGTCTAGGGTCTTCTTAAACATTTGCCACAGAACCAGGAAATCTAAAAAGTAAGGAGCTTCCTTGGAGATCTTCTAGTCCCAGTCTCTAATTTCACCATAAAAACCGTGAGGCCCATGGAATTCAAATGGCTGGCTCAAGTTTAAAAGCGTATTTTTACAACCTTTAAATTGTTTTTTGAGAACAGAGAGGAGGAGTATGTTTCCCTCTAAACCTTCTCTTTCGCCTTTTCCAGCATCTGTCTGTTCAGACGCCTGCCGTCTCTATAAGCACCCCCTTTACCAGGGAAGCATTTCTGTGAAGTATCAACTATGAATGGAGGGGATCTCAACCGCCATGGTTCATACATGAACCGCCATGTATCTGACAGGCTGGGGTGACATTCGTCACCCACCAAGCTTCTGCCACTGGCGTCAATCCCCAGGAAACTTCAGCCCAGTCACGGCCACAAAATAAATCATCGGCCCCACTGCTTAAGCGATGAGCTAAGGCTAGATACAATCATCCTAGTCCACGAAGATTCACCACCTACAGCTCAGAGAAAAAGACAGGAAGGAAAACTATCCACCTAGATGTAACAACTATTTACGCAGATATCCCCTACAATTTCTCTATAACGTATCTATTTAACAAACGCTGCGTATGCATCACATGTCAGCCGCATTGCTACCAGGAATATAAAGATGACGTGAGAAACAGTCTCTGCCCTCAGGGAATTTACAGTCTAGTGTAAGGAAGTCAAATATTTAACAATAATTATAGTAACCGAGAACGTTTATTGAGCATTTACTATGCGCCAGGCTGGTTCCAAGTGCTTTAGAGGGACGAACTCCTCCCGTTCTCACCGCAGTGATGAGGCAGGCTCTATTCTTTTGGTTACCGAAGCACAGTTGACAGACGGTGTTACATTAGTTTCAGGTGTACAACAGAGTGATTCGACATCTCTACCTTATGCTGTGCTCCCCGCAAGTGTAACTTCCATCTGTCACCATACAACTGCTGTTACAATATCACTGCCTGTATTCCCTGTGCTGTGCCTTTTCATCCCCAGACTTATCCGTTCCATAACTGGACGCCTATAGGTAGGCTCTATTTCTCATCCCTATTTTTACTCACAAGATACGTAAGGCGCACAAAGGTTGGGTTGCTTGCCCAAACAAAGGTCCATTCACTGTTTTGAGAAATATTTGCTTACTGCGTTCTAGGCACTGCTCCGGGGGCTGGGGATATATAGCAGCGAACAAGAGACAGAAGTCTCCAGTCCTATGGGGTTTATATATACTCGTGGAAGTGGAAATACATTTAAGCAAAACATAACTACAATCGATGTCAGAGCGTGACAAGCGCCTGACAGAAAAACAAAGCAGTGGGGTGCCCGGGTGGCTCGGTCAGTTAAGTGTTCAACTCTTGATGATCTCATGGTGATGGGATCGAGCCCCAAAGCAGGCTCTTCTCTGGGCAGGTGCGGAGCCTGCTTAAGAGATTCTCTCTCTCCCTCTCCCTCTGCCCCTCCCCCACTTATGTGCACTCTCTTTCTCTCTCTCAAAAAAAAAAAAAAAAAAAAAGCAGTGAACATTGGGTAGTTGCTATTTTAGAAGGGTGGCCCGGGAAGGCCTCTGATAAGGTGCCTGTCTCAGCAGAGATCCGAGGCGAGCACCAGAGCGAGGATTCACTCTCCACCACAACGCACCGCGAAAGGACCCAGATGAGCGAAGCCTTGCCTTGCCTTCGATCAACCTCCTTTAAAAAAAATAACCCTTTATATTCTCTTCTGATTGTAAGTGTGTTCTCGCTGGAGAAAATCAGTTTAAAATCGGGTTTTCACATCAACTTCGGCTCTCGCAGAGGTTTGAGGGTCATCAGCTAAACACACCGGACGTGTTCTCCAAGCCTGACGACACAGAACGGAAGAGAGACATGGCAAGAGCCCCGGACGAGGATTCCAGAGACTTGGGTTCTGGTCCTCGCTCTGCCTTGAGCCAAAGCATGTCTTGGCTGACCTGCTACCTCCCCCTCCCCAGGCCTCACCGCTGTAATGAGGGAGGGAGATTAGGCAACAGGAACCACAAAGCCCTCGCTAACATTCCACGAGGGGACGATCAGGAAGAACAAAGAGGTCACAGGTAACAAGGGAAGAGCCAACTGACCACACGAAGGGCCGCCGCACACGGGAGCCTGCAGAGCTGAACCCACGGCCGGGTCAGAGGGCGGGCAGAGCGGCAGGCCTTTGGGACGCCCCCTGGGTCATCCAGTGCAGGAGGAAGCATGAGGGAGAGGAAGTGCCACCAGGCCCCAAACGCCGTCTCCCTGGCCACCAGGTGAGGACACAAAGCCCCAGAAAGCATGCAGATGTGAGCCCCAGAAGCTGTGCAGGCTCTGACCCCACATCTGAGGGGACCTCGCACATGAAACCTAGTCAAGTTGAGAGAAGACCATCCTGCAGACAGTACGAGTCCTTCTCTTTCTAGCCCGCACCATCGGTCTTCTCTGCACCTTATGCCTTTGAAGAGTAAAACTGGACTTGACCGCAATACGACGACTCACTTCGACGGGGGAGCCCGGAACGCAGGGAAGGGAGAGAGCACCACACGACAGTGCCTGCCAAAGAGGGTCCCAGTGTCTAATGAAAGGATTCCAACTGCTTCAAAGCAGTGGCCTTTGTGGGGACTGTTCCCGGCCCTCTCCTCATTGATCCCCTCTCCAACTGTCTCCATACCGTTCAATCCCTGTCCCTATCCTCCCACCTCACTATTTAACTCTCAAAGTGCTATCATTAACGTAAGGCGGAGAAATCTCTATTTCAGTCCATTAGACTCTGTTCATATCACGATAGCTTTTTTAAGAGTCCTGTGAATCTGAGCTAGACTTGATAACGTCATGCAGAGGAAGGACGACGTCCCTTTGGTTCACGGTAGATCAGTGTGGCGTATGGATTTCGCTATGGAAACGCCAGAAAATCGAGTGCTTCAAATAGGCCTGTCTTTAGTATCTTTTGACAGGCTGCAGCGAAATTCAGTATACAGAAGTTACAGGTGATGCACACCAGGGGACACACGCCGTCTTTGCGGGACCGTGTCCCCACGTGGTTTTCTTAACCACCTGGCAAACTAAGGGAAGAGAAGCACAGTGAGACACTGACACGTAATGAATGTTGAGCTGAGTTCTCTCCTCGCTCCTTGAGGAGAAGGAAAATAGTATTTCCCTGGGAAAGGAAGAGAACGTCCTATTCCATACACCAGCAGGGATACATCTTCTAAAGGGAGAGACGGGACAAACACACACGAAAGTTCATGTGGATAGATGATTCCGATTTTGCAGCGCTAAATATGCGAAAGCGGAGGGAAGCAAACACAGAGACAATAACCAGGTGGAAAAAGAGTTTTCATTGGGAATATTTCTAGGGAAGGAGATTTTTTTAAAGCACTGCTTTGAAAGTGAGAGAGAGCCACGTTTAGGCAGAGAGGTGCCCACTCTGTATATGATCCTATTTAATTTAACCTCTGCACCGAATGATATTAAAAACCTATTAAACCTCACAAAAGACAGCTCATTTGGTTTCACAATGGCCACCTGACTGTCACAGCCTAAAGGCTGAACTGACTCTTTTTTTTACAAAAGCAACACATGGGGTGCCTGGCTGGCTCAGTTGGTTAAGCGTCCAACTTCGGCTCAGGTCATGATCTTGCGGTCCGTGAGTTTGAGCCCCACAACGCACTCTGTGCTGACAGCTGGAGCCTGGAGCCTGCTTTGGATTCTGTGTCTCCCTCTCTGCCCCTCCCTTGCTCACGCTCTGTCTCTCTTCCTCAAAAGTGAATAAACATTAAAAAACAACAATAATAATAAAGCAACACATGAATCCAAAATTCAAATAACTCCAGAGAAAGCTGCTATAAATTTTTAATTTTTTAAGTTTATTTATTTATTTATTCTGAGGTCGGGGGTGCGGGGGAGGAGCAGAGTGAGAAATGGAGAGAAAGAATCCCAAGCAGGCTCTGCACTGTCAGCACAGAGCCTGACGTGGGGCTCAGTGCCACAAACCATCAGATCATGACCTGAGCCGAAATCAAGAGTCAGATGCTCAACTGAGTGAACCACCTAGGCACCCCTACAAAATAGTTTAAATGCGTTACAGCTCACATAACCCTCATAATAACCCAGTGTGGGAGCTAAGAATCAGTGGCCCATTTCTCAGCTGAGGAAACTGAGCCTCAGTGGTAAAATAATACGCCCAAAGTCACACAGCTAAAAAGTGGCACAGGGTGAGCTCAAACACAGGCAGATCTACCCAGCTTTAAAGGCTGTGTTCTTAACCCACCGTGCTAGGTAGGTGAAAGATTACAAAGAGATCAGATCTCCACCAAGGCGAACCTAAAATAAAGACTTTCCAAAAGTCACCCCAAATGTAACACTATATTACTTTCCCGTGGCATAATAAAATGTGTTTCTCTACCACCATCCGCTCCAATAAAAATTTTATTTGGTAAGATCCATCCGATCTTCCCAAGTGCATGTGCCGGTGCGTGCAGTGGCTGTATAATCTCTCTTGTTAGAAGGAGAATTGGTCACAGAGGACTAGCTGTTTTCTCCGAGAAGAAAGCTGCCTGCTGTCCACCAGCCCCCTCTGGTCCCCTTCCCTGAAATCATCACTCCCTCTGCGAGCCATGGAGTCTCTGTAAACAGATGGCCAGGGATGGGTGTGGGTGAGGCCGTCATCCCTATAACCACCCCCCCCCACAGTGCTCCATCACTAGAAAGCAAATATATGAAAGCATCTAGGCACAGAGATAAGACAGAGAGAGACAGAGAGAGAGAGAGAGCGAGCAAGAGTACACAGAGGCTAAAAGCCACCAGAAGGAGAAGGCAAATTTTCCCCAGCATATAATTTTCGCTACCCCTACAATGGAGCCATCTTGGTCTAGTCCCTGGAGAGAAAAACACTACTCCAGCACCACAGACTGTTCCCAAATCCTACCTTAGGTGAACTCTACTGTCTATCTAACAAGGACCAGAGGTAATTAGGATCTTCCCCCTACTCTGGGCACATGGTCAGGTGGCCTTCTCAGCCAAATGGATGTGTCATGAAGGGGAAGGGTGAGGGATGTCACTAAGTACCACAGACCCAGATGCCTAGTAGTAGGAGCAAGTGAAAATGGCTTTGGTCTATGTACAATCCTCAAAAATGAAGAGACTCACAAAATCACAAGCACATCTGACCTCTCATCTGCCTACACACAACTGCATACAATGCATGTTCTAGTCAAAACCAACCGGACTGAGTTTCAGGGCCTGAGTGTGCCATGCTTTCCCATACTTCTCGGTTCCCTGAAATAGTCCACCCTATCCACCTTCCTGATCTACTCATTTGCCAAAGATCAGATCCAACACATTCTTCCCACCAACCCCCAGAAGTCTTGTCTCCCGGGGACAGGGAAGTACCCTGTCTCCATGACCTTGGTGGTATAGCATTATAATTCTCCCCACTCCGTGGGAAGTTCTTTCAGGGCAAGAACTCTGCCTTGTTAAGATGGCATCCGCCTAGTTTGCAGGTGGCACTAAAAAACCCAGAAAAATTGACCCAATTAGGCACGTGGAAACACAAAGACTGGTCTCATGAGAATATGGTTTTACCTGCAAAGAGTTTTAAGTTAGGTAAAATCAACAAGCACTGACCACACAGAAACCATGTATTAAAGAAAGCGTTTGCTGTGCGGCCAGAATTGTTCCAAGCACTGGGTGGGACAGGGAGAATGGTGCAAGACACAAAGTGAAACTTGGTTGGCATCTTGTCTCATGCAAGGTTTACATGCTAATGTTCCTCCAGTTCAGCGTACTACGGCTAGGTGTCTAAAAAATGGAAGTCCTCTACAGAGAGTAATCTCTCACACATAGACAGCTGATTCCATGTTCAGGAATATTCATAGCAAACATGTCCACAGCAGCCAAAGTCCTAGCACCAACCTGAATGCCCATCAATGGGAGAGTGAGAAGAATAAACTGAGTATAATCCCACAAGGGAACGTTATATAGGAGACAAGGCAAATGATCTACAGCGGCATACAGCAATACAGATGGATGACGGCAGTGAAAAATATTAAGTAAAAAAGATGACACACAGTCTGATGCCCTTTTTATAAATGGTGAAAAGAGAAGTAAAATTAAACATACATCTGTACAGATACATACTTTTTGTGTGTATCCGCTTTATCCTTTAATGTCGTCCGTTTTAGGACCACACACAGGCGAAAGCAAGCATATGGAAAGAACAGGAGAGGAAGGGTGCGTGCAGGGTTCAGATGATGGTTACCTTGGGGAGGAGAAGGAAGAAGGGGCAAATGGGAAGAGGAGCATCGTCGGGTCATATGGAGGGTATTTTCAAGGTCCCAGCTTTGGTTTCAGGGGATGGGTTTAGGTCGCTCATGAGACCGCTTTAAATAGGTGAAAATATGAAATTATGTGCCATGAAGTAAGGATTATGATGAATCTACTTCTTTGCCTCTAAAGACCAATATCAACACAACAAAAAAATCAATTTACAGGAATATGAGAAAGTGGGGCCTGAATCTATGCAAAACGAACAGGTGTCCTGGAAGGAAAGTGAGGGCAAAGGGAAGACAGCTCCTGCCACATCCCGCCACTAATTGATTTCCACCAGCCGGCCTGTATCTAGATCACCAACTGAAAGGAGGTAAGACGTATGGATGCACACGTCCCCGGGTCAATCCACGGAGCCCTCCTTTTCCTCTTGGCATTTGCTGGAGGAGCCCGAGCTCCAGAGAATACCAGATAACCCTTCATTTACCTAAGCGCCACAAAGCACTGGGGGGCCAGCATTAGTTTCATCATGGAGCGTTCTGACCCTTCTCAAAGTGCATCATAAATTCATGCTTGTGACACTGAGGGACGTGGAGCTTCCGGCAAGAACATCACTGTTTGCGCATGAAAATCAATCAGTTCTATCTTCTTCCAGAAGTTACACTAAGCAGACAAAGCTCTCTGCGGATGGTTTGGACTGCATGCCCTGGAGAAAGTGTGCAGCAGATGTCTGAGAAACAGACAAAAGGGGGAGGGAGGGAAGAGTCTCCCAGTGGGAGACAAATGATTCTGGAGAGAACATGCCCTGGGGGGAAATGTGGTCAGCAAGGACACTGAAACACATGTAGTATCTGCCAAAAAACATGGCAAAGGACTACCAAATCTTCAAACACCTTTAAACCAAGCCCCTAACCTGAAATTTCAGTAGATGGCCATTTATCTTTTGTTTTATAAAAAGCTAGGTAGTGAAACACTGGAACCAGAAAGGCAAATTTTCTTTGCTTACCTAAGCCTGTCCATTAACATAACTGTGGACATTTTTATGCCAGCCCAACTGCAAACACTCAAGTTTTCTTCCTGGAGAAGACCAGAGAAGAGCTAGCCATGGTTTTAAAATAAAACAAAGTTGGGGCACCTGGGTGGCTCAGTCGGTTAAGCGTCCGACTTCGGCTCAGGTCATGATCTCGCGGTCCATGAGTTCGAGCCCCGCATCGGGCTCTGGGCTGACGGCTCAGAACCTGGAGCCTGCTTCGGATTCTGTGTCTCCCTCTCTCTGTGCCCCTCCCCTACTCGTGCTCGCTCTCTCTCTCTCTCTCTCTCTCAAAAATAAATAAAAATATTAAAAAATAAATAAAATAAAATAAAACAAAGTTAAAAGTACTGTGCTATGTCTTTAAATATCCAAGCCCTGAGAGTTAAGGTTTGAGCCTCTCCTTACTTCAGCAGGGTCTCCTCATTTCAAGATGCGGGGGGGGGCCCTTCCTATACTCATTTTGGCTTTTGCAGGGATCCTTTAAGTGCAGAAAACTGCATGATGGTTCTCCCTCCCTCTCCAGACACAGGCAAGTTCACTCTACATCCATACTTTAGAAAGTTCTTCCACAACTCCGGCAAACACCCCACATTTTCCTGCCTGGCTGAGTCCTGGGCCTCCTTCCCAGTAAATAATCTTGGTGAGATCCTGCCAAAACATTTCTTAATCACATATTTTCTTTGTCTAAAGAGAGTTATAGATGTAGTAAGTAACCTTGGTTCCCAGGCCTTCCCGCATTTTCAGGAGCCCCGTGTCATTTAATGTTAAGCTTCGTTTGCTTCTTTGAGCTCCCGCCACTTACACTTTATTTTGGAGCCTGTATTTAAATCCTAGATTAATCAGCATGGAGTAGAAAATTGTGGTTACTCCCCCTGACCCTGCTGTCTAAATATATGCAGTCTTGACCAGGTGATCACAAAGGATTCTTCTAATGAGCCCCTAGAGACGCAGAGCCGGGCCTGAAGGGCTTTACCAAGGAAGGCAGGTCACACACAGCACACAGGTCTTGTGGGGCCTGCGGGGAAGCCTTGTGGGACTGTGTGCTCATACTGCCTGGTGACTGAGGCTCTGTAGTTATTGATCCCTCCAGGCCAACGGGGAAAGGACTAATGGAAAACCAAACAAGTCACGGGACAGCCACAAGAATGAAGCGGAAATGATTAGAAAGCCCAAACCCCGCAACGCAGCCAAGGATCCCCTGGGAGACCCATCCTCCCAGGGTGCTTGGGTGATCATGTTACTTTCTTGGTAAGTCCATTTATTGGTTCTGCTGACTCCTTTCCTCATCAAGTTCAAAGGCTTTTCACCCATACTGAAGGGCTTTTAAATATGTCCCTGAAACCTTACCTGTCACTCTTTCTCTCTATACACAGGCTGCTTCTATGACGTGGGCTGCTTCCCTTGACCAAAAGATCCCCCCCTTGACGCAGGTTTCCCCGCCCCCCCTGGTACGGATAAGACTGGGCCCTTGGAGTCTGGTGGCCCAGAATCCAACGGGGGCCCTACCACTTCTTGGCATGTGATCCTGAGCGCGTACGTCACATGGCTGACAGGAAGATTAAATGACTACATACCGTAAAATACTTGCACAGAACCTAGTACTCAACAGAGGGTGGCTGCGGTCATTCTTACCATTATTCAAGTTTGCAATGAACTTTCTCCCTCCTTTAAACCCCTTTAGGGGCACCTGGGTGGCTGAGTCGGTTCAGTATCCAACTCTTGATTTCGGCTCAGGTTGTGATCTCATGGTTCGTGGGATCGAGCCCCACATCCAGGCTCTGCACTGGCAGTGCAGGACCTTTCTGGGGTTCTCGCTCTCTCTCTTTCTGTCCCTACCCCGCTTGCTCTCTCTCTTTCTCTCAAAATAAATAAACATTTAACAACATTGAAATAAATAAGCGCCTTTAGCACACATGTGCATTTGGCATTGTTTACATACTGCTTTTACGTTCTATTTATCTTCTTATACATATGTCTTATCTCAGTTAGGCCACAAGTCCCTTAAAGGTAAAGGCTACAGTTCATGTGCTTTTCTTTCCCTACAACGCTTGGAGGTGCCTTAAATGCAGGAACACAGTAAATGCTTGAAGACTTTCTTGTAAAAAAAAAAAAAAATTGTGAATCAACAAACATCTCCACTGTGAACTAAGTGAAACGTCTACCGATGTTTAGTCTGACTGTGGCTGGCTGTGTTTGAAGAAAGGCTGACAAACTCTTCGTACGTCTATGTAAAGACTGTTTCCTTCAAAATCTTCTTTTAAGGGTGGAGAAGAAGAATGCTGGAATCATCCACTTTTGTTCAATCATCTGAACATAATACCTCGTTCTATCTTTGTTACAGAGATGATTAAGACAAGAAGGTACTCTAATTTGCTATTACATTTAAATCAAATTTAATAGAGATCACCTTCTCTAGGCATTACTTCCCTCCTCCCTGTTACCTACATATATATTCACATGTACATGAAAATACAAATGTGTGTGGGTACCGGTGGTTTCCATACCTTGATTTTCCACTTCCTGGTTCTAACCCAGAGAAGGAGAAGTATTAAAGAGTCACAAGAAAACAACAACAACAACAGCAAAAAAGAAGTTGTCCCTTTTATTTTACTGAGAAATAATCAGGAAGTGTCCAAAATCTCAAAAGGGAACCTGCCCTACAGAAATTAGGGCTCCATTATTACAGACAGATAAGGGTCTGGTGCCCTGAGGAGTTTATATTATTTCAAGGGGTCTTTCAGTAGCCTGAATTTTCAGTTTCACTTTTTCTGGAACGTTCAGGGGCAATTAAGCATAGCTGATAAACAACTCAGCCAAAACTTATCACAAAGTTCAGTATCAGTGTATTTTGGATGGCTCCTCCTATTTACCCTGCCGAAAAGTTAGATACCAAAAAGTTACAAATTACAAATGACTGTAACTCAAGTCAGCATTAACAATGAAAAGAATTGGCTTGGAGAAAGGACACATCCCTCAGGCCCACCGAAATCACAATCTCCTTCCCCTCAACGCCACCTACCCCAGGAACCCCCGACCCCAGGAACCTGTTCCTGGGTCCTTCTCTTCATCAGGTCTCCCACGACACCCCCCCACGACATCCCTGACCACCCTGCCTGGAACAGCCCACGCCTGGCCTGGGTCCTTCTGTCCTATGGCCCACTGTGTTTGCTTCGGAGCACTTAACACAACTGTCTTGTTCTTATCTTACTTTTTTTGCCTGTCTCCTCACACTAGGATTTTGGCACACGGGGATTAAAACCTTATAGACCTTACTTTTACAGGCTGTATCCTCAAGGCCTAACACACTAGGTATCATATTTGAACTCTAGATATTAATTAAATAACATGAAGTAGTGTTAGCTTTGTCAGATGTAATAACGACATTTTATTTCTTTTTTAAATCTATGAAAGGCACATACTTAAGTATTTATGGATGAAATCATGTGAGGGATTTATACTTCAAAATACCAGGGTGGAAAAGGGGTGAAGAGTGCAAGAGGATATAGATAGAGCAAGATTAGTCATGTATCAGTAATTGTTAAAGCCGAGCGGTGAGTGTATGCAGTTCATTATATTCTTCTCTACTTTGTAATATGTGTGCAAATTCCTCCAATAAATTCTTCAACCTAAATGGAACAGTGAAACAGGTAACAGTCCATATATTTCGATGAATATGTATTTGATCTTGGGGTGAAGAAATCCTAAGTAAAATATCAAAGGAAAAACAAAACCCTCACAGAATTATTTTTAAAGCTAAATAAAATGAGATGCTCATTTAGTTTATCAAATTAGCCAGGATTCACAGCAGGCCACAGATGAGAATCCATCCGATGCACCAATTTACCTACCACAAAGAAAACACAGTTTGGGGCGCCTGGGTGGCTCAGTCGGTTGAATGGCCGATTTCGGCTCAGGTCATGATCTCACAGTACAAAGGCTCATGAGTTCGAGCCCCATGTTGGGCTCTGTGCTGACAGCTCAGAGCCTGGAGCCTGCTTTGGATTCTGTGTCTCCCTCTCTCTCTGCCCTCCCCTGCTCATGCCCTCTCTCTCTCTCTCAAAAAATAAAATAAACATTAAAAAAATTTTTAGAAAAAACAGTTTTATCATTTATACTTATTCTGTACTTATTAAAACTTTTAGATATATAATGTTTACATTCATCTTGTGCAAATATTAAAAGGAAAACTGGGGCGCCTGGGTGGCTCCGTCGGTTAAGCGTCTGGCTTCGGCTAGGGTCATGATCTCACAGTTTGGGAGTTCCACATCAGGCTCTGTGCTCGAGCCTGGAACCTGCTTTGAATTCTCTCTGCCCCTCCCCCGCTTGCACTCTGCCTCTCTTGTTCTCTCTCAAAATTAAATAAACATTTTAAAAAATTTGTTTTAAGAATTTAAAAGGAAAGTAAGTAAAATGATTTGGTTATGGTGTTTCCAGAACCTTGTACCTGCAGGCCCAATTCCCTTGAGTCACTTTGACAATATCTGTGCCAAAGGACCATCTTTATCTTCTATCCATGTGTCAGTACGCATCTGTGGAATTAACTAGCAATTAATTTTACAACACAGCGTTTAGGAAGGTCAGGCTTTCATCTGTATACACATGTCCACACAGTAATTAAAGAAAAGCCTCTTTCATAAGAAGAGCTCAGCAAGGAAGTTTGGGAGGCAACCCTACAAACTACATACTATTGCATGGAATCCTGCAAGAAATTTGGTAACGTAATAAAAAAAGGCAATTGTTTAGGGAATTTTTCTTTGGGCAGTCTGCTTCTGAGCCTACATCCTGATGACATTTCCAGGAAAACCAATGTTAAACTCAGGCTCACGGTTTGTCTTCAGTTCCTTCAGACATGAGAGTTACAGACATTAAGACTTAAAAAGCAGTCTTAGTGGTGCCTGGGTGGCTCAGTCGGTTAAGCGTCTGACTCCAGCTCAGGTCATGGTCTCATGGCTCATGAGTTCGAGCCCCGTGTCGGGCTCTGTGCTGACAGCTCAGAGCCTGGAGCTTGCTTTGGATTCTGTCTCCCTCACTCTCTCTCTCTCTCTGCCCCTCCCCTGCTCATTCTCTCTCTCTCTCAAAAATAAATAAACATTAAAAAAATTTTTTTAAAGAAAAAGTAGTCTTAAAGCTGATGCCCCCTTTCCTCTTTCCAGTCCTACTTTCCCGAACCTACAGATAAATTAGAAAGTAATACAGTCTAGTGGTAGACTAGTGCCCATTATGGCTAAAAATGCAGCAATACAGGAATAAGGAAATTTCTCGGGAAGGAATGAGTAGATTCATTTATTTGAGTTCTTTGTACATTTTTATTTTACCTTAGCTGCCCTATAATTTAAATATCTTCTCTATAATAGAGGCATCAGTATAAAAAGTGTAGCCAAACCTTGGTGTTACCTGTGAAACGTGAAATTAAAATAGTCTTGTAGAAATTCCCACAAATTTCATGAGTTTTTGTTCTTCAAGGGTTTGCTGAATCTAATCAAGGCACAATTTTAAAATTAAAACAATTAGCCTCGACAATCAAAATGTAAACAAAATATACCGGATAATACTGCGAAAAAGTATTAATAGACAACTTGAGCTATATAAATGACTGTCTAAGGCCACAGGACCCAAAGTTTTAGCACATGATAGCAAAAGAGAAGAGGTGGGATATGTGGCTACTCAATATACGAGCCAAACAAAACGTCTCCTGAAAGACGAAGAAACCCAATGGACTTGACGTGCTCCCGCCGCTACGGAACACAGATACACGTGGCTTACAGCTGCTACAGCATGACAAAGATCGTCCTTATCCTCTCCCCATGTGGGCAAGGATGCTGCCACATTAGAAAGAAATTAAGTCCAGACTCAGTGGGATGCGGAGAAGAGGGGCTGGCCTAGCAGGCTTCCAGAGAAGAGCTCAGCTTCACCCCCGTGCCGCCACGAAGCGTGGACCAGACCCAGAGGACCCTCGGGTCTCCTAACTACCTATGTATGGTGTTCAAGACTTGGAAAAGCAGAAGGCAAGGATCATCATGGAAGAGCATCACCTTCTCAAATAACAGTCCCGAAATGAAAGGTCTGAATTCACTAGAAGGAACGAGCCACTCTCCGCATCCTTCCAGGCGAGGGAGCCAGGCTAGAAAAGATGGGCAGTTGCTTTACGGCCAGGTCCTGACAGGTAGCACGGCCAACGAAGAGACCGCAGGAGTGTTCTAATTCTAGCCAGGAGGAGAAGCAGATCATCAACACCATAGGGGAAATCAGTTTCCAGGCAGATCACTTTGCTGCCCGGAGGCAAAATAACGACAGTCCATCATCTTAACACACACTTTGCTATCTGTTCTTCCCCTCATATGAGGCTTCAACGGAGGGAGTCTAATCCCCGGGTTGCAAGAAAATCAATGTGTTCAGGCTGAGTCAAATTATATGAGAGATGCTCCCCCTGACACAGTACCTGTCCTAGGTGGACACATAATAAGGATCTTTTTGCATGAGGTCAGCTAGAACACCATCACTAAAGGGCAAAGGGGTTTACAACCAAAAATAAGAAAGGAAATAAATACTCTGCCATCAAAAGTAGTTTTGAAATAAGAAAAATGTATACCTTGATGATATTAAATAATATACACAGGTCAACTCTGCAAGTTGGTTTCTAGCTTATCGTGAGACCTGCAATCAAACAACAGTAGGGTTTTTATTTCTAGCAGCTCCCATCGGAGGGACCAGCCTGTTTCCCTTTGTTTCTCATGGGAACACAGGATTTTTTGAATCATCATTCTGCTGGCTGACCAAAATGCTCTCAGAAAGCGTAAGCTATGAAAGATTAAAATCCCACCTGCATCCTTTCAACAATCAGAGGTCAAAATGCCCTTAGAGCCAGAGAGCTATCAAATTGGATGTCTCGACTTTTACAGAGGCCAAAACTACAAACCAGGAATGCTGAGTGTCTTATCCAAGGGCGCAGCTAGTCCTAATTCCCAGCCAAGTGCTAGTCCCACTACATCATGATGCCAAACTAAAATGAAATCAGTGAAAAGAGATTTGTAAACTTGAGAAGTGTAATAGGCAGGGAAGATGTGTGGAACCAAAGGATGTCAAGATGATGGATATGACAAAGGGAGCGTGGCCACTGTCCCAGACCATTCACAGACCTAGAACAAGCATGTTTGAAAGGAAGGAACGGTCCATTTCCCTAACTCTGACACCAGGATGGAGACGTGGTCTATGAAAGACACAAGTCAACGCGTATTACCAATGAGGGGAATTCTTCCTAAATACGCCATTTCTCTGGGAAGAGGAGGAGAGAGTGACAAAAGTAAATACGGCCAAATCCCATGATGGCCCCATTTTAAAACACCCTTATTTATAGACTAGGGAAACATCAAGACAATTTAACATGCCCTAAGTAAACTCTATGGTAGCCCCACAAGGACAGAGGAGGCCCCAGTCACGGAAACCAGGGAAGGGATGAAAGGAGAAGCAGTGGGAAGAATTACTAAGCTTTACTCAGGAAGGAATTTTTTTTCCCTCAAAAATACACGCATCCATTCACCCACCCATCTACCTACCCAGTGCTAAGAACTTACCCTACTTAGAACACCATACGCAACGGCTGAGAGTGGCTGTTTCTTCTCCAACAACCTTCTGACCTGTGATTTCAAGGCTGATAGCCAAAGAGGTGAGTAAAGGGAAAAAATAATCCTTCAAGGCATGATCTTTTCCAAAATACTTACCCTTGCTTCCCACACATTGAGAATGTGAAGGTTTTATTTTTTTTAATTTTTTTATGTTTTTTTTTTTAAATTTTATTTTTGAGACAGAGAGAGACAGAGCATGAACGGGGGAGGGGCAGAGAGAGAGGGAGACACAGAACGGGAAGCAGGCTCCAGGCTCCGAGCCATCAGCCCAGAGCCCGACGCAGGGCTCAAACTCACAGACCGCGAGATCGTGACCTGAGCTGAAGTCGGACGCTTAACCGACCGAGCCACCCAGGCGCCCCGAGAATGTGAAGATTTTATACACACACACACACACACACACACACACACACACACACCCCACAGTGGAGAACATTCTCTTTTCAACTCAAATGTTACTGATAACTCGTATCCATTCTCTTGTCTACATGGACAACAACCACAAAAAACGGTAGAGCCAGAGTAGAAAAAAGAGCTGTTCCAAGAAGAGGAGAAACACCCTTCTTTCTGCAAGAGGAGATGAAGCCAGTGGGAAGGTGCCGCCACGTTACTTGTGGTGAACACAGTATAAAATAACCAAAATGAGCCTCTCATTGTCAACCACCCGCCTCTGCTAGTATTGTTAGCCAGTGAAACCCTGCACTAACCTTTAGGTTAAACATATGGTAGACTTCCTCCCTGACCTGAAGAGGTTTCTTGACCTTGATGTCTGATCCAACAGACTTGACTCTGTTTATCAGCAGCCGTGGAAAAAGTGGCACACAATTATAATCTTAAAAGAAGCGCTGGGGGGTGCCTGGGTAGCTCAGTCGGTTCAGCGTCCAGCTTTGGCTCAGGTCCTAATCTCACGGTTCGTGAGATCAAGCCCCGCATCAGGCTCCGCGCTGACGGCTCAGATTCTCTCTCTCCCTCTCTCTCTGCCCCTCCCCCACGCTCGCTCTCCTCTCTCTTTCTCAAAAAGAAACACTAAAAGAAAAAAAAATTTTTTTAAGTAAGAGTTGAATACACCAGGTCTTCCCTCGATCTCCAGAGCCTCAAGACACTCTTGTCTTTTTGTTCTGTTTTCTTGCCCAAAGTTCTTACAACAGTAAGACAGAATGTGTGGTACCTGATCATTCATAAACCGTGCCCTTTAGTTTATTTAGTAGCAAGCATGGACCAAGAGCTGCGTGCTAGACTCTGTGCTGGGGACTGGGATTACAGAGATGGGCGGATACCAGTTCTGCCTCCAGAAGAGTCTGGTACAAGGGCAGGCCCCAAAGCACAGGATGCGTACGGTGAGGAGTGAAGTGTCACAGCAGACTGCACGAGGGACTGTGGGGTGCTGAGGCATGAAATCTCTAGCAGTGGAGGTCAGAAAGGGCTGAGGCGACCTCACTGAGAAACATCAAGGAGGAACAGGTGTCTATCAGGCGGAATCTGACAATGTGAACACGTAGATGCTCTTAGCAGCCCCACAAAGTAGGTGTTCCTCCCCTCATTTTAGAGTGAAGAAACGGGACGTTGAAGGAAGTTAAATTACTTGCCTCCAAAGTTACAAAGGAAATGGAATGAGCTTGACCCCATTATACAGCATGCCTCTCGAATCGGAGGCCTTATCTTTCTTCACCATGGTAATTGCGATATGGCTAGAATATCACAGGTGTTCAGTAAGTATTAGTTCAATTAATCCAAATCACCGGACTCCAAGTCCTATGTGATTTTGGCTACATCTCAGTAAATTAACCAAGAAATATTCAGATAAACATAATGTAACTATCCATTTGCTTAAGAAACAAGAAAACAGGTCTTCATGTAGGGCCATCATTTCAGGCCAAAAGCAGAGTATACGCGTGTGCACGTATTTATGTACGTATGTCTGTTTCCAAAGAGCATAGATGTGCGTGCTACCTATGCTCTCTTACTCAGAGCCAAGAAAGAACGTGGATTTTCAACAAGCAGTTCAGTTCAGCTTTGCAATTACTGGCACAGAGAGCAAGAGAGAGAGAGAGGGACGGAGGGGGGGCGGGGAGAGAAGGAAGGTTCCTCACAAACCCAGACCCATCTATCTTCCTCTCTTTTCTCAAAGGCAGCAACTAGAATTGTTCTGTATAGCTTCTCCTGTCTTACGGAAACACCCAGAGAGCCACAGAGCCTTTGTATGGAGGAGCAAATGATAAGGAAGACCTCCTTTTTTCAGTTCATTTGTTTTGAATTGAAGTTTAAGCAAAAACTCAATTTAAAAACCAAACCACTGCAGCTCATGTATAACTTAAGATTCTGAAGTCACAACTAAAAATAAAAAACTCCATGTTGTTCCTGCATAAGCACACTTCTAACGACCTGACTGCATCAGACAATACTGTGGATACGCATCACCCTCAGAGTTCTGCGGGGTCTTATGAACTGATAAGAAGGATCTGTACGGTATCAGACACTGAGCCAAACACAGAATTAATCAAAGACCAGATTCCATTTTCTACATTTTCTAATGTTCCTTCATTCCACGAATATTTATCATGGAACACCAACGCTATGCCCACTCCGTGGTCACAGGCACGAAAACCAAGATGGAGCCCTGATGTAATGGGCTCCTTACCAAGTGATAGATATGAAGAGATAGTCACAGAATAATGGGAAAGCAGTTTCAAAATGAGTGTTCGGAAGACACAGGAGAAGGACATCTCATCCAGACCCAGGGAGTCCAGGAAAAGGCTCCTGGGAGAGAGATCTGAGGATGAGTAGTCAGTTGGGAGAAGATAGAGGAATATTTCAGAAAGAAGAAATGGCAAGGGCAAAGACCAGGAGGGGAGAGGACCTTCCTGGGATCCTGTAGAGTTGGTGTGGGTAAAGGGAATCCGAGGGCAAGAGACGAGGGACAAGAACAGAGAGGTAAGCAGGGCTGGATCACACAGGGTGTCATGGCCTCGTTGGGGTTAGCTGGGCTTTCACCTGAGGGCAACAGGGAGTTTCTGGAGTCTTCTAGGAAAGCACAATGACAGGGGGTTGTGGGGAGGGACAGGCTGACCGAGCAGTGCCTCTAACAGCTCCTGCATTCCACGCTGAGAATAACCGAGGAGAGGGGACAATGCTGGATGCTGCTCACAATGTCTCCACCAATGACTGTCCACAGTCATCTCCAAGCCATCACCCAGCCTGGGCCCACTGCACACTAATAAGGAAGGGGACGCGAACAAGCAGCGAGTGGCCCCAGACTGTGGCAAGAAACACAGGGCAGGGAGCGAGATAGGAGCCTTCAATTTGCCTTTGGCGACTTTTTCTTTGCAGCAGCGTCTCATTTAACCATTTCTAGGTACACAGAGCTCCTCAACTCCCCCTATTTGCTAGGGGGAGGAAAAGAAAAAAGCTCCACGTCTCACACGTCTCATCTTCAAACTGGCATTTCCTGTGAAGGTACAGTAGGTGCTAACTAACTTTAGAGGGCTGTACCATGATGTCTGGAAGAGTGCGTTCTTTCCAAGTGACTGAAACGCGCAGAGGTCCCCGCCCAGGGATGTATACTACTTTTCAGATATACACCACTACCACTAAAGCACTTCCGAGCGCTTTTTTTTTGGTTTGTTTGCTTGCCTCCTTTATTTTTGCCCTCTGTAGCACAAAAACAAATGGCAATCTCTACGAGGTCCTCTCTGAATGGTTTCTGGGTAGTTCGGAGATGGATGTAAAACCACCTGGGCACTGCAGGTAGTTTGGGGCAACAAAGATCCCGAGGTTCTTGCTTCCCGTGGTGATCAACTTTCGCAGGTTGGAGAACGAGGCTCACCCCTGCGGCTGCTGCTAGGTCTGTGACTATAAATAAATGTGTGTATGCCAAGAGGCAAGGCCTGCCCCGGGAGCCGAAGGGGGCCTAGCTGTACCGGCACAGCCCGTGACATATCCGATGCCTTCAACAAGAGCTGCAGCTTCCCTCCTGCATTAGGAGGGCTGTCCCTCCTCAGATTACCACCAGGCTCCCCACCACCACTCAGAGCGAGGCAGGGACACAGCCACAGGCCTCCTGAGCATCTGCCCGGTTCCCAGCTGAATGCGGGACATGGGATGAGGGAGAGTGAGAGGAGGATGAGCAGTCTCCCTCCCCGCCCCCACCCTCGTCTCCATCATCACTCCGGGAGATGGATATTCACGCTCTCCTGGAAAAGAGCAGCAGGAAGCAGCTGGCTTCCAAATGTAGGGTTGCACAACCAGGTCATCGTGGGGGAAAAGCATCAAAAACAAATCTAAAAAATCCCCTAGGCCCAGAGCCACAGCGCACAGGGCCACAGAAGGTGGCGGACCAAGGGTGTTTCCATTTTCTCTGGCTGACTTCTGCATACCTTCGTCACGTTAAACTAAAAACGCTGTCTCCTCTTTGGATTGTAAACCCTCGAGGGCAGGCATCAATGACTGCTTTTGGAATTCTCCAACTTGGAGCTATGGTACTACTTAACAAAAATCCCTCTTAAAAAAAAAAATTACTAGTTTTTTCACTCTAAAAGCCTCAGCTTCCCTCCCGAGGTCACCAGCTGGCCATCTGCTCTCTGGCCCAGAATCCTGCTTTCCCTCTTCCTCCACATTCGCCTTTGAGCACCCTCTGGCATTTCATATAGCGAAGTCCCGTGGCCTATGGAACCAACAAGTTCAAACTCAAGGCGGAAAAGGAAGGACGCTAATGCTCCGGCCGTGTGAGCGCATGCTCTTGTTTGCTGATCCCACACGTTGTACTTTCAGGGGTGGTCTGCTGGTCCCCAAGGTCAAAGCCGACAAACCTGTCAGATGCGCATTACCGTGACCTTGTACATTTTAGAGCAAGGTGGTACAGAGGCCATTCTTTGTGAGTAAAGACACATTCCCTGGGATAGATCAGCATCGGCAGAAGAATAAAAACAACACCGGCTTCCACCAAATTCCATGATATGGCCCCTCCACCACGGAGCTTTTTATGCTGCATTGTACTCACAACAGTCGAGAATCACTACCAAATCCCAAGGGAGAAACCGCGGGCCATGGTCTGACCAGGAAGGGAAAGAAAAAACCATTCTAACACTAGTCGCTGGTGACATCTGGCCAGGATCAGACACAGGACCATGAGGCAAGACAACAGTGGAAAACGGGATACAGCAATAAAATGCAACAAGCTCTCTTATGTAAGAGATAAACCCGTGTATCTGGGACAACCACGTGGAGGGCCTGGGAGGAGAAACACTGATTTGCGAGGCAACGCATTCACTCATTCACACGCCATAATTTTCCTCTCAATCACGGCCCCTCAGACACCTCGTTACTTGAACTTTGTATGACTACAAAGTTCAAGACCTGATTTTATTGCCTTTTCACACGGAGGGCTAACTCGCCCAAGTCTCCCCTTCATTACTCAGGCAGCAAAAGGTTGACTTTGCACGCAGTGGTTTCCTTTCGATACCAAGCATCTCTCCTGCCTTTTTCTGGTGGCAGTCGGAGCCTCGTCTCCCACACCCAGCCCGCTGTCGGGAGCCATCTCGGTCGCCTTCCTCACGCGCATCCCCAGACTGCCGCTCAGCAGAGTAAACTCCTCTCACATCCTGCCCAGCACACCCCCTCGCACACACCAGCCCCACCTGCTTCAGAAGGCTGCCCCCTCCGCAGTGGGGACCGGCACCCTGTCACTCACGCACCCTGGGACACTACAGCCTGGCCCCGGCACAGCCACAAATGGCCGGCTACGAGACAGCAGCCACACAGACACCCGGCTCCGGCAGCTGAGACACACACGCCCTTCCCCTTCTGTCATGGAGTGTTCAAGTTCAAGGTTAGTGACAAGTGCCAGGTTTTGGTGGCTGCAAAGTCCTCTGGTCGGTTATAAGACTAAGGGAACCGAGAGGGCTGTCTCATCACACGGCCGTCCCACAGCAGTATGACGGCAATAATAATGTTTGCTCCTGGCTCATTCAGGGTTTCCCACAAAGCAGCTACTGTGGATTCTCCCAGTGTTCTGAGCCATTCTGTTCACCCCCTTCCTTCCCCTCACCTCGAGGGCATTTTACTGCCTCTCTGAAGCTCAGTATCGTTGAGCGGCCCCTGTTCCTAAGACGTGGCGACTCTGTGACAGCCAACATTTCATCTCAGTGACCCCACTGTTAATATGTGGTAAGGGTCAGCGAGATTCCAATCGGGTGCTCGTCTGGTATGGGTAGCATGGTTGATGGGCTCCACCGCTGATTCCCTCTTAAACTCTCCTTTAGCTCTGCATTTTGGCGAGCTGTATATTATATGCAAGCTTTGTTTCACCCCATTAACGGAGGACAATTGTATTAGCCATATGAGTCTGAGTTCCCATGTTACTTAATTGCTACACTGCTGTGTTAACGAAGTTAGGAGGGGGTTTGGCAAGAGCGTAGATCACCTTCATGTTCAGATATTTGTGGTTTTATTTTTTCTTTTGCCAGCTTGCCTCTCCGTTTCAATTGCCTACCATCTGCCTTTGAACAATCTAAGTGCGAGCAGATAGATTTTATTTGGAGGATGAAATGCTTTGAGCTCATCCGAGAAAAGCATTTTCATATACTGGTGTTCAGGGCATTCGCTGTTTAATAGGATCTCGAAGGCAATTCGGTTTGGGGTGGGAGTTGGTTCCTTTCTATAGTTAAAGTGCACTGTGAAATTAAAACCTTGCGATCATATTTTTTTGGCAGAAGGAAACAGGGTGGTCAAGGAGGCGGCATGGAACTCTCACCTTAAAATGAGCCCTACGACACCCGATGGGAGTGCAGGTGGCAAGACAGAGGAGTGGATGCTGTATTATGTTCTATTTCCTACTTCACCATCCTCAATTCACTCTGAATTCAGAAACAGAAAAACAAAAACAAAAAACAAGACCCAAAAAACAAACGTGAAGCATGTAAGAGCTTCTGAGTTTGTGGTTTTGCTTACACGACCAAAAAACACCCAAATGAGAAGTAGATCTGTTCACTTGGTCCACCTGGTTGATTAAAACAAACAAACAAACTTCCCACTAATTAGAGTGATGTGACTTGAATCTGTCATTTTGAACATAAAGCCTGAAGTAAAACCAACGATTGAATTAAAAATCAGTAAGCTGGCTGGGAGTCAGGAGACCGGGGTTCTAGCTGGAGCCTAAATTTCTAAAAACTGAAGCTCCAAATGTCTACATTCAGTTATCCTCACGACTACCGTCTGAATGACATGTGCTTGGCCGTCAAAACTGACCGGATAGACATCACGATGCGGCTTGTCCCAAGCACTGCACGGCATACCGACGTTTAACGAAAAGAGAGAAACGAGGCTTCCAACTAGAGCCCTGTTAAACAACTCTCAGACTATAATAGCAGTGCCTTGAGCCAGAATCTCCATTTTCTACCCCCACCGCTAAACCCCGCTGGCTCCCAGGTCTAAGCTAGTAAGTCCTCATGGTTTTGGACCTGCTGTGAAGGCTAAAACTGAGTTCCCAAAAAAAAAAAAAAAAAAAAATCAACAGCTTTCTCCACTCCTCCTTTTCAGGACCAACTGAGATACAAGTTGGGGTAGGGGTGGGGGTGGTTCCTGTCCTGGGAAGCAGACATCCTCAACGACATTTACGGTTTGGGTTATTCCCATCACTTCTTAGAAGCAAGGCAGATAAGGAAAAGCAAGAAAAATCCACAATCCCTGCTCCCTCACCTCTCCAAAAAGCACACATGATTTTAATAAGATGCAAGGTGCTCTTTGTTTTATTATATATACATGATTAAAATCCTGAAAGGAACATTTTGAGGGTTTTTTTTTTTTAAGATTTTATTTTTAAGTAATCTCTACGCCCAACATGGGGCTTGAACTGACGACCACGAGATCAAGGGTCACGGGCTCTACCAACAGAGCCAGCGCCCTGAAAAGAACATTTTAAAAACTCCACAGGGCAAGTTTCGAAGTGCAGTACTTATGGAAGCGTCGTGCCTTGCATGGAGTAAAATTTCACCTGCTCACCTAACCATATGAAAGCTATTAGAGGCTACTTCTCATTTACAAAGAGGGAATTCGCTTGTATGCCTGGCCTGGTCTTAAAACTGATCCCATAAGCTACCTCCCTAAATCTTCTCCCCATTATTTTTAGAAGAGTGAGAACTTCTCTGCTTTCATTCCTAAAATGATGTTGCTCTTTGATGGGAGTATGACTCAAACAAAATTCCCTCAACTTCTTCTATCTATTCCCAGAGCAGGGTATGTCGCAAACAGGATGAAACTACCCTTAGAGCAAAAAATCTTACAAATGGGTAGTGATAAAGCGTCAGAGGATATGGCTACCTCAGTAAAAGTCTGAATAGGAAAGCCTATTTAAAGAAACGCACTTTTGCTACTTAAATACATCACAGCCCACATTATAAACTCTGCTATAAAACCAAAAATTATAATTCCCAATTGGCTAAAACCGTAATGTGTCATAAACGTTAAAACTCTTAACCGACAGGAATTAATTCTTAGTTGTTAAAATTAAAGCAATAATGACAATTTCTCAGTCCTCTATTTGAAAAACTTTTACATTTAAACTGGGTTTCTTACCCAAACTGAGAGCTGCATAAATTACAAAGAAGAGAGTTACTTTCAAGCTTTTACTGTGTAAGAATCTCACAAACTACTTCTTTCCATAAATCTGGAATTACTGTTATACCAAGAGCTGCCCTTAATTCTACTTGTCTTCCCCTATTTCCAAAGGGCATGCTTCACGTAAGTGCCAAATACTCACCATTATGTCCATTTAGCAAATTTAGGTAATGAAAACTGGTATAATCTCTAATTAACAGGAATATCAGTGTTCCCCAAAGAAACAGAAAAACTTAGAGGGAAAAGGGAAACAATAAACTACAAAATGAGCAAACCAAGGTGAACCATTAAGTACTAAAACAGTAATTTGGGAAAGGAACGTGATTGGGGCAGAATCATCAAAAAGCAGAAAGGAGAGCACACAATGGTGTCGCAGGTGAGGGAGCTGGCCGGAAGGGCATCGGAGCCCGCAGTCCTGGGAATACAGCACACCTGTGGGGGAGGCGGGGGTCACCTGGGCACCTCCTGTTTTAAAGGTTCGCCAGCCAGACATGATGCATGGGAGGGCACTGCTTTCTATTTGGGGAATATGAATGAATGCATGATGAGATGAAGGAGAAACTACTTAATTGTACTGGGATAAAGAAAAAGCAGCTTTCCATCTGAACAGAACAAGGAGAGGGCTCCCCAAAATGACTTTACAGAGGTGAAGGGAAAACAAAGACTGGAGGAAGATGAGGGGGGAACCAGGGAGAGGTGGGGAAGTGAATGGTAAAGCTAAGTAGGCTAATAATAGAGAGACAAGGAAGTCGTGCGCCACAGGAGATAGAGACGCAGAGGAAGAAGAGCCTGGGAATCGCTGGTAATTATCTCACCGCGCAAGAGGCAGCACAGACAGGGCCTTAAAAAAGAAGAGAAAGGAAAAGAAAAGAAAAGGTCCATGATCGGACTTTTGGATCGGACTTCGAAGCCGCCCACAATGCAGGTCTGAGATCATCAACCGTGGGCCTTAGGGTAAAGAATTCTACTATTGGTTGTGAACAGTATTTTGATGTTCTGGGAATGCGTATGGGTTTGATGCGGTGTAGGAACTACAGTAATGCCCAGGAGAGGCGCAGCGAGTTTACAGAAAACTCCTCAAAGATGTGTTGCACGTGTGCGTGGCTGTGTATATACTTAGACCCCCACGTGAAATCTCCCGCAAAGCTGCGGAGAGTTCTGAGGGTCTGAAGACACAGCCCTGAGTTCAGTACAGGAAGCTGGAGGAAAGTCAAGTGCAGGAATACATGGGGCAGTCGCCTTCCATCGTCGAGCGCAGGACCTGCCAAAGGAGTCGGACTCCTGGCCCATGAGGTCCAACAGCCTGCCCCAAAGATGGCCAGCGAGGTGACATGTGCTCGTGCATGTTTGTTTAACAGAGGTAGCACACCTGGCCGGGCCATTGTGCAATCTGATCCCCCAGGGGGAAAATTTCTTCCTGATCTCAGCTCTGATCAGATTCTGCCCTGAAGCATTCAGGCTTAAGTGTCCTTGCAACTTCTATCCAGAAGAAAGACAAACATACTCAGTAATCCTTCTCGGTCCCAGCCAGGGGTCGTCAAAATGGAACAAGTTCAGAAACGACCCACCGCGGGGTGGTATCTAGGTCACGGGGCATCACCTTCGCCACTCTGGAAGACTGGTTGGAGGTGAGGCTCTTCCTCAACAGCTCGGATCTCACAGGATTTTATTTTCGATAAAAGTGATTTATTAAAATATAACAGCATACCCTTTGGTAAGGCTTGCAATGTAAATAAAAAACAGTGAGGAGTCCTTTACCAGATCACACATCACCACTTAGGGTTTGGAAAATGTGGTAACTTCTCATGGTGGTAGCGGCTGGGGTGGGGGTGGGGGTGTCCCTCCCACACAATTGCATGGGAACTTGCTATTCTACTCTTGTTTATATTTCAACAACTCATTAAGAAAAGTGTCCTAAGGGACGCCTGGGTGGCTCAGTTGGTTAAGCGTCCGACTTTGGTTCAGGTCATGATCTCACAGTTCGTGGGTTCGAGCCCTGCGTCTGGCTCTGTGCTGACAGCTCAGAGCCTGGAGCCTGCTTCGGATTCTGTGTCTCCCTCCCTCTCTCTCTGCCCCTCCCCCGCTTGCACTCTGTTTCTCACCCTCTCTCTCTTTCGCTTGCTCACTCTCAATAAGTAAACATTTTAAAAAATTTTTAAAAAAAAGAAAAGAAAAGAAAAGAAAAGAAAAGAAAAGAAAAGAAAAGAAAAGAAAAGAAAAGAAAAGAAAAGAATCCTGAAATGCGCTCCTGGGTAGGTCACTTTGGAAGCAACTGCAAGTGAAAACAAAGACTGATGGTCCTAATACAGTTGTGGAGGTTCAAAAGTATGTTCCTAAGCAGGTTGAGAGAACAAGGACTGTGATTCCTCACAGAACCAAATGGGACCCAAGATGAGACTACGGCATATTAGTCATCAGGAACCCCGGGTCTCAGCAGCGCTAAGCCCCAGGCTCCCGTGTGCCCTGAACCATAAGCCTACTCCTGGGTCTGCTGAGGCTGGAAGGAAAGGAAAGGGAAGTGGACAGGAGAGAAATGGCCTCTAAATCAACAGCCTCGGCAGTGGAGAGGTTGAGCGAGGACAGCAGCGGTGGGAGGAAACCAGAAAGCACCACTCTGTCCTAGACGTTACGAGGCGGATGCGCGGAATGTTCCCGAGGGTGCACCATTAGTGCCCACCCCCACCTCAGCAGTTCCATAAATGTGTGCTTGCACAGGGAACACGCCGGCCGATGCCCTTGCTGCTCCCCAGTGTGGCTGTAACAGCTCCTGACCTGCACACCACCCCTCCTGGAGCCGATCTGAGGCCAGGGAAACCTCGGGCTGCCGGCGGGGACAGAAAGGCCTAGACACTCTAAGCAGTGTGGAGACGGGTCCCCTGCAGCAGAGCTGAGATGGAGGCTGGGAGGGCTAGCCCGGCAGCTGCAGTGTGGGTCTGGAAAAGAGCGCCCCCCCCCCACAGGTAACCAGGAAAACCTGGCAGGTGACAGTTTGGGGAACCTTTGCTGGGGTCTGCTTGGGTTCAGGAAGTTGAAACTTTTCCCATATCTCCAATGCCCCACATCCCAGCTGTATGTTAATGGCAGACAAGAATAAGAAAAGGAGACATTTGGGCTTGTGTGGAAGGTCTAGGGATGTCTGCTTGTATCTGAAAATACCTGACTTTTCCCTCTTGGTCCATTTCCCACTTACCAGACTGTTCATAACCCTTAACACAATCTCCTAAGAGCCTCCTCTTTAAGTAAGGAGCACTGAGTTGTCCAGTGTGAAGAGAAATGGTGAGGCCGTCATCCGGCCCCTAAGACATGGCTTTGAGTTGTTTTTCTAGTCCTGTGGCACACTCAGGTGTTCTCTCCAGTTTAGGCCCCCAGGGCAACATGCTGGGAGTAAAATAAGAGCTCCAAGGAGATCAGCGGCTCAGATAAGTGGAGACCGAACAGAACACGGGATCAGGAGGAGAAAGCTGAAAAGGGCTGACCCAAGTGCAGGCTCAGATTCCTCCCTTGACTTGGCAAGGCAATCACAGACTTCACAGAAGGCTCAGGAAGCCGTGCTGCTCTCTCAGGCTCTCTCTGCCAACCAGCTGGGAGAGGAATGAGGGGAGGGGACGACGGGCAGCCCCCCGCAGTGGCGACCAGCCGCTGGTTCCCAGAGGATCACGGCCAACGATGTCAAGGCTACACATGGCGGCAACACACAGCTATCAGCTCTCTCTCCCGGACCCAGGGGCATCCTGAGCCAAGCCAAGAAAGAGGGCAGATCAGTATATACATTTACTCATTTGGGGCTTTCCATGCTTCTCCCTTCACATCTGGCCTAAAGGTCCTGGAGCCTCTTCTCCAGCTATCTGCGCTCCTCTCTGGAAGGTGGGCAATCAAGACGGAAAGTGTGAGTGGGTCCTGTGGGTGTGTGTGTCCAGCGCTGAAGTCTCTCACGAGCACCTTAGGTACGGGGGCTGACAGTGCAGATAGCCTTGCCTCGTGGTCTCACACTGCAGCGAAAGTGGGCTCTCTTTCTTCCTTCCTCTACCTTTAAGGGTTAGTTGCTCAGGATTTCGACTGTGCAAGGTGTTCCTCTTCCCACTTACGTATCACAGAGCCTGGCACCCACTGAGCCCATAACAGAAGCTTAATAAATACTTGTTGATTGAAAAAAAAACTCTATTTGGCTAACATACATTGGACCTTCTCTGTGCCAAGCACTGTGCTGGACACTGGAAACATAAAAAACGAATCCCTCAGACTCCTGCTCCCCATGGGCTCTCGCTGAATTCAATGCCAACAGCAGGCATGTTCAATGAGTTGAAGGACACTGTGCCTATCAGCAACACGGAAAGCTTGAGAAATGGGCTTTAGGTGACAGGCTGGCTACCAGGCGGAAAAAGAATGAGGGGAAGATTCCAGGCACTAAGCTCATTATGTGGTTTGAGAGAAGAGCAGGTCTTGGTTGGAAGCTAATACGGAGGGGGAGGTTGGAGAAGGGTTCCGGAAAGGAAGAGTGCACCGGGCCTTCCATGATGAAGGGCTGGGTTTCATCCTGAGGGGCAGCGTCGAAAAGGAATTCACGGGACCAAATTTTAGCCGGCAAAGAATCACCGTGGGTTGGACTGGAAAGTGTAGGGCACGGAGGTAGGACGGTGAGGTGGCAGACTCCTGAAAACTCTGGGGCCGGAGGGAAGACAGTACCAGTGAGGACGAAGAAGAAAAAAACAGGGTGAGAGGGATGAGGCATGCGGCAGGACCCCAGCTTGCCTTCCAGGCCTGAGAAGACAGAACATCTGCCTTCCAGAAGCTTAGGGACCAGCAGCCTTAAGAAGCACCAGCGGATGAATCTGTTACTGTGCCAGGGACCAGAGAAGGGCCATCACTCACGCCCCTTAGTCCTGGATGGCGTTTGTGGCAGCACTGGCTTTAAGTTGGCCTTTGAAGAATGACAGAGAGGTGACTTGGCAGAACTATTCATTTACTATCCTTCTTTTGGCTGTTCTCCCCTGTGATTCGTATCCCGAACAGTTTTATTTAGCTCTGTCTTTGTGGTGTGAGATCTTAGATGGATTCTTTTCACAGAAACCTCCACCAAGGAGAGCGACCATCTTCTCTCACATTAATCCCACTCACCAACAGCTCCTGGCAGTGTCTGACCTATGTGGGGCACAGATAAATAAATAAAAACTATAATAACGAGGCTTTGCCAGCCTAGCAAACTGATCCAGTCAGAGGATTATAAGAGACACCTGTTTTTTAACACAGCAGCTGTGAACACAGTAGAAGCATGGCATCCTAGTAACAAGAAAGAGTTCTCATTAAAATCCAATAGTAGCAGAAACTGGCACGGACCCACGTTCAGCTAGGACACCTGACCGTGAAAAGGAGTTCAACTCATATTAGATACCTAATAGGAACACTGCTTTGCTGAACTTGGAAACCTGAATGCTACTTTGCTCATGAGGAGGTGATTTACCCATCCATCGGTGTCTTCTAAGTCCTTAAAGCAGTGATTGCATACATAGGGTATTTTCATAAACGAACTGAAGCTTTCTGAAGTTTGGCTGACCAAACACCTCTTCACTTAAGCCAGCTTAAAAAACCAGAACACAGCCCAAGGTAGAATGTGGACACTTAATGTAGAAGAAAAGAAACAACATTTAAAAGGATCTCTTCAGTTCATTCACCACTGAAGACACACACACACACACACACACACACACACACACACACACACACGATCTACCAACATATAAACACCACAGGAAAACTATTTCATAGCTCTAATATGTACACATTACCTTTTCAGACCAGACCAGGGAGATGCTCCTAGAAACAGCTTGTTAACAGCCCCTCACATTGCTGTTTAACAATCCGTTTATAGCCCATCAGAAAGCCAGCCCTCCAAGGAGATATATTTTACATCTATATGTAAGGTTTTCTTGCCACAAGGCTGGGTTTTGTGCAATCTTTCACTCTATAAGCTAGAAAACAGATTATACCGTAATTTCTGTGACTTATGATCCTGTGAGCATGCACACGAGCATGTACGCAGAGTCACAAGAACAAACGCTTAGAATAAAAGCGGAATGATGCCCAAGGAAGCATAAGCCATACCACACAGTCATGACTAGAACTAAAAATAGCATCTAAAGGCATGGTGTCTGCGACCCTCTCACTGTTCTCCTTAGCACAGGCTCATTCTAACCTCCAGTGCGCGTTCTTGCACACGGGCCTTCAATAATTTTATCTGGGACCTCTCCCTGACCCAAAGAAGCTACTTGCTAGGCTTTGGAGTGTGGAGCCATCTTTAAATGCACTTCAATTATAATGCCATAAATGCACACACATGAAAACAAAGAATGAATGCGAACTTACGAAATTTTCCTCCAGAGCCTAACATTTGTGCCCTGGGGACACCAGGACCAGCTGAGAGACTGCCTTTCTGGCAACTGGTATACCAGAAACTCAGAAGTGCCAAGCATGGCCAACTGCCCAATAGGCAGCCAGCTGGACAACACTTGCCTCACCCTGCTTGGAGAAGTGTGCGGCCAGAACTTCCCCAAAGTAGCATAATCGTGTCAACACGGGCCCCACAAGGATTAAGAGAAGAGAGCCCTAATACAAGACCCCACGGAGAATCACAGACACCGATCCGGGAGCCAAGCCTGTGAAGTGAATTCTTTCCAATAATCCACTTGGCATTGAGTCCGGCAGTCCAGAAACAGGAGCGCCAAGGTAGAGTGACTGGATTTGCCCTGGCCTCTGCAGGCCATCCTAAAATGGACCCGACCGAATAAGAAAGTGGATGTGTTGTGAACTTACTTTCGCCTGTAACCTAGATATAACTGAAGCAAGAGGCAAGAGGACTGTCTTCTCATTCACCCACACCTCCTCCTCCATGGTAAACCTTCAAATACCACAACTGAAATGGAAATGTACACAGAAGCATCTTTCCCTTAAATCAGACTGCTCAACACGAGAGCTAACCACAAAAGCACACATAGGCATTCCCCATGGTTTACAGAAGCTCCATTTGGCTATTTTACCAAATTTTTTGAGACAGAAGAGTTCTCAGAAGAGCTAACTCAAAGTAACGGTGACTTCTGCCCTTGGGGCCACCTCTTCCCTCTCTGCAGGAATAACTAGGCCTTTCAGCGGGTCTGCATGGCTCTAGACCTTGTTTCCTTCTTGCAGTTTTAGGGTTCTTTTCCCTCTGAGGTCTTGTCCCACAGATCTCCCCTTGTACCCAAAAGACGATCAAGAAATATCCTGCCATTGATATCAGGGCCCCCTGGTTCATTTCCTGAGGTAGGTAGTGTAGAAGAGCCAAAGTACCAGGAAGGGTGGGAGTAAGTAAGACGGATATTCTAATAGGTGCCCCACTTGAGATGTATCTGAACGCCCGGGTCCCTTTGCCCATCTCCCCGCCTATCTTGGCAACACAAAGATGATAAGATCATCACTCTGGCCTTCCTGTGCCCTCCAACATCCCCACTGGATTCCACTGTGTTCAAAAGCTACATCTGACCTACAGGGGGCTTCTGTCTGCAGAGAAATGGACCATCGCCACCCAGCTCACAGTCAAAGACATAAAGTCTCAGAGACAGAAAAAAGCGCAATGCAAAATTCAGAAAGTGAGCCTCCGTGTCTCTGGTTTTCTGAAGGTAAAGACTCTTTTTTATTTTAAATAATTTTTTAATGTTTACTTATTTCTGAGAGAGAGAGAGAGCGAGCAGGGGAGGGGCAGAGAGAGGGACAGAGGATCTCAAGCGGAGTTCCATGTCCTGACAGCTGAGAGCCTGATGTGGGGCTCGAACTCATGAACCGTGAGATCATGACCTGAGGCGAAGTCAGACACTTAACCAACGGAGCCACCCAACCCAGGTGCCCTGGGAGGGTAAAAACTCTTACCTTTTCGACTCATAAGGTCTCTCCTTCCACTTCATCCTAAAGTATTCAAGTCAGCAGACTAAGGGAAGGACTAAATGGCACAAAGTCAAATAAAGAGCTAGCAGTTTTCCAGGGGATCTGGGATGTAGTCAGCCACCTTGGGTCATTCAGCCCTCCTGGCCAGGGGGAAGAGGACACCTCCAGACCAAGGACCTATGTCACTCATATTTCAGTCCCAAATGACAGCTCTCCCCACCTCGTTCACCTCACTTCGAACACAGACCACATCAAAGGCACCAAGTGAGAGGGACTCCTGACCTGCTGTCCCCACCCATCACCGGCCATTAATGTCAAGACCCACGAGTGAGGAGAGCCATGGGTCTCAACAGTGCAAAGTACCAGTCATGTGACCTCATGACACAGATCTGAAACCTCCCACATCTCAGGTCAAAAGGAGGACACAGCGACTACAAAATGCACCAGGGGTCCAATCCTTCCGATTTTCCATCTCCCAAAACGAGGGTGTACCAACTATGTGTCAGGAAGCTGGGCACAAGGACACACACAGGCCCAGAGGAAAGAGAATCCACTTCTGTCCCCTTGGGGGCCCCACCTGTGATCACAAGTCTGTCTATACGTGAAAAGACACAGCTAGACCATATGGTGAGTCACAAGACTCTCTTATGTGGTTCTCCTCTGGCAGGAGACTCTGATTCGATGGTCAAGGACACTGTGGGAAAGACAAATGGTCTTGAAGCAACAGTGAATAATGAAGGAACTAAGGTGGAGAAAAGTCCCCTTCCCTTGGCTGAGCTCCTCAGAACAATCCAGAAAAAAGCTCAGCAAAGTCCCACCCACCTTTCTATCAAGTCTCTGTGACATTCCCTCTTGCCCACCCCAGTGCAGATGTATTGATCTGAGTGTTAATTAGTAGGCTTTGGATGACACAAACTCTAAATTGTCCCTTGACCTGGATTCTCCATCAGGGAGCCCAGCGCTGCTCTGGCCACACCCGTGGCCAGGCGGGCAGATCTGAGCCCTCTCCTTTCTTTCCCATCTCCCAACGCTGTCACCAGGGCCACACCCAGACCCACACTTTCACTAGGGGACAAGGAAAGGTGTTAGAGAAATGGGTAACTTCAGAGACAAACAGGCTGTTCTTTGGGGCTTCATTTTTTTTTTTTTTTTTTAATTACCAGGCTGATTTGTATCTGCAGCTCCTTTCTTCCAGGAAATAGTTTAGAGTCAGCATCTCATCTTTGGTTACTGCTTCCTCACATATAGGGGATGTCAGTGGAGCAGGGGTTACTGCCTGTTACACAGATAAGTCTCCAGAAAGATAAAGTTACATGGCCCGTCATAACCCACTGGGGAGGGGACAAGGCAGCTGAGAAGAAAATATCCAGCTTTCACTTGTGTTTTCCAAGGAAGAGTGCAGAGGAACGGTTTCTTTCCAAACCTATGCTCTTTTTCCAATAGCCCGAAAGCACCCACGCCCGCCGCGTGGGGTCAGCAGACGAGGAGCCAACATTCTCCCCACTGTGCCTCAAAAAGGGTCATTCATTTCATCTTGTCATGGAACGTGGACACGCAGAGGAAAACTCAGGAAAGCATTTCAAGTCCACGGCAAAGAGAACAAAGCTGCTGAAAACAGATACGTCGGTCCCTGAACGTCTAAAAACAAAGGCTCCCTCATGGCCCAAAGTAACAAATTTGGCTTTCTCAGACTCTTCTGTATAAACTTCCACCAAGAGCCATATATACTCCCGGCTCTTGAAACTGGAAATTCACCACCCCGCAGCAAACAGTGTCTGCTCTGTGGTCAGACAGACGTGGAACTGCCTGTTCAACAAAAGCAGACTAAAGAACCGATGCCCTCGTTCAAGTCTCGCCCCAGCCGCAAATAATAAGCAACTGTGTGAACCAGCGGATCCCTGAGTAGGTTCAAATACTTGAGTGCTGAGTAATAATGCTAGTTAGAGTCACTGCACAGTACTTCCAGGCTTAGGGTTTTTTTTTTTTTTCCTTTTCTTTTTATCTTTGAAACTTATTCAGAACCGTACTAGCCATTCCCTCAAAACTTTACTGGAAGATGCCAAAGGCCTTGGTTATTATCATGTAACCGCAGCTGGCTCATCTGTCCTATTGTCAAGGCTTGCATTCAATTAAAGTTAAACTATGAGCTTTGCTCAACCAGGACTGAGTGACCCCAGCCCTAGGAGAAACCAGTGGGACAGCGGCAAGGACGCTTGCTGGGAGTCGGCCAACTGGGGAGACCTAGATCTTTGGTTCTGGAAGGTGCCACCTACCAGCCATGTGAGCAAACCGTCAACATCTCTGGCCGCTGCACCAACTGTATCACGTAGGCACGCTCTAGAAAATCTCTAGCTCCTTCCAGATCTAGATATTGTGGAGGATACATAAAGGGAGAGAGAACTACCTTTTTTTTTTCTTTAACAAAGTAAGTTGCTGCATTATGAAATTGACATATCCCAAGAGACAGGTATCTTTATTACCACTTCAGATGAGTTCACAGGTTGAAGATGAAGATTAATAAATTCAAGTTCAAGGACCAGGATTCACACTCCTGTCGGTCCACTCCCGTGTCCGTGGTCTTCCCCGAGAAGGGCTCGGCGGTAAGGCAATGACTGGCCCCCTCTTCCCAGCAACTTACAATCCTCTTAAGGGAAATCGACTTTATAGATGAGAACCAAAGAACACCAGACAGAATAAAATGCGAATCAAAATCTGAAGTAGAGGTGACTGGAACTACACTGTGGCGACACTTACATCATTGTGCACACTCACCCTTAGTGCTCGTGCTGGCGGGGTGATGCGTCCTTTTCAGGTCATTCAGGAAATGAGATCGTTTTCCGTATGTCTGACTCCCACACACAAAGGGAAAATACCCCCAAGGAGTACACAGGTCTGGTGAGCATACAGATTTATTGGATAGCTCCTTCCTGTCTTCACTGGGGACTAACATATTTTTCGTAAGTCATTCATCCAGATAACTGAAGCATAGCCTTTTAAAACTTCACATTATTTTTATGCCAAACATTTTTGTTGGATAGCTTTCCAAAATGCATTACATTTTCTCACTTCCTAAATCTCATAACTTAAAGCTTGTCTTTAACTTGGAAGTCATAATTATGATCATTAATATCATCAGTCATTGTGGGGTGCCATACAAATGGGTTTAACTCTATAGGAGTCCTTGTGATAAAGCTTCACTTTCTGAATTCTTGTCTGCTCTGTATCACTTTTCCCCAGCCAGTATTAGAGGGACATGGCCCGAGGACAGAACACCTGATTCTGACTCTGGCTCTGGCTCAGGTACAATGCACAATGTGATCTCAGGCATGCTATTTAAATGCCAAAGGACTCAGGGGTGCCTGGGTGGCTGAGTCAGTTAACCGTACGACTTTGGCTCAGATCATGATCTCACAGTTGGTGGGTTCAAGCCCCATGTCAGGCTCTGTGCTGACAGCTCGGAGCCTGGAGCCTGTTTCGGATTCTGTGTCTCCCTCTCTCTCTGCCTCTCCCCTGCTTGTGCTCTGTCTCAATAAAATATTAATAAGTTAATAAATAAATGCCAACGGACTCAGTTTCCTCATCTGTTTCATGAGAAATTTGGCTTGGGCGCTCTTAGATTCCTTCTTATTACCTCCACACAATCTCTCTCTCTGCTTCCTTCCCCACATCTGCTCTGTAGACAGGCTTTGTTAGAGCCATTCAAATCCAAAATGTTGTGAAGTCAGATGGCCAAAATCCTCTCTTCACTCAAGTAAAATAAACCAGGCCAGTGTGGTCAGGCTATCAGGAAAGAGGGAGGGGGAAAAAAAAGATGATTCCTTTGGTGGTAGGCAATAATCAGGGGATATCTGAAAAGATCGCAAACAGATTCCCAGAAATCATACAGTATTGAGGATGTACATGAGGGATGGGTTAAAGAAAAATTTTACGTTGATCGATAGTGTAAAGAGTTTCAAGGGAGGGAAAAAAAAAAAAAAAGCTGTGGAAGGAAAAGAGACTGACCAGAGAGTAACGCAGACAAAGGCATCCAACCCAGAGGCTGGACAGGATGAGAGGACACCGCACAGCCTGTCACCCACATTCAGGTGAAATTAGGTGCCAGGGGAAAGAAGAAAAAGGCAGAGAGGGAAAAGAAAGGTTTCTGACAACATAAAGGGCCCAAAATGAAACCCGTCGAAAGACAAAACATCGCTAGCGAATACCAGAGATTGGAATAAAAATGGAAGATCTGGACATTGATTCGAAGATGGTTTGCACAGTGTGGCCATCTAGCTCTCCCCACCGTGAGAGGAACAGTGAGGAGAAATCCACCTTCAGGGGAACCCAGAATGGGAAGGGAACTTGGAGCCTCATAAACATCTCTGCAGCCTCATTCCTGCCCTTCATCCCAGCTCATGGGAGCCTCCACCATCAGTCGTCACTCTCGATTTCCTACTTCTCTTCATAAAGATGGCCGCACCCAAGAACAGTCATGGAAAATGCTTTGGAACTATAGGCCCTAGCTTTACCACCTATGGCAGGTGAGCTCTTGGACCAATCCATGGCTTAAACACTCCGGGCTTCAGAATCTTTCAGAATCTCTCTCCTCGAGAGAGTTGTGAAGAGTAAGCAAAATAATGTAGGTAAAGCCCTTAGCACACAGACCAGCACACAGGGGTATTCCATACACGACGTTGGTGGTGGTGGTGGTGATGAAGGAGGAGGAAGGGGAGAAAAGGTAGGAGCAATGACCACTAAAACAGCTGACAGACACCTTTAATCACAGAACTGGGAAAGCTCCAAAATGCAAGTGTTCCCCAGTTTTCCATAAGCATTAATCCACAGGACCCAGACGCGGCCATGCTCATCTGGGAATCCACACTTACCAAACTCGGGCTAATGCCTTCCTCACTCAACACCCCCACCATCCTCCCACAGTCTGAAAATTCCAGCTCATTTAGACCAAGACCAGATGAACTGTACATTTTCACCACCTCAGAAGAAAGGCTTATCAGGCAAATGATATATTTGTGGTACCATTTCGACACTGAAAGAACAGTTTCGAGCACACAGCAGCACTCATTTCTAACCAACAGGTGATGTGGAACACACGTCATTTTTGCCTATTCGCTGGGGCTCATCCTGAGACGCCCCAGTGAACAACGCTTTATCAGTCTGGTTCCTGTACGTTGAGAAATAAATAAGAATGTGTTTTCTGCTCAATGGGCCATAATCCCAACTTCTTGCTAATTCAGCCTACTCTTCCACTCCCCAAATACTAGGTGTGGCGGGGATTAGTTTTTCAGCGGGGCCCCTTTTGGCCTGGGAACCCTGAGTGTACTCACATTCATTCTCGGCAACAAATACACACAGAGATTGGTTTCTGACACACATCTAACAACGAATACAGCAGGGCCAGACTCTGCCTGAAAACGAACACCAGCACTTTTGCTAAAGTCACATTCACAGAGAAAAATATGCCATTTGTAAACCCCCACACCCTAGGGGGCTTCATTTAACACTGCGCTGCTTAGCTGGGAGAACCACACCAAAGGGCAACTTTTCACAGTTGGTAATGAAATGAAACGGCTCTTCCCGTTCGTCCCAATAACCCCGTGCCTCCTTGCCCCTCTACCTTCTTTGGCGTGAGTGCACGCAGCTCAACTCAGATTTACAGAATTCCTTTGGGTTCTCTGGTAGCCACATCAGGGGTACCTCTTCCCTTGACTGACCTATGTGAAGGAAGGAAGCTACTTTTCTAGGACCAACTGCCATGCTTTTAGCTCATACTGTGTGAAACAGGAAGCTTACTACACCTCAACTGAGGTATAAGTTTGGCCACCCCTAGATAAAAGAGCCTATGGCCCACCCAAGGTTTCCTCAGAAAAGGGCGCTTTTCATAACAGGCCCAGTTCCCTCAGCCCAGCACAGAAGTACCAGACTTCTCACACACTGTAAAAAAAAAAAAAAAAAAAGTGTTGCTGCATTCCATGCGTCCCATCTTTGGGCATACATCCAAAGGGCTTAAAGCAGGATCTCGAGGGGCGCCTGGGTGGCTCAGTCGGTTAAGCGGCCGACTTCGGCTCAGGTCACGATCTCACTGTCCGTGGGTTTGAGCCCCGCGTCGGGCTCTGGGCTGATGGCTCGGAGCCTGGAGCCTGTTTCCGATTCTGTGTCTCCCTCTCTCTCTGACCCTCCCCCGTTCATGCTCTGTCTCTCTCTGTCTCAAAAATAAATAAATGTTAAAAAAAAAAAAATTTTTAAAGCAGGATCTCGAAGACATAACTGCACATCTAAGTTCATTGCAGCTGGATTCACAACAGCCAGGAGACAGAAGCAACTGAAATCTCCATCAGCGGGTGAGCGGGTAAAGGAAATGTGGCATACACATAAAATGGAATATTACGCAGCCTTAAAACAAGAAGGAAATCCCGTGCCCGCTACGGTACGACGTGGATGAGCCTCAAAGACATTACCTGCTATGGTACGACGTGGATGAGCCTCAAAGACATTACGATAAGCAAAATGACAGTCTAGGATTCCACTTCCACAGAGCACTGAAGTAGTCAAAATCATAGAAACAGAAAACAGAAAGGTGGTTACCAAGGGCTGGGAGGAGGGGAGAGGGATGCAGTGTTTAGTTCGTGTTTAGTGGGTACAGAGTTTCCGAGCCGCGAGACGAAAAAGTTCCAGAGATCTGTTGCACAACCATACGAATATACTTAGCACTACTGAACTGGACGCTTAAACACGGGTAAGACAGTAAATGGAACATCGTGCGTGTCTTACAATTAAAAAAAAACAAAAGTTGGTGCTGCAAACAGTGGTGAAAATACAAGTCTGTCAAGTCCCTCTTCCCTGATCCCCTACTCCTACTCCTTCCTCTTCTCACGTCTAACAATACACCCTCTGGGCCCAGGGCTTCCCCCCCACACACATCTTCCTTGGCACATACCTCCGTGCCCTCATACCAGCTGGCTTGGGATTAAAATGGACCAAGCTAGGAAGTGCCGGAGAGAGTGCAGCCTATTGTATCGAATGTCCTTGGCCTTTTATAGGGATGCATCACGAACCCAGCAAATGCAGGGCAGGGGCCTGAGAACACGGCCTGCGCTGCTCTCAACCTGGCTCGGTCACCAATTCGCCAAAGCCAAACCACTGTGTTCTCTGGAGCCCCTCCCTATGAAAATAAGAGGCTGGCCCAGGTGATCTCTAAGGTCTTCCAGCTCTGAAAGCCTGAACGTTCCCCGATTCAATTGTCCAAGAGACTGGGGGAAACTTAGAAGCCTGCGAATCTGAGCCTAACGTGATTCTAAGGTAATTCTTCAGGCCCTTTTATGATCTTTTACTCAATTCCTTTGTTTAGACACAAACGTTTTTGTTTAACTTTACCAAAATGATAAAAATAGTATTATTATACCAAAATTCTACTGATAATCATTTTTGGACCGACACCCAGAGAGTGTCGTAGGCCTCCCCGAGAGAGCAGTGTGGCTCTATTAAATACTTTACGCAAGCTAATGGATGCAGGTGTTAAGTCAGCCTTTGGTACACAGGGACAAACAGAAGAAAGGGCAATGACCTCCTCCCATGCCTCACTTCAAATCAGCAAACATTACTGAGAAACATGTCTATGCCAGGTGCCAAGCTAGGTAGCAGGATACAAAGACAATCATCGCTAAACACAAGGAGCTCAGAGTCCAGTAGGGGAAACCTGGACTCACTCACTCTATCTATCTGTCTATCTATCCATCCATCCATCCATCCATCCATCCATCCAAGTTGTAGCAAAAAAAAAAAAAAGAAAAAGAAAAAAGATTGCTTTCTGCCAAGAAAGCCAACCATATTGGAGAGTAGAGACAAGTAGGGAGGGCAGTGAAAAGGGGAAGAGGAAGTTATACCACTAGTTTTGGTAACCTGGATGGCCCTCACGACTAAAACAGCCTACCAAGACATGAAGGACTATGTCTGCTGCGCCATAACCACGTTCCACAGCAAGCTGGCTGAACTTAACACTGAACAGGTGATTTGAAGGTGAAGGCTGATGATGGAAAAGACAGCCTCTTCCTTCCTTCGTCCTATGACCGGCGCAGTCAGCCACACAATCCTCTGAAAAAAAGTTATTTGACTTTTTATATAGTTGGTTGCCCCATCCTTACATTTGAACAATCCCAAGGATCAGGAAGGGAAGCATTTAAACTCTTGGACTAGAGTGTCACTCCACGCATGGGGCAGCTCGGTGCAGGGAAACAGTGGGGGCTCCACGACAGTCTGGGTGACCTTGGGCTAGTCAACCTGTCTTCTCCTGTACAATGCGCATCTGAAAGTCACCTCCCTACGTGACGGAAAGATGCCTATAAAACGCCAAGGAAATATAAAAGTGCTTTATCAGGCATCCAAGGTCACCCACTGCCACATAAGTGATACATACGAAGGTGTCGCTGATTGACTGATTCAAAAACTTTCACCTTAGAAATTGCACCCAAATGGTACACTGGTCTTTTCTAGCAGAACAGACACTGCTCAGAAGTAAACTAAGCACTTCCCTCCGTGGCTGCCTCTGTGTGCCATCGCACCAGCTGCCGAGTTTACCGCTTGCTGACCAGCTGCTTGTAAGGAACAGGAGCAAGGGAGGAAGGTTTCAGGAGTGGAGTGGACGAGTAAGGGAAATCTCTCCACCTAGAGCCACGCTTCCGTGTCACATGTCTTCAATCCATCAGAATCATCAGGTCATCCTTGACAGCTTCTGACATTCCTTCTTTGCTCCACAGAAAAGTTTATTGTTTACTGGGCTCTAAAAGCAATCCCGGTACTTGCTTGCGGGTTACCAGCAAACATTTTTTATTATGCAGTCACTGTACCACATCCCAAGGACTAAATGAAACACTGCACACATCACCAGAACATTTTCAGATGACCCGGAATAATCCCCAGGCCTTGATCTGCAACACTTATTACTGGAACACAGCGAATTAAGCAAACTCCTTGGAAAAAATACACCTCACCTATGTGCACCTAAACATATGCACAGTCTCAGCAAACAGAACAGTCATACACTGGCTCCGTGAAGAACCATCCAAATAAAAGTGATACTTCATTACCAGTGGAGAACATTCAATCTAGCTCAATTACACGGAAATACAAAGTCACGAAAAGAGGCACCTAAAAAAAAAAAAAAGCAAACAAACAAACTGAGGGTAAGCAATAAGGGAAGAAATTTTTATGTCACATTTAAGACGGTATTTTGTCTGGGTTTGGGACCGGTTCTGCATGTCTGAGCAAGGAAAGGGGCTGTTGTACTCTTCCCACTGGAGTACAGCAGAACCAGCCACTCAGTAGGAGTTTTCTGATTTATGCACGAACATAAATCAGCCCATGAGAACGGTGGGGATATGCAGTCCCTTTAAAAGAAGTATCAAGAAAAGTCACAGAAAGGATAGCTTTTTGTTGGGGTCACCCGAAAATGAGGACCCCGTAGCTGGTCCGGTTTTCCTGGTGCCAGAGTTACTGCCATCGAATTAAATACAATTTACTGATTTAATCCCTATTATGCAGTTCCCTCTGTTTGTGTTGTGAAGCGTCCAAACAGATGATCCATACCGTGTGCATTGTAGAATCTAATTCATACAGCAAAAGAAACTAGTTTTGAAGTATACAAGTAGTTTAAATTATTTACCGGGACACCCCCTTCACCACAGACATACGGATAACCCCAGGTATATACAAACACAAAAGTTCCACTGGGCATTCCTGTGAGGCAAAAACAAAGAAACCCAACCCACTTTTTAAGTTCACATTAGCCCTATCTTAAAATCCATGAAAATCTCACCTGATAAGAAACACTAAAATCTGAGTATGATTATGAAAACCTAGCAAGCAAATATAATAAAATACTGTTTCCTTTAAACAGACCCTAATGGAAAAGCCATGTTAAAACAGGAAAGGTTTCTCTAATTCCCCACAGATGAGGAAAACAGGTTATTTGTTCATTGTTTCTGCAGTGTCCACTCAATGAGCACATATTAAATGGCCCAAGCCAAAAACAAACAAACTTCGGTGGCTTCAGCCTCGGGCAGAAGCAGAAGGCTCTTCCACCTGGGGGACGGATGGAATCGTGAAATAAATAAAGTGTTCAATAAATGCGGCGATGGGAAAAATAATTGGGGGAAATGGACAAATCATCTTGCCTCCTCACGGTGGCAAACTTTACAACTTTTTAGAAGCAACAAACCACAGCACCACCGGCTCTATAGATATCGATACATACACATGTACATATACTGGAACCAAACACCGTGTTTGCAAACATCCACCATCCTGCATTTACAATGCTGCAAAACACCACCAGAAAGCCGGGAGATTTCTACTCTCAGATACCCTCCCCGCACTGTCAAACAGGGAAGGTCACTTTGCCTGGTCACTCAGATAATGCATCACAGGAGTTTTCTACTTTGGGATTACTTAACTCTCCTATGCATCGGAGTACAATAACCACTCGGCAACTTTAATTACCTTGGTTTAAAAAAGAAAGAACGAAATTCATTGTGCAAATGCCCAGGAAAAGCTGACACCAGGGCTGTCTTTCCGACAGTGCTTGAAATTACAATCAGAGGAGGGGGGGGAAATCCAGTCTGATCTGACCCCGGGAGTCCTTTAAGGGGGAAAAAAAAAAGTTCTTCAGCTCCCGTTGGAGATGCAGTCACTTTTTTTTTTTTTTTTTTCCTAAGGAGACCACCCCTCCGGAACAAAAGTTACATTTCAGTCACATGTTGGCAGTAGGAGTAGGAGCAGGTTTGTTGTTGTTTTGTTTTTGTTTTTGTTTTTTTTACAAAAGCGCACTAATTACGGGGGTGTCTTACAGGTCTAGAGACCACTCGGGTTCCTCCTGCCCAATTGTGACGGGCATTTAATTGTCAAAAAGAAAGGGGGTGGGCTGGGGGGGGGGGGCGAGGAGCCGAGATGGGGCTCGGCGGGGGGAGCAGCAAGGTTACACGAAAGGGTACAGCCGCCGCCGCGAGCTGCATCTCCTTCCCCGGCGCCCCAAATAATTCACTGCAACCGAGGCAACTGCAACAGCCCCCTCGGAAGAGCCCAGCACTACTGCCCCGGCCGGTGCAGCTCAAGGTTTCCGAGCACGCAGAGGGAGGGGGAGAAGATCTTTACCTTAATGCTACACTGAGCAGGAGTCTCAGACATGTCTCACAGCGAGAGAGATCAGGAAGTTCTCAGTTTTTTTCCACTTTCCTTTCCTCTCCCCAACCCAGAAGCGCTCCACGGCCAGCCGGACGCGGTCATTTAAGAAGTTTCTTGCAGCATCTCTCCCGGCAGCCGCCCCGGGGGTCTGCGAGCGCGCGGGGCGGGGCGGCCGGCGGAGTTGGGTGCGCGGGGCGGCGGGGGCGTGGGAGCCGGGCCCGAGCGCGGCGGCGGGGTCTGCAGGTCGCGGCGCGGCGCAGCGACCCGGGGCGCAGCCCGGCCGGCCTCCCGCTCTCTCCTCCCACCCGCGGCCGGCGCCCCCGCCCCCCGCCCTCCCGCCGCTCTCCCTCGCTCTCTCGAATGTTTTCCTTCCTGGAAGAGAGAAACTGAAAGGCAGAACTGAGAAAGCTCTTTGCTCATTGATCTTGAGAGTTTCAGTGCAGAAACTGACGTGAATTCCCAGCACTGAGCTCTGCCTCTTAAAGGAGCCACCAGGAAATAAAAGCTCGGGTTACAGCCCGGCATCGGGGAAATAAAAGCCGGGCGGGGGGAGGGGCGGCGGCGGAGGGAAGCCGGGGGAGCGGGGCCGCGCGAGGCCAGGGCCGCCAGCGGAGCGCGCGGCGCAGCCCCCCGCAGCGCGGCCCACGCGCGTCCGCGCAGCCGTGATCCCCTCTGCGGGCCGGGAGCCCGGCTGCCCGGGCGCGGCCGGGCAATCTCCAGGTCCGGGGAGACACGTTGGAAAAAAAACGTTACGCTGGGGCCCCAGAAACCACAAGACAGGTTTTGTGAAACGCCTCCCACCTTCCCCGCCTCGGTCTCTGAGCTACCCTGAAATGCACAAGGTCCCCCCCCCCCCCGCCGCCCCGCTTCCCCGCGCCCCAGCAGAGACGCAGTGACAATAATCATGTATGAAGGGACATTCCGGTAAGGACGCGGAATCCAAAGGAGGAAATAAAACAATAGCCTTTGTTCTGCTTCTCGACCGCTGCCTCTTTAAGAGAATCCACCAGGAAATGGGAGATCGGGTTACAGCCTGCACACGGGGAAATGTGGGAGAGCGAGCGCCGGAGCGCGACGCCGCCGGAGACAAAGCCGGGCGGCCGCGCCGCAGACGCGGGGGGACTGCCGGGCGGGGGGGATTCCCCGCGAAGGTGGGCTCCCCGAAAAGAGCAGGCGCCGCGCGCGCCCGTGGGGGGGGGGGGGTGTCGGGGGCGGGGTGCGGCCGCCGCAGGCGCTTCCCCAACCGGGCACGCGTTCTGGGGAAGGGAAGGCTGCTGGGCAGTTATCAAAGGCGGTTGAGTTCCTTTTCCTGAGCGCCCCCCCCTTCCTGCCGTTTCGAAATCCGCTGTCCATTTAAAGAAATAGCGGCCGCTACCAACCGAAATAGGTGACTCGACTGCAAAGTTGACAGGACGTGTTCCCGAACATAATACCCCTCCCCGGGACCGCTTCTCTGAAACCGTCATTGGCCGGTTGGATGACCCTGAGATCCCGCCAGGGAAGGAATCTTTGGCTGGAAAAACAATCGTGGGGAAGCAAAATCCGGCGGGGCTGAGGGTTCTAGCCTTGAGCACATGTGGTCTGATCGCTCTCTTATTTTTATTGTCATTCGTAGTCTCTTAACATGCTCTGAAGTGTCCACTGCAAAACGCTGAGAACATAATTATGTGTTAAATTCCAAACCCCTGCTGATACATACATAGGAGTTTAATGTGTAGATGTGTATTATATTACCAACGTATAAACACGTATGTATAACTATGTACCTAATTGTGTGTGTATTGTGTGTGTGTGTGTGTGTGTGTGTGTGTGTGTGTGTGTAAAACAGGACAGATTTCCCAGTTCCCCACCCTACAGATTTTTCCTACTCACTTGTCTTCAACTCTCCACATAATAAAATGTGTTCGGACCTCCTCACACATCAAAAGAACGTTCTGAACCAGAAGTGATTAAGGGGGTTGGGATGGACGAGTCCTATTGCTGGAATGGTGGGAAAAATGGGTTTTTGTGTGCCTCCAGAGATCTCAGCAGTTTTTGTCACCTGGTAGTTCTATCGTCCCCAAGAGGGCTCATGTCCACACCAACTCCTCCACCTGCAGTCCACCCCATCCGACACCCTCCTTAGCTCCTTAGCGCCCCCCCCCCCATTATCTCTCTGCCTTTGATCCCTCTACTTATGTTGCAGACATTGACTCCTATTGCTGGATTAAATCCTATAAACCTCTGTATCACTTACCAATAAGATCTTTGGCAACTCTCAGCTTCTGTTAAAGATGGGAAATAGTACCTATCTCATAAGAGTTCAAGCAAATATATACAAGGTACATAATTACCTGAGACTTGCTACGTATTATATGTGCTCAATGTTAGCTACAATTATTTAACCTCAAGACTGAATTAATTCTCAACTTCCTTTCCTCCTTACCTTCTCCGAGTGACTCATAGAAGTAATTTGAATTAGAAAGTGTGTGATTCCAAAGCAAAACAATAGTTATGGAAAACTGTACGTTTAGACCAGAGGTTGGCAATCTCTTTCTGTAAAGGGCCAGACACAAAATATTTGAGGGTTTGTGTGCAAAGAAGTAGAATCGAGGACATTATGTAGATACTTCTATAACTAGAGAGAAATATCCACGTTTTTTATTGACAAAATGTAAGGTGTAATAATAATAATTGTAATCAAGTCTAATAATGAGAGGAATTGAATTTTTTTCGGGAGGGGGGGATTAACATTTTACTTAGTTGAACACCAGTTCAGAATTAGTGTTCTCTATCATCAAAACTAATTGTTTATCTATCTGTTAATGCTGATCTGTAATGAAATTTTACACATTTCATTTTTGAAAACATTTTCTCACCCAGATAGGTCCTGACAAATAATCCATGAATGTGTGATTTTAGTCAAGCATATTCATTGCTTAGAACGCATTCATATAATTCTATTAGAATTCTATTAAGTTCTCTTGATATTTCCCCTTTAGCATGCCATTACATTGCAGATTAATCACATTCAATGGAAAATTAGGTGGAAGTGCCTCAGTTGCACAGTTAAGTGGGTTTTAAACACGGAAATTTAGTTTTCAGTTGCATCAAAATCCAAAAACCACTATTGGAATTGTAGTTTGGGGTCAGAAAAACGTAGCTGCTGTAAATGTGTGTTGGAATAGAAATATTGCTCTCGTTTTCACTTTGGATAGCATGGGAAGTTGATAAAGCAGCTTGATATTATTTGTGATTGCAACAATGTTAGTCATGTCAAAATGATTTGACTGCAGTACAAACTTCACACGTTGCTCTGTTTTGCCTTGTAGTTTTAGGTTTGATTCATGAAAAACATCAAGTGTGTAGCAAAAGCTAATTTCCAAAGACATTCAGCTTTCAATAATCATGGTTGAGGGAAGGTTTCACTTATTTATTCCCGCTTATCAGTTGTTTCTCTATTCCTTGTTTCCTGAATTTTTGGCAAATTAGGCATTTTTTTTTTCATATTCCACTAAAATTCCTAGGTTGTCTTTGTAGCTTTTCTCCTTTATGTTAAATATAGCTGTGCTCTAAGAATTACAGTTTGCACCTTTAATTATAAGAGTTTATGTTCAAATAATAGTATTCTATTATCAGAATATGTAAGAAACTTACAACAGCATAATTCCATAATTATTCCATAATTATTCCATAATTCCCTCTCCCATCCCTTATGATACTGGCATATATTTTACTTCTATGTGTTATAAAACCCACATACGTTGTGGGGTAATATTTTGATATTTTAAAAATTGCAAATACATGTAAATAATGAAGGTACTAAAATATATGTTTCTTTTTAATTTGCCCAGATATTTGCCCTTTCTGATACTTCTTAATTTCTTCTTGCAGATATGGTATCATTTTTCTTTGGCCTCAAGAACTTTTGGCATTTCTTGTAATGCAGTTTGTTGGAGGTAAAGTCTCTCAGCTTTTGTCTGTGTGGGGATGTCTTTATTTCACATTCATTTTTGAAGGATAATTTGCAGTATATAAATTTTAGGTTGGCAGATTCTTTTTCCTTTTGGCACTTTAAAGATGTCATTCCACTTCTGTCTCCATTATTTTTGATTAGAAGTCATTTGTAGTTCAGATTCTAACTCCCCGTGTATAGTATCTTTTTTTTTCTCTAGCTGCTTTTAAGGTCTAAATTTGTTTTTCAAAAATTTGACTGTGATGTGCCTAAGTGTAGTTGTTTTTGTTTTTGTTTTTTTGTATTTATTCTTCTTGATGTTGGCAGAAATTCTTGGACTATAAGTTGATATCTTTCATCCGTCTTGGAAAAGTCTCATCTATTACCTGTCTGAATATTGTTTCTGCTCATGTTCTCTCTCCTCTCCTTTTATTACTCTACTGATACAAATATTAGACCACATGACCTTTTTTAGTTCTAAAGTAACTCTGATCTGTTACAATTTGGATACCTTCTATTTATCTTTTTATACATTTCTTTCCTCTTATTGTTTCCATTGTACTGTCAAGCCAGCCCATCTGATTAATTCCCACTGTTTTTTCACGTTTAGCATTTCCCTTTTTTTTATATTCTCCGTCACTTTTTTGAAGTTGCCCATATCTTCATGCATGGCTTCTATGTTTTCCTTTACGTCCTTCAGCATTTTTGTCATACTGTGACAATTCTAAAATCTGGGTTCTTTCCTGGTTCACTTCTGTTGATGTTTTCCTTTCTTGGCCATGGGTTATGTTTTCTTATTTGTGTCCGTGTCTTGATATTGTTTCCTGTGGGCCGGACACTTTATGTGAAAACACAGTAGACAAAGAATTAAATGATGTTTTCCTCCAAAAAGGGTTAATACCTTCTCCTATAATACCACCAGAATTGGAACTGAGTCTGTATGATGTGTAATTAAACTGACTTTGGGGTTTGTTATAATTTTTTAGTTTGATTCAATTCACCACTGGCTTCGAATATTTTGAAGGCAGGACTAGGACTTTTCCTACAAGCAAATGTTGATTTACAGCTGTTATTCTCCGCTTTGCTGCTCTGCTGGATATCTTCCTTAGCTTGAAGCCTTGGGAGAGGATCTCAGTTCTCTTCTGCTCCTACCCCCAAACTTTCTTAGCCAAAGGCCTGGAGTGCCAGGGGTCTCCTCTCAGCTCTTCTGCTCCTCTACAAGACTTTCCTAGGGGCACCTGGGTAGCTCAGTTGGTTGAGTGTCAGCTCAGGTCATGATCTGGCAGTTCGTGGGTTCAAGCCCTGCGTCGGGCTCTGTGATGACAGCTCAGAGCCTGGAGCTTGCTTCGGATTCTGTGTCTCCCTCTCTGTCTGCCCCTCCCCAGCTTGTACTGTGTGTGTGTGTCTCTCTCTCTCCCCAAAACAAATAAACATAAAAAAAATTAAAAAGTCAAGAGAGATGAGACCCCAGAGGAATTTAAATGAACTAAATTTCAGAAAATGACAAGGATGAGAGGAAAGATCCATAGTGGTTCTCACTCCTTTCTGGAGCAAAGGGAAGAGAAATCCACCACAGATGATGGTAAGGAGAAATCAGCCTACCTTCTAACAAAGTTTGATGGGTGCTTCTAACAAAGCTGAAATTGGGTGCTTAACTGACAACCACCCAGGCGCCCCTCTCTGACTTTTTTTAAAACTATAATTATGTAGATTATTTGGCTTGTATTGGGTGTTAGGGAGTGAATTGTGGCTCTTGTGACTCACTACATACAAACATGAAGAGGAACCTGAATGTCTAATCTTTATCCTCCAAAAGAGCGATGAGGATGGGCAAGGACTGGGTAAGAATGAACGATTAAGAATGTGTGGAAAAAGGGGCGCCTGGGTGGCTCAGTCGGCTGGGTGTCCGACTTTGGCTCAGGTCATGATCTCATGGTCCAGGAGTTGGAGCCCCGCATTGGGCTCTGTGCTGACAGCTCAGAGCCTGGAGCCTGCTTCAGATTCTGTGTGTCCCTCTCTCTCTGCACCTACCTCTCTCATGCTCTGTCTCTGTCTCTCTGTCTCTCTCTCTCAAAGATAAATAAGCGTTAAAATTAAAAAAAAGAATGTGTGGTAATGGATGGGGTGCCTGGGTGGGTCATGATCTCTTGAACGATTCTTGGGTTCAAGACCCACATCATGATCTCTTGAACGATTCTTGGGTTCATGACCCGCATCTGGCTCTGTGCTGACAGCTCAGAGCCTGGAGCCTGCTTTGGATTCTGTGTCTCCCTCTCTCTCTGCCCCTCCCCCATTCTCACTCTGTCTCTTTCTCTCTCAAAAATAAATAAACATTAACAAAATTAGAAAAAAAAGAATGTGTGGAAGTAGATTGTTTAATTTAAAAACCAAAGCCATTATAGTATCATCTTTTTTTAATGAAAATAGCATTTTAAACAATATAACTATAGTAAGAAACACCATCCATGTATCTCTTTGAAACCAGAATTGCTTAACCTAAGAGGAGTCTGTTATAACTGGTGGGGTGGGAAAGAAGAAGAGAAATGTTTATGCGTATCCAAACAAGACATAGATTTTGAAATCTTAAGAATGACTGCCCTAAACTACATATTTCCTTTATTACATCAGCTGGGGTACAATCAGAAAAGCAGAATCATGGAGGAGGGGGCAGTGTGTGTGTGTGTGTGTGTGTGTGTGTGTGTGTGTGTGTGTGTATCTATATAGTGATCCTCCTTCTCTGATTGCATGGTGACTGATATAATAACGGAAATATATATATGACCAGCAGTCAGGTAGAGCTAACGGATATAAAGTGGGTGAAATTAAGAGCAAACTAGAATACAAAAACATGAGCCCATGAAGGTGGACCAAAACACATGACATTCATTGCCCCTGACCTTGACATAGGCTTGGGTATCCTACACCCAAGCTAGGGCCCTTTTTCATGCAACTACACACACACACACACACACACACACACACACACACACACACACACACACCCTGGCCCAGAAGTTTCCGAAGATAAAGGAGGATCTTGGCAAAAGTTGATCAGTCATAGGCTCAGCTGCTGCCACACACCAATGAAGTGAGGCAACAGATGAATGACAACGTGTGGGATCTACAAAATGCGGCTTCATTTCTACCCAAATCACACAAGACGCTCCCATGGACCACCCTAACTGAAAACAGAGAGAGAAGTGAATTCTGGGAATGTAGGTAAACCCAAGTGTTCACATTACAAAGTCACCGCAGGGGCACCTGGGTGGTTCATTTGGTTGAGTGACTTTAACTCAGGTCACAATCTCATGGTTCGCGACTTTGAGCCCCACGTCGGTCTCTGCACTATCAGCACAGAGTTCTTGGAATTCTTGAATTCTCTCCTTTCTCTCTTCCCTACCCCTGCTCTCTCCCTCTCTCCACCCCCCCTTCAAAATAAATAAACATTTTTTTTAAGTTAGAAAAACAGCCACTGCAATAGTTTTCCCTAAGCCTTCTCTGACAGTTATATTTTTAGAATTGTTCAGTACTGTCACATCTTTTCCCATCTAACCTTCAAACTATTCTCTTCCATATGCCTTCTTTCTATGGTTTCCCCATCTTCATTACTAACGCCACAATATTACCAACCTCCAACTTAACCTCAAAATAATTTTTGACCTGCTGCTCCCTTTTATGTCATGTATGCTCCCTGTTCCCAAATCTCTGTTTCATTCACAGATTCTCCTCATTTTCCCAGAAGCAGCAACTCTTCAGCTTGGGTTATTGCCACTTCCTTTCTTCCACCACCAAACGTCTATGGTTCATCCATAATCTACCGGGCATGTCTGCCCAAATCTCTTCGTTAGTTTCCCCTTATCTGCAGGGGATATAATTCCAAGACCCCAAAACCACAGGTAGTATTGAACCCCACATGTACTATGTTTTTTTTTTCCTATTCATACATATCTACTTCTGATGAAGTTTAATTTATAAATTAGGTGCAGTAAGAGAGTAACAACAACAATAATAAAATACAGCAATTACAATAATACACCATAATAAAAGTTATGTGAATATGGTCTTTCTCTCTCTCAAAATATCTTATTGTACTGTACCCATCCTTCCACTTGTGACGATGAGATGACAAAATGCCTACATGACGAGATGAAATAAGGTGAGTGACATGGGCGCTGTGAATTAGTGTTAGGCTACCATTTACCTTCTGGTGATAAGTCAGAGGGAGGATCATCTGCCTACAGACTACAGTTGACAGAGGGTGACTAAAACCATGGAAAGTGAAACCATGGAATAGGGGGGAACTACTGTACTTTCATTTCTGTCTTTCTGTCTTGTCCTATATTACTCAGAATTCTACCCACACACCTAAACTGTGAAACCGTTTGTTTTCTGTCAAGTTGTACCTGACACTCACGTCTTTCATAAATCCATCCTTCACTATATAAATGGAAGGTATCCACAAGTTAAGGAGTTGGAATGCTGGAGCGGATGCATTATGTAAGAACTGTTCAGCCATCCCCTACTTCTGACCTGGGAGGGTTCAGAAGACGTTTCCTTCATCAAGGCTTTAAGAAATGCATTGTTGAAGCAAACAACAACATCTGTGCACGGTTTTGTATTAGCCATTCTCTATAAGCCATTAATGCTCTCATTAAACTGGGTCCCTTGAATTCACTGGGGATAGTGGGACACTGGAATGACAGGCACCAAGTGACGTGACTTAACTATCTTAACTACCAGAAACAAGGGAAACATTGTAATAATGGACAGAGCTAAAGAGATAATCAGAATGGCTTGATCTTTGGCATTGGCTAATTCATTCTAATCTTCCTAGGATTGAAATATGTAGACACCCCACTAATGTCTCACTTGGCTTGTATGAACAAAAAAAGCTCCAGGCCTGGAGTAAAGACTTCTGACTTCAATCCAAGAGTAGATAGTCCTAGATCCTCCAATGATTCCCAGGCTTGATTCAATCTGGATAAGTTAGATGCAGAGCTCCTTAAATGAAGATGAGGCAAGTCTCCTTGAGGAACAACCCTGCTACATTGCCAAAATGTATACTGTAAATCTTCCACCTTCCCTTCCAAAGACATTGTGGCAACTTACCGGTATTATTGCATATTAAGGGAGGGGAAATAACCAGAATTTGGGGTATTACTCATTACTAGCTCTGAATTAATGATGATTCCTAGAACCCCAAATGTCACTGTGGTGTGACAGTCGGAGTAGGGCCTAAGAAGTCAGGGAATAAATGGAGTTTTGGCTTGAGCCCAACTCATAGTGGACCTAGTGGAAGTCCAAACCCACTCCACGATTATTTTCCAGTTCTGAAATGCAGAGTTTACATATTCCGCGAATGACAGAATCCCACATTGTTCCCCAAATTATGGAGTGAGGGCTTTATGGTAGAAAAAGCCAGGAGGAAGTCCCTAAAAGTCCTTTTACTTGCCAAAACGGTTAACCAAAGGCAACATAGCATTCTCAGAATAGTGTCACCACTAAGGTTTTGAAAATTGGACAAGTGGTGACTTCTAATACATTCCCATTTATTTCACCTATTTGGCCTGTGAAGAAAAGCTAGATTTGGGGGAATGCTGGTAGATTGTAGTGAATTTTGTCAGGTCATAATTCTAATCACAGCTACTCTTCCAAATGAGGCTTCCATATTGGAGCAAACTGATACAACCCTTGGTCCTTAGTATGCACCTCTTGATCTGATTAATACTTTTCCTTTTATCTTTCATAATAAAGACTATAAAAAACAGTTTGCTTTCAAATGGTGGGGCTAGCAATGTACTTCACTGTCCTAATCCATCACCCATAATCCCATGTAAAAATATCTTTATTGCCTCTCCATTCCACGAAATATCATCTTGGTCCATCGTAGCAATTATAGCATGTTGATTGGACCTGATGAGCAGGAAGTAGCAAATATCCAAAGGGTGAGAAATAAATCTCATCAAAGTTCTGGGGACTTCCACCTTAGTGACTGCCTCCTCTGATCTGGGGCATGGTCGAGATATCTCTGCTAAGGTGAAAAATTTGCTGCACCTAGACGCTCCTACTCCAAAGACAGAAACACAACATTTAGTGGGTTTCTAGTGTTCGGGGAAAGAGAAGGCTCGGCAACAGGTCCAAATTAGGTGCCAGCCCCCCTGGCACTTGAGCCCTTTGATCCAGAAGGCCCACTGATACTTAAAACGTCTGTGACAAATAGGGATGTTGTATGGGGCCCTTGGCAGGATCCTGGGTGAATTATAGAGCAGTCCTGTAGGATTTGGAGCAACGCTATGCCACCTTCTAAAGATAACCATTCTTGGGGCGCCTGGGTGGCTCAGTCTTGCTAAGCACCTGACTTCAGCTCAGGTCATGATCTCACAGTCCGTGAGTTTGAGCCCTGCGTCAGGCTCTGTGCTGACAGCTCAGAGCCTGGAGCCTGCTTCGGATTCTGTGTCTCCCTCTCTCTCTGAGCGCCCTTCCCCCCCCTCCCCCATCCCCCACTCATGCTCTGTCTCTCTGTGTCTCAAAAATAAATAAAAACGTTTAAAAAAATTAAAAAAAATAAAGATAACCATTCTCCTTTTAAGAAATAGCTTCTGGTTTGCTACTGAACCCTGAAAGAGACTGAAGGCTTGACTCTGGATTCCCAAGTTGCCATAGACCCTGAACTGCTCATTTGAGGTATTGTTTAACCCACGAAGGCATTATGTGGGGCATGCACCGAGCGCTGCAACATGAGTAGAAATAATATATGTAAAATCCGGCTCAGGTAGGTCCTGATGGTACAAGTAGGTTGCATCAGCACCTGGCCCCGATTCCGATGGCTCTGATTCCTAGTAATTGTCTCCTCTGTCTCCACCCGCACCTCTGGCCTTTCGGGAAGTCCTCTGTGTCCACTGTACTAAGGAAGACAAAATTCAGGCCGGACTACAGATGGGTTTTCAGGGTACAATGGCAGCACCTGAAAGCGGATAGCTGCCACACTACCACCCCACTCAGAAGAGGCCCCAAGGACAGTCGTTATGGAAAATCTCTCAGGGGTCCGAGCTGGACATAGATTTGCCTGTCCTGCCCGCAATGTTTCTGGTAAGACCACCTTCTGCGAACCACAAAATGTCTCACTCATCCTCATGGCGTCGCACACGGCATTGCTTTCTGAACAGAAGACTGACGTCACATCAAATGAATGACAGCAGTGGACTCAGGCTCATGGGATTCACTGAGGTTATCATGTTCCCCATCACTTGGAAGCAGTTGGCCTGATAGGACAGGGGAATGGCCTTTTGAAGACTTCGATGGGGTGCCAGCCGGATGGCAACACTTTTCGGGGAAGAATAATGTCTTACAGGATGTGATATACACGCTGAGTAAGCAGCCACCATATGGCGCTTTTTATCTCAGTTCCAAGAATCAAGGGATGGAAGTGGGATTGCTCCTCTTATTAATAATGCTAACGGTCTGCCAGAAAAACCATGCTTTCCTTCCCTCACCTTTGTGCGCTGTTGGTTTAGAGGTCTTAGTTTCCAAAGGAAGGAAGAGTGCTTTCACTAGGGGTACAAAAATGATTCCATTGAACTGGAAGCTGGTGCTGCAACCTGGCCATTTGGGTCTTCTCATGCCGCTGAATCAACAAGGAAAAAAAAAAGAAAGTGGTTTACTATATTAGCTGGTTGATGGATCCTACTCCTCAAGGGGAAATTGGATTGCTGCTACAAAATGAGGGCAGAAGGAGAAATCTCTGGAATTCAACAGATCCTCTGGGAATACCTCTTCATACTCTATACTCCTATGTGCTATGAAAAGTGTTGATAGAGGGGCGCCTGAGTGGCTCAGTCGATTGAGAGTCTGACTTCGGCTCAGGTCATGATCTTGCAGTCTGTGGGTTCGAGCCCCGCGTCAGGCTCTGTGCTGACGGCTCACAGCCTGGAGCCTGCTTCAGATTCTGTGTCTCCTTCTCTCTTTGCCCCTCCCCAACTTGTGCTCTGTCTCTCTCTGTCTCTCAAAAATAAATAAATGTAAAAATTTTTTTTTTAAATGTTGATAGAAAGTCACAGCAACCCAATATAGCAGGACTGCAAATGACACAGAACCTTTAGGAATGAAGGTTTGGGTCACCAAATCTGAATGCTTACTGACAGCAGCAAATACTAACCCAAATACTCTCTGGGTAGTGGGGAAAGGATTTATAAATACTGGCTATGACCATGTGAGCAATCGCAGAAATGAGGATTGTAGTAGTCATGAGTATATTTTCTCTTTAATATGACTATATTCATACATGTGTATATAGACACAAATACGCACCATTTCTTTTTTTCCTCTCCCATTCCTCTACTGTCTAACATAAAATATTAACTTTATGCATTAGTATGTGAGTTACAAGATATCCAAGAAGGAGTGGGATCCAGCTATAAGACAAATGGACATCATCTAAAGATGGATCTCATTTGTGTATTCTTTGGGAAAAATCAGTGCCTTTTCAGTTGCATGAGGGGTAGTTACATTCTCTTTTTTTTCTTTAAAAACTTTTAAAAATGTTTACATTTATTTATTTTTGAGAGACAGAGAAAGACAGAGCATAAGTGGAGGAGGGGCAGAGAGACAAAGAGACACAGAATCGGAAGCAGGCTCCAGGCTCTGAGCTGTCGGCACAGAGCCAGACGCGGGGCTCGAACCCACAAACTGCGAGATCATGACTTGAGCGGAAGTCTGACGGTTAACTGACTGAGCCACCCAAGCGCCCCGGTAGTTACATTATCTTAAGTGGACGCATGATTTCGCTGTTATCTTTATTTGGAAGTGGTTAAAAGAAGACGTATAGCTGCCAAATTGAAAAATAGTAGGCTACGCTGAATTGGACTATTTTCCAGAATTCCCTTTCCATTATGACTCTGAGTTCGAGTTGGTCAAAAGAAGAGCCAGATGAAATCTGGAAGGTAGACGTCAGGTAGAGACCACTACTTTCAGAAACTTGTTGCACTCAGATACCGCGATGGATAGATGCAGAAGTCCCCATTGGATCTGGGTTGGCCTCACTTTAAATTCCATGATCAGCCCACAGAGATCACAGCTTTCCATGGAACTCTCGAAGGTACCCTTTTAGTGGCCTCACTTGGGCGCCTGAATATGATTGGCCTTTCGAGTTTCCCTGAAAGTTTCAACTTGTCCACCTGTGCCATTGTTTTGAGTTTATTGATTATTGATGGCTCACTGGTACAGTCCATGCAGGAAAGGCATGATAAATAACGTGATTTTGTTTTCATTTACCAATGAATGATTCTCTATTATCTTTCCAAAGTGACCTCCTACTTTTCCACCCAAGCATCTAAACTCATGGATTTAAACATATTTGATCTGTTTTCATGCATTGCGATCAGTGCCCTTAGTGCCCTTGGTGATGTCCAAATTGTCCATCTTAGGGGCGCCTGGGTGCCTCAGTCGGTTGAGCATCCATCCAACTCTTGATTTTGGGTCAGGTCATGATCTCAGGGTTGTGGGATCGAGTCCAGCTTTTGGCTCAATGCTGAATGTGGAAACTGCTTAAGATTCTCTCTCTCTCTCTCTCTGTCTCTCTCTCTCTTTCTCTCTCTCTCTGCCCCTCTTCCATGCACATGCTCTCTTTCTCTCTCTCAAAAAAAAAGTTAAATAAAATAAAATTCCCATTATTATTTCTCCTTTCACCTATGCATTATTTAAAAAGTATGGTCACCTTTTAAATATTCAAGAGTGTGGAATTTTTTTACTTATTTTAATTTATTTTTAATTGACATCTTAGTTGCATTATGCTTCAAAGATTACTCTCATCTGGTACCAATAGTTTGAAAATTTCTGAGATGCCTTATATGTCCATGTATAGAAGTCTACAAACTTTTCCTGTAAAAGGTCAGATAGTAGATATTTTAAACTTGGTGAGCCATATTTTTTCTTCACCTTATCAATTTTTTATTTTATATAATTTGATATTATTTTATTAGGTATACATAAGTTTAGAATTTTTAGATCTTGTTGAACTGAGCTTTTATAAAACTGTTTTGAGCGTCTCCATTTATAGTTAATAAGTTTTAATCTTAACACCTATTATTGCTGATAAAAACCATAGCCACATCAGCTTTCTTTTGGTTCATATTTGCCTGTGATGGCCTTCTTTGCCTTTTTATTTTCAAGCTTTACTTGCTCTGATAATTTTGGTGGCTCTCTTTTGAACATGAATAATTAGATTCAAAAATGTTTTTTGGACATTACCTGCTTTTTTACTTATAAACATACTTGATTTGTATATTGTGATTACAGATTTATCTGGACTTGTTTATACAGTGTCATTTTAAATTTCTATCTGTCCCGTTTTTCCCTTCTTTTTTTCTCCTTTCATAGCAGATGCAGTAACGATCAGTAAATATTCCAGATGCTGTCCTATCTGAACACTTGCATTTTTTAATATAAATTTTTTAATATAATTTATTGTCAAATTGGCTAACATACAGTGTATACAGTGTGCTCTTAGCTTTGGGGGTAGATTCCTGTGATTCACCCCTTACATACAACACCCAGTACTCATCTCAGCAAGTGCCCTCCTCAACGCCCATCACTCATTTTCCCCTCTCCCCTGCCCCACTCATCAACCCTCAGTTTCTTCTCTGTATTTAAGTGTCTTATGGTTTGCCTCCCTCTCTGTTTGTAACTGTTTTTTCCCCTTCCCTTCCCCTATGGTCTTCTGTTAAGTTTCTCAAGTTCTACATCTGAGTGAAAACATATGATATCTGTCTTTCTGACTGACTTATTTCACTTAGCATAAGCATAATACCCTCCAGTTCCATCCACATTGCTGCAAATGGCAGGATTTCATTCTTTCTCATTGCCAAGTGGTTTTCCATTGTATATATAAACCACATCTTCTTTATCCATTCATCAGTTGATGGACATTTAGTCTCTTTCCATAATTTGGCTATTGTTGAAAGTGCTGCTCTAAACATCGGGGTACAAGTGCCCCTATGCATCAGCCCTCCTGTATCCCTTGGGTAAATTCCTAGCAGTGCTATTGCTGGGTCATAGGGTAGGTCTTTTTTTAATTTTTTGAGGAATCTCCACACTGTTTTCCAGAGCAGCTGCACCAGTGTGCATTCCCACCAACAGTGCAAGAGGGTTCCTGTTTCTCCACATCCTGGCCAGCATCTGTTGTTTCCCAAGATGTTAATTTTAGTCACTCTGACTGGTGTGAGTTGATATCTTAGTGTGGTTTTGATTTGTATTTCCCTGATGATGACTGATGTTGAGCATCTTTTCATGTGTCTGTTGGCCATCTGGATGTCTTCTTCGGAAAAGTGTCTATTCATGTCTTCTGCCCATTTCTTCACTGGATTATTTGGCTTTCGGGTGTTGAGTTTGGTAAATTCTTTATAGATTTTGGATACTAACCCTTTATCCGATATGTCATTTGCAAGTATCTTTTCCCATCCCATCGGTTGCCTTTTAGTTTTGTTGATTGTTTCCTTTGCATTTAGGGGAGGCAACCGGATCCTCGGCTATAGACGTGAAAGTGACATATGCCATTTCTGGTCCAAAGCTGGGAAGGGTGGGTTTCAGTTCTCCATGTGTTCTTTTATCCTGTTGCAACAGCTTACAGCACGCTGGAGGGCAAAACCTTCATGGGTCAAGTCCTTCAATGACTGTGCAGAGCAGATCCTCTTACCTGCTTTGGTGTCCAGGCAAGAGTGAGACGCAAGTTTTGTTTGTGTTATATCGGTTGAGGTATTGAAGTTAATTTACCGTCATAGCATGAAGTAGCCTTTTGTGACCACAATGTTATCTTGAAGTCTTTGGAATGATTTTTTTTTTCCTTTTTCATCATCCCCGCCTCCAATTTGTATTTGGTCTGTTTTTATTTATTTTGTGTTCAGTGTGTATGTATGAGGGGTGTGTGTGTGTGTGTGTGTGTGTGTGTGTGTGTGTGTGTTTGTAGATTTCCATTACTGCTTGGGAGGCTAGAATGGCGTTAAAATTATGTCCTCTTCAGGATCTCATTGTTTTTATTTGTATAGCCAGAATCTTCAGTGTTTGGAGCATACACCTCTCCAAGTAGAATCACTTTTTTTCTTGCAAATACACAGGTGCCCATCACCAGTCTCCAGAAACATATGACAGGTTTAGCAAACCTGTTGTTGTTGCCCAGATGTGTTTCTGAATTCAGATACTTTGGATTTCGCAAAGTAATATAGTGCACCTCCGAATCAAACATTTAAATGATTCAGCAGCCAAACATGTGCGTATTCAGAATAAATAGGGTAAGTGCAAGTAATTCAATAGCCTCCAGCGATTCACATCACTTTCTGCCACCAAAGTAGTTACAGAACAATTTGTTTTTTAAGTTTTCTGGGTTACGAGTAAGGGGTTTTTGACCTGTATTTCTTTAAGTAGGAAACAAAGTATTAACTGACTTACTGATTTGTGAGTGATATTCTAATTCTACGAATCAATTCTGGCCACTTTACTTGAAATTAGTGTTTTCCAAGGCTCTTTAGCAACACTGCATTTCATATTGTCTTTTACTAGCAACATGAACACCAAATGGAGGCCATTTCCTGATGACCCCATTTCAGCGTAATTTTTACTGACTGTAAATTTAAATTTTGGATACAAGATTTTAAGGATATTTATTACATCAACATGCTTTCATAGCAGGTCAGCTGACATAATGAAAAGATCTGAAACTACAGCATATAAAGGATACTTGAAGAAACCAAGGATGTTATGGAGTAGAAAATCATGGAGACTGTCAGGGGCGCCCGGGTGGCTCAGTTGGTTAAGCGTCAGACTTCAGCTCAGATCATGATCTCGCGGTTTGTGGGTTGGAACCCCATGTCGGGCTCTGTGCTGACAGCTCAGAGCCTGAAGCCTGCTTCGGATTCTGTGTCTCCCTCTCTCTCTCTGCCCCTCCCCTGCTTGTGCTCTGTCCCTCTCTCTCTCTCTCTCTCAAAAATAAATAATTAAAAAAAAGAAAAAAGAAAATCATCGAGACTATCAGGTATATTAAGGACTTTTAAAATTTTTAAAGGAACTTTAGAGATCTCTTATCCTGACCTTCTCCTCAATGTAAGAATGCCATACTGAAGTTTTCAGGATGCTCTCTTCTGGAACAGTGCTCTCTTCGGGAACAAGTGGCCTCTCTACTTTCTAAGGCAAACCTCCACATTATTTAATTGCTGAACTGATAGGTAGTTTTCCCTTATATGCAGAAGCTTATTCCTCATTTTTTAAGTTTATTTATTTTAAGAGACAGTGAGGGTATGTGCATGTGTGAGTTAGGGAAGGGCAGAAAGAGAGGGAGAGAGAGAATCTCAAGCAGGCTCTGCACTGACAGTGCAGAGACTAAGGCAGGGCTCGAACTCACAAACCATGAGATTATGACCTGAGCCAAGATCAAAAGTCAGACATGTAACCAACTGAGCCTTCCAGGCACACCAAGAAGCTTACTACTCTTACCCACAATCCATCTAGGGGACACACACACACACACACACACACACACACACACACATATATACACTGTTATCTCCAGGGTAACTATACCCAGTTTCTTCAAAATATGCAAGAACAGAAGTGTTCATATTGCGAGCTTCAGTACTGATATCCAGAAATGGAGGTTACAAAATGACTGAATAAAACTCATTAGAAGAAAGAATTTTCTGAATTAAGTTTTTCAATTATGAAGCATACTGCTTTCCGGCATGGAGAACACCTTATTTGTAGTGGTAATACAGCAGAGTGGGGAACCCTTTGATCTGAAGAACTTTTTGCCATGAGAGAAAAGCACACTGACCTCTGAGGTTTCTCCCACTTCCAAAGCTGCATGGTTCTTGGATTCTAAATGGTTGGGAAATGATGAAACAAAACTTCTTCTCCAGTTCTTTCTGCCTCCCTTAATGAATAATTAACTTCACTTTAAATCACCCTTCCTAAGAAAAGTTCTGAGTTTGTTATACCCAGCTGGGTTTTAGTCAGTGTGAACTTTTTAAAAGGCAATTTTTACAAAATTTCCATCACAGGTGCCAAATATTGATTTGTGGTTGCCAGATAGAATGTGTGTCCGGTTCTCATCTGTAGTGAAGTATGTTTCATAAAGTCAAATTGGATTCAAAAGATTTTTTATATATATTTTGAGTTGGCATAGATGTGATCGTATGGCTGTTGTTGAGGATGACTCTTTTGTTTCTTTTGTTACTGAGGATGATTTTATGCTTTTATTGTCAAAAATATTGTTAGCAATTGAAAAATTAAAAAAAAGATTTAAAAACAAAAAATACTGTTAGTAAAAGGCTGATGTCCTATGAGATACTTCCAAGTTGCACAGAAAGGCACCACAACGGGCGAGAGCTACTATAGGCAAATCTCATTAAGCACCTAATAAAATTCTATAGAAGCCTTCTTATCTGACATGACCTGGATAGGGTATTGGTTGACAATTGATTAATTGGAAAAACTGCTAAAAATAGCTCATACGTTTCCGAAGCACATATTTTACTTTAAAACACGTAAATACTGTACATGCGTGTTGCTCTAGGGTCAAAGTTTTTCATTTTAAAGTCTTTTTATTATTTCTTGTTTTCCACATGGGACTGTGGACTACGGTGGTACCTTTCGTTCATAAATGACACCTATAATTCCTGGTCCACGATTTCTTGCCTGGGTTTCTTTAAAGGGAATCAAGGACTTCAAATCACACACAAAGTCTTTCAAGTACAGAATCTCAGACTTCGCATTTTTTTTAATTGTTTTTTTTAACGTTTATTTTTGAGACAGAGAGAGACAGAGCATGAACGGGGGAGGGTCAGAGAGAGGGAGACACAGAATCTGAAACAGGCTCCTGGCTCCGAGCTGTCAGCACAGAGCCCGACGCGGGGCTCGAACTCACGGACTGCGAGATCATGACCTGAGCCGAAGTTGGCCGCTTAACCGACTGAGCCACCCAGGCGCCCCCAGACTTCGCATTTTAATTTGGCCAACCTTTTCCAGTTAGTTGTCTCCCCTCAGCCGTATCAACAGCAATTTCTTTTTGCAGCTGCTGAACGTAGTTTGTACAGAAACCACAACACTCATTTTACACGATGTCATCAGTTTATTCAATATTTAATTAATTTGGGTAATTAAAACAACAAGCACAACTGGTAGAAACCAGTCTGGGAACAGCTAGGAGCACTTGATATACATAGAGCCTAACTAGAGGGAGTAGATGTGCCCGGAGCATACGAGAGAATGTCTACCAACAGCAGGCAGGGGTGTGCCGCGGGCACAGCTCTCACGGTATATTTTACAGAGGGAGCAAGAAGCATGGGTTAGTCTAGAGAGTAGGCAAGAGGAATTTCTTTAAGAAAAGTACTATAGTGTCAGATGTGCCCCAATATACAAGGTGGGGGGTCCTGGCATGATTGTGGCTAGCTTCGGGTGCCTGTGTGTGAGTCAGAAAAAGGCACTCCTCCAAGGCGGGGTTTAATGAGGGGTAAATCTCAGCCTCCCTTTGTCCCTCTGCATGGTGCCACTTGCGTGAGCCCTTTTGCTTAGGGCACAGCCTGCATAACCAACACAACAGCCCTGGCCCCTGGGACAGAAGACGGATCACGGTTAGGGGGGACGGGAGATGAGCTGATCCATAGCCATGCACAAAAAGATGGGGCAGAGAAGCAGGAAGGATGGGAGAGAGCTGACTGGAAGGTAGGAAGACTTCAACCCTGGGAGAGATTTTGCAACAGGTAATACAGACTGTCTTGCCTAGCCAACCTGCAGGTTGTCCTTCGGTGGGAGAAAGTTCTTTTAGCAGAAAGGTCAGCAGAGTCTCTGTTCATTTTACCACAGGCTTCTGGACAGCTCCCTGCTCCACTTCCCCTGCTACTCCACCTCCCCCGCTACTCCACCTCCCCTGCTACTCCACCTCCCGTGCTGCTCCACTTCCTCTACCACCACTGATCCCAATCGCTCTGAGAAGGTTGCTAAGAAGATCACTAAGTCAGATCAACTTTCCTTACTGTCCTTACTGACCTTGGAGGCTTTCCTGCGCCATTTCAAGTATTTCCCAATAGTAGGTGATACCTATAGCTCCTTTCATGGATGACAAGACCTTGCATTCTAGAATTCATTAGGAAAAACCACATGAAAATGCCTGATCAACAGAGCACATTTTAACATTTATTCACACCCAAGCGTTAAGAGTCATAATGCATAATGACTGACAAGGACAAGAAATTAAAGAGCAAAGGAAGAAGACCCAGAAGAAGGTGCTATGGAAAGCAAACTAAAATCCCCGAGTTGTGCCGTCCAATTCATCTTCAACTACTCCTGGACAGACAGAGGTTGATTTTGACGTTGGTTTGTCTCATTTCTTTTGCTTCCTTGCTTGTATTTTCCTTTGTCTTTTGGTATTAGAGCTCTACCTTGGAGCCGGAAAACACCACTAAAACTTCCAATGAGCCTTGAAGACCTTTTTTGTAAACATAAGTACTATTAATATAAAATAGCTAATTATAAGGCAGTTTATTTACTGAGCTACCAGTGTATTCTTTTTTTTTTTTTTTTTTTTTTTTTTTTTGTACTCTGTAGAACTTAAACGTTGAAAGGAATAGATCCTTCTCTTTACTCTGCACACTGAACCTGTCCTAATTTGTATGTTCCCTCACAGGGAGATTACTGCTGATGTATATGTGACTGTCCTTGTCTTGCCATCTGTGGTTTTTAACTTAGCTTCAATTCACTTTGTTTCACTGTTGGGATGCTCCTTGCTTGTGCGTGGCTGTTCTTATGTTTCCCCAAATCAAATGGTTAACGAAACACTTGCATCATTTGAAACAAATAATCATGTCTTGTCACGTTGAACATGTTTTAAAAAAATCTTAGGGCGCCTGGGTGGCTCAGTCGTTTAAGTGTCCGACTTCGGCTCAGGTCATGATCTAGCAGTTCATGGGTTTGAGCCCCACGTCGGGCTCTGCGTTGACAGCTGGGAGCCAGGAGCCTGCTTCAGATTCTGTGTCTCCCTCTCTCTCTGCCCCTCCCCTGCTAGCACTGTTTCTCTTTCTCTCTCTCTCTGCCTCTCTCAAAAACAAATAAACATTAAAAATTTTTAATTTAAAGAATCTTTAATGCCAGCTAGTAGGAACCCAGCTCTGTTTCCTCTCTCATTCAGAATTAGAGTATTTACAGCAGTCGGTGGAGAACATCTAGCCGGTGGCTTGCTCAGTGGTTCTCAAACTTCAGAGGCTTTCAGCCAAAGGGCTGGTTACAACACAGACTGCAGGGCATCAGTTGGTCTGCGATGAGACCGAAGAATTTGTATTTCTAACAAGTTCTCCTGGGCTGCTGTAGATGATCTGGGAAGAACACCTTGAGACTCAACCCAAGCGTCTCACTTCACACTTGAGGAAACTGAGCCTTAGAGAATTGAAGCGAGAGACTCAAACCACCCAACCCATTAGTGGCAGAACGAAGGCCAGCATCCAGCCATTCTGACTTTCATATGCTAATTGCACATGAATCTTTTCTCTTTCTTTTTCTTTCTCTTTCTTTCTTTCTTTCTCTTTCTTTCTTTCTTTCTCTTTCTTTCTTTCTTTCTTTCTTAGGTTACCAATTGTCTACATTACTCCTTCCCTATTGCTTTGGCTCCGGTGAGGATCTCAAATATCATTTTGTTACTTCTATGAATCTTTCCAGTGAACTCATACAATAGCATGTGCTGTGGATCCTATAGCCTTGCAGTGGAACCAGTCCGGAGATTCCCCTCCTCCCTAAGAAAAAGTCCTGTGCCTCAGTCCTGGTTCATTTTTCTTTCTAGAAAAACTTTTGCTGAACGTTTAAACGGCCAATTCTCGGTAAAACTACCCCATTTGCATTTTGGTTCTGGGGGAGATTCTTTTCTTCCTTTCCTTTCTTTCTTTCTTTCTTTTCATGCAGACCTTCATTGTTTTAGATCATTGTTTCTCAAGGTTGCCTGAGAACTTATTACAACCTTGAGAAATCTCTGCCTTTCTTTGCAGGGCTTCTGTGGCTGTGCAAAATAAACAAATCTGAAGAAGAAATCTCTTACAGTTCTCATTATTTTGTCTCTGAACAGTTTTGATTTTAGTCTCCGTTTGGCGGCCTCCTTTTTTCCCCCTTGGCAACGGCTGCTTTCCAGCAAGGCTCTCCTCTCTAGAGGAATAGAGCAACTCGGTGCCTCCTTTGCTCTTTCTCCTCGCCTCACCTTCTTCCACGCGTGCTTCTCTCCTGTGCCCTTAGTATGCATGTAACCTCTCTCTTCCTTCCACTTCCTCCCATTAATAATTTCCTATCCAAGTCTCTTGAGTTCCAGTCAGTGGACCTTTCTAGCTTATCCGCTGGTTGACGTCATCTTTGTGTCTTCCTGCCCAAAACACAATTTCCTCAGATTGTATGCTTACTTCCCAAATCTCTCCGGGAGAAAGTATGAGATGGAGAAGGGAACGTATGGACACAGCACCCTCGTATTAGTGATCTTAGCCCCGTTACGTGAGAAAAAGTGACGTGGACTGGTGAATCACTCGGCTTCTCTGGGCCTCCCTTCCTTAGCTCTGAAAAACAAACAGGTCGGTCTAGCAAGGGTTTCAAACTCCGATCCTGCCAACAGAGTCTGGGCAGGTTATGTAAACGAGCTGGAGCAGGGCTCTGGGCAAGTGGGGGGTACTGTACTGTAATGTCCAAAGGGCATTTCAGCGGCTAGTTCTCGTCACAGCCATGGGGAAATGCTGGCCACTCAGAGGCACCAAGTCTTACGCTTTTTCGAGAGCGAATCTAGATTTTTTAAAAATGGGAGCTCCCTGAGGGGCGCCTGGGCGGCTCAGTTGGTTGGGCGTCCGACTTCGGCTCAGGTCATGATCTCGCAGTTCGTGGGTTCAAGCCCCACCTCAGGCCTCTGTGCTGACAGCTCAGAGCCCGGAGCCTGCTTCAGATTCTGTGTCTTCCTCTTTCTCTGTCCCTCCCCCACTTGTGCTCTCTCAAAAAATAAATAAATGTGAAAAATAATTAAAAATGAGAGCCTTCCTTTTTTTTTAAAAATGTGGATACCCAATTCAAATAATGAGTCAAACAAAGCACATCTCATCTCTGAGCCGGATTTGGCCCTGGCTGCCAGTTTATGGCCTTTAGATGAGATGGGGCCTTCAGTCCCTTGCAAAGTCCGGCACTTCCTGAATTTTCTGTAGTCTCTTTTCCCTTCTTTGGCTGAAAGCAGATGACAGAGAGATCTAGGAGGTGGCGGGGCCACAAAAGGGCAAGGAGGAGGACGGCACCCGGGTTTCTGAATCACCAAATGGAAGAAAGCTACCACAGATCAGGAACACCCGTCATCCCGGCCTGCGATGCCAATGAGAAATACACTTTGACTGTATTTAAGGTCCATATATTCAGCACTTATTTACCGCAGTGAATATGATTCTAATTAACACACTCTCTTACCTGGGTTGTTTTAAGGGTCAAAGAAATTATTACATGTAAAGCTCTTAGAAGAGTGTCTAACATATGCTAAGCATTAAATGGATGCTGTTATTATTCTGAATGGAATGGTCCTTAAAAATGCAAATTGCCTTCAAGGGGTGATCTTCAACTTCCATCTTCGGAATCTAGAACATTATACTAGAAAACAACTTAAGAATCGACCGGTCTAAGGTGCCTGGGTGGCTCCGTTGTTTGAACAGCCGACTCTTGATTTTGGCATAGGCCATGGTCTCAAGGTTCGTGAGACGGAGCCCCAAGTTGGACTCCGTGCTGATAATGTACAGCCTGCTTGGGATTCTCTCTCCCTCTCTGCCCCTCCCCTGCCCACACTTTCTCTCTCTCTCAAAAATAAATAAATAGGGGCGCCTGGGTGGCTCAGTCAGTTGAGCGTCCGACTTCAGCTCAGGCCATGATCTCAGGGTCTGTGAGTTCGAGCTCTGCGTCGGGCTCTGGGCTGATGGCTCAGAGCCTGGAGCCTGCTTCCGATTCTGTGTCTCCCTCTCTCTCTGACCCTCCCCCGTTCATGCTCTGTCTCTGACTCAAAAAAATAAATAAAGGTAAAAAAAAAAAAAATTAAATAAATAAATAAACTAAAAAAAAAAAAAAAAGAGTCAATCAGTTCAAGTTCTGTCACTTTAGGGATAAGTAAACGAAATCCCTGAGAGGCTGAACGGCTTGCTAGAAAGTCACCTCACCGGTTAGTACTTCAGTAGGAATTAGCTGATCTGTTTTAGCTAGGAAAAAGCTGACCGCTCCAGGAATGTGACTGGAGGGGAGAAGGAGCGTACATGCTTTTGGAGCCGGGGTCTTACTCGTAAGGGAAGGCCTGGGACTGGGGCTCTTGGCAGCCCCCCAAAAACGACCAGGATACTTGAGAGGGGTGGAAGAGGCAAGGAAGAACCACACAACAACACTTTCATCCCGTTACTAAATATAACGATTCGCCCAAAGTTGCTCAGTAAACGATCATAAGTATATTTTGGGTAGTTGTTAACAACAAGTCCCTTCTCCAGAAAGGACCCCAAAAAAGGCTCTTTTGAAGAGGTGGGCTAGGTGGCCATGTGAAGGCACTGTATCTGGTTCCTTTACCTTTGCCGATTGGAACAGCGACGTAGACCTCATCCAAGCTGAGACAATGGGCGTCTTCTCTTAGAACCAATGTGGAGTCGGCTTTCTGAGAGTTTGTGTGGTAGGTGCTAGAAGCTTATCTGTTACGTAGCATCATGCCTGGAGCCGGCTTTGTGGCCGAGAAAAAGCCACGTGTGGGCCAAAATCATCGAACTGCAGAAATTTTGAATTTATGAAAGGATCTGCTCTGCAGAGATAAGCATGGAGCAGATATTGAGAAAATGCCAAAGAATAGAGGCCACGTGGCGCCAGGACTTACGGAGCTCTCTCCCTGGCCTGCCAGCTTACCACTCCCCATCCTCGGCTCCCATGCGGCTGGACTGAACAGTGTTTTTTGTGAGTTCTCTCTGTCCTTAAAAATATACGTGCTTTTTAAAAAATCTGAGCTCCGCGAGTTGGTTTCTGTTCCTTCGGTCAAGGAAATTGGTAAGAAGACAGTCAACGGCTGAATCAAAATCAAAATCTCTTAGTCATATTTGTTTACTTATTTCAAGTAACACAATAAAAGTTCACCTCTGCCCAGAGGGAAGGGGTTAATTAAAGCTACTGCAGCTGCTGTCCTCCAGGTTCTAGTTTTACGAGACTGGATTTGATGCTCTTTTGAATAGTCTAATTTCCTAGGAATATCTTGGGGGTGATTTGAATTCATGGGATCAATTTTGTCATATTTCTACCACAAGAGATCAAATAAATCAAATGTTTTAAATATTGTCTTATACAGGGAGCTTAGGTGGTTCAGTCGGTTAAGTATCTGACTTCGGCTCAGCTCATGATCCCACAGTACATGAGTTCAAGTCCCACATCAGGGGAGCATGAACCTGTCTTTGGGTGAGCCCAAGCCCTACTTTGGGTGAGCTCTGCTTCTCTCTCCTCTCTCTTTCTCTCTCTCTCTGCCCTTCGTGTGATTCTCCTTCTCTCTCTGCCACCTTGCTCACTTGCGCTCTCTCTCTCTCTCTTAAAAAATGATTATCCTGTTCATGGGGCGCCTGGGTGGCTCGGTCGGTTAAGCGTCCGACTTCGGCTCAGGTCGTGATCTCACGGTCCGTGAGTTCGAGCCCCGCGTCGGGCTCTGTGCTGACAGCTCAGAGCCTGGAGCCTGTTTCGGGTTCTGTGTCTCCCTCTCTCTCTGCTCCTCCCCTGTTCATGCTCTGTCTCTCTCTGTCTCAAAAATAAATAAACGTTAAAAAAAAAAAATTAAAAAAAAATTATCCTGTTCAGAATTTTTTGGGTGGGGGGGGGAAAAGGGTGGAAAGGGAATTTTTCTTCATTATAATAGTAATATATGTTCATCATCACAACTTTTGATAATATAAATAAGTAAAAGGAAAAAATATTTTTAAAAAATCAGTTTTATCACTAACAAACAACCATCATTAATTTTTAGGACAAAACTCCAACAATGATGAAAATATAATCACATTAGTATCTTGAATTGTCCTCAAAAATGCATGTAATTTTACTACTTATATTCATATACATTCATATATGTCTGCACATATAGGCATTTTTTTCTTTCAGAGATCATTGAGGACCAGAATTTGATTCAGTGGGGAGTAATTTTGAAATCAGACTTCTTTAGTCTTCCTGATAACCAATAAATGCATTTACTTTATTCAGTTCCTCTGTTCTTTAGGAACGGGGAGATTTAAACCATGTCCTTAATTCTTTGCATTTCCTCACCTGCTTTTTATCAGCAATTTAATGGAAGCATATTTTTTACTTCCTGGTTGTCCTCTTGTGTCTCCTGGAAAGTTACCAAATCTAGAATGGCTTCCATTCCAAAAGCATCTTCCACTCCAAAAGCCAAAAAATTCTAGAATCATGATCTCTTTCATCCCCTCTGTATCTTGGGCTTTCATTAGGCTCACCTCTGTTCATTTTCCAAGATCAGATATTTCATTCTGTTTCCTCTTGAGGCTAACATTTATTACCTTTGTTCCTCCGATCATTTTCCCTTGTTGGATTTAATGGACCCTCTTGTTTTATTTACCATATTTTTTAAATGAATGATGCTGATCCCTTGTTACTTGTTCCTCACACCAGGGATGTATTGTTTTAGTGAAATCCTACTCTTTTAATAATCAAAGTAGGAATATAGTGATGAGTTAAGAATGCTTTGCTTTCTTTCCAGCATATGAGTTTTACTATTAGCCATGGTTATCTCTTTTCCACTGGTATAGGGGATACAGTCGAAAAGCTAAATTTTCTAAAATCTGGTGATTCTCCCCTGGGTTTTTCGGAGTTTTTTCCACTCTTAATTCCAGACATTTTTGGAGGGGCCCTTCTAGGAACAACGTTCTCTTGATGGACTGCCAGGAGCTTATGTTCCCATTTTGCTTAATCACGATCATCTTTTTTAACCAGGACTCACAGTTTACTTATTATGTGAAGATTTAGCTCAAGTTTTGCTGGGAGACTGAAGGATTATCTACTTAATCTGATTACACTTAACCGGAAGGCATCAGAACTGAATTTCAGAACTTTCAGTTACTCTGAGTAGCTGGGACAAGTGGAATATAGGAAGGTCCTTCCATGTTCATTCTGTTAACAGATATTTATGGAACTTTATGTGCTGGGTACTGTTCACCTATGAATAGGAGGGACATGACCCTTGCTCTCAAGGAAGTCACCATCTTGTGGGAAAGATGAACAGATATGTGTTGCAATATATGGTGTTAGCATCTGTGACTGGGGCAGGCTCAGTGTTAGAGGAGCACAGACACGTGGGGAATGACAGAGAAAGGACACATGTACTAAGACTTGAGGGAATAGAGAAGCACCTGGGGAGGCTCAGTTGGTTAAGCGTCCAACTCTTGATTTCAGCTCACATAATGATCTCATGGTTTGTGAGATCGAGCCCCTGGTCAGGTTCTGTGCTGACAGCTCGGAGCCTGCCTTGGATTTTCTTTCTCTCCCTTTGTCTCTCTCTGCCCCTTCCTCTCTCTCTCTCTCAAAATAAATATATAAACATTAAAAAGAAAAAGACTTGAGGGAATAGAAAAGGTAAGCAGAGACGAGGGTATTCTAGAAGGAGAAACGAACTGAAAAAAAGAGGCATGATAAGGGAGGTTTAGGGAACTGCACGCATTTGATAATAACTGGTGATGGCGTATGCACACTGGGGTGTGGACGGGTCCGGGGGATATGGGAGAACATGCAATCCAATTAGGAGTGGTTTGTGTGCCATGCTAAAGAGTTTGCACATTATCCTGGAGATGCTGAGAATTCCTGAAGAATCTTAAGCAGAAGTGTAATGGTCAGATTTGTGATCTAAAAGGAGCGTTTTCACAGTGGGACAGGCCGACGTGGCACAGAATGTCCATTTCACATGTATAGAGGGGGTTTGTCACAGAAGCTAAGCCTCCCACCAACGAGAGTCAGAGAGTCTGGCACAGCCCAACATCTGAACATTTACCTCTTTTTCTCCTTCTTCGTCCTTCTTCTTACCCACCCAGTCTCCCTCTTCTCTTAAATATTCTCTTAGGAAGCCCTTAACACTTCAACGGTTCGCAGGTGGTCTTCTTAAAATGTCAGTAAAAATACCCTAGTTTAGTTGTGAATGTCTTGGCTTTTCTCGAAGGTTAATGTTAAATTGCTTACTGGCTGAATTTCCCTTCATGGAATGCTTAAAGTTCCCGCTTTCCCTTTTGCCACCTGAAATTCTTTATCATTATCCATTCTTACTATCAAAATAAGGGAGGGGGTAAAACAGAAATTCAAGTAAATTGATTTTACTATTGACTTGTGGTCCTTGGAGAGAGTTTATCAGTAGAATATAAAAGCCAGAGTGACCTTAATGTTTTTCATAATGTCTTTTTAACCGTAGGTTATGACCCATTGGTAGGTCATGAAATCAATTTAACAGGTCATAACATGCACTTTAAAAAAAGAAAGAAACAGAACCTAACCTAATAGAGTAGAAAATATCAGAGTGCTCTGAATATACTGAGTTGGTACTGTTATATGAAACTTATGATTCAGTTATAGGCATATATGTTCATTCATGCAGATAGCATAAACTATGTATCTTACAATGGGTGGTCATCAAAAAAATTAAATTTTTAAAAATAAAAAACAGCACACAAAAAGTTTGAAAAACACTGCCTAAGATCAACATTTTTTCCACTCTGAAGATGGAAAAAGTTGAGAAACAGAAGTTGACTTGTCCAAGTCAATGAATTAGTGACTACTGCAAGATTTGAACTCGGTCTCCTGATAGTCTGACATTCTCTGCCTAGCATGATTGACTAATATGAGGACTGGAGTTTGAAGACTTCATTTACTTAAATACCCTTGAGACTATATTGCAAAAGACAATCAAATGTTCACAATGCTTTGTAAAATTCTTTCTTGTGGACGACTTTGATAGATGTTCATATTTATATACCAAATGAAGATAATCTAGTTCTCACTGTTTCTCAGCTGAATAGCTGAATAATTATTTAGGTCTTTTCTTTCATATTCCTTCACCATCCTGAAAAATAAACATTTCAGGACATTTGGAGTCATTTTTCACCTAAAATCAGGGAAGCATTAGGTATACCTAAAGGCTCCTGTAGCCTTATATGGTTCTACTGATTTAATCTTTCTAATGGATCTGTCTAGATTTTTACTTCTTTTTTCCAAGAAATTAAATTCCTTTTTTTTCTTCACACAGTATTCTATGACTTAATTTCAGGAAGGCATTGAGGCACAGCACGGAACGCTAAATTAGGAATCAAGAGACCTGAGTCCTGGTCCCTCTTGTCACTCAGTTTATTGTTTGAATTTTAGCAGATCCCATAACATCTTTGGACTTTGGTTTCTTTCTTTTCTTTCTTTCTTTTCTTTCTTTCTTTCTTTCTTTCTTTCTTTCTTTCTTTCTTTCTTTCTTTCTTTCTCTTAGAAAGACCATGCAAGCGGGGAAGAAGGGCAGAGAGAGAAAGGGAGAGAGAGAATCTTAAGCAGGCTCCACGCTCAGTGCAAAGCCAAATGCAGGGCTCAATCCCATGACTCTGGGATCATGACCTGAGCTGAAATCGAGTCAGATGTTCAACCAACTGAGCCACCCAGGTGCCCCTGGTTTCTTCACTTGAACGTGGATCTAGATTACCTATGAGTTCCTATAATCAATTAGCATTTCCCAATCATGTGGAAGTTATGGATTTATTTCCATATGAAAGAAACTATTGCCTAGGAATTTGCGTATGAATATATAGAGACATGTTGTTGTGTAAAATTGTATGGAGTTCCTGGATTTTTATAACCCACTTATAGATTCACAGTTTTAAAAACCTGCTTTAAATAACGTCCTGTGTATCGTACAACATGCCCGATTCTCTATGTTTCCTTTTTTGAACTTCCTAAGGAATTCCCAACGGTGTTTCCTTCCTATTTCCTTAATGATATCCTCCAGAGTTCAAGGACTTCCAGGGCTGGCTGGAAACCTGAGCAAGCGAGACCAACCACATCATTTCCTTGCAGTCTGTCACCTTCACTTAATAAGTCTTATTTGTCCATTCAGTAACTCAATAGTGTTTTCACTTTGAACGGTGACATGAACAACACCACCTTAAGATCCATTTCCTGTATAGGAACCCTTTATTCACTCATTCTACAAATATTTACTGAGCACCTTCTTGAGTCAGGGACTGGGTTCCATGTTGAGGATATAATGGAGAATAAGATTGACAAGTGCCATTTCCTCAAGAGGCTTACATTCTACTGGAGAGACTGATTAAAAATAAAAGCTATCGAAGAAATTCATGAAATTACTTCAAGTTCAATGAAGTGTGGACCTTGAGGCCAGGCTGACAGGTCTGGAGTCCCACTTCATTACTTACTATTTGTATGTATCAGCCCCCCATCTGTGCACTACTTCAGAACCCCTAGCCTCACTCATTTCCAGGGTCTTTGACAGTGAAGGGAAGGAAAGACTTTTTTTCCCTCTACCTTCCTAGGTTCACCAACCAAGCCCTCCAATGAAACTGATAAGAAACAGACGAATAAGAGAGAGAGAGAGAGAGAGAAGGCTACATGCATATACATGCATATACATTTTGCTTCAACAAAATGAAAACTCAAGGAGGCAGCTAGATGAATGAAGCTTTATATGTGATCTTAGGCTAAACAAAAGAAAAGAGGTTTGAGCTTCTAGGCAGGAGAGGCATGCTTTGGAAAGGGGAAGGTAGAAAATACATAGTAAATAAGGGTTGCCTTGCTCTGCAGATAAGAGTCTCTCAGGTGAGTTGTCTCTGGGTGTAGATCTGTCTCTCCCTGGTGAGAGACATCTTTACCAATGGCAATTTCCTTTTTTAAATGTAAATTTTCCTTTACAAAAGGGGAAAATTGTATTCCATTTTAGGTAGTTAGGGGAGCTGAAGAGCTTTTCCTACATATGCTGGTCCTCAATTGCATTTAGCTCAAACTAATCCCTATGACAAAGAGGCACCTTTGGGGGTGGCATATTCTTTTTTTTTAAAAAATTTTTTTTTAACGTTTATTTATTTTTGAGACAGAGAGAGACAGAGCATGAGCGGGCGAGGGTCAGAGAGAGGGAGACACAGAATCGGAAACAGGCTCCAGGCTCTGAGCTGTCAGCACAGAGCCCGATGCGGGGCTCGAACTCACGGACCGCGAGATCATGACCTGAGCCGAAGTGGGCCGCTTAACCGACCGAGCCACCCAGGCGCCCCGGGGGTGGCATATTCTGATACCTTTCATTCTGCCCATTGAAACTTATTTTTCAGGAAGCAGCATTCCTGTGGAAACCAAAAGAAAGCCAAAAGTGAATGAATGAAGCAAATTATAAATCCAATGTTGGGGATCAGATGGAAGTCAGTCAAAAAGACTCCTGGAGGCTGGGATCAAAACCTCTTTAGACGGTGGGGTGAAGATGGCTGTGATAATCCAGCTTCCAGCTTTCCTGGTTTGCAGTTTGAATGTCTTTAGTGATGGCAGGTGCATCGGTGTCACAGACGTGGTTAGTTTTCAGGACAGAGCACGGAAGCATCCGTCATTTGCTTACAGAGCCCTTCGGATGGTCTTAATAAGGATCTGTGAGGTCAGGTTTTCGTTCTCAGTGGTGCCAAGGCAGAAGGGTGAGAGAAAAATGGGAAATGTTAATTGTTGACAAAATGTACAAAGCGGCAGGAGCCAATTTACAAAGAGGCGAGAAAGCTCAAAGGGAGCAAACATAGCCAGAATTCAACAACCCACAAGGATGTGCTATAGTTTTTCATTGAAACATAGAACTTTTCTCTCTACAGTCACTCTAATTGCTATCAAAGACAATCAAAGTAAAGACTAATTTGCAAAATAAATCTAGTCTCATTAAACTTGGCCTGATTATTTGCATAAGCACAGCAAAAATAGTAATTGATCTTTTAGGCTCTTTTAAGTCTGCACTGCTGGAACTTTAAATAGATTAGACTTTTAAAAGCCTCTTGAGGGTAGGAAGCCACGCCAAGGACTTGCCATCAGTCTTTACCTGTAGTGCCTTTAGGTTTGAGTGATTTCCTTCTTTCTTGAGGTTTCCAATATATTTTAATGTTCCTGGGCCTGCCTCAAAGTGATATTCCTTACTCACTTAGAAGGCCAGGAACCCTGTAAGCCAGGTATCAGTTAGATATCCCACAAGGACTTTGTAAGCATTGGCTCCCTACAGTCAAAATTAGTTCCTTTAAACTGTCTGGTCATAGGGGCACCGGGCTGGCTCAGTCGGAGGAGCATGTGACTCCTGATCTCAGAGTCATGAATTCAAGCCCCATGTTGGGTGTAGTGATAACTTAAATAAGTAAAACGTAAATTAAAAAAAAAGGTCTGGTCTTATCTGATTGTATGCACACCATTCTCAAATGTGACATTCCAGTCAAACCCTTGGTAACATAACCAAAGTTTCAAATTGTGCTATGTTTACAAGGAAAACAGATTCTTATTAAACTTATGCAAATAATTGTGTTACCATGAAAATAAGAGTACTCGGTAAGAGTTTCCAAATTCTGGAAGGATCAGAGAGGTCAAAAAGGAGGGGTTTCACAAAGGTTTCACAAAGGTATACTTTAACACGTTGCTGTAAGTTATTGATAACTTAAGAGAGAAGAGAAAAAAGATTCTTTAAATCTGGAAAGTGAAACATTAAAGAACCAGCGATATTTCAAACAAAAGGGCCATAAAAATTATAATCATCTTCAGTGCTGGTTCAGTTCCATGAATTAATTCTTGTTTTGCTTGATTTGGGATTAACAATTTTATGAATTCATCACTTTCTCCATTGGAGTTTCGTGAATCTCTACCCAGTCCGGTGGCATGCTATTAAAGTTATCAGAAACCTGTATTTCAGATTACTTACCAGAGTTTTCCCCATGAATCTACTTGAAGATACGCACGTTCACCTTTAGTTGACTGCAAATGCTTTCCGAAAGACTAAAAGTAAAACATTAATTGTATGTGGATGACAAAATAAAATCTGATGAAAGTTCATTATGGGCTAATTGACAAGTAAAGTTTGTTATTTCTGTGGCATACAACATTTTGTAATTACTGGAATTATAACTGATAACATGGGTACTGAAAAATTTCTAGAAACTTTACATGATTTCTGAATAATGTGTATTAACACATCTGTCCACACAAATATAACTAAAGGAGGGTAAGACTCACTTCTTAGGGGCTCCTGGGTGGCTCAGTCTGTTGAGAGTCTGACTCTCGGTTTTGGCTCAGGTCATGACCTTGCAGTTTTGTGAGTCAGAGCCCCACTGTGCTGGCCGTGCGGAGCCTGCTTGGGATTTTCTCTTTCTCCCTCTCTGCACCTCCCCTACTTACTCTGTCTCTCTTAAAATAAATAATCTTAAAAAAAAAAAAAAAAAGTAAAGACCATCAGGCAGAAAGCAAATTCTCGCTCAGCCTTTAAAAAGAGAGAGGGATGGGGCGCCTGGGTGGCTCAGTCGGCTAAGTGTCTGACTCTCAGTTTCGGCTCAGGTCATGGTCTCATAATTTCATGAGTTCGAGCCCCACATTGGGCTGTGCCAACAGTGCAGAGCCTACTTGGGATTCTCTCTCTCACCCACTCTCTCTGTCCCTCCCTGGCTCACACTGTCTCTGTCCCTCTCAAAATAAATAAATAAATAAAATATTAAAATAATAAATAAATTAATAAATAAATAAACAAACAAATAAATAAGAAAAAGGGGGGAGAGGATGCACCTGGGTGGCTCAGTCGGTTAGGCATCTGGGGCTCAGGCCATGATCTCATGATTCTTGAGTTTGAGCCCCATATTGGGCTCTGTGCTGACAGTTTAGAGCTGGAACCTGCTTTAGATTGTATCTCCCTCTCTCTCTGCCCCTCCCTGCTCACTCTCTCTCTCTCTCTCTCTCAAAAATAAATAAACATTAAAAAAGAAAAGAAATAAAAAAGAGTCACTTCTTATTTGACAATGCTTCCCATGCAGTTTAACATACCAACTAAACCTAATTGGCTTAATATCTCTCTTTCACAAAGTAAGAGAACAAATCCTTTGAAATTTTCCAAGTGACCTCTACAGAGTCTCAAAGTTGTCTTCAGGTTAAAAAAAAACAAAAAACAAAAAACAAAAACAAAAAAACCCACCCCATTTAGAATTGTGGGAAATTTGATTTGGGGAGATTTGTCTGAAATGCCAAAAGATTTGTACATCTGACTAAATACAATCACAGGTCACTATGAAACAATACTTCGTTACCTATGTAACCAAAGTGACAATAAAAGATTTCAAAGCAAATGTAGAATGTCACATGACTAAAAAAAACCTTAGCACTTTCAACACTAAGAAGTCTCAGTTGGGGGTGCCTGGGTGGCTCAGTCGGTTGAGCATTCGACTGCGGCTCAGGTCATGATCTCGCAGTTGGTGAGTTCGAGCCCCGCGTCGGGCTCTGTGCTGACCGCTCAGAGCCTGGAGCCTGGAGCCTGCTTCGGATTCTGTGTCTCCCTCTCTCTCTCTGCCCCTCCCCTGCTCATGCTCTGTCTCTCTCTGTCTCAAAAATAAATAAAACATTAAAAAAATTAAAAAAAAAAAAAAGAAGTCTCAGTTGTCCTAAGAAATCAAAGACAAGATAAAGACAACACAAAGCATAGGAAATTATTGTGTTAAGACACAGAATCTGTTTTTTAGGCAAATTACTTAATAGGTAAGAAAAACCTTTTAGCATATCTTTTAAACAACAGACCAGTAATGTGAACTCCAGTCTTGTATCAGCACATCATTGATATTAAAATTCATTTAAAATCCTATGATAAATAACATTTAATTTTAGATAGCTGACCACATGACACAAAATTTTTCTCTTTCTTATTATAACTTCCTATATCTATCTACATTTTTGTCCTTTATTTTCCTCTGTCTCATCTGAAACAAACTTTAACCTTAAACTACTGTAGGACAAAATCACTCTCCTTTTTCTTACAAAAAGTCATCTTTCATCTCTCATATCTTGTGTAACAAAAAATGCCTTATTTTGAGGCGCCTGGGTGGCTCAGTCAGTTGAGCGTCTGACTTCGGCTCAGGTCATGATCTCACGGTTTGTGAGTTTGAGCCCTGCGTCGGGCTCTGTGCTGACAGCTCAGAGCCTGGAGCCTGTTTTGGATTCTGTGTCTCCCTCTCTCTCTGCTCCCCGCTTGTGCTCTGTCTGTCTCTCTCAAAAATAAATAAACACTAAAAAAAAATTTTTTAATGCCTTGTTTTTCTTGAAGAATTTGCACACAGAACTTTTTCCTTCATCCTTATTATTCCTAGTAGTTTATTTACATATATTGATTAGAATTTTTAATCCTTGGTAACCTTAATTTCTAGTGAAAGCAAGGAAGCAATTGTGAATTGCACATTAAATATGCTAGCATTCTGTGGCAAATTAGCAAATTTATGAATACACCAATTGTATACTTTTTAGAGACCTGTGTTTCTTCACAGTACAATTTTTCTAAGAGGTAAAAGAATGTGTTTACTAGAGACCCAAATATCTGTTCTGTCTGTAATAAGAGGCCAAAGGTAGATAAACTGGTGTTGAGCAATTAATGTTGCAGCATTTTATCTTATTTCAAAATGACCTACCTTTTCAATGAATATACATCGTTTAATTTAGCTTAGTATTACATTAAAGTTTTAAATTACTGACAAGATTTGGAAAAGTATTTTTAAGCAGAAAGTCTCATTTATAAATTTTATTCCGCTTCAATTTAACTCATGTATTCTTAACAATTATGCTTGGACTATTCATGAAAATTTCATGAGACGTTAAATAAATCAGCCATCATCTAAAGTTATTTTCTTGTTAAGAAATTTTATAACATATGCATGTGAGGCAAATATTAAAAACTCACAGAAGTAAAGAAACTAAGAGTTAAGCATATGCCTTAGCATGAATTTATAATTTTATAATCTTAACTGGTAAAGATAACTTAAGCTTATTTGACAAGTAAACCCAGGTGGAAGAAAATTGTATGTTTGCATTACATTTAATGCTGACAGCTCGTAGGACATAATGACTTTTATTTAATTAACAATATTAAATAGCCTATTTTATCAAAGATTATCCAAGCTCATATGGAGTTGCAAAAAAAAAAAAATGCATTTGGGTTCGTTCTTATTTTTCTGGCAGTTTTAGGAATACTTAATTTATATAAGTGCTTATTTCTTTCTGAATCACTTAAAGCAGAGCTCTTTTCTGAATTTTGGCAATATCATCCTGAGGTAGGAAACCACTCCATATACAAAATATGCACATGGGGACATACATAAACATTCAGACAGGTACAAATAGGGATCTTATAGCATTCATTTAAAAATTGTACCCATGAGTCAGATACAGTAATACAAAACTCACTCGTTTATGGAAAATAGTTGGATCCAAATTATGTTTTTAGTAGATGGATCAAGTTAACAGTTACCTGCTCAGTCATGGCTAAAACTTTTTACCAATATTTGTGGGGAAGACTTTTAAGATTTTCATTTGCCCTTAATAAATAATCTCATAAAGGTTGTATACTAAATTGTGGGCAAAGGGCCCTTTAAAAAGATCAAGGACAGTTTGTTTCCAAAAAGCCTCTATTTAAAATTTTATTATGTTTTTCAGCCCTAAGCAGTTGTAGGTGGTTGCTTTAGCCAAATGTTATCTATCTTATTGGATGTTTCCATTTTAGGAAGATAGTAAGATTTCCATTTCCAAGGGACAGAGAAAAGGATGTAAGTTTTCTCTCAGGAAGAGTTTAAAGGCATATTTGCTCAAATCTGGGGCATTTACTATTTATGTTTAAAATTTTTAGTTTAAATATAGGACAGTCCAATGAATTATTCGTCATCGAAGTCCAAAATACATTCACGTAGGGCACTGAATGGGAAGGTCTGGAGCTTGGGGACTTCATTCAAGCTGTTTCTTGGCTGTCAGTATTTACACTGGTCTCACAAAATATTTTGCAATTCTCTTTTTAAAATTTTTAATGTTTATTTATTTTTAAGAGGGGGGAGGGGCAGACACTATTTAGCAATTCTTAAATTTTGTTTTCAGTCTGTTCTCCATCTCCTAATCTTGTTTGTTTGTTTTTATAGGCCAGCTAAGGCACTCCTTTTTTTCCTTTGAGTCTGTTCTTCCCGTAGGTTCCAATTAGATAGTTGTTTCAGGATAAGAGCTCTCTTTAAAAAAAATCCTAAAGTCCGTGTGTGACAAACCCACAGCTAACGCCACACTAAATGATGAAAACCTGAAAAATTTTCCTCTAGGATCAGGAACAAGACAAAAATGCCCACTCTAGCAACTTTTATTCAACATAGTACTGGAATCTCTAACAAGAGCAACTAGGCAGGAAAAAGAAATAAAAGGCATACGAGATTGGAAAACGAGTAAAAATATCTCTATGTGTGGATGACATGGTATTATACATAGAAAACCCTAAAGACTGAGGGGAAAACACTATTAGAGCTAATAAACAAATCCAGTAACATTGTGGGATACAAAATCAACATGCAAAAGTCACTTGGGTTTCTCTACAGTAATAATGAAGTATCAGAGAGAAAAATTTAAAAAGCAACTCGAGTTACAATCGCATCAAAAGGAATAAAACCCTAGGAATAAATTTAATCAACGAGACGAAAAACTCGTTAACTAAAAAGTATTAAGACATTGCTGAAAGAAATGGAAAACACAAATAACTGGAAAGATATTCTGTGCTCATGCATTGGAAGAACTAATATTGTTCCATGCCACTCAGATTCAATTCAATATACAGATTCAATATACAGATTCAATTCAATCTCTATCAAAATTCCAATGGCCTTTTTTATGGAAATAGAGCAAACAGTCCTAAAATAAGGAACCACAAAACCCCCTGAATAATGAATGTAATCTTGAGAAAAGAACAAAGCTGGAGACTTAATTTCTGATTTCAAACTATATTACGAATCTACAGCAGTCAAAACAGTATGGTGTTGGTATAAAAACAGACACATAGATCAATGGAACAGAATAAAGAGCCCAGAACTGAACTCATGTATATACGGTCAATTCATTAATGACAAAGAAGCCAAGAATACACAATGGGGCAAGAACAGTTTCTTCAATAAATGCTTCTAGGAAAATTGCACAGCTACGTGGAAAAGAGTAAAACTGGATCCTATCTTATTCCACCCATAAAAATTAGCTCAAAATGGATTAAAAACTTGGATGTAAGCCATGAAACTATAAAACTCATAGAAGAAAACAGGTGGTAAATTCCTTGACATCACCATTGGCAGGGATTATCTGGATTTGATACCAAAAGCAAAAGCCACAGAAACAAAAATAAACAAATGGGATTCTATCAAGCTAAAAAGCTTCTACACAGCAAAGGTAACCACCAACAAAATGCAAAAGACAACCTACTGAATAGGAGAAAATGTTTGCAAATGATATATCTGTTAAGGGATTAGTATCCAAAATATAGGAGAATTCAAACTGCTCAATAGCAAAAAACCAGACAATCTAATTAAAAAATGGGTAGAGGACCTAATGCACATTTTCCAAAAAACACATACAAATGGCCAAATCATTATGTTGTATACAACAGCTGCCTGAAAAGGCGCTCAATATCACTAATCATCACATAATCGAAAATCAAAACCTCAAAGAGCTATCAACCCACACTTGTTAGAATGGCTATCATCATAAAGATAACAAGTGTTGGTGAGGAAGTGGAGAAAAGGGAACACTTGTGCACTGTTGGTGGGAATGCAAATTGGTGAAACCACTTTGCAATGTGAAAACAATATGAAGATTCCTCAAAAAATTAAAAATACACCTGCCACATGATCTAGCAATATTGTTTCTGGGCATTTATCTGACAACCACTAACTTGTAGAGATTGTAGAGACTTGTAGAGATATTCTCACCCCTACGTTCACTGTAGCTTTATTTACAATAGCCATGACCTGGAAACAGCCTAAATGTCCAACGATGGATGAATGGACAAAAAATGTGATACACACACACACACACACACACACACACACACACGATGGAATGTTATTCAGCCATTAAAAAGGAGGAAATTCCGGGCGCCTGGGTGGCTCGTCTGTTGAGTGTCTGACGTCGGTTCAGGTCATGATCTCATGGTTCATGAGTTTGAGCCTTGCATCAGGCTCTGTGCTGACATCACAGAGCCCTCTTCACATCCTCTATACCCGTCTCTCTGCCCCTCGCCCACTTACTCTCTCTCTCAAAAATAAATAAACATTAAATTATTTTTAAAAAGGAGGAAATTCTATTTGCAGCATCATGTATAGGACTTCAGGACATTATGCTAAGTGAAATAAGTTGGACTAAGAAAGACAAATACTTTATGATCTTACGTAAATGAGAATTAAAAAAAAAAAAAAAAAAAGACCTCATAGATACAGAGAACAGATGGGTGGTCACCAGAGGTCAGGGGAGGTTGGGGTAGGCAAAAAGAATGAAAGTGGGCAAAAGATACAAATTTGCAATTATAAGATAAATAAGTCCTGGAGATGTAGTTTAAAGCATGGCGACTAAGGTTTACAATACTATATTATATATTTGAAACTTGCTAGCAGGTTAATCTTGAAAGTTCTCATCATAAGAACAATTTTTAATATGTGGCAATGGATGTTGGCTAAACTTATTGTAGTAATTACTTCACAATGTAGACAAATACCAAATCATTATGTTGTATACCTAGAACTAATATAATGTTATATGTCAAGTATATCTCAATTAGAAAGATAAATATCAAAAAAAGTCTTTCAGGGGTGACTGGGTGGCTCAGTCAGTTGAGCGTCTGCCTCAATTCTGCTTAGGTCACGATCCTAGGATCGCGGGATTGAGCCCAGCATCAGGCTCTGCACTGAGGGTGGAGTCTGCTTAAGATTCTCCCTCCCTCTCTCTCTCTTTCTCTCTCTCATTCTTCCCCCCTCCCCTTCTCACACTCTCTCTAAAGATTAAAAAAAAAATTATGTTATATATGAAGCCCAAATTGCCAAATACACCTATTACAACGTCATTCTAAACCAATTATCCCTTTATATCTTTAACCACGGACATGAAAGTCATCTCCAAAGAGAGTGTGAAAGATAGAGCATCCTCCCGCCCCCCTCCACCCCAGGATCTAAAGTTGTCCCTAAAGATAGCTTAAGAATCAAAGACCTTTGTTATCACAAGTGGTAAGGAAACTCTGGTCTTCTGCAAAGTGGAGATGCCTTTAATCACAGGTCTGCTAATCAGTCTCACTGAATAGGCTACCCTGGAATGGGACTTTTTTCCTGGACAAACGAGGAAATGAAAAGAAAAGACGCCAAAGCCTTCATGCAGACTGTGACCCCACATGAAGACAAAACATCCCTGAGAGCTGCTATGGTTGGACAGGCAATGTTCCTTGTGCACTTCATATACAGGGTTTCCTCGCTGCCAGATGAACAGCCCCCCTACCCCCCAAGGCGCCAGAGACCAAGGAGAGTACCCCAAGCTCTCAAGACACAAAATAAAATGGAAGGAGACTCTCTTGTAAGTTTTCTCTTAAGATGAAAGATATAAAAGTCAGAGGTGGCTAAGGATCAATAAGGCAACGATTACCTAAAACCAAACAGACAAGACTCATAATCCAAAGAATGAATTCTTACAACTATCTTTCTCCTGCTGATTTAAATCTGGAAAGGAAAAGACAAAGAGACTTTTACCACCCTCATTCAATTGGACTTTGCAGACGGAAACTAGGGAGGCTGACTTTGGTAAGGATTTGTACCTTTTGCTAGTTTTTCAATTTTTTTAATGATTATTTCTTTTTGAAGGAGAGAGAGAGACAGAGCTTGAGCTGGGGAGGGGCAGAGAGAGAGGGAGACACAGAATCCGAAGTGGGTTCCGGGCTCTGAGCCGACAGCACAGAGCCCGACGCGGGGCTCGAACTCACAAGCTGTTAAGATCATGACCTGAGCCAAAGTCAGACGCTTAACTGCTGGGCAGGGAGGACAAGTTATGGGAAGGTGAGGGGCACAAATGTCTCATAAATAAGGGTTGTCTTGTTAATGCAGGGAAGAGTTGTCCCTGAATAGTATCTCTGTTCCTGGCAAGTGATATTTTTACAAATGGAAATTTCCTTTATAAATGGAAATTTCCTTCATAAAGGGGGGAATTTATATACTATGTTTAGGCAGTTAGAGGAAGTAAAAAAGCTTTTCCGGCATCTGCTGCTTCTCAAATTGCTTTGCTCAACATAATCCATGTGCCAAAGAGGCATATTTTGGGGTGGCATATTCCAGTACCCTCCAGCTACTTGTTCTGCTCCCGCCACCAATGAGACAGACTGCTCTGCGAGGTTCTGGTAGACTTCACGTGGGCCAATCCGATAGTGTCCTGCCCCGTGCTCGCACCGTGCACCTGCTGTCACGTGGTCAGGCACATTCCCATCGGCGTTAAGGGAGCTTGCGGGCACCATCACAAGGGAGCTAATGGCCCGTAGGGCAGACCTCTGACCAAACAGATAGAGGTGCCATCGAGAAAGCTCTTCCCTCATTCCAGCCAGATGGAGGGTCCTGAGATACATTTATTCAGGCAGCTTCTCAAAGACGATCAGGCAAATTCAAGCAATCAGTTGTATTTGATTCCACGCAGTGGCCGTCACTGAGAGAATGCGTCACTTTGTGTTGGCTGTCCCTCCTTACCCGACTCGCTCATGCTCTCCTGAGATGCTACTCACTAATCATGTAGCGATGTGTATGCTTCTCCTGCAGGCTCCACTTCTGGGAAAGCCAGGTTAAGACAGGCCTCTTTAACAAATTACCTCTCAATGCCTCAGTTTCCTTATTTGAGAAATATAAGTTATAAGAACAGTGGCTGCCTCACAGGGTCGAATATTAAGCAAATTAACATATGTAATGCGCTTACTTAAGCGCCTGGCACCCAGTACGTGTCACAGATGTGCCCGTTTTATTATGATTTATTCTAAGGGCAACGACGAGCCATTGAAGAATTTTAAGAAGGACTATCATGATCTGTTTGACAGTTTAATAAGTTCCCTCTTGGACCCATGTGGGAAATCGATTAGGGGGAGACAAGAGAACACGTGGAGAGACATTTATGAGCCTGTTGCAGTAGTAATGAGAAGAGAGTTTGGTAAGGCAGGACAGAGTATTAGCAGCGGAAACCCATAGAAGAGGACAGATCCAAGAAACAACATCAGAAGCGGAACCCGCCGAACTCTAAAAAACAGATGGGATGCGAAAGTGAGCAACAAAGGAAAACAACCTAAAAACTACATTGGTCTTCATGCTATGTGGACGATGTGCTGTAAAGCCAACCCTTTTTCTCAGGATAGGAAGTCAATTCTTTCCATCCTTAGCCCCCAGGGTTTAGTGTTCTCTTTTTACTGGGATTTTCTTTGTTGAGTGCCTTGCCTGCTCTTCACCCACACATCCGATGACTGCCACCAAAATGGTATTGGCTACCACCCATGTTTAACCTGCTGCCCCTTCCTGGGCCCCAGGGATGGAATCGTACAACAGAGAGGCACAGTCTTCATCTTGTGATGGCAGCTTCTGACTGCTCTTCCCAAGTCCTCAGCTCTTTCCACCTCAGCCCATGTACCTATAGCCTCACCTACTCCTAGAGGGCCATTTTCTTTCTTTCTTTTTTTTTAAATGTATGAATTTATTTTGAGAGAGTGAGAGAGAGAGAGAGAGAGAGAGGGAATGAGTGGGGGAGGAGAAGAAAGAGAGGGGGACAGAGGATCCGAAGTGGGCTCGGTGGGGACAGAGAGAGCCTGATGTGGGGCTCGAACTAATGTACCGTAAGAGCTGACTGTCAGACGCTTAACCAACTGAGCCGCCCAGGCTTCCCCTAAAATGCCATTTTCATTCTCATTGGCTATATTCTTTCTCCACCTTTACTCGTTCCTCACTTCATGCCCTCAGAAACAGAAAAATGGTCCTTGACTTCTCAAACAAATCCCATTCATCTCTACTCAACCTCCTTTCAGCACAGGTCAGTTGACCCTTCTGATTGTTCAGGCCGAGAATTTTAGTCTTTCCATTTACTTTCCCTTCATTTATGGCCCACATTCAATTTGTCGGTAAATCCTGTTCGTTCTCCTTTCGCCAACTTCAACCACTCCTCACCCCCATGGCTCCTCGCCTGGTCCAAGTCACCATGTCCTTCCTCTGGACTATTTCAATAGTTTTTCACTGGTGTCTCTGCTTGTACCCTTGCTTCCTGCAATCTGTTCTCAATACAGTGGCCTGGGTGATCCTGTCAGAACCTGCAGATTACGTTACTCTTCTGCCCAGCATCTTTCAATGGCTTACCATCTCGCCCAAAGTAAAAGCCAGTGTCTTTTAGCCCCCTAACATCTGGCCCAGTTCCCTCTTAGCTCACCTTTTACTAGACCCCATTCACTCCAGTGCAGCCTCATTAACCCCCTTGCTGTCTCTCAAGCACACCAGGCATGCTACTCACTGTTCCTTTGGATGGCCATGTGATGGCCCCAGACCTCTATGTGGACGATTCCCTCACCTCCTTCAGGTCTTTGCTCAGACCTCACCTTCTCAGTGAAGGTCTTCCTGACCATCCTCCCTCCCTACCAACCATGACCCACCCTATTCCCTTCCCTGTGGGACTTTTCTCCAGGACACATCCCTATCGCATTACGTGTATTAACCTCAGATGGAACGAGCCTGGCTCCCATCATCTATCTGCCCATCCTCCCTTCTCACTTCTCAACCAGCTAAAGTCCTTTTGGACAGAGTGGAGGTGGCAGGAAGTTCGGCAGCGACCCCCTGCTGATAATTTGGGGTTTTCTCACGTCAGCGCCTGTCAATGACACGTATGGTTTGTTTTCATTATCTATATGTCGTCAACTGAAAAGTATCATTCTACACTAACTTCACAATAGCATGACCCCAAATTTTACACAAGTGATTCTTTACAGCCCTCCTTTGTTGTGGCTAGTCGGCTCATTATCTGTATCCTGTCCACAAGGACAGGAGTTTTTACCTATTCTTTTTGTGGCTGCATCTCCAGCACTTAAAACACTGGTGGCACACGGTAGGCCATCAATAAGCTGTGAATTAGGGGCGAATTAGTGAATGACTCATCCTCTCTGCATTTACCGTACATGACCCTCCGACTCTCAGAAATGAACAGAAGCCATTCCTCAATGAGAATGCTAATCTTATTTCATTTTCACAGCAACTTTATATTCCCATTTTTCACAGGAGGGCAAATCTGAAGGAAACAGGGTGTTTTATTCAAAAGTCACAGGAAAAGGAATTGTAGTGGTTGAGTGATTTACTCCAAGTCCACTCGAGAGAACCGAGATTCTAGCGTATGCTATCCTGACCATAAATCCGATACACTCCAGTATCCCGGAGCTTTGATTCTCTTTTGGATCAGGTGCCTTCATATTCTTTGACTCGATCTGTAACACCAGTCTTGGCCAACTAAGCTCAACACTCAAAATCCAGTTGGTCTGGTTTGCTTCGGTTTTTAATAACCGTGCTAACCTAGCAAAAGTGGGGCTGGTTGCCTAGCTCTGCCTGGTTGAAACAACAGGATTAGGTAGTCTGAAAACAGATGTTTCAATCCAGCTCATCTGCAAAAAAATATAAAGATTCAGGCTGTCAGTACCTGAAACCAAAGGCTATAACTCTCGGTTTATATAGAATTGCATGAGTATAGGGACTTAACCAAGTTCTGGTCAAACCATCTACGTACATCCTCGCATGGCCTTAACATGGCCCTTTCAAGGAATAATTTTTGTCATTTCTTCTTAATTCTGAGAAAGAAAGTACTATCTTTTTTTCTTTCTTTTTTGTAATGTTTACTAAATTTATTTTTGAGAGAGACAGAGACAGAGCATGAGTGGGGGAGGGGCAGAGAGAGAGGGAGACGCAGAATCCGAAGCAGGCTTCAGGCTCCGAGCCATCAGCACAGAGCCCGACTCGGGGCTCGAACTCACCAACCGCGAGATCATGACCTGAGCCGAAGTCAGACGCTCAACCGACTGAACCACCCAGGCGCCCCAGAAAGTACTATCTTTTAAGTACCATCCAAATCCTTATATATAAGGCTATCGAGTACCTACTACATATACTACATAAATGGCACAATATTTCTTGTCTTCCTACTACATATACTACATAAATGGCACAATATTTCTTGTCTTCCTGTTCATAAGTATTTAGCTTTCTTTGTAAACTTCCATTTTCTCTTAGTCATCCATCTATCTTCCTTCTTCTCCCCCATCTTCCATAGCCCACTCCCACTCACAGAAAATTCATTATTATCAGGGGTTCACTCCGGTTTTCCTTCCCTTATGGCTTCCCCACTTCAACTATAGACTGCTTAGAGTTCCAAATCCATTTCTTTGTACAATCACAGATTGTAAATATTCAAAAGCTGGTGACTAAAGGAAGGGAGAGGAACCCCGTTCATGATTTGAACCAGAGAAAGGGAGCAGATGCTATCAGATGCCCCATTTTAATGGCATACAAATAACATGACTCAAACCGGTTCGGGTGCAGTCGGCATACATCAGACAGTAGGAGAAGGACTGCTGAGTTGGCAAAGGGGGTGTAAATAAAAGCTGACTTTAGTTTGACACCTATAATTACACCCAAGCCATAGTTTGCATTTTGATTGTCTAAGAAAGAAAGAAAGAAAGTGGATAGGAAGATTAAATTTTGTTTTTTTATTAATGGAACAGACTCAGATATTGTTTCCTTACAGAACTTTATCATTTATTTTATTTATTTTTATTCTTACAGAATTTAATTTTTTATTAAACATTTTTAAAGTTTATTTTTGAGAGAGAGAGAGCGAGCATGTGCACAAACAAGGGAGGGGCAGAGAGAGACAGGGGAGACAGAATTCCAAGCAGGCTCCCTGCTGTCAGCACAGAGCCCCATGTGGAGCTCGAACCCACGAACCATGAGATCATGACCTGAGCCAAAATCAAGAGTTGGACGCATAACCAACTGAGCCACCCAGACACCCCTAGAATTTATTTCAAACCAGAACTTTTCTTACAGAGGACACACATGAAAATGGTAGGGAAAAAAAAAAGAGCGTAATTGCTTAGACTTTCATAATAAATGCCGCATGGATTCTATAGGAAGCATTAATTACAATCCTGAATTAAACTTTGAAGTGGTTAGAGGAGAAACAGTGCCTCTGCCTAAATCTACATGTAATATTTCGACTGATTTAACAGTGTCCGGTAAGGAGTTATTTGGTGCAAAACAATTTTTTCCCTTTACTCTCCCAGGTTACTGGCCGCCCATCCCCCTAATCGAATGGACAAGAAAAAGATTAACAAGAGGAAAAACCCTAGGTCTCTCATATATTTTATATAGGAGTTCAGAAAGAAATGAAAAGTCAAAAAGGTAGCCAGATGATTGACGTTTATACACCACCTTAGGCAGAAAAAAAAAGAAAAGGGATTTTGAGGTCTGGGGAGGAGGAAGCAAGTTATGGGTGTTGAGGAGAGGAAATATATGGTAAATAAGGTTTATCTTCTTAGGCAGATAAGGTTTATCTTCTTGTCAGGCGACAAGAGTTGTCTTTGGGAGTCGCTTTTCTGCATCGGCTGGTTCTCAATTGCCTTTGGCTCACAATTATCCATATGCCAAATGGGCATATTTTGGGGGTGGTGTTTTCTGGTACGCTGTGGTATTCATGATTAACACAGAAGAGTTCCTGTCCTCAAGGAAATTTATAGCCTAAAAGGAAAATGAGATAGATGTATAAAGTGCTGTAGATGCTAAGAAAATGTAGAATTTGCTACTATTTAACAGATTTTAGGTTTTGTGAAGAAGGTGACATCTTAAGGATGGGTAGAATTTGTATCGCTGACAAATGGAGAGAAAATGGCAAGCAAACAGGCAGGAAATTTCAGGAAATGTTTAGTGATAGGTGAATAGTCATGTTTGGTTGAAGGAGATATTAGGAGAAATGCATTGGAGAAGAAAGCAAGTACCAAATCATGGGGTATTTGAGGCTGTTTGAGCTGTTTCATTTTTATTCTGTGAGTCCTAGGAAGTCCCTGAGCGTTACTGAAAAGAATGTTGACATACTGAGTGTGAGTTTTAGAAAGTTCTTTGACAGTGGGGCACCTGGGTGGCTCAGTTGGTTGAGCATCTGACTTTGGCTCAGGTCATGATCTCATGGTTCATGAGTTTGAGCTCCGCATTGGGCTCTGTGCTGGCCAGGTGGAGCCTACCTGGGATTCTCTCTCTCTCTCTCTCTCTCTCTCTCTCTCTCTTTCTCACACACACACACACACACACACACAAAATAAATAGACTTAAAGAATAAAAGAAAGTTCTTTTTTTTTTTTTTTTTTAAAAAGTCCTTTGACAGCAGTTGGAGAATATTTACAGGAGGGAAGACTAGAGTCTCAGAATAGAGTAAGGAAACCATTATGTAACCTAGGACCTGGACTAGGTGAGGAAAATGAGATATATATGAAGGGTGTTTGGAGGTAGAATGCACGTGATTTGGCAACCGCTTAAATGCATACCTACCCATTCAGGGGAAAGGGAAGACACGTGGTGAGAGGAAAAGGCTTAAGTAAGGATTTTGTAAATTACAGAAGTTCAATTTGATTCACCCAAAAAGTTAAAAAGGAGAATTTATTCGCAAAATCAGGTTACTAACCTAACTTTGGGAACATTAAAAAGGAGACAGCACGTCCCAAATGGAGTCACTTGTGCCCCAACCCCACGTCAGCAAACCTTGACTTCACTTGATTTCAGTTTCAATGCTCAGGAATGTAACCTTCAACCAGTCAACAGGGAATTACCTGGTCAGCACTAGTGAGATAATCTGCCAGATAGACCCCTTCCATTTGCTTGGGGAAAGCGACTGCCTGAAGCAATGTATTCTTTGCTCATAATTTCCTTTTTTTTTTTTTTTTTTTTTTGCTCCCTTTCCAGCTTTATTTATTTTTTTTTAATGTGTATTTATTTTGAAAGAGAGAGAGAGAGAGAGTGCAGGGGGTACATGCACTAGCAGGGAAAGGGCAGGGAGAGAGAGAGAGAGAGAGGGAGAGACAATACCAAGCAGGCTCTGCGCTGTCAGCACAAAGCCTGCCTCAGGGCTCAATCTCACGAACCGAACCTCGAGATCATGATCTGAGCCAAAATCAAGAGTCAGATGCTTAACAGACTGAGCCATTCAGCCTCCCATCCCTTTCCACCTTTAAAAACCTTTCCTTTCCTACAGCTTGGGACCTTCTTATTGCTGGATGGGATGCCGCCCAACTCATGAATCATTGAATAAAGCCAATTAGATCTTCAAATTTACTCAGCTGGATTTTTGTTAATTCAAGAGGAAGGACAGAAATAGAGCCAACTACAGACAATTGAATCAGGGCCTCAGATGTCATTCTTCCCCCATATCCTCTCATTGAATGTAGAATTTATTCTTTTCTACTGCAGAGAAGCTCTCTCCATGCCCGTGGATCACCATCAAAGCTGGTTCTTCTAACTGAGCTCCTACAGAACGATGGGGTCTCCTCCTGAGCCAGTTTGGGCTTTTCCAGAGATGGACACTGATGGACGGGCTTGGGTCATGTATCCGTCTCTTGGGCCAGTCACTGGACCTGACATCTGAGGTGCTGATTTTGGCATTTCCTGCTAGAAAATCACCGTTGAGGGTCCCGGAAGGTATCGGAGGCATAGCCACAAGGGAACTTCTTGGGTATGGAGGCATCTCAGCTCCCTCAGTGGGGACCACAGCACAGAAGACAGAGGAACATAAATTGTGAATGGGGTTCTGGGCCACAATGTTTGGGAGGATGATGATGCTTTGAACAGATAAAGAAATAGGTTTGGGTAAAGTAGCCAATTTTATTTTAGACATCTTATTTTTAAAGTATATCAGGCTATTCATGGGGCATTGTGCAGGAGGCCCTTAGAAATTGGGATATTTCATTTTTTTAGGAGAAATTGGTTTTTACACTGTAGATTTGGGAGTCATTAGCACATAGGTTATGATAAAGCTAAATGGATAAGACTGTTCAGAGAGGAGGGTGGAGGGCAGAATCTAGGAAATTTACATCATTTTAATGGTGGGCTTAAGGGGGTAAAATGACAAAATAGGCTGAGAAGGAGCTATCAAATAACAAGGAGGGAAATGGGTAAGAAGGTATAAAAAAAAAATCACTGAGTGATTTGTAGGTTCCCTTTTATCTTCTTTATGAAGTCACCAAATTACCTCTGGAGCACCTCTTATGGTCACTGGATTTTGTCAGGGCACCAAGGGAGATAGAAAAGACGTAGAAGACAGAGAGGTAAAATAATGGTAGACTGTTTGAGAATGTGCTCGGGGGGGAGGGGGGTGGGGTGCGGTGGGGAGTGGCTGGTCAGCACACTGATAATACTTGGCCCTTTTGCCACCTTTGGCATATGTACCAGAAGTTGCCATGACAGAATAAGGGGAAGAACGGAATGTGACAACCCGTGAAAGCGTTTGCTTATCAGCTCATTGTAACAGAAAATTACATATGAGACATAGTGCCTAACGAATAAATGGGTGGTTTCAAAGGATCATCACCCTCCTGGCTCAGAACAAGGCTAGGCTTAAAAATATCATATAATAATTGTTATTTAAAGAGAACAATCCTTTTGTCTGTTTGGGTAATAATTCGTTTTGCTTATACTTTCTTTTTTTTAAATGTTTATTTATTTTGAGAGAGAGAGAGAGGGAGAGAGAAATAATCCCAAGCAGGCTCTATCAGCACAGAGCCCAATGAGGGGTGCGATCTCACAAACTGTGAGATCATGACCTGAGTCAAAATCAAAAGTCAGATCGTTAACCAACTGAGCCACCCAGGCACGCCTATACTTTCTTTTTTCTTTTTTCATCTTTATTTATTTTTGAGAGAGAGAGAGACGCAGAGTGCATGTGGGGGAGGGGCAGAGAGAGAGGGAGACACAGAACCCTTAGCAGGCTCCAGGCTCTGAACTGTCATCACAGAGCCCGACTGGTGGTTTGAACTCGTGAACTGTGAGATCAGTTGGCTACTTTACTGACTAAGCCATCCAGGCTCCCCTATGTTTTCTTTTTTCCAATTGAGTTTCTCTAGCAAATGATGACAGATTAGTAAGAGGTCATCATGTAGTGAAACCATCACTGTATAAGAAGGTAGGAAACCAGGATTACGAGTTATGAACACCACTCTCCTGTCCCTGCCTCTGCCCCACCACGCATATGAAACTGTACGTTCCAGCCCTGCAACCTCAAGGAAGTCACTTAATCTCTGGGTTTCAGTGGCCTCAACTAAAAAAAAAAAAAAAAAAAAAAAAAAAAAAAAAAAAAAAAAAATGGGAATGATAATTAATATTTCTTTGGCTCCAGGACGGGGATCTTGGATGGCTTCTTGAGTGTCCTTCTGCTGTGGTATGATCATTCATTCATGTGCCACATGTACAGGGGATACAAGACTGAAAGGATTTTAGTTTTCCTGTCTCCCAAGAGCCTTACAATCTGGTCTGCGGAAACAAGGGCCATACAATTACAATTGGACACAAAAGTGGAGGCAGCTGAGATATACGGAGGGCATATGAGGACTTGGAGACTCATGTCAGGCCAGGGAAGTTTGGGGACTTCCTCAGGGGAAGTGACACTTGAGCTGAGCCTTGAAAGGGGTTTCCATGCCAATAATGAGAAGAGGGGTTCCAGGCAGAGACACTAGCACATGGTTTTAAAAGGAGACGTGTGTTGAGAAAGAACGGAAAGTAAAGTCATATTACTGGGCTATAAAGAACAAAGCATGAAGTTAATGAAAACTCGGGGCCGGACAGATGGTCAGATGTATCGCTCAACCAAAACAGTTACTAAGCACTCACTGGTTGAAAGGGATACAGTGGTCCCCATTACCCACAGGGGATATATTCTAAGACCCCCCCCAGGGGATGCCTGAAACCATGGCTAGTACCCAACCCTATATATGCTGTTTTTTCCTATACATACACATGTATGGTAAAGTGTAACTTATAAATTAGGCACAGTAAGAGATGAACAACAACAATAATAAAATAGAACAGTTATAACAATACACTGTAACAAAAGTTATGTGAATATGGTCTTTGTCTCTCAAAGCTGCTTATTGTATTGCACTCGCCCTTCTTCTTGTGATGACATCGGATAATAAAATGCCCACGTCATGAGATGAAGTGAGGTGAATGATGGAGGTGCTGTGACGTAGCGTTAGGCTGCTATTGACCTTCTGAGGACCTTCATCCGTAGGAAGATCATCTGCTTCTGGACCGCAGTTGACCATGCATAGCAATTGAAAGTCAGAAAGGGAAGCCCCAGGGAAGGGGGGTCCGATATGTACTAGACGCTGGGCTCACTAGGAATTACAAGATCCTGGAGAATGGTTTGGGAAGGCTATACAGTTAGAAAGAACAGAAATAAAGCTGTGAGAGAATCCAGGAAAGACGCGGTAAAAATCTATGAAAGACAGTGGCTGGGGGAGGGGGAGAAAGATTTAGGAGATAGAAAGAACCCTTAGTTTACTGAATGAGGCATAAGGGGAGGGAAGGATGAAGGATCACTTTCAACTTTCTGGCTTGGGAAACTGAACGGACAATGGTGGTGTTCCCAGACATAGAGGGTATAGGAATAGAAGCAGGTTGGTGACAAGCGTGAAGTTTGGGCACTCATATCTTTCATCCTGCTTTTGTTTTATGACTGCAGTGTCATGCTTCATATTTCTGAAGGCACTGAAGTACTTTTGTTTGCCTTCTGCCTGCTTCTCACTCTTGCCTTCTGCAGAATTTGGGGGCCAGCGAGTAGAGAACGTTTCTGGCTTTACTCCAGACAGGTTGACTCCTTCATTGGCCACAGTCTCATTCTTGGGTGTTCTAGGCTGGAGGTTATTCTGCTCTGGTCAATAGTCACCCCTCTTCCTCCATGTCCTGACTTTCAGAACTTTCTTGGAATCTCTACTCCTTCTGTGGCTTCTATCTTACTCGCTTTGTTGGGCTGTGTTAGGAATGTCCACACCTTCTTCTTTCTTTACCATGGTTTTAATGTGGTTTTTGGAAAAGAGGTAAGTGGGCATGCTCAATCTTCCATGTTAAGCCAGAAGCTCCAGAATTTGATCTATGATAGGATGTGTTTCATAGCTACGGCGTGTCTTGTAGAGATATAAGGTAGGTAGGTAGCTGTCTGTATGGACTTGGAATTCAGGAGGCAAATCTACATTACAGGTAAAGATTTGGAGTCACTGGTATAGAAATGACGGGTGGGGATGAGATTGCTTCGGGAAAGCATGCAGAAAGAAAATGGAATAGGAATTAAGCGTAATGCTGGGGACCATCAATATTTGAGACCATTGTTTTTCGGATACAATATTCCTGGTATCCTAGTTAGGGAGACTAACGATAGTTCAGAACGTTTCCCTTATGGATAAGAAGGACTTAACCGGGCTCTGTGAGCTCAGGAATGTTGCATTAGGCATAAAAGCTGTAGTAAGATGATTAGGTGTAACAGAGTTGAACAGGGGGAGGCTAGGAGTTCCTGAGATGGGAAAGATAATCAAGGGTGTCAGCAGCTCCAGATGATGCTATCTAACTCTTTTGGTTCTGGGCCCATCCTTATGAATCTGATGAATGATGGCTCCCATGATCTGTTTTCCCATTCTTTTCTTCTGCTGAGAACGTGGCCTGGATTCAAGTACCATTGTTCAGTGTGATATGTCTTCATAGTCTCCACCCATACGGTAAACATTTACTGAGGCCTTAAAATATGCCAGACTCTGGGTGAGGTGCCAGGGATATGAAAATATATAAGATAACATTCCTGCCCTCAAAGAACTCCTATATATATACATAGACTGCTCTTCGTACTCCAACTCAGTGCTGCTAACCTCCATTAATTTATTAGCAAAGATCTTGCCATTAGCTTTTAGGGAAAGTTTGGCTCCCCCTCATATAGGTAGATACAGAAATTCTTTATTTTGGTGCTCACTGTGGCCATTTTGTGTCCTTGGTTAAACAAAAGTGGTTTTTTTTTTTCTTTTTTTTCTTTTTTTTAAATCTCTCTAAAGAGTGATAGAAAGGCACACTCTAACTCCATATATCACAGTGCCTGGTTAGCACAGTCAACTCTCACTGCATATTAGTTTACTTAATCTTTTTGTTTTTTATGTCCTTAAAATATTATTAGTAAGCAAGGATTCTAAAAAACCACAAGCCACAGCACAACAGCAGATATCAGAGAGGGCCAATTAAAGAAAAGGTTGTTCACAAGTAGAATTTAAGATAAGCACAGTTGGCAAGCAGGTCATTGATTTTAAAAAATACAACTAATCAAAGAACAATTGTCTTTTGCCTTCCTTATAAACATCAACATCCAAACGTAGGTGAATTCTTTTAACCTGGAATTTAGGCTGTCGTATCTCTAATGTCTGTTTTTTTTTTTTTTTTAAACCCCTGGGGGTTTTAAAAGTCTCCGAAGACAGAGGGAAAAATTAATTAAGCAAAGAATAAAAATGTAGGTAGGCAAAAGGGTAAGTGGAGAATTACTCTAGTATGGCGCATTATTATTATTACCTAAACTAATTAAATTTGTAACTAACAGGATAAGAGCAGTAATGGAATAAGAAGAAGGGAATTGGACTTTTTTTCTAGTGTAGGTAAAATTTGAAAATTTTTGTATTCATGGATCCGTTCCATCAACAAACACACTCAGCATGTGCCAGGCACTGTGCTGAGTGCTGGGGATACCAAGATGAACTGGACGCCTCTTCCTTCTTAGGGAGATACGCACTAATAGCTAAGTGAATCCCCCCCCAAGAAAGTTACAGCGCGGTGTGTTGCAAGATGAACGGCGGTGTTGAAATTTGCTCCGGTTTTACTCCAGTTATCTGGTGCTGCCACCTGCTGGGCATTTTCTTTTCTACAGCGTTTAACCCCAGGCCCGGACAGAGAAACCAGCATTTCCTTGGTGGACAAGGCTGTCTGTCTCTGCCTGCTGGACCATGCGCTTTTTCTTGACGAGGACACCTGCTCTCCTCCTTTGCACTAAGCCTCCCCCCCCCTCCCCCCCACCCCGTGGTGGCACCAGCCCTAACTCTTCCAGAATTGCAGGCTCCTGTCTTTAGCCAGGCTGCTGAGTCACCAGCCCAGGATGCCCGGGGCAATTGCCTCACTTCTTCCTCTCCCTCCCTCCCAGTTCTGCTACTGAGCTTCTGTTTGAAGGTTTTGGTCCTCTCTGGCCTTCCTCCCGCTGTTGCGGGAGTTAGAGTTTCTTGCCAGGACACGGGTAGCGTGTGCCTGAGTTGCTCAACACGGGCAGGAAGAGGCCAAAGGCCTTGGCACCAAACACTTCCCCCCAGTTTTGAACTTACTCTCACTTCTGTGTAGGGGAGTGGTGTGGTGGGTGGGGGTCGTTTCCTTACTTCCTCCTGAGCAGTCTGGTTCAGGTCCTCTGCACTGCCTCAGAAGGCCGAGCAGAAGTCAGGGCTCAGGGGAATAAGCATTAAATAGGTCATTTGCTTTGCATCATCAATTCTTGAAGTGAGCTAAATGCCTCCGGGGGTGGTTTCCTCCTTAAAAAGGTGCCCACCAGGGACTGCACGGCCTCCGGCCTCATCTGGCCCTGCTTCCAGCCAAGGGTTTCCTACAGATTGCTACTCTTTTGCCCAGAAAACATCGATCTGCTTAATTCTTAGACTCCTTGGTTGGACACAGAATCATGGAGACCTTGTCCCATGGCCTGTCATCACATCAAAAATGACTCTGCATTTAAGTGGATCGGAATGACGGTTGGAAAATTAAATATCTTTTTTGAAGAAATGCAAGGCTTTATACTTTTTACCCTAAGCTAAATCACGAAGTGGAAAATATACTGAAGTGTATATACACAAATTTATTTCTAGCTGATGGACACTCCCCCACGTTTGTCCTTCCTGACTCTGAATTGTTTTGTTTCCTTATTTATTTTTTAATTTACATCCAAGTTAGTTAGCATATAGTATTAAAATGAGTTCGGGAGTAGATTCCAGTGATTCATCCCCTGTGTACAACACCCAGTGCTCATCCCAGCAAGCATCCTCCCCAATGCCCCTTAACCATTTAGCCCATCCCCTCACCCACAAACCCTCCAGCAACCCTCCAGTTTGTTCTCTGTACTTAAGAGTCTCTTGTGTTTTGTCCCCCTCCCTGTTTTTATATTATGTTTGCTTCCCTTCCCTTATGTTCATCTGGTTTATAGCTTAAATTCCTCAGATGTTGACTCTGAAATTTTAAGAGCATATCTGGAGCTCAGTGAAATGCACTGAACCATGAGAAAGAAGGCCAGAGTGAACAGGATACCAAACAATTTAACTGCTGAATCTCTTTGCTGATACTCTATTTCTTGGTTCTTCTCTTTTCCATTTTAAGCTTGACACACCACCCCATCAACTCCTTCAGCTCTGATCTTTTCTCTGATGCTGCTTTCCTCTCCCTCCTTGCTAAACTTACTAGCGGTTATGGACCACCTTGAACACAGCCTGGAACACTTCCTACTTGAATTGTCCTAAGGAACCGCCGGGCCTAGCCAGCCCTGCCCCCTTCCATTATCCCATGTCTGAGGATGAAGTGATTTTCATGAGAAAAGTTACTGGGGAACTTGGTGTGGATTCTCAGTGCTCCCACCAATGCTCCATCCAATAAGAGTATACCTCCCACAATGAAGTTATGATGTCCATATGTGACATTCTCTCTCTCTCTCTCTCTCTCTCTTTTTTAGGTAGGCAGCAATAAAAAATGATTAGGTCAGGAGTGCCTGGGTGGTTCATTCAGTGCAGCTTCCGACTTCGGCTCAGGTCATGATCTCACTGCTTGTGGGTTTGAGCCCTGCATTGGGCTCTGTACTGGCAGCTCGGAGCCTGTAGACTGCTTTGGATTCTCTCTCTCTCTCTCTCTCTCTCTCTCTGCCCCTCCCCTGCTCATTCTCTGTCTCTCTAATAAAAACATTTAAAAAAACCCTTTTTTTAAAAGAAATGATTAGGCTGGGGTGCCTGGGTGGCTCAGTCGGTTAAGCGTCCGACTTCGGCTCAGGTCATGATCTCTCAGTTCGTGAGTTCAAGCCCCACATCGGGCTCTGTGCTGACAGCTCAGAGCCTGGAGCCTGTTTCAGATTCTGTGTCTCCCTCTCTCTCTCTGCCCCTCCCCTGCTCATGCTCTGTCTCTCTCTGTCTCAAAAATAAATAAACATTAAAAAAAAAATTAAATAAATGATTAGGTCAGAGACAAGGAGATCCAGGGATGTGAATGTGGGGAGTGTGGGAAACAGGAAAGGGCGTGGGCACAGGTTATGGGGGGGGGGTGGAGGGATGGGTGTAACTCTCAGATTAAGGGGCATTATCCGGGAAAGGGAGATTCAATTCCCCAGGCTGAATGTAGGCCTTGGAAATTAGGACTCAGAAGCTTTCAAGATCAAATCTTAATTCTTGAGTATATTTCACAATGTAAATGATCTATTTTAAGGTACCTCCCCCCATGCCCCCACCCCTTTCACTATATTTCATCGCTTTTACCAGAGGTGCAGAGTTAAGGGAAGGCAAGCAGGAGAGAAGTGAAAGTCTAATCTTTCAGAAAGATATGCACTTTTTTCTGGACACTTTTGAGAGTATAATTTAAAATTTAGTGCTAAACTGGGGGTTTTTCCCCCTTCTCATATCTATATTTTCTTTTCATATTTTTGTTTTACGGCTTAAAATATATTACAGAATTAGAACACGCTCTTTGCTTCAAGTCAAACAATATTGAAGTATATAAACAGAAAATAAGTGTCCTCCTTCAAAACTACATTCAAAACATTGGAGAGCTAATGCTAACGGTTTGATGTATCTTTTTACATTTTTATAATAACATGCCTAAGGACCCCCATTTTTCAACAAAAATAAGGTAACATACACTCCTGCTGTAACTTCCTCTTCAAAAAATAATCTATATCAACATATTAATTGCTACAAAGTATTTCAGGCTTTGGATGTGCAGTTTTTATGCACCTCATCCTCACTGATAAGATATTTTCAAGCTTTTTCCAGTCTTTTGACACTGTAAATATTGTCAAAATAAAAATCTTTATACACATCTCTTTCCATTCTGGTTCTTTTATTTTTATTATTTATTTACTTATTTTTTATGTTTATTTATTTTTCACAGAGAGAGAGACAGACAGAGCATGAGCGGGCGAGGGGCAGAGAGAGAGGGAGACACAGAATCCAAGGCAGGCTCCAGGCTCCGAGCCATCAGCACAGAGCCTGACGCAGGGCTTCAACTCATGAGCCGTGAGATCATGACCAGAGCCGAAGTCGGACTCTCAACCGACTGAGCCACCCAGGTGCCCCGGCTCTTTTATTTTTAAAAGAGCCAAAGCAGGCTCCAGGCTCTGAGCTGTCCGCACAAAACCTGACGCAGGGCTTGAACTTATGAACTCTGAGATCATGACCTGAGCCAAAGATGGGTGCTTATCCAACTGAACCACCCAGGCGCCCCTGCATTTTTAATTTTAGTAGCTGTTGCCAGGTAACCCTCCCAAAAGACTTGGGAGTGCAAACTTTGCATTACTACGGGATGGCTTATATACACATTTTCATGATTTCTCTGTAACTGATTCCAGCTTAGTTCATGAGCCTCCATTTTTCACTTGTACCCTGATTAATTTACTCTCACTTTAAAGCTCAGTCTCTTACGAGTAACTCAATCCTCCAACCCTGCTCTAGTCCTTTTGTTCCTGGATGGCCTCTGAGTTTGAGAGGCGCTTGTGTGAAATTGTGGCATCAGGGGTGGGCATGTGTGGGTTCGGACCACAGATGTCTCTGTCTGGGCTTGCCTGGGGCACTGCTCTCTGGTGCTGCTGCTGGGGCTCCTGCTGTCACACCTCAATTCTCTATCTTCCTTGTCCTAATCACAAAGATGCACCTGTGCACTCAGCTTCTCGGGGAGCCTGGTGATTCCAGGCCCTTCCCCTGCATCACGCTGGGGTATAAGACTCTGTCAGGGTCCCTCAGACCCTTACGACCAGCCCCAGCCCTGATCCTTGTCCTGCTCGGGCAGATGTAAAGGTGTCCTCTGAGGTTTAGAGTCACTCAGGTTGTCCGCGAAGTCAAGCGATGGTTCTATTTGCTCTGGAATGCCTCAGAGGTATTCAAGCTTATGCTGCCTCTCACAGAGACTTGGCCTTCTGGGAAGGAGTGGAAATCCCAGGCCCCACCAGTCATTGAGCCCTTAGCACATCCCCCACAATCCTTGCTTTCCCATGGGTTGGCCAAACCCTATCCTCTGAGCGGGACACCTTTTATGACATCACATACTCCTCTGTGTGGTTATGGTATAAATATCAGGTACTCGGCCCTCCAAGTTTTGGCTGTGGGTATTTCAAGCCAGACTTTGGGGATTAAAAAAAACCCCTAAGATGTTTTGTTTTTTGTTTTGTTTTGTTTTTTCGTCAAGTACCTGGCTCGTAATTGAAAGTCAAAGCTTATAAGACCTTTTGCTCTGCTATGGACTTTACAAAATTATTTTCAAGAGCTTAAAAGTTAAGCATTTAATTGTTCACCCTGTATCATCTCTTTATCTCGAGCTCTAAAAAACCGAACACTCCTTGAATGGTGGGGGAAAAAACAGATAAATAAAAGGAATTTTTTAAAAACCCACATAAATATGCAAATATTACCCCATCACAAGAAAAAAAATATATTCATTGCACAATTAATGACGGAGGTGGTGAAAAAAACTTTTATTTGCAAGAACTCCATCCTGGCGGGGAGGAATTGGATCGTAAGAAAACCCTTAAACCGCCGTGGGGTGAAGACGGAGATCCTAGGGACATGTTATAACACAAGTTGGTTTCCTAACTACTACCCGTAAGCCAAAGGAAGGAATTTGTTTGCACCAGTGAGGGAGCAGGGAGGTTAATGAGCAGAGGAGACTGAGGCAAAGAGAAGGCAAGCAAGACGGCAGGTTGACGCACACTGCAAATTGTGGCAGGTTCTGTGATTTCCTAAATCTCCGCTACATTCCCTCAATCCAGGAGAAAAACGTTTGGGCTAAGCGGATACGGGAAAGAGCTGCCCTCGGAGCGCAACAAAACGCAGCACGAAACAGAACCAACGTAAGTGGACAGAAAGCGAAGTAAAGCCTGCTCCCACGCGGTTCCCCACCCCCGTTGCTCTGGCAATTTACTGGCTCCTCCCTCTTCTTTAGTATCCATCTCCGCTTGGACCCAACTCGGGGGCGCTGTGTTTTCCTACCTTTATGCAATGGTCTGCCCTTCCTCTGCTGCAAACGAGCACCACCGGAGAACCACAGTCACCCACAAACCTGATTCCCGGGTTGCTTAAAGAAAAAACAACAACAACAAAAACCCAACGACTTATTGTACCTTCAAGAGACGTTTTTTTTTCACCTTCACTTGGAGTCTCGGCGAGCCACGTGACGTTGCGCATGCGTTCGCCCTGCCTTCAGGTGTGATGCTTTTCGTGCGCTCACAGGCACGCGCGCGTGTATTTGATAACTGCAGTAAGACTCATTGCGTGCTGCACGTCTCGAGTAATATCAGTGTATACCCAGATATTGTATAATGTGTGTACGCATTTGCGGATTTTGAATGTTGTACATAATCCGAATATAAGTCCTTCGAATAATTATATTCCTGTTTCTATTGTAAATATTATGTATAAATAGACACTCGGACGTTAACTCGCTGCCATTAAGACCATCCTCAGCATGGGGGCGCCTGGGTGGCTCAGTCGGTTAAGCGTCCGACTTCCCTTCAGGTCATGATCTCACAGTCGGTGAGTTCGAGCCCCGGCTGGGGCTCTGTGCTGACAGCTCGGAGCCTGGAGCCTGCTTCGGATTCTGTGTCTTCTTCTATCTCTGCCCTTCCCCCACTTGTGCTCTGTATCTGTCTCTCAAAAATAAATAAATATAAAAAAGAGAAATTAAGACCATCCTCAGCATGGTGTCAAGTTCCAAAGAAGCACAAATTTCACTCCAAAATCATCTTTGAAACTCGTGTGTTGATTTAAATGTTTCTTAAAGAGACAGGAACCCGAGAACTGCATCATCACATAACACATATCAAAAGTTCTAAAACTCCTTCTTAGGCACCTCCTTTCCCCAAACTTTTATTTGTCTTGGGAGCAACTCAAATATTTTTGTCCCCTCTCTCCAGGAACGCTGATCTCATCCTGGCTTTACCCTACAGATCACTTCTCCTTTCTCATCTGCCTCCTTTTGCTCCTGGGATCTTGTGTTTCCTCCCCCGTACCTCCTTTTTTTACATAGATAGATCTATTACTTCTCAAAGCTTCTTTAATTCTGTGTCTTCACCCACTATTCACCCCTCCTCTCAAGTTAGGTTAACAACATCCCCTAGCTAGAAGCTGATCGGTCTCTTAGAGGCAGGAAAGGGGAAAATACTTTATTATATTACAAAAAACATGTTTTGGCCCCGAGTATGTAGATCACGGCAGTTAGGCTTGATTTTTGCTGCTATATTTACTTTCCAGAAAGTTCTGATGGGTCAGTGCCCTTGCAAGAGCGCCTGTTACACGATTTGAATACCACCTCTGTTGTAGCAGAAACACACAAACATGACTCATTTAAGAACTGCAGGGGGAAAAAATCTGATTAGGGAAGAAAACTGTCTTTGTTAAGCATTCTGTTTGGGAAAAGTTAACCCACAAGGCATGGCCGTAGTGACCTAGCAGTGGGACAAAGAAAAGTACATTTCCCTGCAAAATAAAGGTACAGCTTTGAGTGTTAGAAGGCAAGGTTTAGAAGAATTTTGAGTTTTAGAGGGCAAGAAGTTAGGAGCAGATAGGAGAAAAAACGGAGCTAAGCAGCATGGCATTAGTTTAAACATAATTATGTGCCAGTTCTAAGTGTTGTTCTAAGTGCTTGACTTATGTTGACTGGTTTGAGTCTCACAACGATGGGAGTTAAACGCTGTTACTTTTCTCCCCTTAGTCAAGTGTGGAAACTGAGGCACAGGGAAATTAAGTAGCTTACTAAAGTATCAGGGAAAAGCCCCAAATGGCAAAGAGTAACAGGCTTGCAAGGACACGAGTGAGCCGGCACCACGTTGGTCGGCCCTCACGTCATGGGTGCAGAGGTGGACATGCGACGGATCGGATGAGATCGAGATGGTCTATGATTCACACAGCGCAGCCAACAGCGGGAGCATCAACACGGCCACAGGTTCCCCTGCCCCTAAGTCCCATGAAGCAGTAATGGGCCCAGATGGCAGCTACTCACACCTTGGGTCATGCTGCCTCTGAGGAACCCAGGGTCGAAGGGTCGGCACTTTTTATAGCAAGTGAGTTGTGAAGTACTCGCCTTGTGAGCGCCTTGACTGACTTCATTGCTGTGTGACCGGCTCCAGAAACTGCCGGGGTCAGGGGATGATGAGGGGCTGTGGTTTGGCACACTCAGCAAGGACATGCAGGGACTCCTGGGGCACGTGGCAAACTGCCTCTCCCCACACCAAGGTCGTAGCTAGTAAGTGATGGAACGAGAATTTGAACCTGAGTGGCCTGGTGCAGAGTGCACGCTCTCTATGTAGTCATCCTGCACGGAAGCCTGGTATCCAGTTGGAACATATCTGTTGTTTTATTGTGTTTTGCAGTATGAGCTCCTCTTTAAGGGCCACAGAGTGTAATAAAGCATTCACACATGGCTTTAAGTCAGCCATACTTTGGAGGCGAGGGGTTTCGCGTGCTGTCAGAGTGACATAGTTTCAAAGGAACCACCAATAGCCCAGGAGGTAAAATGCAGGATGGAAAGAAGGAATTCAGTGGAAGCAGCAAAAAAGTCCCCACAAAGGCTGCCCGGAGATATCGGGAAGGACGTGGGATGTTCCATCTTAAGTGGGACTGGATTGTGAGTCAATTTTTATTAAATCTTTTTTTGAAGTTTATTTATTTATTTTGAGAGAGAGAGAGAGAGCGCGCGCACCAGCAGGGGAGCGGCAGAGACAGAGAGGGAGGGAGAGAATCCCAAGCAGGCTCTGCACTGCCAGCTCAGAACCCAAGGCCAGGCTCAAACCCAGGAACTGTGAGATCATGACCCGAGCTAAAGGTGGATGCTTCACTGACTGAACCATCCAGGTTCCCCTAATTTTTATTAAATCTTAAAGCACAAGATGACCCTACAAAACTGGAGGGTTTGGGGATTTCCAAGGGCTAACACCTGGGGGAGGGATAGATAGATGGATCAATAGATATCTGATGGATAGATAACAGCTAGAGAAGGAAGGAAGGAAGGAAGAAGGGAGGAAGGAAGAAAGTAAGGAGGAAAGGAAGGAAAGAAGGAAGAGGGAAGAAAGGAAGGGACAGAGGAAGGAAGAAGGAAAGAAGGAAGGAAGGAAGGAAGGAAGGAAGGAAGGAAGGAAGGAAGGAAACAAGGGAAGAATTCCATGGCATTCACACTGCTGGAGGCTTTAATGGTCACCATAAGCCTGAGAAGGAGCAATCATTATGTCCATTTTATAGAGGAGGAAACTACAGCTCAGGATGATAACTTGCCCAGCACCACATAGAAAGTGTCAGACCCAGAAATGTAACTCAGGCATTCCTAACTCTAAAATCCAGATTCTTTCCATTCTACCACACTGCCTATTTAACCTGGGCAGGAAGGAGAGTGTGCAGACTGGTAATGGATGAAACCCCTCAAGTGAAAGATAATCGGACACCACCAGCGCCCCCTACAGGGTGGGCCTGGTACATCTCCATGGGTTGCACCCAGAAGCTGGCTGTTTCGTCAGAGCCAGAGTCTGGCTCTTTTCTTTCACCCTTTCAGAAAATTTAAAAGGATAATTTACTCCACCAACGTTTGGATAAAAGAATGATGTACCCCCTGGGGTTATCAGTTATCTAATTATGAATATCAGAACAATTCTGTGTTTCACTGAATGTAAGGTGAAATCTAAGACACCTTCCAATTTCAGCCATGCTGAAATTTGACAGTGGGCATCTTAGAATCGACCAAATACAGTATTAAAAGAAGACCAGAGAGGGGTAATAATGTGTAATACTTAGGTTTTTCCCTTTCTCAGAGTGACCAGCAAGGTGTTTTGTTCCTCTGTTGGGGCTAAAGGTTGATTTTGTTTTTGTCATTACAGGATTATTGATGTGTGAATTTCAACTCCTACACTGATGCCTACACACACACACACACACACACACACGTGCACACACACATGCATAAAATATCTCCCGATGACCAAGACATTGATATCAGTGGTTGCTCCAGGAAACAGAGAATAAAGGTCAGGGGTGAGGATGAAGTTTACTTCCCAACGAATATCTCTTGTATGGTTTGAAATTTTACCCATGTGCACATTTTACTTTTTAAGACCCCTGTCACGACAAATCGTAGATAAACCAGATTGCTATTGATGGCAGCTCAAATAACTGTAGATTCTTTTTTTTTTTAATTTTTTTTTTTAACGTTTATTTATTTTTGAGACAGAGAGAGACAGAGCATGAACGGGGGAGGGTCAGAGAGAGGGAGACACAGAATCTGAAGCAGGCTCCAGGCTCTGAGCTGTCAGCACAGAGCCTGACGCGGGGCTCGAACTCACGGACCGCGAGATCATGACCTGAGCCGAAGTCGGCCGCTTAACCGACTGAGCCACCCAGGCGCCCCAATAACTGTAGATTCTGATTAATCATGCTATCTATCTCTTGACCTCACTTGATGGAAAGTATTTTCTTGTTTCATGCTTTATGTGTCCTTATGAAGCTGTTGATCAGTTTTTAAGGTGGCTGGAGACACTGAGTCGATTTCTATCAAAGCTAGATAGTGGATCCTTTTTTAGATCAGGGGATGACCTGGATTGTGGGTCACAACCTCTTTTAAGACATCCTTAGACAGTCTGTCTTTTCTCACGAGACAACTTCCATGCAGACAATAATGTAGAATGCCACTTAAAAACCAGCTCCCTACTCTTTGCATCTACTTTTTTCTCACATTCTTCTCCGACATATTGACAAAGCACGTGTTTAAAACTACAGTCATTCCGGAGCACCCGGATGGCTCAGTTGGTTAAGCATCCGACTTTGGCTTAGGTCACGATCTCATGGCTCATGAGTTCAAGCCCCGCATCAGGATCCCTGGTGTCAGCACAGAGCCTGCTTCAGATCTTCTGTCTCCCCAACTCTCTGCCCTGCATGCGCTCGCTCTCCTCTTCTCCCTCTCTCTCAAAAATAAGTCAACATTAAAAAAATAAAAATAATAAAAAATAAAATAATTCCTAAAGTGCACAGTATATACAGCCCTTTTATATGCATGATAACACTTAGGTTTCCTTTATAGCAACGGTTTTCAATCGGGGATAATTTTGTCTCCTGCTCTCCAACAACATTTGGTAATTTTTGGAGACATTTTTAGTTGTCATAATGAGGTGGGTGGTGACAGCGGGGCTGCTAACTGGCATCTAGTAGGTAGAGGCCAAAGATATTACACTGCACAAGACCAGACGTCTACCGCAAAGAATTACCCAGCTCAAAATGTTATTAGTGCTGATGTAGAGAAAACACACTTCGGGGCGCCTGGGTGGCTCAGTCGATTAAGCGTCCCACTTCGGCTCAGGTCATGATCTCACGGTTTGTGAGTTCGAGCCCTGCGTCGGGCTCTGTGCTGACAGCTTAGAGCCTGGAGCCTGTTTCGGACACTGTGTCTCCTCCTCTCTGCCCCTCCCATGCTCATGCTCTCTCTCTGTTTCATTAAAGCTGGCCAAGAATGAATGAAAATCAACTGGCAATGGTGAGGGGAGAGGTGAGGGGATAGATATAGCAGTAGCAATAGTCTGTTGCTAAGTGTTTTAGAACTTTGCAGATAATAAGATAATATATCTTATAAGTAAATGAAGAGAATGTAATCTTTATGGACAGACTGGATATTAGTTGACCTAGTATTTTTTCAGTTGAAGAGAACTGAGGCTGGAAAATCTTGTGACAGTCATGGCTGACCATAGCTCCCCGAAGCAGTGACTCCAGACAAGTGAAACTCAGCAAGAGAGGAAGGGCAGCATACGAAGAAGACAGGAGCCGTAGAGGTGGAGACATATGGGCAGAATTATTTGCCACAGTTCACATTTGGCTGAGGTAATAGAAAAAAATTATCTTTTTCAAGGTGCTCAATGGCCTTTTCCATCATGACAAAGTGGGGAAGGCGTAGGGTTTTTAAATTACTTCAGATTTGAGCAAAGCACGCACACGCATTGAGGACACAGTAGAAACAAGTAACACTTTTTAAAGGGCTGTGACTTTAGCTTCCAACACCAGTTCAGAACTGTGATGAGCTAGTCTGAGTCCCGAGAAGACTATCCTTAGGTAAACTAGATTGACTTGGATAGCTCTTAGGACAAGGGTGGTGAATAGGCTTTAGTTTACTCTCCAAATCTAATCAATTAGCAGTGGCTTCTTGAAACTCTGTACCACCAAGGATTCTAAGACAGAAGTAGAACTCGGTGGGACAGTGTGGTGTGACATGATACGTAACAATGCCTGTCATGGGCTTGAGAATGGACTACAGTAGAGATATTTGACATTTCCTGACCTAAGACCAAAGCAAGTTAAAAGAACTCTTCTAACTCTATCTCAGAGATTGAACCTAAGACCTCACCACTACGATCAGACGAAAGGCTGGCCATACTTATCATTTAAACTGACAGCAGAGATTTTTGCAAGAAACAGAGCAAGAGTAAGACAATGTCTGGATGTCTATTGTGTCCAACTCTTTTGGGACATCTTCGGTCAATTTCCCCTTTATAGAACAAAATGCAAATGGACCCTTAACAAATGCAAATCAAAACCGAAATGAGCTATCACCTCACACCTGTTAGAATGGCCATCATCAGAAAGACAAGAGATAACAAGTGTTGGTGAAGAAGTGGAGAAAAGGGAACCCTTGTGTGCTGTTGGTGGGAATGTAAATTGGTGCAGCCACTATGGAAAACAGTACGGAGCTTCCTCACGAAACTTGAAATAGAACTACCACATAAACTAGCAACCCACTTCCGTGTATACATCCAAAGGAAATGACAAGAGCTCAAAGAGATAATCTGTACCCCCGTGTTCATTGCAGCGTTATTAACAATAGCCAAGATATGGAAACAACCTGTCTGTCCATTGATGGATGAATGGCTAAAGAAGATGTTATATAAATATATATATATATATATTCCAGAAAGCAAAATGAAACTTTGATTCTTTTACTTAAGCATGACTCAGAACTTTCAAGAGACAGAGATACGGAGATCAATCAAGAGGTATTTTTCCAGCTCTTTTAATTCTCTACCCCAAGAACACATTCATAAATATTGAGATAATACTCACCCTCAGTTTAGTCTTCGGTGAAAAGATAAATGTGTCCAAGCATTTAAGCTGCTCTGAACATCCATCTGATGGCTCTTATTGGTGGACACACAGAGGGTTTTGCAGGTACCTCTTACCTAAAAGACGTGACTGCTTCAGACAAGCATCAAGGGAGCTGCATGTAACCCTTACTTCCGGGGACAGGACAATAAAAAAGATGGCCAGTAGCAAGTGCTAGGGAGGATGATGCATTGCGGGATGGAATCTAAAATGGTGCAGCTGCTTTGGAAAATTGTTTGTTCCTCAAAACAAGTAAACATATAATTACCGTATGACCCAGCCATTCCAACCCTGGATATGCACCCAAAATAACTGAAAACATGTGCTCCCACAAAAACTTGAGTGCAAATGCTCACAGCAGCATTATTCATAGTAGTCAAAAAGTAGAAATAACCCAAACATCTACCAACTGATAAATGGATAAACAAAATGTGGTATATACAAGCAGTAGATTTCCTCTGTCAGATAAAAGAGAATTTAGACGATTTTTTAATTTACTTCTTTTTGGCTGTCAAATGATCCTTTATTGAAATGTTTCCCATCTTAGTTCTTTTGTTTGTTTGTTTTGTTTTTTTTGGTTTATTCATTTTGAGAGAGAGAGAGAGTGAGCACGTGTGCAGGTGCATGAGCTGGGGAGGGGCGGGGGCGGGAGTAGGGAGAATCCCAAGCAGGCTCTGTGCTGTCAGTGCGGACCCTGATGCAGGGCTTGATCCCATGAACTGTAATATCATGGCCTGAGCCAAAATCAAGACTTAGTCGCTCAACCAACTAAGCCACCCAGGCGCCCCTTCCTTCTTAGTTCTTAACTAGTGGGGCTTCCCACTGCCCCACTGGTGATGTCACCTGCGAGGGTGGTAGCCATCAGTATTGCTGCCCACAGCCTGGGCCGTCCCTAGGATCTCTTTAATAGTTCCAGAGAGTTCTCTCGCATCTACCAGGAAATGTTGACAATCTCGTCAAAAGTGTTATTTCCACTGTGCTTGATATTTTTCTGCTTCTCTTCATCTCTTTTAAAAAATATACTTATTTTTGGGAGAGTGCAAGTGGGGAAGGGGCAGAGAGAGGGGGACAGAAAATCTGAAGCCAGCTCTACGCTGACAGGCTGACAGCGAACCTGATGTGGGGCTCAAACTCACAAACGTCAAGCTCATGACCTGAGCTGAAGTTGGTCACTCAACCGACTGAGCCACCCAGGTACCTCTGCTTCTTTTTGTCTCTTGGGGGTTCCATGAGGGCTTTGATAATCAGGGCAGAGGTAGAAGGTACCGCTTCAGTCTGGGCCTGTCTGTTCTGAATGGCCAGTTTCACTGTAATCCTCAGATCCTTCCAATTACTGGTTGTCTTGTGCTCTCATCACCAATCCTTTTTGGAGACAGACCCAGAGGGCCAATCTTGGGGGCCGGGACACTGACCTACCCACCGGTGTGCCTCAGGTGTATGACTTTGAGTTCACCGGGGTCAAACTTAGGCATCATGGTGGAGGTGGCTGGTGGCAGATGAGCCTGGGCTCAGGACCACCGAAGAGAGTTGTCCCTTCACCTCCTCCAAGTTGAAAGCCAAAAGCTTACATTTTAATTTTAAAATTAATCCCTCTTGCTTTATACTGAAAGAACAGGCAGTAATCTGCTCAATCGATGATTTCCCCGATGTCCAACAAAATATTAAATTATTATATTTCAGGCATACTAAAAATGAAGGTACATTGTTTTGTAGCATACATAATTTTGAAAGTATTGATTAAATCAAACATGCTAATTATATCCCTCGGCTCTATATTATGTATTGCTTGTCCTACCTGTCAAAGAGTAAAACACATGAAAATGTCCCACTGAAATTGCACTTCTGGAATTTTCTTCATGTGTTTCTAAAAATTTTTTTTTTTTTAATATTTTTTAACGTTTATTTATTTTTGAGACAGGGAGAGACAGCGCATGAACGGGGGAGGGTCAGAGAGAGGGAGACACAGAATCTGAAACAGGCTCCAGGCTCTGAGCTGTCAGCACAGAGCCCGAGGCGGGGCTAGAACTCACGGACCTCGAGATCATGACCTGAGCCGAAGTCGGCCGCCTAACCGACTGAGTCACCCAGGAGCCCCCCAATTTTTTTTTTTTAACATTTACTCATTTTTGAAAGGCAGAGAGAGATAGAGTGTGAATGGGGGAGGGGCAGAGAGAGAGGGAGACACAGAAACAGAAGCAGGCTCCAGGCTCCGAGCTGTCAGCACAGAGCCCGACTTGGGACTCGAACCCACAGACCACGAGATCATGACCTGAGCTGAAGTCGGCCACTTAACCGACTGAGCCACCCAGGTGCCCCTCTTATGTGTTTCTAGTGTGTTTTTGTAGTGTTTATGGATAAAATCACATGACTCTTATCATGGTGCAGCTTTATCAATAAAATGGTGGTGTGGGGCCTCCTTATTGTTTTTTGCCCTACATCATATTTCATACAATATATATTCCTGCTTTCTTGTTCTTTTCATTCCTTGGCACATCTTTGCCTATCTGCTTACAACTTTTTTGGTCATTTTGGCTCGAGTATGTGTTATAAATAGCATGATTGTATGTATATGGGTGTGCATGCATATGTATTTAACCAGTCTAAGAACCACTGTATCTTACTAGGGGAATTTAAGAAGTTCAACCCATTTTCATTACTATAAATGTACACGTAACTGCCATATGTTAGACATATGATTTGTTTTTGTTCATCGTTTTCAGTTACAATTGATAGACAGTGTTCTGTTTTGCTTATAACTCCAATAACTTTCAAAATTATTCAACTACATTTCTCCAATTTTCAATTGAAAAAACCACAGGAGAAAATGGGTACATGTAACAGCATAAACATGAAACCATATGTGCATTGGAAAACATCACAAACTAAAGGACAACTAACTGGGAAAATATTTGCAACAAGCATGATAGATAATCGTGCATAGATGAAGTCATGAAAAAATGGGTGCAGCAAGTGAAAATTGCATTTAGCTACAAGAAATAGAAAAACCTATCACAGTGGCTGAAGAGGTGAAGGGGCTGTTTTACTCCGGCAATAAGAAATCCCGTGGGAATCAGTCCAGGCTGATATGTTGTCCCCAAACATCACCAATGTCCAAGGATTAACCCTTTTGACTCACAAATTCTTAGCAGGTAGCTTTTATCTTTCTGATTTCAAAATGATTGCTGTGTCTCCCGGCAGTTCAAGCAGGAAGAAGGCAGAATTTGGAGAATGTGCCTATAGATTTATTTCTCATATCAACAAGACAGGGTGAAAATCAAAATTTAGCTTTTGTCCCCTCCATAATGGAGTCAAATAAGGAAGAAATATGTTGCAAATAGAGACTGGGTCTGCCTAAATATAGCATCAGCCATATAGACACAGAATAGAAGCAGACAATGCACAAAATAAAAAATTAAAAGACATAAAAGTCATGCAAAACCAATAAACCTCAATAGTAAGCAAAGCAGTTTTTGACAAGCTGTTTGGCAGTATTTAAGTTCTTACCCTTGGGCGCCTGGGTGGCTCAGTCGGTTAAGCATATACCTCTCGGTTTCGGCTTACGTCATGATCTCACAGTCATGATCTCATGGTCATGAACTCACGGTTCCGTGAGTTCAAGCCCCCAGCATGGGTTCTGGACTGACAGTGTGGAGTCTATTTGGGATTCTCTCTCTCCCTCTCTCTCTCCACCCCTCCCTTGCTCATGCTGTCTCTGTCTCTCTCAAAATAAATAAATAAACCTTTAAAAAATGAAAAAAATTTCTTTACCCTTTGACCTGTCAGTTTTTATTCTAAGGCTCAGTCCTAAGAAAGTAACTATAAACACAGACAAAAATTTCTCTTCTAGTATGTTTATCACAGTGTTTTGAAAAAAAGATTTTTTAAAACTGGATACAATCTAAATATTTGTCTATGCCAGTTAGCTTCTTGTAGGTTTCAAGGAGCAGATACGTCCTCAGGTGGCCTCAGTTGACGGTTTGTGTTGTAAGAACACGTGAAAAGCAGACACAGAACAAGATAATCTCATCAGCCGCGGAGCCCGGAACAGAACACACAGGCCTCAACGAGCACTAAAACGCCATTCTGATAAGAAGCAGCTCTATTAATCTTGTTATCTCGTCCTTTTAGAGTAGACGTCTGTTGCTTTCTAAGCAATGGTCTGCTATTGTGATGACGGAACTTCTCTCTGTTTCTGCTCCTTCTGCTTCCAGTTCTCTTTCCACTGGTGTCTAACTCAGCTTCTAGACTGTCAGTTCTCTATAACACTATCTCATTGGCCTTTGCTTACTCTTGCTGGACAGTCTTCCAGTATGTTTCGCATTACTAGGCTCTCGGATTCAGGAGCTACGTGTAGCCAGCTTAGTAAAGAGATTGATGTTAAACATGGCCCAAATTGAACTGCTCACAAAAGAGTTTACGCTGAAGTGTTCTTGGAAGCCCTGCACGGATTTTGTAATTTTATTTCAAGTTTTTCTTAAAGGAGCAACGCATGATCAATAGAGATCTCTCAGGAAATATAAAAAACATACAAGAAAATGAAAAATGACCCACAACCCACAATCCAAAGATAACCATTGTTGGAATTTTCGTGGGTTTTTTTGTTTGTTTGTTTGTTTTAAATACAACTTCAGGCATTTCGTACCATTCATTTGCAGTTGTTTCTATATAGGCTGATTTGAACCTTACTTTTAAATTGCATGGGAAAAACAGTTTGCCAGGTCAATTCGTGGTATAAATGAAAAGACTAGCGACATGTTTGACTTATGCATGGACCCTTAACGGTGTTTAAACACTTAAACAGCATTCTCAAGTGTTTATATACTCATTAATTACTAGTTTTCAATGACTCTCATCTGTTCGTTACTTTGTAAAGTAGAGCAAAGAATAGTGATGGAGGAAAGTAAGTTTACATTCTGAGGCGTGTTTCATAATTCACTTGTCTTAATGTCCAAATAGTGCCTAGAGTTGCTAAATCAACACTTGTTTAGTGAAACCAAACCATTGACTCTTGGAAGTCACATTCAAGATGAAGAGAGTAACCCAGGGTTGAACTCTTGTCCTCTCCTTTGGGAAGCACGCTCTGATTTCCATCCAAGGTTTACATTCCTTGACCACATTTCTCCTAACATGCCTCACAGTCTCTTACTCTGGTTTCTCTGTAAGTCTTTGATAGTAGATCCTAAGCTTTATTATCATGGTATTTTCAATTGATAGCATGATGTACTTGAAATGTTCTCAGTGGATGTTTGTTGGTTGACTGAATGCATCAACGGGTTAGTGGATACACTAAAATTTTTAGATTTCTGAAATTTGAGACCACATTTATTGAGAATTTAGTCTCAATTTTTGTAGGGCCTGCTATTCTGCTCTGGTGAGGTGGTGATTACCTTAATGATTACATGAAGTCACCGTACCAGTGAAGCAAGACCTGTAGAGGCCCTTACCAGGAAGCTCAAATAGTTCTCAAGAAAGCCCATAGAGGTAGATCTGGATGTGTGGGCAGGAGATACAAGTTAGAAAGTTTATACAGATACTAAACAAAACCACCATGTTTAAAATTATTGGTAATGCAGAGAGATGTATAGAGAGAAATTCACTTTGCCACAATTAAGTTCATCTATTTTAATAGATTCTACAAGACCGACTTATCTTCAATTAGAATACTTTTCAATCTTTTTGATCCTTTCTGAGTGGCAAAGTCTTTATTAGGCCAAGAATATAAAATTTTAACAAGGATCCAACACCTAATAAATATTTTTAAGTTCTCTTTTCTTAAGTTCTCAATATATTTTGTACTTCTTTTCACAATGATCAGTCGGTGGGATAAACGGTGTGTGTGTATGTGTGTGTGTGTGTGTGTGTGTCCTCACAAAAGGAGGAAATTTGGATGGCAAAACCATCTTCTTTTTGATATGATGTCACTTTTATCTCTTATATTAATACATGTCTCATACAAGAAGCACAGTAATTTTAATGGAACCAAAATACATATATATATTTTTGCAGAAAATCACTGCACGATCACTCTAGAAAAGGCAATACTATAGGAATAAAAAACAGATGCCAGGGGTTGGTGACGGGAAGCAGTAGTTGACTACAAAGCAGATTCATGGGGGGGATTTTGAGGGTGAAAGAACTGTTCTAACATGTACCTGGGATGGATGATGAATGACTCTGAATTTGTCAAACTCCATAGAGCTATACATCACAAAGAGTGAGCCTTAATGCACACAACTTTAAAAAATCCACCAGGATGTTGGGGCATCCCAAGATGGAATGCAGACTTTGTCTTTGACAGTCACCTAAGTAACTTTGGAAACCACCCTAAGGTTAAAGGCAAACAATGCTAAATGTCACCACTGTTTTCCAGTTAGTAAATTTCTTCCTCATGGGGTTACGAGTTAATCCTGAAACTGCTTTGCATGTAAACTAAGTAACCAGGGCCAAACAAGTAAATGGATGGTGGATAGTGGGGGCAAGGTTATTCCCCTGTTGGAGGGGGAAGCTATAGATAAGCAAAAGGGAGACAATAGAAGAAACCCTTTGGTACTAGATTAGAATCGGGGACACCAATATAAACTCATATTTAACTTTAAACATACATATTCATATTTAAGTTATGAATATATATGGCAAACATTAGTAAGAACTCATGTTTAACTTTAAATACATATTTAAATATACATTCAATTTATAAATTTTAATTTATAAAGTATGTATTTAATTCAAATTTTAATATATTTAAAGTTAAATATGAGTTCATATTGATGTAAGGTATATATGGCATATATATTCATACAGAGAGATACAGAAATAATAATAGTTATGTGTATAATATATTTTATATATATATTATTTTTATATGATATATGTTACATATTATAATAGAGATAGAAATAATAAATGTATCTCCATTATCCATTTATGTTTTATATATTACAATAGATAAAAGATACAGAAATAATGTATAGAAACATGAGAGAATATATTTTCATATATTATTTATATATTATATATTATGTATGTATTATAATATATATTTACATGTTATATCATAATTATATGTATTTTTTATATCTGTATATCTGACTTCTGTTCCAGAGAGAGCTAGAAACAGTGAAACCCACTACAGGATTGCCAGAGAAAATACAAGATGCCCAATTAAATCTGAATTTCAGATAAACTGAGTACACACACATACATAAATCTACAACTGAGCAGCATGTCTTTAGAAGCGTATGCAAGAAAATTGGAGCTCGGTGGCTGGGGACTGAGGGAGGAGGAAGATTGCTTTTCACCACATACCCTTTTACCATGTGCATGTATTTCCTACTCACAAAATGAACAATTCAACAAAAATTCAACAAACAAAACCTTGGAGGTAACTTAGTAAAGAAAGATATTTTCTAGAAACTGGGGGCAAATAACGTTTTGAGCTGTCACTGCTTTTAGGGAAACCACGTGAGACTTGTACAATTATTCTGTAAGCCCCAGAGCCCATTGTTCTTAGCTTGATGAGCAGGTGTCCTCTACTCTTCTGCAGGTGGCTGGTGATCTTGGGCAGTGTAACCTTTCCATCCCATACCTTCTTCCTGGCATAGGGGAAGAGAGACAGGCGAAGATCTGGATGGGGAAGCAAGAGGAGGATGTGCCCCCGGGGATAATGGCCATTTCTCACTTTAATTAGTCTCCCCTTGCGTCAGAGAAGGCAGACTTATTCTCAGCTGTTGACACATGAAAATCCCTTAATTAAACTCATCCTGGCTACCTGTGCCAATCATCTCAGGCTGGGGACAAGGCAGCACGCTTTAAATGATGTAGAGGAAACTTTTTTTAATGGGGGGAATAATTAGCCCTTGAAATTCACTGTCACCGAATCTCACAGAGACAAGGTAGCTTATTATAATTAAAAAAAAAAAAAAAGAAATGAAAAAGAAAAAAAAGAAAAGAAACAGAAAAGGCAAGCTTTCAGCACTATCGGGGTAAGAATGGCCCCCACAGTGACATCGCAAGCCACAGTGAAGCTTCCCAGGTCCCTAGAGGCATATGGTAATTGTCAGAAAGGAACTTGAGGTCAAGTGGGATTTCCTCCCCCACTGAGCAAGCTCAAAAAAACCCCAGTAGACCAGAAACACTGGCGGGGTGGGGGGAGGGAGGCAGGAGTGGGGGGATATGGGAGGGGAATGCCTGCCTTCTGCACTGACAGGCTACTTTGATAGTTCTGAGCCAGAGATACTATGAGAGAAAGTAAATAGCACAACAAAACTTCTCTTTTGGCTCAGCCTTGCCAAAATAGAAGGACCTGCCAAGACTTGGTCAGCAGGCTGGGCTAACAGACCGGGCTTTCTCCGCTGTGCATGGAACTGACCGGGGCTGGACGTCCCTGAAAAGGGAAATGGACAATAACAGCCCAACTGTCCTCCCTCCAGGTCAGCAGATGTGGAGCATAGACCAAGCCTTCCTCCACTCCTCACGAGAGGCTTCTATTTTGAGGACAATGCCCTCAGTTTGAGATGAAATTTACGGGGCTGAAGAGCAGAACTCCTAACTCCTTTACTCCAGTCTTGTGTCCTGAACTGCAGGAAGCAATGAAGGAAGACGTCAACTTTATCAAGCCTTGGGCGGAAAAATTTCCCTGTTCTTTTCCACATCCGTGTCTCTCTTTGCTCTCTTAAGAGAAGGAGGAAATTCCTGGGGTGCCTGGGTGGCTGAGTCGGTTGAGCGTCCAACTTAGGCTCAGGTCATGATCTCACGGTTCGTGAGTTCGAGCCCCGCATCGGGCTCTGTGCGGACAGCTCAGAGCCTGGAGTCTGCTTCGAATTCTCTGTCTCCCTCTCTCTCTCTGCTCCTCCCCCGCTCATGCTCTGTCTCTCTCTCTCCTTCAAAAATAAATAAAAACAGGGGTGCCTGGGTGGCTCAGTCGGTTAAGCATCCGGCTTCAGCTCAGGTCATGATCTCACAGTCCTTGAGTTCGAGCCCCGCTTCGGGCTCTGTGATGACAGCTCAGAGCCTGGAGCCTGCTTCGGATTCTGCGTCTCCCTCTCTCTCTGCCCCTTCCCATTCATGCTCTGTCCCTCTCTGTCTCAACAATAAATAAACATTAAAAAAAGAAAGAAAGAAAGAAAGAAAGAAAGAAAGAAAGAAAGAAAGAAAGAAAGAAAGAAAGGGCTCAGATCTCGCCGCCTCCATAAGGATTGGCTGGAACGAGGCAGCCCGCACTAGTGTATGGAAAACACTTAAACACTTAGACACTAGTGTAGAAAAACACTTAAAAACCCTCACCCCACACAGCTCAGAGAATGCACTGTCTGCACTAGCCCTTTAAAACAACAACAACAAAACCAGGTCTTTGATACTGTTGGGGGGCCTTCAGCCTAAGGGCCGCAGATGCCTTTTCCCTCTGGTTCTGGTGGGGAGAATGGAGGTTGCCCTTTAGCAATTGTATCGCCTTCCTTGTGTTGCGATTTGTCAAGGCTTTTACAGGATTTTGTTTCTCATGTGCTGTTGACACGCAAAAGCTTAGGTAGCATTGCACTATTGGTAAGAAGTGGCCGTGGGGTGCCTGGGTGGCTCAGTCGGTTAAGCGTCAGACTTCAGCTCAGGTCATGATCTCAGAGTGTGTGAGTTCGGGCACTGCGTGGGGCTCTGTGCTGACAGCTCAGAGCCTGGAGCCTGTTTCAGATTCTGTGTCTCCCTCTCTCTCTGCCCCTTCCCCACTCATGCTCTGTCTCTCTCTCTCTCTCTCTCTCTCTCTCTGCCAAAAATAAATAAACATTAAAAAAATTAAAAAAAAAAAAAAAAAGAAAAGAACAATCAGGGCGCCTGGGTGGCTCAGTCGGTTAAGCATCCGACTTCGGCTCAGGTCATGATCTCACCATTCATGAATTCGAGCCCCACATCCGGCTCTGTGCTGGCAGCTCAGAGCTTGGAGCCTGCTTCGGATTCTGTGTCTCCCTCTCTCTCCGCCCCTCCCCTGCTCATGCTCTGTCTCTCTGTGTCTCAAAAATAAATAAAACATTAGCAAAAAAATTAAAAAAAAAGAAGTGGCCGTGTGTGCTAATGTGAAGTCCGAGATTCTTCCTTGCTGAGTGAAAAAGAATAATAATTGTGAAAAAGGGTAAGACAAAGAGAGCAGCTCTAACAATGATGGAGAAAACGGTTTCATTGCTTCATGATGACTCATAGAAGGTCTCTACCTTCTATGTTAAAGCTGAGATAATTCATCATCTCCTCCACCTTGGTGTATTGGGAAGAACCGGGCTCGAAACCAAGGGACCTTGGTTTGAATTCTGACTTTGCCACTTGTATTATTGGTATAAATGACTTAATATCCCTAAGTTTTCATTTCATCATTTATACATTTTTTTAACGTTTTAAAAAATTTATTATTGAGAGACAGACACACAGAGCGTGAGCAGGGGAGGGGCAGAGAGAGGGGGAGACACAGAATCCGCAGCAGGCTCCAGGCTCTGAGCTGTCAGCACAGAGCCCGACGCGGAGCTCGAACCCACGGACCGTGAGATCGTGACCTGAGCCGAAGTCGGACGCCCAACCGATTGAGCCACCCAGGCGCCCCTCATTTCATCATTTATAAAACGTCATTTAACATGGCTATTGACAATGATGTTGGGAGGCATGAATAAAGGAATTAAAATTCCTGTCAAAGACCACTTTCTCGTTAAGTGCTGTTGAGTCTGAATGAGAGTGTCTCTTGGTCTTACCATCATCCTTTTCCAAGTATCTACATTTGTTCTTATCAAAGGCAGTTTCTGGAGCGCCTGGGTGGCTCTGTCAGTTAAGCGTCTGACTCTTGATCTGAGCTCAGGTCTCGATCTCAGGGTTGTGAGTTCAAGCTCCATGTTGGACTCTGTGCTCGGCATGAAGCCTACTTAAAAAAAAAAAAAGACAGTCTCCTTTGCTAAGTTTATTTATTCTGAGAGAAAGACAGCTTCTGACTGTTAAAGGTTTGCAAGGGAAGGGAATGAATGCCCCACAGAGATGCCGAAGTAAGTTTACAAAGGGTTTCGAAATATTCAGCAGGAAAGGTCAGTGGCAGGAGAAAAGGATTATTCAGGGAGGGGGTAGCGTGTCACCCCTTATATGTGCGACTTATAAACAGTAAGGAATCAGTTACACTATAGCATTTGATACTTCTAACAAATGTTGACAAGTGCTAACCATTAATTTATTAGCATCCAAAAATGCTGCAAAATCAATCGTTTTTCTATCCACTTATAGCTTGATAGTTTTTAAATTCGTATCCATTTTAATTCATCTCACAGCGATTTCATTTTCAAATTCTAAAAAAAACGATTTCTCTCCAACACCCTCGAATACCCTTGACACAAGTGATTAACATCCCCTGTCTCTCAAAACTATTCATTTTGAACATATGTGGCTAAAAACACGAGGAACTCCTAAATAAGTTTCACTTCAGATAATACAGAAACGCAGGTGGGATTTGCAAGTTTTATGTGAAAGACCCTTCGGATTTAGCAAAGAGGGGAACGAAAAATGTGTACAGCTTTCACTTTGGCCTGACTTCCTCTGATGGCTAGTTTCCTGGCCCGGATGGCAAAGACACGAAAACACCACTGTCTGTGGGGAAAACGTTGCAAGTTTTTTCTACATACTAGCCCTGTTGCATCAAACACAGGCTCACGTCTCCCCCCAGGCTTTCTGGCGTGGCTAGGCCTCACCTTCTAGCGCCCAATTCCACATGTGTGGGCTCACGGGTTCCATCTAGTGGTCACTACTCAAATCATCCAAGATTGACAACATTTTCTAGGTGGGTGATAGGACATCCGATCCAACGTTTTGACATACGCGGAAATCTAGACGGAAAAAGTGAAGCCAAGCGTTCTCGGCACGTGGCTGGTTAGTGGTGGAACTGGAGCCACATCTCCAGCCCACTCTCTCGGCCACGTTCACTGTGTTCCCTCTCCTGTCCCTCCTCCCCTGATGTTACCCAGGTACGCGCCGTGCAATGCACTTTGACAAGATGTTACGCTCCAAGAATAGAAACATCTCGACATTCAATTGTAGTGTAAAAACAAGCAGGAAACATAAAAACGAACCTATGAAATGCTTATAAGGAGAGCAACAGAAAAGATTACATACTTCCATTGTAGATATCGTAAAGGGTAGGGTGCTTTAAAATTGAACGGTAAGATTTGTTGAATTAATGAAGGACCCAGCAGATTTCAGTGCAGGGAGAGTCAACGGAGGGGATGGAAATCCATTATCTTCTCTAACATGAAGGAGAGGGTAAGGTGGAGGAAGTTCCTAGGATAGGGCATTTCAGGAGTATGGAAATGCGTGCCAAAAAAGCATCCACATGGTAAAGAGGTTGGTTGGAACCCCTTGGCAGATATCAGGAATTTTCAAAATCATTTTTTTCTATTGTTTTACTTATTGATAGAGTTTTATAAAGTGTCCAGTGTAAGTTTTGACATATATTTACACCAAGAAAGCCATTGCCACAATCGAGATAACGAACGTATCCATCGCTCCCCCCCCCCAAAGTTTCCTGGTGCCCCTTCGTCATCCTAACTCTTGCCTCTGGCCCCTCCCTGCTCAATCAGTGATCTGCTTTCTGTCGCTGCAGGTGAGTTGCATTTTCTAGAACATTAACACATTAAAATTTTTTATTTAGAAACGATTTCAAAGTCAGAAAAATTTTAAGAACGGCACGAAAACTTCTACACATTCTTTATCCAGATTCCTCAGTTGGTAACATTTTACCACATGTGTCTTCTCGTTCTATCCACATACTTATAGGTATTATTGTTATTATTTTTTTCTGAGCTAGTGGAGAGCAGTGCAGACAAAATGCCCCATTACCTTTTATTGCTTCAGTGTGTATTTCCTCAAAACAAGGACACTTATATAACCAGAGGGAAACCATCAAGATCAGGAAATGACTATTGCGGTAATATTACCATCTGCCAGTACACCCATGGACCCCTTTCAAATTTCAAAAGGCATTTCAATAATGTTCTTTATACTTTCAGAACCCAACCCAGGATCATGTGTTGTATTTAATCATTATGTCTTTTTTAGTCTCCCTCAATATGGAACATTTCCTCATTCTTTCCTGGTTTTTCACATCTCTGAAATTTTTTTTTTTAAAGACTACAGGCTAATTGCTCTGTAGTATGTCCCTCACTTTGGGTTTATCTGATGTTTTCTCATTATTAGATTTCAGTAATGCATTTTTGGCAGGAATTTCGTGGAAGTGATGCTGTGTTTTCTCAGTTGATCGGCAATAACTTGATGTGGGTTTGTCTTGTTGCTGGTAATGTTACATCTTATCATTTGATTATGATGGTGTTGGCTAAGTTTGTCCACCCTAACTAATTAGCAAGTATTTTGTACTCATTAATTAATAAGCAGGTAAATATTTGAGGAAGCTATTTTGACACTATGTCCATATCCTCATTAAATGTTCACATACTAGTTTTGGCATCCAATAATTCTATCTAAATTAGTTATTACTGTGATGGTTGCCAACTAATGATTTCCTAATTCCATCATCTCTTCTCAATTTAATTGGCCTTTTACTATAAAGGAGAGCTTTCTCTATTTCCTTGCATTTATTTGTTCATGTTATTCATATCAGTATGAACTCGCGAATTTTGATTTTTTTCAATGGATTATAATCAGCATTGTTATTAATTTTGATGTTCAAACCATCCCAGACTGGGCCAAGAGTCCCCGTTGGGCCATGTCCTGTGCCCTCGGGGCATGTCCTCACAGTTCCCTGACTGCCTCTTTGCTTTCTGGCATGACATCCAGACTCATCCTGTGCTTTTCTGGTCTTAGCCTTGGAATCAGACATTTCTCCAAGAAGCCAGAAACTGAGATTTGGATGCCAGGATACTCATTGCAACTGGGGTGTCCTTGCTTCTAAGCCCTTCTAAGTAAGTGCACACAACTAGGAAATATGACTCAACTATCCATTGATACCTATTTCTTCATCATCTATCTCTCTCCCCATCTACCTAGACATCATGTTATCTATCTTAAAAAACCATGACTTCAAACCAATGCTTCCAATTCCAATCTGATCCTATAGTTTCTTTTTTTTTTTTTTAAGTTTATTAGAAAGAGGTGGGGGAAGGGGCAGAGAGAGAGAGAGGGAGAGAGGGAACCCCAAGCAGGCTCTGCACTATCAGCACAAAGCCTGATGCGGGGCTTGATCTCCAGAACCATGAGATCAGGACCTGAGCAGAAATCAAGAGTCGATTGCTTAACCGACTGAGCCACCCAGACGCCCCCCAATCCTACAGTTCCTTGTTTTCGTGCGTGTGCCATCTTTCTCCGGCAGTGAGAAACTCTCTCCTGTCCTCCATCTATTTACTTACTTGCGTGAAACTGATCTCCCAGCTGTCCCCGCCTTGCCCTGCAACCCAACCTTGAAAAAGGGAAGGTGAAACTGGAAATGATTTCTTTCTTCTTCCCCATTTCCTACACGCACATTATGTTTTTTCTTTTCCATAATGCCCCAGTCTGATCTCTCCCCTCAGCTCCACCCCCACTGCGAGCAGCCCAGATGGTCTTTCATAACACAGTGCGATGGTTATTCCTCTCCTTTAAACTCTCCAAGGACTCCTCATGGCCCCCGGGGGTGGAGTAAAACCCTCTTAACCCCCTGCGACCGGCCCCCGTCTGCACCTTCCTTGTTAGGTTTGCCTCTCCTTCCCTTGTGCCTTCAGGAGAAATGAACGTGTGCAGTTGTCTGCATATACCCTGTTCCATCACTACTGTTTCTGCATCATGCTCCCGTGATTCAGTGACTTCTCCGGAACTTCCTCTTACAAACCTTGCCTCAGTGTTTCTGCCTCTAAGAAACTTTTCTCGACACCTTTATTAACAGTTACCTACTCCTTTCTGCTAGTCCTGCTCCTTGTATACACCTTTCTGATTGCCTGTGTCACTATTTGTTTACGTGCCCGTCTCCTGTACCAGAGAACCAAATCAGAAGGCAGGAAGAGACTTCTCTGCCATCGTAGTTCTGGGATCTAGCCTGGTTTCTGCCATGAGCTAGATACTTAGTAAATGATGTGGCAAAGAAGAATTTAGGGGGAAGGTGCTTTCTTGTCTTTCAGAGGCGTGACTCCAGTCTCTGCCTCCGTCGTCACAAGGTATTCTTCCTTTGGGTCTGTGTCTCTCTCTTTGGAAAGACACCAGTCATATTGGATTTAAGGCCCACCGTAATCCAGTATGACGTCATCGTAACTTGAATATCTGTGAAGACCCCTTTTCCAAATAAAGTCGCAGTCCCAGGCTCCAGGTGGACAAGAAGTTTGGGAGATACTATTCAACCCAGTATGCATACCCTTTAACGGGGAGGTGGCGGTCAGCACCCGTTCACTCAGGGTGCCTCTCTCTCTCATGTCACACGTCAGGCCTACCCTGGGCCACCAGAGGGCCTTCAGAACTTCATGGCCTTAATCATCCCATTCTAGCTTCTCGTACAGAAGAGGACACTCGGAGAACCAGTTTTTGAGAGTCACTCGTCAATGATTTAATACTATCAAAAACTATGAAAAGAATTTTCTTTCAAATGAGCACTTCGAGGAGAATCGAAATGCCACGGACACCCAGCATTGAGTGTTTTAGGAGCAGTGTAAGAAAGGGATTAGACATGGTTTTAGAGAATGTGGTAACTGTGAGCCCAGATGAGAAGCTCTTTAGGCAACTGGATAAATTCATATTCCTAAAGAATTCGTTCAGAGACCAGGGTTGAACGTATTTATAAACTAGCCAGCCAGCATTCCCCTGAGATCTGAAGTCATTGAATAAATGGTGATCTGAAATCAGCATGGATTCCCCCTTGGCCTTGCAGACAGTCCAATGACCAAAAGATTGGTCCAGCTGAATCCTCTTAGGGTGTTTTTTTTTTTTTTTTTTTTTTTTTTTTTTCCTCCTGTGGGCATTTTCATCCCTAAATCCCAGATAATGGCTTTTAGCAACTCAGGCTGCTGCTTTCAGAGGCAGAAATCTGGGGGCGCCTGGGTGGCTCATCAGTTAACTGTCTGACACTTGGTTTTGGCTCAGGTCATCATCTCATGGTTCGTGGGTTCGAGCCCCGCATGGAGCCCTGTGCTGACAGTGGGGGGCCTGACTGAATCCTCCCTCTCTCTCTCTCTCCCTCTGTCTCTCCTCCGTTCTTTCTCTCTCTCCAAATAAATAACTAAACTTGAAAAAAAGAGACAGAAATCTGTTCCTGACTAGTAAGAAGGCTGTAAAGGACCAAACAGGGAGAGGTGGGGGGAGGTTAGTGGTCCAGATTTACCAAATTCTGCGGCTCTGTCCCTACTCAGCCCCCTTCCCTGCAACTTGGCGGCTGCCCAGCAGCCTACCCTTCTCTGCCACTTATTGCTACCATGAACACAGGAAATGCGGGTGGGTGCCTTCTGATTTCTGACCGAGAATGTGGAAAGTGATGTTGCAGGTGTCAAAAGTAGAGAACTTCCTAAGCCACGGGAGAAGCTGCATTCCCAAGGCATTTGCTGACTGGATTCCGGAAGCAGCGGGCGCAGTAACGGCAGCAGTGGCTCCCCACAAACATCCAGACAAGTGTTAGTCTGTGCAACGTTACCGCCATTGTCCCATGAATACTTTTCCAAACAAGGCTGGAGGCAGGTGGCTCCCTGCCAAGGGCACTGAGCTGCAGGGAGAGGAAAGGTAGGAAGCTGTGCTTTGTGTACTGCTTGCTTATCAAGAGTCATGCTGTTTCCTGTGTTAAGGGAGTCGTGTGGTCCCCGTGGGGCACTAGGAAGCCTTGGATGGGGCCGTGTAATCTTACTTCTTGCCCCTCATCGAGTTCATGCTAGCTCTGTTCATTTCATTATTCATTTCTTGTGTTTTTACTGTGTTTCGGACGGTGTGCTTAATCCTACAGGGCTCATACAGGGGTAAGGCTGCCTTTGTCCTGACCGTGCTCACATCCGCGGCGCGGCTGGGATGGAGGTGGACCAAGCACCCACCCCCTAGACATACTGAGCAGACACTTGGGCAACTGGAAACGCAGAGGAACCAAGTTTGGTTTAAAAAAAAAAAAAAATGATACGTTTCCTTCCCCAAGCATAAAATCTTTAATTGTAGGAAGCGCACAGGTTATTGTTTAATTTTTAGGACAAATTGTGTAATTTGCAGGTTTTAAGCTGGCCCTGTAGGGGGTGTGAAAAATATGGACGCAGTCAACTTCCACTGATCTAATGTGATCAACAGCATGAGGGCGTGCCAAAGGGCCAATGTATTGAGAGCCAGCGGGATCCTGAAAGGTCTTAATGGAGGAGGTGCTGATTGAAGTGGACTTTGATGGACAGGTCGGTGGCGGGCGGAATAGGGAGGATGCGCCAGGCCAAGGGGACTATTTTGGGAGCGGAGAGGCATGATGGGGAGTTGAGTTTCCCTTTATGCACACAGCAGGTCAAGGATCTCAGGACCCAGGCTGGACTAGTTCTGTTGCAGCAGGAAGAGTTCCCTAGACCTCCTTTCCTCTTTTCAGTCTCAGGCACTGTTTCCAACAGGAAAGTCTGGAGAGACCGCTTTCCTTTCCAAAGGGCAGTCTGCCCAGGGGCAAAGGCGGGCTTGCCAGCCTGTACCTGCCGCTGTTCGGGGAGACAAAAACCACTGTAGAGCTTTCTTGTTTGAAGTGCCGCGTGCTCAGCTCGGCTGTCAGTGTTCCTAGACTGCTTCTGTGGACTTAGAGCTGACCTTTAGAGGATGACATTTGAGCACGCAGAGCCGAGCTTCCTGTGCAAAGTACAATGGGTTCGTGACTGTGTCCAGAGCTACAGACATTCCTATTTGTCCGTGAGTTGCATGACTAATGCGCTTGGCCTCGTTAAGAATGAAGTGGGCACATGAGAACGTTTTCAAGGACATCAGCCGGTGCTGCTTGGACAGAGGAGAGCCACTAGTGAAAACACCCCAAGGCTTCTTCCTGGTGCAGGGCAGACCCTGGTTGTAAGTACGCCCTCGCCCTCAGCACTGCAGCACTTCACGCACAGGGGTGCAGATACACACCACCTGACCCAGCTCCCCGTGTGGGGCTGCTCTCCTCTCTCCTGGAGAATCCCTGTCTCCCCCTTTGTGCCCTCACATGTTACTGAAGCTTTCACGCGCATTTTATTCACAAGGTGACGAGGGCTTCTTCCCATCCAAATTCATTTCCTCTTTGCTCTCGTTCCTTCTGCCCTGTTTCCGCGAAGGGTGAAAGCCAGTATTATCAACAGAAGGAAATTTATAGGAATTTGAAGGGTTCAGTTCTAAGAGCCCGGTGACCTGCTGAGAGAGGTTCTGTGCAGAAAAAGAGGGCTGGTATGTGTAAACAGCTGGTAACAAACTTCACAGAGCAGTTTAAAGGTGAAGATGAATAGTGTTACTTCTCAAGGAGTTCAAAGATAGAACAATTGCAAGTTTTAAAACATATATTTAAACCATGTATCCGTCTTGGGAACTTGGAAACATAGTTTTGCAAAAGAACTCTGGCGGCCAGTTAGGACAGGAAGAAAAGTGTCAGATGTTAAAAACTGTTAACTGGTCGTGGACCAACATACGTTGCGTTGTGGGGGGAGGGTGTTTTTACATTTGCATTTACACGGTATTGCTTATCTCCATGCCCCCTTTGAATTTGCACATTTACTTTGGATTAATATAAGCTTTTCCAGCACATCGTTGTTGTTTGTGAATGCAAAGACTAGGGAAGATAAGCTGATTTGGTAGTAAGGAGCCAACTGGGGCGCCTGGGTGGCTCAGTCGGTTGGGGGGCTGACTTCAGCTCAGGTCATGATCTCCTGGTCTGTGAGGTCGAGCCCCGTGTTCGGGCTCTGTCCTGAGCACTCAGAGCCTGGAGTCTGCTTCCGATTCTGTGTCTCCCTCTCTCTCTGCCTCTTCCCTGCTTGCTCTCTCTCTCAAAAATAATAAACAAACAAACAAAAAAGAAGCCAACTGCGTGACCATGGCAATTTAGTTGACTTCTCTCAAAACATCTTTCCTTACTTTTAAAATGAGGACTTTGGACTAAGCATCTTTCCATCTTTAACAATCTGAGATTAACAGAGAGAACGCTATATAGAAGAGTAAATACAGTAGACCCTGGAACACATATGTTTGAACTACACAGGTCTACTTACATGCGATTTTTTTTCAATAAATACAGTACAGTACTGTAAATGTATTTTCTCTTCCTTATGATTTTAATGACATTTTTTTCCTGTAGCTTACTTCATTGTAAGAATTTAGTATTTAATACCTGTAACATACAAAATACAGCAAAACCTTGGTTTGCGAGCATAATTTGTTCCGAAAACATGCTTGTAATCCAAAGCACTCGTATATCAAAGCGAATTTCAAGAACCATTGGTTCAGTGGTGATCACGTGACATTCGGCATCATGTACTACTCGTATTGCAAGACATCGCTCGTTTATCAGGTTAAAATTTATTTAAAATGCTTGCTCGTCTTATGGAACACTTGTAGAACACGTTACTAGCAATCCAAGGTTTTGCTATGTGTTAATCGGCTGTTTATCAGTAAGGTTTCTGGTCAACAGGCTATTAGGGAGTCAAAAGTTATTCACAGATTTTGGACTGCACATGGGGTTGGTGCTCCTAACTCCCACGTTGTTCAAGGGTCAACTATACTGTCTTAGGACCCGCTATTGGCTTTGATCCTCACAGCTGTGTGAGCTGAATAAGGTAATTTCTTTCCCCTTGACCCCACTTCATCTGTGAAATTACAAGATTGGCCTCTATATTCTTTGTTGCCCCTTCTGCTGTAATGTTTTGTAATTTTCCTCAGTCAGGGTAGAAGTCTCACCTTCCCTTTCTGTGCATTCTACTCCTGCCTTGTGGGGAAAGGAGAGGAAGCTGAGAGAGGCTTGATATTAGTTACCATTAATTTTTCCTTTCATTTCATTAATCTCTCTCTGTTTTGTCCTGTCTCTTTCCCATCCTCCCCCTCTCCCTCCCTCCCCTAATTTCTCTCCTACTGTTCTTCCAGTTAAGTTTCCGCATAGCTGACTTTGCAGACCTAGCTTTCCACAGCAAATCCTGCAACCTGGATGTGGGTGGGGAGAAGGGGGTGAAATCCTTAGATCTTTGCTTTGTTTGTTTTTAAAGACAGTTTCCACAAGCCCTGTGATATGTGGGTAATTAGGCGCTCTAGGCTGTCAACACTTTGAGTCCTGTACTGCCTAGCAATAGGTTTGGCTGAGAGTGATACACAAAGCCTAAAGTGGTAATGGTTTTCAGAACTAGAAGTTTATTTCTTCCTCAGGCAATAGTCCAGGGTTTGCAGCTCATGGCCGAGGTGGCAGCCACAAACCATGAAGTCTTTAGGATCCCACGCTCCTTTGGCCCCCATGACCCACCATCCCCGGAATATAGCTCTTGACCTCTTGATCCAGGCCCGATAACATGAATGAAAGGTGAAGAAGGGGCCTGGAAACTGCCACCCTGTGCTTATGCTTGCATCCCATTGGGCGGACATCAGCCAAATGGCCATACCTAGCTGCAAGGGAGGCTGGGAATTGAAGCTTCCTTTCCAGACAGCCATGTAACCAGGCAAAAATTGAGGACTCCATTATCTTGGGAGGGGGAAAATGGGTATTAGGTCCTGGCCACTCCCTCTATAGGCAGTGTCATCACCCAGTATATCTAAGCCATTCATGCATTTACTCATCTACACACATTTTTGGAGTGCCTGCTCTGTGGTGGGCAGTTGATTAGGTGAGGGAACGAGAAAGATAGACAAGGTCCTTTCCCCGAGAAGTCTGCAGTCCAGCGGGCAAAGCAGACATGTGGACAACTGCTCTGAATTGTTATAGAAGCACTTATAGACACTTAAACTGTGTAAAGTGGTACAGAAAATACTAGGCATGGGTGTAGAAAAGACATAGTTAATTCTAGCTTCAAAAACAGACGGAGGAGGGGTAAGGAAATGCTTCAGAAAGAAAGTCTCCATTAAACTGAGTGTTTAAAGTTCAATTCCTTGGAGGAAGGGAACAAGGCAGCATCTCTACCTTTTTTTTCTTGCATTTTTACTTCCTTTACCGTGACTAATATGTTTTGCTTGTAACCACCTGTATGGAAAATAGAACAACTTGGCTCTTGTCCTATTAAAAATGTCACATCCTTGGCTAAGCTCAAGTTACCAACTTGCGTATTCAGACACGTGGCAATTCCTGTGACTCGGCCTCTTAAGAAAACGAGACCAAATAGTTACCAAAGACCATCCACTGCAAAAATACCCAAACCTTAATCCTAGGTAAAGGTTATAGAACATGGCACAACGTAAACCTTGGTGGTAGGGGTGGGGGTGGGGGGTCTGTAGAAGAGGTAAAACAATTGCTTTCACATGGAGAAATTACTGGGTTCTATACAAATGCAATTGTAAGCACGATGATGGACTGTGGCTTCACATGTGCTCGATTGTTGAGCCATTTACTGGTCAACTAGTAACAATCAGTTTAAAGAGTTTTTTTGTTCCTAGTTATGATAAGGGGAGTAAAGGCTGAAACTGAGATATTATGTGCATAAAGCTTGATGGTTAGGAGAATATGATTTATCATCCACAGTGTAAAATTTTGAAAGATTAAAAATATGTTCATTTCATCATAAATACTTAAGACTGCTTCAATTCTTTCAGTTAGACCCGCCAAGTTGAACTTCCCAAGTTCAACTTACAAATTCTCCTTCCTCATGAATCTTTGTTGACTGACCAAGTCAGCAGAAGATTCTCCATTTTTTCTGAAGTTTCAAAATATGCATTTTTCTATGTAAGAAACCTATCTTAAGCCTCCTTATGTATTATTTCTACTTTACAATTTTAAATTCTTTGGAGAACGTTTTTACAAGTATAAAATTCAATTTTATAAATATGTATTCATTACCTAATCACGCAAGAGAAACTACATGAAGCAGAGGTCTATACATTTTTCCAATGAAGGGCCAGAGAGGAAATATTTGAAAATTTGCCCACCCCATACCACCTCTGTTGCTTATTCATCTCTCTTTATGTTATTTTTCTAACAACCATTAAAAATGTTAAAAACCGGGGCACCTGGGCGGCTCAGCAGGTTAAGCAACTGACTCTTGGTTTCGGCTCAGGTCATGATATCACGAACTCATGGTTTGTGGGTTCGAGCCCCACATCAGGCTCAGCACTGCTTGGGATTCTTTCTTTCTTCTCTCTGCACCTCCCCTGCTCTCTCTCTCTCTCTCTCTCTCAAAGTAAATAAATAAACATTAAAAAAATGTAAAAAAAAAAACCCCATTCTTAGCTGGACCATATAAAAACAGGCTTCATTTGACCTGTGGGCCTTTTTTGCCAACCTCTGAAAAGCTTGATTTGAAAATCTTACATGTGTATAGGGGTGCCTGGTTGGCTCAGTTGGAGGGTGGGACTCTTGATCGTGGGGTGGTGGGTTTGAGCCCCTTGCTGGGTATAGAGATTGCTTAAAAAAATAAAATCTTAAAAAAAAGAGAAAATCTTACATTCCTAAAAATAACTATAATACAAAGCAGATATGTCAATGCTATTTAAGAGATGTACAAAAATGTGTGGCTACGTAGAATTTGGTCCTTTTCCAGCAATGGCATCATTTACCACACAAGTATGAAGAATCACCCTCAGTACAACGCTCCTTCTGTTTCTCATCCCTTGTATTTTACCTGTCCTCAAGTTCTGTCCATTTTATCTCCTAAATATCTTCCTAACTGGTCTGCTTCTCTCTACGCCACCGCCCACTCCTATAAGATCATCAGCATCCAAGGCTTGGAATACAAAATTCCTAACTAGCGCCTCTAAACCCATCCTCATCTCTTTTGCTACCCTACTAAGGAGATATTGCATCTGCTTCCTATTTCTCTTCCCCTTCCTTCTCTTTTCCCCCTCCTCTCACTTCTTTTCATCTTCCTTTCCCGTGGCTTCTTGAACAACTCAATCCTAAGCCACCTATTGTGTAGGAGGAGGTGGGGAGCTTCCGTGGCCCAGTATGTGTGTGTCCGAGCCTGTGTCGGGGGCAGACTGTCCATGTGGGGCAAGAATGCATCCTGATGCAGGGTGTCAAGCTAAGGAAGACACTCCAGGGCAGGGTGGCCTGGAAGGGGGTGCAGGGCTGGAGCAGGAAGGGGCGGCAGTGAATATGGAAGACGAAGTATAAAAGCTGGGGCTGATCAAATAGGTAAATATGTTGTAAGGAGACTGGATACCAATCTGAGAAGGAAATGATGATACAGAGAGAAATGTGAAATCATTCCAGGGTACCTGGGTGGCTCAGTCGGTTAAGCGGCCGACTTCGGCTCAGGTCATGATCTCACGGTCCGTGAGTTCGAGCCCTGCGTCGGGCTCTGTGCTGACAGCTCAGAGCCTGGAGCCTGCTTCAGATTCTGTGTCTCCCTCTGTCTGACCCTCCCCCGTTCATGCTTTGTCTCTCTCTGTCTCAAAAATAAACGTTAAAAAAAAAAATTTTTTTTTTTTTTTAAAAAAAGAAATCATTCCAGTGATCCATGGTGGTAGATGGAGTTTGGAGGTACCAGTAAATTCCTGGTTCAGTAGGTAAGTAGTTAGATAGATATAGGTAGAGATGTAAATGTGATTATGTGTCTGGTTTTGTGTCTAGGCGTATGCGTGTGCTCCTTGGCTCTGTCCAGCGACATGGCCTGATAGCTGCAACAGTCCCGCAGCCACGAGCCCATCTCACGTCCGGATCTTCACTTCTAAGTACTACTTTCATGTAAAAGACACCAGGACTCCGCAAAGTACTGGCCAAATCCCGGACTAGGTAGAGAAAACACAAGATGGGCCTACGACATCTCGTGGTGCCCCCGAATAAGGCAATATTCAAAGCAAACAATAACAATAACCAAGCCAGCAACAACGAAAGCTATGAATAAATGGAAAAAGCTCATGAAGCCAGCTTGAACGGGCACCCGTGCTTTTAGGAAGGCGCCAGGTGCTTCTGACGCAAGTGTGGTCTGTGGACTTCGCTTGAAAAACCGCACGTCCAGCCTCTGAGTACCTCTTTTATCTCCTGTCCCATTTTTCTTCGTTTCCTTCCTTTGTGCTGCCTGGGCTACCGTGGTTCTATGTTGGCTGACCTGCTTTCAGATGATTAGGAAAGTCAACAGTGACCTGTTTGCAGAGTATTTTTAATAGAGTGGAATTCTGTGAAAAACAGAGTGCAGTGGACTGAAGAACGGACAGGGTCAGAAGCAGTTGGAGAGTTTGTTCTCGAAACGATAGGAGGGAAAGAAAATACGTGCAAACACACTGGGAAGGTTTGAGGTGGACGGGTGAGACCTTCCGGGACTAGGAGCTGGAAGGGCCCACATGATCGAGAATGGAGACGGTGGTGGGAATCCCGCCATAAGAGACAACATGGATGGATCTGGAAGGCGTTATGCTAAGAGGAAGAAGTCCAAGAAAGACAAGTACTGTATGAGCTCATTTACATGTGGAATCTTAAAAAAAAAGAACCCCAACTCATAGAAACAGATTGGTGGTTGCCTGGGTGAAGGTCGGTGGGGAAGGAGAATGGGCAAAATGGACAAAATCGGTCAAAAGGTACAAATTTCAATAGTAATGTGGAGCACCTGGGTGGCCCAGTCGGTTAAGCATCCAACTCTTGATTTCAGCTCAGGTCAGGATCTTACAGTTTGTGAGTTCGAGCCCTGTGTCAAGCTCTGGGCTGTAGCACAGAGCCTTCTTGGGCTTCTCTCTCCCTCTTTCTCTGCCTCTCTCTCTCTGCCTCTCTCAAGGTAAGTAAATAAACACTAAAAAAAAAAAAAAAAAATAAGAGCCAGAAAAAATAGATGAAGGGGCGGGGTCAACAATAAAAAGAGACCTAGGAAATATATCAATTCGTCACAAAGTTTGGGACTTATTTTGATCACAATTCAAACAGATAAATGGGTAACCTTTTAGGAGAATCAGAGAAATGTGAACATTTCTGCTTAATGAAGCTAAGCAATTATTAATGTTTTAGGTGAGATAGAGATCAAATAGACTCTATTCTGTTTCATTGATCTGGATGCCTACATTTATTGTCAGTATTATGCTGTATCAGTTACTGTAGCTTCATTTGATTTAACAGCAAACACAAAAAATTTAAGTCCCTCAAGTTTTAAATAAGATACGAAACACAGAAACTACAAAAGAAAAAAAAAGAGCTAAACTGGATTTCAGCAAAATAAAAACTTCTGTCCTTTGAACACCACGTTAAGAAGCTGAAAAGATAAGTCACCGATGGGGAGAGAATATTTGCAAAACACAGGTCTTAAACATGAAAAAGGCTGCTGTCCAGAAGATAGGAACAAGGCCTACCACTTAATAATAAGACAAACAATCCAGTTTAAACATGGGGAAAATGTTTGAACAGACCCTGAGATAAAGGTGATGACTAAGTCCATGAAAAGACACTCCACATTTTTAGTCACTGAGGAAATGAAAGTTTGAGCCACAATGAAATACCAAGACATACTGACCAGTGTGACAAGGATTAAGAAGAGACACAATAGCAGGGCGCCTGGGTGGCTCAGTCGGTTGAGCGTCCGACTTCAGCTCAGGTCACGAACTCACAGTTCGTGAGTTCGAGCCCCGTGTCGGGCTCTGTGCTGACAGCTCAGAGCCTGGAGCCTGCTTTGGATTCTGTGTCTCCCTCCCTCTCTGCCCCTCCCCTGCTCGTGCTCTGTCTCTCCCTGTCTCAAAAATAAATAAAAACATTAAAAAATTCTTTTAAAAAAGAAGAGAGATAGTAGTCAGCACTGTTGGGGAGGAGGAAGGACTGGAGCCCTTATGAACGTCTGGCACGAATACAAAATGGTAGAGCCGCTTGGGAAAAATGGTTTTGTGGTTATTTATAAAATTAAACGTAAAACTTCCATATGACCCATCAACCCCATTCTCAAAGGAAATGAAACTGTTTACGACATCATTCGTTCATAAGAGCCACAAACCAGGAACAATCCAAATGTCCATCAGCTGGTCAGAGTATAGACAAACTGTGGTCCATCCATTCGCTGGCATACTTTACTAATAAAAAGGAGCAAACTACAGATCCCTGCAACAACATGGATAAACCGCAAAAGCATTTTGTTAAGTCAGAGCGGTCAGACCCCAAAGAGTAAGCACTATGATCCCATTCATGTGACATTCTGGAAAAGGCAAAACTCTAACACCAGAAATCAGATAATGGGAGCGAGGAGTTGGGAGTAAGGGGTAGGGATTAATTTTTAAGACAAGGGAACTCTTTGGGGTGATACAAATTGTATCTTAATTGTGATGGCGTTGGAACAACCCGTATTCAAGTGTCAAAATCTCATCAGGCTATCCTCTTTAAAAAGGTAAATGTTATTGTATGTAAATTATAACTCAAGAAACTCACTTTAAAAGATAATGAACAAAATGGAACCGAGCACAGCTGTTCTATATCCTCCAGTAACCTTACTAGGACAATTTCTGTGCTAATTGTTTTTCATATGGCTTCAAATTATTCACGTCTGCCTTTTGTGTTTCATTGAGGCCACAGCTATAGATTTACTTGGTGAGGAAAGAGAAGCAGGAAGGAAAAATGAGAAACATTCTCAGACTGGATACTTGGGATTAAAACCTGAAAACAGTTTTCGCAGAAAAGGAGTCTGACCTGTTGAACAACCTACATGTGGGTGAAATGTATGAGGGTCCCGCCCACTGTTGACTAAATAAATGAAGTAGAAATGTTCCAGCTGGCTGTGAAGGCCACTGTATATACTGTTTCACATTCTACAGAGAGTACTAGACACAAGTAGCTGTAATAAATTGTAAATCGTAAAGCAGTGACTTCTTAACAGGAGACGCTTTATCTGTAACCTTCAGCTCTCCTTCAGGGCTCCGTCTTCTTTTCATTTCGGATAGGAAAATGCACAACGTGAGACCTTGGGGGTGTCATGGTATGTTTCCTCTAACAGAGCGGGCCCCCCAAGAAAAGAATGTTCAACACAAAGGAATTTCCAGTTGCTGATCGCTTGTCACTTCAGTGAGGGAGGAATGGCCTGACCAGGATCCCTACTGATGCCTTGAATCAGGTTATCCAGGCCTCGCCTACAGGAAATTTTGCGTTTCCATCCAGTAAATGCTTGTTAAGTGTCAGAGCTTACAAAAGATGGGTGAAGAAACACGGATGGTCCGGAATATGCCTCATCTACTAGCTCTGATCATGGGCACTGTGATTTAATAGCTTTCGTTGTAGCCCTGGGGTTGGTTAATGGGTTTGGTTAATTTGGGGTCTGTGCTCCTATGTTAATTTAAGCCTCTGCCCTCAGTCTCCGACTTCATACTCTCCTCTGGTGATGGGATTCTCTTCCACAGCTTCATCTACCACCAAAATGCTGACAATTATCAAACTCCGTCCTGAGTCAAGAACCATGCATCTGACCGAGGCCTGGCACCTCCAGGGGAAAGTCCCACAGACCCGAGCGTACCATGTGTGATTGCCGTCATATTCCTTATCTGAGTGATGGCTCAGAGATCAACCCTGTTACGAGCGTCAGAAAATTGCGATGCATTTATCTCTCTCCCCTTTCTTTAGCCCTTATATTTAATCAGACTCTGAAACCTGGAAAGTCTAACTCCCTTCGTATTTTTAAAACATTTCGTTCCATCCTCAGTATATGGCCTTCTTCCGGGCTGCTATTATCTCTTACTCAGATGACTGAGCCACTCTTCTACCTAATCTACCTGCCTGTGCTGGACATTTGCCTTTTTTTCTTTTTTCTTTTTTTCTTTTTTTGTCTTTCCAGAACCTAGCTCCTCGATTCCTATTTTGGGGATCTTCTGGTCGTCTCCCAATATGCGTTCCCCTCCTCCATAGGAACAGAATCTTAACTATCTGGCCACACAGAATCCTGACTTACACGTGTCAATTTTTTTTTTCAGTGCCGTGTGGCTGTGTCACCGTGTTCCGGAAGATGGCTTGTAAGGAGAAGTGAGATACGCAACTTCCAAGTTGGGCCCTGAAAAGAAAGTAGCGTGACATCTCACTTCATTTTCCTTCTTCCTGTGGCTGGAATGGAAAAGTGATGGTGGGAACTTGGGCAGCTCTTTTGGACCACAAACAGAAAGCAGGCGGGTGGGGGCACCTGGGGGCCTCAATGGGTTAGGCCTCGACTTCAGCCTCGGGTCATGATTTCACGGTTTGTGAGTTCGGGCCCCACGTTGGGCTCTGGTGCTGACAGCTCAGAGCCTGGAACCTGCTTCAGATTCTGTGTCGTCCTCTCTCTCTCTCTCTCTCTCTCTGCCCCTCCCCTGCTCATGCTCTGTCTCTCTCTCACTCTTAAAAATAATAAACAAACATTTAAAAAAATTAAAAAAAAAAAAAGAAAGAAAGAAAGAAAAGAAACTGGGAAGTCGGATCGTGGAGTCAAAATACGGAGGGAGGTTGGGCCCAAAGTGGCTTCCTGGAGGAATGCCGTCAAACTAGTTTGGGGCTTAACACAAGGGAACAATAACATCAGCCTTTTTCGAGTTGTGTGAACTCTGATCTTTGTTACTGCAGCCAAACATGCACCCTAACTTCATAGTGTTTATGAAGTCAGGGACCAGTTAGCCCCCCGTAGCTACCTAGTATCCCCGGCGCCGGCAGATGGCGGAGGGCTGACAGATCCCGCACTCGCACTGGGTGGTCAGGCCCAGTTCAGCACAGCAGTGGCAACGGCGTCCTGCCACAGCACAGTCCCCTTGGTCAAACTGTTCCGCCTCTGAGACCGTTGCTGTGCCTCTGCCCCTGCCCCTCTGCAAGCCTGTTCTCCCAGCCTCTTGATAATTTTGGTGTGCTCCTGATATCCTTCTGATAGATTCCCTCTTTTTATTGCCACTCACAGGTGGCACAGGTTTATGGGATTTGCAACCGCGGAATTCCAAATTGAGGCGCCAATTTCCAATTTCACCTTCTTCCAGAGACAGGGCCCCGCTGCCTGTGTGGTATTTGTAAGCAGAGGTCTCATTCTGCATTTCCCCAGCTTGATATCCATTAGGGATTGTTTGGCGATCCTTTGGGCAGAGCTCGTTCGGTCAGGGTAACCTCCTCAGTGTGGCATGTGAAGCCTTGCAGGATGTGGCCCCAACACCGCTCCCCAGTTTTCTCTCTTTGTGCCTGTCTCTAGGCCCCGTACGTCATGATTTGGCCATACTAAATCACTGGGCAGGCACAAGGTCCACCTCCCAGCCCTTCCTTCTCCCACCTGCTTGTCAGTTCTCATTCAAGAGACACGTTGGGGTTCCTCCCCTCCACAAAGCTTTCCCAACTCCCTGGGGCCCAGTCACCCCTGGTCACTTGATTGCAAGTCTGTCCTTTGGGCTGCACACTTCACCCCTCTTACCTATGCCTCTATCCCTCACCTGGTCTCCCCTCTGTGCTCACTTGTCTCCATGACTTGCCTTCCCATCTTGTGTCATCGATTGTTCTGTTTCTAGCATCTCTTATATGATTGGTGCATAACATACATATTTTAAAAGAAAGTGAATCATCTTTCTGGAAACCATTTGAAAAGTTCAAAAATAAGTCGGTAGGTGGCACCCGAGTCTTTCTGTTTGTAGTTTTGGGTTTTGTTTTGTTTTTGTTTTTTAACCCACAGAAGCCAGCAGGTGGCGCTCTCCGACACGAAAGCCTTTGTCACTCATTAAGTCCTCCCTGCCTCCTTTTCTTCCTCCCTGGCTCCTTCTAGGAAGCCGTGGATTCCCGATTTGTCATAATACATGAGCGTGCACATCGGTATTAAACACCCAAATGGTCTACACCCGCGCAGATTAGTATCAGTACGACTTTACTACTCACTGCTTTCGCCAACAAGTCTTTGCTATCCCTGGAACTCTTGCCCGGGCAGAAACAACTTGCAAAATGAGACTGTCAAACTTTCCAGTTCGTGGCATCAAACAGCTGTTTACTCCCTTTGACACCCTCTTTGACACCCTTGCTGTCCACCAATCCTGAATTATGATTATATTGTAATGTTTACCAAATCCTAATTAAATCGCATATTGAAAGACCCATCTCATACCAAACCCCGAGAGGTCATAAAAATCTTGACTTTGCCCTCTGCCTTTGAGACGCTGCTAGAACTAAATCTAGGCAGTGATCTCCCCTAGGGCAAGAGCACTCAACTCAATTTGCCCTCTGAACAGTCTCTTGGCAACATGTATAGACCTGAGCGTACAAGTGTATTCTAGGCCTTTGCTAACTTGAAATGTACAATTTCAGAGGCAGATCCCACCCCAAGCCTAGAGCATTGGAATCTGTACTCCAACACTTGTCAAGGTGATTTTCCTGCCCAGTGAAACCTGAGGAACATTGCTCAGATTGATTAATTAATTAGTTAATTAACTGAAGAATTACCTCAGTCTCTTCAAAAGAATGAATGCAGACTGAAGGTTTAAAATTTAAGGAACAGTTGTGTTTTTCTTCTGCTTGTAGCTGATGTTTAGTTAGTGTCAAAACTACAAAGCAGAAGAAAGTTTTGGATTCCAGCCTGCCTAATTAGGAAATTCTTCAGTGTTGTCTTAGATCTGCCTTAAGAAGATCAGTGGGTTTGGGGGGTGTTTGGGGAAACATATTTGCTGAATTCAGTTAAGTCTTTTTTTTTTTCAACCCCCATCCCCTTCCTAGGGCAGATCTGAGACACAATGAATGTAGGGTGTATCATGATATATGGAGCCGTCGGGCTTGCACATTCTAGATACAGTGCTTAATCCCCGTGCACAGTAAGAGTTTTTTCTTCAAAAACTATTTAAAATCTGCATGTATTATTTACATTGTACTCCCTTACATGTGACATTATTACCTTTTGTTGGGATGTGAGCCCCCTTTGCCTTAGAGATTTCTGCTACTATACCGAACGGATGTAATGGAAAGAATATGGTATTTGAGATTGTAAGACATAGATGAAAATCACAGCTCTGCTATTTCCTGGCCGTGTGATGTGAGACTATTCACTTAACCGCTCTGAGCCTCAGTTTTCTCGTCCTAAAATGGGGAGGGTGTTATCTCACATACACAGGCTGACTTAGGGATCAAGAGACATGGAGTTTGTGCTAAAAGTTCTATAAACCAACCTTGGCACTTTCCGTCATTTGTTTTAAACACACCGCACAGCACTCACGTGTTACTGTGCGTGCAAAAATGGGTATTAATGAACTAATTAATGCATCACGTCATTTCAGCCTCTCTGAAAACCACCAATGCACTGTTTTTCTCTTTTGCATCGTTACTTAATGAGCTTGTTTCCACAGCCATGATTGGCGTTGTGCTTACACCAAGGCTTGTCCCCAGATTCTTGGACCTCCTGTCATGGTAGACAGAAAAAAAACAAAAGAGAGCCCTAACCAAACTGCCCGGGGTATTAGGGTGCCTGGAGAGAGTAACTGTATTTAGTTGGTGGGTTTCAGAGCCTGTCCTGTGGCTAGGCCTTTGTGAAAGCTTTGAAAACATAAGCCAGCGATAATGTGTAAATGATTTTGTAAACGCTACTGCTAATAAATTTGGGTGTCACTCTCAGTCATAGAGAAACAATACAACAGGACTGAGTTTTGGTTCTGTCCTGATTTTGTTGTGTAGGAAACTTGCCACCTCAGAATCCTGGGGCCAGTTGGAGTACTGACTCAGCCAGTGATTAGTTGTTTGGCCTTGGGTGGCTTACTTAACTTCTCTGGACCTAAATGTCCTCATGTAGGCACCGGGTTGGAGTCTAGGATGCCTTTCAGCGATACAGTTCTCACATTCTGTGGAACAGGCCTAGGCGGGTGGCTATAGCCCAGGGTTGTCCCAAGGACCCACTGGCTGCCTCAGGAAACAGGATTGTTCCGAGACCCATTTGATTGGTGGTTCCAGAGCAGCCAGTTACTGGTCAAGCGACTCAGGAAAAGAGCAGGTGGTATACTGGAAAAGATCTGGGTCTTACAGGGATGGGGTCAGCCCACAAAATGGCTGCCCTCCCCTGCCCCCTGCCAAGTTCCTCCCTGAAGGTCCTTATTTTAATATCTAGACTAGAGGGTCGTCTCCTCTATGATCCTTTCCACTCCCACAAGGATTATCTTTGGGACATGCAAAGTAAGGTCCATGTCACTACTCTCTTTTAAATTGCTGATAGTCTATTATTAATGGTTTGTATTTGTCATGACACTTAATGCACGGAGAATCTGGCCCCAGTTTTACATTTTACTAATTGCCCTTATCGCTATCGCCAAGGCTGACCTTCAGACTGTCCACAGAGCACTTCTAAGTGTTCTCCCAACTGGCCCTGAGCTTTCCCAGCGTCCTGGCCGTCTACACACGCTATTAATTCTAGTGGAAGCATACTTGTTGACCACCAGGTGAACAGCTCTTCATATTTCCGTTCTATCTCAAGGGCCATCTCTTTCAACCCCTTTACTGCCTCTGTTTCCCTTAGCTCCCCAACTGGCATATGAGCTTCAGCGATGGCGGGCACCTGGTTTTACTCTTCTTTGTTTCCTCGAAAGTGCTCAGCGCACTTCCTTGATTTTGAAAGTGCTTAGCCAATGCTTGTTGGATAAACAGATATTCTCACAAGTCAAGGCAAGAGGTATCTTCATCTTTTCTTGATGCCCCCACTAGACTATCCTTTTGTGAATTGTTTTTCAGGTTTTCCCCCAATGTTCATTTTAAAGTATTTCCTGAACAAATTCGGGTAAAACCAATAGGTCCGGCAGACATTAAGGACGGTTTTCTCGAGAGTGAAAGTGGAGGCTTGGAGGCTGAGTTCAGGGGGGGTAGGTGGAGGGAGTCACATGACCATTTTGCTCTGGACTTGGATCTGAAAAGGTCCTTCAGGAGAACTTTTTCATGTTATCGGAGACTTTATGTTTACCTGTCAATGAGATTTACACATACATTTGTAAGTATACATGAATGGGATTGAAGATGTTCATCATAAGACTTTAAACTTGCATTTCATAAGCCATACAGAGAAAGACATACCATATGGTTTCACTCTTATGTGGATCCTGAGAAACTTAACAGAATCCCATGGGGGAGGGGAAGAAAAAAAAAAGAGGTTAGAGTGGAAGAGAGCCAAAGCATAAGAGATTCTTAAAAACTGAGAACAAACTGAGGGTTGATGGGGGGTGGAAGGAAGGGGAGGGTGGGTGATGGGTATTGAGGAGGGTACCTTTTGGGATGAGCACTGGGTGTTGTATGGAAACCAATTTGACAATAAACTTCATATACTGAAAAAAAATAAACTTGCATTTCATTCCTTTCATAATGTACCACAGGCTATTTTTTTTAATTGTCATTATCTTGTAAATAGCACAATAAGAGTATATTACATTTGTGTTTTCGCATTTTTTTTTTATATCATATGAACCTTGAAAAATGTAAGTGACTAATGGCCTCTCTTGGCTTGTGAGATTCCTAGGTAAAAATGGCAATTGCAAAATAAGTTACCATCATACACCCTCTGAGTTAGTAAAAATTTAACACGGGTTACACCCAATATCGGTCAGGATGTGTAGCATTGAAAACTCTCATATGCTTGTGGCAAGAATTTATACTGGTATAATCCCCTTGGAAAAGAAATTTTAAGTGTTTAGTATACTTGAGTATATACACACCTATGGCCTGGCAATGCTACTCTGGGGTATAAATCTTAGAGAAACTCTAGCACATGCTCACCAAGATGGTTGACTAAAAAAGCACGTAGCAGAATTGTTTGTCCTAGGCCCAAACCAGAAATAATTCATACGCCCATCGTACTAAAATAGATGAGTACATTTGGGTAAAATCATAAAAGGAAGTATCATATAGCAATGAAATTGAATCATCTGAAGCTCCAGGAAACAGTTTGGTTGTATCTCACACACAGAATGCGACGTTGGAGGAATAAGCTCAAAAAAATACACAAAGTTGGAAAACAGCCATGTCCTGAACTTTTCAATATCCAAAGAATTCAAAGTTGGATCCCAAAAGATATGTGTACACCCATGTGGATTACAGCATTCTTCACAAAGCCAAGACGTCTTGACGAATGAATGGATAAAGAAAATATGGTGGACACATTCGGTGGATATTATTCAGCCTTAAGAAAGGAAGGCAGTCCTCCCACAGGCTACAACATGGATGAACCTTGAGGACGTTATGCTAACTGAAATAAGCCAATGACAAAAGGATAAATGTTGCAATGATGCCACTCATACGAAGTATCTAAAGTAGTCCAAAGCACAGAAACAAAAAAGAAAGGTGGTTGCCAAGGGCTGGGGGAGGAGGGAGATAAATATTTAACAGGTATATGGTTTCAGGGTTGCAGGATGGCAATGTTCTAGGGATTTATAGCACAGCAGTGTGAATATACTTAACACTACTGAACTCTACACTTAAGACGGTTAGGGGGCCCTAATATTCCCTTGGTTTTGGCCCTTTGCTAGAGCAAGGTCTGTTCTTTTCCTCTGCACTGAAAGGACTATTTATCCCTTTAAGCGTATTCAGAAAGTCAGCACGTTTTATTAACTTAATTGTATTAAAGGGTATGCAGGATACAGAATACCCCTTCAAATACTATCTTTAACACAAACGATAGTTGCATCTAATCGAAGAACTCCTGTATGGGGGTGGTTTCATAATTGTGTGTTTATTATTAGGGTCTTCACCCCAATAATAATAATAATAATAATATAGGGATCTGAAGCTTCAAAGGAAAAGGCACATCTGTCTTTGGAACAAATCAACATAAGCAAAGAGAACAGGAAAACACTGATAGATGTGGCCAGAACACCTCTACGTGGTGCTCATGCTGAACTTGCTGACGTCTTGACAACTGGGCTCCACTTTGGCCATTAAAAAATAAAATGAACCTGTGAACCTCTTCATGGTCAACATCATGGGAATGCAACAGGAATCAGAGACTGATACAAGCCTAATCAGAGGTCTTGTTGTGCATGATGGGGCACGGCATCCTGATATGGAAAAAAGAGTAGAAGACACATCTTTACGTGCTGTGTGTCATCAGAATACGAAGGAGCAAGTGTATTCTGGCTTTCTTTCTTTTTTTTTTTTTACTAATTGCATTGAAGTGTACCTACATAAAACAGGCCATTTTTACCCAACGAACAGGATTTTTGCTTTAGCTTCAGTGATACAGAAATGCATGTTAGATAAGCATATATTATCTACCTTATTAAACATTCCTTAAGAAACAATAATAAATGGTTAGGGTAGTAAATCTAATGTTGTGTATTTTTGTTTTTTAACCACAATTTTTCCAAAAAAGAAATATGTGGGGGAAAAATCAGATTACATCAATGGTATCTTTAAAATACTGTTCAAATATTTTAAAGGGACATTTTAAATGCAAACTACATTTTTTGGTGACTCTTTAAAATAACTTAATAGAGGGGTGCCTGGGTGGCTCAGTAGTGTCTGACTTAGGCTCAGGTCACGATCTTGCGGTTCGTGGGTTCGAGCCCCGCGTCAGGCTCTGTGCTGACAGCTCAGAGCCTGGAGCCTGCTTCGGATTCTGTGTCTCCCCCTCTCTCTGCCCCTCCCCTGCTCATACCTTGTCTCTCTCTCAAAAATAAATAAACATTAAAAAAATTATAAAATAAAATAACTTAATAGGTAAAACAAAACCAAAACCAAAAAGCTGGGGCCTGGAGCGAAGAGAAAGTTTTCTATATTGAGCAGAGACAAGAAAGGCAGCTGGCTTGGGTATCGGCCGTAAGACCTGTGTGTGACGGAAGAAATAGACACCTATTTACTCAACAAATAAATAACTGTGTAATACGAGAGATGGTGAGATAAACATAAGGATCACAGTCAGGTCAGTGGAATTTTATTCTCATTTGCTGGGGGTACTTCAGTCATTTAAGAAATATTATTAACAGCATGCTGTGGGCTAGGAGCTGGGAATGAAGGAGTGAAACAGGAAGCTCAGTGTCATGAGAATGTACATAAACGGGAAATGAAAGCCCATTGGGAGGACATGTGACCCTCTCCTGGCAGACCAAGGAAATCTCCCCTAGAGGAACCAACAGAGCGGTTCCCATAAGGTGGCCAAAGGTTGGGAATGGGGACGAGCAGAAGTAGGGAACATGGTGTTTGGAGGCCTGCAAGCAGTGCATGTCCCTGCAGTTTAGACCGCGTGTTTAGTTGCAGGGCTCACGGTGCTGGAGGGATGGAGAGAGAGAGTGGCAAGAAATGAACTTGGGGGAGTAACCACGGCCTTTATTTTAAAACTGCGGACTTTATCCAGAAGGCAATGTAGGATCTAGTAAAAGGTTTTATGTGGGATGGAGAGGCAAAAAGATTTGCTCTTTGTGGCGGGGGTGGGGTGGGGGGGTGGGGTGGGGGGGTGGGGAAGGCTCCCTCTGTACTATGTTCATTAAATTGGAGGGGCAAGATTGAAGGCTATGCTAGTTGGGAGGTTTTTGTTAGTAAACCAGGGGATGGAAAGAAGGCGCCGATTTAAAAGCTACTTTTAAGAAATGGAATCAACAGGATTTAGTTTTTTAGATCTGTGGGTTTAAGGGAAGACAAGGAGACAAGGTAACACTTGACAGGTTTTAGGGTCTGAGTAGAGATGAGCAATAGAGAATAGCAGAGATCAGTAATATTCACTGAGCTAGAAGGCACAGGAGGGGAACAGGTTTTGGGGAGAGAAGATGAGCTCTGTTTTGAACTTATTTGATTTGAAGTCCTCGTAGAAAATCTGTTAGGTGGTTGGACATGTAAATCTGGGGTTTGAAGACTTGATTTCGTCTAAAGATGTAAAAGTTCCATTACAGTATGACCTTGTTACTGAACCAAACTGGGTGCCTCTTCCTTACACAATTATTATTAATGTTTTAGTTATTAATATTTGGGGTGGAAGAGACATGAAAGTTGACTGCACCCAGGAGTGGGTGACCACTGAAGGCTAGTAGTGTTCCACTGGGAAATCGACACTCTTTGTAATGTTGCATGCGGAGAAAGCCCTCCACCGATGGAGTGGATTGTGAGAACTTTTTGAAAAATATAATCTATGGAGTTGGTTTAGCATTGCTTATGCTCTGAGCCTTTCACAGCCTTTTCTGAACATGATCTCTCTAGCTTCTTTTTTTTTTTAACTCCTCTAAAAACTGGTGTCAGGGTGGCAGCAGGAAATAGATATTCTCTCCTCCCTCTATTGCTCTCTACTTCTCTCCCTTTTTTTCTCTCTTCAGATATCCCTTAAAATTAAAAGCAAGAGTTCCACAAACAGCTAAATGTAGATTCCAGTTTGGCTTAGACAAGACTCTCACTTTACGTGGTCTTAATATAATCCTACAAAACTGAAGTCATGCCCAAATACACAGATGAGACATAACACAACAAAAGAAACCAAAACAGAGAACGCTTCCATAAGTCTGTTAAGAATGAAAAAACACAATTTTTTCTAGACTACATACAAAACCCTTTATTTCACATAGTCTTAGCTGTTGAATTGTTTCACTTCACAAGAAAACATGAAAAAACACAAATTTTTTGTGCACCTGCTATGTGCTTAGATTCTGATATGTATTATATTTTTAAGTTTTACTTGATCTCACTGTAATTCTAAGGGGTATTACCATTCTTTTAATATGGGGAAATATATTCAGAAAAAATAAACAAGCTTGAAACACATAATTGCCTTCTATTTTAGCTTCTCACAAAACTTTTTCAGTTTTCTATGAGTAAATGTGTAATACCACAGCTATCAGGATCACTTTTCCTCCTACACCAATCAACATAGAAATTGTTACTTTTTAAATTTTAAAATATGGGGTTTTCCATTAAAACTCATGGTTCTCAATCAGGGGCAATTTTGTCAATGTCTGGCAACATTTTTGGTTGTCACAACTTGGGGAAATGTTATTGGCATATTGTCAGTGGAGGCCAGGAATGCTACATCCTATGGCCACAGGAGCTCCTATAATGTTGAGAAACCCCAATTTAAACTGTAGAAAGTTATTAAATGTAAGTTATTAAGTAGTACAGTTTTCAATATGTGTGCTTTCATGTAATTTTGTTTTAGAAGTAAAAATAACGCTCCGAGTACTAACTTGTTGTTGTCGTCGTTCTCTGCTTTGGTAATTACAAAGCACATCTCATTTTAATTCTAGGAAATCCAGATTTCCAACTATTACACTGTTCAAATTCACCAAAGAAGACAACATAATCTATCAGACGAGGAGACCAGGTGATTGCAACCAAAGATTTTTGGAGACAGCTGCAGTATCGGCTTCTCTCTTACTAGTTTCTTTATGCCAAGAGTTTACATTAAAATCCAAGGCAAATGTGAACGAATTATCAATTACCAAATTTTCCTGCTATGGCTTTTGACTCCATCTATAAAAATGCTATTTAGTGAGATTATGGCCTAGGCACTTCCTAAACGACTCCAGATCATCAAAAATATTTTATTAGAGTTTGTGACGTAATGAAAATACTACAGGTGTGTAGTTTATTAGCGAGAAAATCTTTGTAGAGGGCTGAATGGTGGTCCCCTAAAAGAAATGCCTGCATCCTAATCTCCAGAACCTGTGAATTCGACGAATGTGCCCTTCTTATTTAATAAAAGGGTCTTTGTAGATGTAATGCAATGCAATGAAATGAAGGATCTTGAAGTGAGATCATCTGAGATGAGGATAAACCCTAAATCCAGTGACAAGTGTCCCTTTAAGAGACACACAGAGAGGAGAAGGCCATATGGAGATGAGGTGGCCAGACAAGAAGCGAATAATGTGGCGTACCTGCAGTATTCTTCTCAGAGGGAATCAAGGAAGACTTCACAGAGGGGATGGCATCGAGGCTGGGTCCTGAAGCACGAGTAGGAGTTTCCCAGGCAGAGAATCGAGTGGAGTCAGGCAGCTGACTTTTGCACACAAAATCCGACATGTCCGAAGGCCCAGAGATGGGAATGGATGTCATCTACTTAGGAATAGTAAGTGCTCCCGTGTGGTTGTTCCCTCAAGTGTACAGGTGGAACTGGTAAGAAATGAATTAGGAAAAGTAGGTAGGGGTTGGATGGGGATGGAGTTTTATGCTTTACCTTGGCATTCGGTCTAATTCCTGGAGACAGTGGGAAGTCATCGAAGACGGGGACTGCCATGATTATCAGTTTTAAGTAGCAGCCATTCAACCTTGAATCACTGGAGGAGGTGCTGAAGGGGTGGGGGACAGTATGGATCTCAGAATGAGCCCAGCTCTTAGGAAGGGTCTTTCCCCCTGCTTCAGTACCCCTGACACTTGTGCTTGAAGACACTGAGGCACGACTGGGTGTGGTCGGAGGAGGAGTCATTAGTTAATGACGTATGTTGGGATAAGCATGGTCTTTCTCTCTTAATGGGGAAAATGAGATACCCACACGTGGACAATAGTCTTGACCTAGTACAAAGGTTAGATCTCTCTCTCTGTCTCTCTCTCTGTCACACACACAGAGTATGTATATATGTAATATTTTTTAAATGTCAATTTGTTTATTTTCTCCTAGGCTTAAAAGTTTTTAAAGATTTCCTTAGTCTACCCATTGTTACCAAAGTTTATTTGAGTCACCTGCGGAAGCTGTTACACATGTAGATTCCTAGATCCTACTCTCCAGAGTAAGACCCAGAAATTCCCATTTTTAGCAATTTACCCTACGAAGCTGAAGCAAGCATTGTTTTCCAGATGGATTCTAGGATGGAACCCAAGCTCCTTTATGTGACGTTCAAGACCCGAACCCCATCCCCTTGTTTTCCAACAATGTTTCAGTCCTGAAATGTATGCTTCTGTAGCACCACACTCATCACTTTGTTGTGAACCCATTTGACTTTTTCCCTGCTTCAAATGTCCCCCTGCCACTCTTCTTCATTCACCCCATCCCTTGTTGGCAAATCGCCTCTCTGTGATCTCCTCAAGATCTCCCTTCCCCAGGCCCAGGGTTACTCCATTTTTACATTATGTCTCCGTGGATTTTATTCAGACATGCATTCTCACTCATGTTACATTATGTGCCAGTATTTCTTCGCGTGCCTCTCTCTTTCAGGAGTTTTTGAAATCTTGAAGGGGAGAGCTCATGGAACTTTAATCTTCTTACGGTCATTGTTTGGCATACCGTGTGGCATCTCATATGTGCTCATTAGATGACTGATGAGTGAGGACTGGGGGTTGGATCTTGAATATGCTCATTACATGACTGACATGTGAGGAGTGGGGGTTGGATCCAGAGCGAGACAGAAGTGGTTCGAGAAAGACGAAATCTCATTTCAGCATGGTGGACAGAAGAACCAGAACATAACTTCTTTCTCTATAAATGGGGCAATCATGTCAAGAATTTCTGTCTTGTGGCATCAAGGAAGAATAAGGGCTCCTTATACTTTTAATGGAATGGATCCCTTTGGAAGAATTAGCAAAGGGCCTGAACTTCAACAGACTGCCTCCCACCCAAAGGCATATTACTTATCTTTGCTTAGCAGTTGACATCAGTAGCCTGGTGGAACAGGGCTCCGGGCTCGGAATGTCTTCTGCATCTCCAATTTCCCCATCTTCAAAGTACAAGCCAAATGCTACCTTTTCCAATGCAAGCTTCTCAATTCCTGGTTTCTTCCAGGAATTTCTTTCACATGTTCTTCTGAAGTGTCATAGCATTGTTTTCTTCTGTTTTATTTATTTTTTCCCTCCGCTTCATTACATACCTGCCTCCTAAACTAGATTATAAAATCAAGGCCCAGGGCCCTTTACTCTTCCCTTCTTTCCATTCCCCGCCCCCCCCCCAGCCCCCACCATTTTTCCTCTCAAATGAGGGTGAGAGAGGATAAGAGGAGAAACTACTTTTTCATCTTAATTTTGCACATAACAAATGCTCAATAAACATCTCTTGGGGAAACAAAATTATGAATGGTATTTCATGTCATATTTACCTGGCTCCAGCCTTAGGAATGACCATTACTGAGTGAAGTTGGGTTGGACCAATTCAAACCACAGGGGATTGTTAGTATGCGTGGCTTAGTTATTACTGTTTTGACCAGAAGAGGTGTGAAGTCTTCCCAAGTCAAGGAGTGTGTTACCAGTGAAAGCTGGTTGTGAGCCAGTGCAAATATAACGTGAAATCCCATCAAACGGAGTGGATTCCAGGACCTTTCTGAATAATGGTATAAGTTCAGCATTGTCGCTTATGTTCTGAGTCTTTTCCCATCTTTCTGGAACATGGTTTCTTCCAGTTCTGTCCTATTTCCTCCTACCTTTGTTGCTGCTTTTTTATTACTTGCTTGGTAAGGCTCTTTCACAACCTTGTCTGACTGTCCATTCCTTTGCACCCTTTGTGAGCCCGTTTAGCTCTCTCCTTCATCTTCACTGATCCGTCTTCTTTAGCTTTACCCCCAAAATGCTTACTCAGAAATGCTTCTGGAAAACATCAGTCAATAACGGCATGAATATCTACTTCCTTTTGTCTGTTGTTTTGGATCTGAGTCCTTTGTGTTGACATGTACCTGCCTCCTTCATCCAGGAGGATTGGCTCACCCTTCTTTGTGACCCCCGTGGTATGTAGCCCAGCAATGCACAGAGCAATTTGTAGCAAATGCCTGTGCTGTGAGCAAACGGAAGCACGGAACTCCTCTGGGTGGATGGTGCTCAGTACACGTGAACGCACAGCTTTGGTGCTAGGCATTGTCAGGCTGATTCTCCTGGAGACCCGATTGCCTGATTCTGCTCATTTGTAGATGTATTTGAACTGGGCCCCTCGCCCAGCAGAAGGTGTTTATTCTTTATGTTTAAGGTAACTGGGAAGAGTGGGGCCAAGAAAAATTGAGGAGCTATCCACCAGATGAGAACAGTAGCATCTATGGATCTTCATGAGTATGCATTCCCTAAAAATCTGGCTTCCTAAGCACTAAAGCCCAGATACACCTGATGAGGAATTTTGTCTTTCTGTGCTCTTAAGTCCAGATGAGGACTGGATGGCCCAGATCTGGATATAGAGCCATGAACAACAGCTAATGCAACCACTATGTGAAAAATGGCTTCAGGCCATCCATCCTGGATCTCTCAGGATGACAAGATGTCTGAGGTCATTTCAAGTTCTAATCTCGTGTGATTCTGAGTCATCCTCTTACTATGAGATTCATTATGTATGGGTTTCCTTTGTTCTGGCAGCGGAGGCAGTATGGTACATTCCAGAGATTCCAAATTGGCCCCTAAATGTCAGGCACCCTGGGATCGTGTTCCCGGTTCAGCCTTTCACCCACTGCGCAACCTCAAACATGTAGTTGAACTTTTCATGTTCGTTGTGGCCATAAACTGGGAGTCGTAATACCTGCTTCAGAGCTGCTGTGTAGATCAAAACCCGTTTTACTTTACGTAAATTACACAGACACATCCCTGGCCCCTGGAACAGTGATCGGCACAGAGCAAGTGCTCACTAGATGTTAGCTGTTGTTCCAGCAGATCTGATCCCCTAATTATGTTTTCCATAAGCTAAGCTTACTGTGAGCGGTTTCCTCCAGCACATTCCAGTTGCTCCATGTAAAAGGAGGGAACAACATGGAACATGGTCGTGAGTTGACGCATTTTGTTGCCGTTTTGCGATTACGATCTTTATTTTTCACTATTAAGCCCTATCGAAGCACCAATGTCCAGGAAAACCAGCCACGTGTCCCTTAGGTTCTGTGGCTCTTCCCCCACAAACACAGTCCCCGTTTGTCTTCCCCGCCTCACCTTCCTTCTTTGCATTTGTACTATCTAACATAGGAAGTAATTTTTACTTTTTAAAACATTTTTTTATTAAAAAAATTTTTTTTAATGTTTTTATTTATTTTTCAGGCAGAGAGAGACAGAGCATGAGCAGGGGAGGGGCAGAGAGAGAGGGAGACACAAAATCCAAAACAGGCTCCAGGCTCTGAGCCGTCAGCACAGAGCCCGACGTGGGGCTCGAACTCACAGACCGTGAGATCATGACCTGAGCTGGAGTCGGGCGCTTAACCGACTGAGCCACCCAGGCGCCCCAGTAATTTTTACTTCTTTAACTGACAGTAATTCCCTCTCTGATGTTATGCTTCATTAAAGCCAGGAACTTTATTTTGGACTTTGTTTGGTCCCTAGCACCCAGAACAGTGCTTGGTATCTTACAGGTACGCAATAAGTATTTGTGGAATAAAACAAAGTCTAGTATGTGCATTTACCTCATGACAATTTCTCCCTGGTTGCTCTTAATTTTGCTTATACTCCATTGGGGGACAACCAGGCAACAGTGCAGGCAGAAAATGAAACAAGCCCTTTCCATGTCACCTCAGGGCCTTTGCATTTACTGTTCCTATTGCCTGGACCACTTTTTCTCCAGGTAATGTCTGTCACTGTCCCTTATGTTGTTAAAAAGACTTTCTCAGAAAGCCCTTCTCCAGGCCCCTATCTAAACTAGCATATCCACTAACTTCCAGACCTGCCCTCCAGCTCGACGTGTAACCCTTCTTTGATGATTTTTCCCCCATACTACTAATCTCATCTAATTCACTTATTTTTACTTGTTTATTTATTGATGTCTTTTGTCCTTTACCGTGATGACAGAGACTAACCCTATTTTATTTTCTACTACTGCTTAAAATAATGACTGAAAATCAATATATATTTGTTAAATGATTAACATACATGTCAAAACATGAAAAAGGATAGCAGCACTTATATTGTATTTAAAAATAATTTATCCCTAAAAAATTAAAAAAGATAATTTATCCCTTATTATAAAGATAAATCACACTCATTCAATTATTATTAAAATAATGAGAAACATCCAAAGTCTTTTATAAGCAGAGTCCCACAATAAGTAACTTGACAGTGTTTTCCTTTTTTTGAAGTTTATTTATTTTGATTTTTTTTAACATTTATTTATTTTTGAGAGACAGAGAGAGAGCATGAGCAGGGGAGGGGTAGAGAGAGAGGGAGATACAGAATCGGAAGTCGGCTCCAGGCTCTGAGCTGTCAGCACAGAGCCCCATGCGGGGCTCGAACCCACAAACCGCGAGATCATGACCTGAGCTGAAGTTGAGCACTTAACCGACTAAGCCACCCAGGTGCCCCTATTTATTCATTTTGAGAGACAGAGTGCGAGCAAGGGAGGGGCAGAGAGAGAGGGAGGGAGAGAGAATCCCAAGCAGGCTGCAAACTGTCAGCATGGACCCGATGCAGGCCTCAAACTCAGGAAACCCTGAGATCATGACCTGAGCCGAAAGCAAGAGTCGGTGGCTTAACTGACTGAGCTACCCAGGCACCCCAACAGAGTTAACTTCATAGCTTTTCATATTTACCTATTATGCCCTGTTTTTTCTTTTTATTCAGTTACAGGCAGGTAGTATATATAGTTTTGCATTTTGCTTTCTTCCCTTTATAGATTCTTGTATTATAGGCGTTCGTTACCCACATTGCTTTTAAAAGCAGGATGGTGTAGGGGCACCTGGGTGGCTCGGTTGTTGTGTCTGACTTTGGCTCAGGTCATAATCTTGCTCTTAGCAGCACAGAACACTCTTTGGATCTTCTGTCCCTCTTCCCCCCCCGCCCCCCCACCCCTCCCCTGTGCGCATGTGCTCTCTGTCTCTCAAAGAATAAATAAAATCAAGACGGCGTAATGCCAATGCAATCTCAAAGCACAATTCAGAAATACTTTACTTTCTCTAGTTTTCTCTGCCATTCATTCCTTTATGAATTTAAATTCTTCTTTTTAAGTTTTTTTAAACATTTATTTTTAAGAGAGAGAGAGAGAGAGAGAGAGAGGGAGAGAGGCGTGGGGGTGGGGGGACAGAGAGAGAGGGAGACACAGAATCCAAAGCAGGCTTCGAGCTCTGAGCTGTCACCACAGAGCCCGGACGCGGGCTGGAACTCATGAACTGCAAGATCATGGCCTGAGCTGAAGTTGGATGCTTAACCGACTGAGCCACCCAGGCTCAGTCTTTTTTTATCCCTAAACCACACGGCAGAGATGAGGTAGATATATAGTTCTAGAAAAGGGGCTGAGAAAGAAGGATTTCCTTCTTTTTCTTCTACCAGGAAATTCTCCCTACCATATCCCCCCTCTTCACAGGGCAACACGTGTCCTTTGGATTTCAGACTTCACGGCTTCCTTGAATCCTTCTAAGATGAGACAGAGTAGCCCACATTCATGCCCCCCCTTAAAGAATTGCCGCTGCAATTAATTAGCTGCCTGCTGGCTTCCCTTCCTTTCCAGATTGTAAACTCCCTAATGGCAACGATTATGATCATGTCTTATGCATCGTTATACGCTCGATGCTTACCGCAGGGCTTGGAATATGATACCCCGGGGATTTTTCTTGAATGAATGAACGAACGGTTGAAAGACCATCACAGACGTGATCTCAAATCTTGGCCTGTACTTGCTCGGGGTGCTTTCCTCCTCTTCTTAGACATTTTACTTTCAAGACCCGTCGCGTTGCCTGTTTGTCTTGCCCATTTGATCAGGAGCTCATTGAGGATAAGGAGGATACTCACACCCCTCTGATGCTGAGGACGGTGCCTGACTTAATATATACTCGGCCGATGGTGTGGAAATGTAGCCAGAAAACGTAAGGAGCATGTAATCTTCCTCCTCCTCCTCCTTCTCATTATCAACACCAGTATATTCTTTATGGCCCTGGGTATGCAAACAGGAGTTAACAGTGTGCCCCTGCCCAGACGAAGGCTATGTATTTAGTCTTAGCAAGAAAAGCGTCAGCAATAATGAAAAAAAATAAATGACAAGGTGAGAGCCAGGTTCATGAGGCAAAATCGCAAATTCTCTAGGAAGAACAGAAGGTGAATTTGACCGGTGGGAAGCGGCTTCTTGGGATTTGACTGACATGTAGGACCGAGGCAAGGGGGTGGGGCGGGGTGGGAGCTGAAGCGGTGGGACCCAGGCCCAGAGAACTGAGCTGTTGCTGCTCTCGAGGAAGCCTGCCTCGGCTGGGGGGCTCTGTGCCCACCAGGCAGGGGCAAGCAGTGTGCACTCAGGTTACACTGGGGCGAGGCTTGGGAACTCTGCTGGGGAGTGCTTCAGCTCGGGCTGACGATGAGAAATGGACTCCGAGGGGAGGGTTGAAGTTGTGGGAAGGGAGGCCGGGGTCACTATGGCTGCCTTGATTCCATTAGTGGGTGGAACAGCCCTGCAGCAGGGCAGAACCTAACGTGAGACTTGCAGGTCTCTGGGGGCCTTAAGGAGGTGACTGAGCCATCTGAGCGGAGGCACAGGAGTGGAGGAACTGTCTGGTGGGACTCAGGCACCGGAAACTATGATGAGGCCCTGGTTTTTCCCAGGAGACACAGGGCATGGGCAGCAAACAGGTGGATCTGTGGGGGCGGGGCTGGTCTCCTGTAGTTTTTTTCTTTTTGAAAATTTTTAGAAAATGTTCATTGATGGGGGCACCTGGGTGACTCAGTTGGTTAAACCTGACTTCGGCTCAGGTCACGATCTCATGGCTCGTGAGTTTGAGCCCCGCGTCGGGCTCCGGGCTGACAGCTCAGAGCCTGGAGCCTGCTTCGGATTCTGTCTCTCTCTCTCTCTGCCCCTCTCCTGCTCACGCTCAGCATCCCTCTCTCTCAAAAATAAAGATTTTAAAAAATTTTTAAAATGTTTATTTATTTATTTTGAAAGAGTGACAGAGAGAGAGCATGAGCAGGGGAGAGGCAGAGAGAGAAAGAGAGAGAGAGAGGCAGAGAGAGAATCTCAAGCAGGCTCTGCATTGTCAGCACAGAGCCTGACAGGGGATTCGAACCCACGACACTGTGATCATGTTCTGAGCTGAAATCAAGAGTTGGACGCTTAACCAAATGAGCTGTTGAGGTGTCCCTCCTCTGCTTTCTATTGCAGGCTCTGGGCCTGTGGAGGCTCTTGCTATTTAAGTGGGTGGCACCCATTTTTTTCCTATGTTTTTATTTATTTTTGAGAGAGAGAGAGAGAGACAGAAGCATGAGTGGGGGAGAGGCAGAGAGAGAGACACACACAAAATCCAAAGCTGGCTCCAGGCTCTGAGCTGTCAGCACAGAGCCTGATGTGGGGCTCAAACCCACAAACCGTGAGATCATGACCTGAGCTGAAGTCAGATGCTCAACCGACTGAGCCACCCAGGTATCCCAAGTGGCACCGATTTTAAGGTATGCTTTCTTTTTCAGAGAAACATTGACTCCTCACTTGATTCTGAAATTCCCTTATGCTGGATGGAGTCTTTCTCTCATTCCCCAACTTCTTTTAAAAAAAAATTCCATACATGCGTGATCTTGTTCCCTTTCAGTGAATAAGAAGACCGCAGCATTTAGCCTTAGCCTTGTGGGCCTGAAGGCTTCTGGTCCAGGACCCTGACCAAGCTGGTGATCCTCATTTTTCTTCTATTTCATTTCATTGCCCCAGCTCCTCCCCGTTCCTCAACATTTATAGACATGGAATGAAGAACCATTAAGGGCACTGCCTTGCCTTCCATCACCAGGGTCATATACTTGTTTATGTGGTTTTCTTTCACTCGTTCTTTCTTGGAAGCTCCTTAAGTCCTCTTGGTACTGGTTAGAAGAATTTGTGGTAAAGAAACATTTTGGGAGGGATGGTGCTGGCCTCAGGTCTGGTCTATAAGCTTTGAATCAGCTTTTGATGAAGTCGTCCATTGAAGCTATTGTGCATTTTTCTCTAGTCCTTGAAATTGCCATTAACTAGCTCTGTGTCCTTGGACAAGTTACCTAGCCTCTCTGTGCCTTAGCTTCCTCATCCTTTCTGGGGTGCACACAGACCCAAAGACTTCCTTTGTCTTGACACTTTTCAGAGTTTCTTCAAGCTTGCTACTTGTTTTCATCCTCTTGTCTTGCAACTGAGACCTCGTTTATCATATTCTTCCTTTCCTTCTGGTGACTTGAACCGGCAATGTCCGTCTTCCTCCCATCTCCATCCCCTAACTCTGTTTCGTCAATGGAGGAAATTGGAGGAATATGGAGATATGGAAACTGGAGGAATATTGGAAACTGGAGGAATCATTTTCATTTATTTATTTATTTATTTTTAATTTTCTTTTTTTAAACAATGTTCATTTATTGAGAAAGAGAGAGAGAGAATGGGGGAGGGGCAGGGAGAATCCCTGTAGAGAACCCCAAGTAGGCTCTGTACTGTCAGCACAGAGCCAGAGGTGAGGCGGCTCGAACTCATGAACCCTGAGACCGTGACCTGAGCCGAAATTAAGGGTCGGTCGCATAACCGACTGATCCACCTAGGCTCCCTGAGGAAAACTAATTTTAAAACCAAAGCAGGACCTAAATGGCTAATTGGATTTTGCCAGCACTCAGGTATTTCCAGAGTATATTTGCAGCTGCAGGGTATTTTTCATATTTTTCTGTACCTACGGGCGTTTTGTTCTTTCAAGTTTTATGATTCTTTTTGTTTTATTTATTTTGATCATTTCAAAGAAGAGGACATGGTCGTAATGATTTGGATTGGTCTCTGATGATTTGTACTTGCCTTTTCTTGCAAATCCTTCCACTCAGTTATTCTACTGGCCATCTCTGCTTAATTCCCAGCCAGCAGGAACTCAATGCATTTTTATTTGAAGGTGACAGCTACATATAATGTGATTCCAAGTTACTTCCAATTTATAATCATCCTTCTTTTACCCCCTCCTTTTTTTTTTTTTTTTTTTTTTTTTTTTTTTAATTCTTGACTTGCTCTGAAATCTTTGATTTGGTCCCTTATAGGCAATGAGTCCCACTCATTCAGCCCCTGGTGACATGTCCTAGTGAATTTTAGTGAATCAAACAATTCTCTCTAGTGTAATGAGACTGTAAAGTGGGGGAAGGGCCTGGGCCTGAGGTTTGCTTGACCTTGGCACAACTGACCTTTATGTACTTTTCTGCTTTGTTCCCAGTACATTTCCCACCAGAGACTGAAGACCGCCCGCCATGAGGAGGGTAACCTTGGCCCATTTGATGCCTGCTTCCTCTGCCCCAAGGGAGTCCAGGGATTGCTCTCTGGGTCCTGCAAACTCCGCCTTCTTTCTGTTCCCTCTGCCCATCGTCAGCTTGTCACCCTTCAACATTTTAGTGATGCTTTGATTTTTCCAAGGTGTTTGAATTAACCCCAGAGACAACCTAATTTCCTGGTTGCTGGCTTTCCCACTCACCCAGTCCTTAAGGACGTCTTCCTGAATCTCACTTAGCCTGGGTCTGGCTGAGCTATGGTCTGTTTCCCACTTTATTAATCATTTCTTTCACATAAGAAATGTTGTTTTGAGTATCTGTGATGTACTAGACATAGATTCTGGTTACACAAAGCCTGCCATGTTGGTAAGTTACAAAGAAAAAGTCTTGAAAGAACATGGGGTGACTCAGAAAATATTCCCATTAAACCTGTCATTCAAGTAGCAGTAGGAAAGACTATGAGGATCTGTTTGCTTTCTAAGTGACAGCAAACCCAAGCTATTTGGGGCCCTGAATAATAATAATAATAATAATAATAATAGGATAATGGCATTGAGTTTGGCCTGTGTATAGAGCAAGATCATAAGAACAGTTTTATTGTTTGTGTTAGTGAATTCCCAAACACCTCAGTTATTTCTCAATTTTTTCTATTTTTTTTCCCCCCGAGAAAATTCTCATTCCAAGGGAATCAGAAGAGGGAAACCAGATTGAGCAAGGAGTAGGGAAAAGGTATCTGTTTCATAACCGAGAAAAATTACAGAAATCTTTCACTCAAGCAAGGCTGGACTGTCCAACACCATAGCCACTAACCCTATAAATTAAAATGATGAACATTAAGTTAGGTCAAAAATTCAAGTGCTCAGTAGCCACCTGTGACTAGTGGCTATGGAACTGGGCAACGGAGATAGAGAGTATTTCCATCCTTGTAGAGATGACTGAGAACCACAGATGTGCTATCTCTTCCCCTGTCAACATGAAGGAAATGGGAGAGACTCATCGCAGAGTTTGACGCTGAGATGCTCAACGTTTGTATTTGCTCAACTGCCTTTTATTTGGCATCTTCTGCGTGGAGCGAAGTGCACAGACTGAGGCACATCAGTGGAGAATTCGGTGACATTTAGGGACAGGACCTCAGCTGGGAATTTACTGAAGATTCATTTGAACCGTGTAGAGAAGAATCCAGAAAAGAACCCACAGGGAAAAGGCAAAGGGAAGCAGTCAGAAGAACCACCTCAGATTCCACCCGGTGAGGAGTCCAGTTGGGAAGGCATTCCTGATTATAACTGGGAGTATGACCAACAGCCTGTTTGGGAATTCCATGGACAAGAAATGGAAAGTATGCACAAGAGGAAAATGGGAAGTAAAGTCCTCTTTCGAATACTGTGGTAGGAGTCTGGGGCTTTCCCACCAACTCCAGTTAAGATTTTGCCTTTAGGACTCCCTGAATTTATGGCCTTTAGTGGGATTACAGCATGCCATTGTTCCCTGGGGGCTCGGGCTCTGGTGATACTCTGCTCCAGATCAAGCCTCTTCCTGATTAGAGGAAAACTGGAAAATTTGAGCTTTATCTGCTTTTTCTTACAGTCCCAGGATCTGGGTAAAGGCTACTGTGCCCACATTATGAAAACAAGACACTGTGCTCTGGGGGCCCATGGAGGTGATGAGCACTCATCAAAGAGGGATGTGGTTACCAGGCTCCAGAATCTGATTTCTTTCTCTTGGACCATGTAGTCATATGGAACTTCAATGCCACAGGGGGCAAATGGAGTCTTATCTGTATTAATCTCGTAATGTTCTGGCTCAGTTTCGTCCTGTTCTTTCTCAAGCTTTGAGCACCTACTCTGTTTCAGGCCTATGGTTAGGCTCTAGGAAAGACAAAGGGGATTTAGACTGGCCTTCTTCTACAGGTTTTTATGTTCTAACATTCTGTGACTCCATTCCACATGCTTCGGTGGCAGAGTATTTCTGGAATACCATACTGGTTTTTCTGATGAGAATCTCCTTAGTAATGGATCTGGCTGCTCTGTCTCCCCTCAAGTGAAATAACTGTATCTTGCTAAATGTGTTATTCCAGGGACATTCCACCTTGGGAAAGAATCAGCCGATTCTATAGTTAGACGTGTGAAGTTTATTTATTTATCTAAATACATTTAATTTTTTCAAAGCAGATGGAGGTTAACAGTAATATTGAGCAAACAGTATAAGTATTGGGATTTCCCATATACCCCTCCTCTCACACATGCTTAGCCCCTCCCATTATCAACAACCACCCTACCCCCCAACTAGAGCGTGCATTTGTCACAACTGTTGAGCCTACATTGACACATTGTTATCCAGAGTCCGTAGTTCCCCTTAGGGTTCATTCTTGGTGTTATATATTCTGTGGTTTGGACAAATGTATAATGACATATATCTACAATTATAACGTTTAAAAAATTTTTAAAAATATTTATTTATTTTTGAGAGAAAGAGAGACAGAGTATGAGAGGGGGAGGAACAGAGAGAGAGAGGGGGAGACACAGAAACTGAACCAGGCTCCAGGCTCTGAGCTGTCAGCACAGAGCTGGATGCAGGGCTCGAACTCATGAACCGCGAGATCATGACCTGAGTCGAAGTCAGATGCTTAACTGACTGAGCCACCCAGGCGCCCCTTTATAATTATAGTATCATATAGAGTATTTTCACTGCCTTAAAAATCCTGTGTTCTGCCTCTTCACCTCTTCCTTCCTTCTAAACCCTGTGTAAATGTATTTTTCTTTGTCTGCAATAACTCTCAAATATCAGACTTTCTGATTTTATTTCTTGTTTTACTCCCTCCCCTTCCCTTTTCACATAAATGACACTGGGAAATCAGTCACTAGTAATGAGAGGGACAACATACATTCTTTGATTCTATCCTGGAAGTTTCCATTTGCTCCCCACCCCCCATTGCTCATCTCTCTGCAACTCCAGGACTAATAAAGATTCCAGATCAACTGATTGTCCCATTCTTCAGGGCAATGGTGGATGTCTCCCTGATACGGCATTCTTAGACACCCCTTGCCTCGGGGCTTCTCTGAATCCAGTTTCTATTATGCATTTGCATGTGAAAAATAAGAATTTTCTTGTAATGCCTTTGGCGCCTCAAAGAGAGCAGAACTCCTCTCACAGAAACTGACCATGTCCCACAGTGGACACAATATTGGGGAGTCGTAATTTACAGCCCAATTTTAATGCCAACTCTTCTATCTGTGCTTGGTAAAAGATGACAGTGACTACACTATCAATTATTTATTGATTACTTACTAAGTACTCTGTGCTTAATAGGTACAGGCATTATCCTAATCCTCACCACAATATGAGGTAGATATTTTTATTCCCATATTGTGTACGGGAGAACTGAGGCGTAGAAATGTTAAGAAATTTGCTAAGAGGCAGGCTTGGGATTGGAACCTGGACACTCTTACCTAATCTTTCTAGATCTCAGTCTCCTTCTCATTAAAATGAAGGTATTGGGTCATATAATCTCTAAGTTTATTTCTATTCTAAACTGTATGAGTCTCTGAGGGCTTACAGATGGGGAGCCCGCCATGACAATTGCAGGAAGTTTCGTTTCATGCAGTAATCACGAAAAGGTGATTGCCCTGAACATGAAGGTGATTGCCCCGAACAGCTGTTTTTATCAAGACCACAGGAGCTGTTCCTTCCGACTCACTGTTTTGTTTTTGTTTTTGTTTTTTAGGGCATGAAGGTGGCATCCACTGAGACAAAGGGGCCAATATCTGTTTCTTCAAAGGAAGCAGGAACTGACCCATTTTTCTCACTTTAAAGAAGCACTCTCAAGTCCCAAAGATATTCTATAAACTTGGAAAAACACCCACCCCACAAGTTTGTTGTGCGACTCGAATAAGATAATGCTTGGGGACTGTCCTGAAACTTGTTGAGCTCTGTATAAATGTGAGGAAATTTTGATATCATCTTATAACACTGATTCCCAGTTTAGAAACTGGGGGACCAGTTTTTCCATGAGTTTCCTATGCAAATTGAATTTAGGAAGCCTGGGCAGACATTCTGTCTGCCCACATTAGTGCCTGTGCTAATTACAGGGCAAGACACCCCAGTTTGGCTCTAGGTTTTCTAGGGTCAAGATACACAACAGCCTCCATAAACAAACCTCTAGGGTGTTTGGTCGCCAGCAGTGTTCACAGGTGCCCCATGCCACTACATTTGCCCTTACATTTCCTTAACTAGTTAAAAATAACAAGTATAGGAAGGGCAAAACCCCTCCTGATTTCACTTAAAACGCTCCTTGCATCATGATTTTAAAATTCTGCTTGATTCCAGGCTTCTCATTCTCATCCTTATTACCCATCTTTAGTTTCTTGCATGGAAAAAACAGGATACATCCCTGAACTTCCTGGGCTCTTTTTGTGGCTTCCCAAATGTTTGGGCTTATGGTGCATAGAGTTTTCTTGTTTGGAGGCACCCATTGCTGGATCACACAGAACGGCTGTCCTAGGATGGTCCACTGAATTGAGAACAGAGAATATCTAATTAACTTCTTGATTTATTGGCTTATTTTTTCAATGAGTATTTATTTTATTGATCTCTCATTATATGAAGAGTATGGCTGGGGACATAAGAAAAGGGATTAATCTCACTGGGTGACTTCTAGACAGCAGGATAGAAGAGTCATTGGCAGAATTAAAAGGGTTGTGGCTCCTTGTCCTCGCTTCTGCCCTCTGTTCAGTCGGGCTCTTGGAGCACCACTGGGGCAGAGGAGAAGTGAGGAGGACCATTTACTCTTCCCGAGGGAAAAGGAATATAACAGGTGGATCCAGCTCTATGACTAGCCCAGAGGAGGAAAAGGTAATCATGGAAGTCATACATAAGAAAACACCTGGAGGGACCAGTGGATTGAGACCCTCAATATTTGTTGTGTGGATGAACCGATAGCACAAGTGATGCTAGTAATCTACATCTCATTCAACATCAAATACAGTTGTGGATGGTGGAGAAGGGGAGACTGTAGAAGGACTAAGGGGGAGTTTAAGAGGGATTGTATCCAGAGAGCTACTAGAAAGATCAGGGAAGTTCTTGAGGAGAGAGGAAGAAGTGGGCCAGGTTTTGAGGACTAAGATTTGGAAACAATATATATTAAGGCTCCTTGATGGCTTAAAGGCAACACAAGTTGTCCTTATCATTGATATTAACTGCACATACAAGGCCAACCAGTTGAGGCAGCTTAATCATAATCACAGATCCCTGGAAGGCAAAATGCCCGTCTGGTTCTCCTTTCAGAAAATTTCCCATGCTTAAGCTTCAGTGGATTCTTGCTGTGGGTTTTTAAAAAATATTTTTATGGGCTGCATCATCAAATACTTTTCTGTTTTAAGCAAGAGAACTTACAAGCTTACATGTCTACAGTAGTACTTTCTAGTTAAACGTGAAGAATAAAGATGAACAACGTATTCACTGTTACATAGATGGGCTGCTTTTCATGGAAGCAAAGAGTGGAATGAGTTGAGAATGTATTGTTGTGGAGGAAAAGTTTTCCTCTACCGTTCAAGATTTGTTTGGTTGGTCTTAAGATTAAATTGGCCTGAGACAAATTAAGAGGAGAAAATCAAGTTTAATATTTAATTACAGAACATTCAGGGGCTCTATGAGAATATGAGGCCCACTGGCGGTCAGGCAATTGAGGCTTATATGCCATCCAGAGTTAAAGAGAAGGGGATAGGAATCTGGGACTTGACCGGAAGGAAGGCAACTCACAGGAAGGTGAAAAAGAGTAAATGTTCTGTAAACAAATGTTTGTTGGGCCACGCAGAAACAATGGGACATAGAGAGGAATTTTCACAGAGATTTTGCTAAATTCCTCCTTGTCTGCCACACCTAGTTTATATTTTACTGTAGTTATCTATGGTGATAACTCCCTACCTGGAGTAGTTAGGAGACAGGCAAAAAGGAAACCTTTTTGAGTCTTCTGTTTTTTGTGTTTTTTTAAAGTTAATTAATTTATTTTAAGAGAGAGAGAGAAAGAGAGAACAAGGGGGCGGGGCAGAGAGAGGGAAAGAGATAATCCCAAGCAGGCTCCACACTGTCAGGATGGAGCCTGATGTGGGGCTCAAACTCACAAAGTCTAAGATCATGACCTGAGTCAAAATCCAGAGTTGGACACTTAACTGACTGAGCCACCCAGGTACCCCCTGAGTCTTCTGTTTCTTAAAAAGCATAATCAGCCTGAAGAAATCCAATGACAAAGAGACACATTTTGAAGTGGCAAATTTTGCTCCCCTACAGTATTGATCTTAGTTACTTGGAAATGAATGAGACTTTTCCTTGTCTTTCCCATTGCTGGTATTAGGTAATTTAGAAAATGTGCTTCTGTGTTTTTCCTCATAAGTGATGGTGAAAAAATGCCAATCGTGAGACATTTTGGGTTTCAAACAGAAAGGATGAGGACTTGGGTGCCTCTTACTATTTCCAGAGAAACTTATTCTTGATGAGTTGACTGAGGCTCATCGGAAGTTATTGTTCATTCAATCTACTACAATCTACTAATCTACTACAATTAAACGTGGGAAGAATCCTACAGGCTCTAACTCATGGCATTGCACTAACTAGCTGTGACCTGGCAAATCACTTACCATCCTGTATTTCTATTTTTTTGGCTAACGCTCCATATGTAACTATTTCTGGAGGCAGCAATGTGCTGAGCACTCACTCACAGAATAATATTAATACTATGAACTCTGGCAATCTCTCAGTATTAGTATTGGAGTAAAATTGGATTTGAAAGCCCTTTAAAACATTAAAAAACCTCATGCATTTCAGAACAAAAGACTTCAAATCAAAGAAGAGAATTCTTGCCTCATTGAAGACTAGACTTTTTTTTAAATTTTTTTTTAAAGTTTATTTATTTTTGAGACAGAGAGAGACAGAGCATGAACAGGGGAGGGGCAGAGAGAGAGGGAGACACAGAATCTGAAGCAGGCTCCAGGCTCTGAGCGGTCAGCACAGAGCCCGACGCGGGGCTCGAACTCACAGACCGTGAGATCATGACCTGAGCCGAAGTTGGACGCTTAACTGACCAAGCCACCCAGGCGCCCCTGAAGACTAGACTTTTAATAACAAAGTGTTTCACTAAATAAATAACGAAGTGAAGCAAGACCAAATTGGAGATTGTCATCACAGCAAGCCTGACTTGATACAAAGAAACGGAAACACAGGGGAAACAAACCGGTGTGCTCATGGTTGACCTGATGTTTCTTTTACTTTCTATGGTCTTGGCATCATCTCAAATGTCTCCTTACTGACATAGACCTTAGAAATTCTTGTCTTTCCTCTCCTTCCATCTTTATCAGGCAACTAGTAGGAGCTACGCAAGGTGCTGGGATGTGAAATTATTTGGGACAACACGGAACATACTGAGGGTGTATCCCACACTAACACTACAATGTCAGTACCTCAAACAGGGGAGAGGTTTCAGAGGAATGCAGGATCCTTTCCTTGTATCTTCTCTGCCATCCCTACAGTGTTGCCCTCATCCAGATGGTTCAAGATGACTTACCACCACACCCGCATCCATTATAGCAGAAAGGGGGAAGGTGGAAGTGAAGGGTATGCCTTTTCCATGTTAGGACAAAACTTAGAAGTTGTGCATATTATTTCTGCTTATGTCCTCTGGGAAATGCAGTCTTCATATTGAGATGTCATCTGGGAGAGAAGGGGAGAATGTGTTTCAAGGACAACAAGTAATCTTTGTCTGGGGCACAAATGTGAACAGTTCCTGGTCTTTTCCTAAAAGTTGCTTATGTTGGTAGAAGCAAATGGAAGTGTAAATAAGGAATTATTATATATATATGACATATATATATATCATATATATAATATATATTTAATATTACATATTATTAAATATGTATATTTTGCAACCCTGTGCTGTCATTTATCCCAACACTTTTACCACCTAACACTGTCATTCTCTTATTCTCTTTTGTCTCCCTTTCCTCTGCCTAAACTATGCTCTTGTTGACTTCTAAAAAACATGAGTCAGCCGAGTAACTTTTTAAAGATCTTTTTGGCTTTGTTCAACAATGCACGAGTCAGGCAGCATGCAATCTAAGCAGAGCTTAGATTGGAGCTCCAAGAAGCTGTACAAAATGAAAGACTCCTATAGGGGAAGCGAGAAAGAACGAGAATATTATATGGGGCAAGAAAGTGGGTTGGTTATTGTAAGGTTGTTTTTCTGTAGGGAATCCGACAGATTCCCTAATTAGTGCTAATCAGGTGATATCTGGTTGATTAGTTTAAGATTCCATTTCTGGGAGAGGCCAAAGCTGTAACTGAGTTAAGTTTGGTTTCCTGATGGGGTGCTCAGTATGAGTGACTTCATTTTGGGACCATTGTCTTGTTTTCAATGCCCTTCACCTAAAACCTAGAATACCTCCCAACCGCCCAAACTCTTCACCTTCTCTTGATCTTTTTGCCCCTCTGATTACTTCCCCATTTTTCTCGACCTCTCTTGGCTGTATCTAATACTGCTGATTGTCTTCTTGAAATTCTCTCCCTCCCTATCTTCTGTGTCCATGCAACATTCTAGTTTTCTACCTCTGTTTCCTTTGCTGACTTTTCCTCCATCCTCCTGAATGAAAGAATTTTTCGGAACCAAGTTTCTGCCGGGCCTTCCTGAAGGGCCTTGAAATTGTATCCACTGTTTCGTCCCAGTCATTATTTTGAAGCAAATGAATCACATCCCCATGTATAGCGCAGAATTATAATCATAAACCAAAATCTCACAGACTCATGTTTTCTGCTTGTCTCTGGTATATTTCTATCAAGATTCTCTTACAGCACCTAAATTTCCACTAGCCAAACTCATCTTACCCACTGCTTCTGCAAATCCCCTTCTCGCCAACTGTCTACTCATCCCAGTACTACTCAGAAGCCGTTTCCTGGTTTGACCCCCCTTGTGTGTGTCATTGGAATAATTCCTGGTTTACAACCCGGAGTCATTTTTCCTCTCCCTGGACCGTCACTTCACGTATCACACATGTAAACATACATTACTTCCATCACTGTGGTCCTCCTGTTCAATGTCTTGCCTGTGCTATCAGGATGCTCCTTTTCTTTCCTTTACATTTCTTTTCACTGCCTGTCTTTGTACGATATGATTCGGATCAACTTAACCTACTAAAAAGCCTTCGGTAACAGGTTCCTATTTATCAATGTGTCAAATGTCTGTAGTGTACCATTCCAAGGTAGTCAGTTCCATTTCCACATGGCAATATCCACGGAAGACAAATTAGACTTATTGCCGTTCCCTGGATGCGTCTTCTCTCCTCTCTTATATTTACTTGGAATTTTCCTTCTTCCAATAACCCTCTCTGTTTTACCCACCATTTTCTCCCGATGAAATCCTAACCATCTGTTAACTTTCAGTGAAAATGCAACATCCTTTATGAAAGGTCCCCTGATCTTCTATTAGCCAAAAATACCTTCAGAGTCAGTGACGGTAGCTTATTTGTGTTTGTGTCACTCGTGTCTAGCACAGTTACTGGCTCACTGAGTTGCTCAACAACTGTTGACTTAAGGGACAATCACGAGCTAAATGGAACCCCTGTCTCTTCTGGGTCACTAGAATACCTGGTGCTTCTCTTATGTTACATTTATTTGTATCGTTAGCTTTGAGCCCTTGGAACAGTCAAGAATTTTGCATAGCGTTGACGATCCATGCATATGCATTAAACGAATGAACGTCAGGAAGCATTAGAGTAGGGAGGAGATTACGTTGTTAACCAGAAAGCTCACATAAGCGGTTAGAGTTGGTACTAATAATTAATTTCCCCTGAGATTATACTCTACAACCTTTATAACATCCTTCCCCCACTAGATTGTGTGATTCTTGGAGGCAGGGTCCATTCAATTCTGTATCCTCAGTACATTTTCTAGGACTTAATGTTAACCCCATTAAATGTTGCTTCGACAGAATTGTTTGGCCAATGGTGGTGATGGTGGAGAGGCGGTGGTGTGATTTTCTAAGGAAGGTGTCAAAGGGACAGTAGCACTATTGGGAGAAACTACCGTTCAGGCTTCTCCTATGAGAAAAATAATATGCTCATAAGAAATATTCTCTTAATATGCTTTCCAATTTTTGTTTAATGTTTTAATTTACTTTTGAGGGAGAGAGAGGGAGAAAGAGCTAACAGGAGAGAGGCAGAGAGAGAGAGAGAGAGAGAGGGAGAATCCAAAGCAGGCTCCACACGGTCAGCACAGAGCCCGATGTAGGACTTGAACCCACGGACTGTGAGATCATGACATGAAATGAAATGGAGTTGGACACTTAATTACTGAGCCACCCAGGCACCCCTCTTAATATGCTTTTTTAAAGGAAAAGATAAGGGACAATATTGCTGAGGAAATTCCAGTGACGAAGAGACAAAAGAAATTTTGTATATAAAAGATTTTGGGACTTTGTTTCAGATCGCCTTAGGGATTTATCAAATTGAATAATGGACTCTTGCATCCTTTATCCTTTATCCTCCTTTCGGCTTTACTTAAATGAGTGTTCAGATGGTTAAGGGGAGTCTCATTTGTTTTTTGTTTTTTAATATGAAACAAATGAAATCATTTCATTTTTTAATATGAAATTTATTGTCAAATTGGTTTCCATTCAATACCCAGTGCTTGTCCCAACAGGTGCCCTCCTCAATGTCCATAACCACCCTCCAACCCTCCATCAACCCTCAGTTTATTCTCAGTATTTAAGAGTCTCTTATGGTTTGGCTCCCTCTCTCTCTCTCTCTCTCTCTCTCTCTCTCTCTCTCTCTTTTTTTCCTTCCCCTCCCCCATGGTCTTCTGTTAAGTTTCTCAGGATCCACATAAGAGTGAAAACATATGGTATCTGTCCTTCTCTGTATGACTTATTTCACTTAGCATCACACTCTCCAGTTCCATCCACGTTGCTACAAAATGCCCTATTTCATTCTTTCTCATTACCAAGTAGTATTCCATTGTGTATATAAACCACAATTTTTTTAATCCATTCATTAGTTGATGGACATTTAGGCTTTTTCCATAATTTGGCTATTGTTGAAAGTGCTGCTATAAACATTGGAGTACAAGTGCCCCTCTGCATCAGCACTCCTGTATCCCTTGGGTAAATTCCTAGCAGTGCTATTGCTGGGTCATAGGGTAGATCTATTTATCTATTTTTAATTTTTTGAGGAACCTCCACACTGTTTTCCAGAGTGGCTGCACCAGTTTGCATTCCCACCAACAGTGCAAGAGGGTTCCCATTTAAGGGGAGTCTCATTTGTATAGAAAACAGTAATGAATAAAATTCTGTAGTGCATTTCTATGAAATCTCTTGGAAGGTCAAAGACACTTGAACATTCTTCTGATGTTTCCCTATGTAACTCAAAATGTGATAGGGAAGACACCTGGGTGGCTCAGTGGATTAAGCATCTGACTCTTGATTTTGGCTGAGGTCATGATATCGTAGTTCATGAGTTCGAGCCCTGCATCAGGATCCTCACTGACAATGCAAAGCCAGCTTGGGATTCTCTCTCTCTGCCCTTCCCCGACTCTCTCTCTCTCTCTCTCTCAAAATAAACTAAAAAAAAAAGGCAAAGAAATGAAAACAATTGTGTTACTTTCCCAACAGCATGTGGTGATGGATATCCCATTCAAAGTCTGCAAAATAAAAATAGTTTGCTCATTCAGGAAACTAAAAGGAAAAAGAAAAAGAAATGAATCAGTGGGGGGAATGGATGAAGTTTCCTGGTTCAAATCTTACATGGATGGGATTCTGTTCAGCTTCAATATCTGTTTTTAAAAATGTATATATGTGGGTGCCTGGGTGACTCAGTCAGTTAAGCATCTGACTTTGGCTCAGGTCATGATCTTGCAGTTTGTGAGTTCGAGCACCACACCAGGCTCTGTGCTGACAGCTCATAGCCTGGAGCCAGCTTCAGATTCTGTGTCTCCCTCTCACTGCCCCTCCCCTACTCATTTTCTCTCTCTCTCTCTCTCTCTCTCTCTCTCTCTCTCTCTCTCAAAAATAAATAAACATTAAAAAAATTAAAATGCATGCACTAACTAGGTTCAGCAATAATGGGCAAAGCACCTCCCTGAGTGTTGTCAGGGAACACAATGTCGTGTTATTATGTAAGGTTGGTCCCTGCCCTCTGAAGCTTTCATTATAGTTGGGTTAGCGACATAAGGAAAGAACTGATTCCAAACTATCAGAATAGTTACCTTTGACACTGAGATAATGAGTAGAGATGAATCTTGGTGGAGCAAAACTAGGAATTGACTCTGGTCCATTCTGTCTGCGTTGAATCCTGCCTCTACCTGTTATTAACTTTGGGCACGTTACTTAAATTCTTTGTGCCCCAGTTTCTTCATCTCTAAATTGGATGCAGTGATAACAATTTACATGCCTTTTAGGATTGTTATGAGGATTATAATGAAAGGCATTTGTGAAGTACTCACAATTTGTAAAATATTTAGCATTTGCCTTGCACACAGTAATGGTCATCTAGGCATTATTAACTGTTAGAATATTTAAACATTTTTAATTGTAAAAAAAACAACTCGTAAGATTTGCCACTTAACCATCTTTAAGTGTTCTTTATAGTTCAATAATGTACAGTATATTCAAAAGTATATTCATGTCATGCGACACATTTCTAGAAGTTTCTCTCATTGCAACACTGAAACTCTGTACCCACTGAACAACAACTGTCCTTTCTCCCTCTTTCCAGCCCCTGGCAACCACCATTCCACTTTGTGTCTCTATGAGCTTGAACTTCAGATAGCTCATGTCAGTGGAATCATGCATTATTGGTTCTTTGGTGACTGGCTTGTTTCACATAGCATAGTGTCTTCAAGGTTCATCCATACGACCTTGTTCATGGCATGCGATGAGTTTCTCTTCCTTTTTTAAGGCTGAATAATATTTCACTATGTGTATATACCACCTTCTTTATCTACTCACTCGTTGACGGACATTTGGGTTGTTTCCACTTCTTAGTTATTATGAATATTGCTGCTATAAACATGGTTGTGAAAATATCTCTTTGAGACCTCGCGCTGAATTCTGTTGGATATATCCCCAAGGAGTAAGATCGCTAGCTCATATGATAGTTCTACTTTTAATTTTTTGAGGAACCTCTATACTATTTTCCCTAATGGCTGCACCATTTTATGTTCCAAGTATATGAGAGTTCCAGTGTCTCCACATCCTGTGAACACTGGTCTTTTCTATTTGTTTTTTTTTTAATGTTTATTTGTTTATTTGAGACAGAGCATGCATGAGAGCAGGGGAGGGCCAGAGAGAGAGAGAGAGAGAGAGAGAGAGAGAAAGAGAGAATCCTAAGCAGGCTCCCCACTGTCAGTGTAGAGCCCAATGTGGGGCTCAAACTTACAAACAGTGAGATCATGACCTGAGCTGAAATCAAGAGTCGGACGCTTAACCGACTGAACCACCCAGGGCCCCTGTGTTTTTTTGATAGTGTTCATTCTAATGGGTGTGAAGTGTATCTTGTTGTTTTATTTCTTACCAATTCACTGATGGAATCTCCTTGCTCCCCCCCAATGACTTAAAAGGGTCTGATCTTGAGCCAAAATATTTAACGGACAAAACCATTGTCTCCAGTCTCAGAATTTCCCATGAGGATGTATATTAGTGCCAAAGAAAATATGGGCCCTAAAACTTCATTCAAACCCAGTGAAATCCATTTTTGGTGTACCATAGCTCATTTACCATCAGGCAAGAAAGAACTATCATTCTCTTCATTCTCCTCTATTGTTTTTAACACAGGGGTTTTGACTCTGGAAATTCATCTCCTCGAGGAACTAAAAGCCTAGAAGGCCAACTCTTGTGAGGATATACATATCTCACAGTGGGGCTGACTTCCCCACACCCAATCAGCCACCCAGTCCCTTTAATTGCACCTTTGTAATATCTTTAATATCTATGTTCTTTTCATGCCTAAGGTCACTACCCTGCTCAATCCGCATTAGCTCTTGCCTGTGCAGAGCCATAGCTGACCTGCTTTTCGTCTGTGGTCTGTGCAGGTTTATCTGGTTAGTTTTATTATGACAATCCTTGATTAAACAGCCTCAATGACTCTATTCTGCTGGCAGAATAATGACTCAACTCTTTAGCTTTCAGAGCTCTCTTGGGTCTGGTCCCAAATATCATTTCAGACTTTCACAACCTCCTCTCCCACCCTCTCCTTTACCCTCAGTCTCTCACTATATTCCCCATCACGAACTTCTCTGTAATGACAGTAGTTAATCTTACAGCTTCAACTCATTCTTCAAAGTCCATTCCAAGTTATAATGATGGCGGTTGCCAATCATTGATCATTTACTATATGCCAGTTACCAGTTTACACAGATTCCTTCATTTAACTTTCACAAAGGCCATGATTCCTGTCATCATCTGCATTTTGCAGGCGAGGCAATCAGAAGGGTAGAGTAACCTGGGCAAGCCCGAGTTCTACCAGGACCTGGATTCATGTCCAGATGATCTGAGTCCAGAACCCAAGTTTTTCGCCATGATTCTACTTCTCAGCTGGTGATGTCTTCCCACCTTCCCCATGTTAGAATTCAGTACAAATGAGTCATGAATCATTTATTTGGCAACTGCCACGCATAGGGCACCAGAGTAGAAACTATGCACTTCCAGGCATAGGCATTGGAAAGTCGATGAAAACGGTTTCAGTCATCCTACTGATCCGTTCTTGCTCTATGTTCCCAAATTTATTATAGTTGACATGCCATGACACCTTGAACATTGCTTTTCGTACACACTGTTGTCTCCTCTGATACCCTATTACTTCTTTTTGCCTATCTTCTTCCTTTGGTTTATCTTCCGTAAACCAAAGACAGACCCAAAGATATATTTATTGAATTCAAGCGAATGCCACTCTTACTTCAACTTGTTCCATCTCCCGCCTGGAACTTTCCAGGGCAATGCCCCATCCCGTTCCTGCTGTAAAACAATGTTATCAACTCACTGGGGACCTGGGCCTGTTTCATTTCAGCACCTAATAATAATAACTAATTTTTATTATGTGCTTTGCTTATTCCAGACATCGAACATGAATAGATTAATTTAACCCTTACAAAATCCAATGAAGTAAACCTACGTTCATCTCTATTTTGTAAAAGAGAAAACTGACGTCCTGTGAACTGGGTGACTTGGCCATGGTTGCTAGTTATTTCTGGCACAGCAAGGATTGCTACTCAGGCTCTTGGAGTCTGCAATTTTGACCTCTTTGCCTAGTGTTTAGTCACTGTACTTCACAGTCCCTCTGTAAACATTTAACTAACTAAACATTTTTTTTTGAATTCCTGGTGCTGCTTTAGATTTCTTAGTATCTTGCTGTAAACTGCCTTTATTATAATATATATATATGTCGACATACTCCATGGTTATAACTTTAAAGAAGGAATCAATTTTGGGGCTTCTTTTGGATTGTTCCAGATACTTAGTGTAATTGCTGGGTCACTGCACAGATGTTGGAAAATGTCTGGTCTGACCCTGGAAGACCGGGCTAGTCTTTATCCATATCTAATCTGTGAGGTTAGATGGCCCATTTTGGGCTCCCTGTTCCCCGGGGCAGAAACTTGAGTCTTAGTCTCTGGAAACTGCTCCTTAAGGAAGAATGACTGTTGGCGTGTGGAATGAATGAAGCACCTTGCCCTGGGTCAAATGCCTGGCTCCTCGTTCCCAGGTGCTTCAGGACCTGTGTCTGTTGAAGGTAGGAATTAGGGGAGGGACAGAGGCACATCCCTAGGACATCACTCCCAGCTCAACCCGCTTGCCAGAAACTGATCTCACTCTGGAGGAAATAGATGCAAAGGCTTTTGAGGTCCTTTAATGCTGTCAGGAACCTTTCCATACATCCTGCCAGGCCTACCTTTCAGCATTTAATTTCGCATTTAAGGTACAAATCAATTTAATACAATCAGATTAATATCATGTATTATCCAGAAAGGACAGTGATAGTCTCCCCCCCACCCCGCCCCTGCCCCCGGCTCTAATTAGGTCAAATCTGTGATCATTTAATTCTAGTGTTTCCTTTTTAGAAGACCATAGACAAACGAGATCAGAGACTAATGACCAGGTGTTATCTGGTCCTTAATTTATTAATCAATATTTTTCACACCTCCAATGTGCCAGATACTGTGCTCAGTGCTGGAGAAATTTGACGGAACAAGATAGGAAAAAACTTACACTTTTTTTAGTATGGTGAAGAAATTGGAAAATACAATGATAGCTACTTTTGACATCTGAAAAGAGAAAAGAAGGGCCCAATTTTATATATATGGTCTCCAAAATAAAACTGAGGTCAACAGGTAGAAATAATAACAAGGTTGTTATTGCAAGGAATTTGTAGCCAAGTATGAACTGTTCTTTTCAAGGTAGTGAGTTCCCCATCACTTGGGCTGTCAGGCCACTTGACAGGTGTATTATGTATGGAAAAATTTCTCGTATATTAGAAAAAGACACCGAATGTCTGGTTGAGCTGGATACAATTTAATATACCTTCAAGCCATGAGATTACATGATTCTAGAACATTTGATAACATATGTAAAGTCACGAAAGCCCAATAATTTAATAATACATAACAGAATTATAAGCCCATATTAATTAAAAAGACCCTATAACTGTACAGTTTAATTAGATCTCACCTTACCAGAGGCCTGGCTCCTCCTTGGACCCACAGTATCAGTTACTTAATAATACTCAGGTGGTGAGAAACAGTGACGCATCTTCAGGACGTGTCAAGTTCCTCCCAGTTTTCAATATAGAGGTCACCAGCTGCTTTTTCACCGCCTCTGGGGAAAACCGCGGCACCTAAAAATGGACCATGACCTTTGGAAGAATATCTAAAATAGTATCTGTATTTTTAGGTGGTTGAGCTGCAAAACAAAGCTTCTAGAAGAAGTTGGTCATTTCTGCCCCTTCCATACCTGAACTTGTAAATCTCCCCAAAGAGTTCAGAGATCCTACCTTGCACATTTGGAAGTCAATTCTTATAGGTTTCCGGGTAGGAAATATTCTCATATTGTAGCTGATGCAGATAAAACTCCCCCTTCTTCCACTGACCTATGACTTACTGGATTATTGTCTCATCTGAGTCCTATCATTTGCTCATGTTCATTGCCTGCAAGTTTTTCAAGAGTTCTTGCTTCCCAAGTTCCTGACTATTGTGTTTGTGTTGCCCTTCAAAATGCACAGGGCTCGCCAAAGAAAGGTAGTTCATAGAAGAACAGAATGTTCTCTAACGTATGTGGATGTTCCTCCCCCCCCCCCCCCCCCCCCCCCCCCCGTTAAGGGGAAGCCTGTGCAGTGCCACACTTTGCAGGACAAAGCTGGCCATGAAGAGTCAGGGTGACACCTGGGTGGGGGGTGGGGAGGACAAAGAGCGTGATGGAGAGCATAGGCCCTAGCAACAGACGGCCGGAAGGTTTGCTTCCTGATTCTAGAACACTTACTGTATGACCTTTCATAAGTTCCCTAACTTTTCTGTGCCCTGGTTTCTTTATCTAGGAAAGGAGAATAATAAAATTGACTTGGGTTTGTATTGGACAAAATAACATACGCCGGTGGGACACAGTTAAGCACTTAATAAATGTGAGCTGTTATTATTCCTCTCAACGGTATTGAGAGAAACCCCATGGTTTCTGAGCAGCAGGAATCAGCTGGAATCTTTTAAGTAAGGAACACTGAGAGCTAAAGGCCTTATGGGAGTTTGGCCCTGGGATGGGAGTTGTGAATCTGTGATAAAGAACTTTCTTTCCAGAGAAGGGTCCTGACTTGTAATAGAGAGCCCAGGTTGACTGATGTGAGCCAGCTCCACAGTCTTATCTGTCCCCTGTCTAGTTTGCATCTCCTGTGAGGGTTCCAGTCAGTGCTTCAGCCAAGACCCCATGGCGACTTACTACTGCCCTCTAGAGGACTGAGGAAGTCGCTAGCAGAAGCCAGGTCTGCTCTGCCAGGAAGTGTATCCCATGTTAGCGACTTCCCTCAGAGCTGGAATATCTTCAAGTGAATCTGGGGTCACTTAGTGTCTCAGCCTCTCCTTTCCTCACCAGAAAAATGGGGAGAGTAATGTCTTACACACAGGATCGTGGTGAGAATCAAATAAGATAGGAGCACATGTGAAAATTTATGATTCTAGATGTTTCTGTCATTATGTAGTGGTTATAGTAGCAATAATTATTCTCTTTGACAATTCTAAGGGACCCGCTAGGACAATTCTCTTTAAGGGACCCGCTAGGGTGAGAAGACTTTGCAGTAGGGCTCTCCCTTAGAATCAGAGTAGCCATCAGGCTCTGACTGTGGTTCTTAGTCCCACACCCTGATACAAAACAGCTTTCCAGGGCAGTAGAGGGCTAGGCTCCAGCCTCCATGACAAATTTGCAACCTCCTGAGGCCAGGAGGGGGTATTTTCTGGGACCTGGAGGAGCTAGACTTTCCCCCCTGCCTCTCTGAGAAGCAACAGGTTGGTGGTCCATTACCACCAAGGTGCAACCTAATTTCACCACAGTCCTTATCAGAATCTTCCATACTTCTAGCTTAGCCCTGCCCCCAGTTCCCTTCCCACCTTTGCTTCAGGGGCATTCTCATCAGGTGGGGTGTGGCTTGCTTTTTCTTTTCTTTCTGTCTTTTTTTTTTCTTTTTTTTCCTACAACCACTTGGAATAGCTGCCTTGAGGGACGTGAGGCTGAGGGTTGCATAAAAGCTCAAGGGAACTCTGTCCATCACACTCAGGACCTGCTTCCTTCCACTTAACCTCCACCAGCCTCTTGCGCTCCCGCTGGCACCATGCTGAGGAAGGCCCTGATAGTCACAGCCTGGTTTACCTTGGCTGTGACTTACCCTGTAATACTCCCGGGTAAGTGGACCATTGGGAGGTCTGTTGGAGAATGAAACTGAAATTCTTTTATGGGGTGTGTGTGTGTGTGGGGGGGGGTCTTTCTGCAGAAACAGAAAGAGCAAAAGACAAAGACCAGCAGTGAATGTTGCAAAGTGAAGTGGGTGAAATTATATCCACTTGGTGTTAAGTTGGAGATGGGCAGGTGGTGGAGCCCCGGCGCCTTGGACACATGGAGTGCTAAGCTAAAATGTGGATTAGGTGCTTGAGTTGATCTCATAAAGGTAATAAGTTTGGGCTAGACGGGCTTAGGGTGGGTGATGGGAAAACATCACTACTGAGGGTTTTCTGTGGCCCTATTCGCTCTTGGGTCCTAAAGAGGCTTTATTCTATTTAGTGCCGGTTGAAAAGTCCTAGGTTGTATCCTCATTTTATAGCAGAGTGCAGTTCAGAGTGCTTCAGCAGTTCATTCAGTCACGTGCAATGGAAATCAGGGTGTCTGGAATGGAAACTTATGAATCACACTGAGAAAGGAAAGAAATAGGGGTCTTCCTGAACTGGAGAGAAAAGGAAAGCTTTCCCCTAAAGGCTTTCTTTTCTACTTCTTTCCAAATTCAATTTGATTTCTCGGGAGAAAGGGTGTTTGTTCTTTTGCATTAAAATAATTACTTTCAGGGCCACTGGGTGACCTAGTCAGTTAAGCATCCAAGTCTTGATTTCGACTTAGCTCATGGTCTCATGATTCGTGAGTTCGAGCCCTGCTTCGGGTTCTGTGCTAACAGTGTGGAGTCTGCTTTGGATTCTCTGTCTTTCTCTCTGCTCATCCCCCACTCATTCTCTCTCTCTCTCTCTCAAAAATAAATAAACGTTAAAAAAAACTTTAAAAATAATTACTTTCCCCCATCCTCTTCCTCCCAGAACTCCCTCTGATACCTTTCAATTGATCAGATGCTGTATTTGGGGTTCTTTACTGTATACGCATGAATGATACAGCATAGTGACTAAATTAGAGAGCTAATGATTTTGGCCTCATTGGCAGTGTGCCCATAACCTGGTCACCGAGGCTAGGCAGCCACAATGACTGGGTATATTTCACTACAGTGAAGGATTCACTACTGGCTCAAGAAGACCCTGGTTGTAAGCTCATCAGGTCTACATGGTTATGATGCTCTTATGGTGAGCAAACCCCCAAATATCTGCATTGTGCATTCTATGGGAGAGACTGGGAAGTTGGGTCCTAGACTTCACCCAGTAAGTGAAAAACCGGTAGGAGTAGCCCATTTTAGAGTCGATTCCATTCTGGTTTATGCACCTTGGAAATAGCTGTTTTCCTGGCTCCTTCCCCCTTTTGGTTTCTGTTTTTAGTTTTCAGGAACCTGGAAGGATTATATCCAAGGAAGGATATCCCTGGAGTTTTTATTCAGTTTCTGTCTAATTTGTATATAGAGGCACAGTATTGAATTCTTCTTCCTAAACTGACCCTCTCAAAGAAAGATGGTGTAGCGGGCTTTGAGCATACTCTCCTGGGTGGCAGTTAAAGTCTTCTGTCCTTTCTAGCACTTGGCAGGAGAGAAACTTGTGGTGAGACCACATTTGACTCAATATACTCTTTTATGTTCCAGATTTTCCCCGGAAAAAGATCTAGCTTGAAGTAGTGTAGAGATGGTGAAAATATTCTTCCTAGATAGTACTTAAATAATTCTTCTCCTTCTTCCTCCTCCTCCTCTTCCCCTTCTTCTTCTTCCTCTTCTTCTTCTTCTTCTTCTTCTTCTTCTTCTTCTTCTTCTTCGTTGTCGTCGTCTTCTTCTTCTTCTCCTTTTTTTTTTTTTTTTTTGGCTCCTCTGGAATTCATTACTGACCTAGACTTGACCACTGACCTTGAGTTGATTAATGCCCTTGGATTTACCACTGAACTAGAGTCCTCCGCCATCCTGGAGTCATCTACTTACCCAGAGTCCACTGTCACCCCAGAGTCCCCCACCGACCTGGAGTCATCCACCACCACAGAATTCACTGCCACCTTGGAGTTGACCACTGACCCAGAGTCCCCCACCGACCTGGAGTTGTCCACCACCACGGAGTCCACTGCTGCCCTGAAGTTGACCACTGACCCAGAGTTCTCCACCGATCTGGAATTTTCCACTGACCTGGAGTCCTCCACCGACCTGGAGTTTTCCACTGACCTGGAGTCCACGGCCACCCCAGAGTCAACCACTGACCTAGTCTCCATTGGTGTAGAATCGACCACGGATGTGCATCTTGAGAACACACCAACCTTTGGTAGGTGAGGGTTTGGGCTTCAGAGGAGGCCTGGGCAGGAGTTGGTGAGCTCCCATTGCATTTCTGAGAGAAAGCCTGCTTTCCTCCAGTGTACTTGATTTCCCAATGTAAGCTGATGATCAAAGCCATCCTCTATTTTGTTGTCCTAGAATTATCTACTGAAGTGGAATCAAACACTGATAGCTCTGAGGAAGCAACTGCTGAGGCTACAGGTAAGGATTTCTGACTTCAAAAATGCAGAAATTTCTTCCTCCTTTTTCTTGTTTATAGGTCATTGCATAGAAATGTCCTGAGGTATCTCATACATTTGGGGATACTTTTGCTGCTTTGTTCTCTATGGTAGAGGGAAGTTTTGCCAAAAGTTCTCTGAAACTTGTAGAAAATTGAAACATTTTCCCCGAGTGTCAGAAACCGAAATTGCTTGGATGCCAACATAGCTCCATCCCAGAGGTCTGCCCAGACCTGACCAGGACCAGCCTTCAGGGCTTCTCAAAGAGGAGGGGCTTGGTGTCTCCAATGGACTGAAGTATGTGAAGTATGTGGTGGCCAAAAAGGGGTTGACAATTTCCTTTTCTCTGCCAGTTCATTACCATTCAGTTTACATAGAGAACTTTTTGAGAGAAGGTTATGGTAAATGTAAGTCTTATTTGCATATAGACTGAACAAAAGAGAAAAGAGATTTAAAAGCTTTATGCGTTAAGCAGTGGTCCTATCTTTGCCCAACCCTCTTTCCAGTCTCTACCTTCTTTCATTTTTCTGTCTTCCACCTAGCCAAGGGGCCATAAGATTTCGATGCTTTCTACCCCCACAAAACAAACCCCAATACTTTAAGGGATGCCTGGGATGTTTGCTAAGAAAGACTCTTGGGTCTTATCTACAAAAGCAAATTTCTATATGATCTGATTCTTATGTCTGCAAATAATAGCTAAAATTTATCGCGATTGTCTATATTCCAGCACTGCTCTAAGTGTATTGGGGTATCGCAGGGAGTAGTGGGAGGAATCTAGAAATGGTATGTTAGTGGAAAGGCCTATTTTGAGGAAGGGTTGTTTCCCTGGCTTTAACATCTTCCTCTTCCACTAATTGTCTTCCTCGAAGAATTGACATCATTTGCAACACGAAGCTCTACTTCACTATTGTGTTCTAATTACCCAAACTGTAATCTGGCTTGATTAAAGAGTTCATCTGTGTTAATGATGTCTTCCCCTGCCCCCTCCCATGGGGCGTTAGGAAAATTCTCATGTTTGACTACAAGATCCATCTGGTCATTTTTGCTAATACACTGGACCTCGTACCTGCTTATCAAGAGATGCTTTCTGACTGTGGAATTTACCCACAAAATGAGGGTCTTTGTTTTTTTTCCCCTCACCATAATGTATTTATTTATTTAACTTTTTTTTTTCAGTTTTATTGAGATGTAATTGACATCAGCTTAAGGTGTACAATGTAGTGATTTGATATGAATGTATATTGAGAAGCTGTGGTTTTTAATAGAGAAAATCAATGGAGGTTTTAACTTTTTAAGTTAAGAAATGTACTCCTTTATTTCTAGAAAATGTCACTGCCACTTACTCAGAAGAGCCCATGACTAGAGGACCAGGTAAGGCCAAACAGCTTTGTCTTTCTCGCCTATTCTTGGTCTTCAAGGGTTTTTTGTTTTTGTTTTTTTTTTTCCTTGGGAGGCTTTCCAGAACAGACTCAGGAAGTGGGACTCTGGTAGGTACTCTGCCTCTGTTTATACCCTTCTCACTCATGTCTGCTCAGCTTCTGGGGGAGAAGAGGGAATGAAGTTATAACAAATACACGTGCTGCTCTTAGGGACTTGTAAGTGAGTGGAGACCTCCCCTTAAACCAGATCATCCTCATGGAGTGCATCTGTGTTCCATTTATAACAGTAGGATTTCAGGTATGGCAGAGGACCCTGGCAGTTGGGAGAAGGAAGGTGTGGGTGCCACAGACTTAGTGGAGCCCTCTGTTTACCAGGGCTACGTGACGCGGTTAACTGAATGCTAGACCCACTGCGAGTGATCCTTACTGACGTGAATAAAACCATTTCTTTACTTAATTTCAGAAGAGCCCAGCACCTCCGTGGGAAGCAATGAGTATGTCTAAGTACCTTTTTGTAAGTTTCTTCTCTCTGGCCCTGATTCCTTATCAAGGGTTTGATACCATTTTCAGTGCTGGTTTTCGTACACTGTGAAAGGAGTCCAAACTGACAGCTTCCAAGATGCTGAGATCAGTTATAAAAGCTCACATGAGCTCAAAGGCAACCTCTTTCCTCTCTGATGTTTGTCTTGATTGTCTGGTTGTTCAGCAACCAAATAAGCATACGATAAACAAGTCTTCTTGCTTGAGTTTCCCAAGATTGCATTTTCCTCTCTATCTTGGATGTGGATTCCAATTCAGTATATGGAGTCTTTTTCTTTTTTTTATTTTTTTTTATTTTTAATGTTTACTTATTTTTGAGACAGAGAGAGACACAGCATGAATGGGGGAGGGGCAGAGAGAGAGGGAGACACAGAATCGGAAGCAAGCTCCAGGCTCTGAGCCATCAGCCCAGAGCCCGACACGGGGCTCGAACCCGCGGACCGCAAGATCGTGACCTGAGCTGAAGTCGGACGCTTAACTGACTGAGCCACCCAGGCGCCCCATATGGAGTCTTTTTCAAAGGAAAAGTCTGAAGAAAAGTCATCAGATTTTCCAATGCACAGACTATATAATTCAGTTAAAAACTGTAAAGCCTCAGAGTTCTGAATCAGGAGGTCCCGGTTTTACTAAGTGGCCTCATTTTGGGCTTTTTTTTTGGAAGCCTCTAAAATGGTTTCTTCATGAAATAAAGTGGCTACCTGGACAGTGTGTAAATATCTGACTTGAGACACAAGGAGAGGGAGGGAGAATAAGGAGTTTACACCTTAAAGAAATGAAGTCACATGTCCAAGGTCACAGTGGGCAGCGGGGAAGATGGGGGTGATCTGTTGAACACTAGTTTCTTTTGGTAACTCCTTTTTTTTTTTTTTTTAATTTAGAAAATGAAGCAGATTTTCCATTAGTTGTGACCATCACCCTTCTAACCACAACTTTCTGAGAAGATTCTGAGCTTCTGAACAAGGCTTCCACCCCATTATTGGAGATTGAATATTGTAAAGGCCTAGATGTACCTGTTGAAGATAAACAGAGTGACAGGAGTTGTACCCACACAAAGGAGGGGTGTCTTTTAACAGTGTCCCATTTCGCAGGGGCTCAATAAATGTTGATTAGAATTGAATTTTGAGAGGGGTTTTTTATTTTATTTTATTTATTTATTTTTTAAATTTTTTTTTTAACATTTATTTATTTTTGAGACAGAGAGAGACAGAGCATGAACGGGGAAGGGGCAGAGAGAGAGAGAGGGAGACACAGAATCGGAAGCAGGCTCCAGGCTCTGAGCCACCAGCCCAGAGCCTGACGCGAGGCTCGAACTCATGGACCACGAGCTCGTGACCCGAGCTGAAGTCGGACGCTCAACTGACTGAGCCACCCAGGCGCCCGGGGTTTTTTATTTTATAAAGGGACAGATTGCTTATTTGCCTTGTGTTAGTACTAATAATCATTTTATTCCTCTCTGGTAGATACTTTATAACCAGGCTTTAACTCTTGATGGCCCCAAGAAAGCATGAAATCAACTATGGAAAACATATTAGTTTTCCTATTCCTGCTGTAACGAATTACTACAAATTTAGTGGCTTAAAACAACACAGACCTATTTTATAGTTTTGTAGCTCAGAAGTCTGAAGGCATCTCACTGGGTTAAAAATGTGTTGCTGGGGCTGAGCTCCTTTCTGGAGACTTTATGGAAGAATCTATTTTCTTGCCTGCTTTGTTTGCCCCTCTTTCATCCTGAAAGTCAGCAGTGGCTGTTTGACTCTCTCGTTATATCACAGTCACTGACACTGACTACTGCCCGTCTCTTCTACATTTAGGGACACTAAGAACACATCGGGCCCTACCTGGATAATCCAGGATAATCTCCATTTCAAGGTCAGTTGACTAGCAACCTTAAATCCCATTTGCCATGTAACTTAACATATTCACTGATTCTGGGAATTAGTCAGTGAGTGTCTTTGTGAGGCCATTATTCTTCATACAACAGACAGGACAAGACATCTCACTCTAAACCTGGTTTGGTTCATTACAGGATGGAGATAATTACCCATGCTTTTTTTTTTTTTTTTTCCTTACACTAGATTTTTATAAGAGGATATATATGAATTTATGTAAAATTAGTTGGCGTGGCACATATTTGTAATTTTGCAGTATGCAATAGCGTAAATGACAAACTAAAATGGCAGAAATGTAGAGTGATAGGCAGAGTTGAAAGTGGGGAGAATACAGATTTTAGGTGTATATCTACCACTTGGGAACCCCAGCTTCCTTATGTAAAATGAGTCAATTATGCCAGGTTGATTGAAAATTCCCTTTTTCTTCTTAATATATTTCAACACAGAATACACCAGTGTTTGGGAATATTAACTTAAAGAATTACTAGCTTACTAGCTTGTCTCAGGGAAAATTATTCCATGCTTTCCAGTGATTTTTACACAACATGCAATAAATCCCTCACTCTTAGGATGAGTTGGCCACAGAGCACATCAGATTTTAGGATTCTTTATCCTGGCTCTATCAAGCCCCTTATCTCAGGTCTTTTCTTCTAAATAGGAAAGTAGTTCCAAGGTCTCTGCTGATCTCTTTTAAGACGATAAATCTATTTCTGTTTTGCCAGTCAACTATTTTTCCAATTTTTCTTCCTATTTTCTCCTTAGTTTCAAGTACATTTCAGCATGGACTTTTATGATGGACCATTGGAATGGTTTATGCAAGTTAGCCAGGAAAATGTGATAGTTGCCTCCAGCTAGGCACTCATTAGTACCTATCTAGAATAGAAAAAAAAATTTTCATTTCAGATTCTGACTGATTAGTTAAAGGTAGCTGCCTAGAGACTAATGAGATGACTACCAAACTTGGGGATTGGTTGAAGGGGGAATTTGTAACATGTGTGCTGACCATTTGCTGATCCTGGTAGAAGTGGCATTGAAGCTATGGGTTCAGATGAGGTCATTTAGGAATAGTATATATACTGGAGGAGTTAGGCACCTGACAGAGTCTTATAGAAACTTGACATACAGAGCAAGCAAATGACAAGGAGCCCCACACAATTACTGTCCTCATAATAGCAGCTACCACTGAAGGCTTGCCTATGGGAGGCATGGACTGAGCTGAGAGCTTTACATAAGTTACTTACACCACGTAAATATGTATGATATTATTAATTGCATGCAATTGCGCCCCAAAATAAGTAATATTTGTGCGATTTATAGACAAATATAAATATCAGCTTTAAACATGAAAAAAAATGCTGTTACAACGCAGTAACAACAACAATAAAGAGTTACAGGACATTTTAGAACAATCATAAGGAAAATTATAAACCACAATAAACAGAGACCAAAAATAGAATGGTTAATGGCATAAGAGAAATAAAGATAATCCTTAACTATCTGTGGAAGCCTGTTTGGGGGAAAGTGGTACCAAATAGAAGGATGCCAGTTGTCCTCATAACTTGCTGGCGAGGCTCAGGGGTTACAGGCACAGGTGCTCTTAAGATTAGGCTTAAGGACAGGTGACGATGGTGGAAAAACAGGCGACAGGAAACAGGTTCATATCCTCCCTTGTTCCAGCAGGTGAGATTAGATTTATTCTCTAGAAAATTGACCCAGAAAAGTGCTGGACTTGGGACCGCCATCACTGAAGAAGATACGAGGGAGATGCCATTCTAAAAGCAGGGCAATGGAGTGAAATGAATGGACAGACACCTAGTCTCTTACCCAGGCCAGCTCCAAAGTGCCAGCAGTGAGGATTATGCCTGCCATGCAGTCTTAATTCTTCTGAAGAGTTGGAGTGGTCTCAGAGGTAGCATCTGGAGATAGGTCTTCAACAAATTGGGTCTCAGGCCACCCGATCATTCTCCTGTGAGGCACAGGATTCTATAAAAGCCTTGCAAGGCACTCAGTTTTCTGATTATCTCAGTGCCTCATTTTCATGTATAAAAAGAAAGCAGAGCATCACCTGACATTTGAAGACAATCTCCATCAAATAACAGTTAAGGAGCAGTAAAAGGGGAATTCAGAAGAAACGTAGAAAACACGAAGAGCAGAAGAAACCTTTAAGAAACTGTAATGGATAAATTCTGAGGGATAAGAATGGATACTGCATCCTTGCAACAAGAATAGGTTGCTATTGAATAAAGAATCAACCAGCGGTGCCTGGTTGGTTCAGTGGGAAGAGCATGAAACTCTTTTTTTTTTTTTTTTTTTAAGTTTATTTTTGAGAGAGAGAGAGCACGCAAGCAGGGGAGGGGCAGAGAGACTGGGACAGAGGATCTGAAGCTGGCTCTGTGCTGACAGCAGACAGCCCCATGTGGGGATCAAACTCATGAACCATGAGATCGTGACCTGAGCTGAAGTCAGCTGTTCAACCAACGGAGTCACCCAGGCAACCCTGGAAGAATGTGCAACTTCTTGATCTTGGGGTTGAGCCTTTGTTGGGTGCAGAGATTACTGAAAACAATAAATAAAAACTTAAAAAAAAAGAATGAACCAGAAAACATAGAAATACTGGCAATTGTGAATTTAGATGATAAGTTTAATAGAAGATGAAATTAAGAAACTCCCTTATAAAAAAAAAAAAAGGAAAAGAGATGGTCAGTGAGAAAAGAAATGAGAAAATTCAATTAACACAAATTTCAAAGAAAACAGAGCGGGAAAGAAATTATCAGTGAAAGGCTGCATTTCCCAGAACTTAAGGACGGCTCTCTGTATTGAAACTGCCCAGGGTTCATCCACAGGCCCACACTTAGCATTTGCAGGGGCCAGTGCAGGAATGCAAATGGAAGTTTGCATACTCTATATCTAAATACGCACAAGTTTTAAACTGAGCTAGATAGAACCTAGGTTCCGGTCACATATCCACCCACGTATACTGCCTTTTCCTTGGAGACTGCCCCTTTGACCAAGCCTAGAGACTAAAGGAGCCCTGTGTTCCCCCACACCACCCACGCCCTTGTGAAGTGAGGGGCAGGCAGGGACAAGCTGTTTGCAGGAATAGCAAGAGGGAAGCTGGTCTGGTGGGGGAATGACTTGGTCAAGCTTGTGTGGGAACCTGCTAGGCAAGGTTTCCTCCCTCATGTCTCACTTCTGATTTGGGATTTCCAGAAAGTTTTGAACACCTCCCGGTGTATAGCCTTGAGCATGGGAGTGGCAGATAGCACAATTCCCCTGGGGGGTGGGAGAACCTGTCTGCCTTGTTTCTGGTGCCCCAAGGCAGAGAAGCTATGAATTGTTTCTCTTAACACGTTCACAATCCTGCATTCTTAGTCCTGAAGGGCCTGTGCCCTCTCCCATAATTCTTGTTTTTTTCAAAAATTTACTTGCTGAGGGGCACCTGGGTGGCTCAGTTGGTTAAGCATCTGACTCTTGGTTTCTGCTCAGGTCATGATCTCATGGTTTGTGGGTTTGAACCCTGCATCTGGCTCTCAACTGAGCATGGGGCCAATTTGGGACTCTCTCTCTCTCTCTTTCTATTTCTGCCCCTCCCCCATTTTCTCTCTCTCTCTCTCAAAATAAGCACTTAAAACAAAAACTTACTTGCTCAGCTTCTAAAATAATTTCTAATGAGAGTAAAGAGAAAAAACAATGCCTTTGGTTTTGATGTTTGTGTGGGGACTCTTTCTAAATTGCAGGACCCAGAATTGGGGGCCCATCCTGGAACATTGAGACCCCAGTACTATAAATGAAAAAGACAATCCACATCAGCATATATCTAACTCAATTTTAGGGATAAAAAGATGATGCTGAAGATCTCAGTGAGAAGAACAGTCATTTGCAATGAACTGAGGGTCAGCATGATAATGGAACAAGGGAGGAAGTCAGAAAACAGTGGAAAGTTGTCATAAACATTCTGTGTAAAAATAATTTTCAAACTAGAATTTTATATCCAGTCAGAGTATCAATTGAGTGTGAGGGTAGACGAAAGTCACTCTCAGACAAAAAAAGATCTCGAAATATTTGCCTCTCATGCATTCTTTTGCAAGAAGATATGGCATGATGTGCTTCACCAAAGGGGGGAAAAAAACAAGAAAGAGGAGGGCATTAACTCAAGATATTAATCATCCTACTAAAAAGAGAGCAAAGAAAATTTCCAGGACAGAACAAAATTATTTGATAGGTGTGAGGGTGAGGAAAATTGCATTGAGAGAGACATTGCAGATCTAGCTAGAGGTTGCAGGATGGCTTAGGTGTTTAAAAAACAGACACACAAATAAATGAGGAAAAAGATAATGATTAAATCTAGGAAAAACAAAAAGTCCTGCAATGAAGGAAATATAAGTATAAGGAACAGGCGATGTTAGGTGCAGAGTTGGCGTTGGTGAAGATAGGAATTAATAAACAAAGGCAAAGTACTTTTTTGTACTAAAAGAAGTCACCGCCAAATAATCTTCAGCCGTTGGAGCTGGACACTGCAGGGCTTACTAGGCTGGAGCAGTCCCCTTGCTGTCATTCACCCCACCTCTGTCCTCATCAGAAACAATTGGGGAAGAGTGAGGTTGTTATCAGAGGCCAAGTGGAGAGTGAAGGGTTGGAGTTGGGAGTGAGCTTTCCTTCTCCTTCCCTCTTGGTGCTTTCCCCTCCATGAAACCACCTAGGGAATCTGCGAGAGAATTACAGTAAAACCTTGGTTTGTAAGCATAATTTGTTCTAGAAACATGCTTAGAATCCAAAGCACTCGTATATCAAAGTGAATTTCAAGAACCATTGGTTCAGTTGTGATCATGTGACGTTCGGCATCAGGTACTACTCGCATTGCAAGGCATTGCTCATTTATCAAGTTAAAATTTGTTAGAAAGTTTTGCTCATCTTGCAGAACACTTGAAGAACAAGTTACTCTCAATCCACGGTTTTACTGTACTTGTAAAGGCCTCGTCATAGGGCTGTGTAACCTGGCACCTGGCTTCTCTCAAGGCCAGTGATGACAGAAAAAGAGAGACATTGAAGAAAAAAAGAGAGTGACCAAGATGAAGCCACAGTGTCCTCTATAACTCATTCTCACAAGTGACATATCCCCATTTCTGCCACATTCTGTTTTTAAAATTACTTAAACAAGAACAAAACCAATAACATTTCACCCATCCCCCCCCCCCACTCTCCACCCCCTGCTTCTGGCAACCACTAGCCTGTTCTCTGTATCTGTGAGCTTTTTTTTTTTTAAGTTTATTTATTTTGAGAAAGAGAGAGAGCAAGCGAGCAGGGGAGGGACAGAAAGAAAGAGAGAAAGAGAGAATCCTAAGCAGGCTTTGCACTGTCAGGGCAGAGCCCAATGCAGGGCTTGAACTCTTGAACCTTGAGATCATGACCTGAGCTGAAACCAAGAGTTGGACACTTAACTGACTGAGCCACCTAGGTGCCCCTATATGAGCTTGGTTTTTTTTTTTTTTTTTTTTAATAATTAAACTTTTATTTAAAATTCCATATATAAGATCATATGGCATGTCTTTTTCTGTCTATTCACTTAGCATGAGATACTCTGTAGGTCATTCATGTTGGCCCCAATTCTTTTCTATGGTTGAGTATTTCTTATCTTTTTTATGTCTGAGTAATTTACGGTCGTTATTTCTTATCTTTTTGGTAATTTCCATCTAACAGGTGTTAGGTGATATCTCATTATGGTTTTTATCTGAATTTCCCTGATGATTAAGGATGTAGAGCATCTTGTCATGTACCTGTTGGCCATCTGTATGTCTTCTTTGGAAAAATGTCTATTCAGATCTTCTGCTCATTTTTTTATTTAAAAAAATTTTTTTTTAAATGTTTTTATTTATTTTTGGAGAGACAGACAGAACATGAGCAGGGGAGGAGCAGAGAGAGAAGGAGACATAGAATTTGAAGCAGGCTCCAGGCTCTAAGCTGTCAGCACAGAGCCCGATGTGGAGCTCGAACTCACGAACTGTGAGATCATGACCTGAGCTGAAGTCAGACACTTAACTGACTGAGCTACCCAGGCGCCCCAGATCTTTTGCTAATTTTTTACTTGGGTTGTTTTTTGGTTTTGTTTTTGTTTTGCTATTGGGTTGTATGAGTTCCTTATATATTTTGGATATTAGCTCTTTATCAGATATATTATTTGCAAAGGTTTTCTCCCATTCAGTAGGTTACTTTTTCATTTGCCAGTGGCTTTCTTTACTGTGCAGAAGCTTTTTTAAAGTTTGGGGGTGCCTGAGTGGCTCAGTTGGTTAAGCATCCGACATCAGCTCAGGTCATGATCTCGCAGTTCATGAGTTTGACCCCTGCATCTGCTGTCAGCACAGAGCCCACTTTGGATCCTCTATCCCCTCCCCCCCACTCCGTCCCTCCCCCATTTGCTCTTTCCCCACTCCTCTCTCTCTCTCTCTCTCAAAAATAAATAAACGTTAAAAAAGATAAAGTTTGATATAGTTCTGCTTGTTTATTTTTTGCTTTTGTTGCTTTTGCTACTGGTGTCAGATTCCAAAAATCATCACCAAGACATATGTCAAGAAGCTTAGTGTCTATGTGATATCTGCCATATTCTCTTGGTCACCCACACTGATCCTGATATAATGTGGCAGGGGCCTAACAAGAGTGTGAAACCCAAGATGCTGGTCATCTCATGGTGATAACTATTTTGATTTAAAAAAAAAAAAAAAGCATGCTTTTTAGATATAACACCAACAATACAATCCATGGAAGAAATAATTGAGAAGCTGGGCTTCGTTAAAATGAAACTTTTGCTCAGCAAAAGATGATGCCAAGAGAATTAGAAGGTGAGTTGTCAACTGGGAGGAAATATTCACAAAAAACATCTGATAAAGAATTGTTATCCCAAATGGACAAAGAATTCTTAAAACTGAACAATAGGATGGGGTGCCTGGGTGGCTCAGTCGGTTGAGTGTCCAACTTTGGCTCTGGTCCTGATCTCACAGTTTGTGGGTTCAAGCCCCACATTGGGCTCTGTGCTGACAGTGCAGAGCCTGGAACCTGCTCTGGATGCTGTGTCTCCTTTTCTCTGCCCCTCCTCTGTTCATACTCTGTCTCTCTGCCTCAAAAATAGACATGAAAAAAATTAAATAAAATATTAAAAAAAAAACTGAATAGGAAAACAAGATGTGAAGGTGGGGGACAGAATTGCCACTGTCTTAAATATCAACCACAAATTCAAAATAAGTGAGGCTCTTTCTTGTCTTGCCTAGGATCCCTCAAACTCTACTGCTAATTTAGGTTAAGTGTTGTGGAATTTTGATGTCATATTCTAGTATTCCTCTGCATTCCTTCTTCATTAAACACTTTACTTTATATTAACATGCTTCCTCAAGGGGAGTGACCAGGAAGAAACATTTGGGTGCAATCATGGCACACTGAAATATTAAATGTGGGTGGGAGAAAAGTGAGAACATGGGGCTCTGGTATCTCTATGTTTCTCCGGAGAGAGAGAAATTTCACATCCTATTCTCTATCTCTGAGAAAGCTCTGAGCACATTATCTCCTTCGTCTGCACGGCATCCCCTAGCAAGGCCACCTCCAGCTGCTGTCTACTTTGATCTCCGTAATTTCTTCATGACTGAACTTCCCTGTACCCATCTCGCCATCCTCCAAGGTGTTCTTCATGGCACAGAGAGACCTCTCTAGAAAAGCACATGTTATCTTGTCCTTCCTCAGGTGAAATTCTTCATTGAGTCTCAATTCTGCTCTAAATAAAGCATAAGACCTTGGCATAAATGAAGACATGACTAGTCTTATCCCTGTCTTCAGAACTCTGCAGCCCCATCTTTTTTCATTTCCCCCCATTCCCACCCCCTCCTGCTTCCCCACTGTTGTCTCCCAAGCCTGCAGCTGTGTTACAGCATCCCCCACCCCCCGCCTTTTAATTTTTCCATCATTTGTGCTCTGAGCCAAGCTCAGGGTCAGTAAGGCCACTGAGAACAGGACGAACAGCATCTTGGAGGAAGTTCTGGAGTGGTTCCCAACTCTGTGCTGGGAGAAACTGGACAGCTTCCTTTATAAAGATGAACAGAACAATAGCATCTGTGTGTTCCATACTAGATGGGCCTTATCACTGGAAAGACTAGGTTATAGTTTGCTCACTTCAAGTCAACTGAATCCCCTGTTTCTTTGGGACTTAGCCCAGCAGGATAGGGTGGGTAGGATGTTGTTAGTGTCTCATTTCTAAAAGGTGCATGTGACTTGGGCAAAGTTTTTGAAGGAATAGTGTCCAAGCAATCAGCACAGATACTACACAGATATTAGAATTGTTCTGTCATTGTTGGATTTTCAGTCTGGTGAGACTCTTTCTCTGTTCTTCCATTGTGTTCATGCATGCACGTTGTGTGTGTGTTTGTGTGTGTGTGTGTGTGTGTGTGTGTGTGTGTGAGTGTGTGTGTGTTGGCAGTGATCCTTTCGCCAAAAGTGAAGATGGTTGTTATCTTTGGTTACTATGATGATCCAGACTTCATCATGATGCGTGTGTACCTATGTCTGAAAGATGTAGCTAAACTTTTTGATGATATGGAGATCATTTCTTTAAAATGTGTGAGGGAAACATACACTTGAGCACACATGGATGGCAGATGAATACCGTCAGCCTATTTGGACCCCTACAGATCATCCAAGATCATCTAGATCTAAGATCTGGCTCTCATAGGAAAGCCTTGGTGTCACAGAAGACAGGTGACCTAAAACTTCCTATTCTAATTAATATCCTTGGGAGTTACATTATTTCGTGAGAACAAAGGTGGGCACAGAATCCACCATGGGAGTTCCAGATCAGAACAAAATGAATACACAGTTCATGCCATTTTTTGTCTCTAGGACTTCTTCCATGCTGTTTCTTTTTTCTAAAATCTGTAAGATTCCATTTGGGTTTTATTTCATTTAGGAAATAATTTGACCCCCCCCTCTCCTGCCACGAACGATTTAGTGGTGACAATTATGTACTCCAACAAGGTAGTCATACTCCTTCAAAGCCTCAATTGTGTTGCACTGATCTTCTGTTATTCAGTCAGTTTCTGTGTTATTCTATGCTATTTTCTCAAATTGTTCTTCAATACAGGGAATTTTCTCGGCAATATTCTGTCACTCATTTCTTCCCATTCTTCTTCTGCAACATATTTGTTGATAGTTCATCTCCTGAATCAATCCCTCCCTGTGCTTATTTTCCCTCTTATATCTAGTGGTTGTTGGTGTTACACATTTTGGAGGAATTCCTTAATTTAATCCTCTAAATCAGGGGCTATCCTACTCTGTGCTAGGGTTGTTTCCTTTTACTTTTTTAATTTGGCAACAAGGTATTATGGTGTCTCCAAGAAGCCTTTCCAGTTACCTGCCTTCCTCTCTCCAGCTGCTGATTATTTTGTTATATTTAGAAGTTGCTTGCTCCTTTTTTTTTTTTTTTTTTTTTTTGTTGACGATCATGATTAGCCAGGATCATTAGCTGACACTTATTTTAGAACCAGTATAAGTCTTAGTTATTGTTCGGTTTTTGTGCAGGGCTAGTGGTAATCTGAGCATGGTTTGGTTGGGGTAACACATGCGGCCCCAAATCCTAAAAGACAGGCTCCTTGATGGATACAGATGAGTGGATTCTGTGTAATGCACATGAGTGCGTAGGTCTGGCCTTTTGAAACGGTTGCAGATAATATTACAAGAAGGTTTCCCAGATAATGTTGCCCTTGCAAGGTGACTCGGCAGGTTGGTTTCTTTTCCTGGCATTACTATGGTTATATTCTAGAAAGGGGAATATATACCTGGTTGGCAATTCTTCTCTGGCTATGTGGGGAAGTGCAGTGGTTCGTGGGAGGAAAGGAGTAGTTTCTTGGGCCTAATAGGTCCCCTCGGGTTATTGGGATGACTGCCTCTGGTTTCTCCAGACACCATTTGGGAAGGGAAACTGGAGGTGAGCAATTCTGATAAGGAGGTTGATGGTAGATCTTCGGGCAGAATAGGAGGGTCAGAGATAAGGCACAGCGGGGAGAGTGCCAGGCACACTTACTTACATTGTGTGGGTGGCTGCGAAAGGGTAGTCCTGCTGGAAGGCAGCCTTCTCTTGAGCTTCAAAGTGAAAGAGAGCAGGTGATTTTTCAAAATATCACTTAGCTCAGGTCCTTTCACTAAACTTTAGCATCAGCAATGAGTAAAATAGATCAGTGTGTAACGAAAAAGTAAATATTGTTTATGAACAGAGGAAGAAAAGACTACCACCTAGGAAGGGCAGGTTTGAACCAATGAGCAAGACCATAGCAGAAGCTTAGGCACCTTAAGAGGAACTGAAACTATCAAGCAATCCACTTGCCTTCTAATATGTGGGTTTTACTTACCATGTCCCAAATAGAATTCCTGATTTCCAGATCCTAAAACCTGTCCTCCTCCAATCTTTTCTCAGTTAACGACAGTTGTTTCAGGCATTGTTCAAAAATATAGAAGTCATTCTTTACAGCCCACTCATCTTTCCTCATTGCCCATTAGCTAGTGCAATCGGCTCTGCCTTCAAAATAAACCCCGAACGTGGCTTTTTTCATAATCTCTACCCCAAGACTCACGTTCAGGCAGCGATCTCTCTCTCCTGGAGGACTTTCACACTCTCCCACTGCATTCTACCACATCCCGTATCAGGTCTCCTCATGACAGTCAGAGATCTTTGAAAAATATAAATTAGATCATGTGGCTTAATCCCCCCTCCCCAATTTTCCCATTGCCCTTGTAGTGAGATGTACATTTCACACTTGAGTTCTTTCAAGAACGACATTTCTCTTTCTTGAGAAGTGCTAAGCTCTCTGAATGTGAAGAAAGAAGATTCTTCTCAAGCTTCAGTTTCCCAAGGATAGGCTTACCAGGAGAGACGAATATTGTCAGAATGGTTAACTCGTGCTGAGACGGGAAGTGAATTGCACTGGGTTCCTCTGGTCCAGAGGTGAAGTGGAAGTGATGAGTCTGCTGAATCCACTAAGCATTCTGATGGCATAATGAGCAAATAAACACAAGTGTCTTTGGGAAGAATTAAACTTTGCATAGACTTCTCTAAAAATTCTGATTGCACTATTATGATGTTGGTGCATATATTTTAATCTCATGTTCACTCTCTATAAATACATATTCCACAATTATGTTAGTGTCTCTACCTTTCCTAGCCTAGACTGATAATAATAATAGGTAACACTTGCTAAGCATTTACCATACATCATTTAACTCAATGTAAAATCATAAACTACTCAGGAATTTACAAAAATGGGAATGCTACATATTAAAATCTATGGATCTGACCGACATTTTACTTATAAAAGTTCATGGAATTAAATAATTTTATTTACTAAGTAAGATATTGGAAAAATAAGTGAAATAAATATTAAATTCAAGAAGACAGCAAAAGAACAACAAAATAAACAGAATAAAAATGGCAAAAATAAAAAGCTAAAATTAGAATAAAAATTAAAAAATTTTAAATATAACCAAGAGTATTTGCATTGAGTAAATAAATAAACAGTAGGCTAACCTAGTTAACAAAGAAATCGTGATTGATAAAATAAAATGTATTAAACATATATAGTGCAACTGTATGCCAACTAATTTTAAATTCTGACTGAAACAGACTTTTAATAAAATATAAATGAACACTACTGAACCAAGAATATATTATTGTCACAAACAGACCAACACTCATGGATGAAAATGACAATGTTATTAAAAAAGTACCTCTGTTAGAAAGACAGATACTATATGTTTTCACTCTTATGTGGATCCTGAGAAACTTAACAGAAGACCCTGGGGGAGAGGAAGGGGGGAAAAAAAAGTTACAAAGAGGGAAGGAGGCAAACCATAAGAGACTCTGAAAAACTGAGAATAAACTGAGGGTTGATGGGGGGTAGGAGGGAGGGGAGGGTGGGTGATGGGCATTGAGGAGGGCACCTGTTGGGATGAGCACTGGGTGTTGTATGGAAACCAATTTGACAATAACCTTCATAACAAAAATAAAATAAAAACAAAAATTAAAAAAGAAAAAAAATTACAGAAAATTACAGAAAAAAAAGACAGTTCCACATGTTTTTAAATTTAGTTCTTTTCAACCTTTGAAGAATAGACCATTATGCTATTTAGACACTTCTACAGCATAGAGAAAGGGAAAAACTTGCATTTGTTTTTATAAAGCTACCATTATTCTGACAATAAAATATTCAGTATAAGCAGAATTAAGTTTAGACAACAAAACAAAAATCAACATATATTCTTATGAATTCATTTAAGAGCTTTTTCAAATAATGAAAACTTGAGAACAATTTTTTCTTCAGTCATTTCATATAACCATTAACAATCATCGTGCATGAGATTTGATCAAGAAAACAAAATAGGACACATGTGTTTACATTGCTTTTTGACCCAACTGCTCGGAAATGATTGAAAGCGCTCTTTAAAAGAATGAGTTCGTAACATTTCTGAAAAAATCGCAGGGAGTGTTAACTGCACATTAGAAAGTGAGGAAGCCCTCCTAGAGGTAGAAGGATGAGCTATAGATTCACAGAGAAACAAGGTGGAAAGAAACTCATAGTTGAAAGCATATAGACGACGGTACAGCTGAGGAATCGGTCAGAGTGTTCCAAGCTCAGAGTTGAATGCATGTTGGGAGTGGGAGATGACCCTGTCGAAAATGTCAGGATGGGGGCACCTGGGTGGCTCAGTCGGTTAAGTGTCTGACTTCAGCTCAGGTCACGATCTCACGGTCTGTGAGTTCGCGCCGCGTTGGGCTCTGGGCTGACGGCTCAGAGCCTGGAGCCTGCTTCCGATTCTGTGTCTCCCTCTCTCTCTGCCCCTCCTCCATTCATGCTCTGTCTTCTCTCTGTCTCAAAAATAAATAAACGTTAAAAAAAAAAAAAAGAAAAAGAAAAAAAGAAAATGTCAGGATGGATAACTGAGATGCACTGCATTTTTGACAACATGGATTTTCAGCATTCTGCTTCTCCCATCGATATTGAGCGCAGGGCCATACTATATTCAACACCAGGTTAAAACGCTGTGTGTATTTTCTGTCCTAACTCCTAAGAGGCAGGTAGCATAGTACGTAGATACCTGAGGTTACAGGTACGGAGACGAAGGCAACTGTTTTCTGGACAGTGATGGTAAGTCTTTTGGAAAATGGTTTCAAAACGATAAGTAATCGGTGTACGGAAATGAGTGTGGAAACCCAAAGGTCATTCCTGCTGTAGGGACAGCGGATGGTGCGAGACAGCCGGAAAAGACTCCTAACCAAATATCCTAATACCCAAGAAGACAGTGTTTGCAGGAGATTCCAGAAAGGAATGGAAGCCTCCGCAGAGTTTACTGATGGAATTAATTTCCTTGTGATGCATCGGGCATCATCAATTAACAGAAGGGCAGGACAATAGTTTTTTTATGACTCCTATCTCAGATTCTGAATTAACTTAAGAATGGGACCTGTTACATAACACAGGGCACACGGCTGCCAGCACCGCTGTAGAGTTGAGAACAGCGACGTCTTTTATTCTTCAAGCGGCAGACGTACCAGTTGAGATAAGATTTAAACGTTGTAGCCGATTAGGGGAAGTTACTCTGCCAAAAATGGTTACAGACAACTGTGAGAAACAAGGGTGTTTCTTACGCATGACATTTCCTTGTTGGGGAAAGATGGCATTAGATCCTGGGCTCAGACACGCGGTTGAAGGGCTGCCGATTTGTCAGGTCTCCAAGGCCAAGAGGAGTTAAATTCCTGATGGCATGTCTTAAATGTGTCGCATGTTGAGACTGCTAATGTCCTCAAATTAACCGATGTAAAACCCGTGGTGCCTTTGGGCCTTACTGAAAGCTGGAAAGCAAAAATTGTCCTTTTAAAACAAGTAGCGAGGTAGCAATTTCAGGACGTCAAAAGATCTAGAGGTAATTCAAAGTGTTCTATCACCCCTTCGTTTTTCTACTCAAAGAAATATCGTAAAACACACTGTGTATCACCGTATTAATTTCGATGCCTTGCATGCGAGGGTTTTTTTTTTAAATGTCTGAGAATATATGGATTCTTAACGTATTGAAAAATTAAAGGGACATAGAGATGATAGAATAGGTTCACATTATGTAAACAGACTTAGAATAATAATATTAATCTAATTTACTAATTAATTCTAATTAATTCTAACCAACACTACAATTTCTTACAGCAGTAACATTTTATGATAATTTTTTGCATATTCTCTCATTTTCCCCTCCTATTTTTATTTTTATCTTATGTATTTTGTATTATTATTATTATTATTTTAGGTAGGCTTTACACCAGGACACAACCCAATGCAGGACTTGAACTCACAACCCTGAGATCAAGATCGGGATGCTTAACCGACCAACTACCCAGGCACCCCTCCCCTCCTATTTTTAAATGATGCTCCCTGGGTGCCTGGATGGCTCAGTCGGTTAAGCGTCGACTCTGGCTCAGGTTATGGTCTCACGGCTTGTGAGGTCAAACCCCACACTGAGCTCTGTGCTGACAGCTCAGAGCCTGGAGCCTGCTTGGGATTCTGTGTCTCCCTCTCTCTTTGCCATTCCCGGCTCGTGCTGTGTCTGTCTGTCCCTCTCTCTCAAAAATAAATAAACAAATAAATAAATATTTGAAAAATAAATAAATAAATAATGCTCCCATATCCACATGGTCATATCGTATAACTATTACTTTCTCTCCATTAACCTTCACTAAGTTTTAGTTGTACAAGTGACTGTATGTTTAATGTTCTATCAATACCTATATTGATTCTTTCTAGGCATTTTTGCTGTCTAAGACTCATTCTCCAGTAAACGCTTCAGGAAGGGCTCAAGAGAACAATATTCTCCTAGTTAAGGACAGCTCCTGTACTCCCTTTTGCCAGAATGTCAGTTTTGCAGATAGAAAATCACATTTTCTTTGTTTTTGCCTCTTTAATATATTACTCTACGTTCTTTTGGCAACAAGGAGTGTTATTATCGAAAACTCTTAGGGTGATCTACTTTTATTCCTGGTAAGTCATTTGCAATGTCTCAGAAATGTGCATGGAATTTTTTTTTCTTTTTCTTTAAAGTCCAGAGATCATACTAGGATCAGTAGGGTCAGTGATCAATACTGATCATACTAGGGTCAGTATTCTCAGATTTTCAGATAATTCTTTTAATTACTAGTTTCAAATCCTTTAAAAAAATTTTTTTCGCAAAAATGTATTGAGTTAGTGTTTTCCAAATTTGTTCTTTTACCTCGCTGTGGTTTTCTTCTTTAGGGGCCCCTATTAACTGTAATTTAGCTCTTCTCAGACTACTTTTCAACACTTGCTATTTTCTCTAAAATTCTTTTATCTTTTTCTTCATTCCTTTGTGATTTTAAATGTTTTCTTCTTTTTTATCTTCAGCTTCCTTTAAGGGACTATTTGTCATGTGTTCTCATTTTGTGTTCCTTCTAGTTCGGATATAGTTTGTATTGTGATTTTTTTTCCTTTTATTTCTCATTCTTTTCTGAGTTCTGTTATCTCATTTCTATCAAAAGGGTTTTTTAAAAAATCTTTTCTGTGGGCACATCTTTTTGAAGTGCTTTCACTATCTATAGGGATGTTATTCTGTTTCTTATTCCCTCTTTTTCTCATAATAATTTTGTAAGAGACTTGACTTATATTATTTAGCATTTAAAAACTTTTTTATATGAACTCATTTTATACACACATAAACTTTTATAAGGAACTTATGGGGACGCCTGGGTGGCTCAGTCGGTTGGGTGTCCGACTTCGGCTCAGGTCATGATCTTGCGGTCTGTGAGTTCAAGCCCCGCGTCCGGCTCTGTGCTGACAGCTCAGAGCCTGGAGCCTGTTTCAGATTCTGTGTCTCCCTCTCTCTGACCCTCCCCCGTTCATGCTCTGTCTCTCTCTGTCTCAAAAATAAATAAACGTTAAAAAAAAATTAAAAAAGAAAATAAAGAGTAGAAAATGAAGACAAAGCCTATCTTTGGAGGCAAAGCTTTAACACCACAGGTTTAGATCATTAAAAAAGAAAGAAAGAAAGAAAAGGAAAAACAAACAACAATAACAACAACATACTCCATTGATCAGATCGGGGGAAAGGTTGGATGTAGGTTGAAATCCCATAGAGTGACTGCAGGGTTTTATAGCCTATTTTGATAACCCCATCCTGTGTTCACAGTGATCATTCTTAACACCATGCACGTTGAAAACGACCTCATATATTGGGTGCTTGGGACAAATAGAAAGGATCAAAATGGCATCAATGGCCCAATCATCCGGCATCCCATCTCCTCACAACAGATTTGAGGGTCCTCCACGGAGTAGACACAGTTTAAAGGTGGAATAGTGTAAAATGGCTCCATAAGGGCTATGTCTGAAGCATTTTGGATCCATATCTTTTTAATCTCTGGGACAGCCCTAAAAGTAGGGCTAAATATCACAGTTTCATTCTAATGAAAAAAAAAGTTTTGTTTTTTTTTTTTCAAACACCAACTGCGTTACATTCAGAGAAGAGAGCTCTTCACACCTCCATCTACTTCCGTTCATGGAAACCAAGCCAACTTTTCTCCAAGGTCCCTTTCTCTATGGCATAATTACTACTGGCTGTAGGAACCCTATTTAATAAATCCAACATTTGTTTCTGGGGGACTGAGTCTTACAACACGCACACAGTTCATTTTAGTTGATTTTATAAAATCAACTTACACCCATTATTTAGAACCAAGTTCTTTATCTTTTTATTTTTATTTATTTTTTAAAGTTTATTCACTTATTTTGAGAAAGACAGAGAAAGTGCAAGCGGGACAGGGACAGAGAGAGAGGGATAGAGAAAATCGCAAGCAGGCTCTATGCAGTCAGCACAGAGCTTGATTCAGGGCTCAAACTCATGAACCGTGAGATCATGACCTGAACGGAAGTCAGAAGTCGGAGGCTTAACCCGCTGAGCCACCCAGGTGCCCCTAGATCCAAGTACTTTCAATGAATACTAAGTTACTCTAGAAGAAAATTCTATTGGATAGTTAACATTTGCTTTACTTTTGTCATTCTAACCAAGTTTTGAGGACTATAAATAGCTTTAATTATCCTCCATAGCGAAAGATACAGATATAAATTTGTTAGGCAAAGAAAATGCAAAAAGAATGACAGGACCTCAGTCTGTATTTGCACATTAGCAAACAAGAGATGATCTCATCCCTTATTGCCTCACATGGAAAACTGCAGCCTATGGGATGGTTAAACAAACACAAAAAACTCAAAACAAGTGACTGGACTAGGTGAAAGGAAGAGAGGTGATTATCTGTGAGATAGGGAAGGGCAGTGCTATATTAGAAGCGGTTGTTTTTGAACTTGAGACAAATTCATGACCTATACATGAAGCAGGAAACTTTAATATATTCAACAATGAAGTCAGAGAATTGAAGTGCTTGGACGCATACCTAAAATGGGAAAATGTGTGTAATAACGGTTTAAAGTTTTTAACAAATCTAAGGCTTTGATTACATCTAGTGTGTAATTAATACATACTGGCTAAAAAAATGCTAAAGCCCTTTCAGACTTTTTGACATTCTCCACAAAGGTGTTGCATACTTTTTGTGTGTATGATTATTCTTAGATACTTGATGTATGTTGAGGTTGTGGAAATTTCATCTTTTAAGAGAGTGTTTCATTTTAACTGTTTGCTGATGATATGAAGAGATGGAACAGATATTTGCACATTTATTATGTGTCCAGAAACCTTGCAAATGGGCATTTTAACAATGTATTGAAGAATCCTTTTGGATAATCTGTGTAATCTCAATCATCGTCTGTGGATCAGGTCAGTTTTGTTTTGTGCTTTCTGATCTTACATCTTTTATGTCATTTTCTTGTCTTACTGTGATTGGTGAAAACCTGCAAAAAAATAGATATAGTGAGATGTTTTTAGCTCACTGGGCCCCAAAGTCAGGGGGAATGATTGCAACGTATCCATGGGTACGATATTTCCTCTAGGGTTTTGTACACAGCTTTTTATCAGGAAAAAGAATATTGCATTCTATGCCCAGTTTGCTAAGAACATTTATTATGAATAAATACAGATTTATGTTAAACTTTTTCCCCCTGGTATTTCTCCTTTAATCTACTAATGTGTTGATCACATTATAGCCATATATGGGTATACTTCTATATAGAAGTATTGAAGTATAGGGTTTCTAACGCTTCATTTTTGGGATCTCATTGACACAGCAGTTTGGTTTCTATTCAGTTGAACTATTCCATAGTTATATTCCATAGTAACTAAGGACCTCCTTGCTACCTCCTTATAAAAGAAGGGTAGTATCAGGAAGAATTGGCTACCGTTTCTTTGTAACACTCCTTGCTCATGGTAGCTTTGAATCCTGTGACCTCTTAGTTTCCTTTCTCTGTCTGACTGCCTTTTGTCTTTGATTTCTTTATCCTCTGGTGTTCCTTAGGGCCGTGGAGCTCATCCATCACCTTTTATGGAATTGAGTATGTGCTGATGACTCCCAAATCTGTTTATAATCTCAATTTCTTTTCTGAGCTGTAGTCACAAATACCCAAGTGACTGCCCCATCTTTCCACTTGGATGATTTACAGATACTCCGAAAATGTTCAAAACAGAACTCACCGTTCTCCAACTTTTCTTCTGTCTCCCACCCATTGCTACTATGTTTGTTTGTTTGTTTTTTAATTTTTTTTTTAACGTTTTTATTTATTTTTGAGACAGAGAGAGACAGAGCATGAATGGGGGAGGGGCAGAGAGAGAGGGAGACACAGAATCGGAAGCAGGCTCCAGGCTCCGAGCCATCAGCCCAGAGCCCGTTGCGGGGCTCGAACTCACTGACCTCGAGATCGTGACCGGAGCTGAAGTCGGACGCTTAACCGACTGAGCCACCCAGGCTCCCCTGTTTGTTTTTTTTTTTAAGTTTATTTTTGAGAAAGAGAGAACAGGAGCAGGGCAGGGGCACAGAGAGACAGAGGACCCAAAGTGAGCTCCATGCTGACTGCAGAGAGCCGGATGTGGGGTTCACATCTCACAGAACCGGGAGATCATGACCTGAGCCAAGTTGGCTGCTTCACCCACTGAGCCACCCAGGTGCCCCTGACCACCCCTTGCTTCTAGAGCTGCTCTCCCTCCAGGGATTCCTTCAGGTCCTCCTACTCCATGCATCCAGGTGCAAAAGAAGAAGCTTGAAAGTGCCGGCTTCTCTGCCTTTTTATAGCCCCAAATCCATCACCAAGACTTGCTGATTCCATCTCCTAAATGCTTCTCATAGCCATGAATTTCGCTCCATTTCTAGACATTAATCTTAGTCAAGGCTATCATTCTCCTTTCGAAAATGCTACTACCAAATTTCTTTATTTGCCTTCAGCCTTGCTGTATCTAATAAATTCCTTTCTTCCTTCCCTTTTTCCTTTCTCCCTCCCTTCTTTCTTTCCTCCCTTTCTTTCTTTCTCTTTCTTCCTATAATTTTAAATATTTGTTCTAAATCAAAAATTTTGTCATACAAAATAATTTACCCATAGTTCATTGTACAACATTGTTCTTGAAATATACACTTTACAAAATTAATAGAATTTAATTTGGCAGTGTGACAGTAACATTGAAAAGGGCCAAGGGCCAAGTTTTTAATTTTATTTTTAATTTTTTAATTTTATTTTTTTTTATTTCATTCACTATTTTGGATGTGGTCTGGCAACACCAGAACACTTAATGCCAACACACACAAGAGCTGTAACTCAGTCCATTTCTGGTACATTAATGGCTTGTGTCAAACTCATTGTTCCTAGAACATAGAGCAGATATGTTTGTTTATTATTTCCTTATTTAATCTGCAATGATTTTCTACCTATTTTCTGTTAATTAAGGCTAGATGGACACCATTATATCTCTGGCCAAAACAAATAGAACAAGTACAAAAATAAAGAGCAAAACTGGGGAATATGTTTAACTACTCAGAAGACATGTTACTCAGAGGTACCTGAAGAACATTGTAATTACAGTAAATTATCAGTGAGAAGACTTTAATTTCAGAAAAGTAATTTGGGTTTTGCCGTCTTTTTGTATTTTGTTTGATCAGTACAAAATATAACTTAGTTCTCTCCTGAAATCCCAATTATCTATAAAATCTGAGGAAAATACCACTTTTTTTCTCTTTCCCCAGCAGTAATGTTTATAGTTACCTTTTTTGTGTTCACATTACATTTTATTCTTACTTCTTATTATTTCTTTCTGTGTTTTCACTATTTTCTGGATCTCCTAATGCTTTTTTTTTTTTTGTAGCAAAGTATATTACTTTTGGAAATGACTCTGACACATAGCAGATACTCAAGATATATTCATTGAATTATAACTAAATTTTAGGACAGTTTATTTAGATTTAGATTATTAGATTATTTCAAAACTTTCTATGAAAAACAACGAAAATATTTGGATCTAAATGGCATAGTATTTCAGGTGAGGTAAATTTTTTTCACAAATCAGCGAAAAAGAATCTGGCCCATATTTGCATGCTAACGAATTTGACTTCAACCTTTGGATCATTACCTCAAGTGGAAAATTTGAATCCTTGCCAACTATAAATAGAAACACAAACGGTTTGGTTTGGAAATGAGTAGCTCTTTCAAATAAATAAAACCATCTTCATGAAAGTATATGGGATGCTACCCCTTAGCAGATGGTTCTGGATTAAGATCGGCATTACAATAAAGCAGAGAAATTTCCATATACGTATATATATGAGACTATATCCAACAGCAGGAGGTTCTGGTTAACACTGGAATCGCAACGGTGAAGGTAACTATCAGAAATGGATGCTGTGCTGAGACAGTTTGATTACAAATTTGCTAATGAGACACGACGTTAGAAATTTGGATTTTTTCCTGCGGAAATGTTAGCCGGACTGGATAAAATCTTTCTTACGCTGTCAACAGCAGAATTCATAATTGGAATGTCGGGGAATGTGTTCGTTGGACTGGTGAACTGCTCTGAATGGATCAAGAACCAAAAAATCTCTTTTGTTGACTTCATCCTCACCTGCTTGGCTCTCTCCCGAATCACTCAGCTGCTGGTGTCATTGTGGCAATCATTTGTAATGACACTATCTCCGCCTTTCTATTCCACTTGGAAATCAGCAAAACTTATTACTTTGCTTTGGAGAATAACTAATCACTGGACTACCTGGTTTACCACCTGCCTGAGCATTTTCTACCTCCTTAAAATAGCTCACTTCTCCCACTCTTTCTTCCTCTGGCTGAAGTGGAGAACGAACAGAGTGGTTCTTGCCATTCTTGTCCTTTCTTTGCCCTTTCTGCTGTTTGACTTCCTGGTGCTAGAATCATTGAATGATTTCTTCTTAAACGTCTATGTGATGGATGAAAGTAATCTGACATTACATATAAATGACAGTAAAAGCCTTTATATTAAAACCCTGATTCTTCTTAGTTTTTCCTATACCATTCCTATTGTTCTGTCCCTGATCTCACTGGTCCTATTGTTTCTGTCCTTGGTAAGACACATCAGAAATTTGCAGCTCAACTTCATGGGCTCCAGGGACCCTAGCACACAGGCCCATAAGGGGGCCATTAAAATGGTTATGTCTTTCCTCCTCCTCTTCACAGTTCATTTTTTTTCCATCCAATTGACAAACTGGATGCTTTTCATATTTTGGAACAACAAGTTCACAAAGTTTATCATGTTGGCCATATATGTCTTTCCCTCAGGCCACTCATTAATTTTGATTCTGGGAAACAGCAAACTGAGACAGACAGCCTTGAAGGTACTGCGGCATCTTAAAAGCACCTTGAAAAGAGAAAAAACAGTTTCGTCTTTACAGATAGACGTTCCAGGGTCTTTCTAAAGATAAAGACTTAATGAGGAGTCTTTGAGGATCAATTTCACTTCTCTTTTTTTTCCCCCTACAGGGTTCCTTTAAGTATTGTCAAACATTAATGAAATTTTCCCTAGAAAAAGTTACTTTTGATGATAATTGACCCATGGTCAGCCAATATAATTTTTAAAGTATTCAGTTTTGTTTAACACAGTGGTTACCAATATTTAAAAATCGCAAATAGGCTTTCAAAATTATTTAATTTTATATGCAAAAGATTTATGTAATTGTAATTCATATTACATGTCAGAAGCATGTCGTATTTTAGAAATCAAGATAAATTACTATTCACTAGGTAGATGATCTATAAAATGGTGATAGAAAAGTTAATTGAGCAACTAAAGTCAGAGATGGGAAAAACATGACCTCATAGGGTAAAGGCTTAATTTTTTTTAAATGAAAAAGCTTTTCATTGTCATTAGAAGTCTTATTGATAACATGGAAATGAGTTATTTGAAAATAATATTCATAGTGCAAAACAAAATAAACTAGAAACACATGCTTATAATGCTAATCTTAATTTGAAAGTGGTATTTTGACTATCATAACCTAAATTTAGATACAGTAACAACAAATTCTAAATAAAGTTAAGGGTAGAAAAGTTTACTATAACATTTTGAACATGATGTTGTAGATTTTAATATTATACAGATGCTATGCAGCTATATATAATGGAATTCTTTAAAAATGAAGAATTCTTGGGTCGTGTGGGCGACTCAGTCAGTCAAGTGTCTGACTCTTGGTTTAGGCTCAGGTCATGATCTCACAGCCTAAGATGGAGTCCCCATCGGGCACCACGCTGGCTGTGGAGCCTGCTTGGGATTCTCTCTCCCTCTCTCTCTCTCTCTCTCTCTGCCTCTCCCGCACCCCTTTCTCTCAAAATAAATACACTTTTTTAAAAAATGAAGAATTTACTTAGGGTTTCTTAGGGTTTACTTTCTTAGTAAACCCTAAGGGTTTACTTTCGATGTATTCTTTAGATTGCATTAAAGAAACAAAAAGTTGTAACTAAATGATGATAAATACGTGGGTTGTAAATTAGTCTTGACGGACCTGTAGGTACGGACATTGTTCTAGGGCTGCTCCCTGGACCTGGAATGGTGTTAGAATTATGAACATTTCTCCCTGTCCTCCCTCGCCGTATTTAGAAAACTAAACCTCTAACACGTCTAGGCTGTGTGGTGCTTCTGTGTATTGATAACAATAACGATGTGGATAACGGTTTTAATCATAAGACATATTTTACCATTTTTCCTAAGTAATTTACATTTTACAAAAGAAGATTTATTTATTTGGCCCTTAACTAATATTTTGTCCGATTATCACTGTAATTATCTGGCCTTGGTAAAAGCGGATATGCAAATCAGGCTGGGTAGATAGCCTTTGTTTTAGATAGCCTTTCATAGAAATGACTTAGACATAATCTTGCACTATTTATAAGATGGTAACCAAGCACATTGTTTAATTTTTAGCGTTATGAAACTTTTCTTTGGTACGCAAGATAAAATGATTGAGCTAATTTTTTAGCAGCTCTTCTTTCTAAGAAGTAGGCCTTAGGGATAAGTGAGTGAATGTTTAACTTGGAGTGAGTCAACACTCATGCAACAAAGTTAGGGAGATGGAACTATAAGGAATAGGGCTCTAGTCTTGACAAAGCAAAGGACTAGTAAAAGAAGACAAGGTCATAGGCTGGGGTCATTGCAACTGACGTACTGTAGACTGTATTCGAGTTTGATCGAGCCCGGCATCTCTACTTTCCCCATAACAAGAGATGTCGTGGGGGACTCAACAGCAGCTGAGCCACAATCCAAGAAGAGCCACTCCCAACACAGGCATGGCCAGTGTCATCCACCCAGAGAAGAAATATCCATAATTGTATCCTACCCTGGGACCAAAGTGTTGGGGAAAGATGGAGATTGTCACCGATTTCTTGTTAACTATTCCTATCCCCCACCAAATAAATGTTCAGTTAAAGATTCTGGTGTAATGATTGGTTCTTTCCATTTGTCTACCAGGTGATTTATGGAAGAGGAACAAATAACTTGTTTCTACTGCTGAAATGGTAGTATCTCTGATCCTCAGGGTGACTACTGGAGGCAACTGATAAGACGTAAATCAAGCACAGCAAGACAGTTTTCATGAACCCTGGTGATGAATGTGCCATATAGAAACCCATACCTCTACTGATCTCTGAGAAAGGCATGCAAATTTCCTCAAGGTCTCTGGTGGTTTGTCTGCTATCTGCCAGTAGGTGGCTTCTCCTCATAAGATCTTGATTAAACCCCATCTCCTCTGAGCCAGGGATGCCTTTAAGGGACATGCGCATCATTGCAGGGTCTTCCCAATTCTGTCATTTGAGACACCAGATATGTTGCCTAGAGTAACTCCATATCCTATTCAGGACCTTAAGACCAATCTTCACAAGAACAAATTGATTTGAAAAGTTTGAGGAATTTGAAAAACACATACAGGCAAACTTGTCTTTTGTCTCCTTGTACACTTATAGACTACAGCTTTTCAAATTTTATTTTTTATTTTTTTTCCATCAATATTAACGCAGCCTCAGAAGACGGTGGAAATACCCAATCATTCTTATTTTGAGCATGAGACAGGTTTGCCAGTGTGGAGGTTGGTATCAGTTAGACTGGCCCTGTCTTAGGTTTGTCATGAGAAAGAGCCAGTGAGGATGTTTTGCCCCTAAGGACTTTGAGGGGAAAAGACCCATGGCCTTCAGTTTTGAAAACTAAAAGAATATGCTAAGTGAAACAAAAATCTACGATGAAACATGAAAGGTTGTTCATGTAAGCAGTGATTAAGCTGGGCAAATAGTCTCCATTTGTGAAAGATGAAATCTCCGTCCCTTTAGGCGGTGGCCCTTGCCCCAGCTAATTGCTTCTTCAACTAGGGTCCAGCCAAAGAAACACTGAAGTTCTCTTTTACTTAAAAACAAAACAAAACCAAACCCAAACAAACAAACAAAAACCCCACAAAGGCCAGTACTTTAATGCAGTGACTATCAAGTTCAGTGCATGAAAGTTCCTCACTGCAATTCAAAAAGAACTAGGAAGCTACTTCTGTGTTTGCAAATAAATGGAAAAGCTTGCTATTGATAGGATGGGAGAGAGCATCACAGGGCAACATTTGTTGCCCGCTTCTCTGAGACTGTCAGGAGATCTAAACATGCGGGCTTGGGGAGGGAAAGGCAACAGAAAGAATCCAACAGAAAGCTCAGGTATATTTTTTCACTGGAGATGTCACAGACACGGGGAGGAAACAGGAAGAACTCAAGCCCCCCCCCCCCCAAGGTGGTATTAATGATAGGACCTCATAAAATATTCAGTTGAACCATCTTTATTTAAACCCACATAAGTGTTAGTTCATCACTGTATAAGTATCACTCCCTATCACTCAAGAAGTCAGCATTTTGTTTGAAATAGGCCAACATAGACTTCCGAATGTATTTTCTCACAATTGCTTAGAAGAATTGTCTCTCTTTCAACTGATGACTATAACATAAGTGTTCATACGTTTTCGGATTTAAATCAGTCATCATTGGAAGTTCAGACTATTTGGGACTGTCACTGTATCATACACATAAGTTTAATTAATTATCTGCCCAAGCATTTTGTAATAATATACCTTATGTTTATACATGCAATAATACTTTTTCTTTATCAAGTATAACAACTTCTATTTTAAGATAGATCTGGAAATATCAGTGATCTCTAGGGCCTTCTTGGTTTCCTGACACAAAATACAGAGTTTTGGGGACACCTGGGTGGCTCAGCTGGTTGAGTGTCCGACTCTTGATTTCAGCTCAGGTCATGATCCCAGGGTCATGTGACTGAGCCTTATGTCTGCTCAGCATGGAGGCTGCTTGGGATTCTCTCTATCTCTCTCTCTCTTTCTCTCTTCCTGTCTCTCTCTCCAGCTCGTGCATGCTTTCTCTCTCTCTAAAAATTAAAGATTAGAAAATTAAAATTAAAAAACAAAATATAGAATTCTCTAACCATCTCCAACTCCCTTGCCTGGAAGTACTTCATTTTCATGAAGAAAAGTAAAAAAGTCCCCACCTCCTGGGTGCTACACCTGCAAGCTTTTATGATTCTGTATGACTTCTGGCTTTCAACCAGAAAGGCTGGAGAGCAGTGTCAGTTATTTCCAGGTTAGTACAGAAATTGTGTGTGAATTCATACATATGTCATAGAACTTTCTCCAATTTTAAAGAGTTGCTTTCGTTTCTTGTTCTTATACTTGTTTGCACAGTTGAGTCTCATTCATTGGTTTCTTTTTCTCTGCTCCCAATAGGATTACCAACTAAGTTAGTATTCATTCATTTAACCAATAGCTATTGAGGGTTTACTGTTTGCCAGCCCCTCCCTGTCCACATTGGTGGACAACAAAATAGTCCCTTCTGTCCTAGAGCTTAATGTGATCGTAGAGGTACTTGGTAGCTAAGGTCACCTAGTCTACATGCCTGACATTACGTTTTTGGTGCCTGTAAAATCCTAGGCCCCCACTCTCAATGTGCATAAAAGCAGAACACCAGGTCAGTGCTCCCTTTGGTGCCCCGTGACTTCTGGCGTGGCCTTTGAGTGTTCAGGCATTGGTAATGTAGAGCATCACTATTGACAGTCTGAGACCAACACAAAACAGGTAGTTTTAACCAGAGTCAAAATTGGCTGAATGGGGAATGCATTGTCAGAGGGCTAGGGGGCAAAATTCCTGTCTCATTCCTGGAGAATCTTCATAGATTTGCAGCTTTCAGGTACAAAGATTTTTGCCTGGGTTCAGAAGGTACTTTAAACCATGTATGGAGGAGTTCTCAATGGGTGCCAACAATATATCCTAGACAATTAAGTAAGATTCCTTGGGGTTGGCTCACAGACATTAACATATATTAATTATTAATATAACACATGTACGTAAACCTAAAGTTCTCTCAATAGGAGAGAGAAACTTGCGGTCGAGGTTGAAAGACGGTTGTATTAAAGTTACCTGTTTGTTGAAACCAAAACCAAACTAAAATAAATTTTACTGTAACTGAATTTTTTATGAGACAAAAGATTTTACCAAAAGCAGGATAAATGAAAAGAACCCCTTCCCACTCCCCACTCCTCCATTTTTTTTCTACTCTATTTTTTTCTTACTATTTTTTCCCTCTCAGTTGACAAGAGCTTATTCAGAATCAAATAGGCAGTAACTGATTGAGAAGAAAGCTCAAAAAATTCAGAGTAACAGCTCAAATAGGTCTGATATTGGTACCTTTGCATATGGTTTTATACCCTTCTGGAAGATCATTTCCCTTTGTGTCTATTTCTTCAGGAAATCCTAAAAAGTTTCAAGATCCCATCCAGTCATCACTATCCTGGTGAAACCAGAACTTTTGGCTGTAGATTTTGTAGCACCCTTCTCTGTGTGGCAAGTTACATTTTGGTCAAACTTCTGTCACATTCAATGGTAACAGTTTATTTGACGTTGCTTTTCCTAATACCCTGTGAGCTCCTTGACGTTACTTCTCTTTATTACGCTTACCACATCTATACTAGTATCTGAAATATGATGGGTTTTATCAAATGGATTTAATGAATAGTGCCTGAGAATTCTATTAAAATTAAGCAACCTGAATCCAAGTTGTATTTTCTTATTTATTTATTTATTTATTTAGAGAATCCCAAGCAGCCTCCACACTGTCAGCACAGAGCCCCATGCTGGGCTCAATCTCACAAACCATAGATCATGATCTGGACCGAGATCAAGAGTCCAACGCTTTGCTGACTGTGCCACCCATGTGCCGCCCAAATGGTATTTTCCATTGAAAAGGAAAGCACAGGGGCGGCTGGGTGGCTCAATCAGTTAAGCATCCGATTTCGGTTCTGGTCATGATCTCATGGTTTGTGAGTTCGAGCCCCGTGTCAGGCTCTGTGCCGATAGCGGCAACGCCTGGAGCCAGTTTTGGATTCTGTGCCTCCCTCTCTCTCTACTCTCCCTCCTTTGCTCATGCTCTCTCTCTCTCTCTCTCTCAAAAATAAACATTAAAAAAATAAAAGAAAGGAAAGTGCAAATCAGTGTAAAGAAATCGCCTCGTATTTGCATGTTCCCATATTTGACTTTATTCTTCCAGATGTCCTCACAAGCGGAACACTGCTGTCAGTGCCAGTGATGAGTGGGAACATTTACTGTTTAATTTGGAAATCAGTAGCTGATTAGAAGTTACATTAAAGTTTTTCATTTAGGTCTGTGAGACCGGATCTCCTTGTGTAAAGCTCAGACTTACAGCTGGAACCAAAGAGAAAGATCTTTCGTGAAGATCAGTGAGATAGTATCTGAGCATTTTTAATATCAAAGTGAAAAGTATCAAAGTGGACTTTACCCTCCAACGTTTGACAGAACAACAACAACAACAACAAAAATCAGTGAAACATAGGGCTAGCTTCCTGGATTCTTTCTACAGAAATGCCATCTGGAATCGAAAATACCTTTCTGACAGCAGCAGTAGGAGCATTCATGATTGGAATGTTGGGGAATGGTTTCATCGTACTCGTCAACTGCATTGACTGGGTGAAGCATCGAAAGCTCTCGCCAGCTGACTGCATCCTCACCAGCCTGGCTGTCTCCAGAATCATTCTTCTTTGGATGATACTATTCGATTCGCTTGTAATGGTGTTTTGGCCACATCTATATAACATTGAGAAACTAGCTACCGCTGTTAGTATCTGTTGGACAGTGACCAATCACCTAGCTACCTGGTTTGCCACCTGCTTGAGTGTTTTCTATTTCTTTAGGATAGCCAATTTCTCCCACCGCTGTTTCACCTGGCTGAGGCAAAGAATTAGCAGGGTGCTCCTTGTGCTTCCTCTGGGGTCTTTATTCTTACTGGTTTTCAACTACAAATTATTAGTTGGATTTTCTGATCTCTGGGCTACCATCTACCACAACTATGAAAGAAACTCAACTCGGCCCCTAGATGTAAGTAAAACTGTGTATCTTAACAGCTTGGTTATTCTCAGTTTCATCTACTTAATCCCCTTCCTTCTGTCCCTGACCTCACTGCTCCTTTTATTTCTCTCCTTGATGAGACATACCAGGAACGTGCAACTGAACTCCAGCTCGAGGGACTTCAGCACAGAGGCCCATAGAAGGGCCATGAAAATGGTGATATCTTTCCTCCTCCTCTCCACGGTTCATTTTTTTTCCATCCAGTTAACAGGTTGGATTATCCTTTTACTGAAGAAACATCATGCCAATTTGGTGGTCACGTTGACATCGGCTTTTTTTCCTTCAGGCCACTCATTGATCCTCATTTTTGGAAACAGCAAGCTGAGACAAACTGCTTTAGGACTACTGTGGCATCTCAATTGCCACCTGAAAATGGTGAAACCTTTAGCTTCATAGATTTCCAGAATTTTCTATAACCCAAGAGAATTAATGATGAACATTGAAGATCCATTTTAACTTTTGTTTTTCTCGCTGGATGCTTTTTAGATACTATTAAACATCACAGACTTTCCCTAGAATGACCTATAAACTTAATAAGCAAACATGATTGTCATTGTAAAACTTGCTGGTAACAAGAAAATACTTGAGTCAGTATGAATATAAAATTTATAATGCAACATGTATTAATGTTACACATGCTAGCAGATATTTATTAAATTCATATGTGAGAAAAAATGATTATTTAGAAAAGAAAATCCTCTCCAAGTTGAATGAGGTGGAATATTTGTACAATACTAAGTTAAAAAGAAAGGAATAAAAATGCCGGAAGCACGGTTCCGTAACAAAGACATAACTTTTAAAACAAAGGAACAGACTGTCACTATGAATCCAAGCTAGAATAGACACTACATTTGTTGAATAAGACAAAAAAATTGACTTAATCTATAAAAAGAAATTGAATAATTATCCCTAAGTGTAGAATAATGCTTTTATGTCTACTTTACGCACTTAGACACTGAGTTTGTGTGGGGGGTGTGTCTGCGTGTGAGGATTGATTACATGAACATTTTTGTATCTTGTCAAAGAGGACAAACACAACCAACTCACTTGCCAGGGATAAGAGGGGAAAGTTTACAAGGGAATATTGTGTATTTGTATAAAATTTAAACGTGTGTGTATATATGTAGTGCTAGGTTGACTTTTCTCCTAAAATAAATGAAATCAAAGTACTTGAAAATGTATATAATCTTAAGGTCAGCAGGTGGCAAAATTGTGCTTGCTAATGATATGGAAATTGTGAATATAAGTTTGATATATAGTAATTTTTAGAGATTATAATTTTAAACATGTTTTAAAACTATCAACAATGAAGAGATCTTTGTAGGGTTTTAAATGGCTGTCATTGTTTCAATTGCAGAAGCAAACAAAAAACAAAAACAAATTAGATAATCAATGTTGAATACATGTGGGTTATAAGTCAATTTTGATGGAGCAGTAGGTCAGGTCTGATGCTGGGAAGAATATAAAAACCATAAGGGTTTTGTGTCTTACTCCAGGAACCATCTGATGTAACCATGATGATTAGGACCCATGCACATAAGACCCACATAAAGATTTAGATTTTTTAAAATATAGTTTTAAAAGATTTATTAAGTAATCTCTACACCCAACATGGGGCTCAAACTTACAACCCTGAGATCAAGGGTCTCATGCTCTACAGGCTGAGCCAGCCAGGCCACCTAAAGATTTATATTTTTCAACTTCACTCATTATGTTGGACACTATATAAGAAATTTCCTGGGTGGGGGGTGGGGGAATTAGATGGTGACCAAAAGGTACAAACTTCCAGTTATAAGAAAAATACATACTAGGGATGTAATGTATAACATGGGAACTATGATTAACACTGCTGTATGGTATGCTATCACAGTGGATCCTGAAAGTTCTTGAAAGTTGCTGAGAGTGGATCCTAAAAGTTCTCAACATTGGGGCACCCGGGTGGCTCAGTCAGTTGGGCGTCCAACTTCGGCTCAGGTCATGATCTCACGGTCTGTGAGTTCAAGCCCCACGTCAGGCTCTGCGCTGGCAGCTCAGAGCCTGGAGCCTGCTTCAGATTCTGTCTCCGTCTCTCTCTGCCCCTCCCCCACCCTCACTGTGTCTCTCTCAAAAAAAAAAAAAAACAAAAAAAAAAACCATAAAAGTTCTCATCACAAGGAAAAGTACTTTTTTGGGGGTATCTACGTGAGATAGTGGATTTTAACTGAACTTATTGTGGTAATTATTTTGCAATAATTGTAAGTCAAGTTATTATGGCGCACAGTTTAAGATTATACAGTGCTGTGTGTCAACCAAATCTCTATAAAATGGAAAGAGAAGACATTTCCTAATGATTGTCCCTGGCATTATCTTGCTCAAGGAAGGGTGAAATTCTGATACTGGTTATATTTAGATTCAGATATTGAGGATAATTTGCTTTAGAATGCATCCTGTTCAATAGGAAAGTTAGATTACTTTGCGCTTATTAGAAAACAAGCATATTTAGTTTTCGTTTTTAGATTTACACTCTGGTATCAGTCAACTTTAATGACCAAGATGAAAATGATTTAAACAACCATTACGAGTGGGATTTAGCAGTAAATGTCTCACAGGGACTATGTCTTCACTTCTCATGTAGTAATGTTGGGGGGATGAAGCTATAAGCAGGAACCTATTCCCGACAATAAGCAGCACAGAAAATGACTATTAAAATGTGAGACCTGTGCTGTAGACTGGTTAGTGGCTACTGATGTATTGCATTTTCCCTATTAAAAAGATAATTTGAGATTGAGGCCTATGGTTCCCCCTTCCTGTAACAAGAGCCTGTGTTAGAGACTCTAGTCATGATCCAAGAAAAGCTACACCTATCACATCTATAGCTAGTCCCATGCAATCAGGAGAGAACTGTATCTTATTCTGGGACCAAGTTATTGTTCCCAGTGATTGCCATTGCTTTCTTGTTATCACTTCCCTCCAAAAGGAACTTTTTTTTTTAAAGAATTTTTTTAAAGTAATCTCTACAGGGGCGCATGGGTGACTCAGTCGGTTAAGCGTCCGACTTCAGCTCAGGTCGTGATCTCGCGGTCCGTGAGTTCGAGCCCTGCATCGGGCTCTGTGCTGACCTCTCAGAGCCTGGAGCCTGTTTCGGATTCTGTGTCTCCCTCTCTCTCTGACCCTCCCCCATTCATGCTCTGTCTCTCTCTGTCTCAAAAATAAATAAACGTTAAAAAAAAAATTAAAAAAAAATAAAGTAATCTCTACACCCAACATGGAACTTGAACTCATGGCCTCAAGATCAAGAGTCACATGCTCTACTGACTGAGCCAGCCAGGTACCCCTTAAAGAAACTCTTTATAGTCTTAATGTACTAAGTTTTATTTATTTATTTTTTTCAGTTTGCCCACACCTGAGACCAGGAGAGTTGCAAATAACTTGTTTTCAATGCCAAAAGAGGCTTTTGCCTGAGCCCTTGCCCTTGGTGTAGAGCTTGGCCTGGAGCCTTGCCCAAGCTAAGATAGTTTAATTTCGAGCCATATGGTCTTGAAATTTACTAAAAGAAAAGGTACCAATGGAAATATGCATGGATCAATACGGATTCAAAGGTGACATTGTCGACTTTCTGATGGTTTAGGTATTTTGTCTGCTGTTCTGGATTGAACTTCGTGTGCTCTGAACCAGGGACTTCCTTAACTGAGGTACGGAAACAAGGGGGCCATGTGCAAAACCCATAATTTCACACTCCACTCACCTGCGACATTGGTTAATGCTTTTTGTAGGAATCGATGCCATATGCTGGACGGCTCTCAGGATAAATCTTCATTTAAAAAATTGATCAGATGATTGGTTTGAACAATTGAGAAAGAAAGTTATTGACGGAGGTTATTTGTAGGAAAAAAATCACAGGTGACAGATGGGCTATTTTCTTTCTTTTTTAAAAATGTTTATTTTTGAGAGAGAGAGACAGAGTACAAGCAGGAAAGGGGCAGAAAAAGAGGGAGACACAGAATCCGAAGCAGGCTCCAGGCCCCGAGCTGTCAGCACAGAGCCCGACGTGGGGCTTGAACCCACAAACCATGAGATCATGACATGAGCCAAAGTCAGATGCTTAACCAACTGAGCCACCTAGGCACCCTTGGGCTATTTTCAATTTTAGCACTTTTGGGAAACACCAACATCCATGCAGCTTTATAACACAAAGGCACTGGTACCTCTATTCCTTGGCACCATGTTTAAATGAGTTAGTTTAAAAAATAACTTCTTTTTCCTTTTATATAGATCTAACTTGACCTCTGAATTTTAAGGCCTCCTATTAATTATAGTCCTCTTTGACTTCAGTTTGAAATGCTTTCAAAGTTTTCTTTTTATTAATTGGCAAACTAAGATAGTTTCTTAAAAAAAAAATCTCCTTTTTCAAATTAAACCTCTTTTTATTTATTTGTTGGCCCCACTCTCTATGATTTCAGAGCAGACATTTGAAGCACACTATTTCATTAGCAACTTTTACCTTTGGTTGTGATAATTTATTTTTCCTCACTTTGGTTCCTATGAAAAGGTATACTGAATCTATTTCACCCAGTATATGAACAACTTTCATTCTTCTTTGTTCATGGATGCCCTCCACTACCTTCCTGTGAATAAATCCACAGTATTGGAAAGCCATAAAGATGGGCAAAATTTCCTAATGTATGCGGCAGATCCCTAATTAGGATAGGAACTGGTAGGATTGCCTGGCCTCAGATGTACTGCAGCTAAAACTACTAAGGATTCCATAGTTCCTTATCATTTGTTGTAGGCACTCAGTAATGTCCTTGGCCTTTTGATTGTTCCAAGAGCATGACTGAGATTGGTATTTGTGTGGAGGAGAGGTGAGGAGAAGTGGACTTTAGCTGTAAAGATTCATGACTTGTTCTGGTGGTAATCTTGCTGGGCAGTAGGTTATTAAAGATTTCTTATTAAAATTGTAATGAAATTCCCACACTCATGGTAATCCAAGCAGATTTATGTGACTCAACTGAAACCTGTTGAAATTCTATTTATTGCAGGGATTCCTTTCTTGGTTCACTTGCTCGAAACCTTCCAAGTCTATTCTTCAGACTACTTTCCAGGCTCAGTTTCTGGCATTTTCCTCCCCCTCTCCTTTTGTTCCTGTATGCCTAAACTTTCATTCCTGCCCCTTGATGTCTCCACGTGTAAGTCCCATTTTCTTTTTGACTCTATCAAATCTATTCATGCTCTACCAGGAAAAGTCCCCATTAGAATAGGATTGTAAGACTTTTAACAGAAAATTTAGTTAGGCCTCCCCAAAGCAGTGATGGACAGTTTCAAAATTCATGATTAGCTGATCTCTACACCTTAAGGGGAAAGTGTTTCCATTCTAGGGGTAATGTCTTTTTCTCTGTCTCCCTTCATCCCCTTCCCTACAAACAGGCCAAATGACTTCAGGCAGCAGACAGTATAAAATACTGGACTTAATATCAAATTAAATGCTTATATTCTCATACATAAAGCCCTCAATAATTACACTAAAGAAAAAAAAAAAAGATATTGCCAACTATTACCCAGGAATTACTTTTGTTTGAAAATTTAAGAAACAGGATTATTCAGAATTACTTATACATCATAAAAAATTGAATCTCTCATCAAAAGTATCTTTAGAGATAAACTGTGGTTTGGCCAATTACTATGACCTTGGGAAATTACTTAGCCTCTTTAAATCCCAGTTTCCTTATCTGAAAAATGATGATAAAAAGGTCTTCCTCATAGGGTATACATGAGAATTATGGAGACCCTGTATGTAAATAACTGCACAGTTCCTGGTAGTAAAAACTCAATCAAATTAAAAATGCTGGCTATAATGATATGCCCTTTTAGCCAAGCAATCATAAGTATTTTTGCTCTCAACTAAAGTTATATTAACTTCTTGTTCCCTTTTAAGTTATATTATATTCTATGATCACATTTCCCTTTTATAGTTAAAATATAACACAGTCCTCATCCCCCAGCATTTTTATCATTTACACTTTGGTGAGAACTATGCCACCTCTTTGCTTCTCCATGCTTGCAGGATCCTTGGACCAATCAATATTCATGGTGGCCTGAAAGAGCTCAATTTATGGGCAATGAAGTGAATCACTTTATTATCAGGGGCAAATATCTTTATTTCCTTCATTGATGACCATGTGTGGGAAAAAACCCCAACTAATTTGGCATTTATTCAACTATGCCTGGATGTACTTTGCATTAGGCAATGCTATAGGTAAGGGACAGAGCAATGAATGTTTTTGGCTTCATGGATGTTGCCTAGAAGGATGCTAAAAGGAATAAAACTATTTGCACATTAGAATAATAAGTGGTTTAGTCAGGGCAAAAATCGTGTTTTCTCCCCTGGGAAACTTCAGTAAGTTATAAATGTTGGAAGAAAAATAGGGACTGGGTGTAAGAGCAATTGTGAAGAATAAAGGGTAAGTCATGGAGCCTTCACTCGGTTCCTACTTTATATTTGCTGATACTATACAGGCTGTAAAACTGGATAGGATACAGTATCTTCCCTCACAGTTTCCAGTATAGCCGGAGGATATGATATAGTAAGTGCTAAGTGCCATGGTTTCTTTAGTGTAACAAAAGGCTGATCTGAAGAAAAAAGGTTGAAGAAGGCACATGTTCATGTAGCCACCTGAATGGAGCATCCCTGTACCTCACTGTACCAGGACTAATGGTAGCCATTCTTTGGTACGAAGACACGAGTACATCCAGGGAATAGTGACGCTCACCATGGGTAAGTCCCTTGGCAGACTTCATTGATCAAATTACATTTCTGATGTTTTAGATTAAAATGTTTTAGTTCCTGCACTCTTAGGGCAATATGTAATAACCAAGGTTAGAGATTGTAGAAACCGGTCTCTTGGATATTTAAAAACAAAAATCCACATCTGATAACTAATGCACAATTAGGCAAAAATGAGGCAGCCTATGAAAATGGCGTAAGTTGATGTTAACACAGCCTTTGGATGGAGTAAAAGAAATTAACTTAATATAGTCAGGGGAATCTGGGAAAAACTAAATTAAAACAGTGACATCAACAACAGGCAAAAAGAAAAGAAAAAAGACAAGACAAAAAAAAAAAAAAATAGAGAAGGCAGAAAAAAGTAAAGTAGTAAGAGAAGGACATGACCCAACAGCTTAGAGACAAGGAATAAAGAGTAGGAAATACAATTTCCCAAAGCCAGACCTGGTGCTTAAGGGAACACTTATTTTACCAACCCTAGAGTATACTTGTTGGTGGGACACAATTAGTGGAACACAAAACAGCAAACAGTTTAAACCTTGACCTCTGCAAACAATGGTCCCTTTTATCTCACCTAAAATCCTTCTGGAGGATCTGCCCCATACCCCCAAGGTCAGCACCTTATGGACTTCCTTCAGGCTTGAAAAGCTCTACTGGAAAACAATCGGTATTCTGTGAGTTTTAAGTTTCATTCACATGTTAATGAGATCTTCTGTTGGAACAGATACGGTTTGTGTATGCATCAAGCACTAAGGCAGGCTTATCTTCAATTCTCAGACTGATTTTTTAAAGTAGGTATTTTTATTCATTTATAGTTGAGGAAATTGGGTTTTAGGCAGATTAATGGACTCACCTAAGACCACAAAATGAAGTTTGTATTTTAACAATGATCGGCCTGATTTAAAAACTCAATTCCATTTCACTATGGTGGCTCTTAACCAATGCTGTACTTTTCAATTGCCTGGGGGGGAACTTCTAAAAATAAAACTTAAATTATTTTTTGAGAGAGAGAGAGAGAGAGAAAGAGAGAATTCTAAGCAGGCTCCATACTCAGCACGAAGCCTGACTCGGAGCTCGATCTCACAAACCTGGGATCATGACCTGAGCTGAAATCAAGAGTCCAATGCTCAACTGACTGAGCCACTCGGGTCTCCCTAAATTAATTTTTAATCAAGGAAATATATATACAGTTAAGAAAAACCAAAGTACTGTTACACTGGTAGTGAAAGACAGCAATCCTCTATCTTTTCTCTACTTATCTCTGATTTTTTTCTCGAGACAACCACTTCTTATGTTTATTATTGTTTTTTCTGAATGTCTATATACTGATTTATTGACTTCTCTACATTAGATCTTGACTGATTCTTCCCCATTACACATACCTGTCTCCTCTCCAATCCCCACAATGTTACACAATCATTTCTTGTTGTATTAGTATTCAGCATTTATATAATTATGACTGACTTTATAGGACTAGTATTATTCATAATTTGGAAGTATGCAGTGTAGTTCTTGAAAAACTTTGAATTGTCCTGTTTCATAATAAATTTGTTTCCTTAATTTTTTTATTGTTTATTTTTGAGAAAGAGACAGAGCAGAAACAGGGGAGGGGTAAAGAGAGAGACACAGAATCTGAAGCAGGCTCCAGGCTCTGAGCTGTCAGCACAGAGCCCAATGCAGGGCTCAAACTTGAGATTATGACCTGAGCCGAAGTCAGATGCTCAACCGACTGAGCCACCCAGGCACGTTTGTTTCCTTAATTTTTAAAAACTCTGCAGATCACTAATCCATCCCCAGACTCTGAAAAACTAAGTATCTCTTGTCTTTATATTCAAACACATCCCGTACTCTCAGTTTTTCTTTTTGAGACATTCTACCTATCTTTAGTCATTTCTTACTGAATTCAAGCTGTTCTCCTACTCTCCTCCCTCTTAAAAATAGTTATATTACGACTTTAGCAACTTTATGGCATACTCTTTGTGCCCTGTACCCTTTAAATAATCAAATGCTTCTTTTCCACATCAACAACAGACTGTATCTCTGAACTTCCCACTTTATAAGGATATCATTACCATTCCATACACTTTCCCCTCCCCCTTCAACAACCCTACTTGAAAACTGTACTTTTCCATTATCAAAGCTGTTAACATTTGCATTCTACTTTGTAACCATAATTAAGTATTCTCTCAAAAGATAAAAACCATAAACAGCATTTACATTAATTATTATGATTATTGAAGTGTTATTCACAAAATAACCAAGGTTAGTGCTATGACTGGACTTCCTTTTCTTTGGTTCCAAGGTCTTGAACTACACGGACACTGCAAGAGGGTCCACTTTCTAAAACTCCAACCCTGTTCAAAATCCAGCAGCATTTTTCGTTGTTTGGTATTAGAAGGATGTTTTTCCTGTACACTTGTGGTTATTTTCACTGAGAATTTCAGACTGTCATTGTTTTCTCTTGTTGAAGAAATATATTTGCCTTCCACGTATCTCTTTAAGATCTTCACCTTCTTATTCATTCAATGTCTTGGTTCCAGTCCAATCCCATCTTCCCGAAATTTGTTTTAATTTGGACCGTGAGCTTGTACATGAAAAATATTTTTTTCTGAAAACTTTAGTAGCCGCCCTTTTCTTTACCCGGCATCATGTTCGTCCTCTTTTTAACGCTGCAAAGCATCTTAAATATTGTCGTAGGCCTTAACTGAAGTTCTTTGCTGTCCCCGGAAAATCGCGTATTTCCTTTCTCTAGCCTCGACCCGCTTTCCTCCCCGGCCCAGGAAGCTCCGGTAGGAACCGAGAGCGCAACCGCACAGAGCGCTCACGACCTCTCGCGAGATTCCAGAGCTCCGTGCTTACAAATTTTCTTCACCGCCGCCAGGCCTCCTGGGAGTCCGCCATGTCCTGGCCGGGACGTAGGCAGCGTAATCACGGCACTAAATATGTACCTGCAAGCGGATGTTGAGGATCACCGAGCCCGCGACGTAGAAATACGGGAAGTTCATGCGCAACTGCCAGGCCAGCTCGAAGAAGGCGAGCAGGGTGCGGGAGAGCCCTTTGCAGAAGACTCCATATGAGCTGGGGGCCCCGGCCGTGCTGGAGGCGCTGAGGGCCAAGGAAGACGGAGCCGCCGCGGTGGCCATGAATCTGGTGTCGCCGCTCCCCCAGGGCATAGATCCGAGAGTCACCCCGGCTCTCGCCGACCTCCGACCAATGGCCGGGAAGGCGAGGGGCGCAGTGCGGGCGGCTAATGGACCGCCGGACTCACACCTGCACCTCCCGCTGCCGCAGCTTCCTCCCCAACGGCGCTCTGCCCCGGCCGCCGTTGGAGCTCCGCCCCTTCCTGTTTGATGCTCCTACTGGTTTTTAGCACTTAAAGCTTAACAGGCGGTAGGTGCGCAAGGGTTATTTATATATATGCCATATGTAATGTCTTATATATGGACAGCCAAACAGATATGGTTTTCTCTTTAAAATGAATAAAGGTAAATAAAATCATGTAATTTGCCCCAGAGAACACAGTTTGTAAGGGTCAAACTCTAGGTTAAAACTCAGGTTTGTCTGCTGTGTGATCTGGGTTATTAGCCGGGAATCTCACCCTTTGATTTCATAAAATTAACCCTAATATTAGAGCCAGATGAACTCCAGTTCAGGCACAAAGCCTCCGTGTTCATAACATACTATAAGTGTAAAGGATCACAGTCGTGGGCTATGGGTTGTCTTAAGTATTAGACTCTTTCAGTTGCAAGTGACAGAAACACTTATTTAAGCAAAACAAAACGAAACGCACACACATACGCATATATACTTTTCTTTTTTGATACGTATATACCATATCATATTCCCACCCAGGTGGAAAAAGTCCTGATTAGGTATGGAAGATTCTACCCTTTCTGCCTGGGGATGCACCTGTAACGTGCGGCTAGGCCCCAAAGGTTGGAATACCACTAAAAACTATGAATAACCCTAGTGTAACATAGCGTATCTCCCATAGCCACATATTCTTCTGGTGTTTAAATGATGCACACTTCGTTAACTTCTCTAACTTCTCCCATTTTAACTAGTAAGCACTGCATTTTTCATCATAGGCAACTTCTGTATATAAGGATTATTCAGATGTGTAACTTCTGATCAAAACATTCATATTACAGTCGTTCAGAAAATTCTTCAAATATCCCGCATCTCACCCTGCAGCAAATAGCTGTGGTGACTATTCCAAGTGCAATTTATGTGTCCCAGAGGACACTCGGTGGCATGAAATTTGTAAAATGTAATTGTGTGTCCCCAGCAAGAATTTCGCCTACTTTTGCTGTACTAATACCACCCCAGCAACATTATGTGCACAGCCCTTAGAGAAACTGATTACAAGTCATTTAAGGGGACTTATAGAATACAGAATATTTAAAAATATAAAATATTCATTAAAAAATTTTTTTTAACATTTATTTATTGTTGAGAGACAGAGCATGAGCAGGGGAGGGGCAGAGAGAGAGAGAGGGAGACAGAATCCGAAGCAGACTCCAGGCTCTGAGCTGTCAGCACAGAGCCTGACACAGGGCTTGAACCCACAAACCGCGAGATCATGATCTGAGCCAAAATCGGACACTCAACCGACTGAGCCACCCAGGCACCCCTAAAATATTCTGAAGAGTAGTGTAAGATAAATGACAACTCTTGAGAACCAGGAGAAAATGTGTAATTTTAGTACACAAGTACAATATACTCTTCCTGAAACTTGAAAAAATAATAGAGGTATTAGGGGTCACTGAAGTCATTAAGTTTCTGGATCTTCCATTTCCAACTGTGTAAAACTATGTGGACTTATTCAACTCTACCCTTTCTCTGCTACCCTGCCCCCTATACCCGGCATTGGTTAACTCCATCAAAATCCTGAGCCCATGGGGAAAATAGCCCCCACCTACTCCTAACATGGTTAGGTAGATGTCCTGTTCCAATGGGAAAGGACTAGCCAAATAAGAGTAGTCATGAAGCTCTGACTCCTACACATTAATGCTCTAGAGCTGCTGAAGGATTTCCATCAGGTGAAAGTGACATTGGAAGGTGAATAGGATCAATATTTTACATGGTTGTGGTTTTTATGTCCTTTGCCCTTTAGACTTGAAATGACCGGTTCACATTTCTTGCCAAATAGGCACATGTAAGCTATCAATAGTAACACATGTTCTAAACCATTTCTCTAATTGATAACTTCATTTACTCCCAACTTGACCTTTCCTAATCTTTCTTATTCCCCTCTTTTTGACAGTATGTTCCCAATCTAATACTTTTTAATGGCCTGTTTAATGATTCTTTGGAAAAATTTAAGCACCAGTAAGACTGCAAAGTACTCTATTGGTAAATTCTCACTATTGTAGTTAACAGGTATAATATGTCGTCTTTCATTTATCATTTGATTAACTTTGGTCTTGTCTCTTATTCTGAGTCTGGCCAAAGATTTGTCAATTTTGTTTATCTTAAAAAACGAACAAACCAGTCTTAGTTTCACTGACTTTTTCCCTACTGTCCATAAAGTCTCCATTTTTCATTTACGCTCCTTGTTAGTTTCTTCCCTAGTTCCTTGCAGTATAAGTTAGGTTGTTTATTTGAGAACTTGCAATTGGCCTGGCCCAAGCTCGTGGTTGCCACTCAAACCTTTGTGATTGTCTGTGCCACTGTCTTGGTTCTTAGTGGCTCCCAGTAGATGATGGTATGTGAAGACCTGTCAGTGTGCCTAAAGTTTGGGAACCTGTTCAGGCTCCTGGAGAACTACTAATTACTTTCCCCTTCAGTCCCCAGATGCAGGCCTGACCTTCATGCCACAGCTGAGAAGTCAGGACATTAGATATGGAGATGAACCCCTATCATGGAGAAATGGTGATTTTGCTTACTTTGTGGTAAGCAGAGGAAATAGGTACGGGGAGTCTTTGTGTGCACATCTAGAGCTACCTCTTTATTTTGTGTGTGGTCCCTAGGGACTTGTGAATGCTGAGTCCTGCCAGATCCAGAGCCAATCTCTCTGGCAGCAGCCATAATCGTTGGGGTGTTGGATGTGTAGATAGGCTGCTTCTCGTGAGAAGCCGAAGATTGGGTTTTATTGTTGAAGTGATCTGGAAGGACGCAGTGGGTGATACGGCCAGCAACTTGAGCACATATGTGGCTCAAAATCAAAGCCACATATTCAAGAATTGTTGCCATTATAGCTCACTTCTAATACCAGTTTTTGTACCAGTCAGCTTTTATTGTGTAACAACCACAAAACTCAGTGATAGACAACACTAAACGTTTATTTCGTATATGTCTCTAGAGACCAGTGATCCATGTTGGAGTTGCCATAGATATCTCCACTGTTTTCAGATTTCTCGTTCTTACCTGGGGGCCAACTGGAAGCTAGTAAGGGGAACTTGATCCTCCTATCTCTTATCCTTCTCCCTGGACCAGTTCACTAGTCTAGACATAACCTTCTCATGGTGATGGTAGAAATACAAGAGTGAACAAGACTCAGTATGCAAGCCCCAGTAATGTAAGTCCAGCAATATAAGATTCTGCTTGCAAAATTTATGCCAACATCTAATTAGCCAAAGCAAATCACAAGGCTGAGGACAGTGAAAGAATAGAACAGATCATCCCTCTCATGGTGAGAGAGGATAGGAATGTGATAGGCTGAAGAATTGGGACCAATTTAAGCAATCTACCGCGGCATCCCATACATCATTAAAGCAATTCTAAGTGACATTTATGGCCTTGCATATACCCGAGTCTCAGTTTTCTAGTCTTATCTGAAATTCTCCATCTTATAGTAAGATCTTAGCTCCATTTGGACTTACAGAGATGATTACCACTGCCACCTTTTCTGGAATTCTGCTAATTCTGTTTGTTTGTTTGTTTTTGTTTTGTGTGTGTATGTGTGGAAGTTTCCTGTAAATCCCCACATCTGTCCTATGTGTAAGCTTCTGACAACTTTCTGCTTATTAATAACTCCATTCTGTTCCTTCTTGGGATGCATTCATATTTTCATTGGGGTCTTACTGGTCACCTTGCTTCCTCTTTATTGAAAATATTGGCAGGCAGTAGTTTTCTTGTTCAGATTCCCCCCACCCCCAGCATCACTTCTCTGAATTTTGCCTTTTGAAGACCCTGTTATAGCACATGGTATACATATGTTTCATTTTTTTATGAAAGCACCTATCATTTAAATTCAACTCATTTTCTGGTCATTGAATAGGTAATATAATCCAAAGGTATGTTCCATCATCAAACCTCCATTCCAAGTCCATAGTCATCTTGCCTGGCTCTCCCTTTCTCACCTTCCATATACTTTCTTTTAATGTCCTAATTTCATATATTTCTTTGCATCTTGATGCAAAGACCTAATACATGCCATTCTTCTGAGCCACATTCAGGTACATCTTGAAGTTCAATAATTAATGCCAGAAATGTCTCCATATTCTATTACTGCTTTGTGTAGTCATCTTAGCAATAAGAACTCAGAATTTGTACCTGCCAGAGCCAAGATTGAAATTCAGGCTTATCTTCTATTTAGGCTAGTATATAAGTCCAGAACTATCTTAGTTCCAAAATCTTTGTGCTTTTCACTACACTGCACTGGCTCTAAATTTATGTAAAAGTAAATCTTTATTAGGAACCAAACTGGGCTAAAGGTACCTAAAGTCTATTTCATAACATAACCATCGATGTTTAAATGGAACTGCAGGGTGTGGATATTCTCATAGTAGTCAAAGATATTTAAGTTTTAAGTTAGAGAAAAGTAACACAAACAGACTTTTATACAACTGAAAATTCCAGGACTAGAGCAGCTTTCTGTATGGTTAGATTTAGATGAACATGATAGCTGTGGCCAAGCCCAAAGATAAGTCTTGAAAATTAACAGCCAATTTTCAATCTCTGTAGCAACAATAAAATGACACACCTGCACCCTCCTGTGACCCCAGTATTCTTTACATGCAGGTAGACTCCCTGTCAATGATGTTAACTGCCATAGACTCTAAGTCTAAAGTTCTCTCTTGTCTAACAAAAGAGCGGACGCAGGATTGAAGCAAGAGATGGCTAGTGTCCGGGAAAAGACAAGAGAGAACTTTAGACTTAGAGTCTATGGCGGATGGTGGCCCTGGCGTGACAGAAGGAAAGGGGGACTAGGGGCCGATGTGGACAAGGAGCCGACGTGGCCAGGTGGTGCGACACAAGGACTGCAGGACACCGCGGAATGGTAAAGGAGCTCTAAGAAGAAAAATGCACCGGGTACAGTCTCTACCCGACCAGGTAAGGGATAAAGCGAAACTCTATTAGGATTCGCTGCTGCGGAACTTTTTGAGAGAGCTCCCATGGGAAACTCCCTCCCTCCCCCGACTCCCTGCAAAAGCGCTATATTTGAATTCTTCAGTCCCTAGGGGAGACAGCGGGGACTATTCTAAATTACTAAGGCTCTCTGTAGATTATTGGCCGTCCAACAAAAATTGCCCTCGGTTCCCGGAACAAGGAACTTACTATCTTGAAGCGTTGGAACGAATAGAAAAAACAATGAAGGCCAGGCCTTCTAAAGGGGCTAAAAGTACCCCCTAAAGTAATCCTCACCTGGTCCTTTGTCCGAGCTACCCTTCCCCCCCTTTGAGCCCGGCAGTGCATCTAAAAAGGAGGAAGGGGGGCGCCTGGGTGGCTCAGTCGGTTAAGCATCCCACTTCGGCTCAGGTCACGATCTCGCGATCCGTGAGTTCGAGCCCCGCGTCGGGCTCTGGGCTAATGGCTCAGAGCCTGGAGCCTGCTTCCGATTCTGTGTCTCCCTCTCTGCCCCTCCCACCGTTCATGCTCTGTCTCTCTCTGTCTCAAAAATAAATAAAACGTTTAAAAAAAAATTTTATAAAAAGGAGGAAGGGACACCTGGGTGGCTCAGTGGGTTAAGCGTCTGACTTCAGCTCAGGTCATGATCTCATGGTTTGGGAGTTCGAGCCCTGCTTCAGGCCCTATGCTGACGGCTCGGAGCCTGGAGCCTTCTTCAGATTCTGTGTCTCCCTCTCTCTCTGCCTCTCCCCAACTCATGCTCTCTCTCTCAAAAATAAATAAAACTTAAAAAAAATTTTTTTTAAAAAGTAAATAAGAAGGAGGAAAAGCCTTGCTCCCCCTATACTCAGATTGTGCCTCTGGCTCCTTTACAGCCAGAAGCTACTCCCCCCTCCCCAAAAGGGTGGGACGATAAGGAGCCTCTGAAAACCTCACTGACCTGCTCTGATAAAGTCCTCACCCCCATGCAAAAGTACATTTAAAAAGCCCATAAGGCCAGTAAATTCCAGATGTTTCCCATTGACAGGCAAAATGGGCAATGTGACCGTGAAGGCCTGTTCTTTCCAATAGTAAAAGAATTGCAAAAATCAGTTCGGCAGTAGGTCCATCACAGCCCTTTTACAATCGGTATTTTAGAAACTATTCATGGCACTCATTCCATGTGTGCCTGGGACTGGGGCTCTCTTAAGAACATCATTCGGACCCCAGCCCAGTATGCTGTCTGTGCCCAAGAGTTTCATGATGCTTGTGTGACTAGTGCTACGCAGGACTCTGCGGCTGCTATTCCATTGTCTTTGAAACAACTGTCTGACACGACATTCCCGACCAAGGCAGCGAGCCCGGCTTCCGGTCATTGTCAGCAAAGCAATGCACTGAAATAGTGTGGTGGATTTTACAGAGGGCATCCCTAATGTAGGGAACTCTAACTCTCTCTCACTGTTTCTTCCTATACACTCTGGTTACTCTAACTATATGTAAAGGCTTCTCTCTCATTCATTTCCTGGATTAATAACTATGATGATTAGAGCCAATTGTTTCTGGCTAGCCTACCTTGGGGTGGAGATTTTAAGGAATATTCCCAAGCAGCTGCTGAAACTCCTTTTGTTTTGGGGAACTTCCCTGTCTTCTCTGGCCTGACTTAGACTGCTTAATTCCACTAGTGGAAGACAAAAACAAAAAGCAAAACAAAACAAAGCATAATATAAAACAAAACAAAAATTGATATCTGCTCATCTATCTGAGTTGACAGACTTTAGGATCATGTGAACTCTTTTCTCTGCCCTCGGTGCCTCCGACTGGACTGCCAGCCCTCAAGCCCCTAGGCGGTTCCTCACCTCTTCCGCCCTCTCCCCCCACCCCCCTTCCCGTTTCTGCACCCCCGGGGTGCGGCCTGCTTATCTGACTCTTTAGTGCCTTAGCACTACTCCCCAAGTTGTCAGAAGGCAAAAAACACCCCCTTTAACTGTAAATTTCCTCACTGGTTCCACGGGAAAAATTAACAATGGTAAACTTTTAAGGGGATACAGATCAAATATTGTTAAGATAGGTATGTCTTTTAAATTATGACTTTATTCTACTAAGGTTGAGATGAATGAAATTTTAAAAGTACACTGGTGTAAGGTTAAAATTCTGCTTTTCTCTCTGTTCAAAAAGACAAAGTTTTCTTGGACTGTTCTGCTCTTGATAAGACAATGTAAACAAAGGGTTTTTTCTCTTTGCCAAAAAAACAAAGCTTTAGGTTTCATCTTTATCAGGTCTTTAATTGCCTAGTTAAAACTTCTCAATGTTGAAAGAGCTAAGTTTCAATAACAACTATATAATGGTATACATTTGCCTTTAGGGTCTTTTATTGCCGTGTTGGTTGAATAAATAAAGTTTTAAGAATTATAATGATCTGTAATCCTATTTAAGATGTGCTTTATGATAACTTCCTCACCAGCAATTCGAAGTACTGGGTTCCTCTTTCTCGCCATTTCTGAGGGCTTTGGGTAAGCCCCTCTTGATCTGAGAGGCTTTGTTGTTGTTGTTGTTGTTGTTGCTTTTGAGCCACCAATCTAACTAGGACAGGTCAGTTTACACTGGCAGACAGTTATGCCCAGAGCCCAACTGAGCTGGCAGAAAGGCCTGCCCAGAACCAAGCCCTTAGCCTTTCAGATTACAAGTCCCAGAGTACAAAACCTCAGCAAATTTCCCAGGGAATTGGTGGTAGTCTGTACAGGCCTTCTTGTTTGTTCATCTGTCTTGTTTTGTGTAGATAAGGGCTATTGCTAGCGGGGATCTTGGAGGCCAAAAGAACTACAAAAACTGGTGGACACAGGTCGGGCATTTAAAGGTTGTTAGAGTGCTTGCCACATCAAGAAGACTTTCAAGATAGGGTAAGTTAGTAACTGAACAGGTTAGATTGACTCGAGGTACCCTGCCAACCTCAGGAAGACATCTGTGCAATGAGGTACACTGTAAAACACGCACAATCCCCAACGCCATGGCGTATCCCTTTTAGGCATTAGTTTGTCTCCCAGAAACCCAACATCTTGGCTAATGAGATCTTTAAATCCTGAAGAGTCAAGCATGCCACCTTTCAGCACACCAGATTATTTTACATCTAAGAATTATAGTCCCCAGAAGTTGCAGGTAGGTAGCAAGATGGAAAAATTTTACTAAAAATAACCTAGAATCGCAATGGCCATTACAGGAAGCATTCCAATTAGACAAGATTGTTCATTTAAGAAAGTAAGGGTTCCCAAATTAAGCAAACAGAAAGGGATGCCTAATCAATTGGTGTGCAGAAGCTTCCAAAGGGCTTCAAGATTCTGAAATAGCCTTATTGAAAGGCTCATTACAGAAAGCTAATGAAAAAAACACAAAAGGTACCTAAGATAAGAGGACAGGACTGACATGACTTCTACTGCTCCCCTCTACCCTTCTTTTCCTGGGTTCTCGTGGTCTACTAATTCTCTATCTGAACTGCCTTTTCACTCTGAAGAGACAATTGAGCAGTTACCTTTAAAAATAAAACCACCCGAGGTTGCAGGGCATCCTCCTCAGATCTCTCTCACTTCTTGGTCAAAGACAACTAAGGGTCGTAGATAAAGAGGAGGATCCTGAGTTTTTTAAGAGTTTTAAATCCTTATCAGAGCCTGTGACCCCAGGCTGCCAGGTCTTTATCAGCTTGTGCAACTGTTGGTAGGACCTGGTGAAGCCCCAGAATGGATGCGGGAAGAAGGGCATAATTCTGAAGGTGATATTTGAGATACCGTGTCTCTAGCGTGGTGCTCTTACAAACCAGAGAAAGCTCCCAGACTAGCAGCTAATCTTTTAAAAGACTTTCCTGGAGTTTTCCCTACCCACACTGATCGGTCTGTGTTTCAAACATGCAAACAAAGAAAGATGAACCTGTGGCAGACTTTAAAGGCTTTTTTGGAGGCACTCTTCCTTCAGCATTCTGGACTCCATACACTAGATGAGGTCACCCAACTTGCTCTAGCTGCTCTATTAGTAAATGGATTGCCTCCAGAGATCAGTGGGCTAATAAAAGGGCAGAGAGCAGGATAGCAGGCCACCAACCCAACTGAACTTAGGACTAGCGCTGGGCATTTTGAAAGGAACTTCAAGTAAGACTGGAAACAAAAACCTGCCAAGTTGGCTTTACAGCTACAACAGCTCCGAGGCCAGGGAGCTAAAATGACACCTGGGCCCTGCACATTCTAGGGCTCCGCCATCAAAACAATGGCCTAAAGGTTTGTAATCAGTTGGGCACTGGAAATAAAATTGTCCTCAAAGGTCCTATGCAAAGTCTTCCCTTCCCTGAATGCCTCCAAGGGTGGGCTCCTTTATGGGCCCCTCCCAGGGCTGATAGGACTGTTACCAGTAATTCCCCTAAGCAGTCAGGGGAAACTGCAATTAACATTGATGGAAAACCTTGCCAGATTTTAGTAGCTACTGGAGCTCCGCTTTCTCCTTAAACCCCACTCTCATAGGACAACAAATTCCTCTTGAGTAAAAAGGTTTCCTTAGCGAGCGTATCTAATAAAGTTCACAGAGGGTTTCTATCTCAACCAGTGCAAATGACTCTGGGATCTGTTACTGGAAACCATTCCTTTTTGTTATGTGATCCAGCTCCAGTTAATTTATTAGGTAGATATCTCCTTTCTAAATTAAAAGGGCTAATATGGGGTGCCTGGGTAGTTCAGTCAGCTGGGCATCTGACTTGATTTCGGCTCAGGTCATGATCTCATGGTTGCTGAGAGTGAGTCCTGTGTGGGGCTTGGGATTCTCTCTCTGCCCCTTCCCCATGTGTGTGTGCATGCTCTCTCTCTCCTAAAATAAAAAAAAAATTAAAAAAAATTTTTACTTAAAAAAATAAGTAAAAGGGCAATACACTTCGCTTCTAATGGAGACTTTACCTTAGAATTTCCTGATCAACCTGAATCTGATCCTTTATGCTCTTTATAATCTGTTCTTGATCTAGAAGAGGACAAATCCTAACAAAGCTCCCCTATACAGCTGAGGTGCCAAAAACAAAACCAAAAAAACTGTGGTCTGTTTCTGACACTGCGAGAATAAAAAGTGCAGACTATAAAACTTCAGGTAGATGTGACTAAAATTCTTCCTAAATTGCCTCAATATCCATTAAACCCTGAGGCCATATAAAGCCTCACAGCAATGATAAAAGGCCTAATTGCCTGGGGGAGGGGGGGCTGCTAATCATTCCCTACACCAGCCCCTGTAACTTGCCAATCTTGCCTGTCCAAAAACCTAATGGACAGGGATGGTGATTTGTCCAGGACTTGACTGCTATTGACAAGGTGGTTATTCCCAGTTTCCTAGCTATTCAAACCCCCCATGGCCTTCTGTTACAAGTTCCACCAGACTCAAATGGTTCTCTATTGTAGATCTTGGTTCAGCTTTTTATCAGCATCCCTGGAGACCCCAACAGCCAATATCTGTTTGCCTTTACTTGGAACAATCAAGATACCTGGACCATCATGCCTCAGGGGTTCACAGAGGCCCCTTATTTCTCCCAAGGACCTCACCAGGATTTAAATACCCTCCAGTATTCTGGAAAATCAACCCTTTTACAATATGTGGACAATCTCTTGCTGTGCTCAATTACCAAAGAGCCATCCTTCAAAGATTCCATTTATTTGCTATAACAGCTGAAAAGGGACATAAGGCATCTAAAGAAAGTTTTTCTCTAGATACTGTTCTTTACCTATGTCATAATGCAAGTGCTGTAGAAATTCAGCTGTCTCCAAGAAGGATTAAGATAGTGAAAGAATTTCCTTGGCCCTCCTTCATTTAAGGGATAGCTTCATGGATTTTAGGCTTGGCTGGCTATTGCATTCTGTAGATTCCTCATTGGTTTCTACTGGCTCCCCCACCCTATGAACTTACTAAAATTTCAGTCGCTGAGCCCTTTCCTTGGGAAGAAAAATATGAACAGGCTTTTATGAGGCTAAAACAACCCTGCAGTTACCGCCTACCTTAGGGCTACTTACAGCCTTCCATTTTTATTTATACATGAAAGGATAATCAAGCTTTGGGAATGCTCATGCAAAACCATGGCAATATACATACCTCTTGTATGGCTGTTGCCTGTTATGTCCTTATCACCCTCAATCAACGAGCAAGGCTGAGAGAACGAATGGGGTCCTCAAACTTAAAATCTCCTGTGGCCTAAGGTGTTGCCTCCGGTCTCACTGATTGTTCACAGTGCCCCCCTTCGGAAGACAAACTCACTCCACCAGAGATCATCATGGGTATCCATCCTTTTGTTGATCTCTTATTATCTGCTTGGATACCAACTACTGTAAGTCTTTAATGTCTTATGCTGAAGCCTATCATCAATAAATAGGTTAAAGAAGCCTTCCCAGATTCCAATTCAGAGGATCCTGGTGGTCAGACTGGAACCTGGGGAGGAGGTACTCTGGTAATGTCAACGGAGAAAAACGGTCCTCAGACCCCACTGGAATGAACCTTACCACGTGCTCCTGACCAAAAACACTGCTGCCCAGTTAAAAGGTATTGGATTCACATCTCACAGCGGAACAAGGCTCCACCCGACATCTGGTCCAGGGAAACGTTGGAGCCCTCTGAAACAAATTGGCGCAGAAGAGAAATAGTTAATATCAAGGTGGACCATTTCCACCCAGGACACCAGATCAAGACTTCATAGTTTCACTAAACATGAACTCTTTTCTTATGCTTTTTCTTGCCTTCACTCTGGCATTGGCTTGGAAAGATAACGCCCTCATCCATATCTCCTAGGCTCTCACTAAGGGCGGGGGTGTGTGTGGAGGGTAATCTTTCAGATTGCTGGAGTTGTCATCAAAGATTTCAATCTGTCCATGATGCTAGAGACATCTTGGTCCTCCCTGTGAATATTTTTTCTTCTTTTCCTGGTGTCACTGCAAACTACAATCAACCCCCGCCCCCGAAGTCTCTGAGTTCAACTTTTACAGCCAGAACAGCCTGTGCCTTGTCTTTACCTTTCTTCAATTATAACTGTACGTACCCAATTAGATGCAGCTGCTTATGTGAATCTCGGTACCTGTGCACCCCCACATTCCCATGATTATCTAAATCACATCTGCCCCCCCCCCCAACTCTCTGAGACCTTCACCAACAGCACCCATCTTTGCAGGATATTTAGAACAACTCATTCTTTTAGGCTAGGAGATTTTCTTGCTGTATGTGCTGAAAACTTAATAGCTGTTGGCTTGAATGAATAAATGCAACAATCCCTGTGAGTGAATTCGTGAACAGCGCCACCCTAATGGGAATGGTTTGCACTCCAGCAGGGTTTGGTTTTTTTCTGTGGTGGTTATCTTGGGCCCGTGAATGCCTGGGTAGCTGGTACATAGCTGGGCAATGCCTCTTAGGTTATCTCATGGCGCCCCTAACTTTTCACAAGGAAACTAAGACATCTCATTGGTTGACTCCCCTGAATTTACTCTGTCAAGTTGAAAAAGAAGACACAGCTGGAAGCGTTCATGACTCAAGACTTGCTCCTTTTAGTAGGACCATGCTTCCATGGTTAGGGGTAAGGGTAAATGAACATATGATCAGAAGCCTCTCCCTGACTCTCGAAGACACGGCAGATTCCTTTGCTAAAGATAGTAGCGGCCCAACAAAAATCCTTCAACTCTCGGGACAAAGTTGTTCCTGATAACAGGATAGCCCTTGACTATCTTTTAGCTGAGCAAGGAGGCATCTGTGTGCATCTGGATTAACACTTTTGGGAAAGGTGAAACTCAGGTACTTAAGATCACTGAGCAAGGTGCTTGGCTTAAAAGGTTGACTCCTTGGGGCACCTGGGTGGCTTAGTCGGCTAAGTGTTTGACTTCAGCTCAGGTCATGATGCCACAGTTCTGAGTTTGAGCCCCATGTCAGGCTCTGTGCTGACGGCTCAGAGCCTGGAGCCTGCTTTAGATTCTGTGACTCCCATTCTCTCTGCCCCTCCCCCACTCATGCTCTCAAAAAATAAATAAATGTTAAGAAAAAAAAGTTTGACTCCTTCCACAGGGTCATTCCTTAACTTTTTTGATCTGTAACCAGTTTAGGTCTTGGAGACCATGGCTTTGAAGTACACTTGCAACACTGGGACTTGCCCTGCTTATAGTAAACATAATAATCTACCCGCAGTGTTGTGTTCCCTCAGAAGTTTTAAATGTATGTTCTCAGCCATTAACCACCAAGCAAATGATCTCCCTAAAACTGAAACATCTAAGGAATGAGGAAAATAACCAGCTCAAAGAATGCGAATCAGAAACTGTGACCCATGAATAACACAGAAGCTGAGTAAAAACCATCATGACCTACAGGTACCACACAAAGAAGCAACAAAAAGCATCAACTGCCGGGCAGTAGCCGAGAGTGGAGCCAATGCCTTACAATTTGATCCTATCTCTCAGTTAAATGGAGAGTCTGCTCAAAAGGGGGGAACTGTTAAAAAGAAAACCAGATGGTGGTGTCACTTAAAATGGTGTCACTTTGACCAAGTGCTCAAAATTCGGCTTAATACCCAACCTGATTGCAGTTTCAACCTCCCCCAGAAATGGAGTCTTAACCTGTCAGTCAGTAGTTTTTCCATCAGCACCAGTGGGTCTGCCTCCTGGGTCCACTCCATCCCTCAAAGAAAGATGAGATAATCTGCATGATAAGACACCTTGCCTTCCCCCCCCAAGAAAGCAACCTCCTCTAGAACAATCCTTTTCTTCTGCAAATAACTTTCTTGCCCCCACTCTCCCCTTCTATAAAAACCTTCCATTTTGTACAACTCCTTGGAGCCCCCTCTACTTGCTAGATGGAATGCTGTCCCATTCACGAATTGTTTAATAAAGCCAGTTAAATCTCCAAACTTACTAGGTTGAATGTTGTTGTTGTTGTTGTTGTTTTTGTTTTCCCACAGGTATGACTTAATTCCAAATATACAGATACTATCCATCCCTTCTGAAGACAAAATAGTGCACTGGGTCCTTCAGGTCACAGAAGTAGTCAACACAAAACTTTCCAACTTCAAATTACTCTAAAACTTGGAAGTCCATTTCCCACCGCTTTCTGCTCTTGTCAGCCCTTGAAAACTCTACCTTTGAGTACACTAACCCAAATTGTGTGGAAAAAAATACTGAACATGTTAATAATAGGGCCATATTAAATATCTGATACTAGGAAAAGAAAGCGGGAGGAAAACTATGTGGCCTTTGGTCTTACACAAAGAATATAATAGAAGTTATCAGGAATTATAACTAGGCGAACCAGAGGGTGGGAAGGTAGAGTGGGAAAGAACCACAAAATTTAATGGCTCTGGTTTCTATCCTCTTCACAGATATTTACATCTGCGTATCCTCTACACAGCTATCCTCTTTACAGATGTCTACACAGATATTTAAATAATGCAATCCTAGTCCTTCTCCAAAAAAAACGAGGCATCAGCAATCATTCTAAACGATTACTCTTCACCTCTGTATTTGCTCTTAAACTGTCGGCAAGGAAATCTTAAACTAAAACATTTTATCTTATTTATTTATTTTTTTAACGTTTATTTATTTTTTGAGACAGAGAGAGACAGAGCATGAATGGGGGAGGGGCAGAGAGAGAGGGAGACACAGAATCGGAAGCAGGCTCCAGGCTCTGAGCCATCAGCCCAGAGTCCGATGCGGGGCTCGAGCTCACGGACTGCGAGATCGTGACCTGAGCTGAAGTCGGACGCTTAACCGACTGAGCCACCCAGGTGCCCCAAACTAAAACATTTTAAATGAACCTAAATGGTAAATGGCTTTCCCAGTGTTTGCTGAGAACCAGTATGATAATAGAAGCTGGTGTCTACTGAAATGGAATGGAAGCCACAATAAAAACAAACAAACAAAAAGCACAACAAAAGCTATTCAATCGTTTTCAATTCATCAGTTCATCAGCAGTGATGTTTGGGATGGTCATTTTTCACTCAGAAGAAATGTCAAGCACACAGGACATTTTTGTTGTCTTAACTGGGATTTATAACAGGTATTTGGTTGTCTTTTTGGTTGTCTTAACTGGAATTTATAACAGGTATTTGTAGAGCCGGACTGATTGGAATAATGAACTGCATCAACTGAGTAAGAAAGAGGAAAATCAACTTCACTTCATTGGTTTTCTCCTCATCAGCTTGTCCATAACCAGAATACGTTTCTTGATCACGATACTGATCAATTCACGTCCACTGGTGCTCTCTGCAGATCCACACAGCAGTGGTCAAATTAAAAAAAAAAAAAAATTATGGGGTGCCTGGGTGGCTCAGTTGGTTGAGAGTCCAACTTCGGCTCAGGTCATGATCTCGCAGTTTGTGAGTTCAAGCCCCGCGTCGGGCTCAGAGCCTGGAGCCTGCTTCGGATTCTGTCTCCTTCTCTCTCTCTACCCCTCCCCACTTGTGCTCTGTCTCTCTGTCTGTCAAAAAAAATAAATGTAAAAAAAAATTTTTTTTAAATTATTATTCTGTTTTGCCTAAGGATCGACCACTTAAGTGTCTGCTTTGACACCTGCCTCAGCATCTTCTATTTCCTGAAGGTAGCTACTTTTTTCCATCCTCTTTTTCTCTGGTTGAAGTGGAAAACCAAGAGGGTGATTGTTATTATTTTTCTGGGATCTTTGTTCTTTTTTTCTTTTTTAGTTCCCAGTGATAGACCATATACTTCCTATTGTTTTAAAATGAGAATCAAGCAAGACATCATGAAAGATTAATATGAATGAAACACAAACCATTATTTTCTTAGTGCCCATCAATGTTCAGATTATCATCCCCTTACCTATTCCCACAGCATCTTTTTTTTCTGTTACTTTTTTCTCTTTGGAGACATAGCAAGTTTAATATCAATAGAGTTTAATATCAAAGGGTACCAGGATTCTAACGCTGAAGCTTGTGTAAAAGCCATGACACTGGTGACTTCTTTCTTCTTTCTCTTTTGGACTTCTATCGTGCTGATTCTTACCCAGGTTTCTGTTGCCAAACTACTTCTGGGTGGACTGGGGAGATTCTGGGCCCAGAGGCCTCCGCCGCACCCATCCTAAAGATGCCAGTGAAGGCTCTTGGTTTCATCACGAGAAAGAATTCAAGGACAGACACAACACAGTGGGTGAGTGATACCAGCAGCAAAGTTTACTAAAGCAAAAAATACACTCCCGAGATGTGAGAGTGGGAGAGAGAGAGAGAGTGAGAGAGCAAGCGAGCTGTGCATTGTGAACTTCTATCTTTTCTTGACAGTTGTTAATAAGGGGGTGGAATATACATTATTTCAGCTGGGGATTTCTTGGCAACTGGGTTTCAGCACCATTTATTTCTTCCTGACTTGGTGAAGGGTTTCCAGCCTACTTTGTCAGCCATCTTGGGCCTTGTCTGGTTTGATCCAGCTTCTTGTGGCTTTGCTTTGGGATGTTGCCAGGACAGGCCTCTGACTCTCCTGATAGCTGGCCATGACTTCTCTTTGCTGGCTTCCGGGCATCCTGTTAAAAACTAACTAACCGCCTGCAACAAAACCCTGAAATCAGATTTGTGTCCCGCGTGCAGTAAGCCGATCTCTGAGTCACTGGGTTTGAAGCAGAGAAAGTTTTGTTATTGGAAAGGCAGCTCAAGGAGAAGGCAGGAGAGCACTCCCAAATTTGCCCTGCCTTTGTTGAGCCTCAGGACAATTTTTATGGGGCTAACAGGGTATGTGGGAGTTAGGGCAGGAACTGGATGGGCCTTGGAACTTCTCAAGGGGAGCCTCAAAACTTTTGGGATTTCAAGTTGCTTTGGACATCAGGGCTCCATTCGGGGTTTCTGGTGCGTTACATGTTGGTCTTGTGTCTGCAAAACAGACACTATAATGTAGCCTCCCTCCCTGGTTCCTGCAGCAAGTACTGGGGAGGAAAAGGAACGAAAAACAAGGTTAATAATTCCTGCAAGGCTGTGGAGGAATGTGCCTTGCAGCGCATGAGGTTACAAGGGAGGAAACGCCTACTTGAAGGTTTACATGAATAAAGCATGTGTTTGAGTTCATTTTTCCCATCATCTGAAAGCAGAACATTCCTCTGAAACTTTTTGGAAGCTGAAATGGCATGAAGCAAAGAAGCAATTGCCATTGAGTTACATAGAAAAAATTTTGAGCATTCCCGACCCCCCCAAATTTGCTAAGGGATGCACAAAGTAAATCGAAGTAAAGCACAGGTGCTCACAGACACAGTTCAAGGCTCTGGTGGCTCAAGGCTGAGATGCCCAGGGCGGTTCCCAGGCAAGGCACTGGCTGGGGTGAGCGCTGAATGCTATTCTTGCCTTTTACCTCTTTTCCTAAAAGCAAAAAATCCTCTTCGGAGTTCTTTCTGCTCATAAAAACAGGTAACCAATGTAGGTCTTCTGGAAAAGTCAAGCGGCATAACGAGAACTTTCAAAAAGCAGGGGTACTGGTAATAGTGTACAGCCATGTATTGTCGCCTAGCAAGCTGGTAGTGACATCTGGTAAAGTAGGCCATTCATTTATGGTGTTAGGATTTGGGGGCAGCTGAAGTGCTCGCTAACAGGAAGGAAAACTTAAACTCCGTAATAAATGACACTCTTCAAAGGGAAAACATAGGAAAATAAAGATGTTAAGAATGTTTGGGGAGTTTATAAAATCTATTCCTGTGTCTTCCCCTTGGACTTTCTTGTACTCTAAATATGGCCCTAGGCGGGGCGCCTGGGTGGCTCAGTCGGTTAAGCATCCAACTTCGGCTCTGGTCATGATCTCGCGGTCTGTGGGTTCGAGCCCCGCGTCAGGCTCTGTGCTGACAGCTCAGAGCCTGGAGCCTGTTGCAGATTCTGTGTCTCCCTCTTCCTCTGACCCTCCCCTGTTCATGCTCTCTCTCTCTCTCTGTCTCAAAAAAAAATAAATGTTAAAAAAAAATTAAAAAAAATAAATATAGCCCTAGAATCAAATTTTTCCTATATGTCTAGAAATAAATAGATGCATATTTATAATTATATAATTTACAATGTGTTTATAGTTTCACAATTTTAAAATAAAATCAGATGCTTTTTTTAATGTGCTGAATGACACCTGAAGATGTAGACAAACTGTATCGTTCTTCAAAAATTGTCCATCAGCTCTCCTTTCTCCTTACTGTTATTTATGGAAAACTTTGCTCTTCAGTGAAGAAAACTTAAAAAGTAGGGTAACCCTAGGAAGAAAAAACTGACTGAGGACCAAAAGGCATAATTTCTGAGCTGCAAGATTTTTTTTGTTTGGTGTTAGAATTCACCAATGTCCCTCCCTCCCTCTCGTCTTTCTTTCCTTCCGCTGGAGGACTTCCAGGATCTGAAAGTTACAATGTGTAGATTATGTCCTTATGCTGTGTTCTGTGTTTATTTCTCAAGTTTCCCCCTGCATAGAGTTAATGAGGTATTTGTTAATTTCCCCTTTTGTGGTTGTATGGAAACATTCTCTCTTTGATCCAGAGAATCATAAAAGGGGAATATGGTAACATCCGTAAGTATAGTATAACACGTAGTATAGTATAACCTTGGTATGGTAACAATGGTGCAGTAACATTACTGAGAAAAATAAGAATGAGAGATGTGACAAAGATTCAAATCAAGGCCACTCTGCAGGCCATTCTACCAGAAAACACTGTAAAGGTAGTATTTAGAGTCATTTTCTTCCATAAATTTAACCCATCTTCCAAGAAAATGTTTTGTAACTTTTTATGTCTGGTTAATTACCCTGGGCTTATGGCAAAACAAAAATAGCCTATTATACATACTTGGTCAGTGAAGCTTCTGATGCCTATTATACATTGCCAATACACACATCCTTCTTGCATGCAATATTGAATATTTCTCTAGCATACATGACCTAGCATCATGATCAGAAAAGTCAGATTCTAGGGGCGTCTGGGGGGCTCAGTCGGTTAAGCGTCCGACTTCGGCTCAGGTCACCATCTCGCGGTCCGTGAGTTCGAGCCCCGCGTCGGGCTCTGGGCTGATGGCTCAGAGCCTGGAGCCTGCTTCTGATTCTGTGTCTCCCTCTCTCTCTGCCCCTCCCCAGTTCATGCTGTGTCTCTCTCTGTCTCAAAAATAAATAAACGTTAAAAAAAAAAAAATTAAAAAAAAAAAAAAGAAAAGTCAGATTCTTTAACCAAACTAAACCAAATTATAACAGACATCTGTGGTGTTTTTCTTAATTTTAATTTTAATTTTAATTAATTAATTAAATTTTTTTTTTTTTTTTTTTTTTAGGTCTTCATGTGGCAAATGAGAGTTGAATTTTTTCCCTGAGTCACGAACCGGCAGCATTAAAAGAAACAGTGTCTTTATTCTCCGTTGGTAGTAATGATTATGATTATGATGGTAGGAGCTGGCAACATTTTTGAGCTTATTATGTCTAAGGCATTTATTTGAGGATAAGCTTTATACGAATGAATTCTCAACCCCCCCCCCCCCCCACACACACACACAGCAAAGTGAATAGGGAAACATTAGGCAGAGAGCGATAAGGGATCTTATCTCTGCAAGTGGGAGGCTGAAGAAACAGCAGGGTTTGGGCCAAAAAAAAAAGGAAAAACGTATTCCAGACCCGCCTGGGCTAGGTCCCATGAGTGGAGTCCCAGAAACTTTCCGATAAGGTCCCAATAAGAAGTCAGGGACAGAAATCCTCAGCGGCTACCCAGTCGGGACCTTTCTCATTCTTGCGAGCTTTATACTTTCCCTCAATAAACTCTACTGCTTTGCTCACTCTCTGTTGTTGTCTGTGAGATTCATTCTTCGGCTCTGTGAGACGAGGACCAGTGTCTCGCCCACCCTCCTGTAACAAAAGTAGTTATTATTTGTCTCTACTTGATAGAAAATTTCGAGGCAGACCAAGTTAAAATAGCTGCCAGGCTAGCATGGTTTTACCTGCAAAGACAATACAGCTAAACGAATGACACAAAACAAAATGAAAAGCAACGTATCTTTATAAGAGATAACACAAATGAGAATTCAAAACAAAACAAACAGAAAACCATAGCCAAAATGAGAATTTTTTTGAATGCAGGTATACACATTTTAATTTTTTTTTAAGAATATATTTATACCTTTGGGGCACCTGGGTGGTTCAGTCGGTTGAGTATTGACTCTTGATTTTGACGCAGGTCATGATCTCGCGATTTGTGAGATCGAGCCCTGCGTCAGGCTCTGCAATGACAGCATGGAGCCTCCTCGGGATTCTCTCCCTCCCTCTCTTTCTGCTCTTCCTCCACTCATGCCCTCTCTCTCCCGAAATAAATACATAAACATTACAAAAAAGAATATATTTATACTTTTAAAACAGGACGTGTACATATACGACAAGCCGGCATGGTTGACACTTACAGACCACATCCACACTGGTGAGTTTTGGGAATCATTTAAGGTGCCAAGAGTGGTAGTATGAAGACAGACAGGGTAAGACTAAATCACCGTTGCTCTGGGGAGAGCAGCAATGAGAGACGCGGTAGGTAAGGAAGGAGCCTCGCTGTGGATGCTACAGCAGGAACAACTTCCCAGTGTTGACATGTGCAAAGTTTCAAATCTCCATGACTGAAATGGCCCAACCCATCTAAACAGCCTCCCAACTGGGCTGGTGATTGCAGGTGGTAGATGAACTCAGGCATAGTGTGCACAGGGATAGAGAGGAGTAGATTCAGAGAAAAAGTCTTGAAGAGATCAAAGTTCAGGCAAGCATATGTGTTTATTCACACATGCTCCCACAAAGGGCATTGTTTAACCATGACCAAATGGCCTAAACGTGGTTGTAAACACAGTATTATAGCTGGAGCTCTTATTTGAGGAAACAAAACAACTCTATTTTATTTATTTTTATTTACTAAAATTTTTTTTAATGATTATTTTTGAGAGAGAGAGAAAGAGAGACAGAGCAGGAGCAGAGGAGGGGCAGAGAGAGAAAGGGAGACACAGAATCCGAAGCAGGGTCCAGGCTCTGAGCTGTCAGCACAGAACCCAACATGCAGTTTGGACTCATGAACCACAAGATCATGACCTGAACCAAAGATGGACGCTTAACTGACTGAGCCACCCAGGTGCCCCTAACTCTGTCGATTTTAAACAGCGAAAGAATATATTAAAGATTGGATAGCTTGGAGAATCTATAGTCTGGCCAAAGTATGGGGTCAGGAGGCTACACAGCCACTTATAATACCACAAATCACTGCAGATTTGATAGAGTGAAGTTTACACTGATGCCCATCGCAGAGAGGGTCAACAGGCTGTGCCTCAAACAACATAGACAATGGATATTGGTTTCACCAATATGGTGGCACTACCCTGTAGGCTAGATTCTGTATGGTCCTTGTTTCTTTGCCTACTAGCTTCTATTTGATAAATCCTTGGCCATAATCTTCCATATAATTTCAAGGAAGCCTGGGAAAGTAAATCCCTCGATGATTTTTTGTTGTTATTGTTGTCCTCTCAAATGAGTGTGGTAGACAGCCTTGAATGGCTCCCAGTGATTCAGCTGTCTGGTGTTTGTGCCCTTGTAAAAATCTGTAAACTTGCGTATGAGCTAGAATTAGTAACTCCCTTTTAATGAACAAAATACAGCAAATATGAAGGGCATAATATTAAGTCATACCTGTATTAGGTGCTTGTTAAGGGCTGAATTGTGTCTCCCCAAAATTCACATGTACTTCAGAACATGACTGTGTTTGAAGATAGGGCTTTGATAAAGATAAATAAGTTAAAATGATTTCATTAGAGTGGGCCCTAATCTGATATGCCCTTTAGCTCTCCTGAGAGACTCCTCCTTGTAGAACACCCTAAGCACAAACATGCTAGTAAGAAAATTCTAGAAAATGCCTAATTGGCACATCAACAAGCCATTGCAGGGGCTTTCATAATCTCAAGGGAGGCTGGGAAAGTATTTCAATGCAGTTCTCTGAAATTAGAGATAGATCTAATAAGGCATGGTTCCAGGAATAGGATTCAGTTTTGGGTGACTAAAGAGAATGACACCTGTTCGATGTAGTCGGCTTTCTCAGCTCTCCAACATTCATTGTTTACCCCACATCCCACACTGAAAACTGACAAAAAAATCCCTGCTCCCATCTAACAAAAGAAACTATTTCTCACTATATTGGGTGTCTGTTTTTCATCACAGATCACCTGAGAGTTAGCAGCTTAAAACAGCAATAATCACGATCATCTCTTGGTTACCAAGAGTCAGGAATTCAGGAGTGACTCAGCTGCACGGTTCTGGCTCTGAGTCTCTTACCAGGTGGCAAACAGTGGCTGGAGTCATCGTGATGGCCTGATGCAGGTGCAGGCACCAGGAAGACGCAGACAACTGAGGACGTGAAATGCGCAGGCATCTCAAATCTGCTTCTCTTTGGTTTTGTTTTGTTTCCCCCACAAGGAATCTCCAGCATTGTGTCTCAAGACTTCAAAGGCTGATGTCCCAAGATGACTGATTTTTTAAGCCTTATCTGGGAAGTTAAGCAGTGTCAGTTCTGTGACAAGCTCTTCACTGAAACAAATCGCCAAGGCCCGCATTTCATGGTAGGGGAATTACACTCCACCTGTTTATGTAAGCTGTGTCAAAGCATTTGGTTATATTTCCAACCATCAAACTTGTAGATCCCCACATGTGCTCATTTTCTTATTTCATCCTGATCCAAATCGAATCCCTGATCTCTGGACAATGCCAATTCTTCCATTATTTCCATATGATTCTTCTCTGTAATTTATAAAATATTGGCAAACTATAAAACTAAATGATCACTAATCTATCTTTACATGAACTAATGGGAACAAAAGAGGAAAACCTGAAAATTGGTAAAAATGTGTACACGCGATGTTTCACTTAGAGTAATGGCCAAATAGCTCTGATAGAGCAATACTTCCGCAGATATTTTCTACATAGTGGATCAAATATAAATTTGTTAAATGAATATATAGGAATATTTATGTTTAAGGATATTTATGTATAAGAATATGTGTACATATATAACAACTATGTTGGGTGACCACATTTTAGCATTCCATCTCACCTAGAAACAACCCAAAGATTTTCAATTATCACCCTATTTAATATTAGTCTTGGGGCGCCTGGGTGGCGCAGTCGGTTAAGCGTCCGACTTCAGCCAGGTCACGATCTTGCGGTCCGTGAGTTCGAGCCCCGCATCAGGCTCTGGGCTGATGGCTCGGAGCCTGGAGCCTGTTTCCGATTCTGTGTCTCCCTCTCTCTCTGCCCCTCCCCCGTTCATGCTCTGTCTCTCTCTGTCCCAAAAATAAATAAAAAACGTTGAAAAAAAAAAAATTAAAAAAAAAAAAAATTAGTCTTAAATTCAACTAAGAATTTTATGGGCGCCTGGGTGGCTCAGTCAGTTAAGCATCCGACTTCGGCTCAGGTCATGATCTCACGGTTTGTGGGTTCGAGCCCCGTGTTGGGTTTTGTGCTGACAGCTCAGAGCCTGGGGCCTGCTTCAGAGTCTGTGTCTCCCTCTCTCTCTGACACTCCTCCCCTGCTCATGCTCTGTCTTTGTCTGTCTCTCAAAAATAAATAAATGTAAAAAAAAAAAATTTTTTTTTAAATTTAACTAAGAATTTTAGAAGATTTTCAAGCTGAAATACTATAGAAAACAATTACCGTTGATACACAAAACATTTCATAATTTCTACTCAATTTATTTGAACATGTCCTTTTACTTTTTTGTGTGCATTTTAACATGTGGACATAATCTTAGCTTATGTTGTCAGTAAACCAGTATAAGAATTATAGGAATTTAGAATGACAATCCTAAATCTCTATAAAAAGTAAAACATACCCCACACTGACAAAGTGAGGTGAAAACATATGCCTGTCTTCAAATCAAAAGTATTGAGTCAGTCTGATCTGATGAAACAATCATTTGGATTATATAAACCTGGTTTCCTATAGAAAAATGCTCCTGGGGGAACCTGGGCAGTTCAGTGGGTTAAGCGACTGACTCATGATCTTGGCTCAGGTCATGATCTCACAGTTTGTGGGACTGAGCCCCGTGAAGAGCTCCACACTGACAGCACAGAGCCTGCTTGGGGTTCTCTCGCCCCCTCTTTCTGCCCCTCCCCCGACTTGGATGTGCATGTGTGCTGTTTCTCTCAAAATAAATAAATAAATGTAAAATAAAATGCTCCTGAATTAGTTTTTGTTGAATAAATAAACATAAAAAAAATTAAAAAAACATAAGTGTTACTTGAGCTCTGGAAAGTACTCAGACTCGTACTCCTTTTGTAAGAGCATTTATCCAGAGGTAGGCAAAAATTTCATACTCATAACAACAGGACCCAGGATAGAATAAATATAGAACACAAAAATTCACCGGTACAGATCTAAAATTCACTAATACAGACATTCTCCTTTCCAGAAGAGGAGAGAGAGATTCTTGCCCAAACAGATGGATAAACAAAAAACTAGCAAACCAAATTGTGGAGCATTTCTCACCTGAAAGAAGAGAGATCTCTATCAAACAGACCAAAACACTAAATTCCGAGTCACTGTCAGCTGCATTCATTCGTTATTGCTGTGCAACAGATGACCAGCAATTTAGTGGCTTAAACCAAAAAAACCCCACGTCTTACGTCACAGGTTTCTGGAGCGAGGCTTAGCTGTGTTCTTGGCTTCAGGATCTCACCAGCTTGAAATCATTTTGATGGTATTGCAACCTCATCTACGGGCTTGACCGGAGGAGAATCCGCTTCCAACTGCACTCAGGGTATTGGCAGAGTTCATTGCCTTGTGGCCCTTTCCATAGGCACTTTGTCACGTGGCTGCTTACGTCTTTAAAGCCAGCAAGGGTCTCTCACTCAGGGGAGGTCCAGCCACTCTTTTAAAGCTTTACCTGATAGCATCAAGCCCATGATGGATCATCTCCCTTTTAATTAACTCAAAATCATTTGCTTTGGGAGCTTAAGTATCTGCAACAGCTCTTCATGCTTGCCTTATTCTGCAAGCTAGAAGTAAGTCACAGCTCCTGCCCACCCTCAAGGGGAGAGAATTACACAGGGTGTGAACCTCGTGGGGCGCAAAAGTTTTCAATTTTGATGCAATTCAATTTACTACTTTATTAATTTTATGAATTATGCTTTTGGTGTTGGGTCTAAGAAGTCTGCCTAATTCAAGTTTACCAACCTTTTTATGTTTTTTTTTTCTAATGTTTATAGTGGTTCCCCTTACATTCAGCTTCTACGATCAATTTTGAGTTAATTTTGTTATGATACGAAGATCAGGGCCCAAATGTAACTCTATCAGTGTGGGCCTCTAATTGTCCCAACTTCATTTGTTGAAAACTAAAGAAAGATAATTTCTCCCATTGATTGCAAATTAATGGAACGCCCCGCAGCCAGTCTTAAGGGTTAACTTGCTCCATGTTAACACCCTTCTTACTTACTGACTTAAGGCCCTTGATCTGTAAAAGAACTCATTTACTTTTTTTGAGATTTGCAGACCACTGGCCTTGAGGAGTGAAGGACCCGAACTTTCCCAGGCCACAGCAGCCAGCAAGTCTGTTTAAAGCTGCCTCAGCTTTCTGACTAGCTTTAGCAAGGTTTTAGCAAAATGCTTTTCTTCGTTTAGATCACGTTGATGATTTTACTGACCTCCCTTTGTGTATCTGTAGACCTTGCCCTCCTTTGAGGAAAGAACAGAGTACTCCTGCACATCAACAAACAAGAACCGGACCCCCTTGCACAACCCCTGAGCACTGAGATAACATTTGGAGCGGGCATCATCAAGTCTGCACGTAATCAAGAAATGTTGCAGGCCACTGCACTCCTTTTGCTGGTTAACTACCCTAAACCCATTAAAACCCCCGCTGGGTCAGGCAGGAAACCTCCGAGTTGGTTTTTGGACAAAAGTCTGCCTTCTCCCCAGGTTGCCGGCCTTCTGACTAAAGCCCATGTTCCTTTCTCGTCAAAAACTCTCCTCCTGAGTGATGGCCTTCCAAGAGACTGGCAGCTGAACTTGGGTTTGGTAACACATTGACCAGGAATGTCAGTATTAGTCCGGACTCTCAGTTGTGTTTCATTAATATATATGTCTATCTGCATGTGAGTATTACACTATCTTGATTAATAAATGCTAATAGCAAGCTTCAATACCAGGAACTGAAATCCTCCAGATTTGTTCTTTTTAAAAAAATCCTTTTGGCTAAGGGACGCCTGGGTGGTTCAGTCAGTCATGCATCCAACTTTGGCTCAGGTCATAAACTCGTGATTCATAAATTCGAGCCCTGTTTTGGGCTCTGTGCTGACAGCTCAGAGCCTGGAGCCTGCTTCGGATTCTGTGTCTCCCTCTCTCTCTGCCCCTCCCCTGCTCATACTCTGTCTCTCTCTCTCAAAAGTAAATAAAACATTAAAAAAAAATCCTTTCAGCTATTCTGGGCACTTTGCATTTCCATATACATTTTAGACATAGTCTTTCACTTTCTGGGAATAGATCCTGCTAGGATTTGATAGGGATTTCACTGAATATATAGATCATCTCTTCACCTGAAAAGACTCTGCATCCCAGATCTCAGTTTGGGTGGTCTTCTCTTCTCGCACAGATTTAGGATGAATTTAAAATATAATTTTGGCAATTTATTCTCCTTATCCTGCTTGTTAGAGGAGGACATCTTGCCTTTTCCAATCGGCTACATTCTACTCCTAAATGGAAGTTATCACAGGTTAGCTTTAAAGTATCAAATAACACGGGATCAGAGGACTAAGTAACAACCTTTCCTGCCCTTTCTGTACCAGACAGGCAGGATCGCAGGTAGTAGATAAACTCTTCACAAAGACTGCAGGGAGAGGGTATCATTATTGTCCACATCTTACTGGTGATCATACGGAGGCAGAGAGTGGTTTTAAAGCAGTGTCCAAGATCAGATTTACATGAAGCAGGCAATCTGGGTTTCTTATCCTGGCAGTCCAGCTCAAGATCTTCTGCTAAAAACAATTACTACTATTGGGGCACCTGGGTGGCTCAGTTGGTTAAGTGTCTGACTTCAGCTCAGGTCATGATCTGGTGGTTCGTGGGTTTGAGCCCCACGTCGGGCTCTGTGCTGAGAGCTCAGAGGCTGGAGCCTGCTTCCAATTCTGTGTCTCCCTCTCTCTGTCCCTCCCTCACTCACACTTGGTGTCTGTCTCTCTCTCTCAAAAATAAATAAGCATTAAAAAAAAATTAAAAACAATTACTACAAAAACTGAAACTGAATGAAATCCAGGGTAGAGGTTGATTTTAACATCTGTTAATCTTAAAAAAGAAGTTACGACAAATGAAACAAAATAAAAATGACTATTCACATATGAAAAAAAATCTGGAACTGGCAATGGAAAACATGTGTTCTTTTGAAATGACCAAAACCATTTACAAAATCTTTGAATGTTTTGACTAAATATTAATACATATTAAATTGACTCAAAAGAGAGGCTTTCTCAAAGACCTAAGCATGAAAGATATATTTGATAGCTATTAATAAGGGGTTGAAAAAGCCTACAGGGGGGATTTGAACCAGGATGATCTCTGGACACTGACTTTACATTTTGGAAATTATAGAACAGTAATTCCGTCCATGAGATGCATATGTATTTGTGTGTGTGTGTGTGTGTGTGTGTGTGTGTGTGTTCACGAGCTTCTAAATAAATACAGTTATATATAAGTATTAATTATCAGCAACCAGCTTTTGGAGAGAATTGTCTGTCTTTTCCGGATGCTTTTGATAGGAAAAGCTTGAATTCTTCCTATGTACATCTGGCATTAAAAAAGTAATAATAAGTCCATAGCACTGTAGACCGTAGCTATGACCCAGCTCCATGAAATAGCTTGTGGACATTCACTGTTTGTTCTACATATTGGAGTTTTAAATTTTACTATCTAACAACTACAGTTGGTGAACACAAATTATGGAAAAGTTAAACAAGGAAAAAGTTGCAAATAATATGTCCTTATTTGCATGTTAACAAATGTGAACCCAGCTTTCACCTCAACACCAGTTATGAAATAATCCAACCATGGCAAGGACACACAGTGTATGAGTGGGAGTGACTTTAGCCATTTGGGAATAACAAGGGTTTTCATCAGGACAGCACTGAGCTCATTTACTGGCCTACCCTGGTGCTTTCCTGCTTGACATTGGTCACAGAATTTAAAAGAAACGAGAACTTTACTGCACACTTAGAGATCAGGTGCACAACCAGTGACATCAGACATTAGACTTAGATTTTTTGTTTGTTTTCCTTTCTGGACATGGTAACCGCACTACCGAGCATTTTTTCCATCGTGGTAATAATAGAATTTCTCCTAGGAAATTTTGCCAATGGCTTCATAGCACTGGTGAACTTCATTGACTGGACCAAGAGACAAAAGATCTCCTCAGTTGATCACATTCTCGCTGCTCTGGCTGTCTCCAGAATTGGTTTGCTCTGGGTAATATTAATAAATTGGTATGCAACTTTGTTCAATCCAGATTTCTATAGCTTAGAAGTAAGAATTATTTTTCAAATTGCCTGGACAGTAAGCAATCATTTTAGCATCTGGCTGGCTACTAGCCTCAGCATATTTTATTTGTTCAAAATAGCCAACTTCTCCAGCCGTATTTTCCTTCGCCTCAAGTGGAGAGTTAAAAGCATAGTTCTTGTGATTCTGTTGGGGTCCTTGTTCTTTTTGGTTTTTCATGTTGTGGTGGTGAGCGTACATGAGAAAGTGCAGACTGAGGTATATGAAGGAAACGGCACTAGGAAGACCAAATTGAGGGACATTTTACAGCTCTCAAATAGGACTATATTCACACTAGCAAACTTCATACCCTTTGGTATGTCCCTGATGTCTTTTGTGCTGTTGATCTTTTCCCTCTGGAAACATCTCAAGAGGATGCAGCTCTGTGATAAGGGATCCCAAGATCCCAGCACCAAGGTCCACATAAGAGCCATGCAGACTGTGGTCTCCTTTCTCTTGTTCTTTGCCGGTTACTTCTTTACTCTGACGATCACAATTTGGAGTTCTAATTGGCTGCAGAACGAGTTCGGCTTCCTCCTTTGCCAGGTTATTGGAATCCTATATCCTTCAATCCACTCGTTGATGCTGATTTGGGGAAACAAGAAGCTAAGACAGGCCTTTCTGTCATTTCTGTGGCAGCTGAAGTGCTGACTGAAAGAAACAAAGAGGAGCATCGTGTGTCTTCTAGGAGAAAACCAGTTGATGGAGCCCATAACATTTTATACTTCTTACCTCTTTTGGGGGCGCCTGGGTGGTTCAGTCGGTTAGACCTCTGATTTTGGCTCAGGTCATGATCTCGTGGTTCATAGGTTTGAGCCCCGCGTTGGGCTCTGTGCTGATGTCTCAGAGCCTGGAGCCTGCTTCAGATTCTGTGTTTCTGTCTCTCTGACCCTCCCTTGCTCATGCTCTGTCTCTGTCTCTCTCAAAATAAGTAAACATTAAGAAAAAGTATACTTCTTACCTCTTTTTCTAATGAGTATATCATGGAGTAATTTCCAAAGGTTTACCTTAGAAAGCCTTTTATTTAAGCATATCACAAAAGTATATGCAGATGTGTTTGTGAAAAATATAAGAAAAATTATATGATTATCATTTCATTAGCTGATTTTTTCAGGTAAGCAATCTAATTATACGAAATATTGTAAGAAATTCCTCAGGATTATGAAGCAATGTGTATTTCATATACATATTCTACGTTATTATTTTCTGGTTTAAGAGTTTATAATCTATATTTATGCATTGTTAAGAATGACAACTTAATCTCAGGAAATAATTGCTCTTTTCCATTGTAATTAGATCCATGCATATGTACCACGGTGTGTTTAGATTCTATTGTTTGGATCTTCGGTCTTTTGGATGGTAATGATATTGGATTGTAAATCACAGAGTGAGGATGAGTGTTTGGGGTAGGTATTATTCCATCATAAATTTGTCATGGTTAATAGAGAGCCATCAGAGCTTTATTAGAAAAAGATGCACACAATAAAATTCAAGAGTGACACTTATATTTAGAATAAATTTCACATATGTGTATAAGAGACAAAGCTAAAGAATATTAGATTAATACAAGTAGGTAACATCTCAGAGAAAAAATCAAGTTCTGCAGTAGGGATGAGAAAGAAAAAAATGATCGTGACTTGCTTTCAATGCTTCTATGTTCCCATATGCCACTAGGAAAGTCATTTCTTACGGTTTGTGAATTAAGAAGACCTTTTTGGAAGTTGAGGTCTGATCTCAAATTGTTCAGTTTTCGTCTTTGAATCTCTGAACTGCCAATTATTTTTTCCATCTTGCCACCTAAAAGTTTCTCTTAAGCTTCAAATAACAAGACTCAGCTGTTCCTTGTCTTAAAAATATGTTCATTATAAGAATAGTAAAAAAAATAATATGGGGGCACCTGGGTGGCTCAGTTAGTTAAGCATCTGACTCTCGGTTTCGGTTCAGGTCATGATCTCATCGTTTCGTTATTCGAGCCCTGCATCAGGCCCTGCGCTGACAGTGTGGAGCCTGCTTGGGATTCTGACTCTCCCTCTCTCTCTGCCCCTCCCCTGCTCTCTCTCTCTTTCTCAAAACTAAATAAATGTTTAAAAATTATGATACATAATTATCCTTCTGTATATACTAAAATAGTATTTATTATATGTGTGTAATAAATATCAGGAATATCTTCAATATTTGTTTTATTAGAATCTTGTGGAAATTGATGAAATAATGTGTGGAGATGTTATTAATAACATTCTGTTATAAGAAAGAAATGTGTAACCTTGTTCAGGAGGTCTGTAATAATTCTTACATTATGAAATTTTAACGTTATCAAAACTCCAATAAATTACTTCTATATCTGATTTATTCATTTGTTTTTAATAATCTGTCTGCCCCAGTAAAATATGAACAATGTAATGTGTAGATCATGTCTATGATGTTTCCTGCTGACTCCTCAGGATATAAAGCTGGCCCATAGAATAGTTGCTCCAAATGATATGCGAATGACCAAAGAAATGGGTGAATAAAGCTATACTATGGCTGGAAAACCAATGAAAACAAAATCCACCACAAAAATCTGCAGGATGCACGGATTTCTTGGTTCTGTTTCTTCACTATTCAGATCGTCTAAATGAAACTGCACACTTTCACTTCCAATTTCTGTATTAGACTGGGAAGACAAAATGCTGCCACAAATAGGCTCCAAACATAAAAGTGACTCATACATAATGCAGATTTAAATTGCTCTTTTCACAGTACTGATGTGTTTGAGGAGCTCTCTCTATACAGTTATCCAGGGAATCAGACTGATCAAAAGGATTCCCTCTTTAACATGTGGTTGGGATCGCCTTGGAGTCATCCCCATTCCTGACGGCCAGGATGAAAGAGGTGTATGGAGAACTGTTCACGGGGAGATTTTGTTGGGACGGGCCTGTAAATGATGCACTCCTATGTAAATGATTTTCGCTCCTATGACATTGTTCAGTTTTCGGTCACATTGCCGTAACCGTCTATAAGGGAGGCTGGGAAACATAGCCTCTCTATAGCCCAGAAAGCAGGTGACATGGAATTTAAGACATGTCGCAGGGCACTTAGTACCATTTCAACCGAAATAGCCAATAAGTTATGGTAAAACAAACAGGTTCCTCCTTTAGAAGCATGGTGTAGCTTGCTTATGTCGCTTGGATAATTGATACATGCTCTTAGATCAGTCTCGAATATCCGTTCTGTTTTTCTATTTCTTCATACACCCTAAAGAGTTCAAGTTCAGCTAAATGTTTCTATCCTCATAACACCATAAGTGATCATGCACTGTAGCATTTGCAGCTTCCTCGTGTATATTCCCAGTGCACGTTGCTTGTAACTTCCGATTTAGCTCTTACAATATTATGCACTAATTATTTATAGTTATTTGCTCTAGAACTTGGGTGTGCTCTTTGAACTATAAATAATTTTATTAAATTATTCCTCTAAATGATATTGAATCAGCAAACATACTTGATTGGTAGAAGGATCTTATTCAATGCGTGATGAATAATGACTGAGTTATATAAAAATTTTTTTTCTAGCAATTTCTATTCAAAATCTAAAATATTTGCATTCAGAGGAATGGCTCAGGGAAGATGAAAGTAGAAATTAGTGGCAAATAATCTCTCTTATATTTGCAACCTGACTTCATACCTTGCATGTAGTCATTAACACAAATGGGCATTTTCAGCCAGTACCAACAAAAAGTGGACATTGATTAGCATTTACTCTGGGAATTAGATAGTAGCTGACTATAAATAATAAGAGGGTTATTTAGGAAGCTTTGTATCTCTTCCTAGAACTGTTTGGTTTAGCACCGGGATATGGTATCAATAGAGTGAACTATTCCTTTGTGAAGATCTCTGAAACTATATCACATAGCAGAATTTTGGCTGTCCTTTCTGGAATAATAATGAAAATAGCTATAAATGGATGTCAACCTGCAACTGTCTAACTAGAAGCTGACAGTGAGGCACCACATCAGAAATATTTTCATGGAAATGTCAGTTGGAATCAGATCTCCTTTCTGACAGGGGCAGCAGAAATCCTCTCAGGAATGCAGGGAGATGGGTTCATTGGATGGGCAAACGGCACTGAGTGGGTCACAAATGGGAAAGTCTTACCAGCTGATTTCATCCTTCCTAGCTTGGCTATCCTTACCAGCTACCAGAATCACTCAACAGTGGGTCACTGTTTGAGTCATTTATGAGGGGGTTGTCTCCACATCCATATGTCACTGGTAAACTAGCTAAAGTGATTACTATTCTTTGGGCACTAATGGATCACTTAGCTACCTGGTTTGCCACCTGCCTAAGCATTTCCTGCTTCCTTAAGGTAGCCAAGTTCGTCCCACTTCTTTTTCATCTGGCTGAAGTGGAGAGAGAACAGAATGGGTCTCGTGCTTTTCCTGGAGCCTTTGTTCTTGTAGTCTGGTAACCTCTTAATGCCGGATGAGTCGTGGTGCGTTGTGGTGAGTTGTGGATGAATACCTTTAAAGTACATGAAGGAAACATGACTTTGCATTAAGACATAAGGACAACTTTCTGTCTTAAATGGCGTCTGCTTCCTAACTTGACCTAAGTTATCCCTTTCTCCTGTCCCTGACCTCCTTGCTCCTTTTATTTCTGTTCTTGGTGAGACACCAAGAATTTGCAGCTCAACCTGATGGGCTTGAGGGACTCCAGCAGAGGTCTGTCAAAGGGGCATGAAAATGGTGACAATCTTCTTCCTCCTCTTCATCATTTACTTATTCCCACTCGAACAGCAAGTTGGATCTTTCTTAAGGTGCATAGATATCAATCAGGCCAAGATGTTTGTCGTGGTGATTTCAACTATCTTTCACTCAGGCTGCTCATTCTGATTCAGGGAAACAGCAAGCTGAGACAGAGACCTGAGACTACTGTGGCACCTTAAATTCTCTCTGAGAAAACTAATACATTTAGCTTTATAGATAAGATTGAAAGCAGTTTCTGTATTCTAAGAGAAAATACCTTCACAGAAAGACCTAGTAGGTTCATTCTGAATTTCAACATTTCTTTGATCAGGTCCCTTCAGATGTGAAAAAGCACTGAAGTTTCCCTTACACCATGCTGTTACCTAATCCTATTTTCTCAAAGTGATCTGATAGAATGTTTGATTAAAGGAAATATCTCTGCATAGTAACACGTGCTGGTAACAAAAGATGCTTTGAGACACAGGGAAGAAATGTTATAAAACTATAATGGAATATTAACAAATGTATATCATATACAATGCAATATGAAGAGATATATGTAATCGCAGTCATAGGAAGGGAAAAGAATAACAATTTTTTGAACTTCAGATAAATTAAAAATTAGAATAGAAAAAGGATTACAAAATATAAAATGTTAATATAAGCGTAATTATAGTTTATATAAATATAAAGGTATAAACATTAGTCTGATGTCACTAATTTTGGAAAGGGTCTGAAGCAATGAGATATTTCACGCAGTATTCATAAGATTATAAACTGGAAACAACCACTTTGTGCAGTAGGGGGGAATTATGTAATCAAAGTGAAAATGCATTTCCTAAGACATATTAATCACACTTCGATTCAAAGCCCCATAATCTTTGGTACTTGTGCACCAGGGTATGTATATATATATATATATATATATGCAAAAATATGCATATTACTATTTTTCTTAATAGCTGAAATTGAGAGGTCATACAAATGTCCATTATGACAAAATGGGTAAATAAATTATGGCATACTGATACAAGAGGATACTATACAACAGGGAAAATGAACGAATTGGATCTATGATGTTTTTTAGCTGTTTTTTAGAGCAAAAAAAGACAGTCCTGAAAAGGTAAATTTGTAAAGCATAATACATATTCAGTGTAGTGTTTGGCTATGTTTGTATGTATGTAGTGCTACTTTGACTCCTGTAATAAAAGAACCTAGATTTAATCACAGTAGCATGCAAACAAGCAGGTGGTAGAATTTTGCTTGCTAATGATGCTATTAAAATATGAAGGAAAGATTGTATGTTGTATTATTATATAGAGGCTATATACGTGTCCATAGGAAAGTACCATGCTTGTTTTTCCATAATTTTTTCCTAGGGCATTTTTCCATAATTTTTAGAAAGAAGTAAAGGAAAAACTAGCAAGCAAATCACCATAAATATGTTTAGTTTTTAGTTATTCTTGATTAAGTAGTAGGTAAAATGTTTTTTCAAGCAAGTCTCAATTCTGAGAACGATACAAGAAGTATCATAAGACCATGGAGAATATTGGTAGCACTATCCCATCACACTGAACTCTTGTCACTTGGAAAACTGGATGAAGAAGGACCTATCAGTTAGAGTTCTCCCATTTAGCCACCACCACCACCATCGTTATATATCTCATTTAATGACTTGTATTTGACATGTTTACATACGTAAGTTGGATGACGTCTAAGTAATTTCCTAAAGATCCTGCAGGTAACTTAGTAAATGGCAAAGTTGAAGTTCAGCTGAATACCTTCATAAATTGAGTGTTCTTTAGTTTAGGTGTATTACTTGAGCAAATTATTTACAGTTGCTTTGAAAACCACAGCGTAAATGCACAGAAACCTATCTCTAACATTAGAAGTAAAAGGACTACTGAAAAATGAAGCCTTGTAAGAGGATGGTGTCCTTGTGACTATGTATTATATTTTGCTTATTTGAGTGGCATTTGGAGATCCAAGTTCTGCTTCTTGACTTTCCTCATAAGGACAGCCTCTGGTGATGACCCAGAAGTAGATAAGCTGTCATCCAAGGAAAGCTACTCACATGATAGTCATTACCAGTTTCTTTCAACTTGGAGAATGACTACACCACGATTTTATCTATTTTGTGACCAAAGTTTGGGATAAGAAGGAATTGTTACCATTTTTCTCTCAACACTACCGAAAAGGAAAACTTTCTTTAAGATCGTAGTATTATGAGTATTTTATTCAGTTTCCCCATAGAAGATACTTTTAGAAGCAGAGCAAGAAATTCTTCTTATCACTAAAACCGTAAGACCGACAAAATGAATAATCAAGACAAAAAATTCAATACACGTATTTAACAACCAATTAAGCACAGTGGAATAGAGAATTAGTGAAAGGGAAGATAATACCCAGTATGGAGCATAAAGGGCCAAATAAATGGAAAATCCAGGCTAGTGGGTGGGTAAGACACAGGAAGGCTACTGTCAGAAAGTCTAACACTGTCTGGAGTTCTGGAATATATAAGAGAGAAAACGGGTGGAAAACAATATTGCTGAGTTTCCCCAAAATGAGTAACATGTTTCAATCCATTGATTAAGAAATCACTGAACCCCAGACAAGACAACAAAAACAATCTAACTTACAAACACCACAAGAATCCAAAGATCCAGAGAAAACCTCATAAAGAGCCAGAGGAAAAGAGGAAATTATATTGAAAGAAACAGCCATTTCAATGATTTTTAAATGAACTCTGTATATATCTGGGGACCAGGTACAGTTTGTTCGGTTGTCAGTTTCGGTTGGATATTGCTGGGAAAATTTGATTCCATGAAGTGTCTCCTCCCGGAACCGGTGCACCAGCCTGTTCATGTTCTTGTGGTGCTTGAACAAGAGCAAGACTGGGCTGGACCCAGTGTAGGAGCCATTTCAAATCTTTACTGTGTCAATCTATTAATTCTCAATTCATCAAAGCAATTTTCCATGATCAAGCTCCAAGCCAAAGGGCAAGGTGGTTCCCTCACTGATAGTAGAAGATACTGCAAAATTACTATCCAAAGGGTATAGCTACAGTGAGGGTTAAAGAATTTCTGGAAAATGAGGTAAGCCACCCTGGTTTACCTTGGGTAAATTATTCAGGCTCCTCCCATGTACAAAAGAGGCTCATTCCTAACTGACCATCCTCCAAAGTCCAATGCAGTTCACTGCAGTTAGAGCATTATTCTTGAATTCTAGGATCTTATAATCTACATCCTGTTTGGCTATGTCTCTTCTTAATTTGGTAATCAAAGAGTTTAAGAGACAAATTATTTACCTGGTAAAGATGTAACACAGAGAGCTGAAATGACAGGATAAGCACAGCAAACAGCCCCATTCAGATAGAGGAATAATAGAAAACATAGTGCAATTATGGCTCCTAGAAATTTTGAAGTCATGTGTGGAAAATATTTTCATGACCCTTTACTTTTTAAAAAATTTATTGATTGATTTAAATTTGTTTCCAGCTTTATTGAGATCAAGTTGACAAATAAAATTGTAATATGTTCAAGGTATACAACATGATCTTTTTATATACAAAAGAATTCCCACAATCAAGTAAATTAATAGATTCATCATTTCAAATGGTTACCTTTTCTTTGATGAAAAAGTTTAGGATCTATCTTATTAGCGAAATCAATTACACAATACGGTATTATCAATTCTACAGTTGATACATGCTATATTATATATCCTCAGAACTTGTTCATCTCATAACTGAAAGTTTGCACCATTTTAGCAACCTGTCCTCATTTCCCCCACCCCCAGGCCCTGCCAACCACTTTTATGCTTTCTGTTTCAAAGGATTTGCCTTTTCTTTTTAGATTCCTCGTAGAAGTGATAGCATACATCATTTGCCTTTGTCTGGCTCATTTCACTTAGCATAATGCCCTCAAGGTCCATCTATGTTATGACAATTGGTAGGATTTCTTTCTTTTTAAAGGCAGAGTAATATTCCATTATACATATACTTACCACATTTTCTTTATTCACTGATGTGTTAACAGATGCTTAGGTTATTTCCATACCTTGGCTATTGTGAATAATATTGCAGTGGATATAAGGATTTTGTTTCCTTTGGATATATACCCAGAAATGAGAATGCTGAATATTATGGTAGTTCCATTTTTAATTTCTTAAAAAAAATTTTTTTAACGTTTTTATTTATTATTGAGAGACAGAGAGACACAGAGCGTGCACAGGGGAGGGGTAGAGAGAGGGGGAGACACAGAATCTGAAGCAGCCTCCAGGCTCCTAGCTGTCAGCACAGAGCCCGACGCGGGGCTCAAACTCACCAATCGTGAGATCATGACCTGAGCCGAAGTCGGTCGCCTAACCAACTGAGCCACCCAGGCGCCCTTATTTTTAATTTCTTGAGGAAACTCCATTCTGTTTTACAGTGGTCTGTTTTCCATAGTGGCCATACCAGTTTACATTTCTACCAAGTATATAAGCATTCCTTTTTCTCTATATTTTTTCCAGAACTTATGTATTGTCACTTTTTTAAGTTTATTTATTTATTTTGAGAGAGAGAGAGCACTCGTGTGCTCACACACATGGAAGAAGCAGAGAGAGAGGGGGAGAGAGAGAATCCCAAGGAGGCTCCGTGCTGATGTGAGGCTTGAACTCATAAACTGTGAGATCATAACCTGAGCCAAAAGTGAGTCAGATGCTTAACAACTGAGCCACTCGGGCACCCCTCTTGTGATTTTGATAACACTTCTAACAGGTGTGAGGTGATATCTCATTGTGGTTTTGATATGAATTTCCCTATTGATTAGTGATGTTGAGCACCTTTTCAACCTGTTAAAATGGACCTGTTGGCCATTTGTATGTCTTCTTTGGGGGAAAAAAAAAGGTTTATTCAACAGCTTTTTGCATTTTAAAACCAGATTATTGATTTGTATGAGTGCCTTGGATATTTTTGATATTAACTTCTCATCAGATCTGTGACTTCTCTCATTTCATAGGTTGTCTTTTCATTTGTTGATGGACTCCTCTGCTGTGCAGAAGAGTTTTAGTTTTAGATAGTCTCACTTGTTTCTTTTTGTCTCTGTTGCCTTTGTTTGGTCTCAAATCCAAAAAATCATTTTGCTAAGACCACTGTCAAGGAGCTTATTCTCGATAGTTTTTTTTTTCCCCCTAGGAGTTTTATGGTTTCAGAGTTATGTTCAATATTTAAGCCATTTTGAGTTAGTTTTTATGTATGGTGTTAGATTGGAGTCTAATTTTATTCTTTTGCGTGTAAATATCCTGTTTTTCCCACGCCATTTGTTGAAGAGACTTTCCTTGCCACATTGTATATTCTTGGTGCCATTGTCCCCAGTTAATTCTCCATAGATACATGGGTTCCTTTCTGTGCTCGCTATTCTGTTCTGTTGATCTATGCGTCTGTTTTCATGTCAATATCATTCTATTTTGATTACTATCATTTTCTAATCATGTTCATTCCAAGCCCTTGACCACCGAGCCAAACCATTGGGCATAGCCCGTGAATGAGTATATAATTGAATATCTGTCCATTTCTCCTTCCAAGCAAAGGCATACATAATCAGATACATTGCTTGGAATCTTTTCACTGGGAGGATTTCTTTCACTGCAGTCCTTTAGGGATATCCAAGAAAAGAGTTGTAGTGTCACAGGTGTCCACTTTTGGGTGGTACCTGCACATCAGATAGAATCATTGGTAAACTGAGCCCAAGTCCTTTCTTCCTCTGGCACCTGATGAGAGAGAACTCCCTAGGAGGCCAGAGGTGGAAGCTGGGAGACAGAGGGAGTGTAGCAGCGTGGGGACCATGGGCATTGGCCACTTTTTCCTGTAACTTACTTGTGCCTTTGGGACCTGCTTAGGCCCTGTATCACATATATATCACTTCCATAATATGATGAGTGTCACTGTCCATGGCCAAATTTATGGCCCAGTGGGTCAGATAACACCCATTCATGATGGGAAGCTCAGGTCACATGGTAACTTGGTTGCTCATGGTTAAGCATTCACTCTGTACTAAGGCCCAGTGGCAGGCCCAGAATTGTTTCTCAGGGTTTACACTATTTCCTCTTATAGGGGCCTTTTTAAGGCTCCAAAGGGCATCTCTATCTTCCCCTGCCACTTCATATAAGAGACTTTATAATCTATTTTATTAACATTCCTAGAGGTAGGTAAACATTTCATACCCATACGAACAAGCAGAGGCTTGTGTCAATTGCAAACAGAGACAGAGGGCTTGTTTCTTGGTACAACATCAGCCCCAGGACAGAATAGATACAGAAGACACAAGTTCACTAGCACAGATTTCAAATTCACTAATACAGACATTCTCCTCTCCTTTATGCAAGATACATTCTTGCATAAACAGACAAAACAGATAGATTAAAAAAAAAAAAAAAAAACCTAGCAAACCAAACTGTGGAACATGTCTCACCCTAGAGAAGAAAGATCTTCTGTATCAAATAGACCAACACACCAAATTCTGAATCACTGTCACTGTACTCACTTGTTAGTTCTGTGCAACAGATGACCGGAAACTTAGTGGCCTGGATTTAAAAAACCACATGTACACACATTTATTATGTCACAGTGTTTTGGGGTCAGGAGTCTGGGCAAAGCATAGCTGTGTTCTCCGCTTCAAGATCTCACCAAGGTGAAATCAACATTTTGACGATACTGTGTCCTTATCTCCAGGCTTGACTGGAGAAGAATCCACTTCCAAGTCCATTCATGTTGTTGGCAGAATACCTTTTTCTTGTGGCCCTTTCTGTAAGCACTTCATCACACGGCTGCTTACTTCTTAGAGGCCAGCAAGAGCGTCTCACTCAAGGGAGGCCCAGATAGTCTTTTGAAGCTTAATCTGATGACACCAGGCCCATAAAGGATAGAGTCCTTTTCAATCAACTCAAAATCAGTTGATCTGGGAATCTTAAGTATCCACAACATGTCTTTATGCTTGCCGTATTCTGTAAGCTAGAAATAAATCACACACTTAAAGCCACACTCAAAAGGAGGGGATTATGCAGGATGCGAACAGGGAAGAGGAATCATGGGGGCCATGGCAGGATCTGCACACCATGGCTGCCACAAATAAGAAGTAACATATTGGCAGAGCACAAATTGGAACCAGAACCAAATTCGGCCAACATTCAGAATCGTAAATAAGAACACAGATTCAGGAAGAAAAGAGAAATATAGAGGTGTTGGAAATCCAATTCTATTGCCACTCAGGAATTAGGGCCTGGACAAGACACGCCTGGGCTTGAAGAGCCCAAAGCAGACTTTCCTTGGGTCACGTGGTATAGCTCACTGGCTGTAGCCCGTGAGTCCACTTGGGCACCCACTGGCTGTGATGAGTCAAAATTTAACTTTTAAAAAGTTGAAAGCACGAGGCACCTACAGCTATAAAGGTGGAATGACTTATTTAACTCATGGATGGAAAAAAACAGCAGATGGTAAGGCTTGATTCCCTATCTCTGACTTTTTGTCTGGAGTCAGATTCCTTCCGCTTGAGAAGCGCCCTTTATGTATTTATTTACTTTTTTTTAACATTTCCAAAAATATTTACGGAGAGTTCTTTCGTTTGGGAGACAATGACAAAATGAAATGAGCTGCGTAATAGTATTTTTAGAACAGCACAGTGGTAGCAAAAAATCAAACCAGGAACATGAAATGGAGAAAAACAGAGGATCCTTTCTCTAGGGCTGACGTGAGTCCAAGAGAGCCAGAAGCACCACCACATTTAAAATTTAACCATGTCACAAATATCTGCACGCACTGAGCAAATAACCCTTTTTCACGTAGCCTTAAGTTGCACGCCTGATGCAATACACCAATTAATTTTTTAAAAAGTTCATTACCAAGTTGACTGTATAAAATACAAAACAGAATGCATATACACAAAATGCTGCTGTTTAAGAAAATAATGGGGGGGGGGGCACCTGGTTGGCTCAGTCTGTTAAGTGTCCAACTTTGGCTCAGGTCACGATCTCATAGCTCCTGAGATTAAGGCCCCTCCCCCCCTCCCCCCGCCCCCCCCCAGCCCACCTCGGGATCTGAGCTGGAACCTGGAGCCTGGTTCAGATTCTGTGTCTCCCTCTCTCTCAAAAATAAACAAACAAACAAACAAAAAAACACATTAAAAAAAATAACGGGATCAAGTTCTAGAATAAAATAATTTGGTACCAAAAAAGGATATTGCACTCAGATCACTATTAAAAAAAAATTTTTTTAAAGGATATTGAAATGTCTTGGTTCAGAAGAATAACTATCAAGTGTTTGCTTTTACACCATCGGCAAGTGTCTTGCCGGCCGAATACCAGTTGGCAGATGGACAGTGTCTTGCTCCCCCACCTCCCAGAAGCTTCGTGAAAGTCATCGCTGAGACGCATACTTAGAAGCCTAGTCCGGTGGGCCGTGCACTGGCTGGGCAGCCGGAGGCCGTGGCATCAATCCAGATGTGCTTCTAGGCTGGGTGTGGAAACAAGGTCACCCGGGATGAGGCCGCTCGGCCTTCAGGGAAGAATAGCCAGGGGAAGGGTCTGGAATAGGTGCCAAGTGTACCCTCTGCGTAGCGGAACCAACTTCTTTTTTTTTTTTTCAGAAAGGAGGGCATATAGTTTCGTTAGTCCACTAGAAGTAGAACCAGAACCAACTGAATGTATTTTGCTGATAACGGATACTGTTCCTGAAGATTTTCCGTACAAATCAGAAGTAGACCGCGTCTTCGACGAGATAAAACCCTTGCCTGGATTTGGAAGTATGCCGCTTCTTAGATTTATCCCAGGCATGGATCCAGACGGCTTCAAGTAGTGCTGTGTGGCATTGGATCTCAGGGCTGCTGTGTCTCATCTCTGACAGGAGGTCTGGGTAGGGGGCGCCACTTCGAATACCGGGGTGCAGAGGGCTTCAGGTCCAAACCACTCTCAGTTCTGCAGAGGGTCTCTCTTCACTCTGTCTCTTCCTGTTTTTCAGGACAATCCTGGTGAGGGATAGACTGTAATCTAAGTCATCCAACCGAGTCAACCCAGTCATCAAATTCCTTTGTTGACCAGGAGGCAAGACCCACCTTCTCCTACTCTTTGGCTTGATCTCACCATTTTTGTGTTCCAGGCCAGCTCGTATTTTCGACTGAGGATTCTTGGTATGGAGGGACAGGAAGAGCAACGGCTTGGCTTGTCCTCCAGAAGGTGGTTCGAGTGATCCGGCCTGGGAGCCTCTGCTTTGTGGGGGGTACATGAAATGCCGAGAAGGCTGGAGGGCTTGATGCTGCCTTGAAGAAATCTGTGCACTTGGCTTGGGTGGGATCTGGGTAGCGTGGACAGGCTTAATGTGAGAAGGTGGGCCTACCTTTTCCAGGACATCCTCCTGTGGTTTTCCCGAATCCTCAAGGCTCTATGTGATGCAGCCCAGTGAATGCCTGGTCCGCAAGTAAGTCTGTTGAAGGGCCTGACTTAGCTGTTGGCTGTTTCTTGGGATCCCTCTGCAGCTTGTCTCTCAGGAGTTGAACGGCTTTGCTGCTAGCATTTGGAATCAAGGTCTTTAAGTTACTGGGTACCTTCTGGGGCCAGTGGAAGTCCATCGCACTTGAAAGTTGGTAGCCTTCGGGCCTGTTGGTCTTTTTCCGGGTCCCCAACAGTTGGCAAGTTTTGAAAATTGTGTCGATTTCACTGGCCCCAGCGAAGAGTGGCCTGAGGGTGCACACTTCTGCCATGATGCAGCCCACAGCCCAGATGTCAATGGAGGAGCACAACTGGTAGACCTCAGGAGCACTTCTGGAGCCCTGTACCTTCTGGTAGATACATAGTCTGTGTATGGAGGTCTTGATCGGATTTCTCCCGCCAACCTGAAGTCTGTATTTTCACAAGTTCTGGGCTGGTGCAGAGAAACTTCTCAGGCTTTAAGTCCCGCTGGAAGAAGCCATGTTTGTGAAGAAACACAAGTCCTTGTAATATCTGATACATGATATTCCTTATAGCTGATTCAGGAAACCACTTATTTCTTTCTTTAATGAGCTGGTAAAGCTACTCCTTCATGTCCTCGAAGATAAAATAAAGATGAACATTTTCCCTGATAACTTCTTTTCATTTAACTACATTGGCATGGTTGAGCTTCTTTGAAGACTTAACCTCCCAAAGGTTCATGCATTCCTCCCTCCCAGGAATAAAACTTTCTTTTCATTTTTTTAAAAATGTTTATTTATTTTTGAGAGAGACAGAGACAGAAAGCGAGTGGGTTGGGGCAGAGAGAGAGGGAGGCACAGAATCCAAAGCAGGCTCCAGGCTCCGAGCTGTCAGCACAGAGCCCAATGCGGGGCTCGAACTCACAAACGGTGAGATCATGACCTGAGCCGAAGTTGGACGCTCAACCAACTGAGCCACCCAGGAGTCCCATCTTTTCATTTTTTAAAAAGCAATCAGCTTGGGGCACCTGGGTGGCTCAGTTGGTTAAGCGTCCGACTTGAGCAATCAGCTCCCCGGACTCAATGCTTCCTCCCAGTGGGACAGAACGGTAAGTTGCATCCCCGAGTTGCTTGACTCATGGTGTGTCTGCTCAGGCGGACCCTCATCCCAGGGCCCAGGCGGTGCTATCCTGCAGAGGCAGCAGGCCAACCCACAGCGTAACCAGATTTTTTCATGGCAGCACCAGCACCAAGGATTTAATAGAACGTGACTATCTCCCAAATATGTATTTTCAAAGATCAGTCTTCTACTGGCGTTGCAAACACAGGCGGGGGTCCGCGGTGAGCACTGCACCTCCACGACTGGGGCGCAAGAGCCCCCTTGGGAACTGGGGGTGCAGGTAATCCCTGCTAGGACAGGCCGAGAGGTCCCGCAAGTTTCATGGTGGAGTCGAAAAGTACTCTTTTTTTAATTTTATTTTTATTATTTTTTTTTAATTTTTTTTTTAACCTTTATTTATTTTTGAGACAGAGAGAGACAGAGCATGAACGAGGGGAGGGTCAGAGAGAGGGAGACACAGAATCTGAAACAGGCTCCAGGCTCTGAGCTGTCAGCACAGAGCCCGACGCGGGGCTCGAACTCACGGACTGCGAGATCACGACCTGAGCCGAAGTCGGACGCTTAACCGACTGAGCCACCCAGTCACCCCGAAAAGTACTCTTTAGAGTTTCCACTGGTGAGGTTTGTTTCTCTGAAAATATCTATTTTGCCCTTATTTTTATCTATCGTCTATCTATCTATCTATCTATCTATCTATCATCTATCTATTATCTATCTATCTATCATCTATCACATGTTTACTTTATTTATTTGTTTTAAGAGAGAGAAAGAGTGGGCATGATTGGGTGGGGGAGCGGAGACAGAGGGAGAGAGAATTAAAGAGCCCAAGGGCGGGAGTTGGGGTGGGGGGTGTGCTTGATCTCACAAACCATGAGATCATGACCTGAGCCCAAATCAAGAATCACAGGCTTAAACGACTGATCCACCCAGGCACCCCTATTTTTTTTTTATTTTTAACATTAACCTTAGTGAGGTATAATTACATATAGCATAATATGCTCATTTTACATATGTAATTTGATGACCTTTAACCATTATATACCGCCTTGAAACAATGACCATGATAAAATATGGAACAGTTTTACCAGCCCCCCAAAGTTATTTTGTGTCCTTTTTTGGATCAGATTCCAGACAACTACTTTTGTGGTTTTTGCCTTAGTTTTTTGCTTGTTTTAGATATCATACTACATGCACTTTTTTGTCCACCTCTTTTTTTCAATCATAGTTTTTTGAGATACATATCGTTGTGTATACGAGTAGTTTATTTCTTTTATTGCTAAATGGTATTTTATTCTATGAATATGCCACGATTTGTTCATTCATCTCCCTGTTGATGGATATTTAAACTGTTTCCAGTAATGGACTCTAAAGCTGGTATTAACATTCTCGTGAAAGTCGTTTTGTGAACATACGTTTTTATTTATTTTAGGTAAATAAACACACTAGCGGAATAGCTGAATAGTTGGCAATATGTATGTGAGGCTTTGTTAGAAACTGTCAATCAGTTTTCCAAAGTGGCTGTATTATTTTTCAGCAGAAAAATATGAGAGTTCTAGTCGATTCACATCATTGCCACAATCTAGCGTGGTCAGTTTCTTGAACTGTCACATTCCAGAGGGTTTGAAGTAGTTTTATTTTGCACTTCCCTTATGTGCAATGTTGTTCAACACGTTTTTAGTGGTTTATCACATCTTCTTTTGTTAAGGGTCTTTTGAAGTCTTTTGCTTATTTTCCTTAAATTGAGATGTTTGTTTTCTTAGTATTGAGTTGCAACAATGTTTAGTGTATACACATATATTTAAAAACCGGTCCTTGGTTACATCTATATTATATATATTTCTCCCGTTCTATGGCCAACATTTTGATTTTCTTGATAGTGCCTTTTCATTCATCACTTTTATTCTTTTTTGTTTAGCTTTTCGCGTGTGTGTGTTCATGTGATTGTGCATGTATATGTTCTAGCTAAGAAATTCCAAAGTCACAGAAATAGAATCCAATTTTCTTCTAGAATCATTATCTTTTATTTTTTTTAAGATTTAAAAAAATTAAAAAAAATTGTTTTTAACGTTTATTCATTTTTTGAGAGACAGAGAGGGACAGAGCATGAGCAGAAAAGGGGCAGAGAGAGGGAGACAGAGAATCCAAAGCAGGGTCCAGGCCCTGAGCTGTCAGCACAGGGCCCGACGCAGGGCTCGAACTCACAAACTGCGAGATCATGACCTGAGCCAAAGTCAGATGCTCAACCAACTGAGCCACCTAGGCGCCCCTAAAAAAGTTTTTTAATGTTTATTTTTGAGAGAGAGAGAGAGAGAGAGACAGAGAGCGAGTGGGGGAAGGGCAGAAAGAGAGGGAGACACAGAATCTGAAGCAAGCTCCAGGCACTGAGCTGTCAGCATGGAGCTCCATGCAGGGCTTGAACTCATGAACCATGAGATCATGACCTGAGCAGAAGTCGGATGCTCAACAGGCCGAGCCAGCCAGGCGCCCCTATCTTTTATATTTAAATCTAAGATCACCTCACATTAATTTTTTATATGGTGAGAGGTAAAAATCGAAGTTCATTTTTTTATACTGTTATTCAGTTTTCCAGCATCATTTGTTAAAGAGAATTTTATTTCTCATGAAATGGTTTTGGTTCCCTTGTCAAAATGAACTGACCATGCATGTGTGGGTCTATCACTAGATACTATTTTCTAATCCACTAATCTGCTTGTATAAGCAAACAACAGTACCACATTGACTTAATTACTGTAGCTCTACAATCATGAAATCAGACTTGTATTTTATAGAGCAAATATTTTCAATTTTGATGTAGTCCAATATGTTAATATTTAAGTTTTATGCATCATGCTTTTGGTATCGCATCTAAAAGGTCTGCTCAGCTTTCCAAAGTTTTCCCCTACATTTTATTCTAAAACTTTCATAGGCTTAGTTCTCACATTGAAGTCTTTCAGCAGTTTTAAGTTAATTTTTGCATATGGTATGAAATAAGGGTCTAAACTCAGTTTTATTCATGTGGATATCCAATTTACCCAGCATCATTTGTTAGACAAATGAGACCTAATTTCTCCCATTGAATTTTGAAATCAGTTAACCATAAATATTAGTGCTGATTTCTGAACTTCAGTTGTGTTTCACTGATATATATATATATATATATACACACATATATATAATTTTGTGAGTACCACACTATCTTGATTAATGCAGCTTTCTAGCAAGCGTTGAAATCAGGAACTGTAATTTTCCAAATTTGTTCTTTTTTTAAAAAACAAATTCTTTTGGTTATTCTGGGTGCTTTGCATTTCTGTATACATTTTAGGAATAGTTTTTCACTTCCTGCAAGAAATCTTCTAGGAGTTGATAGGGCTTGCATTGAATACATAGATCATCTCTTCACCTGAAAAGATTCTCCTCTTGATGGATTTTAGTTCGGCTGGTTCTCCTTCCTTGCACAGCTCTGTGATGTATTTGAAACATAATTTTGACAATTGTTTACCCTAATCCCAGGTGTTACAGGAGGGAATCTTGCCTTTTTCAACCTGCTACATTGTGCTCATCAATGGAAGTTCTTGTCGGCAAACTCTGAAGCATCTAATCACACAGGATCAAATGAATCACAGTCCTCCACACCTATTCTGTACCAGAAAGGTTAAAACCGAAAGCACTCTACACAAATAATGTACTAACTCCTCACAAAAACCACCCGAAGAGGGTACGATCATCTGCATTTTAGTTGATGATTTTACTTAGGCAGAGAGTAATATTAAAATAGATTAGAAACATATAATGCAAAGAATCTAGATTTTTCTTCCCTGGCAGTCTGGCTCTAAGATCCTCTGCTAGAAATAATTATAGTACAAAAACTGGAAGTGAAAAAAATCCATGGGTAGAGGCTAACTTTTATATCTATTAATCTTAAAATATTAAGTAGCCAAAAATGAATTAAACATAAAATGAAACAATATGTATGGATAGAGAAATGCAGACTCTACAATGGAAGACCATGTTCTTTTGAAGTTTTCAAGGGACGTTTAGAAAGTTTCTGAATGTTTTAATTAAATAATATTTAAATATTAAGTAGGCTGAAAAGAGAAACTTTATTAAAGGCTTAAGCATGAGAGGTATGTTTAGTAGTTACTAAAATGGGCTGAAAAACCTCAATGAGAGAAAAGATGGGTTTAAAGCTGGATGGTTTTGGGGCGCCTGGGTGGCTCAGTCAGTTAAGTGTCCGACTTCGGCTCAGGTCATGATCTCGTGGTCCATGAGTTCAAGCCACGCGTCAGGCTCTGTGCTGACAGCTTGGAGCCCAGAGCCTGCTTTGGATTCTGTGTCTCCCTTTCTCTCTCTGCTCCTCCCCCACTCACACTCTGTCTCTCTCTCTTAAAAATAAATACATATTAAAAAAATTTTTTTTTAAATTGCTTATAAAAAAGAGCTGGATGGTCTCCCTGAGATTCATTTTTTTCATTTTGAAAATTATAAGACATGCACGGGGTTCCTAACTGGCTCAGTTGGTAGATCATGCCACTCTTGATATGGGAGTTGTGAGTTTGAGTCCCGTGCTGGGCATAGAGCTCACTTAAAAACAAAAGAAAATTATAGGACAATAATTCCTGTATTTATGATGCATGTGTGTTTGTGCACACACGTGTGTGTTTATGCACTTGTAAACAATAAAAGTGTGCATAAATGTTAGTCATCAAGAACCAGCTTTTGGGGAGTATTGGCACACGACCCAACCCCCCCCCCCCCCCCGCCCCATACCCTGAATGTTTTTGATTGGAAAAGCTTAAATTCTTTCTGCATAATTGCGACATTAAAAAAAAAAAAAAATCCAGGGCATCTAAGTGGCTCAGTGGGTTGAGTGTCTGAGTTTAGCTCTGGTCCTGACCACAAGGGTCTTGAGTTCGAGCTCTGCAATGAGCTCACTGCTGTCAGAGCAGAGCCTGCTTTGGATCTTCGGTCCCCCCCTCTCTGCCCCTTCCCCACTTGTGCTGTCTGTCTCAAAAATAAATCTTAAAAAAAAAAAATCCATAATGATGGTGATCTTACTTCTGGCCAAGCTCTACCTAACAATTAAGACACTCTACATATGTGTTTTGGATTTTTCAATGTTCTGTACAACAAATAAAGTTGATAATACAAATTACGTAGAGGTCAAACAAGGAAAAAATCACAAAACACTGAAAGACAATACGGTTTTATTTGCATGCTAGCAAATGAGAATTCAGCTTTCAATTTCAGCATGTGTGATGAGTATTCTAGCCCACAGCAAGTATATAAAGTCAATGAATAGAAGTTAATTTGAGCTGTTTGAGGAATAACAATGTTTTTCATCAAGACAGCACTGAGCTCATCTACTGGCATACCCTGGTGCTTTCCTGCTTGACATTGGTCACAGAATTTAAAAGAAACGAGAACTTTACTGCACACTTAGGGATCAGGTGCACAACCAGTGACATCAGACATTAGACTTAGATATTTTTTGTTTGTTTTCCTTTCTAGACATGGTAACCGTACTACTGAGCATTTTTTCCATCGTAGTAATAATAGAATTTCTTCTAGGAAATTTTGCCAATGGCTTCATAGCACTGGTGAACTTCATTGACTGGACCAAGAGACAAAAGATCTCCTCGGTTGATCACATTCTCGCCGCTCTGGCTGTCTCCAGAATTGGTTTGCTCTGGGTAATGATAATAAATTGGTATGCAACTTTGTTCAATCCAGATTTCTATAGCTTAGAAGTAAGAATTATTTTTCAAATTGCCTGGGCAGTAAGCAATCATTTTAGCATCTGGCTGGCTACTAGCCTCAGCATATTTTATTTGTTCAAAATAGCCAACTTCTCCAGCCTTATTTTCCTTCGCCTCAAGTGGAGAGTTAAAAGCGTCGTGCTTGTGATGCTGCTGGGGTCTTTGTTCTTATTGTTTTCTCATGTTGCAGCAGTGAGCATATATGAGAAAGTGCAGACTAAGGCATACGAAGGGAATGTCACTTGGAGGACCAAATGGACGGACATGGCACACCTCTCAAATATGACTGTATTCACACTAGCAAACTTCATACCCTTTGGTATGTCCCTGACGTCTTTTGTGCTGTTGATCTTTTCCCTCTGGAAACATCTCAAGAGGATGCAGCTCTGTGGCAAGGGATCCCAAGATCCCAGCACCAAGGTCCACATAAGAGCCATGCAGACGGTGGTCTCCTTTCTCTTGTTCTTTGCCGGTTACATTCTGAATCTAATTGTTACAGTTTGGAGTTTTAACGGGCTGCAGAAGGAACTGTTCATGTTTTGCCAGGTACTTGCCTTCGTGTATCCTTCGATCCACTCGCTGATGTTGATTTGGGGAAACAAGAAGCTAAAACGGGCCTTTCTGTCTGTTTTATACCAGGAGAAGTACTGGCTGAAAGAACAGAAGCACTCAACTCCATAGACAAATAAGAGCATTGTGTCTTTCTTGGCAGAAAGTTAACTAATGTAGACGGTAACATTATATACCTCCTGCGGGTTTTTCCCTAGGGTGTGTAACTGAATAATTTTCAGTTTCACTTGCAGAAGTCTTACCTAAGCCTAGCTCATAAAACTATATACATGTATGTATGAAAAATATAAGGAAGACTGGAAATAATCTACCCTCACCGGTTTTCTTAATCAGGTTAAACAATCTAATTATCATAATATGGAAAGAATTTCCTGAGAATTACGAAGCTGTGTGTATGTCACATATGCTATGTATCATCTTCCAATTAAAAAATTTGTGCTCTATATTTATGCATTTTTCAGAACTGACAGGCAATCTCAGGACATCATTGTTATTTTCCATTGTAATTGGTATTACAGTGTGCTTAGATTTCATTGTTTGAATCTCTAGTCTTTGCATGGGAATGGTATTCAATTCTAAATAACTACTGAGGATGAATGTTTGGGGTAGATAATTTATTCCATCATAAATTCCTACTTCACGGTTAATAGACAGTGATTAGGGCTGTGATGAATAAAGGTGTGCACAATGCAATTCATAAATGACCAACATATTGCATGTAAATTTTATATATGTGTACAATAAACTCTACTGATGAATATTTGATTTAAAGAAGTAGGCAGAAAGCTTAGCAAACACTGAGTTCCACAACAGGGAAAAAGATGAAAGAAACATGATCATGAACTCTTTAGAATGTTGTTGTAAGTTTCCACATGCAGTTAGGAACGTCATTTCTTCTGGTTTCTGAGTTTAGATAGACCATTTTTGAAATTGAGACCTGATTTCAAATATGTCAGTTGTCTCTTAAACCACCTCTGGGCCTCGAATCGCCAAACATCTGAAACATCTTCCACTTTTAAAATTCTTTCAAAATATAAGGTAAGACTCAAATCTTTTCCATCTAAAAAAAATGCTCACTATTAGAATAGTGAAGGAATTATGGTATATAACACAATAAACCTGTCTGCATACATTAAGTGGCATCTGTTACATCTACACAATAATCATAGGGGATTTCTCAAAGATATATTTTATTATAATCTTTTGATAAGAATGAAATAGAATAATGTGTGTTGGCATATTCATTGATAGCAAGTTCTATTATAGGAAAGAAATGCATAATCTTGTTCAACAACCGAATTCTACGCGACTGTTAATTTTGGTTTTAGGCAATTTAACAATTTTGTAAATCTGAAGGCAATTTATCTCCACACCTGTTGTATTTGTTGGTTTATCATCTGTCTCTCCCAGTACACTTCAAAGAAGTGAGGATCATATTTACTGCTGCCTCCCAAAACCTGCAAGCCGGCCATAGAAGAATTAATAAAAAACAATCTTTTAGTAAGTCAATGCATGAATGAGTGAATGAACTTTTTGAAAGCTGGGAAACCAATGAAAAGAAAATGTATCCCAAAACCTGCAAATTCCATGAATTTCTCAGCTCTGGTTTCACGATGAGGCGACAGGCTTATCCAAGAAGCAGTTCTCAGAGCAAACGTCTGGCTGTTTCCTAATTCTAGGGCAAATATCACTAGAATATAGCCTTGGCACAGCCCTTTCACATGTGTGAAGTGGAAATGAGTGTAACACCAAAGGTAGAAGGCATTTATAACAAAAGTTTTTAAAAAGCATATAAAAGATTTTATTAATTTGTATGTATATTTTTTCTATTTATTGTAAATGTTATCTTTTTACGTGACTTTTTTTTCTAGCTGGGTATTGTAGACACAAAAATTGTATTTGATTTATTAAAAAACTGAGTTTCTACTGCTTTACTAACTCAGCTGCCTTACTAGAATATTTTTGATATAATATTTTCTGCATCCTTTCCAGATACAAGTTTTACTGTTATAAACTCACATAAAGTAAATAAATAATAATGGTATAACTCACTGACTATCTTATCCTGGGGCCTCTAAAACCTGAATGAAGGTCAGAGCTCAAAATGATGACATTTAAGGGCACCTGGATGGCTAGGGGGGTGGGGTGGGTGGTTAAGCACCAACTCTTGATTTCAGCTCAGGTCATGATCTCACGGTACCTGAGTTTGAGCCCTGCCCGGGGTTCTGTGCTGACAGCACAGAGCCTGTTTGGGATTCTCTCTCTCCCTCTCTGCCCCTCTCCTCCCTTTCTTTCTGTCTCTCTCTCTCTCAAAAATAGATAAATACACTTAACAAAAGTAATGACATTTATGTGGGTAGGTTAAGTCTCGGGCAGCAATGGGGAGAACATATAGAAAGGAGGCAAGAGAAGATGTGGAAGGAGGTGCTGTGCTGTGTTACTCTGCTGCCTACCAACTCACGATATGTTGAGAGGCAATATAGTAGTCATCCTGTGTGTGCACACAGCACACAGCTTTTCCAGGAGGGTTCCAATGACAAACCACATGTAGCATTGGAACACGGAAGAGAGAGAGGAGGAGGGATGTATCTAATTACCTCCTATCTGTCTTCTAGTTCCCATTGGCCAGGGTTTACCGAAGTGGGACTAATACCTCTGCTCATCTAGCCCCTTAGTGGTCATTTGGAAAGTGGAATCTCACCCCCCCACAGGGTAGGGTTGTTGTCAAGTCCAAAATGGAAGCATAACCTGGCTTACACTTCGTGCTGAATAAAAGAATAGGAGACAGTGAAGGGACTCTGAGGAAGCACACAAATTTGGGTCCAATATAGTCCACCCCTGTGTCACTCACATGTATTCATGCCCTTCAGTCATGGCGGCTCTTTGAATATGTGACCTGTGCAGTGGCACAGGGCTTCTGGTGAGAGGGGTCCCCTGCCTCGTGTGATGCTGTGCTCTTGCCATTTTTTTTTTATTTAAAAAAAAAAAAAATTTTTTTTTAACATTTATTTATTTTTGAGACTGAGAGAGAGAGAGCATGAACAGGGGAGGGTCAGAGGAAGAGGGAGACATAGAATCTGAAACAGGCTCCAGGCTCTGAGCTGTCAGCACAGAGCCCGACGCGGGGCTTGAACCCACAGACCGCGAGATCATGACCTGAGCCGAAGCCGGATGCTTAACCGACTGAGCCACCCAGGCGCCCCTTGCCATTTTTTTTTTTTTTTTTGCCAACAGATAAATTAAAAATTTTTTTAGAAGATTTTCAGAATCATGAAGCTGCTTAATTCAAATGATCCTTTCCATACTATTAATTTCACAATCAAGAGTTCTTGATTACATTTACCATCATTAAAAATATATATATAATTTAAGGGTGCCTGCGTGGCTCAGTCAGTTAAGCATCTGACTCTTGGTTTCGGCTCAGGTCATGATCCGATGGTTCGTGAGTTCGAGCCCCACGTTGGGTTCTGCACTGACAGTGCAGATCCTGCTTGGGATCATCAGTCTCTCTCCCTCCTTTTCTCTGTCTCTCTGTCTCTCTCTCAAAATAAATAAATAAACTTTAAAAAAAGAATATATAATTTATATTTGGAAAAAAATTGTATTTGCCAGCATAGTTTTTAAGTATGTAACACAATTCACATTAATTTTAATGTATTAGACTGCCAAATCTTGGGGGTGATGATAATCTTTTAATTGTATGTAACTTTCTGGGAGGTTGGTGTTTTTGATCTATTTTATCAAGTACTCCTATTTAGCTGGTGACTGGAAAGCAACCAGATTACAGTACAGAAATTCAGAGTAACTTTTCTGAGTAACGAACCCATAATCAGCATGAACGTTGAATATGTGTCTATGTTGTCATTATTGGTTGGATGATAGCAATGACAGCTAAATAAAACAGGTGAACATTTTAGAATAAATTTTTTTTAAATTTTTTTTTAACGTTTATTTATCTTTGAGACAGAGAGAGACAGAACATGAACAGGGGAGGGGCAGAGGGAGAGGGAGACACAGAATCCAAAACAGGCTCCAGGCTCTGAGCTGTCAGCCCAGAGCCCGACGCGGGGCTCGAACTCACAGACCGCGAGATCATGACCTGAGCTGAAGTCGGCCGCCCAACCGACCAAGCCACCCAGGCGCCCCAAGAATAAATTAAGTTCAATGGGTGGAGTAAAGAGAAGGAATCATGGTCATGCACTCTGTGTGGAATATTGTTAAATCTTGAATTTGATAGAAACTGTATATTTTTAGAAATGTATTCTTTTTTTAAGTTTTTCTTTAAATTCCAATAGTTAACATGTAGTGTAATATTAGTTTCAGGTGCACAATTTAGTGGTTCAACACTTGCATACAGCACCCAGTGCACATCACAAGTGCCCTCCTTAAACCCCATCACCCATTCAACCTATCCCCCCGCACCTCCCCTCTGGTAACTATCAGTTTTCTCTCTACAACTAAGAGTCTATTTCTTTGCCTCCTTCTCTCTTTTTCCCTTTGCCTGTTTGTTTTGTTTCTTAAATTCCACATGAGTGAAATCATATGGTAATGGTATTTGTCTTTCTCTGACTTACAGAAATGAAAAATTCTTGACTCATGGCTTACATTCACAACGAAATCTCTTCAAAGGACAGGCTTTGTGTTTGAAATAGATTGTCTTGTTCCCCTAGCGTGGGATCATTCAGTCATTCACTTATTCGTTGAACAAGTATGTGTTGGATGTGTTTTCTATATGCATTTTGGAGACGTTTTAATAAAAGACATAAGCTACAAAATAAAATAAACAATGAGTGTATGTAACAGGTACCCACTAAAAAGAAGAAGCTATAATATTCATGTCTCAGTTAATCTGTATACCTCATAACTTGTTAATATTTCCCATGTGCATAAAACTGTTTTTCGTGTGAAGAAACTGAGGTCCTGACACATTACATGACTTCACCACTTGGTGCTTATATTTAATGTGCTTAATTTTATCTGTGATATTTAGTACTAGCTCAATATGTCTATAAAAAGGTCATTGTTTTTATTTACCTGCTTATTGTGTTAGAAGCCAGTTGCCTTACTAAACGGTCACATGTGCTTTTTTAATGCTTATTCTCTTGTCTTTTGCAGATCAAAAATGATATCTTTTGCATGTAATGATTATTTCACTTCTTCCTTTTAATTATTTATAATAATAATTTTTTTTTTGGTGTTGGTTTGTGTTATAAAATGCCTCAAACCTTCACAATGTTAAATAATTGCAGTGACAACTGGCATCTTTGTGTGTAAATGAGGAGTTTTCTAGTGTTTCACCAAAGCATTACACTGACTTTAGCTTTGGGGTAAAAACTTTTAAAAATCATCTCTAAAGACAACGTTTCTCTTCCTATTTTTCCGTGTGTGGTACTCAAATAAAACCTATGTGAAAAGAATCAAACGTGCGTTTGGTTATTTAAGATGATTTGTTGGACCAGTTAAAATAATACATGTGAATAGTGGTCCACAAAACAATGGTACAACTTCTAGTCTATTCTGAATTCAATAGAACATCACATACGCTGTCACATTTATATGTATTGTAGAAAAATTGCAACCATCAAGGGCAAGTTGAAATTCAGAAAGTAATTACCAAGTAATGAGAGGTAATCTCCAAAGGGGAATAGTCAATTTAAATAACATGAAAAATCTCATCCAAAAATAAGATGTCAGAAGGCAACTGATTCCTATTGTCAGAGTGTTGAAAAGTGTAACTGTAATCCTTAATTCTTAGTGAAAACTTTATCCTGGGGATCTAATTAAATCATAATATTTCCAAGTAAAAAATATTAGGGCTAAAAAAAAAAAAAAGACAGGCTGTTTACTACACATGGCCTACTAATGGATCTACTTCAGTAAGATTGCTATGGACTGAGTTATGTTCCTCCAAAAACCAGATATTGAAGGCTTAATCCCTAATGTGGTTCTAATGTGGCTGTGTTTGGAGACGAGGTCTTCAAGGAGGTTAAATGAATTCAGGTTGAATGCATGAGGGTGGGGCCTTAATCTAATAGGGTTGGTGTCCTTATAAGAGGAGGAAGAAACGCAGGAGTCTTGGAGGAATGGCGATACGGAGACACCGTGGGAGGTGGCTGTCTGCAAAAGAGGAAGAGAGTTCTCTCCAGAAACCAACCTGATGCTTTCTTAATGTTTATTTACTTTTGAGAGAGAGAGAGAGAGAGACAGAGTGCCAATGGGGAAGAAGAGTGAGAGGGAGACACAGAATCTGAGGCAGGCTCCAGGCTCTGAGCTGTCAGCACAGAGCCTGACATGGGGGCTCGAACTCATAAACCATGATACCTTGACCTGAGCCGAAGATGGATGCTTAACTGACTGAGCCACCCAAGTGCCCCATGATGGTTTCTTGGTCTTAGACTTCCAGCCTCCTGAGCTGTGAGACAACAAATTTCTGTTATTGAAACCACCCAGTCCGGTATTTTGTTATGGCAGCCTGAGTAGACTAAAGCAAAGACAAAAAATAAGTTAAAAAGGAAGAACTGGGATGGAAGGAGTAGAGCTGAGCAAACAAAAGGCTAAAATAGGTTAAGAGAAAAAAAAAAAGCACACATTGGCTGTGTATAAGTTATAACAAAATTAATATTCCATAGTTTAAAGCAGCCTGGTATTAAAATTCTAAATAACATGAACTGCATGCTCAAAATTGAAGAATTTTATTCTATATAAATTATACTCAGTAAAGTTGGTTAATAAAATGGAAAGAACCTACAAAACAAATCCTGGAAGAAGGGGCACGTGCAAAGAGATTTTAACACATGCCAAGGCTTTTGCCTGTACTAAAAGGAGACAGTGGTTTAAATCAGGTCAGATTAGAAAAAGAAACATGTTACATATATTAAGTGTGTTTTACTTAACAGCAACAACAAAAAAGTAAATGTAAATAAACTCCTGGATCTGTTTATCTGGATAAACAGATAGGTAGGAGAAAGGAATAATAGGTGTCGCATCAATTGAGGACAAAGCAAAGAGAATTAGAAAAGAAAAGAAAAGCGTGGCAGAAGGCCACGAGTCAGACATTAGAAACGAGTATAAAGTTCTCAGACATCGCTAAACGAATCAAGTTAGTCACTGAAAGGCACAAACACTCAAATTTTAAATTCGCAAACATGTTATATGTATGCATATATAATATTTTATAAAATAAAATCTTAACTATTTTGTATGTTTATATATTTTATATATTTTATCCTACACAAGAGTCAACCCTAAAAGAAATAAATGAAGACTGGTTGAAAATGCATGCGTAAAGATATAAGAATACAAATGGTTAAAGGACTGCCAGATGCTTTGCAATATTTATGCTTTCCTTCTTGGTTAGCGACAAATCCCTACTATTATCTTGTGCATCTTGATGGGCAAACTATTTAACTTTTTACCACAATGTTAAAACCAAAAACTTTGGGTTGTTATTCAATGAGAAATAGACCAACTTGTAGTTAGATCATTAATATGGTTTTATTTATTTAGCTTTGTAATATGAAGCTGAATTCTGAACTAATGTACCAACCAAGCAAAAGTTGGTGGAACAGTGCTAATATCAATGAAATACTTTTTAAGATGCTAATATCAATGAAATACTTTTTAAGATGAAATTCATCAGTGTTCAAAGAGAAATATGTAGGGGGCGCCTGGGTGGCTCAGTCGGTTAAGCGTCCGACTTCAACTCAGGGCATGACCTCACAGTTCATGAGTTCGAGCCCTGTGCTGACAGCTCAGAGCCTGGAGCCTGCTTCGGATTCTGTGTCTCCCTCTCTCTCTCTGCCCCTCCCCTGCTCGCGCTCTGTCTCTCTGTCTCTCAAAAATAAATAAACATGAAAAAAATTTTTAAAAAGAGAAATATTTAAACTAATAAAAGGAAACAACAATACAAAAGAGATAATAATTAGGGACATGAGTGCTTTTCAAAATAAAGATAAATCCAATTTTTTAAAATGAACAAAAATGCTGAGTCAGTATATAGTGAAATATTAAATATTTCAAAAGCTGATAGATCAAGCAGAATTAAGTAACACAATTAAGTTTAATCTGATAGAGTCCTGTCCCGGCAGAGAATACACAATCATTTCAAAGAAACAATTAATTTTCATAAGCATAGATGATGTAATAGGCCCAAAAGTTCTCAATAAATGAAAAAATGGCGATCATACAAAATATATTTTTATCACCATAATTCAAAATTTTAGTAAAATAATAGTAATAGTAACAAAATATTAATAGTAATGATATTCCATAATTTAGAAAATAAATTACTCACTAATTCAATCATGGGCAAAACAAGACAAAACAAAACAAAAAACATGGGCTCAATACAAAATTTAGAACTGACCAACAGCAAAACCACTATCTAAATCAAAGCCTCAAAATTTCAGCCAAATTAGAGTCATCATGAATATATACCCTGAATAATCCTGAAATTATGAGCTAATTTTAATAAAGATTAAAAAATGGAGCTTATATTTACCAAAATTCCTGCTTAAGAATATTCATGACAACATTATTGTAAGCGTTTATCCCATTGACAGTAGAATGGATAAATAAGCTGTGGTAAATTCATCCAGTTCAATGTTATTCCACAACAAAAATAAACTACAATTAGATACAACCACATGGATAATTGTTTCACATAAATATAATTTTAAATAAAAGGAATGAATCTTCACTCCCCCAAACCCCACATAAATGACTTTAATTTCCTAAAGGCCTGTTGTAGACAAAACTAAACTGTAAAATCTAGAAGTCATATTTAGGTAGTAAAACAACAAAGCAAATTTTGGAAATTATTTCCACAAACGGTGGTGATGTCAGTTTGGGAGTAAAACACGTAGTGTAACCAGGAAGGGGCAAATAGTGAACTTTTATTTTTTTACCTGGGTGGTGTTAACACCAGTGTCCAATTTTTAAGAGCTCATTAAACTCAATGTCCTCTTTCTCTTTATCATATACTATTTCAAAAGTATCATCCCCATTATTAGCCACTTTATTCTAGAAAAATGTGTTCCATATTTTACTTTTTCTTTAAAATTTTTTTTTAAATGTTTATTTATTTTGAGAGAGAGAGAGACAGAGAGAGACAGAGCTTGAGAGCAGAAGGGCCAGAGAGAGAGGGAGACACAGAATCTGAAGCAGGGTCCAGGCTCTGAGCTGTCAGCACAGAGCCTGACGCGGGGCTCCAACTCACGAACCACGGGATCATGACCTGAGCTGAAGTCGGGCGCTTAACCGACTGAGCCACCCAGGCGCCCCTATGTATGTTACTTTTGTGTATATTATAAATCCTACCATATGTTGTTTTATTTTTTAAACAATTATCTTTTAAAAAGATTTAACTTAAAAGAAAAATCTTGTTTATTTACCCACATAATTACTACTTCTGATACTCTTTATACCTTTGTATAGATTCTTTGTATAGATTCTTACTTCCATCTGGTATCATTTTCTTTCTGCCTGGACAATGTCCTTCCTTTAAGATTTCTTGTAGTATTTCTTGTAGGGTCTGCTGGTGATGAGTTCTCTTTGCTTTTTATGTCTGAAAATGTCTTTATTTCTCCTTCAGTTTTGAAAAATATTTTGTCTGGGTAGTCTAGGTTGAGAGGTTTTCTTTTTACCCTTCCAGTACTTTAAAGATGTTGGTAGAGTAGGTTCTTATTTACACACTTTCTGAGGAGACGTCTCCTATCATCCTTATTTTTTTCCCTCTGAACATAATGCCTTTATCCGGCTGTTATTAATATCTTCTCTTTATTTTTTTTAAAAGTTTATTTATTTATTTTGAGAGATCGCTTCTCGGCCTTTTGGCTAAGATCAAGTGTATTTATTTTGAGAGAAAGAAAGAGGGAGGGGCAAAGAGACAGGGAGAGAGAGGGAATCCCAAGCGAGCTCCACACTGTCAGTGCAGAGTTAGAGGCGGGGCTTAAACTCAGGAACCGTTGAGATCTAGACCTGAGCTGAAACCAAGAGTCAGACGCTTAACCTACGGAGCCACCTAGGAGCCCCAGTATTTTCTCTTTATTTTATTTTATTTTTTGACTTTTTAAAAATATTTATTCATTTTTGAAAGACAGAGAGAGACAGAACATGAGTGGGGGAGAAACAGAGAGAGGAGACACAGAATCCGAAGCAGGCTCCAGGCCCTGGGTTGCCAGCACAGAGCCAGACACGGGGCTCAAACCTATGAACTCTGAGATCATGACCTGAGCTGAAGTTGGATGCTTAACTGACTGAGCCACCCAGGCACCACCCCCCTCCCCTTTTTTTTTCTTTAAAATTTTTGTAACACTCATTTTTGAAAGACAGAAGATTTTCTCTTTAAAACTACTTCTGAGAAATTTAATTATGAGGTGTTTTGGAGTAGTTCTTGAAATCGACGTATAGTTGACATACAATATTACATATTATATTAGTTTTGAGTGTACAACGTAGTGTTTCAGCTTTTATGTACATTACAAAATGATCAACGCAATAAGTCTAGTTATCATCTGTGACCTTCAAAGCTGTTATAATGGTCCTGACTATACTCTCTATGCTGTACTGTACATCGCTAAGACTTAACTAGAAGTTTGGACTTCCCGATCCTTGTCATTCTTCTTGTAGTTTCTGTTCGTTTCTTGTGCGTGGGGTATACTGAGCTTCTTGGGCTGTTTGAGTTTATGGTTTTCATCACATTTGGTCATTGTGCCTTCTACCCAGCCCCACAGCTTAGACCGCTCTGCTTATGCATTCGTTAGGCCCCTTGAACTTCTCCAAAGATCAATGATGCTGTTTTTTCCTTTTTCAGTTTCAGAGCCCACTCCATTATCTCATCTTTATTTACACTTTTGTGTTAATTGGCGTGTTCCTCAAATTCAGCTCAACGTCCTAGATGATCGCACACTTGTAAGACCCATCCCACAGTGTGTTGGGGCTTCTACCCTTGAGAATTTTTTCTTAAAATTTTCCGTTTTTCCCTTTCACCTCCTCAATCTGGATTCCTCCAAATGGGAGGGCAATATTGACAATGTTATAGTACAGAGTTGGTTTAGTTCATTATGTCAATATTGCTGGAAAAAAATTTTTTTTAAGTTTATTTCATTTTTGAGAGAGAGAGAGAGAGAGACAAACCACGAGGGGAGGAGGGGCAGAAAGAGAGGTAGACACAGAATGTGAAGCAGAATGTGAAACTCACGAACTGTGAGATCATGACCTGCGTCGAAGTCGGACGCTCAACCGACTGAGCCACCCAGGCGCCCCTCAATCCACCTAAATTTAAATGGCCATGTGTGACATGAGGCTAGTGGCTGTCATATTAGACAGCACAAATTTGGTCTTCTTGGCTCATGTCTGGTAGCTGGGATAAAAAGACTTAAAATCTGGGCTCTGATGGGACTGTTCTCCATCACCGGGACATAGGTAGCCTCTCCATGTGGTTCTGGAATTGTGGCTTCAGTGAGGCTGGATTACTTGCATGTGGCTTAAGGCTCTAAGAGTAAATGTCCCAGTGATGGAGAACAAAGCTGCATGGCTTTTTATGGCTAAGCATCTGAATGACCATAGTGTCGTTTCTGTTATTTATTATTATTATTAGTTGAAGTAGTCAGAAACCAAGGATAGAGGACATATACTCCAAATGTTAATAGAAGGAGTGTCAAAGAATTTGTGGCAAATATTAAAACTACCACAGGCTCTAACAAGATTCTGGTATTACATGAAGGAGCAAGGTGTTTGCATTTTCTTAAACCCGGGGTATTTTATAAATACTGGTGAGGTTGCTAACAAAGATATATGTTGATTGTAAAACTTTAGGTATAGCTGCATTCTAGATTGGAGCTTAGGGTTTCTGACCCCAGAATGGGGAATGAGTCAAATGGATAAAGGGATCAAATTGAATTAACTTTTAAAGATGACATTGCAAAACTGTAACAGAGAACCGATCTCCATTTTGCATGTTCACAAATGGGGATTTAAATTATACAAATTCTAAGGCACAGCTTTATATGTAAAATATAACCTGTGCCCAAAGCAACAGAGAATATAATAATCTCTGTCTTGAAAGTCACTGGCCGATATCTGAGAAAAACGGGTGTAGATTTTACAGTTTAACTGAGAACATTTTTTGGAGTATGCCTTGGGGCTTTCCAGACTCTGGTAGTGGCCATGAATAAAACAGAAATAAGACATTCTGAACACATAAATCTGTAACAGTGCAGTTATAATCAGTCAATGGTTATCTGAAAGCAGAGATTTCCTATCAACAGACATGCCAAGCATGATGGAAACCTTATTTTTAATCATTTCTGCCATAGATTTTATAATATGGATTTTTGGAAATGGACTCATTGTATTGGTAAACACCATTGACTGGATCAGGAGCCAGAAGGTCTCCTGATTGATTTTGTAGTCACCTGCTTGGTCCTCTGCTGGATATGTTTCTGTGGGTGTTGACTTCAGCTAGCGCTTTTAATCTGATTGATGAGAACATATTTTACTTCAAGAATCTCGTCAAGTTTTGACATCCTCTGGACAGGATCCAACTATTTCTGCATGATCTGTACTACCTGCCTTGACGTCCTCTATTTCCTGAAGATAGCCAACTTCTCTAATCCCATTTTCCTCTGGAATGAAATAGAAAATTCACAAAGTGCATCTCATTATTGTACTGGAGGCACTGCTCTCTTTCTATATATGTCTACTTTTTAAAAAAATGTTATTTATTTATTTTTTGAGAAAGAAAGAGCACGTGCAAGTGGGGGAAGGGCAGGCAGAGAAGGAGACACAGAATCCAAAGCAGGCTCCAGGCTCCTAGCTGTCAGCACAGCGCCTGACATGGGGCTCGAACTCATGAACTGCAAGATCATGACCTGAGCTGAAGTCTGATGCTTAGTCGACCGAACTACCCAGGCGCCCCTACCTATGTCTCCTTTTGAAGGAAGTACTGATTAATAGACTGATCCAAGAATGTGTAAAAATGAAAAGAAAATCGACATCCAATTTTGTAGAGAATACATATGATTTTTTAACTTCCTGGCTTTCCTTGATATGGTGGTCATCATTTTCTTGTAGTGTCTCTGATCTCCTGACTTCTTTTAATTCTCTCCTTGTGTAGCCAAACTGGGCAAGTGAAGCTACGGGATATGTATTCTAGGGATTTTAGCTCAGAAGCCCGTATACCATGATAATTTTGACATATTTTATTTTATTTTACTTTTGTTTGAGTATATTTGACTTATATGCTACCTTAGTTTGAGGTATACAGCATAGTGATTCAACAAATTTATATGTTATGCTATGCTTACCATCAACAGTTGAGTGGAGAAAGAAGATGTGATATATTGGAATGGAATGGAATGCTCCTTGGCCATGAAAAGGATGAGATCTTTCCACTTGACGATGGAATACTCCTCAGCCACAAAAAGGATGAGATCTTTCCACTTGACCTATTCGATTTTAGACAACGAGGTGGCCAAGGAGTTTGCCAGTGTGATTGCACTTTTCTGTCCATCTGACCATTTATTCGTACTGATTTTATGGAATAGCAAACTGAAGCAGGCCTCTCTCTGTGTCCCGAGGAAGCTCAAATGTGCCTGAGAGAAGATAATTCCTTGTTCTCATAAATATATCTGATGTGGGGGCGCCTGGGTGGCTCAGTCGGTTAAGCGTTCGACCTCGGCTCAGGTCATGATCTCGCGGTCCGTGAGTTCGAGCCCTGCATCGGGTTCTGTGCTGACAGCTCAGAGCCTGGAGCCTGTTTCAGATTCTGTGTCTCCCTCTCTCTCTGACCCTCCCCTGTTCATGCTCTGTCTCTCTCTGTCTCAAAAATAAAATAAACGTTAAAAAAATTAAAATATATATATATATCTGATATGAGTGATGTTTTGAGGGGAAAAAAAGGAAGAAGAAAAGGAGAACTTCTTCTATGTCCCTTTTGCCCACCTCTTCTTCTCTTTGTGCTTTATGATTTGTTATTGAGCATTATTGAAAGTACTGCTTGGTTTAAGATGAAAGAAAAAAAGTTGTCATCTTGTTTGCATTCGATATGGAAATTATTTAGTTAATAGGAAAATTACAATATATTGATAATGCATTTTATATTAAGCACCTCAGAAGATATCTTAGATTATTCCATTTGTAAATGTTATTAACAGATTGGATACATATAAAATGAGATAGAGTAGAAATACATGAGGGACTGCAATATATATTTGTGTGTCAATGTGTATGTGTAAACAGATTTACACGCACCAGCACCTACAGATTTATTTTCTAAAAATGATGATCAAATGATCACTTAAAACTAGGAAGGAGGGGGGCGCCTGGGTGGCGCAGTCGGTTAAGCGTCCGACTTCAGCCAGGTCACGATCTCGCGGTCCGTGAGTTCGAGCCCCGCGTCGGGCTCTGGGCTGATGGCTCGGAGCCTGGAGCCTGTTTCCGATTCTGTGTCTCCCTCTCTCTCTGCCCTTCCCCCGTTCATGCTCTGTCTTTCTCTGTCCCAAAAATAAATAAAAAACGTTGAAAAAAAAATTAAAAAAAAAAAAAACTAGGAAGGAGGGACACCCTGGGTGGCTCAGTCAGTTAAGTGACAGACTTCAGCTCAGGTCATAATCTCGCAGTTCGTGAGTTTGAGCCCCTCATCGGGCTCTGTGCTAACCGCTCAGCACCTGGAGCCTGCTTCAGATTCTGTGTCTCCCTCGCTCTCTGCCCCTCCTCCTCTCGTGCTCTCTCTCTGTCTCTCAAAAATGAATAAATGTCAGAAAAAAATTAAAAATAAATAAATAAAACTAGGAAGGAAAACCCCAACACAAATAACTAACAGGGCTTGCAGTTTAACAAAACTTTGAGAACATAAAACTTAAGTTAATTGAAAGTAACATGTCATTGATGGTTATTTCCAAATACAAGCCTTGTTTTTTTGTTTTTGTTTTTGTTTTTGTTTTTGTTTTTTTTTTTTTTTGAGAGAAAGAGTTTTCAAGTGAGCAAGGGGCAGGGAGGTGGGGAGAAAGAGAGAGAAGCAAGGCTCACCTGAAGTGGCACTCGTGTTTTACCCAAAGCAGGACTTGAGCTTGCCTGAAGCGAGGCTCGAGATCACCTGATGTGGGACTCAAACCCACGAACTGTGAGATCATGACCTGAACCGATGTCAGATGCTTAAAGACTGAGCCACTCAGGTGCCCCAAGCCTTGTTCTTTAAATGTTTCCAGTAAAGAGCATTAAGTAACCTTGACTATCAAAAAGTGTTACAACCACCAGATCTAGACTCTGGACTCTGAATCTCTGAAACAAAATTTGAAGTTTATTCAACTGGTTGACTGTTTAAGGAAGGCAAGGACTAACATTTGAAAATGAGCAGAATTTTAAGAGACAGTAGTGGTAAAAGACAGAAGCTCATTTGATGACAGCCACTAAGCAAACAGAGAAATATAAATGTTTCAAAGGAAAAACAAATCAGGGGCAACTACTCAGATCACAGAATCAAATTTAATTAGAAACACACCTGTTAAAAGCAAATACAATTAGGAAGCAAGTAAACAGTGGCAAGACAAGAAAAAGTATAGAGTAACACATTTAAGAAAAACTGTAATAAATATTTTTCATGTTTATTTACTTTGAGACAGAAAGAGAGAGCGTGCACATGTGCATGAGCAGGAGAGGGGCAGAGAGAGAGAGAGAGAGAGAGAGAATCCCAATCAGGCTCTGCACTGTCAGTGAAGAACCCCACACAGGGCTCGAACTCACGAACCATGAGATCATGACCAGAGCCGGAATCAAGAGCTGGCTGCTTAACTAACTGAGCCACCAAGGTGCCCCAAGAATACATTTTTTTTTTTTAATAAAATAGTCGGGAGTAGAATTTGGACAATAATTGCAATGTTTTCTCTACGAAATCAAAGAAGACATTGCAAGGAAATAGTATGCTTCTCAGCAATAAAATTAGTAGACTCATTTTCAACATTGCAGAAAGTAATTTAGAAAGTCAATTAGGGGTGCCTGGGTGGCTCAGTCGGTTGAGCGTCTGATTGTTTCTGCTCAGGTCGTGATCTCAGGGTTGGGGGATCAAGCCCCTTGTCGGGTTTTGTGTTGACGGCATGGAACCTGCTTGGGATTCTCTTTCACTACCTCTTTCTCTCTCCCGCTGCTCCTTGCTCCCATTCCCGCTCTCTCTCTCTAAAATAAAATAAAAAATAAAAAACATTTAAAGGTATAAGTCAAGTATATCATCAGTATAATGAAAAATGAAGCCTGGAAAGGTGACCTGGATATTGCAGGCCTAAAATAAAGAGATTTTTAAAGGGATGTGTAAAAATTAAGTATCTGGAGAATAGTCTATGAGGCCCTCATCTGGAAAGGACACATATAATCTCTTTAGGACAGTGATTCTCAAAACAGGATGATTTTGCCCCCTAGGAGACGTTACAAAATTGGGAACATGTTATTGGCATTTAGTATAAGGTTGCCAGATAATAGCAAATAAAAATACAGGAGGCTCAATTAAATACTAATCAGATTTTTTTAAATCTTTTTTTCTGTTAGTTATTTCTTGGGACAGGTCTGTATGAGCACAAGTACACATGCTATGGGGGACCAATTTTGGACCTAGGAAGACATGATAATGAGATAGACAATGCCAATTATTGGTTGCTTATCTGAAATCCAAACGTAACTGAGCATCTGGAATTTTATCTGGTAGCTGTAAGAGGCCAGAGACATTGGTAAATATTCTAGCATGAGCATTATGCCCCCCAACGAAGAATTATCTAGCAGAAAATGTCAATAATGCCGAGGCTGAGAAGCCCTGTTTTTAGAAAGATATACGAGTGAAAAGCACAGACTCAGTAAGAGTGGTTACAGTTGAAAAAACAAAGTACTCAATACAATGCTGTGCATATACTGTAGCCTGACTTCCTCATCTCTGCATTGCCTAACTTACCATCATAGGGCCCTCTAGCTCCTTCACACGCAGCCCCAGCTCACACTGGCTCCCAACCAGGCCTTGCTTGGAGATAAGAAGGATTTGGGCTGTTCTTTACTAATTGCTGATCCCTGAACCCCTGCGATGGCCTCCAGTTAAAAGACCTTCTGGTGACAGGTGGACAACATAGAGTTTCTCTCTTTGAGGTAAGGAATAGAAATCCCCAAAGCCGTGTCCCTGTTAATAGGGTGCTCTTCATTTCTTAGCCCCCATGATTTTGTAAGCATCTTGTCCTTGGCAGTCTTTTCCTGGGAACTGAACTCTCGTTTGAAATCTCAGGGACGTATGGCTATCTCTTGGAAGCTCTCAGTCTGAATTTCCAAATATTTTCTTTCACTCATTAATGTTGTACTTTTCTTCCTTTCTTTTTCCTATCGTGGTAAACGTGAACTTAAGCCGTGAAATGACATAACCTTTAAAAAACAAGAATACTCACTTTCCTTCCAGTCCTTAACACTTGCATCAGTGATCTCAGACTGTGGGTGTTACCCCATTACAGACCTTCTCCTGCCGGCCCTCTTACCTCTTTGAATTCACCTCTCAATCCAAAACTAGAACATCTCTTCATGTGAGAGAAAGAGACATTGTTTTAAAAGCTACTCTGGATAGATTTGGGGTCCTCCAGCAAGAGATGCTACATCTGTGCTTATCTGTCTTCTTTTAACCGCCAGTAAGTTTGGGGGTAGGGTGAGATATTTGATTTACATGAGTCTGCTTTGACATTTCAATCCTGTATGGTAACATAGATGGGTAGCAGCAGCCAGATTGCCTTTAAGACCCACAGAGTCTTTCCGACAAAAAGAGACAGAGAGAAAGAAATGAAAAAATATAATAAGAATTTGATGCTGGGACGAAAACCTCTATGTCTGTACTATAGAGTAGCTAAAGATTAAGTTTGGGAGGAAATAGATTTAGACTTGAGGTCTTGGATAATTGTGTGGACAGATGATGCCAAGAAGAAGGAAAGCTAGCTGACAACACAATTCCCTACCTGTAATCAGCAACGTTACTGAAAACTAGACATTTAAAGGAGGAAACCAGAATACTGGAAGAGAAAGAACTTACCCCAGTTACCTGAAGTTTTCCCATGCTTTCTTGATTACCTGGTACCATTTTATGTTCACCTTCAAGGTAGCTCACTCATGACCAGTAATTGTCCAAAGGATTACACGGGTAGTTCCTCGCAGTGATCAAGTGATCTTGTAATCCAGAGGAAAGAGCTGTGATACTTTATGGGGAAACAAGTAGAATCTTGACAAATTCTTGATAGAAAGGATGCTCAAGATAATCTCTAACTCTAGATACTAAATGGAGACACTTGGTTAATAGCCGGTGCCCAGTGTCTCTAGCTGTTGCACGTTTTGTGAGCAGTCTCTTCGAAACTGAATAACTACTCACAACATATAAGGCAGAAGTTAAGCAGAATTATCCTAAACGGGGGAACTGTACCACTCCCTCTCCAAGTAACTAATTTAATACTCCTATGGAAGGAGTATTAGAAGCACTAGAAATATTATGGGTATAGGCAACCCCAGGTTGACTGTATGATGCTCAGAGGGTAGGTAATTTAGCGTCATTGTCACAGATCATGATAGACACCGTGATTCAGTAGACTCCACGATGCTGAGCACCTTAGGTCAACGTGATCTTTGTGACATGTGTTGGGAGAAAATCTCCCTGGATGTATTGCACTTCTGCATGGCCTCCGTCTTCTTTTCTGTGTAAAGAGTGTGCTTGATTAGCAAATGGCAAGACCTGGGCTAGAGGGAAGTAAGCAAGGTAGCGAGGGGGCAAAATTTAACAAGCTTCAGGGCCCTTTAAGGGTATACCTCCTTCAATGTTTTCTCTCTTGCCTCACTCTAGACCTGGCCCTGGCATGAAGGTTTGGAATTTTACAATGGTGTATCCCTCTTGGTCAGAGGGCAGATTTGTTTAAAGATAGAGTTTCTTTCTCTCCCCAGAGAAATTTGCTTATGCTCCAGTGTCAAGATAAGGTCTCTTTCTTTCCCCAGAAGAGAAGATAGATAAGTCACCCACAGCGATCAGCATTTATAAGATCAGAATTTCCTAATTTCAGCATTCCTCTGGCGTTGCAACTCACTGCTTGCACATGTGACATTTGGCTGTGATCTTACCTCCCTGAGGGGATTGAAGCTTGGGGAATCAGTGCTCTCATGTTCCTCTGGGTGCTACTGTTTCTTCTCTTCTCTGAATGACAAATAGTCTAATGTCTTCTGTACTACAAGTGGTGGGCTACTTTACTAGCTTAAAATTATTTTGGCAATAAAGTTGGAGCACTGGCAAAGGCCTTCCAGAGACAAGGTCAAGGGCTCTGCAGACTGATTAATAGTATTTGAGGAAGTCCGTAGGAATTGGTAGCTGGCATATTGGCCAAACTGCATAGTCATTTATTCAACAAACAGTCCTCCATTTTGTGGCTTACTATTGAGTAGGATTGAGAAGTGGTTGAAAGCTGAGTGAGGTGGTAGGATTGAAGCGTGCCACTCAAATGGCACTTTTTTTTTTTTGCTCTCTGTGACAGATAGAAGGATTAAGGATTTCCCAAAGCTGGTACAGACCTTTGGGTAGACCTAAAACATTAGCTATTTATTCAGTTGAGCCATGAGCAGCCACTGCAGTGTTTGATTTTGAAAGTAAATGTGTGGGCGCCTGGGTGGCTCAGTTGGATAAGCATCTGATTTCAGCTCAGGTCATGACTTCACGGTTCATGGGTTCAAGCCCCGCATTGGGTTCTGTGCTGAAAGCTTAGATCCTGGAGCCTGCTTGGGATTCTGTGCCTCCCTCTCGCTCTCTCTCGCTCTCTCTCTGTCCCTCTCCTGCTCGCACTTGATCTCTCTCTGTCTCTCAAAAATAAATAAACATTAAAAAAATTAAAAAAAAAAAAGAAAGTCAATGTCTTTTGCTCCTGGCATAGAGACTTTTTGTCCGTATCTCTCTGATTCTTTCTTCCCCTCCACTCTGACCTCAGCTTCTTTAAGAATTTAGGTTGAGGTTGAGATTGCTCTGCCCCAAAGGCCCTGTGCCCTCATCCAGATATGTTTCAAAGTACCAAGGAGGGTAAGAACCCAAACTCTCAGGGCTCTGTTGAATATAGATGGTCAAGTCACCATTCTACTTGGTTCTAGGAGGTGGGTGGAGAAGCGCCAGGCACAACAATAAACACTGAGGCATACAGGATAGAGCCACAGTGGCCTGTGGCAGGGGGAGGAGGGAGTGCAAAAAAAGAGAAAACCTGAACCTGCAGACTCCAAAGACTCTGGGAGGTGCACTGGAAAGGAGGCAGACACTGGGACCAGAGGAGAAAAAAGTCTCCTAGATACTCTAGCTATTCCTCTCCACCTAACCCCATGCTCCTGCATTCCACAAATCCGCAGCCAGAAGATCTCAGGATCCCCTGTCATAGCCCCTAACAAGCAGATGTTTAACTCTGCTGTCGTTATGGGGAAAAAGAATGAAGAACTGACCGAGTTCAACCGATAACGTCTGAACGAACATCGCATTAAAGAAGAAAAAGTTGAACTTTGTTGAGTGGGACCTTTTGGAACTACTCAATGCCCTTATTTTTGTTATTTTTATATCTGTGTGTGTAGTATGGTGTTAAACACTTCTACCTTGTCTCATAAGGGCCAGAGAGAACCATCCAGGGGAAAATTGCAAGAAGGAAAATGTGTTCGTGGGACAAACTCCCCTGCCATTTGCTACCAGGGGATAGATCAAGATTTAGCGTGGGCGTCTCTATTCTCTGATGTCCAAAATTTTCCTTATAAAACCTTTTGGCAGTTAGAAACAGAGCAAATCCCTGTACATTAAAAACAAACAAACAAACAAACAAAAAACCCTGAGCAATTCTCAAGGGGTAAAACCATCAATGAATGCTGACTCTCAAAAAATTTATACATAGACATGATCAAAGACTTTGGAGCAGTTGCTATAGCTATCCTCTCTGAGATAAAAGTAGGCACTTTCAAAATACATGGAAAGAAAATACCTTCTCAGCAGAGAAATTGAGCCTATATAAAAGAATGAAATATGAATTTTGGAGCTAAAAATATAAATCTGAAATTTAAAAATTAAAAAATCTGAAGTTTAATCAATAGCAGAAAGGAAGTGACAGAGAAAAGAGTCAGTGCTCTTGAGTATGAATCAATGGAAATCATATCTGAAGAACACAAGATAAAATAATTAAAAAACATGGGTAGACCCTCAAGGACGTGAGAGACCGTAACAAATAATCTAAGGTCTATGTCATCTGAGTCCCAGGAAGAGAGAAGAAAGAGGATGGGCCTGAAAATGTACTCAAAGAAATAATGTCTGAGAAGTTTTCAAATTTGGCCAAAAACCATAAACTTATAGGCTTGAAAAGCTGAGCAAAGCCCAACCAGGATATGCATAAGGAAATCTACACCAAGAAACACCATTGTCAAATTTCTGATAATTAAAGATGAAGAAAAAATCTTGAAAGCAATGACATAGAAATAATGTTACTTATAGGGGAAAACAATCTGAATATCAGTGGAAGTATCATTAGAAACCATGAAGACCAGGGGCACCTGGGTGGCTCAGTCGGTTGAATGTCCAACTTTGGCTCAGGTCATGATCTCGCTGTTTGTGAGCTCAATCCCTGCGTTGCGCTCTGCTGATGGCTCAGAGCCTGGAGTCTGCTTCGGATTCTGTGTCTCTCACTCTCTCTGCCCCTCCCCCACTCACACTCTGTTTCTCTTTCCTTCAAAATTAAATAAACATGAAAAAAAATTTTTTTTTAAAAAGAAAGAAACCATGAAGACCAGAAGAGTAGCAGAATACTTTTAAATTATTAAAACAACTATCAATCCAGGATGCTATATCCAGTGAAAACATCCTTCAGTACTGAAGAGGAAGAGGAAATCAATCAGTTCCTCAGATGAAAGAAAGCTAACAGAACTTGCTATCAACAGACTTACCATAAAAGAACAGATGGACTTACAGACATATGCAAAACATTCCATCCAAAGGAAACAGAATACACATTCTTCTCAAATGTACATGGAATATTTTCCAGGATAGAGCCAAAGCGGGGCCACAAACAAGTCTTGATAAAATTAAGAAGATTGAAATCACGTCAAACATCTTTTCTGACCACAGTGGTATAAACCTAGAAATCAACTGCAAGATGTGCCAATACTTTGGCATAAAAAATGAAGAAACAAAAGCTTGCCATTTGCAACAACCTCGAATACTCTGGGATGGTGGTGGACTCCAGACAAGTGGTGGACTCAGGGGAAGTGGTCAATTCATGGGCAGTGGTTGACTCAGGAGCATTGGTCAACTGAAGAACCGTGGCTGGTGCCAGGGTAGTGGTCAACTCTGGAGCAGTGGTTGAGTCTAGAGAAGTGGTCGACTTTAGGGCCGTGGTTGACTCTCGAGAAGTGGTGCATACGGGAGCAGTGGTTGACTGCAGGACAGTGGTGGACTCTGGACATGTGGTCATCTCGGGGGGGGGTTGGTCAGCTCTAGATCCATGATCAACTCTGAAGGGCAGTGGTCAGTTCTAAGGCAGTGGTCAACTATAGGGCATTTGTCAACTCTGGGAAGGTTGACTCATGGTCATTGGTTGTCTGTAAAGTGTTGGTGAACTCTGGGCTGGTGGACAGCCCTGGGTCTGTAGTTGGTCCTTGGGTAGTAGTTGGCCTTGTGGTGGTGGTGGGCTCTAGGGCAGTGGTCGATTCTGGGATTGTGCTCAAGTTCTCACATGTTGATATTTGTTGAGTGATAGTAATTTAGTTGTTGATTATGTGTAGATAAACAAACAAACAAAAAAAGAACAGGTCAAATTACTTTCTTGCAATAATATCTTCACCATCTTTATATTGTTCCCATTCCAAGCTAAATTTTTTTTAGAGAGGTCTATCTGAAACAAAAAGCATACATAGAATCGAATATGCTCTCACCACAAGTCTCTAATCTGCCAAGTGCAGAAAGTCTGGAAGATCTCACAACCAGGAGTATGCTCAGAGCCCCCTACACCACCTTTCTTTGAGGGTGTCAGGGAGAATTCAATACTGTGCCTTTATATGTGAACTGGTCAGACTGGAACAGAATAAAAATTCCAAGGACATTCCCTCTATAAGCCTTCCAGGTCCACGAAAACTAAAAAGAAAAGCCGAAAGGGGGCAAGGAGCTAGGAAAATAGCTATTCCCAAGGTGCATAAACCAGAATGGAATCAACTCTAAAATGGGCTACTCCTTCCATTTTTTCCTTAATGGGTGAAGTCTAGAACCTGACTTTTCAGTCTCTCCCATAGAATGCACAATCCAGACATTTGGGGGCTTGCTCACCAAAGAACATTATAACCATGTAGACCTGATGAGCATATAACCAGGGTCTTTTTGAGTTACAGTGAAAGATACCCAGTCATTGTGGCTGCCTAGCCTAGGTGACCAGGTTATGGGCATGCTGCCAATGAGGCCAAAATCATTCGCTCTCTATTTTAGCTACTGTGTTTTTTCATTCATATGCAGTAAAGAACCTCAAACCTAGCATCTGATAAGTTGAGAGCCAACAGAAGGAGCACTGGGAGGAAGAGAATGGCGGTGGCGGGGGCGGGGGGGGGGAGGGGAGAAGTAAGAAAAGAAGTAAGAAAGAAGAAAAAAAAAAAATCCTGGACCATGCAATGAGATGCCCCTAGAGAGAATGCCAGAAGAAGAAACTGGGAGTGAAGAAGCAAGGAAACATTGAAAAGGTCCTTTGTGAAATTGTGTTGCATGGACTTCTTACCATAAGCACCATTTATCCACCTTTCAGAGGGGGGAGGGGAGAAATTCTAGTTTCACTAGATGGTTGAAGGGACTCCTCTCCTGGCACAAGGTTGCAGGTTTGTCATCTGGGCAAGAGCCAAACAATGCTTTACTGAACCCTCAACATGCTGTTTTGTGTCCTAGCACAGGGCTGAATTTCAGACCAAGTATCATGGTGAGTCATGAAGCGTTAGTCCAGGAGACCCCTAACCAAGGCTTCAGTTCCTCATAAGCCCTTTGAGCCTGCTGGCTATTCTGAGTCAAAGGGAGCATCTTCCTGCAAACAGTATCCTAACCCCAGCAGGATCCTGAAGGAGAATTGTAGGTAATAGTAATAAAAGCAACAACTATTACTACTTCTATCTCCTATTACTACTATGAATATCCCAAAGCATAAGGTTTCACATGTGCTACTATCTTGTTTGGTTCTCACCACAATCCTGTGTGTGAGGCATTATTGTCCCCATTTTTTTTTTTTCTGGTGAGGAAAGGAGAGGCTGAGAGACTAAGCGACTCCAGATTCACCTCAAGATATTCATTCTCTGAGGGGTCATTAACACAAAGTACTTCCTGGCAGAGCAGACCTGGCTCCTGCTAGCGACTTCCTCAGTCCTCTAGGGGGCAGTAGTAAGTAGCCATGAGCTCTTGGGTGAAGCTCTGACTGGAACCCTCACAGGAGATGCAAACTAGATAGAGGGTGGAAAAGACTGTGGGGCTGGTTTGCATAAACCAACCTGGGTGCTCAATTACTAAAACCAAAAAGCTAATAGATAAAATGGAAGATTAAAAACAATTAATATTTTTAAAGGACAGGAAATCAAGAGCAGTGGAATCAAACCCAGAGGGAATGAATCTAAAAAATAATAAATTGATATATTTAAAGACTAATATACTGACACATTTAATATAAATGGTCTAAACAAACCAAGAAAGAAAACAGAGATTGTCAGATTGATTAGAGAAAAAACAAGATCCAACTATGTGCTGTCTAAAAAAACCTCACTTTAGGGCACCTTTTGGGATGAGCACTGGGCATTGTATGGAAACCAATTTGACAATAAACTTCATATATTGGGGAAAAAAATAAATTAAAAAAATAAAAAAATAAAAAACCTCACTTTAATATAAATAAGTTGACGTACGTAAGTTGACAATAAAAACATGGAAAGGGTGGTGCCATGGAAACGTCAATAAAGATAAACTGAAGAAGCTGTACTAATATCACATAACGCAGACTTCCGAACAAGAAAAAATACTAAGGATAGAATATTTAAAAAATGACAAAAACTGGGGCGCCTGGGTGGCTCAGTTGGTTGGGCATCCAACTTCGGCTCAGGTCATGATCTCACGGTCCGTGAGTTCGAGCCCCGCGTCTGGCTCTGTGCTGACAGCTCAGAGCCTGGAGCCTGTTTCAGATTCTGTGTCTCCCTCTCTCTCTGACCTTCCCCCATTCATGCTGTCTCTCCCTGTCTCAAAAATAAATAAACGTTAAAAAAAAAATTAAAAAAATAAAAAAATAAAAAATAAAAAATGACAAAAAGTCAATTCCTGAGAAGACATAAAGGTCTTAATCACGTACACATGTAGCTAGAGAATTACACAATACATGAAGTATGAATTGATAGCACTGAAAGGAGAAAAAAGCAAACCCACAATCCACTTCGAAACTGCAACAGTCTTCATTCAGTAATCAATAGAGTAGGTACACAGAAAATTAGTAAGGACATTAAAGACTGAAACACCACTATTAACTTGGTTTAATGGGCATTAATAAAATATTCTCTCCAACAACAGCAGAATGCATGTTTCATTTGCACATGGAAACTTCACCATGGTAGACATATTCTGGCTTGTAAAACAAGCCTTAAAAAGCAAATAAAATAATTAAAATTATACAAAGTATGTTATTTGACTGTAAGATTTAAATGAAAAAATAATAAGACAAAAAGAATCTGGATACCGTAAATATTTAAAATAGAACAACATACTTCTAAATACATCAAAGATAAAGACTCAAGGGAAATTATGAACATTTTGAAGTAAAAAAAACACATCAAAATTAGAAGGTTGCAGTTAAACTAGTGCTTCGAGGGAAATTTATTGCAGAAAATTCATATATTAGACAAGAAGAAAGGTCTTATACCAATAGGCTAAGATTACAACTTAAAAAACAAGTAAATTAAAAGAGCAAATTAAGCCCAAAGAAAGTTGAGGTAGGAAATGATAATAATTTTTTAAAAGTTCAGAAATCAATGAAATTGAAAACAGTAAAACAAAAGGAAAAAACCCAATAAAACAAAAAATTAGTTTTTTAGAAAATATCAATATAATTCATAAAATACTAGCTAGATTGATAAAGAAAAAAAAGGAGACACAAATTATCAATATTAGGAATTAAAAAAGAAGATATCCTCAGACTACTGACATTAAACAGAGTAATACTACAAACAACTCTTGCCCATTATTTGACAACTTAAATGAAATGGGTCAATTCCTTGAGCTATATAAAATATGAAAACTCACTCCAGGAAAAATAGATAACCTGAAAAGACATTTATTAAAGAAGTTAAACTTATAATTTAAAATCTTTTAAAATAGAAAACTCTAAGCCCAGATGATTTCACTCGCAAATTCTGCCAAATATTTGAAAAAGGATAATAATAATTCTACACAATATCTTCCTGAAAATAGAATACAAGAAGTATTTCCCAACTCACTTATGAGGCCAACATTACCATTAAAAAAACACAGACATAGATATCACCAGAAAGAAATTATAGACAATAGTTACTTATGGACATAGATGCAAAAATCCTCAACAAAAAGTAAATCAAATACATCAACATATAAAAAGGATAATATATCAATACACAGTAGAGTTTATCAAAAGATGTAAAGTTAGTTTAATATTAGAAAAGTCAATGTATGTCATCATACTAACAGATTAAAGAAGAAAAATCACATGGTTATCTCAATAGGTGCAAAAAAATCATTTGATAAAACCCAAGTTCTATTGATAAAAACCTCCCAGTAAACTAGGACTAGATGAGACATTTCTAAACTTGATACAGACAACCAAAGAAAAAGCCAGAGCTAAATGCATATTTAATAGAGGAAAACTGACCACGTTGTCCTAATATCCAAACAAAGCAAGAAAATTCACTGTCAATACTTCTAATTAACACGATACTGAAGGTTATAGCCAGTGCAATAAGGCAAGGAAAAAAAAGAAGGAATCCATATTCTACAAGAGGAAATAAAACTGTCTTTACTTACAGATGACATGACCATCTAAGTAGAAAATTCCATGGAATCTGCAAAACAAAAAAACAAAAAGACCCAAAATAAAAAAAACTACTAAAACTAATAAGTGAGTGTGACAAGGTTGTAGGATAAAGGATCAACACGTAAAAATAATTATATTTCTATATACCAGCAACAACAATCAGAAAGTGACATTAAAAAAAAACAACTATCATTTGCAATATCATAAAAATATGAAATACTTAAAGACAAACATAATAAAAAGTGTTAAAAATATGTACACTGAAAATTACAATACATTCAAGTAAGTTAAAAGCTATATATTATTTATCATTGGAAAACACAGTATTTAAAAAAAAATTTTTTTTTACATTTTATTTATTTTTGATAGAGACAGAGCACAAATGGGGGAGGGGCAAAGAGAGACGGAGACACAGAATCCGAAGCAGGCTCCATGCTCCGAGCTGTCAGCACAGAGCCTGACACGGGGCTTGAACTCACAAACCATGAGATCATGACCTGAGCCGAAGTCGGATGCTTAACTGAGCCACCAGGTGCCCCCACAGTATTTTTTCAGATGTCATTTTTGCTTAAATTGATTCAGTGCAATCCTGATAAAATTCCAGCAGACTTTTCTTGTAGAAATTAACATGCTAGTTCTAAAAAATATATGGGAATGCAAAGAAACAGAGTAACAAACACAAACCAACAAACAAAAGAAAAGGTAAAACAAATCTGGAAGACTTACTCTACCTGATGTCAAGACTTATAAATCTACACTGATTGAGACAATGTGGTATTGGTGTAAAAACACACAAACAGAATAGAACAGAATAGATAACTAAGAAAGAGACTTACATGTATTAACAATTCATGTAAAAAGACAATTCAGTGAAGAAAGATTTTCTTTTCAACTAACGTATAAGAACAATTAAATATCCATATGCAAAAGATAAAAAAACAAACAACTACACCTTGCAACACGTACAAAAGTGTACTCTAACTGGATTATAGAACCTGGATTATAGAAACCCTGTTTCAGGCTCTGTGCTGACAGTGCAGAGCCTGCTTGGGATTCCCTCTCTCCTTCTTTCTCTGCCCCTCCCCTGTCCACACACTCTCTCAAAATAAATAAACTTAAAAAAATTAAAAATTAAAAAATAAATGACTGGATTATATAAAACCTAAAATTGTAAAACTTCTAGAAAATATAAGAGAAAATCTTTATGACCTTGGATTAAGCAACCATTTTCTAGATAAATCAAATAAGCGATAATTGAACTTATTTTTAGAAGACATTGTTAAGGACATCAAAGAGATATTTGTACCCCTTTGTTTTTTGCAGCATTATTCACCATAGCTAAGATATGGAAACCTAAGTGTTTACCAATGGATGAATGGATAAAGACATGGTATATACAAACGATGGGCTATTATTTAGCTATGAAAAAGGCTGTCTTGTCATTTGCAACTGCATGGATGGACCTTGGGGGCATTATGCTAAGTGAAATAAGCCAGAAAGCAAAGGACAAATACTGCATGAACTTCGAGCTGTAAGATTAATAAATTCTGGGGATCTAATGTAAAACATGGTGACTATAGTTGATAACACTGTATTGTATCATTGAAATGTGCTGAGCGAGTGGAACTTAAATATTTTCATGAAAAAGCCTCAAAAAATAGAAGTATGTGAGACGATGGATATGTTAATTAATTAGATGGGAGAAATTCTCTCACAATATATATGTATATAAAATCACCATGATGTACAACTGAAATATCTTACAATATTATTTGTCAGTTATACTTGAATTGGCAAATAAAGTTGAAATTTAAAAATTAAAAAAATAGGGGCACCTGGATGGTTCAGCTGGTTTAGCATCCAACTCCTGATCTTGACCAAGCTCATAATCTCAAGGTTCATGGGTTCAAGCCCTGCTTCAGGCTCTGTGCTGACAGTGCAGAGCCTGCTTGGGACTCCCTCTCTCCTTCTTTTTCTGCCCCTCCCCTGTTCACACACTCTTTCAAAATAAATAAACTTAAAAAAAATTAAAAATTAAAAAATAAATGACATTGTTAAGAGAATAAAGAGGCAAGCCAAAAATAGGAATCTATATTCACAATTCACTGTTATCTAAAATATGTAAAGAATTTTTAAAAAACATTTTTTGTGTGTTTATTTATTTTGACAGAGTGTGCTCATGCTAGAGAAAGCAGGGGAGGGGGAAGGGCAGAGATAGAGAAAGAGAATCTCAAGCAGGCCCTATGCTAACATTGAGGAGCCCAACTCAGGGCTTGAACTCACTAACTGCGAGATCATGACCTGAGCCGAGATCAAGAGTTGGAGGCTTGGGGCACCTGGGTGGCTCAGTCAGTTTAGCATCCGACTCTTGATTTTGGCTCAGGTCATGATCTCATGGTTCTTGGGATTGAGCTCTGAGTTGGGCTCTGCGCTGACAGTGCAGAACCTGCTTGGGATGTTCTCTCAAAACAAATAAATAAATAAAACTTACCAAAAAAAAAAAAAAAAGAGTTGGAGGCTTAACTGACTGAGCCACCCAGGCATGTCTATAAAGAATTCTTAAAACTCTCTAATAAGAAGGGCACTTGGGTGGCTCAGTCGGTTAAGTCTCCAGCTCTTGATTTGTAATCAGGTCATGATCTCATGATTTGATTCCCATATGACCATTAAGATCGTCTCTATTAGAGGAAGGTATTAGGAAAACAAAACAAAGAAATGAACATGTCTGAGAACAATAAGGCACAATGAATAAAGATGCTTGTTTATTTTCAGCTAACCTGTCCCTACGTCACTATTGAGCACTGGATGTGTAGAGGGGAGAGTGGATAAGAACTCTCTTATCTGTTGTTTTACTTTACAAATCTCTATGTCAAAAGGTGCCAAGTCCAGACCAGAGATGTTAGAATTTGAGCTGTAGGTATTTGAGCTTTGGTCTTTGGGTTATCTTTCTTGGGGAGAGGAGTTAAATGTGTTCTACACCAATGAGGAGGGAGTGAGATTGTATTTTATGACTACAAGTGTGAACCGTGGAAGAGACATTGAACATCTCTGAGCTATCTCAGATTTCCCAGGCCCTTGCAATTAGTATGGGGTTTGTGATTTGTTCAGGCCAATAGGCTTGAAGCAAACTTATGTGTCACTTTGGGACTGATTTATTTAAGAGGTTGAGCATGAACTTCCTTGTCCCTCTCTTTCCCAGGAAAGTAATTTGAAGGCCACATGTTGGGTGTTACATTCCAGTAGCCTGCATTTCTGGGAGATTACATGGAGGAGAACTTCCCCTACTCCACCCTGCAATTTTAAACTAAATTGGTTATGGAATGTGAACCCAGAAATGAAACTTGTACGAAACTGACATTTTGGATGTTACAGCATAGCCTATCCTATCATGCTTCATATGAGCAGTAAAAAGCTCCTTCATAATAGAGTCAGCAAAAGTGAAATTAATATGGTTTTTGATATTTTTATTTATAACCCAGAAATAAAGAATTTTTATTTATAGATCAGAATTAAACATAATTAAGCAAATAGGATCACTCCAATGTAGAAGAAAGTTATGAAAAATATACACAGATATTATACTCCTGGTTTATAAGGAAAACATCTTATATATCTTTTTTCTTTTTTTTAATGTTTATTTATTTTTGAGAGAGAGAGAGAGAGAGCAGGGAAGGGGCAGAGAGAGAGAGGGAGAGAGAGAATCCGAAGCAGTCTCTGCACTCAGCACAGAGTCCAACACTGGGTTCAATCTCATGAGCTGTGAGATCATGACCGCAGCAGAAATCAGGAGTTGGACACTTAACTGACTGAGCCCCACCAGGTACCCCTATATCCTTTTTAAAAATCTTTTATTTAGTTTTGAGAGAGAGAGACAGAGTGTGAGCAGGGGAGGAGCAAAAAGAGACACACACACAAAATCTGAAGCAGGCTGCAGGCTCTGAGCTGCCAGCACAGAGCCTGACGCGGGGCTCGAACCCAAAAACCATGAGATCATGACCTGAGCCTAAGTCGGACACGCGTAACCAACTGAGCCACCCAGGCGCTCCTGTATCTTTTTTTCTTAAATAGTTTCATTGAAATATAATTCACATGCCATACAACTCACTCATTTAAGTGTACATTTGAAAGGTTTTAGTATTCTCACAGATACGTGCAACCCTCACCAGTCAATTTTAGAACATTTTTATCACCTCACAGAGACCTGTACCCTTTAGCTCCCTAAACATCTCCCTGTCTTCTCATCATTCCCCACCCACCCCACCCCAGCTCTAAGCAACCACTTATCTATTCCCTGTAACTATAGATTTTCCTATTTTAAACTTAGTTCATATTAGAATCATATAATATGTGGTCTGTTGTGACTGGTTTCTTTCACTTAGCATAATGCTCTCAAGGTTCATCCATGTTGTAGCATGTATCAGTACTCTGCCCCTTTGTATGGCAGAACAATATTCCATTATATGGATAGAGCACATCTGGTTTATGCATTCGTCCCCTGATGAACATTTGAGTTGTTTCCATCATTTGGCTACTACAAATAATGCTGCTATAAAAATTCATAACACAATGGCGCCTGGGTGGCTCAGTCGGTTCAGCATCTGACTCTCGATTTCGGCTCAGGTCATGATCTCACAGTTCGTGGGTTCGAGCCCGCATCAAGCTCGGTGTCGACAGGACAGAGACTGTTTGGGATTCTCGTTGTGCCTCTCTGCCTGACCCTCCCCTGCTCATGTTTTGTCTTTCTCTGTCAAAAATAAATAGACATGAAAAAGAAAAAAAATTTTTTTAAATTCATACACAAGTGTTTGTGTGAACATGTGTTTTATTTCTCTTGGGTTTATACCTAGGTATGGAATTCCTGGGTCATGGTAACTCTGTGTTTAGTCTCTTGAGGAACTGCTAGGCTGTGTTCCAAAGCAGCAGGACTATTTTATACTCTCAATATATGAGGTTCTCATCTCTCCACATTCTGGCCAACACTCGCTATTACTTGCCTTTTGAATTCTGGTCATTATGGTTTGAATTTGCATTTCCCTGATGACAAGTAACGTATAGTATTTACTCATGTGCTATTGATCATTTGTATGTCTTCCTTGTAGAAATGTCTGTTCAAATCCTTTGCCTATCTTTTAAGTATTGTAATTTTGCCTCACAAAAGTTATGTTATTTGTGTTAGGGGAAACAGACAGATGGGCAGCTGGAAAAATAAAAGACTTTTTCTATCTATATGCTAAGTCATTTTGTTCTGGATACATATTGCTCTTTAAAATATCCAAAATTCTTGGGGCACCTGCGTGGCTCAGTCGGTTAAGCATCCGGCTCCAGCTCAGGTCATGATCCCGCGGTTCGTGGGTTCAAACCCTGCACCGGGCTCTGTGCTGACAGCTGGGAGGTTGGAGCCTGCTTCGGATTCTGGGTCTCCCCCTCTCTCTGCCCCTCTCCCACTCTGTCTCTCTCTCCCAAAATAAATAAACATGAACAAAATAAAATATAAATAAATAAATAAATAAATAAATAATAAAATATCCAAAATTTAGCGGTACAAAACAACAACTATCTTATTATGCTCCCAGATGCTGTGAGTCAGGAATTTAGACAGGACACAGCAGGACAGCCTATCTCTGCTCCAAAATGTCTGGGGCTTCAACCTCAGAAGACTCCAGCAGCTGAATGTGGCTCAAATGCAAGAGGCTGGAATCGCCAAGCAGATTCTTCACTCACAGATCTGTCACCGCAGTGGGGTGATTAAAAATCCGGGCTCAGTTTGAGTGTTTAACCAGATTACCTACATGTATCCTGTTCCTGTGGGTTGGGTTTCCTCCCCGCAGACTCGTCTCAGATTTGTCAAACTTCTGACAGACCCCTCAGGACTCTCAGAGAAAATGTTCTAGTGATTAACGTGAAAACTGCATGGCTTTTTTTTTAGGACAGCTGAAAGCTCCTATAATGTCATTTCCACTGTAATATATTGGGCGAGGCAGTCACAAGCCCACTCAGGTTCAAGGAGAGGGGTGGCAGACCCCAGATCTCAGTCAAAGGAGAGAGTTAAAGCACTTGCAGCCACATTTCACAGTTGCCCTAGACTCCAAGAAAGCCTGGTGTAACTTCGGACAGCAGATTTTCTGTATTTACGTAAACTTTGAGTAATTTATACATAATATGTATTGGTGAGGTGAGTAGGTGAAGGTAAACTTTGTAAATTAAGATACTTGCTGCCTGTGGTGGTTACGAAAATGTGCCTCTAAAAAATCTGACTCAGGGGAACCTAACCGGCTACCTAAGGGCAAATACAAATGAAAACAAGTGTCTTAATTCTCCCTGTTAGAAATAAGCACCCCATCTCCCAGTTTCGATGAGAGGACCAGAGTCTAACTTCAGCTAGTGCCTGACTCCACGTTGCAAAACTGCCTCCTGTCATAAATATATGAATTTATTTTTCCTTTGTATAAAGCCAATTAACTGACACAGATGGTCAACCCAATACCAGGTAAATTTAGGACAAACCACCTGTATTAAATAGTGCTGCCCAGTTTTCCTACTGCTGGACTAGTTATTGTTTACCTTGAGAACATGTATGTAACGGACTGTATCTGTTTGCACTATACAAAAGGGTGAAATTTCTTTCTGTTTTTGTAAATTTCCTGTGCAATGATGCATCAGATTCTGGTTTAATGCTTTGTCCGATAATGAAACTCTTTTCTTTCTCTGCTTCCTTGGCAGAGAGGTTTTCTGCGTTAGCAGGAGATTTTGCTTTTAATTTTATTTCCCCAACAGCTGGCAGGCTCATGTCCCTGTGCTCGGCAACCCATCACCCCAACCCCTTCTATGAGCGGCTCGCCGCCCGCGATTGATCTGGGCAGAGATTCGATGGCAGGACCACTCCTGGGAGACTCAGGCCACCTCTGATGGGCGCCATGGACTTGCAAATTCCCACCGATTTTCTTCAACCTCTCTTAGGATAGCTCCGCTACCCAAGGTCTACCTCCTTTCCTTCCTTCTCCTTCCACAGAACTCAGACTTGCATATAGTAGAAAAACTCCCCCAACCTTCTCCTGCTCACTCCTTCGTTTCCCGTTGGGGCATTTCCCCTGGTAATTTGCTTGCCTCTCAGAGCACCCAGACGGAGTCACCATATTTTTTAGATTGGGTTTTCAGGTTTCTAGCTCATAACTGAGGTGAGTGAATCAAAAACGTCTAAATCTTAAAAGAAAAAAAAGATGTTGTAAAAAATATGTAAAAATCAAGATCTGGTTTGTGTTTTAACAAACCAGGATTCAGATCTTAATGAATAGCTTTGCATACAAATTACAAGCAGTGCGACAGCAGCAGGTAATATGCTATTTGCCTTGAAAACGCACTAGCTCGGATCTTGAGAGGAATAAAGGTAGTTTTCCAAAAGATGACTAAGACTTTGGGAGCATCCTGGAGGCAATCTTCTCTTTGCCAGCGGATATCAAAGTACAGGAAAAAGAAACTTATTGAACATTAAAGCTTTGGATCCATAAATCCATAACACTTAATTCACAAGTCAGAGGAGTACTGAAGAGAGAGCTTGACTATCAGCGGGCATGGCAAGCATATTGAAGAATGTATTTATGATACTGTTTGCTGGAGAATTCATAATGGGGATTCTGGGAAATGGATTCATTATATTGGTTAACTGTATTGACTGGATCAGGAACTGGAAATTCTTCGTAATTGACTTTATTAGTACCTGCCTAGCTATTTCCAGAATAGTTCTGTTGTGCATAATAATTTTAGGCATAGGTGTAGATGTACCTTGTGAAGAAATATGGAACAAGAAAAATCAACTAATAAGTTTTGAAATCCTCTGGACAGGATCCAATTATTTCTGCACAACCTGTACCACCTGCCTCAGTGTCTTCTATTTCTTCAAGATAGCCAACTTTTCCAACCCTATTTTCCTCTGGCTAAAATGGAGAATTCACAAAGTGCTTCTCATTATTGTACTGGCTGCAGTCTTCTCTTTCTGCTTGTCTCTTCCCTTTAAGGATACAGTGTTTATGAGTCTGATCAAAAGCAAGGTAAACGCGGAAAGAAATCGGACAGTGAGTTTCACAATGAGAACATATGAGTTATTTTTGTCTCATATGCTCCTGAACATAATGTTCATCATCCCCTTTGCAGTGTCTCTGGCTTCCTTTGTCCTTTTGATCCGTTCCTTATGGAGCCACACCAGGCAGGTGAAGGACAGAGGTGGGGATCCTATCACAAAAGTTCACGTGAGAGCCATGAAGTCTATGATTTCATTCCTACTCTTCTTCTTTATGTACTATTTGAGCACTATTATGATGAATTTGGCCTATGTCATCCTAGATAGTTTGGTGGCAAAGATTTTTGCTAATACACTAGTATTTTTATATCCATCTGGCCATACATTTCTTCTGATTTTATGGACCAGCAAATTGAAACAGGCTTCTCTCTGTGTCCTGAAGAAGCTGAAGTGCCTGCATCTAAGGAAACCCACACACCCATAAAACATGCCTGAAATGACTGCGATTTTGTCAAGAGTGAAGATAATGAATAGAACTCCATGTACGTTTCTTTCCTTCCTCTCCACTTCCTTTATTCTGTTTTGCGACAAGATCATTGAATCTTACTGAAAACATCTGCCTCGAATAAGTTAAAAGAAAAAGATTTTGTTGTGTGTCCATCAGAATAGTGATGATGTAATTAATTGTAAAATTAGAATATATCACCAAGGCAATGGGAATTTGATGAGAGACAAGAAAAGACTCGGGAAGACAGAAATTTACTTGTGGCTAGATTACAACTGTACAAAATTAAGTGTAGCAAGTCTCAGAGACAGAAAACCCCCAGAATTCATGAAATGAATATTTGGACATCCTAAAACCTTATTACCTGTGGCTGATGGCTAACCATGACTTAAAGTGGTATTTGGGAAAGGATGAACATAGAATGAACTGACATGACGAATTTTTGGTGATGCATCCACAGCATGTGCCTAGAAGTCCTGTTGGAGAGCCCATAAGAACGCTACTATTTCTTAAACATATGCCAAAGTTGGGGGCACCTGAGTGTCTCAGTCGTTAAGCGTCTGACTTCAGCTCAGGTCATGATCTCATGGTCCATGGGTTTGAGTCCCACGTCAGGCTCTGTGCTGACAGCTCGGACCCCAAGCCTGCTTCAGATTCCATGTCTCCCTCACTCTCTTCCCTGCTCCTGCTCATGCTCTATCTCTCTCTGTCTCTCAAAAGTAAATAAAACGTTAAAAATTTTTGAAAATATATGGCAAAGGTGGTTTCAAACAAATAAATGAATAAGAGGGAAAAACACAAGGCTTAGAAAATACAAGGTGTGCTCACTTGGGCAGCACATTTACTAGAAATTGGAATGATACAGAGATTAGCATGGCCCCTACCCAAGGTTGATCCACACATTCACGAAGCACTCCGTATTTTTTTAAAACTTCTTTCATTTGTACTGTTCATTCAAATAAAATAGCTTGGTGCCTCTTACCCCCCAAAATACAAGGCTCAAAGTCTAGGGTACTATAGAGGTTATTTTGTATGAAAAAAAATACAGAAAACACAATGCAGAATAGTTTTATATTTTTCTTATTCCCCAGGTATAGTGCCAGTTTCGGTACCAATTATTACTCATTAATTCTGGGTTATCAGGAATCTCATGTTTTGACAGAGGTTGCTTGCTACCCCCAACCCCCAGTAAATAAAAATTTATTTTATTTATTTCACCTTTCTCTCTCATAGATGCTCTAGTTTTTAAGCAACAGGATTTAAGTTTGCTGTTTGACTTTCCATTGGTGTATGAGAAAAAATGTATTTATTTTTTTAAAAAATAAGTTGTTTTAAAGGCCTTTGGAATATATCATAGAAAAAGAATAGGGTATAACTGATTTTTTTTTTTTAATGGAGATGTAACTGACGTGTAACTGACATGTGTAAGTCTGAGGTATACAGAGTGTTGGTTGGATACATTTATATATTGCAATATGATTACCACTGTGGCATTAGCTAACACCTCTATCATGCTACATAATTATCAGTTCTTTTTGGTGTGTTGAGAGCAATTTAGATCTACTCTCTTAGCAAATTTGAAGTTTATAAGTTATGCTGTTGGCTATAATCACTATGTCGTACATTAGACTTCCAGAACTTATTTATCTACTAGCTGTAACTTTGTACTCCTAAACAACATCTCCCCAGTATCCTCAACCCCAGCCCCTCTTTTCGCATGTTCATCTTTTTTAGATTCCACATATAACTAACATACAGTATTTGTCTTTCTCTGCCTGACTTATTTTACTTAGCATAATAAGTGATCACTTGCTTTTGGTTCCTTCCTTGGGCAGTTTAATTTAGGTATGGGATGCCTACATTTTAAGAGGGTAGAATATTTGAAAAGCTTTGTCTAGGTGAGATATAAATGCACCTTATTTTCAAAAAGTTGGACTTCAGTAGCATGAAAGCAGAAAGCAAATTTATTCTTTCCCCCATGGCCCCTACAACCCTATTTTGTTGAGTTCTTCTTTTGCCAGGATAAAACCTTAGGCAGATCCTACAGCAGCTATAGTCACTCACGCATACGTCGCATCCAATCCAGACCAAAACCAAAGTTTAAATCTGTCATTTAATATCAAACTTTTCTTACTTACCTTTTTCAGATCCTATTCAAGCCTGAACACCTGATGTGGGAAAGGTTGTTTCATTGCTGATTCTTGTTCTTCTCCCCAGCATTCCTGCCGCTTTTGGTTTCTTTATGATTGCAACAAAGTTAAACAGCCAGTGTCCCCCCTCGGGTTCTCTTTTGGCTAAAGAAAGCTGTCAATCATACCAGATATTTTAATGCAGACTCATTTTTTTGTAGGCATCTATGTCAGGGGTCCCCAAGGCCACCCTTATGTTTAATGACTCAGAGAAATGCTCAGGGACCTCAGAAAAAGCTATTACAGTCACAGTTACACTTTATTACGGTGCTACAGCAAAACAAAAAACAAAAAACAAAAATCAAAAGCATTGACAGATGAATAATTGCATATGCTATGTTGATTTACTCCAATACAGATATAATGTCTGAAACAGTAGCTAGAAACTGGTTGAGAGACTGTGGATGTCTTTTGTAGCAGCCTAAGTTAGGAGTTTGATCCTAAGAATTGTAATTTTTCCTGTGGTATACGAATCAAACAGCGTTTGAAAGTTTGAAGCATTGATCTTTATTGTTGCAATCTATAACTTTCTCCAATATATCTAGCTGTGAAGTTTGCTTATTTGTTTTTTTTTTAATTTTTATTATTACTATAATTATGGGTGTTCTCTTTCTATTAAAGCCTCAAGAATGTCCTCAGTTTAGCCCTTGGAATACCCTTTCAATCCAGAGTTTTATTTGGCTAAGAGTTTTCCCCCATTATTTGATTATTTCTTCTCATTTATCTTCTTGTATTTTTAAAATACCAGCAGATAGACATTTATATTATATTATTATTTTACAAGTGTCCTCATCAGGACAAACATCCTGTCAGAATTTTTCTTTCTTATTTCTTCTGAAACATTTTACACAAATTATTAGGCTGGAACTTCCAGCTCACTAATTTGATATTCAGAAGAGTCTCTTCTCTAATTCAGCATGACTATACTAATAATTAAAGAGACAGATGTGATTTTAAGTTCCAAGGATTCTGTTTGCCATTTTACTATGCGATAAGATTATCGGTATATAGTTATGAAAGCCTATCAAATTCCTCTGATCTACCAACAGTGCTGGGTGTTATATTGATTTAGTATTCTGTGTCCTTTGCATTCCCTGCATTTTCTTGAAGGTTTGTTCTTTTGTGTGTTCAAGCTAGTATTTCTCTTTCATTGGTTTGATTTGCCTCAGTGTGAATTTTTAATATCTATACGTGCGGGTGAAATCAGTGGGCAAGATTTAGCTCATGTATGTGATTTTCATTGTTGTTGTTTTTTGTGTGTTTGTTTTTGTTTTGTTTCTTGTCTTGACTAATATACTTATACTTTCAACTATTGTGTCTCTAATTTTCCACACTTAGAACCTTCAGCAACATTACACCTTTATGTTCCCGTCCAGCACATTTGATTTTATGACCTTAATCTAGGATATGCCTTCGTAGGTAGAGGGAACTAAAGTCAATTTTCTCACTCCAAGTTAAAGTCACCAGTTGCCTAAAGACCAGAGCATCATGGGTAGGAGACCCTGGGTCTGGTAATTATGTTGGACAAGGAAGTGGAGCTATGACTTTGCAGAATTTCTGTGGAGGCAAATGGACTGCTTGTTTTGGGGCAAATGGCGTCCTTTACAACTTGAAAGAAACTGAGATACTGCACAATTTTTCTTGATTTAGTTATTGGTCTTGTCATAAACCTTATCCCTTTTCTAACAAGACTATTTAACTTTTTCTTATGACCCATAAGACTCCCTTATTAATTATGAATATTATCTCTGTGTGTCACAAATGTTGCAAATATTTTCCAATAAATTATTTCTTTTTTAAAATTTTGCATATGGTATTATTTTTCATGGAATTATTTTACCGTTCTATGTGCTAAATTTCTCCCTTGTTTCTTTTATGGTTCTGAGATTTTGTTCTTTATGTTTTTCTTAATTGAGTATAATTAATATGCAGTGTTATATTCGTTTCAGGTGTACAATATAATGATTCAGTATTTCTATACATTATTCAGTGCTCATCACCCTAAGTGTCCTCTTAATCCTTTATTTCATTCATTCCCTACCAACCTCCCCAGTTCTGGAATTTTGAATTCAGCTCATAAGAGGACTTTCACATTCAATTTTTTAAAAAAATTTTTTTAACGTTTATTCATTTTTGAGACAGAGAGAGACAGAGCCTGAATGGGGGAGGGTCAGAGAGGGAGGGAGACACAGAATCTGAAACAGGCCCCAGGCTCTGAGCTGTCAGCACAGAGCCCGATGTGGGGCTCGAACTCACAGACCACGAGATCATGACCTGAGCCGAAGTCGGCCGCTTAACCGACTGAGCCACCCAGACACCCCTTTCACATTCAATTTTTAAAAAATATCTCCCTAATTTGTTTGTTTTGTTTTTTGTTAGTTGTTTTTTTTTTTTGTCTTGTATGCATGTTTTTTTAACTGTTATATCTTCAAACTCCTAGTTACTTTCATATACTTTGTGAGGTAGGGAATCTGACTAGTTTGAATGGATGGCCAATAAACTTTTAAGTAATGCACCTTTATGTAAAGATAGCAAACTCCAATGTCCACAGTGGCCAGGAATGGTATAAATGTGTGAAGACATTGGTAGTTAGAGCTAACCGTGATGAACTTTTGTATGTGTTCCTCATAATTATGTTCAAATTTATTTTTTAAACAGTCAATGTCAGATCAGTCTGCCAATGTGTGGCCTCTCATTCTTCTTGAGTTTCTTATCGATTCTGCAACATTTACTCTTCTAAGGGATTTTCAGAATCAACTTCTCAAATCCCATAAAATATACTGTTGGGATTCTTACTAGAATTGCACTGAACGTATAGATTTCTCTAAAACATATTGAATTTCCTTCTCTTTTTAAAAAATGTTTATTATTTTGGAAACAGAGAGAGAGAGAGTGGGCAGAAGCTGGGGAGGGGAGAGAGAGAGGGGGACAGAGGATCCAAAGAGGGCTCTGCACTGCCAGGAGAGAGCCTGGCATGGGGCTCAAACTTGAGAGCTCATGAGATCGTGACCTGAGCTGAAGTCGGACACTTAACTGACCAAGCCACCCAGGCAACCCTGCATTTCCTTCTAAGAATATAACATCCAAATTAGTTTCCATAAACCCTCTTTTAGGTTATTTAATAACATTTCACAGTTATTCTTTCCTTATAGGTGTTCTGTGTTTTTTTTTTATTGACTCTATTCCTAAGTCTCTTTTAAGTGTCCCAGCTAATTTTAAATATGATTTTTTTGTACTGTATTGTACTTGAGATGAGAAAACTAAAACTTTTGTTTAGAAAGCTGTTGTTACTAGATCTGTGCAGTTTGATGAGCTAATAAAGAAAGGCAAAATAGGGGCGCCTGGGTAGCTCAGTCGGTTAAGCAGATGACTTCGGCTCAGGTCATGATCTCGCGGTCCGTGAGTTCGAGCCCCGCGTCAGGCTCTGTGCTGACAGCTCAGAGCCTGGAGCCTGTTTCAGATTCTGTGCCTCCCTCTCTCTGACCCTCCCCTGTTCATGCTCTGTCTCTCTCTGTCTCAAAAATAAATAAATGTTAAAAAAAAAAAAAAAAGAAAGGCAAAATAGTATTATCCTGGAACTAAGTTCCAAGTTATCACAATAGTGGAAATCGTGGGGTAGAGTTTGGAAGTAAAGAGATATTAAAGATTTTCTGTCTGGAAGGAGAAGAGTATAGATGTTGATCAATATTCCATTGGTGACTATGAATGAATTTTTGAATATGAATTAATAACTTCTAAAGTAAGTTAAAAAGCAAATGATAACTGAGATTCATTCATTCATTCATTCATTCATTCATTTTTATAGGAAACAGGAAATGTGCTTACAACTCCAACATAAAAAGAATTGGTGAAAATACATAAGAAAATCACTAACACTCCTCAAATAAATAAGTTATGAATATCAACAGATACTTCACGATGGAAAAACACCATGTTCCACTTCCCAAATTAAGTATTTTTTATTAACTAATGGTAGTAACTTTGCACAGGCCAATAACAATTTGGATTGAAAAACATGCATCAGGGGCGCCTGGGTGGCTCAGGCGGTTAAGTATCCATCGACTCTTGATTTAGGCTCAGGTCGTGATCTCACAGTTCCAGAGTTTGAGCCCGGCATTGGGCTCAGCACATCGGGCCAGCGGAGCCTGTGTGGGATTCTCTCTGTCCCTCTCTCTCTGCCCCTCCCCCGCTTGTGTTTTCTCTCTCTTTCTCTCTGTGTGTCTCTCTCAAAATACAGATTTAAAAAGAAAAGAAAATATGCATCAGAGAATGTAAAAATGCTTATACATTTAAAATCATAATCTCATGGGCTGAAGTTTCATCTAAGAGTAATATTTACATATACTTAGATAAACATTGCCATACTGTACATAACAGAGAAAATAAAGTAGAACAAGAAGGAGATAAAAGTACCCTCATAATAAGGGATTACTTGAAATAAAAGTGTTACAGGTCCTGATGTAATGTTAGTAGGCTCTTAGAATCATTGTTGTAGACAATTTATAAAACTCATAAAAGGCCTTAGCTTCTAAAGCTAGTAATTAAAAAGTAGACCTCAGCATTACAAAAATATTATGATTATAACTGTGTATAATGATAACTCATGAGTAGCTAAATATTAAAATACTGGAAGGAAATCAGTATAAATATTAACACATGATTGGTATTTTAATTTTTATCTACTTTTATATATGTCTAAAACTTTCTATGATTGTGTTTATTCTAATCCAGCAAATTTTATTGTTTACTACTTGTCAGGTTTTGCATTTACTGAGAGGATTTTGACAGTGAAACATCAGAATTTTGCTTCTATACAAAAAATGACAGCCCACAAAACAGTAATAATAAAGCACAAAATATACTATAATTAGAGAGATACAGGATGGAAAAAAAAAAAAGGCACCAAATCCAATTTTAGATGAAGAGGAAGATTTTTTGAAAAGTCAATTTCTTTTTTTTTAATGTATGTTTATTTTTGAGAAAAAGAGAGAGAGAGAGAGAGAACGAGTGGGGGAGGGGCAGAGAGAGAGAGGGAGACACAGAATCCGAAGCAGGCTCCAGGCTCATCAGCACAGAGCCCCACGCGGAGCTGGAACTCACGAACTGTGAGATCATGACCTGAGCCAAAGTGGGACGCTCAACCAACTGAGCCACCCAGGCACCTCAAGAGGGACATTTTTCTAGAAGCAACTGTATCTAAAACAATATTTGCAAGAGTCAGAAGAGGGATGAGTGCCAGGAATAAAGCATGAAAGTATCGATGCATTTGGACTTTATCCTGAAAATAGCGGTCAGGTTTTCGCTAAAGAAGACCATATACACACTTGAGGGAAAGGATTGCTATAAACGGATAAGATTGTAAGTCGAGTGAATGATAAGGAGACTATTCTTCCAGGCTGTGGCAAAAATGATGAGAGTCTGAACTAAGATAGTTGCCATAGGCTTGGCGAAAAAGGATAGATTTGAGAGCTATTAAGAGCATGAAATTAACTGGTTTTGGTAGCGAGTAACAGTGAACTCAGCTTGGCATAGATTTCCGGCTTCTGTGACTAGATGATCTGCAAAGGACTAGGAGCCATAATTGCAGAACTGATATTGGATTTGTCTGAGAAATTAAGAACTAGCCTTTGTGAATTCTCCCTAGTCTATGGAATGACTAATCCGACATAAGACAATAGAATAGAGAAAGAGATTTATTTTGGGTACACTGGAGGGTGGAGGGAGAAAAAGAGGTGTCATTAATCCCCTAAACTCTTATTTCATCCCTGGTCCTCAGGGCATGAAATACGTTCCTCCGAACGTATTTTGCTACCAACAAACAGGATGGTGAAACTCTCCTTGGACCGTGTGTAGATTGTTGGTGGGCCCTCCTTTATGGTAGATTTGTCTGTGTTTAGAAGGTGAAGTGCTAAGGTTCAATTAGTCCCAGAGCATCCTCCAACTAGCAAACTAGCTAACTAACTAGCATCTTCTTTGCACGACTATATTTACACGTCCCTGTCCCCAGGGCAGGATCTCCTCCCTTGGGTTAGTTATGTCATTATTTGAATCTTTCTACTATTAGTTTTCTTGAAAGACCCAGTCAGAAAAGTGGGGGGTGGGAATGATATCTAACTACTTTGGGTTCAACCGCATTGAAGACATTAATAAATCAAATTATTTTTTCTCGTTGAATTCAAATGATCAGAACAGATATCCCTCAGGTGTTTTGTACTTAAAGCAGAAATATACACAATAGATAATCCTAAAGATAGATATACATTTTAAGCATTTGTGCCAAGATGCAGTAATCTTCATATCCTCCGGAAAAATTTCCATGCTTTAGCGAACATTTCCCCTTTTTTCCCTTGTCCCCCTACTCGCTCAAGAATAAAAAAAAAAAATTGAAGATTCTTCTACACTCTCAAGAAGGCTTTTGAAGAGGGGCGCCTGGGTGGCTCAGTCGGTTAAGCAGCCGACTTCGGCTCATTTCATGATCTCGCGGTTCATGAGTTCAAGCCCTGCGTCAGGCTCTGTGCTGATGGCTCAGAGCCTGGAGCCTGTTTCAGATTCTGTGTCTCCCTCTCTCTCTGACCCTCCCCCATTCATGCTCTGTCTCTCTCTGTCTCAAAAATAAATAAACGTTAAAAAAAAAAATTTAAAAAAAAAAGAAGGCTTTTGAAGAAGTTAGAGAAGTTCAGTTTGGGCATGTATAGTTTGGAGTATGTGTGTTTCATTCCAAGAGATGACTGGAAAGGCCTACGTTTCCTTGGGAATTATGATACCAAGGTTAGATTTCTATATTGCTTGCCAAGTTTTCTGAAAATTACAAACCCTGTGTTTTACTCTGTAATGCAGTGACCTGCACGATGAGTGTATAGTAATCAGAAATGTAGGGATTGCTAGCTTTACCTGCATGTGGAGATATTTTAACGTGGTGAAAATTAGTGTTGGGGGTATTAAAAAGAAAACCACAGGTCCAAAATGGTATGTCACTTGGGTTAAGGTCCCAAGTCAATAAACCAAGACTTAATACCTAACCTAACTGTAGTTTCAACCCACCCTAAAATATAACCTTTAACCAATCAAAATGGAATCTCCTGATCAGCCCTAGGAAATTTACTGATAGCCCCCTTCCATTCCCCTTAGGAAGGTGACCTTGCCTAAAACAATGGATCTTTGTTAAAATCTTCTTTTTTTCCACTTCCTCTCTACCTTTAAAAACATTTCCTTTTCTGTAACCCTTTGGAGCTCCCCGCTACTTGCTAGGTGGGATGCTGTTTGATTCATGAATTGATTAATAAAGCCAATTCGATTCTTAAGTTTTACTCACTCGGTTGAATTTTTGTCATTTGACAGAGGTACCTATTTCACAATTTAGACTTGCAAACCAAACGAAGCAGCTCCTTGAAAGAGGAGAGGGATTTTTATTCAAAAGAGTGAAAGTTAATCCGTGCCTTTATTTACATATTAGCAAATGAGAACCTGGTCTTTCAACCATCTCTCTACACAGGCTATTTACAGTTTCTGGCTGACATCTGGACCAAGACTGGAAATCCTCAGCAGAGCTGGTTGGAAATGTTCAATGGCTGTTACAGTGATTCCACAGCTGCATTGCACATTACTGGGCTGCATAGCAAAAAAGAGCCACGGTAAAAAACAAGTAGGATACTATTGCCTAATTAAACATAAACTCCGTACCGTTATCTAGTAAATCATGTGGGTATCAGTCAACAAACTGCAGATTAGAGTCTTCCGTTTGCAGCCATGTTGAATACATTGGAGAAAGTTCCCATGGGTGTAACAAGTGGGACATAATGGGTATTTTAAGGAATTGGATTCATTGGACTCGCAAGTAACATTTTCTGGCTTAGAAACCAGAAGTTATGCTTGGTTGCGTTTGTTCTTATTAGTTCGGACTTTGCTAGGATTAGTCGGTTGTGGCTAACAATTGTCAATTTGTGTTCAGTGCCGTTGTATGGGACACTCCCCGATACTATGGAAAGAAGCCATGTCCTAACTAGTATCTGGATACTACCTAACCTCTTGAACACTTGTTTTGCTACTTGTCCTGATGTCTTTTTTTTTTTTTTTTCCTTCCTGAATGCCTATTTCTCCGATTCACTTTCCCTTTGGCTAAAATGGAGCATTAATGAGGTCGTTTTCATGCTTCTGCTGGTATCTACAACCTTCCTGTTCATGAGCTTCCCTTTGCTACGTAGTTTTGATGTCTTCTGATATCATCTCCAAAAACAATAACAAAGAGAGAGAGAGAGAGAGAGAGAGACTGTGGGTGCACTTGTGAGTGAGGGAGGGGCAGAGAGAGAGAAAGAGAACCCCAAGCAATCTCCACACTGTCAGCACAGAGCCAGATGCAGGGTTCAAACCCACAGACCGTGAGATCATGTGAGACTCTGAGCCAAAATCAAGAGTTGGCCTCTCAACCAACTGAGCCACCCAGGCGCCCCCAAGTAACTTTTATTTAAATAATTAGTATGCCAAGGTGGCACATTGTAGGGTGGCCTGCTTTGGCCCCGACAGGTTCCTCTGTCCTGTCTCCCTTTCCTTGATTTTCCTTTTTACTGCTGCTCGTTCCTTGTGGAAATACATGAAGCACATTGAGCTCATCAGGGATTCCAGAGGCCCCAGCATGGAGGCCTATTTCAGAGTGATAACAACTGTGTTTTAATTTCTTGTGTTCTTTGCACTGCATCAATTTACCTTTTTCATGACACTTGTAGGAGTATTTTTGGTTACAGAACAAGCTGGCTTGGTTTGGATGTTTGGTTACATGATAAGAATTCTATAACTTTCAGGTCGCTCACATTGTGATTTTTGGAAACAGCCAACGGAGGAAATTCTTCTTGGGGATTCTTTGGCACTTGAAGCATTATCTGAAAGGAAAGGCACTTTCAGCTACACAGGTCGGCCTGTGAGAGAAGGCGGCAAGAAGTCTGTGTGATCTTCCTTGATTCACCGGATTCTTCCTTTCGTATCTATACTGTGTCACTGAGTATCATTTCAACTCTTCCTAGATGTGGACCCATTTCACTTTTATGGTTCTGAAGCAATTTCAGGAATTGAGGACGAGAGACGATGAATTATAATGAAAGATGCCTCCGCTGCTCTTATCACTTAGGAAATTCCAAGAGTTTTTGGGAACTGTGTGCCAGGAACCATGGATGGAAGACCAAAAGACATATTTATCTTAAATTATATTACAGTACTTTTATATTTTTGGAAGTACATCTTCAGTGCAAATTCAAATAAACCCAAACTGAAACCCCTCCAGAAATAATTACTTTTCATAGTTTTGTGTATCTAGTGTTTCCTTAGGCAGACTCCAGCATGTACATTTTTTAAAACTTTTATTAAAACTTAAAAAAAATATTTATTTATATTTGAGATAAAGAGACAGAGCACAAGCAGTGGAGTGGGAGAGAGGGAAGGAGACACAGAATCTGAAGACAGGCTCCAGGCTCTGAGCTGTCAGCACAGAGCCCCATGAAGGGCTTGAACTCACAGACTGTGAGATGGTGACCTGAGCTGAGGTCCGATGCTTAACCAGCTGAGCCACCCAGGAGCCCCACAAGCAAATACATTTTTGTTTTCCAACATTTTTGCAAGAAAGCTAAATGAAATAATTATCTTATATTCCCCCTCTTCTCCCACACACTTACTAGAAAAAATATATAGGCATAGTATTATGCTACAGTTTGTGTTTTATCAAAGAATTTGAGCATCTAACCAAAACAGGTATTTCTGGATTCTGGCATAGTTCATAGAATTCTTGTTGTTATTAATAAAATTTTGGGTGGGAGGAAGGGGAGGGTGGGTGATGGGTATTGAAGAGGGCATCTTTTGAGATGAGGACTGGGTGTTGTATAGAAACCAATTTGACAATAATTTCATATATTAAAAGAAAAAGAATAAAGATATATTGCAAACAGAAAAAAATTTCATAGCACTTATATTAATACTATAATTGTAAATGATGTTTGAGTGGAATTTTTGTTTACCAACCAAGAAATGTTCCACCATCAAGGTCCCTTGAATCTCTTAATGTTCTTCTTCTTTTTTTTTTTTTTTTTAGCTTTTCTTAATATTTATTTATTAATTTTTGAGCATGGGGAGGGGCAGAGAGAGAGAATCCCAAGCAGCCTCCACACTCAGCCTGGAGCCCGATGCAGGGCTTCATCTCACGATGGTAAGGTTATGACCTGAGCTGAAATCAAGAGTTGGATGCTTAACTGCCTGAGCCACCCAGATGCCCTGAATCTATGAATGTTCTTAATTCCCAATGAAAAAAGGACAGTTTAAATTATGACCTAATATATTTGACCTTGTCAAATAATGTAGGAAGCATTCCCATGTGTTAATCACTCTTCTGTACCTGAAAAGGACAGGATTCAGAGTTTGGCAAACACCTGGAGGTTCAGGGGGAGTGGCAGGCTTGGAGAGGTTCCAGAAGCTTGCACCTTTTCCTGCATACCTTGCCCTATCTTGCCCTATGCATCTCTTCCGTCTGGCTGTTTCTGAGGCATATCCTTTTATAATAAATTGATAATGTAGTAAGTAAAATGTTTCTCTGAGTTCTGTGAGCTGCTTAGGAAATTAAGCAAACCCAAAGAGGGATCTCCGATTTATAGTTAGTTCAGAGGTACAGGTAACAGCCTGGGTTAGTGACTGGCATCTGAAATGGGGGCGGAGGGGCGCAGTCATTCAGGACTGAGCGCTTAACCTGTGGAGTCTGATGCTATCTCCCCGTAAATAATGTCAGAACTGAGTTGAATAGTAGAACTGTTGATGTCTGGAGAGCTTCTTGTTCTGAGACCTTCTCAGAACAAGTCCATCCTGGTACTAAGAGCATCCCCATAGAGCCCTGGTAATATCAGAACAGTTATAAATATTTGTCAATAGATTAATTGTTTTCATATTAAGTGTGCCTTGGAAATTTTCCTGGTAATTCATATATAATTTTATATAGAACAGAATGTGGGTATAATAAGTTTGAGTCCTGTGTCTTAACTGTGGGTACTTTGATTCATCTAAAAACCAAATCATAACTTGTAGCAATGCTAACTAAAAACAAATTCTCTACTCTTCAGATTTGATTTTGCTTAAAAACCTTTATGGGATTAGTAGTGATGTCCCTCTAATTTGTGATATTAGTAATTTGTGTCTTTGCTTTCTTTTCTTTGTTAGTTTAAGAAGCTTATCAACTTTATTGACCATTCAAAGAAGCAGCTTTTTGTTTTATTGATATTTGCCCACTGATTTCCTGTTTTAAATTTCATCATTTTCTGATCAAAGTCTTATTATTTCTTTTCTTTTGTTTATAGGATTGAATTTGTTCTTCTTTTTCTCGTTTCCTCAGGTGGAGGCTTAGTTGATCAATTTTAGATCTTTCTTCTTTTCTAATATATGCATTCAGTGCTATACATTTCCCTCTACGCTCTGCTTTCCCTGCATCCCCCAAATTTTGAAAAGTTGTGTTTTCATTTTTATTTAGTTCAAAGTATTTTAAATTTCTCTTGAGATTATTTCTTTGAGCTTTAGACACATTTAGAAATGTGTTGTTTAATCTCCCTCTTTGGGGATTTTCCAGTTATCTTTCTCTTATTGACTATTAATCCCATTCTGGTCTGAAGGCAGATATTGTATGACTTCTATTCTTTAGATTTGTGAAGGTGCACTTTGTGGCCCAGAGGGTGGTCTATTTTGATCAATATTCCAGGTGAGCTTTAGAAAAATGTATAATCTACTGTTGTTCGATGAAGAGTCTATATATTTCAATTATATCCTGTTGATCGATGGTGTTATTGAGTTCAACTATGTCCTCACAGATTTTATGCCTTCTAGATTGGTCCATCTTTACTGAAGACTGTTGGAGTATCGAACTATTATTTTGTATTCATCCGTTTCTCCTCACAGGTCTATCAGCATTTGCCTCGTGTAGTTTGATACTCTATTTTTGGGCATTAAAGTGTTAAGGATTATTATGTCTCTTTGGAGACTGACCCCTTTATCATTATTTAATGATCTTCCTGATAACTTTCCTTGCTTTGAAAACAGACCAGACTTCAGTACGGCTATTTCTGCTTTCTTTGGATTAGTGTTAGCTTGGTATATTTTTCTCTATTCACTTACATTTAATCTATATGTGTCTTTATATTTAAAGTGGTTTTTTTTTTAGACAAACATATTTTAGGTTTTTTTAAATCTAATCTAACAGTCTCTATCTTTTAGGTGGTACATTTAGATGATTAACATTCAAAATGATTATCGATACCGTTGGATAATATCTATTATATTTATTACTCCTTTCTATTTGTTCCCCGTGCTCTTTATTCTTATATTTGTCTTCCACTTTTTTCTGCCTTTTGTGGCTTCAACTGAAAATTTTATATAATCCCTTTACTTGTAAAGGTTAAATTGTACTGTAAAGCTAACGCTTAGCTTGAAAGATAAGAACTTTGTTCTGACACTGAAGGTCAAAAGATAACAGCTTTATTTTTATTTTTGTAAATCAGATTTCATACTCTTGTGAATCAGGCTTTACCAATGAAGGAAACAAAACCTTAAAAAAGAGCGTCAGAGACAAGGTCAAAGAGATCCACTGGTTGCAACTTAGCGGCAGAAAGTCTAAAATAATTATTTTATTTGATAACTGTTTCTGACTCATCTGGCAACTGTTTCTAACTCATCTGGGAACTGTTTCTCTGTTCTGTTCCCAGATAATGATAAAACGATGTGATCGGCTTTAAAAACTCTGTACCCCGGCTGTTCAGGGCCACACTCTTGTCAAGAGTGTTGGTCCCGATCAGTCAGCCACACTCTTATCAAGAGTGTTGGTCCCGATCGGTCAGCCTTGCCTCTCAGCGTCACTGGCGACGAGTGTGCAGAGGTCCAGGTTCAAACTTGCAATAAACGACCCTTGCCGCTTGGCTTTGAGTTACGACTCTGGTGGTCTTTTGTGAGAGGTTTCAGAACTTCGGGCATAACATTTGGAGGTTCCACCGAGATTTCCCCCGAGCCCACCAGACTTCTGGTCAACCGGTCATATCTGATTCCGATCGATTGCTCCCTGCGGCTTTCCCTCCCGCTACCTCCCTTGCCTCTCATTGTAATAAACTTTGTTGCAACTGTCACTGGTGCCCATAGCATTCTGTTTCAGGAGTCGGGTGGATGCAACATTTGGTGCGTTGGCCGGAAAAGTTAAAAGTCTAAAACATGGCCCTTTCCTCGGATTGTTCCACCGACCCCTGAGAAAAAGCTCAAGATTGGGAGAGGACTATAGGAGAGCTGCCTCAATTTTCGGCCTCCACGTTAAAAAGCCAGTCCTTCAAACTCTCTGCAAGGTAAAAAAGACGAGCTTTCAGATGAAATGGCCTCCACAGGGGATCTAGAGCTCAGAATAAAAATCTTAATGAGACTAAGCGGCTGCCCCCTCTACACTCTTGCCCAGAAACCTTGGCAATAATCTCGTCCCTCTGCTCTGATCTTACAGACATTCCCTTACAGGACCCTGATATCAGCATGTTTTCAGACGGCAATAATTTTGTATCTCAAGGGCAAAAGTATGCCAGCGCTGCAGTGATGACAGACCATAAAGTTTTATGGCAACAGACCCTTCTCCCAGAAACTTCAGCCCAGCACACAGAGCTCATCGCACTAACAAAAGCCCTAAAACTTAGAAGAAACAAGTCAAAAAGTGGAGCTACCGATCTTGACAGAGCCCTTGCTTCCACCGGAGCCCAGTTACACCCCTAAAAATTTAGAGTAAATTTCAAGAAAAGGGGGAAATAAGATACCGGGACAAAAGTGGTTTCAAGATCCTGAAAGTAAGATACTCTTCCCCGTGACACTTGGGTGGCAAAAATGCTGGAGAAAAGAGAGACGCTCTCCTGCTCCAGGAGCCTGTAAATCCGAGACCATTTCAGACCTGAACCCACAAAATCCTTGGAGGAAGACAATGGCTTTCTTTGTTAAATTAGATAAATGCTGTGAATGAAACATCCCTGCCCATCTGCTGGGCTTTTCGTGACTCTAGGACACAGGTGGCTCAAATAGACAATCCCGCAGAGTTAAACCTGTGTTCGGTTTGGGGTTATGGGTTGCCCTCAGTTCCCAGGGCAGCAGAGGCACTGTCTGTCTGTGCCCCATCTCCTTCCTCCACCCCTTTATCACCAAGAAGCAAGGAAAGAAAATCTCTGTGAAAGTTATAATGCTTCTAAGACTGTTGATGAGATGTGTGACTGTTTAAAGTAGATAAAGCTTGTGATTCCCACCCTCCTGTGACATCAACATACAACCGCTGGTGATGAAAGAAAGAAGGAATCCAAGTTCACATACACGCTAGGTTGCATAGGTCGCTGGAGGGAATGTCCACATTGTGCCCAGGCCAGCCCAATATGGCTGCATGTTTAGAGCTACACGCCTGTGGCTGGCTGACCGTGGGCGTCCTGACTCCGCTGCTAGGCACAGTCACCTACTCCCCATGGCTGTCCGTGCCTCTACGCCAAGCCACCAAGGGCGCTTTGTCTCGAGAGAGAAGGAGATGCTAAGCCTGGCAAAAAAAAGTGTGTAATTTAAAAAAAAAAAACCAGAAAGTAAAAGACAGGTGTATTAAAAATAAAAAAAAAAAAGGTGGTAGGCAAAAAAAATGGCAATATAGAGGCCGGTCTAATGTACCAGTGCTAAAATTTCTTAAGTAGGCTAGGCTTCCAACTCTAGGTAAAAACCAAGAAAGCTGAGTAACTGAAGGTGCCATGGCTGGTGCTTAAATTTTCTAAGTTTATATAATAATAAGTGTAAAAGACTCATAAAAAACTTTATAAATGTAGACACAGGAATCAAAAACAAGAACTGGCTCAAAGTTTATTCTCTTAGTCTGCCTGGCTCATATCATTGCTCACCACCGTAGCTGGGCCACTGCTATTGTTATTTCTCAGGTTAACTATTGGCCCGTGCATTATCAATTGATTAATACAGTTGTCAAAAGACAAATTAATAAAATAAAAATTATGATTAAGTCCAACTATGTCCCCTTAGTTCCTAATGATAAATCAAAAGATTGATTCACTGACAAGAAAAGGGGGAAATGTAAAGGTTAAATTGTACTGTAAAGCTAACGCTTAGCTTGAAAGATAAGAACTTTGTTCTGACACTGAAGGTCAAAAGATAACAGCCTTACTTTTACCCTTGTAAATCAGACTTCATACTCTTGTGAATCAGGCTTTACCAATGAAGGAAACAAAACCTTAAAAAAGAGCGTCAGAGACAAGGTCAAAGAGATCCACTGGTTGCAACTTAGCGGCAGAAAGTCTAAAATAATCACCTCATTCGATAACTGTTTCTGACTCATCTGGCAACTGTTTCTAACTCATCTGGGAACTGTTTCTCTGTTCTGTTCCCAGATAATGATAAAACGATGTGATCAGCTTTAAAAACTCTGTACCCCGGCTGTTCAGGGCCACACTCTTGTCAAGAGTGTTGGTCCCGATCGGTCAGCCACACTCTTGTCAAGAGTGTTGGTCCCGATCAGTCAGCCACACTCTTATCAAGAGTGTTGGTCCCGATCGGTCGGCCTTGCCTCTCAGCGTCACTGGCGACGAGTGCGCAGAGGTCCAGGTTCAAACCTGCAATAAACGACCCTTGCCACTTGGCTTTGAGTTACCACTCTGGTGGTCTTTTGTGAGAGGTTTCAGAACTTCGGGCATAACATACTCTCCTTGCTTAGCATATAAGCTATACTTCTTTTTTTATTATTATTACCTTTTTTAATGGTTGCTTGAGAATTTGCAATATTCATTTGCAATTAATCCAAGTTCACCTTCTTCTTTTTAAGTTAAAAAATTTTTTTTTAATGTTTATTTATTTTTGAGACAGAGAGAGACAGAGCATGAGCAGGGGAGGGCCAGAGAGAGAGGGAGACACAAAATCTGAAGCAGGTTCCAGGCTCTGAGCTGTCCGCACAGAGCCCAGCGCAGGGCTCAAACTCACAGACTGCGAGATCATGACCTGAGCCGAAGCTGGACGCTCAACCGACTGAGCCACCCAGGCGCCCCAAAGATTTTTTTTTTAATTTTTAAATAATCTCTACACCCGATGTGGGATTTTTGACTTACAACTCTGAGATCAAGAGTCCCACGCTCCACCGACTGAGCCAGCCAAGCTCTCCCCAAGTCTACTTGCAAATAACATGGCATCACTTCGTGGATAATGCAGGTACTTTATAATTACAAAATAATCATAACTCCTTCCATCCCTTGTATTATTGCTGTCTATATAAAAGTATACATAAGTGTACAAGTATACTTATACTTGAGCAAAGTATACACAAGTATACAAGTATACAAGTATACTTATAAGTGCAAAGTATACACAAAAGTGTACATATATATGTACATTAAATATAATGTTCAGTTTTATACTTGTTAAGGTGGCATAGTGACTTCCAAGCTCCTTACATGTGGAACCAGAAACCGGAAGTCCATTGACAGGTTTTTCAAAGAAGTTCCAAAGAGAAATTACATACTAGTTGAGCATTTCATTTTTGGTAGTCTACTGGGGATATAGCTGTAGACAAATAAACAAAATACCCTCCTCTTTGTACTCATATGTGAGTAATAATAAAAATAAATAAACTATATTCGATATTGATAACTACAATGAAGAAAATGAAGCAGGAGAGTGGAAGTGTTGCAATTTTAAATAGGATGGCCAAGAAAAATATCACTGAGAAGGTAGCATTTGAACAAGGTCATGAATGAATGAAGAGGGAAGCTATGCTAAACTCAATGAAGGTGTTCAAGAGAGAAAGGGGCCGAAGCAAAGGAGGCCTCTGTAGCGGGTCCAGTCTGTGGTGCAAGCTGTCCTGGCACTTGGGCCACATGACCTTGTAGATTCAATGCTATGAGAGGTAGATAAAGATGTCATGTGAAAGCCCTGATGGAATTGCAGTCCAGAACCCTAAGAATACTGGGATAAAGCCTTGCTTTCTGCAGAGAGAACTACTCATGCTGTGTTACTAAACCCTAGTACAGATTGTACATCTAACCAAGGGATACCCAGTGACTATGAGATAGAGCTACCCATCATGAAATGAACATTCTCAGTTCCATCATATCACAAGGTGGATGCAGCAACAGTCTGTCATACAATGAAAATGATTAATACAGGATTGGATCTGAGTCAAAGCAGCTGATTTTTCTGACCTCTAAGAGCTCCCTTTAGATGATAGCTTCCTTTGAACCTTGCAGAAGTGATCCAAAAATGCGGGTCTGTTAGAGATTCTTTCGAGTGACTGCAAATGAGTCAAGTGTTCTTTTTTTCATGGCAGTGAATTTAACGATGGCAGGGGTGATGGCTTGGGAAATGTGATCAAAAAAGATGTGACTGCTCTTTCTCTCTCAAAAATAAATAAATGAATAAGTGAATAAATACATAAATACATAAACATTAAAAACAAAAAAAGAGATGTGACTGCCAATTGACCCAAAAGTTGAACCTGGGTATTTGGAGGCTCCTCACGCTTCCCCTTGTCCTTGGAAGATGGGTTCCACTTGCTTTTCTGCTCCCAGAGGCTGCCCCAAGATATGGCCTTCAGATAGTAATGTGATGCTGAAAACAGAGTGAGACACCTGCATGGTGTATGTGACCGAGCCCGGTTAGTGCCTCTTTATAAACTTCTAAGATTTAGAGGATGGGTGTGGGGATCCATTTGTCTTACTATGGCTCAAGACAAGCCTCGTATTTAAATTCCCTTTGCTGTTATTAAAATGCCACCTACCGACATGGAGAGTGGCCTGCCTCTTTCTTTGGTTTCTCCCTCTTCTCTGCATACAGGAGCCAGTTTCCAGGAAAGCTTCTAAGAGGGTTGTGAGCCTACAATTGGTGAGCCAGGCAGGAGACTAAAGAAATGGGCCTTGGAAAAGAGGCATTCTATGGGGAGATCTCGAATTGGCCATCAACCTCTAGGTGGGGAGAGGTGGCCCATATATCAGATACATATGGACCACCTCATGAGCAAAGGGATGCCAGAAAATGCACTTGTTGGCGGAACAGTGCACAGTACATTACTCACTGTGGCAAGGAAGGGAGCACTGTGGTCTGGCCAGTGGTCTGGCCTCCATGATGGGTAGTTCTAGCTGGCCACTGATGCCTGGCTGAAGGCTGAAACTCATGTCTAGAAGTTGAAAGACAAGCTAAGATAAGAAAAGGACATGAGAATGTCAACACTGTATGCAGGAAAGATGAATTACTAAATTCTACTCCTGAAAACAAAATTCCTCTGTATGCTAACTAACTAGAATTTAAATAAACATTTGAAGAAAAATTATTGTCCTAACCTGTGTTTTCTCTCACAGCCTCCAAGGCAGCCAGAGGGCTTCCATAAGAACCACGTCCTTGCTAATATAGCCTCTTGCTGACCACTCAGGGCCCATTGCAAAAGAGGCAGATGTTGGGGCAATGGGTGTCTCAGTTGGTTGAGTGTTCGACTCTTGATTTTGGCTTAGGTCATGACCCGGGGTTGGGGGATTGAGCCCAGGGTGGGGCTCCAGGCTAAGCATGGAGCCTGCTTAAGTTTCTCTCTCCCTCTGCCTCTCTCTCCCACGTGTCCTCTCTCTCTCAAATTAAAAAAAGAGAAAAAAGTTGGGTGTAAAAGATTTTAAGAACTGGTCAGGAGGAGTAGAGTGTTGGGGAAGGTAATGGAGAAAAGATATGACACCAATTGACCCATGAGCTGAACCCAGACACTTGGAGGCTTCCTCACTCCCTCTCCTGTACTTGGAATGTGGGTTCCACTTGGCTTTTCCACTCCCAGAGGCTGCTCTGGGACAGTCTTGAGATGGTGATGTGATGGTGAAAGCAGATGCATGGAGTATGAGCCCCATTAGGGCCTCTTTATAAACTCTTCAGATTTGGAGACTGGGTACAGGGATTCATTTGTCTTGCTGCTGCCCAAGGCAAGCTTTGTAGGTAAGTTCCCTTTACTATTATTAAAACTGCCCCTTGTCAACATGGACTGGCCTGCCTCTTTCTTGGGCCTCTCCCTGACTTCTGTATACAGGGGCCAGTTTCATATTGTACCACGAAAGCTCCTGGTGAGAAGGTGGTGAACCTACAGTCATGGCATGAGTGTCCCATGACAGTGGGGAAGGCAACGACCTACAACGACTTCTCGTGGCTGCAGGTTACCTGTATATTCCCTTTCTTGGTTATTGCCTCAGGTTGATTTTCCAGTCTATTTCTCATTTCTGTGAGTTACGCATAAGCTTCTAAAAGATTATTTTTCCATTTAAATTAAGTTAGTTTCTGATTATGCAACCAAGAACCTTAGTAAGTATGGAAACTATTTGGTGGTGGTTGGGGGGGAAGAGGGGGTGTGAGCTTAACACCTTAATTTTTTAAAAATTTATTTAATAAAAACTATAAAAGGACTAAAAGAAAATAAAGCTGTACATTTAATCTCAAGAAGGCATTTTGTATCACAGAGGAAGAGCTTGAAATTGTAAGGGGAAAAATAGGCGTACCTAACTTTAAAATATATGCAAGATCTGCACCTTCTAGAAAACCGTAACAGTGGAGCGCCTGGTGGCTCAGTTCGTTAAGCGTCTGACTCTTGATTTCGGCTCAGGTCATGATCCCGTCGTTCGTGAGATCCAGCCCCCTGTCCAGCTCTGGGCTGACAGCATGGAGCCTGCTTGGGATTTTCTCTCTCCCTTGGTCTCCTGTGTTCTCTCTCTCCCCCTCCCTAAAAATAAATAAACAGTTTAACAATCCTGGCCGTTAATGTTAGTCTTTTATTTGGAGTATTTAGCACATTTCCATGGAATAGAATTAATTTTATTGAATTTTTTTAAACATTTATTCATTTTTGAGAGAAAGAGAGAGGCAGAGAGCAAGTTGGGGGAGGGGCAGAGAGAAGAGGGAGACACAGAATCCAAAGCAGGCTCCAGGTTCTGAGCTTTCAGCACAGAGCAACTCCGCAGGGCTCGAACCCACGAAACCGTGAGTTCATGACCTGAGCCTAAGTCAGACACTTAACTGACTGACCGCCCAGGTGTCCCAAATATCATTTTTTTTTATTTCTAAAAGATTCATCCCCAAATGTTCCCATTTCTTTCTGACAGTATCTTATTTTTGTTCTTCTCTGAAATTGCATTTGCACCCTTTATTTTTTTTAAAACTTTTCATACATAGCTGTTACATCTGCAGATATCTTATCTGTCAATTCCAATATGTGCAGTCCATGTAAAGCCTAAGTTCGCTGCTTGTTTGTGTTTGTTTTGCTTTCCTAACTCATGCATAGTCTGTTCCTATGCTTGATGGTATTTTATTGTGAGCTCATTGTGAAATTTTCTGCACAGAGTTTGTGCCGAGATGAGTGGGAGTTCTCACCTTTAAAGCTTAGTTTATTCATTTTTAAAATGAAGATAATAGTAAAGCCTATTTTAAAGGCCTGTTTTGTGAAATTGAAACAAGAAAATGACCATAAAGTGCTTAGCACAGCGTTGGGAACATATTAACGTCACAAAAAAATGTCAAGTGTTACTTTTAAAAGTATATAAAAACAATACATTGATTTAAGTAATGGTTTCCTGCTTCCTCCATCAGAATATAAACTCTATGAATCACACAAGCTTTGAGGTCCTGTGTATCATTTTATTTCTTCAGTGTCCAGGAGAGAGCATAATATATATAGACACTCAGTAAAATACTCATTGACTAAATGAATGAATGGATCCCATCAAAGTGGAACAGCCTCGATGAAAAGATTATTAATAAAAGCCTTTGAAATCAAAAGCAGTCAACATAATCTTCTGCATTCATAGATGGAATAACTTATGAGACTAAAAACCCAGCAACAATTTTGTAAGATAATATTTGTGAAATTTAGCATACCCAGAGTTGAGCTTAAGTTTTTAGTAGAGTAGCAAAATTATTAAATTATTATTCAAGTGTATACCTTAATGTTTTAATTGTTTTTAATACCTACTTTAACACAAAGTAACAAGTGTTTAGTGTTTCTATACAATTGAGTTATAACCTATTGTCTTCTTTATATTGAAACTTGAAATATACCTTGCCTAAATTATCAGGAAAATGCTGAAAATATGTTTCTGTATGCCTTTCATTATTCAAAGTGTCTATACTGGCTAAATTCATTTGTCGCCTCTATCAACTACTTTTTTCCTTTATGTACATCTAAACTGTCATAAACACAACATAAACGATGTTATAGTTGATATAGAAAAAGATGAAGTCCAAGTTTTGTTTCGGTCATGTGTTGTTTCCCTTGGATATACGTTTGGCACTCCTACTCCACAACTCAGGCTAACAAATGCAAAATAGTCCAGGGAGGACAAGTGAAATCCCCAACACAGAAACTTTCATTTGCATCTTAACAAATTGTAGGTAAGCCTTCAGTTTGGACACACATTCTCCAGGCTGGCTAAGTTTTATAGATGTCCCTGAGGGGGTCTCCATGAAGACGTTTCAGATTCCATCACAAGGCACTATTGGGGCACTTTCAAGTCTTCGTGTAATGAAAGAGAAGAACATAATTCTTCCATCAAGGCGCCAACGTTTGTCCTATTCTGCAGCAGGTAATCTAAAACAGATGTAACAGAAGCTATACTGGGAATCGGCAGATATGCTAAGCATAGTGGAAGGCCTTCTCATTTTTATAGCAGTTAGTGAATCAGTACTGGGGGTTTTAGGGAATGGATTTATTGGACTTGTAAACTGTATGGACTGTGTGAAGAACAAAAAGTTTTCTATGATTGGCTTCATCCTCACCGGCTTAGCTACTTCCAGAATTTGTCTGATATTGATAGTAATTGTAGATGGATTTATAAAGATATTCTCTCCAGATATGTACTCTTCTGGTCACCTAATTGATTATATTAGTTACTTATGGATAATTATCAATCAATCAAACATCTGGTTTGCCACCAGCCTCAGCACCTTCTACTTCCTGAAGATAGCAAATTTTTCCCACCACATGTTTCTCTGGTTGAAGGGTAGAATCAATTGGGTTCTTCCCCTTCTGATGGGATCCTTGTTTATTTCATGGCTCTTTACGTTCCCTCAAATTGTGAAGATTCTTAGAGATAGTAAAGTGGGGAATGGAAACGCAACCTGGCAGCTCAACATGCCGAAGAGTGAGTTCTTTACTAAGCAGATTTTGGTCAATGTAGGAGTCCTTCTCCTCTTCACGCTATTCCTGATTACATGTTTCCTGTTAATCATTTCCCTTTGGAGACACAGCAGGCGGATGCAATTGAATGTCACTGGATTCCAAGACCCCAGTACAGAAGCGCATATGAAAGCCATGAAAGTTTTGATATCTTTTCTCATCCTCTTTATCTTGCATTTTATAGGCCTGGCCATAGAAATAGCATGCTTCACAATGCCAGAAAAAAAATTGCTGTTTATTTTTGGTATGATGACCACAGTCTTGTACCCCTGGGGTCACTCATTTATCCTCATTCTCGGAAACAGCAAGCTAAAGCAAGCCTCTCTGAGAGCATTGCAGCAGGTCAAGTGCTATTAAGACAGGGCGACTGCTCCCAGCCGCAGAGACTCGTGTGGGGAGAAATGGATGTCCTAGAATGTTCTAGTGAAGAGGAAGCCCCTGCAGTTCTGTTCCACTTGCACGACATACTCGCATCGGTTGTACCTGTGTTATTGAGCATCACTAAACTCTCCCATAATTATTTTGACTACGTTATAGGAAATTTCACTCTTCACCATGAAAATTCAGTGGCTCGGTCAGTTTCCGTGCACTCACGCCTTTCCACACACCGCTCAGAGGAGAAACAGCTTGGAGACTATTCACTGTAAGGGTTTCACTGGTGAGAATAAGCACCTAAAACTAGAGTTTTCACCGTGCTTGACTTGACTTCCGTGAAGCACTAACAGCCTTTCACCAAGAAGACCCGTAGAAAAAAGAAGGCGAGACGAAGGAAATTGTAATCGATCTCGCTGTTTAGAATGTGGATGTGAGAGACAGAGACTGAGATGCAGCTTTTGAGTGTGCATTTTAAAGTTTTTAAAAGATCACTTTTATTTTCACTGTTTAGATCTTAATGTTCTTTTTTTTCCTTTTTTTTTTTTTTTTTTAACTGGCATGTGTTTGATGGAGCAGCAGTAGTGACAGCAGCAGGTGTTCTGTAGGAAATAGCTCAGGAAACAGTCTACATGGGGGACAGGGGATCAGAGCACTGATCAAACGAGTCTTTATATTCTTCAAACCCACTCATTTGAGATGAAGCAAAATCATGAACCAACTAGAGTTGAGCTGAGTGAAGATTCTGCTAGAAGTGCAGATCCAAAGGACTCACCAGGGTCACTGAGTTGTGCTGAGGGACACAAGACTGAAGCCAGCATAGAATCAGAGTGAAGTGTGAGATGCTTTGCTCAAGGGTCTTACACATATTTACATTCATACACACAAACCCGCACTCACAGACATTTACAATGCTGGTTTTCAATTTTTTTTTTTTTTAGTGTTTTATTTATTTTTGAGAGAAAGAGAGACACAGGAGTGTAAGCAGGAGAGGGGAGAGAGAGAGAGGGAGAGGGAGACACAGAATCGGAAGCAGGCTCCAGGCTCCGAGCTGTCAGCACAGAGCTCCACGCAGGGCTTGAACTCACGAACCACGAGATCATGACCTGAGCCGAAGTCGGACGCTCAACTGACTGAGCCACCCAGGTGTCCCTAAAATGCTGATTTTTAAAGTGAATATTTGTATCCAACCCAGAATGCGACCTGAGTAACCTATTTTGGCAACTTGTAAAAGTCCATGGACCCTATACGATGGCCTGGGGCCTAGAAGATATCTAAATATAAGGGCTTAATTCATTTGATAGTTTTTGATTCATTTGATAGTTTTGATTCATTTGATAGTTTTCTGCCAGGTGCCGAAGCTATAGTACTAAACAAGAGGCCAATGTAATGAGTAAGACATTCTGGTAGAAAAGCAAATAAATAGCAAATAATAATTTAAACAATTCTATTTATGGTGGTGGGAGAGAAAAAAAACTAAAGGGTGCTAAGGTGCTAAGCAAATGACCTGATTTGGTCCTGCGCATAGAGAAGGTGTCATTGAGCTTGAAATGTTTTTGTTTTGTTTTGCTTTAGATCTGAATAATGCCTAAAAGTAAGGTGGGCAGAACAGGAGAGATTTGGGTGGGTGCATAGGTGTCAAAGCAAGAAGGAGTAGAGGGCATTGCAGGAAATGAAAGTCCAGCATGACTAGTATATAGAGAGTGCGGTATTTGAAATCATTTTTTAAAGAAAAATTCCAATATCAGGGCACCTGGGTGGCTCAGTTGGCTAAGTGTCCAACTCTGTGATTCCAGCTCAGGTCATGATCTCATGGGTCATGCATTCGAGCCCTGTGCTGATAGGCAGTAGCCTGCTTGGGAGTCTCTCTCTCCCTCTCTCTCTCTGCCCCTCCCCTGCTTGCTTCTCGCTCTCTCTCAAAATCAATAAATAGAACATTTTTTAAAATTCCAATATGGAAGAACTTGATAAATTCCTTGCAGTTGCTAAGTTGCCCTGCAGAAACAGTAAGCTAATATTTTGATAGCGAGAAACATGACCCAGCCTATTTTAATCTCAAAATCATTCAAGATTATTATTTTTCAAGTTATTACTTTGACCACAAAACATCTTTTTAATTTGCATTTATTTGATCACTAACGAAGTTAAGCACTTGTACAGAATTATTAACCAACGGCATATAATTCAGGAGAATTGTTCATTTGTTTTCCTTCTGGTTTTTTTTTTTTTTTTTTTTCCATGCCTTGTAATGTTTCTTACCAAGTTGACAATTTATATATTAACATTATGGCATATATGTTATGATCTTTTTTCTTAATTTGCTGTTCAGTAAATACCTTAATTTGTGGTGTTTGTGGAAATAAGTTTGTAATGTATATGAACTCAAATCCCTTTGTTTACATTTACAATTTCTTCCACTGCTATTTTGAAAAACATTTGATTTGTTTTTATTGGCGTATGTTCCTTTCATCCATTTTCTTTGTCTGATTATAAAATCAAACTGTTTCGCTGCACCTAAAATTCAAAAACACATAGTACGAAGGAGAAATTAAGACTGTGCATATTTGTAACACTTACCTAACTAGTGTTAACATGTTTCTGTGTGGATTTCAAGACAAATTTCAAAATAGACAGGTATAGATACATAGGTACGTTGCTTAAAAATTTGTTTTGATTACATTTATATGTAAACTAGATGGATAAGTCCTTTATCCACAAACAGCAGGATTATAGATGATTTTTGTTTTCTTCTTTTAGCGTTTTGTAAATTTTGAAATTTTCTGTAATTTATGCAATAATTGATGTAATCAGGGAAATATAATCAAAGAAAAAACAGGATACATGAATATAAAATCTGTTTGGGGGGCGCCTGGGTGGCTCAGTCGGTTGAGCGTCCGACTTCGGCTCAGGTCGTGATCTCACGGTCTGTGAGTTCGAGCCCCCCATTGGGCTCTGTGTCGACAGCTCAGAGCCTGGAGTCTGCTTTGGAGTCTGTCTCCTTCTCCCTCTGCCCCTCCCCACTTGTGCTCTGTCTCTCAAAAATAAATAAATGTAAAAACTAAAATTAAAAAAAATCTGTTTGGTTAACTTTCTTTGAGGAATGATAAAAACAGCATTCTCCAGAGTTTTCATAAACTGTAAGTACCGACTCTAAATGTTTACTGCCTTGGCAGGTCTGATAATTTAGTTAATTGTTTGTACTCTTTTTTTTTTTTTTTTACTTTCATTAATTAAAAAGTTTTAGGGGTGCCAGGGTGACTCAGTCAGTGAAGTGACCTACTCTTGGTTTTGGCTCAGGTCACGATGTCATGGGCTGTAGGACAGAGCCCTACATCGGGCTCGGCACTGACAGTGTAGAGTCTGCTTGGGATTGTCTCTCTGCTCTTCCTCTGCTCATGCTCTCTCTCTCTCTCAACATAAATAAGTAAATAAAAGCCTTTTTAAAAAGTTAAACAAATTTTAACTGCAGTATCATTGACATATAATATTAAATTAGTTTGGGGTGTGGTTCAACAATTGCATACAATATAAAATGCTGACCACCAAAAGCATAAAACCACATTACGGACTATATTCCATACGCTGTGCTTTATCTGCCAGTGACTCATTTATCTTATAACTGGGAGTTTGTACCTCCTAATCCCCTTCACCCATGTTGCCCTCTCCCTTAGCAACCATCAGCTGGTTCTCCGTATTTATGAATCTGTTTCTTTCCTTGTTGCTGTCATGTACTGGCTTGATTCTGACTCCAGGTCGTCGGATGTTTTGTGATTCTGCTTGGAACTTGGTTTCATTAGAACTGTACCTGTGGGATTGTTTAAAGAACTCCCAGCAGTAAAGTGTCTTTACAGTGCCCTCTGCCAGAAAGGATATGACTTTGCTCGTGAGGCTGCGGGGGGGATACCACCTGTCCTGTACTTCTTTAAATTGCATTTTCAGTTCATGATTTTCTAGGCTGCACTGGTGGTACAAATTCTGGTCACAAATATGCTTGTGGGCAAGTTTATTCTCGGAAATTCTCAGAATAACAGATCTATTACATTCTCCCTTCAATTCAGTGCGGTCGAGAAGTAAATACCCCTAATTTTAACCTTTTGTTAGGCATCCAGAGTTTTTTCATTTGCTTTTAAGGGATTGCCTTGATTGCATTCAATCTGACTTCTAACCGTGGAGAGGCCCAAGGTAGGTACCCTACCCACCATGCGCATGGTCCTTTAAAATGTATGTTCTGGTATAAAGGAGGTTGAAAATGCCCCTCCCCCCACTACTTTCAGCCCTTCCTTTTCCCCTCAAAATTTGCAATTTCCCACCATTTTTGGCATCTGAGAATATTTTTTAAAAGTTTTCCTGGCAGCTGAGCCATGCACTTAATGTAATTATGAACTTGTTTTCCCATATTTTAATGTATTCTGGACTGGAGGGATTTCTCCAGACATCTGGTTTTCTGTACCCTTGAAAGCAAAAGTTGGTTGTTCTTTTCTAGCTTCTTTCTATTTTTTCTTTTTTTTTAGTAAATGCATTCAAAGCTATATATTTTCTGCATAAATATGGATTTAGATACATTCTGCAATGTTGACACATAGTTTTTATACTGTCAATCAGCTCAAAGAGCTTCAAAATATTCCTTGTAATTTCCTTTTTTTTTTTGTAAAAACTGTTAATTTTATTAAACCTTGGCCTTTATTTTTTTTTATTTTTTTATTTTTTTTCAATATATGAAATTTATTGTCAAATTGGTTTCCATACAACACCCAGTGCTCATCCCAAAAGGTGCCCTCCTCAATACCCATCACCCACCCTCCCCTCCCTCCCACCCCCCATCAACCCTCAGTTTGTTCTCAGTTTTTAACAGTCTCCTTTTAATTCAAGAGTTAACAGAATGATTCTCTAGTTATATGAGACTTGTAAAGGTAGCTTCTGTGTTGATATTTTATTTTATTGAAGTTGGGTCAGGCAACATGTTTGTATGATGCTTGGCCTAGGATAAGATTTATTTGGGGCACCTGGGTGGCTCAGTCAGTTAAACGTCTGACTTCGGCTCAGGGCATGATCTCGCAGTCTGTGGGTTCGAGCCCCGTGTTGGGCTCTGTGCTGACAGCTCAGAGTCTGGAGCCTGTTTCAGATTCCATGTCTCCCTCTTTCTCTCTCCTCCCCCGCTCATGCTCTGTCTCTCTCTTCTCAAAAATAAATAAACGTTAAAAAATTAAAAAAAAAAAGAAAGATTTATTTGGCCTAATATATGACCTACTTTGGTGAATGTTCCATGTTTTTTTGAAAGGAGTTTGATGGTGCTACAGTCAAACTTACATGGATGAGATGAACCATATTAATGATACTGCTTCTTTACACCCATGTTTATTATGTGTTAATTTGAAATTGACGATATGCATTCATTCATGATGATTGAGTGATTGATGAGTCATTTGTAGCTGCATTTAACTTTTTCTTAAAAAAATTTTTTTTAATGTTTATTTATTTTTGAGACAGAGGGAGACAGAGCATGACTGGGGGACGGTCAGAGAGAGGGAGACACAGAATCCGAAGCAGGCTCCAAGCTTTGAGCTGTCAGCACAGAGCCCGACGCAGGGCTCAAACTCAGGGACCGCGAGATCATGACCTGAGCCGAAGTCAGATGCTCAACCGACTGAGCCACCCAGGTGCCCCATGTAGCTGCATTTAACTTGAAGCAATATTAATAATTTTAATTGCATTTGTGGTCGTTACACTTATTTATTTATTTATTGAGAGAGTCGGGGTGGGGGGAAGGGGCAGAGGGAGAGGGAGAGAGAAGCTTAATCAGGCTCCACACTCAGCACAGAGCCCAGTGCAGGTCTTGATCTCGTGATGTGAGGTCGTGACCTGTTCTGAAGTCACGAGTCAAACACTTAACCAACTGAGCCACCCGAGCACTTCCGGTACTTTCATTATTATTTTGTTTACTTATATTAAAAACCCTGTTTGTCCATTCACGTAGGTTTTTTCTTTAAATTTTCTTTTGTCCATGTTAAAAAATCACTAATTTTGTTACTTTGCTTCCTATTTAATTACTGTGTGTTCCATCTGTATATTTGCAACATTTCTATATTTTTCTTTTATTGTCTCCGGCAGAAAACAAATATCTGATTTTTGATCCTTTGTTTATTTTTTTTTAATTTTTTTTTAACGTTTATTTATTTTTGAGACAGAGAGAGACAGAGCATGAACGGGGGAGGGGCAGAGAGAGAGGGAGACACAGAATCGGAAGCAGGCTCCAGGCTCTGAGCTGTCAGCCCAGAGCCCAACGCGGGGCTCGAACTCACGGACTGTGAGATCATGACCTGAGCTGAAGTCGGACGCTCAACCGACTGAGCCACCCAGGCGCCCCAATCCTTTGTTTAATATTAGAATTTCAAAATTATGATCATTGAGTGGACATTTTTACACTTACCATAATGCAGTTATATGAATTTTCTATCTTCTCATTTCTTTTTTTTTTTTTTAATTTTGCATGCTTCTTCTAATTTTCTTCCCCTCCTTTCCTATATTCTATTGATACTACAGTTTCATGTGCTGGTTTAAAAATATCTTTATCTTCATCCCAAGTAAAAGAGGAAGCTTAGCTTGTCTTATCTATTTCTAGTCTTTCCTATGTTGCTTATTTTTCTGGTCTGCAGTTTCAAGTTTTAAAAGTTTTGTTTTGGGGCGCCTGGGTGGCTCAGTCGGTTAGGTGTCCGACTTCAACTCAGGTCACGATCTCGCGGTCTGTGAGTTCGAGCCCCGCGTCGGGCTCTGGGCTGACTGCTCAGAGCCTGGAGCCTGCTTCCAATTCTGTGTCTCCCTCTCTCTCTGCCCCTCTCTCTCTGCCCCTCCCCCGTTCATGCTCTATCTCTCTCTGTCTCAAAAATAAATAAACGTTAAAAAAAAATTTCTTAAAAAAAGTTTTGTTTTTATTTAAAATGTCTTTTTATTATGGTAAAATATATACAACAAAAAGTATGCCATTTTAACCACTTTTTTTATGTTAGAGAGAGAGAGCATGGCAGTGAGGTAGGGGCAGAGAGAGAGAGAGGGAGAGAGGGGATCCCATGCTGTTAGCACAGAGCCCGATACGGGGCTCAGTGTCACGAACCGTGAGATCATGATCTGAGCCCAAATCAAGAGTCGTCAGATGCTTAACTGACTGAGCCACCCCAGCACCCCTGCTTTTTCATATTTTTCAAATGGACAATTATGTATATTAGATTGTTATTCTGTTTTTCAGAACTCCAGGTGATCTGTTCAGACAAGCAGAGGTTTAAAAAAAAATGTTTTTAACATTTATTCATTTTTGAGAGACAGACAGAGACAGAACATGAGCCGGGGAGGGACACAGAGAGAAAGGGTGACCTAGAACCTGAAGCAGCCTCCAGGCTCCAAGCTGCTGTCAGCCCAGAGATTGACGTGGGGCTTGAATCACAAACTGGGAGATCATGACCTTAGCCGAAGTTGGATGCTTAACCGACTGAGCCACCCAGGCGCCCCCAGAGAAGCAGAGGCTTTAGAAGGACCCTAGAAGTGACAAAAGCCAGATGCCGTCCATAAGGTCCACACCCTGAGAAAAAGATGAGTTAGACTGTGTACAAACTGCACTTGGCTACAGAAGAGTAGCAATGAAGAGGCATGCAAAATGCTTGGGGCATGAGGTCACGGTCAGGAAGGCAGCGCCTCTCAGGGAGACAGCAAGACACAACAGAAAGCTGAAGCAGCATCTCTTTGAGGCACAAGCCAAAACCAAGCAAGACAGGTAAGAGAAACAAGGTAAAACTGGAAAATAAGAGGAAGTCTGTCCATAGAATAACGATATATAATAATGAAAGTGTCCAAACTGTAGTAACTCAAGAAGATCCCAGGGGGGCCTGGGTGGCTCAGTCAGTAAAGCATCCGACTTCAGCTCAGGTCGCGATGTCACTGTTCGTTGGTTCGAGCCCTGCATCGGGCTCTGTGCTGACAGCTCAGAGCCTGGAGCCTGCTTCAGATTCTGCATCTCTCTCTCTCTCTCTTTGTCCCTCCCCCTTTCACACACTGTTTCTCTCTCTCAATAATAAATAAACATTAAAAATAAATTTTTTAAAAAAGAAGATCCCAGAGCTGAGAAATAACTAAAGACCACCCAGCTATAACCTTAGCCCTTCAACTGTCAAAAAAAAATTTTTGCCTTGCTAGTAGTTGGTGCAGGGATAGCCTTAAAATTCCAAGAACCACCACAACAGTAATCATAACAGCAAAAAATAAAATATCTACATATATTTAAAACTACTGCAGAAAAAAAAGCAGGTACATACACACACACACACACACACACACACACACAAAGGGAAAACCAACCTTTTCAGCATTTTCAGTACATGAATATACACTAGAAAAGTAACAACCATGAAACAGGGGGAAATTGATACATAGGCTAAGATGAATTCAAGAGAATGAAACAAGTGAAAAACACCCTGAACCATAAATGAAACACTCAAAGAAGAGGTGTCCAAACAATGGGAAGACATGACACAGAAGCTGATAGAAATAAAACCAAAAACTGAAAGAAAGAAAAACCACCCTAGAAGTGAAGAGAAATTTTAGCGCGCGTAGGAGCACATAGACCTAACAAAGTAGTAAAGGAGATAAAAGATAGACACGAGAAAGGAGGAAGGCACACAGAAATGGTAAAAGACAATAATATGAAAGAGGAAAAGGCAAATATGAAAAAGTAGACCATGGTAAACAAATAACTGGCTCCCTGAAGAGAAAAAACAAAGTAAGGAAATGGGCTAATACTTAAAAAGGGGATTTAAGAAAGCGTTTTAAAAATAAATTTCTTAAAGGGACGCCTGGGTGGCTCAGTCGATTGAGAGTCAGACCTCAGCTCAGGTTACGATCTCTTGGCTTGTGGGTTTGAGCCCCAGATTGGACTTTCTGCCCTCATTGCAGAGCCTGCTTTGGATCCTCTGTCTCCCTCTTTACCCGTCCCCAACTAGCTCTCTCTCAAAAATGAATAAACATTAAAAAAATAAACGAACATTAAAAAAAAATAAATTTCTTGATGCCATACGTTGGCATGACAGCACACATGGGAAAACCGTTCCAGAAAGTTAAGCTCAGAGACATACCCCTACTCATCATGCTAGACTTTAAATGTAAAGATAAACGGCTCTGAGTAAACAGGCAAAGAAAACAAGTCACTCGAAAGGGAAAGAATAAAACCTGATATCCGGCTTCTCAACAGCATTCATCCACAACAGGAAAAAGAGAGCAAAATTTACACTAAGCGCAAGGAAAAAAGCGTGAGCCAATAATATTCTAACTAGCCACACTGTCTTCCAAGTACCAAGGTTGTTGGGGAAGGGAAGATGCTTTTAACATACAAGGACTCAGGAAATACGGTACCTACTAGCCGTTCATGAGAAATAGATTAGAGGCTGACTTTATCTAATTAAGAGATGGTTGGGGGAACTTTGGCAAAAAGAATGGTGGTGAAGTCTAATACACTTAACTATAGACCAAAGTCTAAAGTAAAAGGAGGGCTGGTGAATGATTGCAATATTACACTGCAAAAATGTATAGATAGAGGACAGGAGATTCCAAGTTGCTGGGTGATTTGTGAGGAAGTAGGGAGAATGAGCTCTTCAAAGTGACAAAGAAAGGAAACACCCAGGCCAGCTTCACCTCAGTCGGACGATGGGGTGTGAGAGGGAGAACAGTTACCACTTGAAAGGGTGCAGAGGAAGCAATGTCCATAGAGGAGAGTCAGGATTTAGTTGTGAGGCCTTATTTTATATATATAATATATAAAATAATATATATATAATAATATATATAATATAATATAATATATAATAATATATAATAATAATATATATTATATATATAATTTATAAAAACGTATTATATATAATTTATAAAAATATATATTAAATATATTATATACATATATATATAATTTCTTGTCAAATTGGTTTCCATATGACACCCAGTGCTCATCCCATCAAGTGCCCTCCTCCATGCCCATCACCCACTTTCCCCTCCCTCCCACCCCCCATCAACCCTCAGTTTGTTCTCTGTATTTAAGAGTCTCTTATGGTTTGGTTCTCTCCCTTTCTAACTTTTTTTTTTTTCCTTCCCCTCCCCTCTGGTCTTCTGTTAAGTTTCTCAGGATCCACGTATGAGTGAAAACATACAGTATCTGTCTTTCTCTGCCTGACTCATTTCACTGAGCATAATGTGAGGTCTTAAAATAAGGCATCTATGGATAAAATTGAGGGGTCTATGAACTTGTACGGGCACCCAATTATATCTTCCTTTTCATTAACCTTTAACTTAAACCTAGCATTCTTTCTAGGTATGAATGCAAATAGCAATCATAGAAACATTAACAGTACCTGTGATTTTTACTTCTAGAAATCACAAATCACTATTGTTTGAGAGACCTCAAATTATCATTTACCTTTATTACTGCTCTTTCTGCCAGATGAAAAGAGAAGCACAGAAATGACCATATCGCATTAAAAATATACTTTAATTGGGGCACTTGGCTGGCTCAGTTGAAAGAGCATGAGACTTTTGATCTTGGGGTCATAAGTTTGATCCCCACATTGGGTATAAAGATGACTTTGAGAGACTAAGAGAAAAATTACCAGGTGTACTCACAACTGCAAAGAAAAGACCTCCCCACCCCCCCCCACCCCCCCCCACCCCCCGCCGTTCCCGAACCAGCCAGGGCATGCCCGGTTGTGGTCTGACCTAAAGGTGGGAACCAATCAAGTTCTGCTGAGTGGTTTGAAAAAAAAAAGGCCGGAACCAATCAAGTTCTGCTGAGTGTTCAAATTTAAATGTCAACCAATAACAGCTCTGTAAAACCACAAAAAAATCCCTAACTTGTTTGTGCCTGTCTATAAAAGAAGCTGTAAGATCCTCGCTCGGGGCCTCTTAGCGTCACTGGCAATGAGTGCGCGGAGGACCGGGTTCGAACCTGCAATAAACGACCCTTGCCGCTTGGCTTTGACTCTGGACTCTGGTGGTTTGTTTTCAGGGGGTCTCTCGAATCGGAGCATATCAACTTAAATATACATAATATATATATAATATATATATATATATACTTTAATTTATCTGGATTCCTCTAAAATTCCATGCATTTTCATTTTGTTCACTTAAAAAAATTATTCTGAAGACATCACAGTCTTCACCAATCTGCCAAAGTTTAAGACCTTCTGAGTTCAAACGAAGAAGGTAAAATGAACTGTGAGAAAAATGAATGAGAACACAAGTTTCTGGCTGATGATTTACTGTGAATTGCAGTGGACATAGTGAGGGATTTGGAGTGTGTGCGGGGGCGGGGGGGGGGGGGGGTAGATGAAGTCAGCGAATAATTAAAAATACGAGCTGTCTGAAAATAAGACCAGTATGGCAGCATTCCATTCTTGATACATGTGGAAAATATAGTCATTTGCCTGACTTGACCTGCAATAATCAGTAGCATAATTAAAGAGAAAATGTCAACAGAGAATGTAAGATTCTAAAGAATGGTACAAAGTATTTCAACAAGGAAAAGAAAATGAATTTAAAGGAACATCTGCCTAGCTGTGTTTGTGTTCGAGCGCTTCCGATCGCAAGAGATTTGAGAAATGACACAAGTGAACATGCTGAACCTAGACTCTATAAAGGGGCAGCTATTATCAATACGTTGATCCAGATCCAGTGTTGGGATCTATCCTCTTTGGTCTGAAATACTTAGAGTCTGTTCTTACATGTGTGCTTTGACTGTCAGCCAACATAAATGTGTGAAATCTTGCAATTCTTTTGGAGGATAAATGTTTTCCCTCTTGGTCAGATTTTGTAATTATCTTCCCGCTTTGTCCTCTCCCCCACTGCCTGGAGCACGCTGTAGTAGGACCTTGGTTTTGAGTCTAGAGACAAAAATGGTGACTGAGGTGGATCTTAAAGGAAGTAAGCATCACTTTGCATGGTAACTTTCCCGGGTGAGGTTGCTATACGGTCTTCAAGCAAAACGAGGCAGATTCCCTCTGACATGGGAAGGTGGACTGCCTCCACCAGAAAGGAGTTTGAGATTCTCAGCTTTATTTATCCAAGTGCACCTAGATATCCTCATTCCCAGTTTTAAGGTCCTACTCGTTTCCCATCATTGTTCTAAATTTCATTCGATGAGACTTGATGAGTCTGTGAATACATCTGATATGGTAAATCTCTTATCTACACAATTCACTTTTAGATCTGACTTACAGCCATAAAAAACAAGTGAATCTTTCAGGGCCACCACAGACCTCTGGTTTTCAGACTGTCAGGAGGCGAAATTTAAAATCTCAACTTGTCATAAGTTCTCCTTATGCAGGTGGAAATAGCCATGCCACTCACAGTCCTTTTAGTCATTACTAATGCATTAAAAGACAAGAACAGTAGCCACTTCATCTGCAAATACATAAGGGAAATTATCATTTATCTTATTTTTTATTTTATTAAAACAGTTTTTTTTATATTGATTTATTTTGGGGAGAGCACAAGCATAGGAGGGGCAGAGAGAGGGAGACAGAGGATCTGAAGCAGGCTCTGTGCTGACCAGTTGATAGCAGTGAGCCCGACCGGGGGCTCCAATTCACAAACTGAGAGATCATGACCGGAGCCAAAGTCAGATCCTCAACTGGTGCCCTGGGAAATTATCATTTAAATAGAGGTGGCATCTCAAGCAGGGGTGCAAGATGGATTACCAAGTCAATATAATTGAAACAAGTGGATAGCCATCTTGGATCCATAAGTCAAGTTGGATCCACACTTGATAATGTAGATATATATACATATATATTCCCAAATTGTTTTTTAAGTGTTGTGTTGTTAAAAAAAAAAAAAGCAAATCATGAAAATAATAGAGAAAAATATAGGAAAAGTTCAATGGAGAAATTTTCTAACTATAATTCAAAATCCAGAAGTCATAGAGACTGATAAATAGAACTATATGAAATTTGAAAACTTTTGGTTACATTTAAAAAATACATGGAGGGGCGCCTGGGTGGCTCAGTTGGTTGAGCCGACCTACTTTGGCTCAGGTCATGATCTCACGGTTCGTGAGTTCGAGTCCCATATTGGGCTCTGTGCTGACTGCTCAGAGCCTGGAGCCTGATTCCGATTCTGTGTCTCCCTCTCCCTAGGCCCTTCCCCTGCTCATGCTGTGTCTCTCTCACTCTCAAAAATAAATAAACATTAAAAAAATAAAAATAAAAAATACGCGGAAAGGCTAAATACAAATGGCAAAGTGGGAAATATTGTCGATACAGAACATGGGAAAAGTGCTAATTTCTCTAAGGTATAAACACCGTAGAAATTCATTAAAAGGGTAGAAAAATGAGCAAATATGTAAATAGTCCATCAAAAAAAATTCAAATGGCTTTTAAATATGTAAAAAGGTACTTGACTCCTAACCCACCTAATGGGTGGCACTCTTCGTCTCCAGTCCTCAATGTCTCAGATTCAGGGTCTGTTGTCACCAACATACGTAAAACACGTATACAAATGAGGTTGGGCATTTTCTTGAGATCATCACCTCAAGCCCTTTGTCTCTGACAAAGCAGCCCCTCCAGTGATAGCAAAGCCTAGAAGCCTCCAGCTTACATGTTAAGTTGGTGAAACAGTAAAGTCAGTGCAAGAGAATATTACTATACCTTGGTTTATTGTTTTGTGGATTTAGATGCTATGTGTCTTAAATCACGAAACAACCAAAAATCCACACAAATACTAGCAATATGATCAAGTATGTTTTGTCTTCGAAATCGGTATCCGTTATTAAAGAGGCATTATAAGGAAGATCGCACTCAGATTTTAACAAAGCATAATCGGCTGCATACAAGTACAGATTCCGAGGTGAAATTCTGTGTTATAACAGGCACAACTCGAATATCTTCGGTGCTCAGTCTTCCCCATTCCCAGGCGAAAGAGCTGGAAATAAAATAACCGTCCTTACAAGAAAATTGAAAACCACAGCTGCCTTACCTGAGTTATTCTAATTAATGAAGTGAATACATTGCTGTAAGGCTGAAATTAGTCACATTAACTATCTACACTCTAAATTAGCAATCATTTTTAATCTCCCAAACATGCATTTGCACAAAATGGACCATAACTTGGGGGTACTTTGCAAATCATCAGAGGTGGTCATGTTGCCACATCTCCGAATTAAATTGGATCCATTGTTTTCCAAGTAATTGATTCTTTCTTGCAGTTCCTGGTCTAAAGCTTAAATTCAAAGACTCCAAAATATACGGAGCTTAAAAGGAGAAAGGTTGTGCAAATCCAAGAAATCAGATCCATTCCTATTTGCATCTTAGAGGCTTGCAATCATCACTTCACTTGAGAGCCAGGACTGGTCAATCAGTGGGGTCGGCAGGCAGGCCGTTGTCACCCCGTTGTCACCCGGGGCAGACCTGGCTATCTCACAGACCTGGATCAATGCCGACAAAGAGGACAGCAAAAGACAAATACCCGGCAGGACGACAGTGGCAGACTTAAACACCATCCTTCACTGGTCAGCTGAAAGCAGACACCGTCATCGGTGATATCCCAGACAGGAACTTTGCTGACATGCCAAGTGCAGTGGAGGTAATGTATATGGTCTTGATTGCTGGTGAATTGACTATAGGAATCTGGGGAAATGGATTTATTGTACTGGTTAACTGCACTGGTTGGCTCCAAAGGCGAGATAGCTCCGTGATTGACATCATCCTGGTGAGTTTGGCCATCTCCAGAATCTGTGTGTTGTGTGTGGTATCTGCAGATGGCTTTGTTCTGCTGCTCTCTCCACATGCATATGCTCAAAATGAGACAATAAACACCTTGGATGCTTTCTGGACACTGAGCAACCATTCAAGTGTCTGGTTCACTGCTTGCCTCAGCATTTTCTATTTACTGAAGATAGCCAACATATCCCACCCGGTGTTCCTCTGGCTGAAGCTAAACGTTACCAGAGTCGTCCTGGGGCTTTTTCTGGCGTCCTTCCTCACCTCCATAATTATTAGTGTCTTTTTGAAAGGGGGATCCTGGGGTCATGTCGAAGTCAATCATGAGGAAAACATAACTTGGGAATTCAGAGTGAGTAAAGCCCCAAGCGCTTTCAAACTGATTATCCTGAACCTGGGGGCTCTAGTTCCCTTTGCTCTGTGCCTACTCTCCTTTGTCTTGTTACTTTTCTCCCTCTTTAGACACACTAAGCAGATGAAACTTTACGCCACCGGGTCCAGGGACTCTAGCACAGAGGCACACATGAGGGCCATAAAGGCAGTGACCATCTTTCTGCTTCTCTTCATCATGTACTATGCAGTCTTTCTTGTAGTCACTTCTAGCTTCCTGATTCCTCAAGGGCGGTTAGTGCTGATGTTTGGTGGCATAGTCACTGTCATTTTCCCATCAAGCCATTCGTTCATCCTGATCATGGGCAACAGCAAACTGAGGGAGGCCTTTCTGAAGGTGCTAAGGTGTGTGAAGGGCTTCCACAAAAGAAGGAAACCTCTTGTTCCACAGAGAATCCTGAATATGGGGAGAAAGAAATCAACAAAAGACTGTCTCCCTTCTCCCCGGGGATTACATTCATTTGCTTAATTGTATGCTGTTAAGAGTCATGCATATCTATCATTATTCTAAATTTCCCTTTGTGTTCCTTCACATTTCCATCTTGTTTAACTTTAAGTCAACTGTTATCCTTGAGCCCCGTGCATTTCCTTGTGTCTGCAGGAAAGATGAGCCTAAGGCAAAGAGGTTCTCCTTTCTGTCTTATTCTGGTAAAAACCTTGCGCTCAAAAAGCAGCAGAAGAATTTCAGGCAAACAGGCTGCGGAAGAGGTTTTAAAGCATATCAGCCCTTCCTATAAAATCGATCCTATAAGAAACTGTACTTCTGAGCCAGAGGAGGTCAGTTCTTATTTTTTCTGCTCTACCCCCTCCATTTCTAGAATGATTTGTCCCATTAAGGAAGGAGATAAAACACTGGTGAGACCCTCTCTAGGGTGAAATATAATGTAGGAAAAGAGATGTGATCTCAAGAAAATGTTTGACTAGGAAAAGGAGTGTGGGGTCTACAGTTAAGGGATATGTATATCAAAACCACCCAGCTTTAGAGTTAATTCTCAAAGATTCTTTGGAATGTTTTCTCTACCCTTCTAGACTCAAGAATCTTTGACATGTTTGTTTGGGTTTTTTTTCCCTCTTAGCATCATTAGCTTTTCTATTCTGTTTCTGGTAACATTTTACAGATAACTAGGTTTCCTTAAATTATTAATTTCATGCTTTCCTGTAACACATTATGCAATAAAAATAGGAAATATACTACATATGTTATTTACATTATTTAAGTACTTAAATACAGAGAAGAAGAACCCTCGTTCTGTGATTTGTATTACTTAGACTTAAATTTATTGTGGAATGGGTCTCCCAAGAAAGAATAAATCAATTTGATAGTAGAATTAGTCTTATTCCCTGAAAACATTATTCGGTTAACATTTTTAAAAATGTGATTGCCCCATCAGGAGAAATGACTACAATGTAGAATGTAAGGTTGTAAGTCTTATAAAAAGAGTTGATTATAAAGAGAATAAAGTGTGTTTCCTTAATTTTATATGAAAATGTTTATTATCCAAGAGACAATATTTTGGGATGAACATTTCAGACGGGGAGCATTTCCTACATTCAATGAAATGAAACTAGCAAATTTTAATCTAGCATCTTTCACTTCTATTAAAAAACTGCATAGAGGCAAAATATTTGTAAATATTGCCACGTGCCTGCCTGACTAATAACACTATAGCATGTATAATTAGATTGGTATCATATCCTTCTCTGATTAACCATTTGTATGAAAATGAAAATTATTATCCTCTGACTGAATGTTAATTTTCTAGAATCCAATTGTACTGATCATTTCCAAAACTAAAATTCATTTCCAAGAGCCAGGAAACCTGACTCTTGATTGGCCTACAATTTATGGTGATGAAAATGAACTTTCATTTTACACATTGTGATTTTTATGGAATACATGTTTTTTTTCTTTGCTTTCTGTGGCTCCCTATTTGAAACTCAGTTCAACAGGTCAAACGGAGTACTCAAAACTTAATAGCAAGAAGCCTCTTGCAAATTCATGAAATCAAATCTCTTTTAAGGGGTATGAGAGCATTTTCAACCAAACATTTCACTTACCACTCACTAAAGGGTGATGATTATGATTTGCCCAGGCTCAAAGCTAGTCAAAATGTTTGGAACAACCAGTTGGTTTAGTCCTCACAAATGAAGAAGCCATCCTATTTCCAAAGAGAGCTTGGTACTCCTGGAATGATATCAAAATCCAAATAGTGAATGAAAAGAAAACATTATTTCGTGACTTGAAGAACTTATTACCACCCTTCAACTGAGAATCTGTAAATTAGCCCACCTGCAATGATAATGGAGAACAGGGTGTTCTCTCTACCAACATGTTCTGTACAGAAGGCAACATCTTCATGACCATAATAACTGGAAAATTCATAATAGGAATTTTGGGGAATGTATACACTGGACTGGTAAACTGGATTGACTGGATTAAGAAGAAAAAGATCTCCTCAACTGACTATATCCTCCCCAGTCTAGCCATCTCCAGAATGTGTTTGCTCTGTATAATGATAGTAAATATCATCATAATGATATCTCGACCCAGATTTTTATGAAAATGCTAAACTAAAAAGCCATCATGCATATCATCTGGACACTTGCCAACGACTTAAGTATATGGTTTGCCACCTGCCTCAATGTTTTCTATTTCCTCAAGATAGCCAACTTCTCCCACCCACTTTTTTCTCTGGCTGAAGAGGGAGAATTGACAGAGTGATTCACTGGATTCTGCTGGGCTGTTTGGCCATCTCCTCCTTGGTCAGCCTTCTACTGGCAATGACACCAAATTATGATTAGGAGTTTCATAAAATTGCAGAACATAAAAGTAACTGCACTGGAATGTTCCATGTAAGTAAGAGTCAATTCTTCAACCCACTGACCCTCTTTAACCTGTTGGCAATTGTCCCATGGACTGTGTCATTGATCTCACTTTTTCTTTATGTCCCTACAGAGACATGTCAAGCAAATGAAACCCAGTGTTACAGGCTGTGGAGGTCCCAGCACAGAGGCCCAGGCAGGAGCCATGAAAACTATGACTTCATTTCTCTTCCTCCTTTTTGTGTGTTATGAGGTTTCCCTTTTGGCGACTTTTAGCCACCTTATGAAAGAAAGCAAATTCGCTGTGATGTTTGGAGAAGCTATACCAATTCTCTATCCTTCTGGTCATTCACTCATTTTAATTATTGGGAATAACAAGCGGAGGCAGGCATCTATCAGGATGCCAAGATATGGCAAAACAGCCTGCATGATGTAAAATCTTAGCTTTATACATAAACTTGAAAACCAAATCTTGTTGCCTAATTAAAAAAATACACTCTTGTTTCGTCCTGTTATCCCATTTATTTTGGGTACACATCTTGAAGTGTTCTTGAGGCCTATTAGCACATGAATGTATATATCCTTTCTGTGTCTTTACATCCCAGATTCTCACCTTCACTCTTTCCTCTGAGAATTTCAGAGCTCACACTTACTCTTTTTGCTGCCTTACTGCAGAGGTTAGGCATGTACTGCCTAGTTACTTTAAGATTTTACTTTGGCTCATGGTAGAGTGCACTGAACTGCATTGATTTTTTTCATTTTTTCCCTATCACATATTTACATTGCTGACCCTTAATTTTGCCCCCTTGGTGGCTCTGTTGGGTCATTCCCATTTGGATTATTAACTAGGAACTCGGATCTCCCCTGTCCCATGTCTGGTTCAGTTTCCCAGTTATGTATCTGTCTCCTCCCAAGTGAGTGAGGCTTTAGGTTGTCTCCTACATAATATATTCTGGCGGACCTTATTCTGGAACCTCCTATTCATTTTCCTTGAAATTAAATTTCTGTACAAACAACTTGCTGTTCAGGCAGCAGTAGGATGGGAACAGAACTCATTCAAGCATCTCTCTCTAAGGGTATTCCTAAGTGCTCTTCACAATCTCGGTAAAAGGATGGGGGTAAGTAATATCAATCAGACTGCTTTGCTCAGGTTCCTTTCTTAATAAGACCTGCAAGGGCTCTTACCACTCAAGACTCTAGAAAAGCAATTCATTGAGAAGAAATTAGCATACATTGTAGGGTAACTACATGCTATCAGTAAAAAAGCAATGTAAGCCCATAACACATACAGAGTAAATTACACGCACACGAAAAGAAGAAAAATAAAGAGTCACTACAAAAACCTCATTCTACTGTGAACAACAAATCCTTCGTTACTAGAGTAGCACTGAAACACTTGATCTGGCACGTCTAAATTCATGTCTGTTCCGATAATGACTGTGCATTTCAGCTCCCGCCATTTGCTATGTCAAATTCTGGTCTATTTCAATCTACTCATTTCCTTTTGTTATAACTAAAATATTAATTGCCTGAAGATTATCAATTTTTCTGCATATGATGATGTAAAATTCACTCCGTAAAGTCCCAATGTTTACAGTCTTATGTATATAAACTTAATCAACTATATTTCTAATATCCTAGCATTTCGGATGCTATTTGTTGTACAAGACAGGAGAACTGATGTTCTCTTGATGGGATAAATTAGTGTATTCTGCAAAATATCTGCTAATTCTTCACTGAAACGAACTTTAAATTCTTCTGCAGGTTTAGATGCAATAAATATTTTATAAGATTAGTACTTCTGGGAAGGTTTCCCTCCATTAGTCTGAAGTCCTTTCCTCCATATTTAGTTTTCTGTATCTCCAGTGTTTGAAATACCTCCACTGACCATGACCGGGGTTCAAAGTAGTAAGCTGGTGACCAAACACTCTCGCACAATTTTTTTTTTTTCTGTTTTCTTTACTGTTTTTTTTTTTTTTTTTATTGTAGTTAGGGCATTTAATATGAGATCTACGTTTTTCACAAATCTTTAAGTGTACAAAGTATGGTTAACAGTTGTTAACTGTAAACACAATATTGTAGAGCATATCTCTAGAACCTATATTTCTCACATAACTGAAACTTGATACTCATCGGATAGCAACTCGTCATTCTTATGTCCCTTCGGGCCCTGGCAGCCACTGTTTTGCTGTTTGCTTTTATGATTTGACTATTCTAGATACCCATATGAGTGGAACTGGGCAATATTTGTCCTTCTTGTAACTACCTTATTTCACTTAGCCCAATGTCTTCCAGGTCCACCCGTGTGTTTGCATATTGCAAGATGTTCTTCTCTTTAAGACTGAATGATAATCCCTTGTCTGTATGTAACACATTTTCTTTATTCATTCATATGTCAGGGGGCAATTAGGGTGCTTCTATATTTTGCTGTCGTGAATAATACTGCAATAAACGTGAGTGCAAATATCACGTTGAGACCCTGATTTCAATTTATTTATTGTTTTAAGTTTATGGATTTTGAGAGAGAGAGAGAAAGAGTATGCATGGAGGAGGGGCAGAGAGAGAGAGGGAGAGACAGAATCCCAAGCAGGCTCACTGTCAGTGCAGAACCAAATATGGGGCTCGATCTCACAAAATTGTGAGGTCATGACCTGAGCCGAAATCCAGAGTTGGATGGTTAATCAACTGAGCCACCCTAGCACTCCATTATTTAAATTCTTTTAGATAAATACCCAGAATCGGGCTTGCTGGATCATACGATAGTTATATTTTTAATCTTTCAAGGAACTTTCATCCTGCTTTCATAGTACGGGCACCATAAATTCCATGCTATACTACACAGCTATGTATAAAATCTACTCTTACTTGCAAACAAACAAAAAACGTATTCTAAAATTTATTTCGGTAAAGGTATGATTGTAGTTACTGAAGGCCCTTTATTTACCAGGACACTATGGAAAAGGAAATGATGTGCTTGGGTCAGGGATCATTTCTAAGCTCAGAGGAAAGCAGTCATCTGTGAAGATGGCTACAGAATGAGGCATGTTTCCCCCCCCCAAATCAGAGCTGCATGTCAGGAATGAAGGTTTGTCCTTTGAGGATGGATGAGAAGATACGTGTTCCTAAAGAAGGTATGAGCACCCCTAGAATTATTCCGTGGAAACACTATGTTGCAAAGTGTTTCTCAGTAACTCTCAATTTAGAGAAGCTGCATAAAGGTAAGAGTTTGTCTGTAGGAATGAGGTAAGTTTCATCATCGGTCTCCTGCCGAATAGTCTCGAAGAGCTAAGGATGTAGATTCTCAGATACAATTTGGCATGGCAGAGGGCAGAGGGTAGATCAAAACACAGGATTTTGCTCTCTTCTTTCATGTGTACAACTGCCCTTGAGTACCTTTTAAATGAAAAGGGAAAATATAAAGGTAATCGATGTTTTTTATTATGACTCCTTCATCTCATTATATATATATAGCATCACAGGGGTGCTTGGGAGGCTCATTCCGTTAAGCGTCTGACTTCAGCTCAAGTCATGATCTTGTGGTTTGTGAGTTCGAGCCCCACATCAGGTTCTGTGCTGACATCTCAGAGCCTGGAGCCTACTTCAGATTCTGTCTCCCTCCCTCTCTGCCCCTCCCCTGCTCGTGCTCTGTCTCTCCCTCTCTCTCTCTCAAAAATAAATAAACATTAAAAAAATAAAAATAAATATAACATCACAAACTAAATGACCATTAAATGTCACTTGACTAATAAGACAATGCATTATGATATGAAACCTTGTGCATGTTCATCTGAACAACCCAGATAAATGAGCTAAAATATTTTTTAGAACCAAATAACCTATATTTAGTGTTAACCTTTTAAATTCCCTGAAAATCTATGGTTTTGAATGTTAACCCAAACTTTAGATTTTTAGTAGTAATCAATATTATCATTTTGCAAAGTGAATTTCGATTTTGGCCCATTTTCTATTTGCTAGAAAATCTTTGGAGGTTAAATTTGCCAGATAAAACACAGGATACCCAATTAAATTTGAACTTCAGCAATCTCATGTGATTAGTACATACACTAAAAAAAAAAAAAAAAAAAAAAAAAAAATCATTCATTGTTTATTTGAAATTCAAGTTTAACTGGGTGTCCTGTGTTTCTATTTGCTAAATCTAGCAGTCCTACTGAGGTTACTAGTATGTGCCACAGATTAATGAATCCCAAGCTTACAAAAAACATAGCCTTAGAAAGACAGTGCAGGATCACGAAAGGGAACGGGTCTAATTTGCATCCTAAAATGTAGCTCAGCCTAAACTGGCCATGTGTGGAAAAGTAAAACCTGCTGATACAGGTTTTACATACACGTGATACACGAGGTGGCCAGGCCAGGGATTACCAATCACATTAACTTCTCAAGACTGATAAGGATTTAATGATCATAGCTACAGTCTCTACTTATCATTCCAGTCTCCATCCCAAGAGAGACTGCAATAAGAGAGGTAAAGAAAATTACAACAAAGTCTAAGAAGTGGATGTGCCTTTCAAACTACATCAGTCCAACTAGGAGCGGTTGGATATTTCTGTATTTTACCATGCTGGATAAAGTGGAGAGCACCTTGATGCTCATAGCCGCTGGAGAATTTGCAATGGGGATTTTAGGGAATGCATTCATTGGATTGGTAAACTGCATGAACTGGATCAAGAATAGGAAGATTGCCTCCATTGATTTAATCCTCACAAGTCTGGCCATATCCAGAATTTGTCTATTATGTATCATACTATTAGACTATTTTATACTGGGGCTGTATCCAGATGTCTATACTACCGGTAAAAAAATGAGAATCATTGACTTCTTCTGGACGCTCACCAACCATTTAAATGTCTGGTTTGCCACCTGCCTCAGCATTTTCTATTTCCTCAAGATCGCGAATTTCTTCCATCCCCTTTTCCTCTGGATGAAGTGGAAAATTGACAGTGCGATTCCTAGGATCCTGCTGGGATGCTTGGCCTTCTCTGTGTTTATTAGCCTTGTTGTCTCTGAGAATCTGAACGATGATTTCAGGTCTTGTGTTAAGGTAAAGAAGAAAACAAACATAACTGTGAAATGCAGAGTAAATAAAGCCCAATATGCTTCCGTCAAGATTTGCCTCAACCTGTTGACGCTATTCCCCTTTTCCGTGTCCGTGATCTCATTTCTCCTCTTGCTCCTCTCCCTGTGGAGACATACCAGGCAGATGAAGGTCAGTGCCACGGGGTGCAGGGACCCCAGCATAGAAGCCCATGTGGGAGCCATGAAAGCTGTCATCTCCTTCCTCCTCCTTTTCATTGCTTACTATTTGGCTTTTCTCGTAGCCACCTCCAGCTACTTTATGCCAGAGACTGAATTAGCTGTGATGATTGGTGAGTTGATAGCTCTCATCTATCCAAGCCATTCATTGATTCTAATTCTGGGGAACAATAAATTACGGCAGGCGTCTCTAAGGGTGCTGTGGAAAGTAAAGTGTATCCTAAAAAGAAGAAATCACTAATCACCACAAACGGATCTGAAGGCTAGCATTTACTAGGAAGGAAGACATGATGTTTCTTAGTGGTCTTCAGTTCTTGCATTAATGTTGGTTTCATATGGTTAATTACTCTTAGATATATTTAATGTAACTATAGTTGTAACTTAGAGACCATTTTGCCTCTTTCTCTTTGTCTCTTGCTCCTCTCTCTCTCTCTCTCTCTCCTTCCCTTCAGAGTTTTTTTTTTAAACATGTTTCAGAACATATAAAAGTTAATATCCTAATATCAACTGTCAGAGGAGAGAGTATTTTCATAGTTAGGTCTAAATCATTTCTCTAGATGCAAAATTGTACAACGAATTCAGAACAACTGTAATAGCATCCCCTTGTTATTTGCATTCTTATGAAAAGCAACTCACTCAGTCCCCAGGATCCTAGTTACACTATTTTTCTCAGATCATCTGACTAGTCTCCACCTTCGGAAAAAGCTCAATATGGTGACAGCCTTAATCAAATGTTATGTAATTCTAGGAATGCGGCAGAAATTAATACTGATTATTAACACAAGCAAGATATGTATTGTGATTAAAATAAATACTGTCACAGCAAGTTCAAAAATTATTTTAGAGTATAGATGAATGAAAGATTCTCTATCTGTGTGAGAGAAGGAGAGTTTATATAGAAAGTTTCTATAAAACAAGGTTGGCTAAAAAAAGAACTATTTATTGCTTATTGAAGTATATTTCTCCCCCCAAACAACGCGTAAGTTTGCTTTTAGCAGACTAGGACTATAGCGGGAACTGATTGTCGTGATACCCTCATAAGATGAGATCTTCAATCAAAAACTTATGTACTGAGATGTTAAAACGTCAAAACTGTCAAAGGAGACATTGATTCAATACGGAGCATCACTACATTCCAGAATACTATTTGGATCATACATAAGTTATCTATGAAATGTCTATTTGGGAAACTTCAACAACAGTATGTCATTTATGTTGCGGAAAGGATATTGCGGAGGGATTGACCCTGTTATTAACCAGCCTTGAGTAGCCATAAACTTTGCCCGGAGAAGAGAAAGTGTTTATAAATATTCTCATCAATAACTCTGGCAAAAATAAAAATTACTTCCACCTGAGTTTCATATGTTAATCTTTCTTCTCTGAATCTGACAGTGCAAGATACATATTGATTAAACCGATAGATTTAAAAAGATGTATATTGACTGCCTTGTAAGTTAAAGAAACAATAGACAATTAGATGCATAAACTGAAGCTTACATTCTTTTCAATATTGACTTAAAGAGTATCTGTCCCCACCACCCACCTATGCAGAGACCAATTTATTTAGATTTATTAGGCAAGGGAACAACAACAACAACAACAAACCCCTGAGGGCTAAAGGAAATCCTGGAAAATTCATGTCTTCATATTGTGGACCCTAGAAACTTGATCATCTACTCACATTACAAAAATAACACCTCAGTATCCAATTTCTCTGAATAACAGCCAGGCAAAGGATACTAAGGTGGAAATAGAAGCCATATTAGGAATATCTTACTGTATGTACATACTTCCACTTACTGGCGTATTGAGGATGAAAATGATGTAGCCAAAACAAGTGGTTTAGCTTCTGAGATTATATTAATTCGGAGAAATCATGCAAAAATGGTAATAACTCTGAGTTGGAAGAAGCATCTGTACTACTTCTTTTACTCCTGGTGTTTGGAGTAGAGTTTTTTAGGCTTACTCTAAGAGAACGAACGTAGCCAACTGGTTACAGAAAGTGCAAACAAATTACTTCTTTTTGTTTGTTTGTTTGTTTGTTTGTTTATTCATTTTGGGGGGGGCAGAGAGAGAGGGAGACACAGAATTGGAAGCAGGCTCCAGGCTCTGAGCTGTCAGCACAGAGCCCCACGCGGGGCTCAAATTCTCAAACCGTGAGATCATGACCTGAGCCAAAATCGTTCGTTTAAGTGGCCGAGCCACCCTGGTTCCCCTTCCTTCTTGTTTTTATTTCTTATTTAATAAGTACATACACACTCACACGTTGAACATCCGCGTGTTAAGCATGGCCCTGGGTGCTATAAATACAGATGAAATGTGATAAAGTCCATGCTCTCACGTAATGCATAGTCATGGAAAACATTATGGAAGACTGATAACGATCAAGTAAACAAACTCAGGGTTATAAGTCATGACTGATGCAACTGAGAATAACTGGAGGAGAGGAATTGCTTTACATAGTGTAGTCAGACTAGACCTACCTGAGACACTGAGATTTCAAGCCGAAACTTGAGTCACAATTATAACCCAGTCATGCACCATCTTGGACCAATAATATCCTGGTGAGTGCCAGTACCCTGAGGAGCAAGTGTTTGAAGAAGTAAGAGCAGAGTAGGACCAGAGCAAGGGGTGACTGGCAGGATTGTAAAAAGCCATGTAGGTCATCAGAGGGAATTTAGATTTAAGTATAATGGGAAGGGGCACCTGGGTGGCTCAGTCTTCTGACTTCGGCTCAGGTCATGATCTCATGGTCCGTGAGTTGGAGCCCCGCGTCGGGCTCTGTGCTGATGGCTTAAGGCCTGGAGCCTGCTTCGGATTCTGTGTCTCCCTCTCTCCCTGCCCCTCACCCACTCACGCTCTGTCTCTCTCTATCAAAAAATGAATAAACGTTAAAAAACATTTTTTTAAGTGTAATGGGAAGACATCGAAGGAATTGAAACTATATGTAATATAATTTCACTTATATGTAGACTTCAGCTTACTTTGGTTATAAGAATAGATATGGTATGTGTTGAATGGGGAGGAGTACAATTAAGGGGACCAACTACTAAGTTATAGTATAGTAAGCGGTCCCTGTGAGAAATCATAATGGCTCAGATTTAGATGGTGGTAATAGACTTAAGACTCTTTTTTTAAGAGACACACACTTACTTTCCTTTAATTTTAATTTTTTTTTTTTTTTGAGAGAGAGAGAGAGCTTGTGCACAAGTGGGGGAGGGGCAGAGAGAGAAGGAGAGAGAATGTTAGGCAGGCTCCAGGCTCAGCTTGGAGCTAGATGTGGGACTCGATCCCACGACCGTGAGATCATGACCTGAGCCAAAATCAAGAGTCAGGCGCTTAACCCACTGAGCCACCCAGGCACCTCAAGACTTTTTAAAATTTAAATATTTTTATTTTTCTAAGTAATCTCTACACCCCATATGGGACTCTAACTCACAACCCCAAGATCAAGAGTCACAGGGTGCACTGACTGAGCCAGCCAGGTGCCCTGAGTTAGGACCTTTTAAAATGGATGAATTCTATATGTTGTACGGGTAAAGCAGATCAGTCTTATTACCTGGCTAGATGAAGGGAAGGAATTGAAGAAAAAGAAGATTCCGAAAACTTTTAGATTTTTTTTACATTAGCATTTGAGGCGACACTGCCACCTAAAATGGAGTGGCAAATGTTAATAAGGGGTGGGAGGGCAAAAATAAAAAAACTGTTTTTTTTAACATTTAACATTTTAGAGGTCTATGAAATAACCAAGTGAAAATGTCAAATAGATAGCTGAATATATGAATCTGTACCTAAGGATTGAAATAACAGATAAATATTTGGACATCATCAACATATAAATGGGATTACCTAAAAAAGTTATAGAGAAGTGACACCAGATCTAAACCCTGAGATATTCAAATCGTTGGAGGTTAAATTACAGAGAAAGGACCAGCAGAAGAAGACAAGAAAGAGCTCCGAGGAAGATGCGAAAAAAAGGACAGAATGTCTGGTAGAACGGGAGCAAGAGATGTCATTGTGTTAGGAGGAGGGAGAGGTCAGCTTTCAAATGATGTTGAGAAAAACAGTAAAATTGGGAAAACAAAGTCACCATTGGTTTTGGCAAGATGGATGCAATTGATGATCCAATGGCAAGAGCGATATTAGTGAAGCGTAGGGACAGAAGCTAGGTTCTGTGGAAAAGGTTTAGGAGGGAATACAATATGAGAGAGCAGACAGATGGTGAATGTATAACATTTTAGTAAGTTTTGTTATTAAGGAGAGTAGAGAACAGAACATGGGAGCAAGACAAAATTTTCGTGTTTTCACTGGTTTTGTTTTCAAGTTGGATGATACAGTGTGTGCCTGCAAATTGAAATGATTCAATAGAGAAAGGAATAATAGTATAGGAGAGGGGTAGTAATTGCTGGGGCAACGATGTTAAAATCATTATCTCTGACGTTAAAAGGTGGAACCCTCAGACCCAAGATCGGGCTCTTTAGGTGGATGAACCTAAAAATATGAAACATCCAGATTTCCTGGAACCCTCGGGGCCAGCAAGGGCAAACCCTTACCACTTACAAGAGCAGGAGAGCGTCCCCACTCCTGAAAACTGTTCAATTGACTCCATTTGAGCCAAGTTGACATTTATTCTGCTCAAGAAATGCCCTGCCACTCCTCATTACTTCAGGACAAAGTTTCAACACAGCCTAATAAGGTAAGTGCAAACTTACCTAATAAGGTAAGTTCCAAAAGAATATAGCTTCAAGCTAATACTAGCACATGTTGTTAACATTATCAGCAGAAATAATAGAACATACTGGACACGGGTCTTGAGAGTGATGGATCAAAAGGTTCTCTTTATGCCGTCTGGGTATGGAGAATTTGTTGACCTGGGCACCCTCCATAATGATTTAGGGTTCGGATTCTGGCAAGGGCACATAAATCCAGCCCTAAAATTCTGTTGGGAAAGCTCCATGAAACTTGTACACAATGCTGGCCTCATGTATAAGGTAGAGTTGCTGCAATGCCATTGACATGGTATTAAGAAGGATCGGAAAGTTCAGGGAGATGGTAACGTCAGAAAGGGTTAACTACGTAAGACCCAAGAAACCACCGCCTCACTATGTTCTCCAGAAGATCCCTGCGGATATTTTCTTCCTGAGGCAACATGAATGTGCTGGTGAGGGGAACACTGGCATTACTGAGGACTCAATGATGGGATGTCCTCCGCAGGCCAGAATTGGCTGATGGGAGAGGCTGCCAGGAACCCGGGTTCCATGTACCCATGAATACATCGGAATTGCCTGTTGTAACACTGAACTAGCCTCACCATATTGAGCAGCAAGGCCAGCCAGAGTGCTAATCATCATGTATTGATCTGCAGGAATCTGTGGTCAGCATTAAGAAAAGTGATATTCCTAGGATTCAGAGAGATAGACAATCAAGTAAGGTGCTTCTTGGATTATGTAAGAAAAAAAAAATGAATGCTAAGAAGTTACTGTAATGGAAAAACATTATTCCTTCTCAAGCTTCCAACTCTTAGTCACTTCACTTCATTGACTGAAGAAGAGCCTGGGTCCCACTGGGGAATGACGTTGCCAAGTTTCATGGTACATGCCTTCCCAGTTTCAATCCTCCCCAAAAGGAATTGCATTCAATTGACAGAGTAATTGGGACCTAGGGAAAGAGGTAATTACATTTTTTGAGAGTTGTTAAATATGAGATATGACCAGACGGCCAGATCAGAGCAACTAAAATGCCATCATGATCTTTCAGTGAGAGTGGAAGCCCCGGGGGGACAAATCCTTCTGTGGCTCCATTGGGTCTGCATACCCACCCCGTGGTCATCTACTTTGTTCTCAAGAACAGAATTGAGATGGATGTGCTTAGCTCCTATCAGAACACAGTCCTGAAGTTTCTTAAGTTTTGGGTAGATAGAATGTCTCATCGAGTGGATATCAGCAAGCTTTGTTTTGTTTTGTCTTTGTCTTCTTATTAACGCAGTATTTATTTGTCTTCTCTCTGTCAAACCCTGAGCCAACCACTTTCCCTAGGCAGCTTGGGGAGGCATAGAAAAAGGCACATCCAGGGCAGAAGAGACACAGGAAAAAGACCTATGGGAGGCGGAGACAGCTCCTTCACATGACCAAGAGGATGCGAAAGGCCAGCATCAGGCAAAAGAGCCCCAGCGGTTCTGGGAGGGCAAAGCCTGGAAGAGCATAGGAGAAGAGCTGTTGCTTCAGAGAGGGGTTCCTGGCATACCCAGTGATGAGGCTCCCAAACCCAGTCCCAGTTCTGGCCCCAGAGCCAGCCACCCCCACCAGGGCAGCCCAGCCCCAGTGAACTTGGCTGCTGTGTCAGTGCCCCTTTGAAATGGTGCTGGTTCAGAAGCTGCGGCTAAGAGTAAGTGAGGTCAGGGATGTGGGGCTGCCAAGCTGCTGAGCCTCTCATCTGTCGGCCTGTCTGGAATTAGCACCACTGCAGACAGTGTGGGGTTCAACAGCTGAGAGTTCCTCCTGATCAAGAGGAAGAGAGAGACGAACTTTGCACAGGCCTACATTTTCTGGTGATGAGGGCCAGGAGGGCTTCTCCGAGGGCAGAGAAGATGGAGCTGTAAGCTTTTGTCTTCCATCCTTCAAACACACGTACCAATTCGGTGCCAAAGAGGTAGAAACACACATACATTTGGTTTCTTCGTAAAGCAGCTCTTGCATAGTGAGGTGTGCATGATCGGGTTTTGGATCAGTCTGATTCTTGGCTCACTGGGCAGATGCTAGTGGAGACTGCAGTTTCTCTGCCTGCTTTGGAACCAACCGTATAACTCCATTTTAAAAGACAAAATATTGTACAGGTAACTAATTGTGAGTCTCAGTTCAGGCTCGTTCTCACTGCGTAAGGGGAAAATTCTTCCCCAAATGTAATCAGGATTTCCAAGTATCTAGAAAAGAACAAGGTGATTTGGTATTTAACTCCTGTGCGGTAAAATTTAAAACGTGTAATTAAAGTTTACAGACAAGTACCCACGCCTATCCTTAAAATATGACTGGGCTGTAGAATCCTCTCTGTGACTGGCATTTAAGCGTGGCTGGAAAAAAAAAAAAAAAAAGCTATTCTTAAACTGCTTGAATTTGTTGCCTAGAACTCTAAGTAGGGCAGAAGAACTTCATCTTTAGGGAGTGTTTCCTGTTCAGTTAGAATCACATGATTAAGCCCCCAAGGTCAAACGCATGCAAAACAACAACTTCTGCATTGTCTTCTTCAATGTCCTCAAGTGGTGCTATTCTTGGCACTGAGGATATGAAGGTACATGAAACACTGTTCCTGTCCTCAAAGAATGCGAGATCTAATGGAAGATTTAGCTTGTACAAAATGATGGCCACTGTCAGCAAAGTGGCAAAAGAACTATCGAAGTTGAGAGCAGTGGAGAAAGGAGGGCTTCCTGCAGGAGATGCTATGTGATCTGGACTTTGGAGAGCGGAGGCAGGGAAGAAGGTGAAGGGACATGTGTGGCTAAAGCTATGCATATAATGTAGTATTTTCGATGGTCCCGGGACGCTGAACAATCCAGTAAAATTGAAGAGAACACAGGAAGGGAAAGCTGGAGATGTGAATTTCCAGATTGTGAAGAATGTTGCCAGGGACAAACTGTGATTGATCCTATGGGCAACAAAGAAATTTTTGGAGAGTGGGAGTAGCGTGATCATTCTCTTTGCAAATACCTCAGTCTGGGGTATAAATTTTTATGTAAAATTTTGTTTTAGGAGGAGGGGTACCTCCTTATGAAGAGATTTATTTTAATGTCAGCAGGCTGGAAGTTCCTCCCAGTGGGCTGGGAAACAGCTCTTCTGGACAATGTTGGGAGAGAAGAAACGGGGAAGAGAGCTCTGAACTGAAGATAATATTGCTGGGCATGTGAGTAACTAGGAGAGCCCCGTTTTGGTATCTGTTTCTGAAAACAAAGCAGGGCATTTAATGGGTTATTTGTGAATGTCCTCACCTGTTTAGTCATTTTAAGTTATGCAAACCTATTGATTTGGATATAAGACCATGAGCTTTGCTGGCCAGTATTTAGATTGAAATGATAGTAACCCATTATCTAATAAGTTACTGTCAGTTATCTTTAATGACTAGTGTTATTATGAGGCCTGTTCATTTTTATTTTTTATGTTTTTTTTTTCCCCCTATGCTTTCAGTAAGGAATGGAACATTGGAAAAGATCACAGCTGGGATTCCTACCTTGCTGGAGTAGTAAAAAGAAAGCTCCTACTTTATTCTTAAATCCTCATCCAGGTCACTTTCAAATGCTTCCACCCTCAGGCTTATATACCTTCATACATTTTGCCTTGTGAAATGTACCCAACCCCATCTGTAGAATGATCCCATTCCTTCAGAAATTGTATGACAAGTCTATCAGGGTACTGAGAACACCAGCATAACCAGAGATTAATTCTGCTTCCAAGGAGAAGGTCAGTTCAAAATCTGATTTCAGAACTGAACTTGGCAGGGCATGTGGGCATACCCAGAATTAAACATGTTTACTTTGTGTCTGTTCTTTTACTCTGTGTCTGTAAATTCTTCATTAATACTAATACTAAAAACAAATGACTTATATATTCTTGATAGAAATTCCCACTAGAATCTTCATTTTTATCCTCACCCAAATTTTATAGTCTGCCTTTTGAGGCCACGTGTATTTACATACGTGGGTCCCCGTAGGTACACTCAAATGTGGACACTCAGAGAAACAAGATCTTTTAGACAGTTCCTAAACTGTCTACATGAAGCCCAACTGAGAGATGCTTTCATGTAAAAGCTCTTTCTGTCGATCTCCACTCAGGGGCTTCGGGGTGGATGGAAGAAGTGTGTTGTAATTAATGTAAGTGGGTTCATTCATTTAAGAAATCTGGTAGGTAAATTTTCATGCTGTATTAGTTTGTTGAGGTTGCTGTAACAACATACTACAAACGGAGGGGCTTAAAAAACACAAATCTATTTCCTCACACTTCTGGAGACTGGAAGTCCAAGAACAAGATGTCGGTTCCATCTGAGGGCTCTGAGGACGATCTGTTCCAGGCGTCTCTCTTAGCTTCCGGTGGTTTGCGGGTAATCTTTGGTGTTCCCTAGCTTCTGCTATATCACCCCAACCTCTGCCTTTATCTTCACATGGCATTCTCCCTGTGTACATGTGTGTGTCCAAATTTCCCCTACCTCTTTATTTATTTTTATTTTTTCTGTCGCTTTTCTCCCCATTTAAAAAAAAATTGAGGTGTCGAGGCACCTGGGCGGCTCAGCCAGTTAAGTGTTTGTCTGACTCTTGATTTTGGCTTAGGTCATGATTTCACGGTTCGTGAGTTTGAGCCCCACATTGGGCTCTGTGCTGACAGTGACAGCCTGCTTGGGCTTCTCTCTCTCCCTAAATAAATAAATAAACTTTAAAACATTGAAGTGTAGTTGACACACAATATTATATTAGTCTCAAGTGTACAACATGGTGATTCAACATTTATATACATCATGAAGTGATTACCCTGGTAAATCTAGCTACCATCTATCAGTATACAAAATTGTTACATATTATTAACTGTATTCCTTCTGTGTACATTATATCCCTGTATTTTATTTATTTTATAAATGTATGTTTGTACCTTTTTAATCTGGTTTTTAATCCTATTTTGCCCCTCCTCTCCCCACCCCCCTCTGGCAACTACTGGATAGTTTTCTGTATCTATGAGTCTGTTTCTGTTTTGTTTTGTTTGTTCATTTGTTTTGTTTCTTAATTCCACCTATAAGTGAAATCATATGGTATTTGTTCTGTCAGATATTTCATTTAGCATAATACTGTCTAAGTCCATCTGTGTTGTCACAAATGGCAAAGTTTCCCTCTTTCTTTATCTCTGAATAATATTCCATTGTATCCATATACCATATCTTCTCTATCCATTCATTTGCTTCCTTATCTTGGCCACTGGAAATAACACTGCAATGAACATAGGAGTACATGTATGTTTTCAAAATAGTATTTTCATTTTCTTTGGATAAATACCCAGAAGTGGAATTGTTGGATTATATTGTAGTTCTATTTTTAATTTTTTGAGGAACCTCTATCCTGGGTTTTGTTTTGTTTTGTTTTTTTAATGTTTATTTTTGAGAGAGAGAGACAGAATGTGAGCGGGGGTGGCTCAGAAAGAGATAGGGAGACACAGAATCTGAAGCAGGCTCCAGGCTCCAGGCTGTCAGCACAGAGCCTGATGTGGGGCTCGAACTCACAAAATGTGAGATCATGACCTGAGCTGAAGTCAGACACTTAACCGACAGAGCCACCCAGCCTCTCCCTCTATGCCGTTTTTCATAGTGGCTGCACCATTTTGCACTCCCATCAATGGTGCATGAGCATTCCCTTTTCTTCATATCCTCACCAACATTTGAGCCATAATATGGCACACATGCATTAAAGGACTTCCAGAAATCAAGGGAGTTTACAAGGTAATTCTGTCTGTGTTTTGGTTGAGAAAAGGGTATGTATATTGGTAATCTGAACGTGGCAAACTCCATTACTGGTCTTAAGAATAAAATTTTTTGCTTTGTAATATGGGTGGTAGTTAAGTTGTCACAAAATTATTAAAATCAGAGCTACCTATAAAGCTGCATGACACAGAACATTTGGAGTCCGGTCAGGGCTTTGTATTTCCAAACCTGTCCTTCTTGTCCCCTGACTCAGAACCGTGACCCTAGAAGGAAAACAAGAGCCAGGGCTTTAATGCTGATGACTTCACTGATGATTTGAAGTTGGAGAAAGGAAAGGCCAAGTATACGCCACTGAAAAGTCCATGGTCACCAGTTGATCGCTATCAATTTCTAAAAGAAAGAGAAGAATTTTAGACAGAAGTATTAAGTTGGCTTGGACATTATCTATGCTGATATTTCTACTAGTGGGGAGTCTCATTACAAGAAATCATGTAAAGAGAGAGAGAGAGGAAGGAGGAGGACATGAAGGGTAGAGGCCAGGAGACAGTAAGGAGAAGGGAAGAGAGGAGAGAAGAGGAAGAGGAGAGGGAAGGTAAATCTTAGGGAGGTTGTAGGTTAATATAAGAAAGACAGAGTCGAAAGAAAGAAAGAAAAAGAAAAGCTCAGGATGAAAGTAATACCTGCTCTTATGAGAATGGGGGAGACTTTTCTATGGGTAGGATTGAGGCAAGGAGAATTGAGACAAAGATAAGAAGTTTAAGAGGGATTAAAGTCAAGATTTAAATGAGAGAAAGGAACATAAACAAGAAGAGAGAATTAGGAAATTTAAAAAGAGAAATTCACTAGATAAGGGAAGAAGAATACAACTGATACTTAGGGATCACAGGAGGGCCTCTTTAGTTGGTTTTCCTTGTCATTGGCCACCACTCTGACCACGCTGGTTATCCCTTCCACGCTTGCCTCTCTGGCCACGAGGGCCATCACGGCTACCATGGCTACCCTGGCGATCTCGGTTTCTTCAGCCACCTGGGCCACCTGGGCCACTTTGGTCACTTGGGCCACCGGGGCCACCCGGGCCACCTAGGCCACTTCTGCTATATGGGCTTCCCTGGTTGTATGGCCTGTGCTGATGACCATGGCCTTTCTTTCTGTTTTTGCCCATCTTGCCACTCTGATCTCCATTTTCTCCTTGGGGTTTGACTTGTGTTTCTTCTGTGGTTCCTTCAAATAATTAACTATCTGCTTAGGCAGGAGAACACAGATTCAGGAAGGAGCAAGTCAAGAGAAATGTTAGCCACAAACTTAAATGAGGGGAGTTTGGGATCTATGAGAGCCTAACGGTAGTTAGAAGTAAATATTAGTGGTTTCAGTGGGACTAGGTCCTGGCCAGGGCCTTGTCCCCAGAAAAGAAGGGACAGAGAGATCCTGGCTTCGTCAGAGTCCATGTACTTAGCAGCTCTTGTTGGCCCATTTGCCACTTACTCTCCCCTCTTTTAATGCTTCTGCTTCATCTGTATTGCCATCTATTCTGAACTTGCCATGATATACATTCAGTCATCTATAATTCCCAGATATCTCATGACGTCTGAGAAAAATCAGACAGATTCACTGTGTTTGCTTCCAAATAAGCATGATATTTTGGCATGAATCTATTGGACGAGGGGAAATTATCAGCAATGCTGCTCACCCCAGTAGCATAGCAATCATGGAACACCACTCTCCCCTTTCTTCAATTACCGTCTACAAATTGTTAAGTCTATGGCAAACAGAAAGTAGAAATGAGGCCCACCCTATATTGTTTCCTTTTGCAAATTTCTAGTACCTATAGTTGAGTCCAAGCCCTCCTCATTTCTCTCTCTGTTTTTTAAAGATTTTATTTTTAAGTAATCTCCACACCCCACATGGGGCTCAAACTCACAACACTGAGATCAAGAGTAGCATGCTTTACCAAATGAGCCAGCCAGCTCTGCCCCGCCCCCTCTCCCCCCCACTTTTTAAAAGATTGTATTTTTAAGTAATCCCTCACCATCTCTTGAATCACCTTTCAATCCGTTCTTCATAATCTCCTGGCTGTCATTCTTATAACCATTCTCTTCAGGTTTCAACATACATTTTCTTGCATGCCCATATACTATATTGCCCCTCTGTCAGGTGCTAGAATTCCAGGCTTAAAACACACAGTCTGTGCTCTCAGGCTGTGTACTTCTCAGTGTTGTCAGATCCACTAAGAACTTGCTGTGTCACTTTCTAGTTCAAAAATCTCTTTGTTGCCCATAGAAAAAATTATAAATTACGTTCGCCATTTATAACACCATTCACAAAATGAAGCTAACCCACATCTCCAGCGCTATATTCCTATATTCACTTCAACCTTACTGATTATTTGGTGTTCCTAGATTATTAAAAATAACATATGCATAGATTTAGCTTTGCATTTCATTCCGCTTTCCCCCACTCCTCCAGTCTCCAGGGTCCACGACACAAGGTATCTCCTGTATGAGACTCCCCCTTCTCTCCCCTGTTCTCAGCTTTCCTAAGGCCTTACTTTGCTACTTTTCTGATAGTGATCACTGTTCCGTCCAAGTGAACTGTTCCATTAGATCCTGTGTTCCTTAAAGACAGGAACAATGTTTCATTTGCTTTTGCATCCTTGGTACCAAATACAGGATCCTGCCATGGTTCTTGTTAAGTAGTGGATTTTATTGAATCAATGTTGGGGTAGGGCATGTGGATAATTAAAGCACTTCTTTGAGGAATCCTCAAATAGGCATGCCCTTACAAAGACAACCAAGGTCAGGTATCTGAAGCAAGAAAAAATCAGAAGGAAAGCAGTGACCACATTGTCTAGAATTGAGAGAACTCTTAAAGCAAATCATTTTCCCCCACCCATTTTTTTTCTTTTGGTCTTTTATGCTCCTCCTGCAGTGTGGAACTAACAAGGTTAAACTATAGAGTACAATGGTTGAAAAAGGAAATTTTAAAGGGTAAGCATGATTTTTTTTAAAGTAAAAATCACAGAAACATTGGATTATTTTTATCACCCAGGGGTTCCTAGAATCGATTTAGAAAAATTCTCAATAAGTTGATTGAATTTGAAATCATTCACCTAATACTTGAGGCATTTCATCTTCCTCTCGATAGGCTTCTTCAAAGAAAGAACAAAAAAAATGAGGTATGAAACGACATCATAACATGAAGGGAAGGATCATTGAGAACCTAGAAACTGGAGAAAAATCATTAAACTTGTAAACGTTTTCATTAAGCCACAAAATTTTGCGTTGACATTTGCTCAATGTTGTCACTTCTTTGGTGGCACAACTTACAATTCCTTAGCTCCCTCCTGTACTCTGGTCCTTTCTTAATCCTCCTTCCTACACACACACTCCCACCCACCTTGGACTTGACTTCAAGTTTTTCAATTGACATGTGTACAACTAACAGCGGTTTCAAATGTCACATAAATGTCACATAAATAAATGTCACATAAATAAGGTGCAATGGTGAGCTCACAGATGGACCAGCGACAGCACTTTGTTAAATCACATGGTAGCTTTATGATTTAAATTAGTTCAATGTCGATGGAGATAATTCCCTTACAAATGTAAGGCATTTATGTTATTCAATCATTAGCCATTGGTGGTAGAGGGATTTAAAAAAAGAAAAATTACAAATGAGTAGGGTGTCCAGTTCCGTGAATGTGCAGCACTATTTAGAGCTCTGGCACAAGAGATTGCAATGTGAAAAGGAAGGAGGCCCTAACTAACAATACGACTGAGGACCACTGAAATTTATGGGCTTGTTGACTCTTTTTGTGTCTCTTTAGATTCAATTTTGAGAGCTTTTCAAGAAGCAAAACACTAAGCGGAGAGAAAACATGATAGGTTGTGAAGCAAAAAAGAAAGGAACATATGCTTGAACAAGGGTTTACCTAGGTCTTCAAAGAATCTTTCCGAAACGGTCCCTAGGATTTAAAAGGAAAAAAAAAAGAAGATAAAGAAGATAAATTTAAAATATGATGTGCTAAGACTCCAGCTATACATTTGTAGAAAGTCAAGTAAGTTTAGTATAGGAAGTTAAGAAAATGCCTAAGAGAACTCAAAATATTAATAATAATAATAAATATGGATGCAAGGGACCAACATTTCCCAAACTGGAACCCTAGTCCTAATCACTGGTTCTGAAGCAGAGTCATATGTTTTTACTAATTTGCCTTATATGTAGTGAAAGGAAGAGACACAATGATTGTAGACCAGAGGTTATATGACATTTTGCAACAGAAAAAATTTGATACTTGAGGCTGACAGAGTAAAACGTTTCTCCAGGAACTCCCTACCGTCTTAATGCTAATGCTTTGCTAGAAGGAAAAACAACCTTAGCTTGACAATTAGCTAGGACTCCGGGATCCGGTGAGTCTTGTTTAACAAATGAAAATATTTTTGGAAACGTCCCCTGGACCTTACCTCCCCAACTCCATAGTATATATAACCACTCTCTCCTCATTGTCCCAGGGCAGCTCTTTCTATGGGTCCTGTCCCTGTGCTTTAATAAAATCGCCTTTTTGCACACACACACACACACACACACACACACAAAGAAAAAAAATTTTGAGAACTGACACCATCTACAGCCATATAGTTCACTGTCCACAGTAACATGACTTTACTATTTTAAAAACTCTTGCCCAGAAAGATAAATCTTTCCAATATTTATTATTTATTTCAGGAACTTGCCCCAAACTCATTTAAACTAACATTAATCTGTTCAACTTTTTTTTCTTTAATTTTTAAAAAAAAATTTTTTTTTAATTTTTTTTTTTTAACATTCATTTATTTTTGAGACAGAGAGAGACAGAGCATGAACAGGGGAGGGGCAGAGAGAGAGAGACACAGAATCTGAAATAGGCTCCAGGCTCTGAGCCGTCAGCACAGAGCCCGATGCGGGGCTCGAACCCACGGACAGTGAGATCGTGACCTGAGCCGAAATCGGACGCTTAGCCGACTGAGCCACCCAGGTGCCCCAATCTGTTCAACTTTTTAATGGCATCAACTGCTTAGTCTCTAAGACTCTTTTCACAGCACCTCAGTACACGTGCCTCCTAAACTCTTAAATCATGAGCCTTACTCATTCCTCACAAAGCCCTCCTTGAGCCAGACCCTAAAACCTTATTTTTAAAGATCCCAACTTGAGCCTTTCCTCTCAGAAGCACTCTCCCTTACCAAAGTAAGAATACACTCATCTTTGCCTTAATGACATTATTTTGGTGGTATTCTGGGGCATCCTCCCTTTACCAATTTTTTAAGCTATATTTTACCAGTTAAGTTACTCAACATTTTGATAAATGTTTTATGCAATACTCAGAGCAACAGAGCACTGCACTTTACTGGACCTTAAGGCTGCCTTTGGGAAGTGGGTGTGTTAGCGACAGAAGTCAGGAAACAAATCATTTCCGGAACAAGAAGAGATGGGGAGCAAAGGAATTTATGTGTTGAATAAAGATATTGACTTGAAAATATTCAACACACTTAAGACAATTCAAAGTCATTTCAGATGAAGGAAAAGACAAAAGAGAGGTCACAGGATGAGGTGGAAAGATCGTGGACTTTGAAATCTCACAAGGCTGCGTCTACAGTAAAGCTTTGTCACTGTCTAATTATGTAAGTTCTGCTGACTATTTAAGCTCCAAAGTTATGGTTCAAATGTAAACCGTGAGTAGTAATATCTACTTCAAATTGTTGGCAGTCAATAATGAATGAGGTAAAATATGTATGAGACTAGACATAAGCTAAACTTTCAGGATACACCATATAATAAAAATCTTTCCTCAGAATTTTACTGTTATTTCCCACCTAATATCCAAAATACAACAAAATATAGCTTGAAGCTCAAATAATTTGACTGTAAAATATCTTCTTATAGATCCTTATTAAAGATTGTCCGCCTTTCAGAAAACTCGGAAATTACCATTTTAGAATTTTGGAATGCAACTTTGTCTCAGTAGAGGACAACAAGTTTAACGCTCAAATGATCCATTAGAATTTCATGCATTTTGTATTCCTATTTTTTTTCTGACTTAGGTTGCTTCTATATAATGACAAAACATTTAACAAGAAAATACAATTTTATTTCAATTTCTAATCCTTTATTTTATAAGAGGGCTAATATCTGGATGTTTGCAGTCATTTAATAATTATCTGAATTTTTACTTTACATCTGGGTATTTGGTGCTGTTAAGATATGCCATTCATCTTCTTTATTTAAAAGCACCACAGATAGATAAAGAATGAGCCTTTCCCTTTTATTATGTATAAATTCCTCTATCATTGCCTGAAATTATCCATTTCTAGCAATTTCTAGATATACTATAAATGCATGCCTGCCAAATGTTCCCTAACCAGATCTATAAGTATTTTTTTAAAGTAATATAATGGAGACAAGAATTAATAGGGCTGGAAATAAAGAAAATGTAATACAAATAAATTCTCAATATCTTAATTTAATTTTATTTTTTTAATGTTTATTTCAGTTTTGAGAGAGAGAGAGAACACACAAGTGGGGAAGGGGCAGAGAGAGAGGGAGACAGAGAATCTGAAGCAGGTTCTGTGCTAACAGTAGAGCCCAATGTGGGACTTAAACTCACAAGCCACAAGATCCTGACCAGAGCCAAAGTCAGACTTTTACCAACTAAGCCACCCAGGCACCCCAATTCTCAATATTTTCTAAGTGGTCAAGTGTTTGATGTCAAGGAAATGAGATATTTAGATGAATTACAGAATTTTCACGTATTTGGATGACCTATTTCACACAAACGGAGCTAATAAGTGAAAGTCCATATTTCTAAACCCAGCAAAGGGTCACATCATGAAGACATTGGCTTGGGACTTAGGCCCAGGTTTTCTGAGAGCTGTTTTCTCTCTTTAGTTTGTCTATTCTCTGCATATAAAGTACATATTTAGTTTCTGAGAAAGTTGAATTCAACGTCACTCTTTTTCATGAGTCTTAACCTCATCCTTAATTGATTGCCATTTACCCATCTTACCATCATCAGTGCCCTGAGCAGAACACAAGGCCAGCAAAATCATTGAAAGCAAGAGCAGAAGCATCCTGGTAGAGGTCATGGTGTCTCTCTCTCCCTCTCTGGATGCTGTAGGAAACTCAGACATGCTCCTGTGTAAGACCCAAGAGAACGATATCCCCTTTGAAGCCCATGGATTGGACACCTCTCACCGATAACTGATTTGTCATTTTGAGTCTTAGTTGACCTGCTGTGTTCAAGGTCTAGTCAAGTTCTTCACTGGAAAACCATAAATTTTCAGGTTTTTAAAATAGTTGTTCATCATCCTCAACTATTAGTTATAAGCATTAATTGTTGTCTTCCATTTTGTAATATTCAGTTCAGAGCTGTTTCTGTTTCACTACCCTATTCAACATTGTTGACGCTGTCCAAATGTCAATTACTTGAGACCTCTTTCCTATAGAATGAGCCAACAAAATCATCATGAAATTAAAGGTTAAAATAACAGAAATAAAACCCATAAAATGAAAGAACAACAAAGAGTCAAGAAAGTCTAATATATCTTACATGGCTTGAAAAATGAAAGCAGCTGTCAGTAAGAGACTAAAACCAACTTCAAATTCAGAAAACTACAGTTATTCAGAATACACTTGAGTTCATGATTTCAATGGACTGTGAAATCTTAAAACTAAAAATGTCCAGAATAACGACTTGGTTAGAAAACAATATCATGCAAAACAATTGTTGAGTGAAGTAGGGTGTTCAGCTTGGAAAGAATATGACAAGTATGATAATTTTATTTACTTACATAGAACAAAGAGTAACCGTATGTGTGTAGTTCTGGAAGGTATACAAAGAAAAGAGCTATTGATTTTAAAAGGAGAATATTTTGAGGATAATATGAAATAATTCCTTAGGTTTGAATTATCTTAGATTTAATTAGAATTTAATTTTAAATAATGTAATTAAAATTTAATTTTAAATTTAAAATTAAATTAATAATTTAATTATTTAAAATTAAATAAATTTTAATGATCTTAGATAACATAAAATAAACTGCTTGGGATTATTAAAACTTGAAACAATAGATTGAGTTCTTCAGGGAAAAATTAATCTCATCACCCGCTGTGCTCACACACGGAGGGATCTATAACCAGTAGTTTACAAAAGAGGAATCATTTGTGTCCAACTACCTCTGCAAAATAGTATCAGTGGAAAAAAGGCTTCTCCTTTCTTTGAATGAAAAGTCAGGAAGTTACATGACTCTTCTGATTACTCTTAGAAATTAAAATCTAGTGATCACTTTGTTACAAAACACAGACTCCATTCAATATGTTAAAATCTCCAACCCTGTTTAATGGACCTTCATAGAAAGTCACAGCTACTTTTTCTCCACCCAGCTAAGACCCTCTATAGACAAGTTGCCTGTCTCTTGGCCAGAGAGTGTATTTGGCTCCTTCTTTTTTGCTTGCTCACCTAATCCCCCAGTCAGAGGCAGCTCTTTTTGATACCTCTTAGGTTGGAGTGAAGGGAGAGATAATACAAGAAAGGGAACTGAGAAAGCTTTTATTTGACTGGCGTTGTCACAAGCTGGCTCTATATTCTCTAGGCATGGTAGACATATAAAAATGTCTGTCATAGGCGTATATTCATGCCTTCTTTGGAAACCTCTCCATTATTGGTCTAGTGTTACCTCTAAATTTGTTGATGAGAACAAATGTATCCCATATCTAATTAGTTACAATCCAGCAGTTCAGCTTCTTTGTCCTCAGATTCCATCACTACTTTGGGTGGGGCTATTGGACAGGGTCTAAGATGACCCCTCAGAGTCTCTCCCTCATGCCTAACCCATATCTGGTTTACATCATTTTCCCTGAAAATCTCTGGAGTTCAGGACGATCTCCAGTCAGTCTACCCTCCTTCATTTCATACATAAGCAGTTACCAGGCTACTGCCAACTTCTAATTAACATCTTGTTGTATGTCTTCCGACTCCACTAAACTCAAGGTAGACAGATAATTTTTCTGTTCCATTGTAGCTGAAGGATCATCCACCAGGGCTCTTCTGCTATTGTATAGGGGAAGGAGTTGCACCCTGGGCTAGACTGATGCCCTCTTAGATTGGCATCTGTCTTAGTCCATTCAGGCTGCTATAGCAAAATACCATCAACTGGGTGGCTTACCAACAACTTATTAATTTCTAACAGTTTTGGAGGCTGAAGACTTTAAGATCAAGGCACGGGCAGATTTGGTGTCTGGTGAGGGACTGTTTCATGGTTCACACCTTCTTCCTGTGACTTCACGTGGTGGAAGGGATAAGCAAGCTCTCTGGGTCTCTTGTAAGGGCACTAATCCCATTCATAAGGGCTCTGTGCTCATGACCTAGTCATCTCCCAAACCCCTCACTTCCTGATACCTTAATACCCTAATACCCCGACATACAAATTTTGAGGAATGCAAACATTCAGTGTATTGCATCATCAAAAAAGTTCTCAATTCCTCCAACAGAAGATTCTGCTGTATCAGGACTTCTCCATGTAGAGGAAACAGAGGACACTCAGTCTGTGAATAAGATATTACACTAGGTGACTTTTTATCTTTCTGAGAGGCCATAGGCATCAATTTGGAATAGTCAACACTGGACACACACTTTCATCTTATTTATTTTTCATTTACCTAATAAGATAAGACAAAGAAAGTAGAGTTCACAAAGCATGGTAAGGACTGATTCCTTTCTTTGGTCTTGCTTTTTTCCTCTGGCTTCTTTTGAGTGTCTAACACAGCATCTGGCATGTGAGTCTCCTCAAGCCCAAGCCTATTCTCAAAAAATTAACTAGCTTCTCACTTCAGTGCTTTCAAGGATGTCAGATAAGAACTTTATGTCTGGGGGCCTGGCTGGCTCAGAAGAGCACACAACTCTTGATCTCAGGATTGTGAGTTTGCACCCCACGTTGGGTGTAGAGATGACTTAAATGAATATAAAAAATATTTTCATCCGTATTTATCTGTCTTTTACTCATCTCTACCTGTCTGCCTCTGCGAAAATGTACTTCCTTATTTCTGAGACTAAGTGTTCAATCATGCTTTCTTTCATTTCCTCTAGTAACTTGCTTCAAAAATGTTTTCTTTGTTTATTCTTGCATCTTTGGCTTTTTATTCCTGTCTGACTTTCCTCTAAAAAGACTCTTCCAGGTTCCTTGGTGGCTCAGTCAGGTAAGCTTCCAAAGCTTGGTTTCGGCTCAGGTCATGCTCTCACACATAGAGCCCTGCTTTGGGCAAAAGATCCTTAGTCCCTGATAGCATAGCTAAACACCTCTATCAGTCCTGACCTTTAGACACCTTGTCATTTGAAAAAAAAAATAATAATTGGTTAAATTGTTATTAGTTGGAAATACAGCAGAATGAATGCCTTTCTAATGGATACACCAAATTTCTAACTTTGATCTTGTCAATAACAATCATTTCCATCATTTCAACTGTTGCAGCGATAGGGATTATTCTCACAATAGGCCGTTTGTTGGGGTGGAATGTTAAAATTTGTACCAGCTACTTAGATGACTAAAGATTGAGAATTTAAGAAGGCCTGGAGCCATGACTTCTTATTTTATAGGACTAATCACTTGAATAACCTTTCCTAATTACGTAAAGAGAAGGAAGCCATTCATCAGTTTCTATAAGAAAAGTCTAACAGTCCTCCAGTAACTATAAATAAACAAATAAACAAACAAACAAACCTTAAAAAAAAAAAGAAGAAAAGAATGACTGGCCTGTGCAGGGTACATCCAGCCTTCAGCAGAGATAGCTGCTAAACCAGTGCCCCAGCTTGGCATTCAGGTGCCATCGTTAATCTATCTCCAAACTCTGCGGTGGTAGCATTGTCTATCCTCAAGAACACACCTCTATGGTTCAGCTTCAGTAGAAAGAGACTAAAAGAAAAAGCAAGATATCATCATCCACAGTAACTTTTATCATTGTGGTTCCTAAGAAATAGAAGCTGGATTTTTGCTATCAAACACATGGTGAGTTTTCAAGAATTATATTTCGTTTCAGTATGAAGTAACTATTTTTGCCCTAGATTACAAGACCAGCAACATCGGTGAAATGTTCAGTTCTTTGTAACTGCAGTCCAAAAAAAATTTTTTAACGTTTATTATTGAGAGACAGAGAGACAGAGCATGAGCAGGGGAGGGGGAGAGAGAGGGGAAGACACAGAATCTGAAGCAGGCTCTAGGCTCTGAGCTGTCAGCACAGAGCCTGACACGGGGCTTGAACTCAACGAACGGTGAGATCATGACCTGATCCGAAGTCAGTCGCCTAACCAACTGAGCCACCCAAGTGCCCCGGTACCCTACAGTCTAAATTTCCAAAATTAGATTAGTCATCTTTCCCTCCTAATTTATGCTTTCTTTTCCAACCCACACTCTATACCTCCACCATCAGGGTCAGTTTTCCCCATCCATCCCCTTTTATTCTTTCATTGAGTAAGTAATCAAAGTCTTCTTATTTCCAGTCCAATGCTAAGCATTGTGCTGCAAAGTTGAAACATCTGGCCACAACAAGAAGACCACAACCTCGCTTGGAAACATATACAGAGACCGTTATAGTGCAGATATTTCTTGAGGCCAGTGCATACACATAAAAGTGGGAAACTGTAAATGGAACACCTAGGTCTGCTTGTAGAAATCAGGAAGTACTTCAACAGATATAGTAAAATTGTAGCTGAATGTCAGGCGGATGGCTGGATGATCAGCACAGTCTAGGAAGAAGAAATGTGTGCAAAAACAGAAGGGAGAGAAAATGTACCATTTGGGGGACACTGAATGTAGTGTGGTATTTCTGAACTACAGTGTCTTAAGAGAGAAGACACGTGAAGTAGAAGAAGACTGGACATAGGTCTCTACCTATGATCAGTTTGCCATGCAAAGGAGGTGGTATAAATTATACTTTATCAATTGGAGACAATGAACAGATATCATACAAAAAGCAAGATCATTAGATGAGTCTGTTAGAATGATGACATCGCCAACTGTGTGAGAAGAGAATGGTCTATTCTAATTCTCCCAGAGATAGATAGTGAGGGCCTGAGTTAAAACAGTGATAATTGGAATGAAGAAAGAGAAATACTCGAAGAGATATTTCAGAAGTAGAATGACGATGATAGAATTAAAAGTAAAACAAATATGGGGCTCCTGGGTGGCTCCATCTGTTGAGCGCCCGACTGCAGCTCAGGTCATGATCTCACAGTTTGTGAGGTCAAGTACTGTGTCGGGCTCTGCACCAACAGCTCAGAGCCTAGAGCCTGCTTCAAATTCTGTGCCTCTCTCTCTCTCTCTGACCCTCCCCTGCTCGTGCCCTCTCTCTCTCAAAAATACGTAAACATAAATACATACATACATAAAAGCAAAATAAATAGAATTTTCTGAGGTTAATTTCATTTTTTTTGTGAGGGGACGGGGGTGCTTATGCAATTAGTGACATTAAGGTTAATGCATTAGTGACATTAAGACCAAGAAAGGTAGTCTGAGCAATTTCAGATTCAGAGAAAGATGTGGTAAGAGTAGGATTTAAGATGTTTTAAGACGTTTTAAGATATAGGCATAAGATCCAGGCGGAAATGTCTAGTGTCTCACATGCATCTGGAAAATAGATGCTCACCAGACATTACTGGAATAAATATACCACCATGTAATTCAGGATTAGGAAATATATATTTGGGAATCACAAATATGTAGATACTTGAAACGATGACAGTGAATGAAGTAGAACCCAATGTGTGTATTAGACAGGAAAGGAAGAAAGAAAACAGCTAAAGACTGCCTAGAGAAAATCAAGAGTTAAGATACGGGGGAGTTCAAGGAGCCTGAGGAGGGAAAGACTGAGAAATCACCAGGAAGCTCTCAGTGATATCAACAGAAGAAGAGAATACCAAGAAGTCACTGAAGGTGAGGAATGAACAATAGTCACTGTGAATGAGTAGCACAAAGGCTTCAGGAGCAAACAGAATGAGATGAGACAGAAGTAGCAGGAAATCAAATTAGAAAAGCTTTTATGGAAAGTAAAAATACAACAGTAAAATTAAAATGCACAGTGGAGGCAGTAAGAAGCAGAAGGGATTCATCAGAAAATCAAATAGCACATGTTGTGGACTATAAATGACAATGTCTAGGGCAGTTGGGAGTAGAGGGCTGGGTAAAAGTCAGGAATTCACACCCAGATTGCCTGGATTCAAATTTTGATTCTGTCACTTCCTGGTCACATCACTTTGGGAAAATTACTCAATCTCTCTGACCTTATTCTTCTTGTGATGCAGTAAAAGAAAAGGATGGAGGCCAGCTAATCCGCACATGGATAATTTGGCATAGAAGCGAAAACCAAAGAGAAATTAGGGGAAATTTTTGGTTTTTCTTATCTGAAGAAGGCCAAGTAGATTGAAAGAGCAAATCAATAAAAATAAAAGTCTAAATGAGTTGTATCACACATATCCCACTTTGAAGGATGAGGGGGAGGGGGTAATGTTAGCTTTTACTTTGCTCTTAGCCTGCCTTATGCTCCCTCATCAATACATAGGCTATCAATATATTAGACCAAAGATGGCCTGTTTAAATGATAAGTGATTACTTCTGAGTAAATCAGAAGGGGATTTTACTTTATCAATACTTTTTAAATATATGTTTACACTAAGGGTAAATTTGTGTATTATTTGCTGTATTCAAAATAAAGGCATTTTATTTTCTTTAAAAAAATGCTTGTGATTGATAGCTAAATGAAACTTTTCACCAGCACTACCATCAATCTACCCCTCAAAAAAGCCAAGGGGTCTATGGTCTACCATGTCTAGGGTCAATTAGAGACTAGAAGCAATATTAACCCCATCTCGGGACACCTGGGTGGCTCAGTTGCTTGAGCGTCCTACTTCAACTCGGGTCATGACCTCACGGTTTGTGAGTTCGAATCCCGCATTGGTCTCACTGCTATTAACGCAGAGCCAGCTTCGGATCCTCAGTACCCCCCTGTATCTTTCCCTCCCCCATTTGTGTTCTCTCTGTCTCTTTCTCCACCTCCTTCTCTCTCTCTCTCAAAAATAAACATTAAAAAAAAATAGATTAGCCTCCTCTCATCCCTTGAGCTGTAAACTCACTTTCACTTCCATGCCACAGGAATGCCAAAATCTCTTTCCTAATTGACTCAGGGAAGCAGAATCAGAATTGCAGCTTTGCAGAAGTATACGGAATGCACGTCTTGAGCAGCATACCACAATGCTGAGCCACATGCAAAGTGTGGCCACTAACTTTTGGCAAATCTGAATTTCCTTTTCTTTTTCTCTTTCTCCTGTTTTCTTATCTGGAAAATACCCATGAATGTCCTGTTAACCACAGTGAATTATTTTAGAATTCAAAGATGTTTTCCTTGAAAAAGTATACGAGAAACATACCAATAGATATTTATGCGCAATGCCTCTTTCTAGAGGTCATTCTTTCCATGATGAGGGAGCATAAGTCGGGCTCAGGGCAAAGTACAAGCTGGCATTGTCCACACACTCCCTCCCCGCCCCACCCTCCAGGTGGGACGTGTGTGATATTCCTCAGGCACTCCTGGCTGCCTAGGAACAAAGGAAAGGAAAGAAAACAAATGGTTCATTGATAGAGATCACAGTCCTACAGGACATGAGTCTCCATCAGTTTACAAATATCTTAGTAAACTACAAGAAAAAAGCCGTCTTATCAATAGTCTAATCTCCAGAAACGTGTAGACGCAGTTTCCTGGAGCTCTACCATCACCCCTCCATAGTGATATGGGGAACAAAGACAAGAAGGCAATGACAGGTATTTAATTTCCTTATAACCTACAGCCCATTGACAACTACTTGAGGCTGGCAGAGTAAAATTTTTCTCCAGGAACTCCCTATGTCTTAATGTTAATGCTTTGCTAGAGGGAAAAACAACCTTAGCTTGACAATAGCCGGACCTCCAGTATCTTGTGAATCTTCTTTAACATATGAAAAACTCTTTGGAAACATCCCCTGGACTTTACCTCCCCCAAATCCCAAATATAAAACCAGTCTCTCCACAGGGTCAGAAGCAGCTCCTTCCTGCCCTTGGGTCCTGTCCCTGTGCTTTAATAAAATCACCTTTTTTGCAGCAAAGACATCTCAAGAATTCTTTCATGGGCATCAGCTCTGGACCCCACGAACCCCACCATCACCCCAAAAACCTCATCATCACTGCTGGGTAAACTATAAAACAAATTAGAACATTTGCAGAAATAGTCAGCTCTAGCTTTTACCAGAGATCTCTTTGTTATCTGAATTCATACAAGTTACTGTCCATATGATTCATACATATTCATGTCATATTACAGAGCATGGCTATGCAGAAGGTAGGTGTTCATTAAATGTTTCTTAAATTAATGAGTTTCAAATTTTACAAATGGGAACATTCATCATACTGAAATTAATATCATAAGGGATGACTCTCATGGCTCTCACAAGTCTATTACATGCTTTAACTTAGGCAAATTAATTAATGTCCGTGCTTTGGGTTTCTTCCATGTATTTCCTACAGCAACCATTAACAGACTAGATCAATATAATATAAAAGATTTAAAAGAACACCACTTATATCATAAGACAATACAGGAACAAAGAACCTGTACCCCATATAAACTTTCAGAACTATCTACAGACATTTCAGTGACCAAACTGAGACCAATGTCTTCTGAAAACTTGCCCAAGTCCCTTGGATTTCATATTCAACAGAAACTTTGGTGATCCCCTACTGGTCCTAAGGATTCCCATCTGGACAGAAGAAACCACATGTTTTGCAATCCAGATTCTCCCTTAGAACTCAGAAATAATTAAAGCCACAAAGGTGCCTGGGTGGCTCAGTCGGTTAAGCATCCAACTTCAGTTGGGTCATGATCTCACGATTTGTTGGTTTGAGTCCCTCGTTGGGCTCTGTGCTGACAGCTCAGAGCCTGGAACCTGCTTCCGATTCTGTGTCTCCCTGTCTCTCTGCTCCTCCCCCCGCTCATGCTCTGTCTCTTTCTCTCTCAAAAATAAGTAAACATTAAAAATTAAAAAAATAAAACAAAAAATAATTAAAGCCACAAATTGGACACAAGGCTGAAACATAGATGACACTGATCTTTCAATGACACATGGATTTTTAAGAACAACACTTCAGAAAGTAAATTTTGGCATAGATAAATCATTTTCAAAAAGCTCAGTGATATCTCCTTCTGAACCTATTTCTCCATCCAATATGTAGGGAGAAGAAACAGAGAAAGAAATAGTTCCACCAACTGTTGAAAACTGACCTCTCACTCACAGATGGGATAGGATTTATGCTGCCTTAGAAAAGAAGAGGGAATAGTAGAGAACATAAAGGAGATGAAAAGTCCTGTTTGCTTAATGAAAGATAAAGAATATTGTTAAAATTATCAGCTGCCCGAATAAAGTGGTTGTATCTGTCCTGTCCATCGCTATATTCTCAGGGCCTAGCATGTTGTGGGCATTCAATAAATGTCAGTTGAATGAATATATAAGCATTCAAATATATAAATAAATTGGGGCTCCTGGATGGCTCAGTTGATTAGGTGTGTGACTTCAGCTCAGGTCATGATCTCGCAGTTCACAAGTTCAAACCCCGCGTCAGGCTCTGTGTTGACAGCTCAGAGCCTAGAGCCTGCTTCGGATTCTGTGTCCTCCTCTCTCTCTCTGCCCCTTCCCTGCTCATAACCCCCCCTCAAAAATAAATAAAACATTAAAAAAAATTTTTAAACCAAATATATAAATAAACAAATCAGGTAGGGTATACATAGAATATTCTTCTGAGATGGAATGCCCTTTCCATCATGGGAAATTATCTCCATATTATTACACATCATGGAGACAATGCTATAAATTCTAGACCATTCTAACTAATCTATGCCTTAGTTATATTTAGATATAAAGTAGGAATCTAAGTAGAAGAATACAAGACAAAAGACATGGAAGGTATTTTAACTTGGAGGAATAGAAGAACAGGGCACCTGGGTGGCTCTGTTGGCTAAGCATCAGACTTCAGCTCAGGTCATGATCTCATGGTTTGTGAGTTCGAGCCCCACCTTGGGCTCTCTCCTGTCAGCTCCTGCTTCAGACCTTTTGTTACCTTCTGTCTCTGCCCCTCCCCTGCTTATTCTCTTTCTCTCTCTCTGTCAAAAATAAATAGATATTTGAAAAAAAAAAAAAAAAAAGAAAGAATAAAAGAATTGCTGAGGGGGTCATGTTGCCTGATACTTATGCCTTAGATTGTGGAGCTGGATTGAGAATGACAGGGTCACGATAACAGGATGTGTGCACCTCAGGCTACACCCAGAGGTACCATAGCTTTTCATGGCACCCTTGCATCACTATCTGTTGCACAAAGGGTCCCAGAACAATGCTTGGAAAGATTTGATTGTTTTTTAGAGTGCGGTTCTGTTTGCCAGGATGGGGTCTAAATCAGGTTTGACCCAAGTCTTGACTGTCCCTCTGTTGGTTTGTCTCAAAAGATTATGTATGTACAAGACACATACCTGGCTTTTCCTCATCTGTAAAAGGAAAAAAAGGAACGGTGAGAATGTTTATCTTCTCTGTATTTGCACAAGGAATTTAATCAAAGATATGCTCATAGTCCCCTCAATTATCCTCCTCTGTTAGCTCATTTCTCTCCTTAAATCATATGTTAAACATACTGAAAGTACCACACAAGTGTATTTAAGAAATAATTGTAAACAGGCCGTTAGACCAACAGCAACAGTATATTTGAAAAATATATACTCAGAATATATATACATTTAGAATACATGTGTATATTTGGAATACATATCTTTGAAAAAAAATTGGAGGTAAAAAATTACTCACACAAGAGGGAAGGATATTGCAACTTATGTTTGTCTATTTTAATAGAATCTTACAACAGTTCCCCATAGGATTAACAAAATATTTCTGTACAGATACACATTCGTTTAATCACCAGAAGTGTTCACATGTGCACTTACTCAAAATGGGGTGTAGGAAATCCAAATTGGAGATGATCAATAGAGACTTTTAATTCGTTTGTTTACTCACTATTGATTTCTAACAAATATTTATTGAGTGCCTACTGCATATGCTGGAATTGTTAGCACTGGCAATAGAGTAGTGAAGACAATGAAACAAAAGTCCTTCCTTTCATAGAGTGGGTAAGATAGAAATCGAAAAGAAAACATTCGTAAAATACATACTATATCAAACAAAGAATTAATTGCTAAAAAGAATAATGAAATCGGGAAAGGGGATCTTCTAAAAGTTCTTTGCAATTCTGAGTATCTGATTCTTTTACCCTAGTTCTATAAGCATTAATCTATATAACTCAGCTCTTTTCAGGAGTTTTACACACTATACGTCTTGTCTATTCACACACAGAACCATTCAAGAAGCACCAATCAAACTTTCACCAGGACTAACAGGAATAATGCTTTCTATGTGGTCCATTAGGTTATAGATTTTTTTTCGTTAAAGTGTAAGTAAATTTAAAATGATAAAATGCAATTTTATTATCAGTAATTAATAAATGCCAGTAAGCATTCTCAACTTTCATAATGATTCTTTGGCACTTTGACACTTTATAGTGTCAAATGAAATTTAATCGAAATTTAATGTATGAAAGTAGTAATCCTGGCTGGTCATTGTTCCATAGAATAGGAAACACTGGACCCAAAAGAAACGAGTAAAATATATATTTACAAGTATGTATTTTATATTTATATTTATTTATGCATATAAAATTTTAAATTAAATAAAACTTTCTGATGGTGTAAATTGACTTTTTTAAAAGAAAAAGGAAGAAAAATAGAATGAAAGAATCAACCAAATATTAAATATCATTAAATATTATAAATATTAATATTAAATATTAAATCAAATTATAGAAACAACCAAATATTAAACAATATTATTTAATAAATATTAAGTTAAAGTTCACTTTCTCTTCTCTATAATTTTTTTTTTTTTGATAAGGACAGTAATGACTGGAAAATTTAAAGTTTGGGAGTAGCTTAAAATTCTCTTCACAAAAGACTTAAACTTACTATTATAACTAATAACACTAAGATTTTTTTTCATCAGTCTTCTTAGTTCTGGTAATCCACCTCACTGAACATAGAGCATAGAAGTTATAAATGATGTAAATATTATTTTATGTTATTGATCTTTCAATGTCCATAAGGAATATTATTTCATCAATTTTTTCATGCACGTATAATATGGCAGATTCTTTTTTTCACTGTAGTCCCAATAGTCATACTTCTGAGTCAAAGGAAATAAAATAAGATTTTAAAAAAATGTTTATTTTGGAATAATCTTAGATTTCAGAATGGTTGCATAGCACAGAGCATGCCTGTATATACCCTTCACCTTATTCTCCCTTTAGGTTAACATCTTACATAACCACAGTACAATTATCAAAACTAAGAAGTTAACATTGATAGAATACTCTTAACCAAACTACAGACTTTATTCAGATTTTTCTGGAATGTTCCACGAATATTGATTTTCTGTTCCATGATCCAGTGCAAGATTGTTCATTGTACTTAGTTGTCATTTTGTCTCTCCTAACCTGTGAGTTTCTTGGTCTTTCCTTATCTTTCATGATCTGGATTCTTTAGAAGAGTATGGGTCAGGTATTTTACAGAATGCCCCTCAAATTCTGTTTATCTGATGCTTTCCTGGTTAGTTTGGAGTTATGGATATTTGGAAGGAATGCCACAGTGCTCTTCTGCTTGCATCATATCCGGGGTACATGGTAGCAGTAAGTTTTTGTGCTGATGATATTAACTGGATCACCTGGTTAAGGTGGTATTGCCAGGTTTCTCCTCTAAAGAGTTGCTACTTCTCGTTTTCCACACTTTTTAAAGAATTTTTTCAATGTTTATTTATTTTTGAGACACAGAGAGAGACAAAGCATGAGTTGGGGAGGGGCAGAGAGAGAGGGAGACACAGATTCTGAAGCAGGCTCCAGACTCTGAGCTGTCAGCACAGAGTCCGACACGGGGCTTGAACCCACAAACCGTGAGATCATGACCCGGGCTGAAGTCAGACACTTAACTGAGCCACCCAGGCGCCCCATCTCATTTTCCATATGTAAATGGAGTATTTCAATGTGACTCAATACCAGGCAAGGACAGATACTTGTCTAGCTCTAGTGTGTTAGCAAGCATTAATCTTTGTAGTGAAAAGGGATGACGTATTCTCAGAGCCTCCATGCGAAGGCAGGAGGCAGTGAATACTGTAGGTGCCTAGCCCTGAACCCTGTTATGACGGGTGCCCCCATATGAGTAGCTGCTAGCATTCACAGCTGCCTTTTTCTCCAAATAATTGCCTTCAGCAACAACCCTCTGACATGAAGGTGCAAAAGGCTGGCGTACTTGACCTCAGGTGGGACTAACTCAGTGGAGAAGTTGGTGTTCCCGAGCTTCCTCTGTGGGGTCAGACTAAGCTTGCTTCCATTGTGAGACCACCTTCTTGATTAGTTTTATTCCCTGCCTATTCTGCTTCTCACACCCACCCCACCCCCTGGAGAAGTCTTCAGTAGATATTTTGAAAACATTCTCAATTCAGGCCTGGCTTCTAAAGAATATGACCTAAGACAATACATGACATTGGGTTCCTTCTCCCTCCATTATGTGGGATCCAAGGCCCTTTTTCTCCCTTATCCAATGGCAGAATCTAAAAATGCAAAAAATGATTGCCCACTCCCAAGATCAGACAGAGGAAGAGACAAGGGGTTGCTGTGAAGGAATACAAAGATAGAGGACTGTGGATGGGCCCAAGCCTTGTGCTCTGAGCCCAGGGGATAAAACATTAAATTTTGGATGGAACTGGGGGACAAGATGTTCACTCTCCAAACCCCAATATCTTATGAAATCAGTATAAGCTAGATTGTGTCCCTTGAACTTGAAGTAAAACGTTGACAAAACATATTCTCTGGGTTTCTGTAATAAGACTTAGTAGCTGATTGACCTTTTGGTTGCAAAATTCTGTAGGAAGCAAGGGGCTGAGGAAGAGCTGGCAAAACCGAGTAAATAGAAACAATTTAACAAGAAGAAAAACTTAGAAGAGAGTAATGTTACCACATCAGAATAGAAAAAAGTTTCCAAAAGAAGAGGATGAACAAATAGTGTCAAAGACAAACTCATTTTGAGGTTCAATGAAAGCTAGTTTTGTTTGTTTGTTTTTTGAAGGAAAGAAAGCATGAGAGTAGGAAGAAGCGGGGGGGGGGGGGGGGGGGTGCGGGGGGGGGAGAGAGAGAGAGAGAGAGAGAGAGAGAGAGAGACAGAGTCTCAAGCAGGCGCTATGCTCAGCACAGAGCCTGATGCAGGGCTCAACCCCACAACCCTGGGATCATGGCCTGAACTGAAACCAAGAGTCGGACACTCAACCGACCGAGCCAGCCAGGGGCCCCTGAAAGCTAGTTTTAATAGAGAGATGGCCCTGGAAACCAGACTGCTATTGGTTGTTGAGTTGTTACAAAGCGGATTCTAGAAATGAAGGATATTTGTTCAAGAAGTTAAAGCGTGAACTGATCCATAGCTAACTTCAGGATTAGGGAGGTTTGACTAGGAGCAAAAGGCAGCTGCCAATGGAAGAGTAAAACTAGATATGAGTCAGGGAAAATCAAATGTGGGAAGCCAAACATGAAGCCTTAAACCCTGGTTCCTCCTGTGACTTCCCTGGAAGGGAACCTCTGGAGTCTTTAGAGCTAGTTTTCATTCTGCTGCCACTAAGCTCCTACCTGTGGTTTTCTGGCGTGGTGCACGATGCTAGGATGCCACACTGTGGTCATTGTTAGCACAGCTTCAATACCATCTGCTTTTATGCACTGTATTTTTAGACATCAATTGCTAGAATTTTCGTGGTCTTTTTATTTTGTTCTTAACATGACTTCCTATTTCAGGTTTCCTTTTGAGAAATACATAACACTAAGACAAAATATAAGGCCAAACAGACAATGCAATGTACAAAAAAAGATAGGAGGTAAAGTCATAAGAATCAAACAATGGGTTGCAAGACCTAAATATAAAATATGAACACTTCGTTGAATACTTTGTAGCAACCCCTGAAGTTAACTTGTAAATTAACTTTTAAATTGTTATATTGTTTCTATGTGAAAAAACACATACCCACTTTTATAAATAGTGGCATGCATAAGGATAAAGCAATTCAAATAAGATACGATAGTTATTATCATTTTGATCCAACCACTTTTTTTTTCATATTCATTCTAATAGCACACACACTATAATCACTGCAAACCTAGCTACGAAAGAGTAATTTAATCAAGTATGCTCCCTTTTTGCTCATTTCATCTTGCCCCTTTTAATCAATCTCTTTTTATTTTATTCTAGAAACTTAATAACTGCCTTAGTGCACCAGATCCATAGGATGTGTGTCACTTATTTACATCAGAGTCTTGCAGTAAAATGTTGAATTTATTACTTCTTTATACTCTATTTTCTTTTATGTTTGTTTATTTTTGAGTGAGAGGGGGAGGGGCAGAGAGAGAGAGAGATAGAATCCAAAGCAGGCTCCAGGCTCTGAGCTGTCAGCACGGAGGCCGATGTGGAGCTCGAACTCAAAAGCCATAAGATCATGACCTGAGCCAAAGTCAGACGCTTAACCAACTGAGCCACAGAGGTGCCCCAATACTCTACTTCACTAAGTATATTCAAGCCTTATTCACAAAGAAGATTGTTCCTTGAGAGCAATTGGCCATACCACATATTCCCTTTGTATCTTCTATATAAATGCATTTTTAACTTAAAGCTAATAGATTGGAGAAGTCTGTATCTCTAAAATTATGTTTAAAAACAATAGTATTTCATCAAATTAATGACTTAAGATTGTAAAAATGTATTATCATTGTCATGATGGTCTTTTGATTGGTTCATTCTATTATAATTTTATTCAAAGTAAAACAAATCACTCCCTAAAATTTCAGTATCATGTAAGTAAAGTAATAGGGCACAACTCTTGGGAGGCAGTAAGAGAAACTTCAGAAATGTTCATCTGTATTAGTGATTGGAATAATTGACATCCTAAATAAAATGGATAGAAGGGTCAGCAGACTTAAAGAACAAAGATGAAGTGAAATCATGGTTAAACAAATTATTTGCTGAAAAAATTATTGCTAGTTAGTTTTGCTTTTGGAATTGGGACTGATAATGAATCTAATTCTGTCACTTCTCGTTCTCTGTTTGCTCTAGGAAAAAGGACAGCAAGAATAATGACTAAGGAGAGACAGTCTTGTCACTAATATGTTTGCTCATCAAAAGTACCATACTGGTCACCATATCAGACTTACCAGTCTTGGTCCCACACCTTTTGCTAGGCTGTGATCAAAGACAGCAGGATAGTTTAAGAAGGAGAAGAAGAAGAAGAAGGAGAAGAAGAAGAAGAAGAAGAAGCAGAAAGAAAGAAAGAAAGAAAGAAAGAAAGAAAGAATCCTTAAATTACAGTTATACTCTTCTTTCTTCTCAAGAAATTTGGAGTTTCTCACTTATAAAGTTCATAAAGAACAATAATACTATTGCTGCTATGCAGGGAGGGCCTCCATTCTTTTATTGGGTTGCTTCAACCAGAACATTTCCTCCATAGGATTTATCACTAATCTCATTGTGTTCTATGTTATTAAATTGTCAAATGATAACATGCCTTCCGCTGTCTTCCTTAACTGTAACCAGAAGGACAAACAATGAAAGGTTAAGACAGTGCAAATGTAATTGCTGGAGGACAGGGGAACTACTTTGGGAGAGAATTTAGGATGAATCTTTGGATTTGTCAGTAGAACCAAAGGAATCAATTAAGTAGTGCCAGGGCAAGAGTCTACGAAGGAGAGACCTGCATTAATATTCTATATCTAATTTAGAATTAACTTAGTTCATAGAGAATCAATAAGTGAAAATAGTGTATGACATCAGAGTCCCTTAGCAAAAAAATGTTGCAAGTGGGGAGTTGGGCTTTGTAGAAGGGTCCAGAGAATCATTTGGTGGGGGATGGCACTTTCCACAGCACCTTGGAAGGGAATTTAGGACAAACTAACTTCCATGGAAGAAAATAAGGGAGTTAAAATAAAAAACTGTCTTTCTTGCACAAACATGAAAGGTCAAATCTGATGATTTCCGTGAGCTCAGGACTTGGCTCCTCCATTTATTGTCCCTTTGAACTTGAGCATTAAAACCTAAAGAGTTAGGGTGCCTGGGTGGCTCAGTCGGTTAAGCGTCCGACCTCGGCTCAGGTCATGATCTCATGGTTTTTGAGTTCGAGCCCCTTGTCGGGCTCTGTGCTGACAGCTCAGAGCCTGGAGCCTGCTTCGGATTCTGTGTCTCCCTCTCTCTCTCTGCCCCTCCCCCGCTCTGTTTCTCTCTCTCTCTCTCTCTCTCTCTCTCAAAAATAAATAGACATTAAAAAAATTTTAAAAAAAACCTAAAGAGTTGATGATGTGGAATGAGAAACAAATGTCAACATAATAATCTCAATTTAAAATATGTTTTAAATCTTAAAAAAAAAAAAAAGACCTACACAGCCGAACTAAATGCTTTCTGAAGACATACTTGTGTCACATACTTGGAGTCTAAGCAGACTCTCTAAGGATAGAAACTGCTGTTTTATCAATTGGCTATGGAAAATTTAAAAAAAAAAAACCCACAAAAAACAAAAACAATTTCATATGCACTAAGAAAATGCTTGTTGGGAGAGTACACCCAAAAAAGGAAACTCTCCTTTGGTTCTAAGGAGGAGAACACAGGGGCTAGCTTTGTGCCCTGAAGTCAGATGTGGTGTCAAAATCTGTCTTCAGCACTTATTAGTTGTGTAATCTGGGCAAAATAGCTTCTCTAAGCCTCATTCTTTTTGTCTATGAAAGAGAAACAGGAGTAATTAACTTATAACATTTTTGTGGGAATTGAGTGAGATGACACATATAAAGTGCTTATCCTGGCATATCATAAATGTTTGATAAAGATTAGTGATAAGGAAGATGATGATAGTGACATGATATTTCCTAGAATGCATGAATTCTTTCTTTTGGTGTTAACACCTGGATGAAAGAAAGGATTAGCTCCCATCTATTGGGCATCTAATAGCATATAAGGTATATGTGGGGTGGGGATGGGTGAATGGGGAGTTGAGTTGGTGAGAAAATGGAAACAAAGATGGGAGCCAAGAAAATAGTGACAGTGTGCTATGGGTAGGGGTGGCATTGGCAGACAAGAATTGGTACTATCTCCTAAAGGAGATAACATTGCAGCTGCGGGGGAAGAATTTTTCTCTGCCCTTCAACATCCTTCCAGCTAAACGAAGAATCAGATTGACATTGTAACCTGGGCCCAAGGGTACAAGAGCACCTGGCTGCGGGTGTTCCAAACAGACCAGGTTTGGACACTTGTCACTGACAAAATCCAAAGGCAAAGAGATAGGTGGAGGTGAAACAAATAAGGAATTTATTTCAGTGAGGCCAACACCGGGAAGACACAAGCTAATGTCTCAAAGACTGTCTCAAAAGTGCTGCAAATATTTCTAGGTTTATATAAAGCAGATGGGGGACAAAGGTCAGTAGACATGCATGTGGGCAGTCCAGTTTAGGTCAACATCCAAGCAGTATAAAGGGAATACATAAAACAGAAGTAGAAGCAGGAGAAAAATCACCAACATAGCTTAGTACTCCATTTATCCAAGACCAATTTATTTTTTTTAACTTTTTTTTTTAATGTTTATTTATTTTTGAGACAGAGAGAGACAGAGCATGAATGGGGGAGGGTCAGAGAGAGAGGGAGACACAGAATCTGAAGCAGGCTCCGGGCTCTGAGCTGTCAGCACAGAGCCCGACGCGGGGCTCGAACTCACGGACCGTGAGATCATGACCTGAGCCGAAGTTGGACGCTTAACCAACTGAGCCACCCAGGCGCCCCAATCCAAGACCAATTTAAAGGGCCCTTAACTGTAAGAGAAAACCTTTGGGTGGGGAAGAGGTACAGGAACTTTTGTGGGAATGGGAATCTTCCATTTCAAATCTGAACCCTTAAAGCTCCATCTCCTGAAATTCTACTCCTTGAAGGAGTAGAATTTGCATCTGGTGTGTAAATTTGAGAAAGAACAGCATGCTTTATCCATGGATAGTCAAACAAGTGTCTTCTAAACTGATTTCTACCACTTGGGTTGTGTTTATAAACCAATATTGTTTCTGCTGTATATGAATAAATGTACCTATGACAGGGGCACTTGGGTGACTCAGTTGGTTAAGCTCTGACTCTTGTTTTTGGCTCAGGTCATGATCTCACAGTTCATGGGACTGATCCCCACATTGAACACTGCACTGGGATTCTCTCTTTCCCTCTCTCTCTCAAGAAAAAAAAAAAATGTACCTGTGATATAATGAGACCAGTTATCTCAAGTTGGATGTAGCTCTTCATGTTCTCCTTTGAAACATAAACTTTTAAAATCAACTGTATAAAAATACATTTTATCATAAAATAATTAAGTTAAACTTAATACCAAAGAATTTTTTTCCAAAATTTTTAATTTTAATATGAAGAAAGGGAAGCAAAGCCCAGAGTATCTTAATGACTTTTCCACTTTCCCACTTTCATATTATTCATTATTGGAGAAAAGTCAGAAGTAAGACCTGGGTCTCAACTCCCAATAATGCTTTCTTTCTATGTGCCATACGTATTTTTGCCAATTTGCAGTAGGTGTTACTATAGATGATTTGGTGGTCTTTTGCCCTGAGTGCTTCCTTGAATACACTGGCTTATTAACTGTGCTCTGTCTTTCATTGAAAAAACTGTTACGTGTCCACAGCTCTTTAGGAATTGGCATATATACAGAAAAAAGTTGTGAAATGTTACCTAGAAGTCATAAAACATCAATAGACAGGGCCCAAACTGCTAAGCATAAAGCAAAAAAATGAAGATATTTGCCATCCAAGCCTTTGAGAAGGCTTTGTATCCAGAAATTAGAGAAACCTCCTCCAAATCAGTAAAAGGTGAAAGATTTATGCCATCTGAAGAGAAACCAGAGTGTAACCTCCTCCAAATCAGTAAGAAACAGTGAAAAAACCCATATAATAATAGGTGAAGGATTTGAACAGACACTTCACAAAAAACTGAATCCAAATGGCCAATAATGTGAGAAGGAATGCTTGTGGTAGACCCCTCCCTAAAGAATGTGGTGAAGGCCTCCTCAAAACAAAGGAAAGCAATGCGGTCCGATCAACTCCTATACACGTATGTGTAGGTAATGCAACTCTGTAACCCGGACTGTGTCCAATCAGACACATGTCACCATATAGAGAAGACAAAGAAATAGAAATCGTATACAAGGCTCCCCCCCACCACTGCATTTGGGGCTCAGTTTTTTGGGTACGAACCCAATAAGCCCATGCCAGCATGACAAATAAAGCTGCTCTCCGGGAAGAAAAGCTTCAGTGTCCCAGCTCTCATCGTGAAAGAATCTTGCTGCATGCTCAGTGTCATTAATCATCAAGGAAATTCAATTAAAATGGTTAAGTTAGATATGCTTGAGAAGGGGCGCCTGGCTGGCTCAGTTGGTAGAGCATGCGACTCTTAATCTCCAGGTCATGAGTTTGAGCCCCATGTTGGGTGTAAAAATTGTAAGTAAGTAAACTTAAAACACAATCTATAAAGAACTTATCACATTCAACACCCAAAAAGCAAATAATCCAGTGAAGAAATGGGCAAGAGACATGAATAGATACTTTTCCAAAGAAAAGATCCATATGGCTAACAGACATATGAAAAAATGCTCAACATCACTCATCATCAGGGAAATACAAATCAAAACCACAATGAGACACCACCTCACACCAGTCAGAATGGCTAAAATTAGCGTTGGTGGTATAGTGGTGAGCATAGCTGCCTTCCAGAATAGGTAAAATTAACAACTCAGGCAACAGATGTTGGCGAGGATGCAGAGAAAAAGATTTCTGCACTGCTGGAGGGAATACAAACTGATGCAACCACTCTGGAAAACGGTATGGAGGTTCCTCAAAAAGTTAAAAATAGAACTACCCTATGACCCAGCAATTGTCTTACTAGGTATTTATCCAAGGGATACAGGTGTGCTGTTTCAAAGGGACACATGCACCCCATGCTTATAGCAGCACTATCAACAATAGCCAAAGTATGGAAAGAGCCCAAATGTCCATCAATGGATGAATGGATAAGGAAGATGTGGTATATGTATACAATGGAGTATTACTCGGCAATCAAAAAGAATGAAATCTTGCCATTTGCAACTACGTGGATGGAACCAGAGGGTATTATGCTAAGCGAAATTAGTCAGAGAAAGACATATATCATATGACTTCACTCATATGTGGAATTTAAGATACAAAACAGATAAAGATAAGGAAAGAGAAACAAAAATAATATAAAAACAGGGAGGAGGACAAAACATAAAAGACCCTTAAATATAGAGAACAAACTGAGGGTTGCTGGAAGGGTTGTGGGTAGGGGGATGGGCTAAGTGGGAAAGGGCATTGAGAAGGACACTTGTTGGGATGAACACTGAGTGTTATATGTAGGGGATGAATCACTGGGTTCTACTCCTGAAATCATTATTGTACAATATGCTAACTGACTTGGATGTAAAAAACAAAAAACAAAAACAAAAACAAAACAAAACAAAGGCATGCTTGAGGAAAAAAAGAGGCAAATCTGAAAGAAAAAAAAGAAAGAAAAGAAAATGGAACACTAGAAATCTAGCCTACTTCTTCAGGATAAGAGTTAGAATACAGAGGTATTTCTGCTACTCTTGAAGTAGTGCCATTTACTCATGGTCTGAGAAAGTCAGAAACTAGAAAAAAGCTTGCTTGTTTTAAAAGAGAGAGCCTACAGAAAGGGATCTAACTGTTCCTCACCTTGACCTGGGGGCACTGACTACACCCAGAACATCAAGAGCTTAATTCAGGAATCAACCAACAGATCCTTTAGCTTGATTGGGGAGGTATTTACACAAGTGTATTCATGTTTGAAAGTTTTTCAAGGTATGGAATTAAGATCTATGCACTCCACTGTATCTAAGTTAGGCCTCAATTGAAAAAAAAAAAAGAAGTTAATTTATTAAAAGCATAAGGTAGGAGTAATCTCCAGCTGAAGTACCCTTGGGGACAAGAAGGAAGCTTCCTTTAGGGGAAGGATTCATAGGCCTAAAGATTCACCACAGGAGGAGAGAGTGACAGACACGGTAATACAGAGCTACAAAGTGTGGGGTTCCTGCTGGGGAAGAAGGCATACATCTTTCAGAGCAGAAAACTTGAACGAAGTCTAAGGTCAATTAGGGACCTTAAGGTCGCTTAGCAAGGGAATCCTGCTTAAAAAAAAAAATAGTGTGGAAGAATTCAGACCCCATTCCATATGGTAATGTCAAGGAACGTGAGATTCAAAAAGGAAACGGAACTTCAGAAATCTCTCCTAAACTAATGGAAAGAAGAATTTCTTAAGTAAACTGTAGACAATGTTTATAAAATTTTAAAGGAGATGGTTTCTCATTCCACTCTCTGGGAGAGAATATATAGATAAGGCATAACATTGCTGCTAACTTCTCCAAGGAGAGATTTCTTCCATTGATGTTTAGCTCATGATTTGTGGATGACGCATATCTGACAATTCTCATGAGAAATTGATAGTCTGAGCTGAAAACAATATTTTCCCCTTTCCCCCACCCCCTCCATTTTCCTACCTCTGTGGCTGGCAACAGTAATGAGGGAATACTGCTTTTGCTCAATTAAATGTTATTGCTCAAGGCAGATCTTCCAAACTTAAGTACAGAGATAATTTTGTAATATTTTTATGTGCAATTACTTTTTTGTTCTTCAGGAAACAGAACTTACTGAGACACTGTGGGTGGACGGCAAAGGGGTATTTTTCAACTTTAGATATTCAAGGACCTATAATTAAGTAAAAGATGGCTCGAGCTCAGCTACAACAAGAAGAAAGTAGAATCCAATAAGGAATCTGAATGGCTTGGATAAGATGAGCAGAAAGGTAAAATTGCACCGGAGAGTATTTTGGAATTTAGTTTTTGGTTTGTATTTTTTTTTTCTTTTTACATTTTAATTTATAAGGCATAGTCAGAGAAAGGCATGGGAACTTTTCTTTTTTTATTATTAAAAAAACACTTTTTAAAAAATGTTTATTTATTTTTGAGAGAGAGAGAGAGAGAGAGACAGAGTGTGAGCGGCTGAGGGGCAGAGAGAGAGGGAGACACAGCATCCCAAGCAGGCTCCAGGCTCTGTGCTGTCAGCACAAAGCCTGATGCGCGGCTTGAACTCACGGACCACGAGATCATGACCTGAGCCAAAGTCGGACGCTTAACCGAGCCCCCCCAGGCGCCCCCGGCGTGGGAACTTTTCTGAATTTTTTTTTTTCCTAAAATTTTGCCATGGGAACTTTTCTTTGAAAAATGAACAGTAGGAGGCATTTTTCCTTTGATGGTATTTTTCCTTGTAAGCTTTGGGTTCATTCTGTAACTACAGTCCAATGGGTTTGTAATGGGGGTGTATGGGGAGAGAGGTTTACTTGTGTCCTCCTTCCCACATTTCCAGTCCTTCCTCCCATCCTCTGTCCACATCTCTGTCTGCTCCTCTCAGGAGGGGAGGATTTATTAATCTGCTTTGTTCAGAAACAAAAATATCAGGATATGAAGTGGGCAATACCATGAGAGCAGACTCTTGTTCATCTACTTCCTGGAGTAAACCCTAGCTGGCCTCATTCCCTTGAGGCCGACTGATCATTCTCCCCCATCCTTTGGCTAGGTGGGTAATAAGCAAGGGTCCCCTCTTGGGCTCATCCTTTTTAAGAGAGAAATAAAGAGAGTCAGAGGCCTCACTTAAACCTCCATACTTGCAATCCAGTTTATACCAAATAGTCCTGCATTATGTAGTGCTCACTAAATAATTTCAAATGTTACAAGGAAAGCTTTCCACACACATATTTAATTTATTAAAATATTCGGTACACAGAGGTGCCTGGGTGGCTCAGTTTGTTGAGTGTCCAACTTCGGCTCAGGTCACGATCTCATGGTTCGTGGGTTCGAGCCCCACATCGGGCTCTCTGCTGTCAGCACAGAGCCTGCTTTGGATGCTCAGTCTCCCTCTCTCTCTGCCCCTCTCTTGTCTGCAGGTGCATGGGTGTGCTCTCTCCCTCTCTCTCTCAGAAATAAATATTTAAAAAAATTTTTCAATATTGGATATACATTGATCATCACTTATACTAAGTACAAGCAAGCTGAAGAGAGTGTATATTAGCAAACCTAAGGAAATTTGTGGAATTGATTCAAAGAATTTTTGATATAGAAAGTAAAGAAAGAGGAAAAGGAAAGTATGGTTCATGTGGCCAGACATGTGAGTGGTGATGGATTTGTTAATATTCATGAGAGACCGATGGAAGAATTAACTAAGGGCACAAAAAACATTGACTAGCAAAAGGTTATAGGACTCGATACATGGTTATAAAACCGAAAACAGGTACCAAGTACTTTAACTTGGGGCTGTTATAAGATTATCATGGGTGATTCTATCAATACATGATTTATTACCTTATGTTTTGACTTTGCTTCTTAACTTTGTGTTAGAGGCAGTGTCACTGTGGTGTGCTTTTTCTTATATGTTCTTTTCATACAAACTCCTTACTCATGACCCCTAGACAAAAATCTTAAGGGCAGGATCCCAGATGACTGTTTTAAGGACCTCTAAACCCACCAAATCAGGGGCGCCTGGGTGGCTCAATCAAGTATCGGACTTCAGCTCAGGTCCTGACCTCACGGTTTGCGGGTTCAAGCCCCAAGTCAGGCTCTGTGCTGACAGCTCAGAGCCCGGAGCCTGCTTCCTATTCTGTGTCTCCTTCTCTCTGCCCCTCCCCACTCACGCGGTCTCTCCAAAATAAATAAACATTAAAAAAACACAAAAAGAATAAACCCACCAAATCTCACTCTGTCTTCTAGGAACGCTTCTTTAACAACTTTTTCCTTCTTTATCCACCATACTGGCTTCAGCTCCCATCACTCTGTAACACTGCTCTGGAAACATCACCCACCCTCTCCACATGCCCTAATCCTCTGCCTGGAGAGAGGGCTGGCCTGTGATGCTTGGCATGGTTAAGGACTGCTGGAACATTTCTGACTGCAAATGAGCCCACAGTGTACTTGCTTGTTAGGATCAACTGTGAAAATATCTCTCAGGCCAGCAAACCTCACGGAGACAAGCAAGAGGAACATTACAGGGGTCTCTCACCTTGACTGGAGCTCAGATGTCTTTAGTTTGCCCTCAGTTCTTTTCTTTTTATTATTATTTTCCCCCTCAGTTCTATCATCAGAAGCAGGGTCCCTCATCTCTCTCCACAAAGACAGGGTGGGTTGAGAACAAAGGGTATTTTATATTATTTATTTATTTATCCATTCATTCATTCGTTCATTCGTTCATTCAATTTTTTTTGGTGCAAGAAGGTGATTTTCTTAAAGCATGGAGACAGGACCCATGGGTAAGAAGAGCTGCCCTCTATTGACTTACTTAAAGTACCCAAGGTCAGATATCTTTGCCTAGTTTGCTCCCTAATATGCCCCCAAATGCCTAGAATGTGTCTAGAACATGTGAGTAGTCAGTATATATTTGATAATTTTATATTTTATTTATACATCAATTATTAATTATATTTATCACATCAATATTAATATATATGATTTAAATATTTCTATATTAGCTATATATTTATATATTAATATATAAACAACATGAGCACATTATAAATATTAATATATGTGATTAATATTTATATATTAACTATATATTTATATATTAATATATAAACAATATGAGTATGGTATAAATATTATATATAATTTAAATATGTATATATTAACTATATATTTATATATTAATATATAAACAATATGAGTATGTTATAAATATTAATATATATGATTTAAATACTTATATATTAATTATATATTTGAATATTAATATATAAACAATATGAGTATATTATAAATATTGATATATAATTTAAATATTTATATATTAACTATATATTTATATATTAATATATAAACAATATGAGTATATTAATATATTGTTATATATTATTTATAGACATATTTATATATTATTATGTTTTGTATATATTTACATATTGACAAATCATTAGAACCTGGAGGCTATTTCTTATTGGCTCACCTGGGAATAAAACAGAGCAATGACGCAAATAATGAAAGAATTTTAACACTCAGTGATCTCTGATCAGTACACAGGAACGTTTTTTTTGTTTGTTTTGTACTAGAGAGAGAGCACACGCATGAGAGCAGGGGAGAGGGGCAGAGGGAGAGAAAGGGAGAATCTTAAGCAGGCTCCATGCTCAGTACAGGGCTCTCAGTCCCATGACCCTGGGATCATGACCTGAGCCAAAATCAAGAGTCTGACACTCAACCGACTGAGCCACACAAGTGCAGAGGCAGTTTTAATTTTTGATTTGTCTTAGTCCATTCAGGCTGCTGTAACCATGTATCACAGACTGGGTAACTTATAGACAACAGACATCTATTTCTCACAGTTCTGGTGGCTAGAAGTCCAAGGTCAAGGTGACAGCATGGTTGGGCAAAGGCTTTCCCCCAGACTGCAGACTGCCAACCTCTCCCTATGTGCTCACATGTTGGGAGGGGGAAGGGTCAGGGATCTCTGAAGGGTCTCTTATAAGAACACGAATCGCAGGGCACCTGGGGGGCTCACTCCATTAAGTGGCCGACTCTTGGTTTCGGCTCAGGTCATGAATTCGTGGTTTGTCAGTTCGAGCCCCACCTTGGGCTCTGTGCTGGCAGTGCGGAGCCTGCTCAGAATTCTCTCTCTCCCTCTCTCTCTGCCCCTAAACCGCTCGCTCTCTCTGCCTCTCTCTCAAAATAAATAAATAAACTTAAAAAAAAATTCGTTTTGAAGAATACCAATCGAGTTCACAAAGGTTCTATCCTCATGACCTCAGCATCCCCCTCAGACCTCACCTCCTAATACCATCATCTTTGGGGTTCGGATTTCAAGATATGAATTGGAGGGGACACAACCGTTCAGAGCACAGCAATTTCCTAATACACTGCTTATAGTCCATGGACCCACTCATGCCCGTGTGCCCTGTTTCAGTCATCTCTCTCCAGCACCTCAGAACAACAAAAGCAAACAAAATTCCTGTCCTTCTTTTTGCAATAGGGAACACTTGTCCAAAGACCTGATCTTTTTGCCTGTCAGATTCTTTGTTTCCCTCACTTGAATAACAAAGATGAAAATAATAAAGTTTTGTGTTTGACGCGTTTAGTAGAAACCATGGATATTCTGCCATGACATTTTTTGACAGTTTAAAAGGCAGCTATTTTACGGACATGCCTTTGGGAAGAGAAAATTCTAGTCGCTGTAATTGAACCTGAGTATTTCTGCCTTTGGAGCAGTATGTGATTTCTTACATTAAAGGCATTAGTACAACTGTAATGCCTTTGTTTTAGTCTAATCATTTTTTTAAAGATTTTGTTTTTAAGTAATCTCTACACCCAACATGGGGCTTGAACTCACAACCCAGAGATGCAGAGTTGTGTGCTCTTCTGACAGGGCCAACCCGGCACCCCTCGTAGAATCATTTTTTACCATGCCCCTCCTCTTCTGGTGTGTGAGCTGCATGAGAGAGGGGAGAATGTGTCTTGTTCAACACTGTTTTCCTGACACATTTTGTATTATCTAGCATCTAGGAAGCACCAAGTTAAGCTATCACCACTGCAAATAGTTAGACGATATTTATATGCTGTGTTTGTGGAGATTTGCACCTTTGGAGAGTTCCACTTGTTTTCTTTCTGACCTTATCCCCAAATTCACAAGGACCTTTAAAATCAATCTTACCTATACTGATAGAAGGTAGTGAAAGATGTGGGATGTGAGTTCAAAACAGTAGAAACAATCACAATAACAATAATTACTGTTTATTGGGTGCGTATTATGTGCTTTGGACAGTTCTAAGCTCTTGAAATCTAATCCTCACTAAAATATTTGGAGGACAGTACCATGGTTAATAACGTTTTGCAGATGAGAAACTAAGAGTTGGGAAAATTAGATAGATTTCAAAGGTGATGAAGCTTGTCTGTAATTGAGGCAAAATCTGAACCCAGACTGTCTGGCTGTAGATGTTGTTGTGCTTTTAACAAGTGTATTATGGTGGGCATTGAATCTTTCTCTGCTGCATATGAATAGTGTGAATCTCAGCTAATCCTTGGACGTATTTTTCCCAAGTTGAGAAACTGTAATAATTATCTAAGACTTATGGAGAAAATTTGGTGATATAACTTATAAATGATTTGGAACATGCAAGATGATCTCAATTTACATAGAATGACCTATGATAATTATTCAGTTTTACTCAGTACAGTATTTCTCTGATCTATGTGTTGATCAGAGATTGCTGGATACAAATATCCTTTCATTACTGGTATTGTTAATGTGTTTTCCTAACAGTTGAGCCAATAAGAAATAACTAGAAGAGAAAAAAAAATTATAAGTGGGTATTAATAATTAGTAAGTCAGTAGTAGTAACAGAATGGGCAAATGCAGCAAACTTCACCTCACAACAAATCCTGAAAAATTAACTTAAAAATAAGGAATAAATCCTTAACCATACTGGAAGAAAGAAAGAATGTCATCAGGAAAGCAAAAGTGTTTATATATGCCTAAAAAGTAGAAACTGGGGGCACCTGGGTGGCTCAGTCAGTTGAGTGTCTGACTTCATTTGGCTCAGGTCATGATCTCACAGTTTGTGAGTTCGAGCCCCGCGTCGGGCTCTGTGCTGACAGCTCGGAGCCTGGAGCCTGCTTCGGATTCGGTGTCTCCCTCTCTCTCTGCCCCTTCCCTGCTCATGCTCTGTCTCTCTCTGTCTCTCAAAAATGAATAAACGTAAAAAAAAAATTTTTTTTAATTAGAAATCGGACAGGACTGAATAGTGGAAGGAAATTTGGTACAAAGACAGACACCAGATAAAACGGCAGATATGGGTGAGATTAGTTATAAAGACTGTTCTTATTCGGAATTATTAAAAATAAGGACAACAAGGGAGCCAAGGGCAATCATTAGGATGACGGCAATAGAGATGGAATGTGAAGCAGTCAGGCAGGTCGGCCCTGATACCACAATTCCTGTGCAAACACAAACATTACACACACACACACACACACACACACGCACGCACGCACGCAGAGTCAAGAAGTAAATAGTTCAGCATCCGCTTCCAGACTGAAGAAGCCAGTATGAATAACTGGGTCACAGAGTCATTACAGGTTCCAGGTGGCTGGCAACAGTCAAAAGGAATAGAAAAATCCTCATAGGAATAACAGGAAGATGCTTCACTAGGAGATTCTAGTGGTCTCCATTCCGCCATTGGAGGCAGACAACAGGGAATTTGAAAAGTGTCCACAGTCGGGGGGGGGGGGGGGGGGGGAGAGGAAGTCTCAAATGCGAATGCAGGCCTACAATCAAGACTAACAACACACAGGGAAAAAACCAATTTCATTAAAGAGAGGCACTGCCTAAAACAGCAGTAAGAAAAATATGATTAAACAAATAAAAGGCGCAGACATTGAAAAGAAAGCAAGGGAAGAGGCCTTAATTGTAGGTGATATCATTGCTTTTCCTGGAAATGCAAGAGAAGTCAAATGACAGGAAAATTCAATGTAATACACAAATCTTCCAGGTAGAAGATTACTAAAGGATTTAAAATAACGCCTGGCACGTACTAAGTACTAAGTAAGTGTTGGCTATTTATACAGCAGTAACTAATCAAAACATGCAAGCTTGAGAAGAAAAGAATTACAAAACCTTAGTGTAAAAGTTTTAAAAGAAAAACAGAAAAGCTACTGAAGGACTTAATGAAAATGGAAATAAATGAAATGATAAGCCATGTTTTAAGAATGACAAAAAGAGGGGGTGCCTGGGTGGCTCAGTCGGATAAGCGTCCAACTTCAGCTCAGGTCACGATTTCAGAGTTCCTGAGCTCAAGTTCCAGCCCCGTGTGGGGCTCTGCTCTGAGAGCCGGGAGCCTGCTTGGGATCCTCTGTCTTCCTGTCTCTCTGCCCCTCCCCCACTCACACTCTCTCTCGAAAATAAATGAACATTTAAAAAAAGACAAAAATAAATTATTGTAAAGATATTAAGTCTTCCTGAATTCTTCCATAAATTCAGTGAAATCTCGGTCCAATATCAGGATAGAATTAGTCTGTGAACCATCCCAATTCAAAGAAGTAGGAATTCTAGATACAACTTGAAAAAAAAATTTTGTTTTTTTCAGTGCATTCCTGAGCTGGCAAATCAAAGGAAATGCTCAGAGATTTAACCAATGAAACAAAAGCAATAATCCACAGAGGGAAAGAAAGCCTGAAATTGAGATCCTCCCTCAGGCTATCTGCTCAGCCAGAGAAGAGCCCATGAGAAAAAAGGACAGACACAAAATCAAGCACTCATTCAAGTTCACTAATGTTGAACAAGCAATATTCAGGTTGGAAGAGAATTAATGGAAATGAACCCCTCCACACACACATGCGCCTGGAACATAAAAAGTTTACCCTCTCATTGTGAGGGTGAACTACAAATAAACAAACAAATTAAAACAACAAACCACTCCTCTACTCAGAAAAAGGAACAACAAACGTACAGGTTTCGGCCTTGGAAATGAGGGGAGAGAAGAAAAATAATCTTCGCTGAGAATTCATAGTCACAAATCAGTCTTCAAACATGTTTGCAACATTTCGTCCTCAAACCTCAACCTGAGAATTTATTTATTTTTTAAATATTTTTAGTTTTGGGGTGCCCGGGTGGCTCAGTCTGTCAAGTGTCCAACTTCGGCTCAGGTCGTGATCTCACAGTCCATGGGTTCAAGCCCCGGCACCAGGTTCTGTGCTGAACCCTTGTTCAGAGCCTGGAGACTGCTTCAGATTCTGTGTCTCCTTCTCTCTCTGCCCCTCCTCCACTCCCTCTCTGTCTCACCCTGTCTCTCAAAAATAAATGTAAAAAAAATTTTTTTTTAATGTTTTTAGTTTATTTGTCTATTACGGGAGGGGAGGGGGAGAGAGAGAGAGAGAGAGGGAGAATCCCAAGCAGATACCACACTGACAGCACAGGCTCAATTTCATGAACCATGAGATCATGACCTGAGCGAAAATCAGGAGTCAGAGGCTTAACCAACTGAGCCACCCAGGTGCCCCTGAAAATTTATTTTAAAGTGATATCCTCAGTTGCCTCAGAGAAGCAAAAAAGAAAAGTTTGTGGAAGAAAGCAACTCAAACCCAGATCCCAACTCACAGATGAATTGTTGGGAACTGGAAGTTATGGGAGAAATCAAACTCTGTCACTCGCTTGATCGCCTGCCGCACACATGCATGTGCACAGATGAGGACCCGGGCTGACACAAAACCAGTAGAAACAAAAAGCAATAATCTTAAATAGATTATTATTTAGAAAGGTGGAATTATTATTTAGATTAATTTTATTTTATTATTTAATTTATATATAATTATATATAAATATAAATAAATATACATATTATATATTTAAAATATATATAAATATATTTTAATATATTATTTATACTTATAAATATGTAAATATATAAGTATATTTAATATATATTATTATATTATATATTTAATATATTTATATATTAATATAAATATACATGTTTAATTAATATAAATAAATATTAATATAAAATATAAATATAAATATAGATAAATATATTTAATTAATAATAAATATATTTATAAATAAATTATAAATAAATAAATATTAATATATAATATATGAATATATGAATATATATTCATATATTCATATATTATATATTAATATAATATATTAAATATATATTTAATAAATATAAATAAATAAAATTTAAAAATATAAATAAATATATATTATATGTAATTATATATATTTAATTATTTATTTTATTAAATAGATTATTATTTAGAAAGGTGGAATTATTATTGCTTAGAAAGGTGGAAATGTGATAGAAAAAGGAAATGAAAGCCGGAACACACACAATGAATCAGGAAATACATATGAATCATGTATATATTGGGGATTCACTTTCCAAGAAAGCATAGTTGAACTACAGAAATAATAGTATACATGTTAAAATAACATAGAAGTCGGTGATACGAGCCCTCAAAAGAGACAGCACTAGCCACTGTGGCCTGAAAGTCTCAAAAGTAGTGGAACTTGAATTGTGCCTTGCATTAGCTTCAGAGAAGAGGAGGGATGTCTCAGAATGCAGGAGGAATACACAGAAGTGGAAATTTGCGAGGAAACTTCAGCGAATAGGGACAGGCTCTTAAACCATCACCCAAAAGTTTCACCAAAAAAATAAAAATAAAAAAGGCAGTAAGACAATGCTTGTAAAGAAAGAAATTTGGCAGCTCCCAGAAAACAACTGGAAGAGAGCAGGATCACACGTAAGTTCAGTGCTACAAGGCAAATTAATTAATTCACCAATTAACTGCTGCCTCCGAAATAAATATATAATGACAAATAACTATCTGCTAATTGTGTATACAAGCATCTATTATCCAATTGTGCAAGTGGGAACTATGTTCAGTTGGAAAACAGGAAGCCTAAACTGCTCTTCCTGAATTTACTAGTAGCCAGCTTTGAAATTCAAATTATTTAGGATTAAGAGTTTATATTTAAACTGGGGAGGAGGGAGTATTTAAATTAATCATTTCATTCCTGGCACCGCGCTGCACGGTATCCACCTTTACAAACCCAAATGGAAGGCTGAGTGTGCTCATTCCTCCAATCCTCAGCAGAGGGCGCTCCCACCGATACCTGGGATTTACTGAATTATAGTAACAGCAATTCCCCTTTTAATTTCTCAGACTGTTTCATTACCCACGAAATCCACAGGGTGGCAATAACCCTGGACTAAAAGTGAATTCAGAGTTGAATTCTAAGAAACAAGTTTCTTCAATGGTTAATGTTTACAGATTTCTCTTCCCCTGTTTTTATGATGTCAGCAAAGCCAGGGAAGCTGGGAGAACAAAGGCTGAGCACAAAACAGGGTGGTGACCACCCAGCAGAACCAACTCGCGCCTAGACTTTCTGCGATGTTCACAGTCAAGCAAAAGAGACTTCACAATCCTCGTCCTTATTTTGCAGAAGCTAGGCAGGAAGAAACAAACTTAGTTAAAGGAAAAAGGAAGGATGTGTTTTCAATGGAATAGAGGTGCATTCCAAAGATCCCAAAGATAAGAAGCTCCTTTAGGTGATGCAAAAAAGTGGGATCATTATCAAACCACCGATTAGAATCATAATCAAATTATTATGTCAAGGGGCTCCTGGGTGGCTTAGTCATTTGAGCATCGGACTCTTGATTTCAGCTCAGGTCATGATCTCATGGTTCGTGAGTTCAAGCCCTGCATCGGGCTCTGCGCTGGCAGCAGGAAGCCTGCCTGGGATTCTCTCTCCCTCTCTCTCTGCCCCTCCCCTGCTCATGCTTTCCCCACTCCTCTCTATCTCCCTCTCTCTCAGAATAAACAAATGAAGTTTAAAAAATATGTCAAAATTTATAATAAATGCTTGGTGTTAGTCTTCATAGGAACTATGGCAATTGCTCATACTTATTCTTTCTCTCCATGTTCCCTCGTAGGTGATTTTCTTGACATGTCTGGGCTATTGCCTCTTGCAAGTAACTTGCTTTCTCTGCTTCTCTAGACCCCATAGCTCTTATATTCACACATCCTCAGCTCCAGTGACCAGCAGAGACTTTCCCACCTCTTTGAATCAGATTCCTAACCTCTGAGAAAGAATTCAACATGGAATGACTATTGCTGTAGAGCCAAGCACAAACAAGGGTAATGATTATCACAGAAGGATGCTCTGAGGGGGGCAAATGCCCCAGAAAATGTGTTCCATGTGGCTAAATACCTTTCCAGGAAGTTAGAAAGGACATTAGGATGGAATTTTAAGTTATATAATATGTCTGTATCTCCCCTCATGCTGATGGTGATAACTAACAAATCGTAATTTAGGGCCAAAATTTGGATAATTTTTCAGGATACTTAAAGTTAGGCCCAAATTAGAAAATTCTGAAGTTATAATATCTCTCCCCAGTCTGCCTATTTGAAAAATGAAGTGTAAAAAGGTAGTGTGCTTTAATAACAGATCAAGTAGAGATAACACTTAAGGGGAGCCTGGATGGCTCAGTTGGTTAAGTGACCAACTTTGGCTTAGGTCATGATGTCTACTGGTGAATTCAAACCCTGCATCGGGCTCTGTGCTGACAGCTCAGAGCCTGGAGCCTGCTTTGGATTCTGTGTCTCCCTCTCTCTCTGCCCCTCCCTTGTTCATGCTTTGTCTCTCTCTTTTAAAAATAAATAAACATCAAAAAATTATTAAAAAATATATTTAAAAAGTGAATGTTGAAAACATTTTCAGGTAACATATGTTAAAATGTCTAGCACATAGTAAGCATTCAAAACCAATAGCCACCATATATTAGAGTACAATTATGTGCAAGTCAGTCCGCAAGGTACGCTAGCTTCTCTAGTCCTCACAAGAGCCCCTCGAGACTCCATCATCGTCATAACCATCATCATTATCACTTTGCAAACAAGAAAACAGTCCCCCGATCACATAGGCAAAAATTCAAGGTCAGAGCCCCAATAGTTTGAGGCCAAATGCTTGCCTTCCTACAAAGATAAGCTTTTCCATCCCCCTTAGCTTTCTCATCTTGGGTTCCCTGGCTATGCCAGGATCCAGAGGTTCCCACGGGAGAATGACTTCCTCATTTAGTCCATTTCCAAGCCTAGCCCTTAGCTTTTCTCTCTCTGAGCAATGTTCGCTACTTCGATGTCTTATTCCTTCAAGACCTCGTTGGCAGACCCAGTTAGGCAAAAAGAAGACGTGGGAAAAATTTACTTTTCATAATCTAGTCTTCCTTTTTTCTCCCGCATTGCTCCAATAACCCTTTAGTCTTTCTGCTGTTAGATTCGGTTCCCGGGGGGGAAAAAATCTGACCCTGAACATCTACCACACCATGGCTCATCCTTTCTGAATATGCAATGCAAAAGAGCCATTTTGACAGCATAACCAGTCTGTATTGTCTTGTCAATGATATAAAGGATATAAATTATAAAAATGCATTTTCATTCTCCCTTACTCTCCCTTCATGAGGAGATAGATATCTGCCCAATGATAGAAGCCACCGCTCTCAGCCAAATATTATCTAACGTCATTTCCTTCATGCTTTGCCTTATTCCCGGATTTTTTCTCAGCCTCTAAATCCCCACAGCACTTTAGGTCACTTTTTTTTTTTTTTTTTTTTTTTTTTTTTTTCTTTTTCATGCCCGACTTTCTATATTAAATGCTACTTGTTTTCTCTTATCCCCGACTAGATAGTGATTTTTGTCGAGACTGATCATTTCTTTGCTCATCATTCTTTTGGTGCCTGTTTTTAGTCAGTCACTGCTGGTGCTGCAGAGACAGTATGTTGAGGGAGACCAAGAATCAGATTTCCAGAGGCGCACAATCTAGCGATCTCAGAAGATGTGTGAGGAGCTAGGGAAGGCTTCGTAAGAAAGTCAAATTTGAACGCAGTCTTGAAGGAATAATGACAGTTCTCAGGTGTGCAGGAGGGGAAAGTGTATTCCAGATAGATGACACAATCTGTAAAAATGCACGGAGGTGTGACAGCATGTGAATAAAAAGGACTTTCTGATTTGTTTATGCTGTCTACTAGCCATTAAAATAACCGCAGTCTAATAGCCTCCTGGTTTAATGAATTAATCGATACCAACCCCCCTTTTGATCATCTTCTCATCCACGAGAGATTAAGCCAAAACTTGATATTACCACCCCTCTCAGTCTCCATCAGAGACTAGTGGGAACTAACCCACAATAGAAACTAGTAGGTTACGACATCAGGTCCGGGAAAGAATTTGTTTTTTCTGTTCTTCTTATTTGCTATGGCACGGATTCCTCCTTGGGCAGCCAGGAAGCAATCTTATTGTAATCCTTGAAGAACTGTCTACCCTAAGATGCTGTCTGCTTCTGGGGAGGAACCTTCCTAAGTAATCTTTATTTTAGATCACCAGCAGGTGTGCAGATCTAAGAGTCTGCGGGAGCTCTTTTTAGGTTCAGAGATGTGGACACAAGTTAAGACCCTGAAGTTTGGCTGCCAACAAGGTAGTGACCTGGTATGGTGTTTTGGAGGCTCCCTTCCAAAGAAGTTCCAAAGTAGTCTTTGTTGCCAGTGATTCTAAGTCAGAAGGGTGGGAGGAAATTGAAAATGTTAGCTTAGAGAGTCATAGACATGTATTTGAAGAAACCAGAGAAGTTCAGGATGCAGTCTAATTTATAGGCAGATAACAAAACCTCAAAGACAATGAATAAGAATAGAGTTTCATGCTTACATGGTTCTGCTATAGTTTTCCATTGAAACATAATTTTTGTCTCTGCGGGCACCCCTATTTCTAACAGAGGTAACCCAAATTCTGGAGGGAACATGTAGGGAGAAAAACATAAATGTTTCCATTCTGTTTATAAAGGTATACTTTATGAAATTGCTGTAAGTCATAGATAGCTGAAGAGAAAAGAGTTTCCTCAAACTTGGAAAACCAAAATATTAAAGAGCCAGCAATGTTTCCAACATAAAGTCATTAAAAATTATGATTATCCTCATCAGCTCACTAAATCTCATGCTATTAATTCCTGTTCTGCCTGAATCCGGTTTTTCCATCAGAGTTCTGACAATTCTCACCCAGTCCGGTGACACGATCTCAAAATATCAGAAACTCCACGTATCGTGGAGTACGTATTCGAGGTCTTTCCACAAATCACTCTAAAGATAAAGCACTTTTACAAAATTATCAAGGCAAAACAGTAACTGTCTGTAAGTGACAAAAAGACTTTAAAAACAGCCCTGGTTAAAGATCTGATGAGACTTTATCTAATAAGGAAACTTAGTTATTTTCCATGGTATACAATAATTTAAGGGCATTAATTAGACAAAGAGGTATTGACAAATTTCTATGAACTTCAACTTCTAGAATACCTTGTGTAACAAATACCCCTACACCTATAAGCTAAGAAAGTTTATGATGATTCTTATCACTTCTTTTTTCTTTAATAGTAATATCTTTAAATTTTTAAAATTTGGAATTGAAGTTCAGTTGCCATACAATGTTGTATTAGTTTCAGGGGCACAACATAATGATTCAACACTTAAACACGTTGTGAAATGCTCACCACGATAGGTGTGGTTACCATCTGGTCACCATACAAAGTTAGTACATTATTATTGACTATATTCCCCCTACTGTGTCAGCCCTGTGACTTATTTATTTTGTAACTGGAAGTTTGTTACCTCTTCATCCCCTTCACCTATTTTGTTCATTTCTGTACTCCTCTCTCCTCTGTTTACCACGAGTTTGTCCTGTGTATTTATATCATCACTTGTTTCTTTCTTTTTTTAAGAAGGCCTAGATCTGATCCCCGATGTTTTTAACATTATTTATTTATTGATTTAATTTATTTATTTTGAGAGACACAGAGAGATAGAGTGTGAGTGGGGGGTGGGCAGAGAGAGAGGGAGACACAGAATATGAAGCAGGCTCCAGGCTCTGAGCTGTCAGCCCAGAGCCCCATGTGGGGCTTGAATCCACGAACTGTAAGACTGTGACCTGAGCTGAAGTCAGACGCTTAACCCACTGAGCCACCCAGGCGCCCCTAAGGCTCATTCTTTAAAAACTTGAATAAATCCATTCCGATCACGGCCAGTTGGACCACACGTAAAATTTCTTTTCCAGGATTCCCTTTTCCACAAACTTTCTACAATGTTTTTGCATCCATTCAGATTTTGTCCTATATTTTTCCTTTCTCAGTTTGGAACAACTAGTAATTCTACTTTAGGACAAAATGACTCACTTTTTCTCTGAACGAAAGCATGCCTTGCATACCTTTCCTTAGCCTGAAAACACATTTTACTTACCTTACCTACTTTTCCTACAGTCTCTTTTACCCTGAATTATTTCCAGTATTTTAAATTATATACATTGATTAGAATTCTTAACCCTTAGAAACCTTAATTTCTAGTGAAAGCTAAGAAATAAGCAGTTATGGACTACTCGTTATTCCTGCATTCTTTGGATTGGCAAATTTATAAATATTTTTCATGATTTCTAGAAGTACATTCTTCCTCATAGTAAATATTTCAGTGTGACTCAGCCATTTTTACTAATGGAACCAAACATCTTTCATTCCTTTCTAATAAGAAGCCAAAAGTAGATAGACCTATGTATGGTTCAGTAATTAATCTTTTCAAAATTTTATTGTATTTGGAAATGATCTAGATATTCAATGAACATCCATCATTTAACCTAACAGTATCACTTTAAGGTGTCAAGTTAGCAAAAAGATTTTGGAAATGATTTGTAAACAATTACATTGAATTTTTTTTTTTAACGTTCATTTATTTTATTTATTTATTTATTTTATTTATTTATTTTTTTAAACGTTTATTTATTTTTGAGACAGAGAGAGAGCATGAACGGGGGAGGGTCAGAGAGAGGGAGACACAGAATCCGAAACAGGCTCCAGGCTCTGAGCGATGCGGGCTCGAACTCAGGACCGCGAGATCATGACCTGAGCCGAAGTCGGACGCTCAACCAACCGAGCAACCCAGGCGCCCCAACGTTCATTTATTTTTAAGAGAGAGCGAGATAGAACACGAGTGGGAAAGGGGCAGAATGAGAGTGAGACACAGAATCCGAAGCAGGCTCCAGGCTCTGAGCTGTTAGCACAGAGCCCGACGCGGGGCTCGAACCCACAAACTGTGAGATCATGACCTGAGCCAAGTCAGACACTTAACTGACTGAGCTACCCGCGTAAACTATTACATTTAGATTACTCATGAAAATGTCACAAGACATTAAACAGCTATCTTCTTAAGTTATTCTTCTTGCTGACAAATTCTGTAATGAGATAACAAGAGCGAGTTAGACTTTTAGTGATCCCAGGTAGGACAGACGTTGTACATCCACATTGTATTTAATGTCAATAACTCTGAAGATATGCCTGTCCTCAGGTAGAAAAATCACAAATCCACACCTACATAAACATGCAGACAGACACAAACATATTTTATAGCTTATAGTTAAAAATTTTAGCCACGAGACAGGTGCAGTAATGCAAAAATCATGAGTTTATAAAAGAAGAGAGCCAAACTGTGTTTCTGGCAGAAGGAATGAGTTAGGTTTACTTGCTCATTTAGCTTAAGCTTTCTACTAATATTTATGAAGAAGACTTTCAAGATTATTTCATTCGCCTAATTTCCAATAACTTCTTTTTTTCCCCCTTCTGATAAGAGTTATCTCTCTGAAGTTTGCATTTCAAAGAGATGGCTTTGGGTTCCTAGAGAAGACTGGGTCAAAAATTTACATCTCAAAGGCACAGAGAAAGGATGGAAGTTTCCTCCAAGAAGGTATTTTATTTCCAATGTCTGGATCTTTTACAATATCTACAAGCCTTTGGAGATGAATAGGGAAGGTTTGGGGACTGTTAAAAAGGATTGGTAGGCTTTGAATTGCTTTCAGTGTTGCATTTCTATTATTGTAAAAACAAGTACAGTTTTTTTTTTTGTGTTTTTTTTTGTTTGTTTGTTTTAATTCCTCAGAGAATTTGGTTGCAACCTGAAAGATATGAAGGGGCTGACCCACCCATCCAAATTGTTTCTTTACATCAGGGAGAGGATTTCCAACTAAGATGGAAACCAAGAGATTTAGAGCTACAGGTCTTTGGAATGTTTTAGTAAATCCTTCCACAATGCCTTCAGGATGTTTTCTTTCCTTCTGAGTACACTGTTCCATGTTAGTTTACCAGAGGAGGCCTTAAAAAAAGTTCCTGCCAGGCTCTGAATATCAGCTTCCAAGTCGACCAACTTTTGACCACAGAGCTCATTAAAAAATCCTTTCGGGGTGCCTGGGTGGCTCAGTCCATTAAGTGTCCGACTCCTGACTTCTGCTCAGGTCATAATCTCATGGTTTGTGAGATCAAGCCCTGCGTCGTGCTCTGCGTTGAGTGTGGTGCCTGCTTGGGATACTCTCTCCCCCTCTCTCTTCCTCTCCCTCTCAAAATAAATAAATAGACATTAAAAAAAAATCCTTTCAAATATCTCATTATTATCAAATTTTAGCCAGAACAAACAGTAAATGGTCCCAGCTGTATTGAACTCCTTTTAGAAAATTTTTTTTTTCATTTTTCTTTTAAGCCAAAGGTATACTTTAAAATGACTCAAAACCAAAACCAATAAGCCTTTATGGCTTAATCACCTACATAAGCGGCATCCCCAAAGAGGGTGCAAAAGATGTAGCCCTCCCAAGATCCAGAACCACTCACAAAGATAACCAAAAGAAAGAAAGACCTGGACAATTTTCCATGAAAGCTGGCAACAATCAGTAGGACACTACTACAAATGGGGTGAAACCCACATTTCTATCCCGCCATATTCTTGGGACCTCAAACCTGCACGTACAAAAGCTAGCAACTGCATACCCCAGCAGAAGGAAAGCCAAGTTCTCAGGACACAAAAAGAGACAAACAAGAAAACGATAGCTGTCCTTGGAAGGGAAAGGATTGATCACCAATGGGCACTGAAAAAACAAAATATATAAGGCCTGAATTTGGAGAGGAAGTGACAAGTGAAATTTTACCTTCCTCTCTTGACCAGACACTACAGAGATACAGAAAGCTGACTTTGGTAAGAATTCTTGCCCTTTGCCAGCTTCTACTAGTTTTCCCAGGATCCCATATGCAGGATCTCCTGAAGCAGTGGGGTGACCCAGCAGGTCCCATCTGCATCATCAGAAACTGTGGTGGAGGAAAAGTAATTTTTCCTCTACCCTTCTGAGTTCTTGGCTGAGGCTCCTTTTTCTCTAGGGCACCTTATAAATGGATAAGCTTATCTAGGTTAAAAGTCTCCCATTGTGGGGCTGGAGAGGAAAAAAATAAAAGTCTCCCACTTTGTCCACTGTAATTCAAGATTATCTTTCACAAGGTTAACCCAGTTGTCCAGAAAAACAAAAGTTCTAGATTTATAATTTTTATACTTATAATTAGCTGGAGTCCTAGGCTCTTTGGAGTTGGAAGCAGCAACCCTTGCTCTCTCTCTCTCTCTTTTTTCTCCTTAAAAGAAAATTTTATTTACCTGAGGTCGCACACTGGACCAGTCTGGTTTTGGTCAGACCTAGTCTGGTTTAAGTTGGATCCAATCTAGTAGAGAAATGCTCAAATAAAGTCTGGGAGCTCATAATGCAAAAGCTAGAGAGCTTGGGGCAGTTGGTTGAGTGTCAGAGTCTTGATTTTGGCTCATGTCATGATCCAAGGTTAAGGGATCGAGCCCCATGTTGGGCTCTGCACTGAGCATGGAGTCTGCTTAAGATTCTCTCTTTCCCTCTGCCCCTCTCCCCAGCTTATGCGTTCTCTCTCTCTCTCTCTCTCTCTCTCTCTCTCTCTCAAATAATAATAATAAAAAGCTACAGAGTTCATATATCTGACAGGGACTTACTTGGGACTCTCAGATGCAACAAGAAAGCAGTGACCAGCATGATCTCTGTGAATACCTTTGCCTGCATATTGCTCATTGCTCCCAAGGGTGGGCAAGAGTGTGGGAAGGGAATCACACTACTGACACCAGAATTATAAAAAGATAAACAGAGGCATATTAGCAATTTTAAGAGTTTATTTGAAGGGGACCTGGGTGGCTCAGTTGGCTAAGCATCTGACTCTTGTTTTTGGCTCAGGTCATGATGTCACCGTTCGTGGGTTTGAGCTCTGCACTGTTCTGTGGGTTCGTTTGTGGGTTCGAGCTCACCGTTCATGGGTTCTGTGCTGACAGCTCAGAGCCTAGAGCCTGCTTCAGATTTTGTGTCTCCCTCTCTCTCTCTGCCCTTCCTCCACTCTTTCTCTCTCTCTCTCTCTCTCAAAAATAAATAAACATTAAAAAAAAAAGAGTTTATTTGAGCAAAAATTGACTCAAATTGGCCAGGGCCACACTAGAAGTGCTTAGGAGCAACTCCACCAACAGGAAATAAGAGAAAGGATTTTATAGAGAAGACAGGAGCAAGGCCAGAAAATTGATTGGCTATAGGTTTAGTGGTTGCATTATTTGAGAAAGCCTAGTTGGCTAGTGGTCATTTGTTGTTCTTAGGTTTTAATTTCATAAACTTTAGGCATTACAAGCTTAGATTTTGGTTTGCTTATGCAGGTTACTAAGGCACTAAAGTCACTTCAATCTAATGGTCTTGCTTAATCAATTTACCAGGGGCTCAGGGCAGAAGCACACGGGGTTTATTGGTGAGAAGAAATGTGAGTAGCTCACCCAAATCAAATCTTCAGCCAAGCCTCCTCACCCTGAGAAGCACTGTCTCCCTCCTTTTCCTCTCACCCTTTTGGTCAGAATCTCCTGCTCACATTCATACATGCCTGAGGAGAGTGGAAGGTGGTATATCACTCCATTTCCTTCATTTATCCTTGACCTTCATTCATTATCTGATGAGGGTTTAGATTGCACCTCTCCTTTTTCAAATTCACATTTAATAAATTTCCCAAATAAAACACAGGAAGTTCTCTAGTGGAGAAAAATTTTCTGATAACAACTAACAACCCATTTTCTTTCTTTCTTTTTTAAAAATATGACTAATGCTCTGTAACCCACACTCTTTTTTTTAAAGGTTTATTTCTTTATTTTGAGAGAGAGAGAGCATGGGTGGGGGAGGAACAGAGAGAGAGAAGGAGACACAGAATCCGAAGCAGGCCCCAGGCTCCGAGCTGGCACCACGGAGCCGGACGTGGGGCTCGAACTCACGAACTGGGAGACCATGACCTGAGCCCAAGTCAGACGCATAACTAACTGAGCCACCCAGACCTCCCTTAAAAAGCCATTTTCTGAGAAGACTGTGTGGAGTGGGTGTTATTTGACTCACGGGGCACATAAAGAAGATCATAAAGGGAGGGTGAGTCAAGCAGAAGAGGTGCCAATTGAGTGTGGCCTCTCCTGAGATGACAGTGGCCCCTTTGGTGCTCCCTTGGGAACTTCAAAGCACATCTCAGCCTTTCCTTCAAAAGCACTCAGTGTGTATACCATCATGGAGCGCTCATCTTCCTCAAAAGCACAATAAAAAAAGAATGAGTGTACACCCTAAACTAGAAACAGCTCTCTTATGAATGTGTGCCTTCTGATGAAGAGGAGGAGAATAGACACTCACAGAATACTTTCCATGTGACATTTCCATTTTAAGACTTTTATATATCTTATCTCATTTAATCATCACAACAACTTTATGAAATAAGTACTATTATTATCCCCGTTTTTCAGATAAGGAAATGTAAGAGAGAAGGTGTAAGCTTTTCTAAAGTCCCATAGCTTGTAAGATTAAAATCTGGGAAATAGGGTGCCAGATCTCCATTCGTAATACTGGCATGCTGGTCAATGCTGGTCTCATTGTGGGGTCCACCCTTTTCCAGGCACAGGCTCTCTGTGGGTGCCTCAGGCTACCATATTGATGGCAGCTTCAAGTCTGTGGCAGTTTGGTGGGAGTGCCAGGATTCACTCATCACAGAAGCTTGTTCTCAGAAGAAGAAGCTTGTTCTGGAGAAAGGTAATCACCTCTGCTTATCTAAAACTCTGGAAAGTGGCTGGCATTCAGAGACCTTAACTGCCATTTTAATTCCCCATCTACACTTGCATGGGTTGGGCCAATCAACTGAAAAGGACCCATGTTCTTGAACTCCACCTCCCTGCTGTGGAAGGAAACAGCTTTCTCTTAGTCCCTCTTCTTTCACCAGCCTCACTATCTGGGAGAAGTTTGGAAAAGGAGTGAGTTCAGTCAGGTTAAACTTTGCACAAGAAAGATGCCCATCTTTTCTCTGGCCCACACTTGTGCGAAGTAGGTCAGCTCCACTTTTTCCTCAGGCTTCGACGGCAGTTTCCTTTACAACAGTCTGCAAACTTAACTATAAATACAGCCAGCTTTCCCTAACTTTCTGGCAACACTTAGGAGGTTTGCCTACCACATTCTCTGGATTGAAGCCCCTGAAACCAGTTCTCGCACCTTCAACCACAGTCACTGACACATTAATTCAGAGCACTTGTGGCCTCCTCAGATTGACCTTATGAGACATTCCATAGATCATGTTTTTCCTGCCAGCTCAGTATTAGCTCTATCAAGGGTACAACTGTCTTTTCTCTTGGGATGGAAATTGTATCTCCTCAAAACACTCTCAGTTTCTGGTAATCATTCCCATCACAAGCCAACTGGCCTTTCCTTAGCTCTCTCATCTGCTCCAACATGGTAAACCATGCCTCAAATGGCAGGCCCGGGCTTGGAGAATAATTTTCACCTTGTATCCGGGATTCTGACAATACAGCTCCTCAATCTTCAAGCAGTGGTTTAATTTTTAATAATTTTTTTTCTGAAATGAAAATCTTGAAACAATTGTTGGGCAGAGTTGCATTTATCCTAATTTCCTTCATCGTCTTCTGGACAATCTTATATGTAGAATTGTGTAGTAATTTTCAAACTCTGACTCATTATAGCCCGCTAGACATAAATCACAAAGGATTTCTGAGTATACACCAGAGAATACTTGGTATACACAGAGTGTATTATACTTCTGAGTATATTACCAAAGTAATAAGTTGGTTGGTCAAGTACCTGATTTTACTGGGACTGAGGCATTGCCCAGGATGTGGGACTTTCACTGTTAAAATTTCAAAATAATTTGGCTTTAGTGCAAGGAGCTATAATCTATCATAGCTCTGATATGGACTGTACAAGATAATTCAGGGGGTGGGGGAAGCAACATATAAGGATTATGAGTCCACATATTTAGGTATGGGGGGGAAGTCACCTAACACATTATCAAGTGTTCTGGTAGAAATGGGGCGCCTGGGTGGCTCAGTCAGTTAAGCAGCTGACTTCGGCTCAGATCATGATCTCACAGTCTGTGAGTTCGAGCCTCACCTAGGGCTCTGTGCTGACAGCCTGGAGCCTGCTTCTGTTTCTATGTCTCCCTCTCTCTTTGCTCCTCCCCCATTTGTGCTCTGTCTCTCTCTGTCTTTCAAAAATGAATAAATGCTAAAAAAAAAAATTTTTTTAAAAGATGGCATGATAAAAAGTAATTGAGAAAGATTTAACAAAGAAACTACTTAAAATGTTTAGGTAGGATTAAGGGAAATCAATGAGAAATATTTCAGAATCTCCACCCGCCCCCCCCCCCCACCCCCAACGCTGCCCTCATCCTGGGCTAACAAGAATGGGGAAGTTTCTAAAGATCTTAAGCTTGAGGGAGTAAAGGGAAGGAATGGTTGCCAGAATCCAACCCAGAGAGCCACCAGATGGGATCTGCTGCCTTCAGTAAAGAGATTGTCACCCCATAAGGAGGGATCCTTGGAAATAAATACCCCAATTCATTTTCCTCTCTTCCTCTGATCTCCTGCCAGTGCCTCCCGATGGCTGGACACAACTGGAATCCAGGGGCCAAGAAATCTATAGAAGCTGCCTAGAAAGGTTAGCCCCCTTGGGCACAGAACAGGGAAAAGAAAGGTGGAGAATAGATCCAAGGGATAAACAAAAATACAAGTAATCTTATCTGAAGGACCTATCCCATCAAAGTTGTAAGAGATTCCATCATTAGTGGAATTCACACAGAAGTTCATCCGTTAACCTGCCTCCCCTCCTCACTCATGTCCGTCCCACCCAAGACCTTTATTACACAAAGCAAACTTTAGTCTACATTGTTTTCATGGTTGCTGCTGGGATGGGCATTGTCCAAGTTTGCCAGAACGTCCAACCCTCCCTTTGGCTGAGTTGTACCAATCTTGGGAGATTTTACCAGAGTTGAGAACACAGACGAAAATGATGCTACCCAAATGTGCTCACCCTACAGAAGGCTACCACACTGCCAAGTCCTTCCAGAGGGCACTAGAGGGGGAAGGTCCCAGTGCCAGCTACCCACAGTACACTATTGTCCCTTTCCCAGGCTTGAGAATCTTCTTGCCTTGGCTCCTGCTTTTACATATCTTTTTACAAGTATACTAGCTCTTCTCCTCTTCCAGTGGAAACACCTTCACACATTTTCTTTAGCGGATTTGTGTTTTTACAATATAAAGAGAGGGCTTCCCGAGACAGCTTCTGTTGTCAGTCTTGCAGACTGGTAACTACCAAAATCTTGGCTTTCTTCTTGGAACAAGGAAGAAAAATATCACAGAAACAAACCCAGTTTGTCAGAATTCTCCCTGATTCTTCCATTGCAACGTAAGTAACATGCAGCTTGATTTACATAAATCATGCTGGAAATTAAAATTGTGTTGGGGTACTAGAGCTGAAGGGGAAATTGAGGTTAATCCTACCATGTAAGATAAAAACCAGAAAAAAATATGTAAATAAAGGAAATCAGTATATAAAAAGACCGAAAAAACAGCCATGGCCTAGTCACTTATTTCACTCCCCATGTATTCTCTCTCTCTCCTCACTTTCATGTGTCTGAGCCTCTGAGTTTGATACAAATGGAGGCATATGGGATGATAAAAGTAACCATATAGTGACATGGCTTCAACTATGATTTTCAAACAAACTTGCCTCTCCGAATGAACATCAGATTACTTTCTGGAGCTGGTAGCCTCACACAAGCGACACAGATAAGAGCTGGAAGGAGCATCACGGCAGAGTTGAAGAGATGGGTCTGGCTTTAGACCCTGGAAGACGTGAGTTTGAGTCTCTGTTCTATGTCCCACTAGGTCTATGACCGCTCTTCAGTTTTGGTTTCTTCATCTGTAAAATTAGGATAACAATACCAACCTTATGGAGCTGGTGCAGGGATTAGAAATGATGAAAATGAGGCCGCCTGTTGAGTTCCTAGACTATGGTCTATACCGAATAAATGATGCCTCCTAATAGTATTCAAGTAATTGTGCCACCATCACTGCTACAGATTACAAACGAAAGAAATATCTGAGAATGTGATGGATTAAAAAATGACCTGGACTAGAGGCAAGACCAAATGAAATTATAAGAATGGAAAAGGGCCAAAAAAAAAAAAAAAAAAAAAAAAGGGAAAGGGAAAGGTCCACTGAAGGGAATAAAAAGTCTCTACCTGGGAGTATTTTTGTCTCTTCTTTCCAGTTTTTGTCTGAGTGGGGAATGGGAGGGATCCTGATCACAAAACTGACTCTCAATATGATTTTGGTCCCCATCTGGAGGAATAGCCATCAATAATCCCAATTCAGCATCTTCTTGACAGACTTGTATTTCAAACAACACTGTGGCCTATTTTTGGAGGTATGTATAGCTTGCTTAGGAGTATCCGTCGTAACAGAGGTCGAGAAAGTGCCAACTAATCTTAAGGGACCAGAATACATTGAGATCAGAAACTAAGGCTAAGGTGTGCCCAGTCCTACTTGTTGAGCAGCCATAATGAATCTTATTTCCTGAGTTATAACGAGTGATGAGAGTAATGAGAGTTGAGTGATGGAGTGAAGTGTACATTACCTTCCAAGCAGATTCCTGCTCCTGTCTGGGTAATAAATCTGGGTAATAAAATGCCAGTTAAGCACATCTCCATGGGCCCTTCACAGAAGTCAAGACTCTATCCAACTCCCAAACAACCTCTTGCCCACAAAGATTGTCTTTAGAACCCTCCCAAACAGGAACACCTCAAAGTCATTTTGTCACATGATTAAATTTCTCACCATCTCAGGGTTAGATACCATGAAACTGAGATCCTTCTTGGTACAACTTCACTTGTGTTCTTTGGTTTACTCTTGTTAGAGATTAAAAAAAAAAAAAGCTGCCTACTATTTTTATACATTAATGAAATACAAATAAAATGCCATTATTCTTCTTTCGTAGAACCTGATAATGGGTTCCTTTAAAAGTCAGGTTCTGGGGCAACTGACTGGCTCATTTGCTTAAGCATCCAACTCTTGATCTTAGCCCAGGTCTTGATCTCAGAGTGGTGAGTTCAGGCCCTGTGTTGGGTTCCACGCTGGGTGTGGAGCCTACTTAAAAAATAAATAAAATAAAATAAAATAAAATAAAATAAAATAAAATAAAAGTCAAGTTCCATTCTTTAGCTTTAGGACAACATTTAATTTCATTATACTTATAGATTATGAACGTTGAATCTGAATAGAAAGTCCTAGAATTAAGACACAGGAGAATAGGCATAACCATAGACAAACAACATAACATATGCCTTTACCATAACATACTTCTTCATATTGACAATCATCTTAAAGACATGTTTTTAGCTTAGCAGTGTGGTTTTTTTTCTTTCACAATGGCAAAATAATAATTATTATAATACATATACACACATACACACAAATCATCACCCCCAACCACCGCCAAAACAAAAGTAATTTCCTCAGAAAACAAACAAAACCTCTCCACTTAATTCTTGCAATTTTTTTTTTTAAATTAGCCTACCTGAATTTGAGTTATTTCTATTGATACTTCATATCTCTGAGTTTTGTTTTGTTTTGTTTTTTTTCATTTTCCATGTAACTCTCACTGTGGGGACTCCTAGTCTGGTATAACTTTACATTCTAAAACTTCAGCTTTCATCTTAAAAAACTCTAAAATTACTCCATCTTTACCAATGAAACCACTTGTTTACTTAATACTCCTTTTCATGTTAAATGGCATAAAAAGCCAAAGAGAAGAAGAAACTAGATTGAGAGCCAAGATGTTGAAAATCACTGTAAGTTGCTTAACCAGGAATACAAATAAAGGAAAGATTATTTTATGAAAACTATTTTTGAAAATATATTTCATGACTCAAAGCAAAACAGTATTAGGTGGATGTGTTTCTGGAAATTTGCAATAAGCTTGTATGTAATTGTATATTATAGTAAAATACTATCTAGTTAGGACACAGTTATCCTGTCATAATAGAGTAGAACCTTGGTTTGCAAGCATAATTCTTTCCGGAAACATGCTTGTAATCCAAAGCACTTGTATACCAAAGCGAATATCGAGAACTATTGGCTCGGTTGTGATCATGTGGCTTTCAGCATCATGTACTACTCCCATTGCAAGACATCGCTCATTTATCAAGTTAAAATTTGTTAGAAATGTTTGATCGTCTTGCAGAACTCTCGCAGAACAACTTACAATCCAAGGTTTTACTGTACTTATTTTTGTTCAAATTTAACCATGTGACAAAACGAATTTGAGGTGTCCCTACTTGGGAATGTTCTAAAGACAACCTTTGTGGGCAGGAAGCTGGTGGTTAGATAGAATCTTGACTTATTGTGAAAGGCCCATAGGGAAATGCTTAACTGGTGTTTTATTACCTGGATTTACCTGGAACAGAAGTCCTCTCTGGAGTGTGTGCTCTGCCCACACTTCGCTCCATCACTCAACTCTTTGTTGTAGCTCAAGTTCACATTCCCCCACATCCTACACTGAATAAAAGACTAAGACGAATAGTGATGGATGCAAAGAATTCAGGTAAAGGCAGAATTAAAAGGAGACTAGATGGGGTGCCTGGCTGGCTCGGTTGGTAGAGCATGTAACTCTTGATCTCGTGGTTGTGAGTTTGGGCTCTACTTTGGCTACAGAGATTACCTGAAAAAGCAAAAGAAAGCAGAGGACTAGAAGCAGTTTGCTCAGGGTGCAGTCAGATTTCTAGAGATCTAAATGTTTGGAAGAGGTAGCTATTACTCTCCTTGCTTATAAGTTTAGTTCATAATATCAAACTAAGTATACGCTCAGATCTACACTAGCAAACATTGCTCCTTCATGGTAATTTTGTGTATAGACATGTTTTTTTTTTCTTCTTTAACACTGTGAACTTATCATATGGAAGTCAAAAGTCTGATGGTGTGTGACTAGTCTTCCTCTCTTGTGGTTTCATTACAAGCTAGGTTTTTATCATTTTTGTTTTGTTTTGTTTTGAGAGAGAGAGAGTGTGTGTGCAGGTGCACGCACAAGTGGGGAAGGGGCAGAGAGAGAGGAGAGAGAATCCCAAGCAGGCTCCATGTTTAGCGTGGAGCTTGATGCGGGGCTCAATCTCACGACTGTGAGATCATAACCCTAGTTGAAAGCAAGAGTTGGTTCTTAACCGACTGAGCCATCCAGGCGTCCCTAGTTTTTTCTGTACCCTCACAAATCTTCTCGTTCTTGTTCTCTATACCAAAGTTCCCACGTTGGGGGAGTATCACAGTAAAATTAAGCTGGTGTCTCCAAAAATGAAATAGACCTGGGGTACCTGGGTGGTGAAGTTGGTTATGCGTCTGACTCTTGATTTTGGCTCAGGCCAATGTCTCACTCTTTGTGAGACTGAGCCATGAGTCAGGTTCTGTGCTGACATCCTGACATCACGGAGCCTGCTTGGGATTCTCTCTCTCTCTGTCTTTTCCCCTCCCTACCTTGTGGGTGTGCGGGAACACATGTGTGCTCTCTCTCTCTCTCTCTGCCTCTCTCAAAATAAATAAATAAATTTAAAACAAACGAATAACAAAAATGAAATAGATCATTACAGGGAGCAGTTACAGATGCTAATGGTGTCTGACCAAGAGGAAGAATTTAAATTAAAGAGGAGAGGAGAAGGGGTTTTGAAAAGCAAAAACTGAGGAAGAGATCTATAGTGTACTTTCCCTTTTTTTCTTTTACTGGTTGAGGATTTATTTCCCAGAACTGTCATATCTACCAAAAACCAACACCAAAACCAAAAACAAAAACAAACCACCACCAACAAAAAAACAAAACCAAAAACAAACAAAAAACACCCCCCCAAAAAACAAAACAAAACAAAACAAAACAACAACAACCCCAAAACAAAAAACCATAAGGTATTAGGTCTCCTAGACAAGAGTTTAGATTAGATATCCCATGAGACTTCATTTCTTTCTTTTTAAAATTTTAATAATGTTTATTCATTTTTTTTAAGTTTATTTATTTATTTTGAGAGAGAGTGCAAGCTTGAGCCATGGCCATGAGACTTAATTTCTGAATGACATACATTTTTTTTTTGTTTTTTGCTTTGTTTTGTTTTTTATTTTTTGTGTTGCTTTTGAATAAGTAAAGATATAAAGGGAAGTAATGAAGAAGATGAAAAGGAATGGAGGAAGTCATTAAAACAGGAAAAAAAGAAAAGTAATCTGTGTGGAAAGAGACAGAAGAAAGCTTTTTCAGGAAGACGAGAATATATTTCATGCATAGTTTTAGAGAGTTAGTTCCAAACACTATAAACTAAAATTGCACACAGCTGTTTGGTTTCCTCTCTAGGGGTTCCCACCGGAAAGATGCACATCTTCTAGTGGCCAGAGAGCCTTCTCAGTTGATTTTTTTTTTTTTTTAAGTAAGTACCACGCCCAACATGGGGGCTTGAAACGGGGACATCAAGAGTTGTATGGTCTACTGACTGAGCCAGTCAGGTACCCCATTAGTTGATTCCATTTCTTTTTTTTTTTTTAATTTTTTAAATCTTTATTTATTTTGAGAGAGAGAGAGAGTGACAGAGCATGAGCAAGGGAGGGGCAGAGAGAGAGGGAGACGGAGAATCTGAAGCAGACAGCGAGAACTCACAGACCGCGAGATCACCACCTGAGCCGAAGTCAGAGGCTTAACCAACTGAGCCACCCAGGTGCCCCAAGCTGATTCCGTTTCTGAGGTGAATTCAGAGTGTTTACAGATTTTTATGCATGCTTCTTACATTTTACCAGATTCTAATTCTTAATCAAAGAGGAGAGTTGAAACTCTCCTCCATTAGCCCCAGTGTCAGAGCAATGGAGATTTTTTTTTTCAACCAGAATTGTGTAGTAGAAAGAGTACTTGACTAGTATAAAGAGACTCAGGTTTTGATTTTAGTTTCACCACTTACTAGGTGAATTAGTTTGAGAAAGTTGGTTAATACCTCTGATTCTCATTTGTAAAATGAGTGGGGTTGAAATGATTAATTTCTTTAAAAAATTTTTTTTTAAATGTTTATTTATTTTTGAGAGAGAGAGAGAGAGACAGAGCATGAGCCTGGGAGGGGCAGAGAGAGAGAGACAGAGACACAGAAGCTGAGGCAGGGTCCAGGCTCTGAGCTGTCAGCACAGAGCCCAACGTGGGGCTGGAACTCATGAACTGTGAGAACATGACCTGAGTCGAAGTCGGGTGCTTAACTGACTGAGCCACCCAGGCGCCCCTGAAATGAATACTTTCTAATATTTATTTCCAGTTCTTATTTATTTATCAGACGATCTGTTTAAGTTCTTCAACCAAAAGTATACCAATTTGCTAATCTTTAGAGAAACATTAAGAATTTATCCCAATAATTAAAGAGTAGTTTAGAAAAAACAACAGAAGCAAACAAATGCAACAAAGTCTTTGAGAAGCTGTCACTTTTATACAAAAAAAGTATGTTGTAAGTAAACTTACTTTTATGAAAAAGTAAGTTTTTTATTTAAAAAAAGTATTTTTTATATAAAAAAGTATGTTGAAATAATCAGGTTTTTTTAAACTTGCTTTTTCCATTTCTCAGTAATTGCTTCTCCCCTCTCAATAATCTCAGATCTAGAGGAGCAACATTTTCCAAATTCTAAGTCCAGTTTCCCTTAGGAGAGGGTAAAAGCAATTCCCTACCTTACCCTTAGTTCTCTTAATGAAAAAGAAGAAATCCTAGACTATATCTTCACCTTGGTATGACAATATATATTTTAAAAGAAGAGTGCAGGGGTGCCTGGATGGCTCAGTCAGTTGAGTGTCTGACTTTGGCTCAGGTCATGATCTCCTGGTTCATGAGTTCAAGCCCCACATCGGGCTCACTGTTGTCAACATGGAGCCCGCTTCAGATCCTCTGTCCCCCTGTCTCTGCCCCCCCATTCATGATCTCTCTCTCTCTCCCAAAAATAAATAAACATTAAAAAAAAGATAAGAGTGTGTGTTTACAAGAGCAGTGGTGGCAAGGAATGGATCTTGTAAATTAACTTAATGTACGTGCTCTAGAGCTTATCAGTGACACTGTCATAGAACTATTCAGAATTATGAAGTTATGGTTCACGTAAATTCTTTGGGTATTCTATGTCATAAGGAAGCTCAAGGGAGCCTGATAGGTAACATTATCTTAATGGGTTACCACAGACAGATGCATGGTCCAGAGTTCAGGGCCAGGATTTTTTTATACTAGCCTTCTGGAGAATTATTCAGGCTAAACTTCTCCTTGTCTAGGGGCACCTGGTTGGCTCGGTCGGAAAAGCATGCAACTCTTGATCTCAGGGTTGTGAGTTTGAGCCCCACATTGGGTGTAGAGATTACAAAAATTAAATACATAAACTTGAAAAAAAAAAAAAAGAAAAACTTCTCCTTGCCTAGAATACCTGTATCCGCTAGCCACACTAAGTACTTTATTGTTTTTTTAAATGTCAATTTATTTCTTTTGGGGGGCGGGCAGAGAGAGGGAGACAGCAGACAGCCCCTTGCAGGGCTTGAACTCACAAATTGTGAGATCATGACCTGAGCCAAAGTTGGATGATTAACCAACTGAGCCGCCTGGGCACCCCCACCCTGAGTACTTTAACTGAGGCAAGTCCAAATTGAGAAGTGCTTTGAGTTTAAAATACACACCATAGTTTGAAGACAGTAACAAAGGGGGGAAAAAAAGAGTAAAATAGAGAATTAATAATGTTATGTTGGTTAAATGTTGAAATAAAAATACATATTTTGGATATATCAGGTTAAGTAAAATGTATTAACATCAATCTAATGTTTCTTTTTACTTGCTTTTTTTTTGTGTGTGTGGCTGCCAGAAAATTTAAAATATATACATGCCTCATATTTGGGGCTCAAATTATATTTCAGTGGTACAGTGCTGGTCTAGCCCAACAGCTCCTTGAATACAGGGGCCCTTGTGGTCTTGATTTGCACCCTAGCTCCTAATGGGAACAGTCAGTAAATGTATGAAGGTATTAGTGAATGCCAAAGGGAGTCAGGGTATCTCCTCCCCTGGAAGGAGAACACTGCTGGAGACCAAGAAGAATCTTTGCTCTCAGAGAGCCTGGGTGACTCAGTTGGTTAAATGGCCAACTTCAGCTCAGGTCATGATCTCACCGTTCGTGGGTTTGAGCCCCGCATCGGGCTCTGTGCTGACAGCTCGGAGCCTGAAGCCTGCTTCGGATTCTGGGTCTCCCTCGCTCTCTGCCCCTCCTCTGCTCATGTTGTGTCTCTCTCTGTCTCTCAAAAAATGAATAAAAATTTTTTAAAAAAGAAGAATCTTTGCTCTCTGATTCATCTACTTTTTTATTCCAAACTGACCATTTCCCCCCTCCATCAGGTTTAGATGAGCACTTCACTGTTTTTCTGGTGTCAGATGTGCTAATATATCAATGCTTACATACTTTAAAGCTCTAGTTCCTTGAATGGCTTAAACTCTCCTTAATCTCCTTTAGTCAATTGATCGTATTTTCCTCCCTAGGGTGATATGCGGGATAGTCTCTTGGCAACCCAGCATTATTCTGAGCCTTTTCAAAAGCAGGAACTACATTTCCCAGAATTACCTTCTCTGAATGGTTCCAGGTTGGAATCTGTCAATGAGACTAGTTCAACATTTAGTTCAAGACTGAGAGGGCAGAAGAGAAGGATGCCACTGTTTTCCAAAGTTAGTTACAGGAAGATGCATGGACAGATGGAAGTTCAAAGCTGCTTACACCTAAACTTGAACTCCAGCATCTATATTGCTGATTAAGACAGGTAGTATGGGTGGACACACTTTGAAGCTAATAAAGTCGGGACCGAAGGGCTCTTTTCTTGCATAGGCCCATTCTAAGATACTGAGGGTGGCTTTAGCAAATTCGCGTTCATTATTTTTTTCTTAAAGAGAGCTGTCTAAATTGCGTAAGCTTTACGGCTCCCCAAACCTGGCTGTAGCCTTGAATGGTTGAGCACCTCCTAGAGATCTTGTGACTCCAGTGACTTTGCAAGAGTTCCCAAGAATCACTGGCTTTCAGGCTGGATTCTGAGATCTTCAGTGGAGCCTCTCGGATTTTCCCTCTCACCCCCCCAACCCTTCAGCCCTTCCGAAAGTTGTGGAAGTTCTAAGTCCCTTCATACTAGGAACAGAGTGGCTTTTATTTTCATGATTGAGACAGTCATTGCTTAAAAATGATTGCTGTCAACAATTAGATCACAATTCAGTTTTTGTTTGTTCCACTTATTCTCAAATTAAAAAAAAAATGACATTTTCTTACAAAGGAAATGATAGTGAAAGAAATTATTTAACATCACGTGAAAGAAAACCTTAGTGTAAACTTCATTTTGGTCAACATTGGAAACTCATAATGTAGCACTTTGTCTGTCATAGTGTGTGCTTAGAAAATATGTGCTAAGTGAGTATGGGAATTAACGAGTGAGTGAAGGAATGAAAGATTATGTGCATCTGAACCAAGCTGGTCTCTAGTTATGACTATTTAAAATTTTTTTTTAAAGTTTTATTTTATTTTTGAGAGAGGGAGAGAGAGAGAGAATTCAAAGCAGGCTCCAGCTCTGAGCTGTCAGCACAGAGCCCGATGTGGGGATCGAACCCATGAGCCGCGAGATTATGACCTAAGCTGAAGTCAGACACTTAACTGACTGAGCCACCCCGCACCTCTCTCTAGTTATGATTATTAAAACAACATAGATCTTGTTTGTTCTAAATCATTCTCTCTAGATTTATTTAGCACAATACCAAGAATTACCAGCTGCTCACTGCTTTCCTTGTATGAAAATGATGAGCAGTTTTGGGAGCCATGCCTGCACAGAATTCTAGGAAATCCCAGGATGCATCTGTAAGTACGTATCCAATCTTCAGAGGTTGAGACCATACCTGTTCATTAGGAATTATTTTCCAGGGGTGAATATACATATACAGGTTTCCCCTGCTATCAGAATGTAGAGTGTTTCTATGAAAGCAAAATGGTGTAAAGTGAAGATACAATTATCCTTTATTTATACAGAAAACCTTTTGAGCATTCCTAGACCCAAAAAACAGCCTCTCTTGGGCTTTTATGATACTTTAGGACACATCTTGCTAACAGATGCACAAAATAAATCAAGACAAAACACAGATGCTCACAGAAACAATTCAAAGCTATGGCAACCTAATACCGAGATATTGAGTCCAGTTTTCAGGGAAGGAGCTTAGCAGGACCACTCTCCCTGCTTGGGGTGCATTCTGCCTCTACAATGACTTGTGCAAAACAAGCACTGAATACTCTTTGCTTTTCACCTTCTTTCACAGAAGCGAAATCCTCTTTGGATTTCTTCCTGTTAGTGAAAACAGGTACTAATGTACGTCTTTCGTAGAAGGCAAATGGCTTTAATATGAACATTTGCGAGTTGGGGATACTTGCATATATATTTTTTTTTAATTTTTTTTAACGTTTATTTTATTTTTGAGACAGGGAGAGACCGAGCATGAACAGGGGAGGGTCAGAGAGAGGGAGACACAGAATATGAAGCAGGCTCCAGGCTCTGAGCTGTCAGCACAGAGCCCGACGCGGGGCTAGAACTCACGGACCGCAGGATCATGACCTGAGCCGAAGTCAGCCACCTAACCGACCGAGCCACCCAGGCGCCCCTCTTGCATATATTTTAAGAAAGGGCTTTAGGATGAATTAGATTGGAGTTTGAAGAGCTCAAGCCCTCTCATCTTTTTTCTTGCAATCCATTTCTACATGGCAAATGGCAATGATAATCATTTTGTTGGGTAAGGAAGTCAATGGCCAGTCTTCGCCAGAATAAGTCCTCCTTGTGACTTAAAGACTAGAGTCTTTAAAATTAAGAAATACTTTAGTCATGCTTAGTATTTGACCAGGATTTTTTCAAACACATGCATTAACAATACTGAATGCTACATACTGAAGTCAAACTAAAATATGAATCTAACATTTAGATGTTTGTAATTTTTAAAATATAGCAGTACATGGAAAAGTAAAAAATTCCATATTCTGCTATTTTTCTAAGAATTCATTTTCTTTAATTTGTATGTTTTTCATGAATGGAGTAAGAAAGAAACAAGGCAGGGTATTTTCACAATTATGGATAATGCACGTGTTGATAGGTTTGGGAAAATTTGGTCTTTTTGTTTGTTTTCATTTAGTAAACATTCACTGTGTTCTAGCTCTATTCTAGGCGCCGTGTTAGCCCTCAGGGATACAATGGCAAATCACACTCGCCAGCAACCGTCTTGATGTAAGCCACAAAACAGACAATTCCGGGGGGTGGGGGGGAACCATTGGTAAATGATTCAGGAGGTTAGGAATTGAAGAAAATGGGCTTTTGTTGGACTAGACATGAGAGTTACATAGGATAATCTCAACTACTTCCCAGAGTGCCTTTGAGAAACTCCCTCAGAGGAGGAAATGCACTCTGTGACTCTGCATACCTAGTCCAAGTAAACTTCCTCAAGAAAGAGCAGTACTAGAATGTAGACCTAGGTGTGCCTGCATCCTATAGGCCCAGAACACGAAATACTCCTAAATTCCAAATAGGCGCGCCGGGTCCAGGTCATTGTCCCTCTGGCCGTGTGTTTAGCCTGATTCTCTAAAAGCCAGGGGGACTCCTCAAACTGGGAATATCGTTTATTGGGTGATCTGTTTCTCCGTACCTCTCATCCCCGAGACTAAGTGGGCTCAGTTGCTTAAGCTTTCGCCAGCTGAGGGTTGCAATTGGAACAGACGGTAGGATGTGAATTTATTCAGTCTTCCCCAAGTATAGTATTAAACACATTTCAGCGGCTCGTTACTTATTGCCATGAAATTGGTGTACGCTCTGATATGGACACCGATTCTCTGACGTTTGCACCTCAGTTTCCTCACCTGGGGATTGCAGGTGCAATTATCCCTAAGCTATTTTCCAGGGGTAAACGGCCAAGCAGAGTTTTTTGTTTCAGTTCTGTATTGTCGTGTCGGAAATAGTTCCTGGTGCTTCATAAACGCCGGATGAATACACAGCAAGGGCTTAAAAGCAAGGGTTTGGGGGACGAGAAGGGCCGCGAAACGTGGAAGCCGCGTTTTCCTTCGCGCAGGGGTCAGTTTCAGGCGTCAAGATGCTGCGGGGGCGGGGCCCCGCTGCCCGGCTCCAACAAAGGGCCGGCGGCGCGTGCTCCTCGGAAAAGTCCAGGCCGCCGTGCAAGGCGCGGAGTTAGCCTGGCTTTCCTGGACTCCTCGACTCGGCCCCTGCGCTCCCGTCCCGGGCGGATTGGTGGCTCGGAAAGGGCATCGGGCGCCTTTAAATGCTAATGAGAGTCGTGCCCAACTCCGAAGCCAACTTTCCCCACCCTCTTCCCTCCCCGGCCGGTGCGCCGCCTAGAAAAACTTGTGCGGGGCCATTTTTGGGGCAGTAAGATCGAGCGAGGAGCCCAAGAGCGAGCGCGCAGCCCGAGAGCTCGAGCCGCCTCCGCCGCGAGACCCCACCTCGGCCGCCGCCGCCTGCGCCGCGAGAGCCGCCACCGGCCTCCCAGAGAGCGAGCCCCGGCCGCCGCGACCTCCAGCCGCGCCAACCGCCGACCAACCGCCACCGAGGTGCCCGAGTGAGAGCAGAGGAGGCGGCATGAGCGAGGCGGGCGAGGCCACCACCACCACCTCCACCAGCACCACCCTCCCGCAGGCTCCGGCGGAGGCGGCCGCCGCGGCCCCCCAGGACCCCGCGCCCAAGAGCCCGGTGGGCAGCGGCGCGCCCCAGGCCGCGGCCCCGGCGCCCGCCGCCCTCGTCGCAGGAAACCCCGGTGGGGACGCGGCCCCCGCAGCCACGGGCACCGCGGCCCCCGCCTCTTCAGCCCCCGCCGGCAGTGAAGACGCGGAGAAAAAAGTTCTCGGTGAGGCAGGCCCCGGAGGGTGGGGACCGCTCCGAGTTGGGCGGGCGGCCGGGCACGTGCGGGCAGCGCCCGCCGCGTTTCCTACCGGGGGCGCCGGAGTGACAGCAGGGGGTCCCCAGCGCCCGGGGCCGCAGCCCGCCCGCCCTGTGGGGCTCCCGGGTGCGCGCGCGCCGCCCTGCGCTCCTCCCCGCCCGGTGCGCGCCTCTCCCGGTCCCGGGCCGGCGAGCTGGGGTCTTGACTTTTGTCACCTTAGGCGCAGGCATTGTGGCACCTTCCCGTAGTGGGGGGGCTACCTCGGTCCAAAGAGGAAAGGAGCGGCGGTCTGGGAACGAGGACGCAGGGCAGGGATGGCCGTGGATGGAGGGGAGGGACAGACACGTGGGACGGGCACCGTGGAGCCCTCGCTGGGGATCGGGGGTGAGGGGAGGATTTCCCCCGGGGGGGGGGGACGGGGTAAGTGGGGGCCGGGGGACGGGCAGGGCAAGGTGGAAAGGCTTCTTGCTGAGAAGGCTCAGGTGTCTGTCCCTGACGCCCTTCCCACATGGGCACGGGAAAGACGCCATGCTTCTGTCGGCCACATGCCGGCGAAGGGGTGTTGCAATCCTCTCCGGGAAACTTGGGTCTCGGTCCCACGTCCTCCTCCCTCCCTGTGCCCACTGCTGCGCTCACCAATCGCTCACGCGTATTCTTCTTCCCGGGCTGTGGGAACGCGCTCGGTGCAGCAGCTGAAAAAACTTGGTCGATAGCGTGGGTATGACGTTTGTTCAGAACACCCTTATCTTGGGACTTGTAACTTAGCAGAGCAGGTGGGAAGAGGTCTCGTTCAGGTTTGTGCGGGCAGAGCCTTCGAATCGTTTTCTGTGGTCCTTGTTGGCTTCGTCGTCTTACTTCAGCGTTTTCAGCCCTTCTGGAACGCCCTGTGAGGCCTTAAGCGTGTTTATGAAGCAGGTGGGTGGTGAAGAAACCCTCCAAAGGGTGCGTGTCTATGTCAGTCGCTCTTTTAAACAGGAAAGTTAAGAGATGGTGTCGGATGCTTGAGACATTTCCAGTGTTTGGGGCGGGGCGGGTTTGATCTGTCTGAGCCTTGCCTGCCCAATTTCGTGGGAAGAAAAGCGAATAATGTGAAGAGCGTGTAATACAACAGTTCCATGTTCCCTACCTTGAGAGGCCGGTTTCCTTGTTTTTTGTGTTTTTTTTTTTTTTTTTTTTTTTTCCCGGGGCTTTTTCTCAGTTGCTGGGGAGCGGCATGCTAAAACTAACCTGTGTAGGTTAAGAGAGAAACTTGCCCTCCTCTGCGCTGACAGCCTGGAACCTGCTTGGGATTCTTTCTCTCTCCCTCTCTCTCTGCCCCGACCCTGCGCACGCGCGCGCACGCTCTCTCTCTCTCTCTCAGAAAAAATAAATAATAGTAATTTAAAAAAAAAAACAAAACCACAACTTGCTCTTATTTTGCTGGACTAAAGGGGTACTTCAGTCTAGTCAGTATTCTGATTATTGTTTCCAACAAATGTTTCTGGGAGCACTTCTGTACAGAGTGAGAGAGACAGCCTCCCGTTTTCCAAAGCAGAGTTAAGATATACTCTTAACGGTGACTTATTTTGTGGACAGGAACTTTTGCAGGTTTTCCCTTGATCCTTGTACCCTTCTGGATCTCAACTGAACTGCTGGATTTTAAACTAAAGCAGGCATCTTGAAAGATGAAAGGAACAGAGAAATTAGTTCTCTTAACCACCAACTGCTATTAAGCCTCTCCCGCATCCCAGGTGATGAGTCTGGAGGTCTTGTATCTTTCTGCTGTAACTCCCAACTCTTAAAATGAAGGATGGCCTTCTACATGACATTTCAACACTGGCTGTCCCTGCCCAGAGTGTCCTGCCATCTCCTTCCCTCTGCCAGGCAAACACAGGGGTGCCTAAAATGTGCCAGGCACAGTGCTGACTGAAATGGAATTCTGGTTTTGGAGTCTTCCATTTGAGTTCCTACAAACAGTCCTTAGCCTCAGTGGAGAGCCGTAGGCCGGAGAAAGTGGTTTCCCCGGGTGAAAGAAAACTTTCCTTCTAATAAACATTATGGAAGCCATATGGTCTTCCTCTGTCCCCCCTTCCTCCTTGTGTATGTGACGTGAGGGTATGGTTTTAAAGCAAGAAGTGTGCATGAATGTGTTTGACCCTGTGAAATTGTTGGGAGTGTTGGTGGAATTAGGAAAATTTAAAAATCTACACTGAGGAGTCAAAATAGCCTTCAGCCTGGTTTGAAGTTAGACTTGAAAACGATTTTTCATCTTTTTTTTGCTGTTCTGTTAGTGTTGCCTTTCTAATCAAGATTATTCCTTTAAAAGAGTTCCTGTCTTTATATTGTCCTAGGTCATTAATTTTGGGGCAAATGACAGGAGGCACAAAAACTCTATCACTTGAAATAACTTAAAAGTGTGACGTAAAAGCCTATGGTTTATCAAAAATGGGCCTCTTCTGTGTGTACATTTAGATCTAAAACATAATTTTTTTTTTCTTCCTTGACCTTCAAATTTCTAATTAAATGGTTTAAAACCGAACATTCCAAAGGTTCAGTCTCTTTGTTGGAAAGATCTTCCTCACTTGGAATTAGAGCTGGAGATTGCTCAGTCAGTGATGGGCTCTGAATGACTTTGGAGGCATAGATAGAGCTGGGTTTTTTTTTTTTTTTCTTTTTACAAAGAGAGCTAAAATACTTCCTTAAGCATATCAATATAGCGAAACTCAGAACTGGCTCTGTCCACAACAAAACGAGTCCTAATTACTATTTAGTCTTAAATTTGAAAACTGAATCCTCATTGTTTATCCTTGGAAGTTATAAAGTTTGTATCTCATAGAGAAGCAACCCTAGTAACAGTTAATGCTGTTGCTTTCATTCTCTTCTAAGCGTTTTTTTTGTTGTTGTTGTTAGGTACTGTATTGTCAGATTTCCCGTTTCATTGAGTCTTGATAAATCGCTTTATGCATTTCCTGAATTTAGACATAGGCATTTCCTAGAGGTTCTGAATTTGACATTCACAAGTGATTCAAAGGAGTCTTCTCAAATCATACTCGACGGCTGACATAAATATGAATGTACAAAGTACAAGTTCCAGGACCATCCTGTTCATTTAGATTCCTTCTCTTCAATTCTGTTGAAGTCTGGCATGGTACAGAAAGGGCCCTACTCAGCGATGGAAAGTAGAGACATTCAAGTTAAAGAGGGAGATTTTGTAAAAACAAAAACAAAACCCAAAAAAGGATGAGTTTGATTCTCCCCAACTGCAGGGAGCAGGGTAAACAATGAAACAGAAGCCCAAATTCATCACTATGGTTTGGAAAGGCCTGTTACCTCCTGTCTTGGGGTGGTGAGTACAGAACGGGTTGAGACAGCCTCAGTTCTATTATTACTCTTGACTCCTCTGATAGGCCCCCATCTGGCGGCTGGACAAGCTACTTTACGTCTTTGTAGATTAGCTAGTAACAGGGAGCTACTATTTCACTTACTAAAGTTTGCCCAATCTCAAAGTGCAAAAGTGATGTGTTAGGGTCATTGGTACTTGACCTTGTTCGTCTGCCTACATTCTCATTTCATTAGACCCTTCTTTGGCACCGGCAAAACTTTTCCATGCGAAAACTTTAATCGTAAAGAACGTTGTTTGTTTTTTCCGTGATGTCTTTCAATTTGAGTTATTGCAGAAATGTATAGACTTTCCGACCACTCCTTATGACTGTACTGAAACGTTTAACGAGGAAGAAAGCTGTAGGCTTCTGGAAAGCATTTTCCTATGGTGTCTTCCCTTGCTCCATTTTCTTTTCCTAATATATTTTAGAATTAAGCCTTTAATGGTTTCCTCCGGTATGTTTAGGCTTTATATAATGCTATCAAGACCTTAGCGATATGAGCTTTATCTCTTTGTAGGTCAGATACTAATTTATCTGCTTAATCTTATTTTAGCCACCAAAGTCCTTGGCACTGTTAAATGGTTCAACGTCAGAAATGGATATGGATTCATAAATCGGTACGTGCTTGTATCTCCGTACATGTTTTAAATGCATGCTTGCTTTGTGGCACCAGCAGTTTATAGATCCTTGACCAGACTTTTTAAATGGCTTATGTAAGTTTTTTTGTTCATTTTGTTTTCAGTTGATGGCTGGAGTAAGTTTTAAGATTTGTAAGCACTGTGACCATTCTCCTTTCTAAGCTAGTGGTTATTAAATATTAATTAAAATACACTTCCAGAGTATGGATACATGACATGTTTTTAAACATCCAGTCATTAAAAGAAAATTGAAGGTGAGGGAGATAAAAGAGACATGGGAAGGGCCTTAGGACAATTGAGACCCTATCTGTAATTTCACAGATGGAGAAATGGAGTCTTAGACTGGTTAAGCAACTTTCCCAGGGTCACACAACTAGTGAGTAATTGAGCTAGATCTGTAACCCAGGTCTGGCCCAAGTCCTGCGTAGAAAGTGTAGTGTTTTCTTTAAACGACGGTAGCTTCTAACCCTATAGGAAGGAGAACGCAGCTGTAGACTGTTGGCAGTCTGGTGATGTTTTTACGTGATACAGTCATTCGCTTTGCCCGCACCGCCCCCCCGCCCCCCCTTAAAAATTCCTTAATTTCTTCCTTAACTGATTTGGTGGGGGGGTGGGGTGAGTTAGGGCAGGGTGGTGGGGAGGGTGCTGTTTTAGGTTTCAGTGTAAGGAGAGCCTAGTTCACAGCTGTGCCCTGTCCTTTTACTGTCTTGCTTTGCTTTTTACTGGGAAGGAAATCTCGGGCTCTGATTACATTCCACGTGATTTAGGAGGCGATGAGAGGGAAGGGATGTTTCTGTAGATTCTGTACACTTGGATCTAAGCACTGTGGTAATATGGAGGAGTATGACAGGGATCTTGCAGGTTTGGAAGTTTTTATCAGGGACCGATTCTGGGCTTCTAAGTTGAGGAGAAACAAAGATGTTATGTTGCCTTTTTGAGGTCTTGGGATCTAAACTCATAAAACATCTGTTCTTTTAAGTTTTTCCCCATATCTAGTACTTTCATTTGTGAACTTTTTGTCTTCTAACAGAAATGACACCAAAGAAGATGTGTTTGTACATCAGGTAAGAGGGATAATAAATGCTACATTTGCTGTGTGAAGAGACGGGTGTCTGTGACCTGCTCGTGTCCCTTTTCCAAGATGAAGTCCTGTAAACCATCATTCCACTCTAAACGCTTTGCATGGTTTTATTCTGGCAAGAGAGCACACTTGCACATTTTAAGATCGGCAGATAAACTCTTCTGTCCCATCATTTTAGCCTTTTATTTTTGCAGTCGAACGAAGTAATACTCAGACCAGTTGCTAATTTTTAAAGCCTTTGACTCCTTAGCAGAACTCTGTTCCCGTGTTACCATCTTATTTTCCTGATCTTGTGGTTCCCCTTCCGTGTTTGGCTGGAACTGATGTGGCTTTTGCTTGGGTGGGTGTTGGTTAAAGCTCTTCTCCCCGAGTGGCTCTGACTTGAAGTAAATAGCGCAGCAAAGCAGATGGTTAGGGTGTGTGTAGCCAGGACATGAGAAAACTCCCCAATGCCCAGGATAATCCTCACTCCTGTAAAAATGAGGCATGGTTAGCACATGTCCGGGTCAAAAGGTCCACATCCCTTTGGATTCGGAGATGTAGGAGATGGGTAAAATATGGGAACCATGGGCTTCTTGGCTACTGATGTCTTTGTCTTTCTTTACATTCCTGGCCTAGGATGCTCTTTATTTCATTATGCAGCCTGGACTTGTTTTACAATACAGGTTAAAAGAAGAGACGCCTGCCCTCGTTGTTCTTTTTGTATATTTATTTAATTTCCAGCCAATTGTCTCATATCTGTGGGGAGCTTAGTGTGTAACAGGAAAATACAGAGTCAGGTACTAAGACCAGTACCTACCTGCAGGGCTCTGTGAAGCAGCATCTGGTTTTCTTTGGTTTTGTTTCCTTCTGTTTTGGGTCGTGGGCGAATTGGGGTGGGAGTGGTGACTGGGGAGAGTAATATCTAAGATTAAGCTCTCTATTGTGGTTTCTGCTGTTTACGTTTCTGCTTGACTGGATGTATTTCAGTTGTGCCTAGATAATTTGAGATTTGTTGTTGTTGTTGTTGAGACCCAGTGACCTTTAAAGTTAAAACAGACTGAAAGAAAGTGTTTCTTCTCATACCTAGAGGTTAACAGGTAGACCTTTGGGGTTAAGCAGTCTGTTTGACAGCTACATTATAGGGACCTCACAAGTTTGTGTCCTGGTGGCCAGCATCATTAGCCTGCAAGTCTGTGACCTGATTCCAGCCCCCATGAGGTTGCGTGGTGAGTCACCTCCATGTGTTGAGGCCTGCCCCGTTGAACAGGAAAAAGGGAACGAGCCGGCAGGGAGGGGCTGTTTTTGGAATGGCTGAATGTGCTAACTGCGCGCAGATATCCTGCCCTGAGCCGCCTTTCTTCCTCCGTGGGTGAGGTCTCTGTGGCATTGGCTCCTCTTTTTCCCTCCTCCCTCCCACTCAGAGTAAGGGAAGGGCTGGATTACACATGCCTAATCGCTTTATAAAATAAGGTTGACCTAGTTCCATAGAAACTCAGAGCCCCTTTAACTATTTAGAGATACCAGCTAAAGAAATGGAAATTCTTTGCAGGAATTATTCTCCCCGCCACTGACCGAAAAGGGAGGCCTTTTCATATGCAGATACTGAGGTGCGGGTGTTTCATGCAGCAGAACATCTCCATTAAACTTTTAACGTATTATCACAGAATGTGCAGGGATGAGTGAGATATGAATGGTGTGATGGGGAAAGTATTGGATAAATATCATATGGATACAGTGCAGGGATATGGATTCCCCCTACCCACCCTGCCTACCCACCCCCCCCCCCCACCCCCAACCCATGCAGCCTGTATCTTTATGTCTTCAGCAAAATCCCTTACCAGCTTCATTGTTTTCCTTCTCCATAAAATGGAGGAAGGGGGAAAAGAGGCCAGATTATGATTATCAGTAATGTTTCGTTCCTGAGGTAATTTTGTGTGTTCCATCAGGTGTATTTATCCCCCCTGGCATTTTAAAATTCCTTTTCTTTAGTCTTCATCATCCCTCCTCTCCTTCGCTTCTTTTAAAATTCTTTTTGAGATTCTCTTGTTTGTAGATAGTTTCTCCACCTAAAAAGAAAAATAAATAAATAAAAAAATAAAATAAAATAAAATAAAAAATATATGTGTGTTTAAGCAGGACTTCATGAAGGCATCACCCCTTTCCCCTCACCCATAGAGGTACAGTCTAAATCTTAGATGCCTGATAGCTTGAGGGAACTAATATTTCCAATTTCATGATCAGGCTGTAACGGAGGTGGGTAGTAACTGCACATCCTGTTGAATCCACCTACCAAGATGAATTTCAAAGGATACCACAAATTAAGAAAATGCGGAACATAGTTTTGCCGTGTTTTTGTTTTGTTTTGTTTTGTTTTTTATTACTGTTTTGAAGATCCAGGTGAGTGGGAGAGTAATTTCAAAAAACAATAACGTATGCAGTAAACTTGCGAGATGAAATCTGTGGCCAATATTGACATACTCTTCATTTAGAATTTTCTGTTCTCTTGACAGACTGCCATCAAGAAGAACAACCCACGGAAGTACCTGCGCAGTGTAGGAGATGGAGAAACTGTAGAGTTTGATGTGGTTGAGGGGGAGAAGGTGAGACTATCGTGGCTGGGTATCGAAGTGTGCTAGCACACGGTTTTCTTGCATAGTGAGTGGTCTCGCAGCCCCTTATGAATTAACATTATTTTGGATTTTTGACAGAAGTGACTTTTAAGTAGAAAATTTTTGATTACTGAATACTGCTGTAAATGTTCTTTGATTGATTATAAGAGGAGGTTGTAATTTCTCACTTAATAAATGATGAAGAGCCCTATTTAGTTATAGAGGGAGAAGCTAATTTTTTAAAAGTTAAAGGACGTATTTTATTTCGGTACCAAATGTGTATTCCAGTGTAGATTAAAATTTTTATAGTATTTTTTTAATCCCTGCACCCAACATGGGGCTCCAACTCATGACCCTGAGATCAAGAGTCAAATGCTCCACAGACTGAGCCAGCCAGGTGCCCCATAACACTTATAGTATTAAATGGATAAAAGTTGCTTTGGGGAAAAAGATATCTTTTTTTAAAGTTTATTTATTTATTTTGAAAGAGCACGAGTGGGGCAGGGTGGGGGGTGGGGGGAGAGACGGAGGGAATATCCCAAGCAGGCTCCACGATGAAAGTGCAGAAAGAGAGATCATGACCTGAGCCAAAATCAAGAGTCGGATGCTTAACTGACTGAGCCACCCAGGCTCCACATTTATTTAATACAGAAACTTAAATGATTTCTTTACTAGTGTGATCCCTCAGCTGTGTTGCAAACCTGGAGTTTCAAATCATCCGCCAGCAAATGCTGACCTATAATGATCTCTGTTATCCCATCCAACTCTTAAAATTTTGTATTGCCAGGTTAATTTCACCTTCATATGTTTTCAGAACTTGAGGTTTTACAAATAGATGTTGAATGTGAAATATATTCTTTGGAATCTCTTTTGTCTGATTTTTTTTTTTATGTTTTTGAAGCATTATTTTATCTTTTATCTCCTTGTCCGTAAGAGAATAAGAACGCTGAGTGTGTTTGAAGGATACTAAGACGGTCTAAAGCAGCACTACATTTGTGGAAACGATGTCTTCTTACTCAATCCAGGACTCTTGTGTTGCTGCCGAGATGGAAGAAGTTTCCCTCTCAATAGCTCAGTGCTGGACAGAGCCACTCGAGCCCATGAAGAGCTGTTCTCTTAGTGCCTCTTAGAATAATCTAGGTTTCAGTGTTGTTCTAGGAAGATAACATCTCATTTTTTTTTCCCATGGAGAAATATTCTTCCTGGTCTAGCATTACTTCTTTCATAGTCGCATTACATTTACCGGTGTGTGTTCTTTAAAGAGGTACATACCGTTTTTGAACTTAGCATAACCAAACAAGAAGGGAGAGTTTAGGTTGTGTGAGCAAAGAAACTACATTTATAATCAGGACACCAAGCACCTTGCTGATCTTATTAAGACTTGGGTGTGTATTTGAGATCACAGTAGGAATTGTGGGTACGTTCTGCCAGCTTTAACATTCTGACTGTCCCAGGCTGGTTTTTTATGGGGGGCAGGGGTGAAAGGGGTTAGTTGAGTTAGCTTCTTTTGATTTTGAGGCCGTCTTTGTCTTCTTTCTCAGGGTGCAGAAGCAGCCAATGTGACTGGACCGGATGGCGTTCCCGTGGAAGGGAGCCGTTATGCTGCTGATCGGCGCCGTTACAGACGTGGCTACTATGGCAGACGCCGTGGGCCTCCCCGTAATGTATGTTGTCTCAGTGCCTGAAAGAGTTCCCACGTGTAAAACGAAGTATACATACCTGCAGCAGATAAATGTATCTCCTCCCGGAGGCACAGAATGATTTGGTTTGGGAAGGGAAATTTGTAGTGCCCAGAATTAATCCATAGCCATGGGTCTCTTTGGAAACTGGCCATTCAGAAGTTGTATCAGTTTGTACGTATTTGGCTGCAAGTAACAGACAACTATCTTTTAAGAGGAAGGGCTTAATTAAGATAGGCTGTGCCAGGGTCGTCAAAAGGGCTTTCTCTTTATTTGGCTCTTTTATCTGGCCAGAACCTGGTCATGTGGCATTCACTGGCAAAGGGGAACGGGATTTCCATGATTGGCCTAAAGCTGTTCATCTCTTGGCACGAGCACTGTTGACCTCTAAGAAAAGAAGTGTTTGGTTGGCAAGGAGAATGGGGGATAGCTCAGGAATAGGCAAAAAACCCAGCACTGACCGCAGAAGTATTAATTTACCTTGATTAAGTAGCTGGTTTATTCAGCGTAGCATTTTCCCATTATTTTAAAGTAAAGAAGCAGTAAGTGATACTCCAGATTTTTAGTTCTCTAGATTGGTAACAATCCAGGCGAAAGGGTTTACAACCGGGTCTGTCTGGAGCTTACTTAGAAGGCTCAGTTTGAAGCACACTCAAGGCACCCAAAAAGAATCCCATTCATTTGTGGTCATGAGGAGCCTGTTAAATTTGAATCATTTTTTGAGGTTTCTAGAATTAGTACTTGGGATTGGCACTTACAGAATAAGACTCGAGATGCTTTGTGAGCCCTAGACTATGACTTTGCGTATCATCCGAGGAAACCTTTTGAAAAATCCCACCAGAAAAGAAAGTCTGCAAAATGAGAATGATTTATTGTTATGCTTTCATAGATTTATATCTTTCCACTTACCTTAATGCTTTCCCTCTTAATTCTGTCATCTTCACACCCTGCCTAAGTTGATTTTTTTTAATGTTTATTTACTTTTGAGAGAGTGTGCACACATGCAAATGAGTCGGGGAGGGGCAGAGAGAGAGGGAGACAGAAATCCCAAGCAGGCTCCATCCTGTCAGGGAAGAACCTGACACGGGGCTCGATCTCATGAATTGTGAGATCATGATGTGAGCTGAAATCAAGAGTCGGATGTTTAACCAACTGAGCCACCCAGGCGCCCCCCCCACCCCCCCCCCGCCCGCCCGCCCTCCAGATTGGTTTTTTATCAGCTACCTGATGACCTCTTATTTTTCTTTCTGTATTTTTCTTTTTTTATTTTACTGCTATTTTATTTTTATTCTTTTTAAGTTTCTATTTTGATTCCCGTTAGTTAACATAGGTGTTACATTAACATGTTTCAGGTGTATCATCTAGTAATCCAACAGATACATACATCACCCTGTGCTCATCGTGACAAGTGCCCTCCTTCATCCCCATCACCTATTTCACCCATCTTCCCATCCCCTCATCTAGTTTTGTATTTTTCATACCCGTGTTTTGCTTATCTTACTGATTTTTTTTTTAAAGTTTATTTATTTTTGAGAGAGCACACACATGCGTGGGGACGGGGCAGAGGGAGAGAGAATCTTAAGCAGGCTCCACACTCAGTGAAGAGTCCAACGTGAGGAGTCCAAGGTGGGGCTGGATCCCACGACCCTGGGATCATGACCTGAACGGAGTTGGACGCTTAACCGACGAGCCATCCAGGTGCCCTCCTTATCCTGTTTGATTGTTTTTTGTTTTTTGTTTTTTTTAACATTTATTTATTTTTGAGACAGAGAGAGAGAGCATGAACAGGGAGGGTCAGAGAAAGAGGGAGACACAGAATCCGAAACAGGCTCCAGGCTCCGAGCTGTCAGCACAGAGCCCGACGTGGGGCTCGAACCCACAGACTGCGAGAACCCACAGACTGACCTGAGCCGAAGTCGGACACTTAACCGACTGAGCCACCCAGGCATCCCTCCTGTTTGATTGTTAATAAAAACCTGTGCTGGAGGTGGCGAGTAGGAATGAGCTACTGTAGCATTTATTATATAGCATGTTAACTTTTCCAAGTTCATCAGATTCACAGAACTCTGGTTGTGATGGCAGTCGACCCTTGAATAACACGTGTTTGAATTGTGTGGGTCCACTGACAGCAGGTGTTTTTTGGTAAATACAGTACATGAATATAAATGTATTTTCCTTATGATTTTCTGAATAACATTGTCTTTTCTGTGGCTTAATTTGCTGTAAGAATACAGTGTATCATACACGTAACATACAAAATAAGTGTTAATTGACTGTATGTTGTCAGTAGGCTTCCAGGAAACAGTAGGCTTTTAGTTGTTACGTTTTGGGGGAGTTTGAACACATGGGTTTTTGACAGCATTGGTGCCCCTAACCTTCTCGTTGTTCAAGGGGCAACTGTATTTTGATTATTACGTGAATTCAGAAGTAAAAGCGGTAGAAAAACGTTAGCAGTTTTTCCTTAAAGACTTTCCTCCTCAGCTGGAAATTGCAAAGTCCTGCGTGTGAAAGCTCCTTAGAAAGAAAACTTTCAAAATTCTGAAAGTATGTGTAAATGAAGGTTTTTGTTTTTGTTTTTGTTTTTTTTTTTATTGGGATGTCCTGACATCCTGACAGCTTATTGACTCTCTCTCAAGAGCATGTTTGGCAAGGGTGGTGCCATTATTCCTGTTTGGAAAGGTAATTAATGAAAGATTTGGCTGTATAAAACTCAAAAAGACAGAGAATAGCCTAAAAAGAAGAATAATGCAGTCTCACACTTAGTATTTTGGTGTATGATTTCTATGCTAATGTTTCTTTTTTACTTTTTTATGCCAATGTGTTACGTAGTTGTCGATTGTAGCTGGTACAGGTTTTATGAAGTGTACAATGGCTGGATTTTTCTGAAATTACTGGAGGTGGTAGCTGAAACTTTCACCTTTTGGGAATTTAGTTGCCTGTGTGGCTGATTCTCGAGTGTTCTAAATCTTAAATACCCTCACCCCCAAAAGAAATGGGTCATTATTTTATTAGTTTTTAATTTATTCATTTTTGAAAACTATAATTACTTCCCTTGACTGCCTTCTGTATTCGCATATCTATATCCTTTAGTGTGAGATTTGAAATAAATTCTTTGAGGGATGTTTGGCTATTTATATTTTTATATAAAATATTAGTATGTGATATATAGTAGCTTAAATATAGGAAAAAATGTGGGGTCGGTAGTTTCCTTTGTTAATAAGGCCTATATTTAGAAACTGCCTGTGTCTATTACTTACTACTATAAAAGTGCAATTAAAACTTTATTCCAAAGCCTATAAAGAAAATCATGCTGTAAGTCAGTGGTTCTCAAATTTACTGGTTTTTGGACCCATTTATATGTTTAATTATTATCGATGATCCCAGAGGTTTTATGTGTGTTTATATCTGTTAGCAATTAGAGCAGACATTTAAGAGATATTTAATTGATTGTAAATAAGCTCATTACACATAAATATAAATAACATTTTTAATGAAAACTAGGCTTTTATTTTTATTTATTTTTTGATATTTTTAACGTTCATTTCTGAGAGAAAGAGAGCAAGGGAGGGGCAGAGAGAGGGACAGAGGATCTGAAGCAGCACAGCCCAATGCAGGGCTCAAACCCACGGACCGTGAGATCATGACCTGTGCTCAAGTCAGACACTTAACGGACGGAGCCACCTAGGCGCCCCTGAAAACTAGGTTTTTAAATTGAGTGAGAAGAGTGGTGTTGCTTCATATTTTTGCAGATCTCTACTTGGTTTAATAGAAGCCAGCTGGGCTTTCGTATCTCCTTCTGCATTCAGTCAGCTAAGAGGCTCTGTGTCCCTGTGGTTGTTTGGAGCCTCCATATACCCATGAGAGAATAAGAGTGGAAAGGGCAAATAGTATCCTTGCACCATTATAAGAATCGTTTGAACTGGGTACCCGCCCCCCACCTCTGAAAGGTTTTTGGAGACCCCAGCCACACTTTGAGAACGGCTCTAGGAAGGTAGGACTCTTAGGACAAAACTGTTAATGCCACACAATGTTTTTTTTCTTGCTTTGCCCTGACTCTGCCCCATTGGATGGCAGATGTTGGGAGACACACATTAGCTGGAGCTATTAAACTGTTAACAACCTTGCACATGTTTTCTTTGGTTGTTCAACTGATGATTCACCAATTCTTTTTTTGAGAGAGAGTGAGAGCATGCGTGGGGGAGAGGACAGAGGGAGAGAGAGACAAGAGGGGGAGGGAGGAAGGGAGGAAGAACGTGAGGCAGGCTCCATGCTCAGCACAGAGACTTACGTGGGGCTCAATCTCAGGACTCTGGGATCATGACCTGAGCCAAAGTCAGGAGCAGGGCGCTCAACCGAGCCACCCAGACACCCTCCCCAGCCCCACCGTTATTCACCAATTCTAATGAGATGACTCGTCAATTCATTATAGATTGATTGCTTTTGCTTTTCTGCTTCTTAATATTTTATCTGCCCAGATCTACTTTAATCTTAATGTAGTTTATCCCAGGTAATCACACGATAACCTGGGTTAAATGCATTTTGTCCGTATAATAGAGGGGATTATTCCCTTTGGGGGAGATTTTGTTTTTCCTTTGGTGATATTCATCCTGAGCAGTATTCTTTGGTTCTGTCCTTGCTGAAACTTCTTCTGAATCTCTGTTTCTTTGCTTGCTAGTACGCTGGGGAGGAGGAGGAGGAAGGGAGCGGCAGCAGTGAAGGATTTGACCCCCCTGCCACTGACGGGCAGTTCTCTGGGGCCCGGAGTCAGCTGCGCCGCCCCCAGTATCGCCCTCAGTACCGGAGGCGGTTCCCGCCTTACCACGTGGGACAGACCTTTGACCGTCGCTCACGGGTCTTTCCCCATCCCAACAGAATGCAGGTAAAATTGCACCTGGGACTTTTCTTCAGCCGTCCTCACCCCTCCGTCCTTCCTCTTCCTCCTCCTCCTCCTCCAACACCAGCCGCCGGAAATCAGACCTTGCTTGTGGCTTCCTGATGCTCCAAAAGCTGTGAGGCGAGGCCTTTAGTCTGTTCTTTCGGAGCAGCCATTCTAGTGACATTTTCAAAAGCATAACCACAGGAGCCATGCCCGTAATTGGGCACCCTGGGGACCACGGGACAGTTTAAAGTAGAGAGACAGGTGGTTATGCGTTTTAAGACTTTGAACTCTGAAGTCAGCAGACTTGGATTTGAATCTTGTCTCTGCCAACTTGAGTCTGTGAGCTTTTGCAAAAACTAAGTTAATTCTCATCCATTGAACGGGCATAATAACATGCCTCTTCCATGGGGTCATGGGGATTAAATCAAAGGCGAAGATATTTAGCTCGGTGTCTTAGGATAGAGGAAATCTATAGAGTTTTTAATTTGCATGACATGGTGTTAGTAAGAAAAGCTATTGTAGATGGGGATTGTTGATGAGTTATTATTCTCCTTTTTTGCTGAAAAATACTGACAGAGCTATTGTGAACCTGACCTATAATCGATAAACATTGTAACAACTCTGCAGTTCCCCAAGAAACTTGGAAAACTTGGCATAGGACGTGATTTTTTGTTACCACTAGCTATAACTTTTTCCTCTTAGTGTCCTTGGTTTTTGTTTTCTGTTTTTCCACGAAGTGTTTTGACTGAACGTTATGTTCAGTCTGTTCTTTGCTACCCATCTCTTATCCCATCATGCATGACTATGTTCTTTCTACATTGCTTCTTGTTATTTCTCTTCTACTCTTTAACAGCTGTCCCTGACGAATGTGCTAAAAATAACGAGTAGACTTGCATATATGGAGAGACTGGGTACATGGGGCATAGTAGGTTTCTTTAGGGCAGCACTCTGGGCTTCTAGGAAATGAGAACAGGAAGAGTCAGGGAGATTGTAATACACATTTATTTTTAGGGCATTAGTAGTACTTTCCTGAAATAATCTTTCTTAGTATTTTGCACATCCGCACATATCTTTTTTTGAGAACACGATTCTTTTCTATGTGGTTTAAAATAAAGTATATTTTACCTTAGGAATTGAAGGTTCAGAGCAAAGGGATTCTTTAGTGCTATGTAGAACATCGTTTGCAGAAGCTGGTTGAAAACTAGTTTTGAAACACATGTGCTTATTCTGATAATCGCATGGAGTTGTTTTAACTTGAGCTGACTATCTTACCCATTCCATATATGAAATAAAAGCTGTCCTTAGATTCCTTCAGTATTTTTAGAATCTTTCTAATACATCCCATGCTTGGATGTTCAGACACTAAAGAAGTCTGCTTAAGGCAATCAGTAGCATCAAATGAAAATCCCTAAAACTCTCTTCCATAATAGCTAGGCTAATGGTTTAAAAGTATAGTGAGATCTCTAGGATGTTAAATATTGAGGTCAAAGAGAAAAGTCTTTGGAAACATTTTTTACTGTATAAAAACCGAAACTGACACAACAGGGGAAAAAAAATGATAATATACAGACCAATAGAATTTCCCTTCTGTACAAAGGACATGATATAGCATGATACATCAGTGACCACACGACTTCTGGTTTTTCAAAGATAATACCTATCTAGCTTAATTTGAATTTAATTTCCGCTTGGAAATTAAGTCGAATCGGTTACTGAACTAATAGCAATATTTTGCCGTCTCTGAGAAAAGAACTGTATGATAGAGAAAAGGGAGCGAGCATGAATTATTTGGCACTGATGAAGTGGCAGACGTTTGAAGTCCGTTCTCGTTCAGTCTTCCCTGTAGCTTTATGAAATTGGCAGTGGTTTCCATATTTTTGTTGGTGTTGTCACAAATGAAGAGATTTGCATATTCTAAAAAATGGGCAACTTGTACCTAAGGTCCTGCGGCAGAAAGTTGTAGAACTGGATTCAAACTCAGCCTCTGCTAATGCTCTTCCCGTTCCACAGTTCTAGTAAACTCTAGCCCTTCACACATGCTAATTGCTTTTCCTGTCTGCTTTTTGTGGATCAAGGTTCCTGAGGAAGCAGCAGCTTGGCCTGTTCGGAGAACTAAAGGGAGGCTCCTGTGGTGACAGTGTGGGCGAGGCCGAGGGGGGTAGGACGTGAGATTAGGGCGATGTCTTAGAGCAGATAGAGCATGTCTGGTAGACTGATAAGGACTGCTGACCTACTCCAAATGTGATGAGAAGCCAGTGAAGGGATCTCAACAGGGAAGACACATATTTAGGAGCCCATCGGACTATTTATGGAAGCTAGACCACAGGAGGCAGCAGTGGACGTGGGAGAGACCGGCTGCTATAATCCCCTGTGCTGAGATGGTCCTGCCGTGGATGAGAGTACTAGCAGTGGGGGTGTGCTCAGTGGTCACATTCTGGCAATATTTTAAACCTAGACGTGACGGCATCTGATGATGGAGTGAATGTGTGGTGTGAGGCGTAAAAGATACCCCTGTGGTTTTTGATTTAAGCAAATACGGGAAAACAATAAAGATTGGGTTTAGGGGAAAGGTGAAAACCATCTGGAGATCTTCCCTCCCCCTCTGCCCCCCCCCCCGCCACCCCACCCCCCCCCCCCACGTTAAATTTTACCTCCAAGTGGAGATGTGAAGTAAGTAGGCAGAAAAATAAAACAGCCAAGAGGGAATATGTGGCTCGAGTTAGGAAGGTGTAATTTTAGATAAGGTGGCTACAAAGTCTTTGGGCTCATGTTTGAGAAGAGGCCTACGTGAAGCGAGGGAGCGAGTGTTTTAGGTCCTGGGAGAAGCCACGAATGGCCGAGGGAAGGGCAGGGACAGAGGCCGAAGGGAGCCTGAGGAGGGGAGACGGGACCAGGTGCGAGTTTGAAAGGTCTGGCGCAGGATGGGATGAACTCCAAAGTGGGTGTAGGTGGAACACTGATCCTAGGACTGAGTCCTGGGCACACCAGCTTCCTCCAAGATGAGGAAGATAAAGAGTCTGGGATGATGAGAAGGAGCAGATAGGGAGAACATATTTCCAGAAGGAGATGCCGTGTCAAGTACTGAGGAGGAGAGGAGGGAGTTAGACTGCGAGTGGATTCCTGTTGTTGGTAACTTGGGAGTTAGTGGTCCGGTAAGGGCAAGTCTGATTAGCATGAGTTCAAGAGAGGGAGAAGAGGTCTCCTATTCTCCTTTGAGGAGGTTTCTGTGGTGGTTAGTTAGTGGTGGTGGTTTTCCTTTCGTCTGTCTGTAAAGGAACTCAAATGGGGCAGTAGCTGGGAGGAGGCTGTGGGGTCAGAGCAGGGTTTTTGTTTTTGTTTGGTTTTGAGATGTAGTGAGTTCTCTCCTGGCCTCCCAAGCCCTCTCTTCACCAACAACTTTGTGAAAGCCGTTATAGGTGGACAGATCAAGTATGCTCTACGTGCACACACATATACCCATGTTTATATATGTGGAACTCATGCTGTGTGTGTACATATATGTATTTGTGTATGTGTGTTCCTTATTTCTGTCTCCAGAAATGGCCTGAAATCAGTGACTCCTTAATAACATTGAGCATACCTGTCCTCCAGTGTTTTGTTTCTAAATACCATTCTCCAATAAAAAGAAGCTCTCTTGGAGAAGTGGCTGATTTCAGAGCTGGGCCAGAGAAAGTACAATATGAGCCCAGAACATCTTGTTGTGCCAAAACGCAAGAAAGTACTCAAAGAATGTTGGAGACATGTCAGAGGGACAGGAGCCAGTTTGAAAGGGTTCCCATTGGCCAGTAATGATAGTAACAGATTATAACTCATTGAATAAAATAGAAAACCATGAGTCTATGCAGATATAAATACATAAATGGATATATTGAGAACTTGATGAGGAATGAAACATTTACACACTCTGAACGTACTGCTCCAAATCCTCACTAATTACAAAGAGGAGAAGAGTAAACGTACAGCAGAGTAGGCTTGCCAGATACTACCTTAACTACTCCTGAACTTGAACGTTGTCAGTAACGGCACAAATTGAAACCATCTGCCGCCCAACGGGATGCGATGCGAAGGGTGCGGTGTGACTTTGTGGCTTCCCTGCCAGATACACAGGAGCTAAATCATGAGGAAACACCAAACAACCCCCAAACTGAAGGATAGCGTATAAAATTACTGGCCTCTAATTTTTAACAGCGTCAAGGTCACGAAAGCCAAGGAAATGTCGAAGAACTGTTTCAGGCAAAGAGTTAAATTCAAGGCATGGTTCTGAATGGGTCTTGGCCATCAGGGACATTACTGGGACAACTGGTGATACTTGAACTGGGCCTGAGGATTAGATCTTGTACTTCCAACTGTTTTGTAAGTTTGTGATTGTATTGTAAGAATTGCAAAAGATGGGTGCCCTTTCAGCATGTTTATGCACCTGGATGGAAATGATGGAGTAGAGAAGGGGGGAAAAGTATACAGTGAAGGGGAGGAGGGATAGAGAGTTTAAGTGTTCTAGGAGGTGAGAGAGGGGTTGGCTTTGGATATGAGCATAGACCACTTACGCAGGGTTAGGAGAGAGAAGAAAATGACAGCAAACACGTAGGTGGGTAGATTTGAGAGTGAAAGAATGTGGAAATCCTTTGCTGATGGCTTTTCTTTTCCTGGTGTAACATGGAGAAGTAAAGGATGTTAGTGTTGAGAAAAAAAGGTTAAGATGTGGCTGTGTTATAAAGAATTTTGGAGATGTCTGGTGGGTTTTCTTGTTTGTTTTTAGTTGTTTTTTCCTTTGGAAGTTGCACAGTAAATAAATTTTGTACCCCCAGTTTGAAAGAAGTTTATCATCAAGGAAGTATGATTTTGTTTTTTAAAAGATTATAATTAAATGCAAAGAGATGGAAGGAAGCAGTCAGAAGCGAAGGTGTTAAGAGGTGTGGGAGAACGTTTAAATGTAGAAACCATTAATGGTTGAAGGGATACCCTGTTCATAGAATTAGTGGATCTGAGTTTGAAAGGGGGAAGAGATTCTCATTGCTCAAATGTAGCATATCATTCTCTTTCTTTTTTTTTATTTAAAAAAAAAAATTTTTTTTAACGTTTATTTATTTTTGAGACAGAGACAGAGCATGAACGGGGGAGGGTCAGAGAGAGAGGGAGACACAGAATCCGAAGCAGGCTCCAGGCTGTGAGCTGTCAGCACAGAGTGCGACGCAGGGCTCGAACCCACGAACCATGAGATCGTGACCTGAGCTGAGGTCGGACGCCCAGCCGACTGAGCCACCCAGGCGCCCCCCCCCCCCTTTTTTAATGTTGTATTTATTTTTGAGACAGAGAGACAGAGCATGAGCAGGGGAGGGGCAGAGAGAGAGAGCGAGACACAGAATCCGAAGCAGCTCCAGGCTCTGAGACGTCAGCACAGAGCCTGATGCGGGGCTCGAACCCACAAACCGCGAGATTATGACCTGAGCCGAAGTCAGACGCTTAACTGACTGAGCCACCCAAGCGCCCCTCATTCTCTTTTCTTTTATAATAATGGGTCCTTTTTTCTTTTTTTTCATGGTAAGAGATGAATGGAACATTTCAAAGTGTTTAAATTAGTATTATCAAATAAGACTAAGAGCTCTGTGATACACAAAAGTCTGTTGTAGTAGAAATAAGTTTTTCTTTCCTATCATTCACAAAGATCTAAATCATTGAACAGTTCACTGTTAAAGTTGAGGGTTCTCGGCTTTATTATGAAGCATTTTACTTTTTACTTAAAAAAAAAAAAAATCTGATGGAACACCTGGGTGGTTCAGTCGTCTAAGTGTCCGACTTCGGCTCAGGTCATGGTCTCGTGGTTCGTGGGTTCGAGCCCCGCGTAGGGCTCTGCGCTGACAGCTCAGAGCCTGGAGCCTGCTTCGGATTCTGTGCCTCCCTCATCCTCTGCCCCTCCCCCACTCACTCTCTGTCTCTCTCAAAAATAAGGAAACATTAAAAAAAATTTTAAAAAAAATCTGAATGCAACTGTGTGCTCTGTGTCTCTTCTGTCTGGTCGTATGACATTGACTTTCAGCTCTGACTGCCTTCTTGTAGGCTGGTGAAATTGGAGAGATGAAGGAGGGAGTCCCAGAGGGAACACAACTTCAGGGACCGGTTCATCGAAACCCAACTTACCGCCCAAGGTACCGGAGGTATGTGACATTGTTCCCTAACAGCCAGTTGAAGGACTTGAGAGAGACAGCATAATGGATGAGACTGTTGAGGGGCTGTTGTATGGATCTATTATTGGAAGATCCATTGGAAGAAGTGGCTGCTTCGACTGGAGGTCTAAGGATTAGAGGGACTCTGCAGTGTGTTTTCCAACGGCCATGGGACATGTCCCCCCTATTTAACAAAATATTTTGGTATCCTTGTGCAAAACCATTGGTTTGTATGGTTAGCTGTGATATGATATAGATGAATACTTAATTTTTTTGTTCTGTTGAATGAAACAAACAGAAAATTAATTGATGGGTCGTTGTTCAGTGGCTGTGCCAGAGAAAGGAGGAAGTGAGTGCCAGCCAGTGTGTGGGGTACTGAATAGTCCCATCACGAAGGCAGTCTGGGGGTTAAGTCAGGCTACAGATCAAATTGTATGTATGTTCCCACCTTGAAGTTAGTAGCTGTGTCTCCTTTGGGAGGTTCCTGGACTCTTAAGACTTACTTACCAGGTCTATAAAAATGGACATTAAGGAATATTTTACAGTTTTTAAAAGTACTAACGAATCTAAGCTAACGGTACCTGATATATATATAGTAAGCCCTCAGTAAATATTAGATACTGTTACTACACCACCAATGGTATTCATATTAGTGAAGGAGTAGGTTTTTGTGCTTCATGCCTTGTGAAAACTGAATTGAGCTCGACTCCCTCAGAACCTTTTAAAGCTCTTTGTATCATAAGCCTTCCTATTCCTTTTCCTGGTCCTTGATGTAAGTGAAGAAAGTAGACCTTCACTCCTGATCGATATTTATACGACCTGGAGGTTTGGCAACATGGGTTTATTGAAAGGAGAATATATTATTTTGGGAAAGGATTTATGCCAGTCTGTGTCCTTTTCCTCACAGGATTCATTCCAGTTGTAGACATAATGACTCTTAACGATTAAATACTAAGAACTTCCAAAATAAGAGGTTTCACAGAAGTGCCTTAACAAAAACAGAAAGGAGACAGTGGTTCCAGCCCGGTCAATCCCTGGCTGTGTGATCTTGGGAAAGTTACATTTGACTTTTTTCGACCTGTAAAAAGCAGCATTTCTCTACGGTCCAACCAAATACTTAACCTCTCAACACCTCTTGATTTTTCTCACTAGAAATCCAATGTACAGAATTAGCATTGAAATTAAATGTTTAACCCAAAAACATAATACCAGCACAGACTCTGGCACAAAGTTATGTTAGAGTTCCTTCCGTGTTTAATCCCTCCAGGCTCCACTAAACTCAGGCAGGTACCAGGAGCCACTCTTCTTTTATAATTTTACTATCTGTGCCTATCAAGTGCCTGGCAGGACCATGATATGTGTCCAGAGTATGTTTATTCACTACAAATAGGTATTCAGGTGAAGAGGGAAAATGGTGGAAAAATAGGGTTTTTTTCCACAAAATCTCTGCTCCATTTGCTGCAATAGCCTGTGTATAATTCTTTTTCTTTTGTTTGTTTAATGTTTATTTTTGAAAGAAAAAGTGTGAGCGGGGGAGGGGCAGAGAAAGAGGGAGACACAGAATCCTAAGCAGGCTCCAGGCTCTGAGCCGTCAGCACAGAACCTGATATGGGACTCGAACCCACGAACCGTGAGATCATGACCTGAGCCAAAATAGGGAGGCTTAACCGACTGAGCCACCCAGGTGCTCCAAGCCTGTGTATTCTAGCAATAAATACCGATCACTTGACTTTTTAACCTTCAAAAATAAAGATTATTCTTGTGGCCCCCTGTCCTGTTGCACTGTTGTCTTTTCTTTTGCATTCTTTTCTCTAGAGGCCCTCCTCGCCCCCGACCTGCCCCAGCTGTTGGAGAGGCTGAAGATAAAGAGAACCAACAAGCGGCCAATGGTTCAAACCAGCCATCTGCTCGCCGTGGATACCGGCGCCCATACAACTACAGGCGTCGCCCCCGTCCTCCTAATGCTCCTTCACAAGATGGCAAAGAGGTAAATCCAACCAGCCGGAAGGGGATGTTGCCACATCGTCCTTAATCACGTCAAACTTTATTTAGTGTTCCATCCTAAGTGTGGTTTGATAACCTGCCAACTGGCAATCATATAACATTTTATGTTATCATTATATTACATATGTATTTATATTTACAAATCATATAAATGTTTATATATTAAGGTAATATGTATATAGCATTTATAGGTATTCTATATATAATCTGTATATGAAAGGTAATATAATATTTTTAATATTTTAGTTAAGATCTATGCATCTATATATTATGGAGAAAGAATGCCCTGTACATAACATAAACAAACATTTGAGTTCAACTAGTTATTCTCTGAAAGGATTATGCATACTAATGGAGATTCAGAATTAAAATGTTGAAGGCTCTCCGAACGTAGGACAGCATGTACAGAGACGAAGCTCTCTCTAAGCAAGTATTAAAAGCAATTGTGTATCAGAGACTTTGTTGCGGAGAGTGGTGGTGTTTAATTGCCATTTATTGGCCATTCTTCTCTGACACTAAATTTTCACTCCCACTTACGAATAGTTAATTTTGGAGAGTGATTTACCTTCGTAAGCAGGAAGATCCTAACTTTTGAGACCTTTTAGTCTTCAACTTTCCATTGTCACCTGGGTCGATTAATTTCCGGACTGTGGTTTTGTTTCGTGTCTTACTTAGACCAAGGCAGGCGAAGCGCCATCTGAGAACCCCGCTCCAGCCACCGAGCAGAGCAGTGCTGAGTAACACCAGGCTCCCCAGGCACCTTCACCATCAGCAGGTAAGAGCTCGGGCAGCCCGGGCCTTGAGTCGATTTTTTTTTTTTTTTTTAATGTTTATTCATTTTTGAGAGAGAGAATCAGCATGAGCGAGAGAAGGGTAAAGAAAGAGGCAGACACAGAAACCAAAGCAGGCTCCAGGCTCTGAGCTGTCATCACAGAGCCTGGCACGGGCCTCGAACTCACGAGCCATGAGATCATGACCTGAGCTTAATGACGTGAGTCGGACGCTTAACCCACTGAGTCACCCAGGCGCCCCTGATATTTTAAGTATTGTTGATTTCAGTCTGAGCCGGTTCTGTGGTTCATCTGGATCAGCCATCATCTCCTTTAGGACTTCGGAGAAAGAGCAGTTTTAGTGGTTAAATATGGGATTTGACCTTACTTTGCTAGGTTTTGGGGGGCATAAGCATTTGACAGTTATTGATGGTCATTTTTTTTCTCTAGACATAATTTTTAATATTAATACCTCTTAACTTTTGAAAGTTTTACTTTTGTGACACCTAGTGGCCAGTTTGAACAGGAGACTGATCTACAGAATAAACTAGAGTATTTTTTTCCTTCCCTTCTCCCTTTGATAACTAACACAATTGATTTTGAGGCCGTGCAGTATAATGAGCGAGAGCCAAGAGGTTTATGTACTCAGTGCGGGAGCCACTACTCATTTGCTGGGTGATACTGAGCAGTTTGTTTATTCTCTGCCCCAGCAATGTCTGCTGCTGGTAAAACAAGGATACCAACTAGACTTACTCACCAAGTGTTGTTGCAAAGATTTAGTGAGATAACATGTGTAAGGTGCTTAATCAGGGCGTGGTGAAGCATAACCTCCCCATAAAGGTTAGCTTGTCTTTATTGATGTTTCCTGCGTTTCTGTTTTCTTGGTAAAGATCTTGGAAACTTTCAGTATAGAGGTAGAAATAGAACTAGACTGACCCAATTGTAGAGCCACTCCTAAAGGAATTTATAAGCCATAGTTGTTTTCTTTCTGGATTTATTCCAGAAAATAAAGCTCCTGGGGCTTAAATTTTTGAATATTTTTTGGTTGTTGTCCTTTGCATTAAATAAAAAATACACTTTTAGTTAAAAGAGGCTGTAAAACTCACAGCCTTCCATCAGGTAGACATTTGCTGTGCTGGGAATATTCAGTTTTATCTCTAGGTTGTGTGGACAGTATCACAGAAATAAACTCCCTATTTAAATTTGCTTGCATTAACTGACTTAGAATTATGTATCAGTCATTTGGCTATAACCTTCTACTTAGTAATGTTATTTCTGGGTATTGCTTCTAAGGTAATAATCCAAAGTACAGGGTAACAAATATTTGTACTATTTATAACTTGTCTAACGTTGGGAAGTGGCTCAGTGTTGGGTTTGTTCACGTTAGGAGATATTGTGCAACCACCAAAATAATTATGAAGAATTATGGATGCCGTAGTATCATTTATTTGAAAAGGCGTCCTGATGGTAATTTTCTTTTATATAATTTTAAAAGAAATGTTGGAGAGAGAGAGAGTGCACATGAGCAGGGGAGGGGTGGAGAGAGAGGGTGAGAGAGAGAATCCCAAGCAGGCTCTGCGCTGTTAGCCTGATTCGGGGCTCAGTCTCATGAACTGTGACATCATGACCTGAGCCGAAGTCAAGAGTCAGATGCCTAACCGATTGAGCCCCTCAGACACCCGCTTTCATATAATTCTATAAAATTTTTACTATGTACTGAATGTTCTGGTTTACACAAATGTATTAAATGTGTAGGGTTACAGATCTGTAGATGTGAGAATAGATTATGTGTAGACCTTCTGAAATACTGTCTCTTGAATTACATGAAAAGCATACTTTTTGCCTTTTTATTCTTAAACTCTTGGTCATTTTGTCACTCTGAGTTTGGTTTCATTTTTTTTCCAGGTGACCTAAGGAAATTAATGACCATTAGAAAAAGAAAGCACAGAGCAGACCGTGACCTTACCAACACCAAAGAGACATGCAAGCAATAATGTGGAAGAGTCATGACCAAGATGTGGACATTAGAACGTTTACTATTCTTTATGAAACAGACGACTATGAAAGGAAAATGTCAGCCAAGTTTCCTAGCCAGCTGAGATCCGGGAATGCCTGCACACAAGACGAGAGAGCAACCTCCCCAGTTTCAGCAACCACTAGGTTTATATTTTTTTTCCTGGTTTTTACTGTTTTGGTAATATGAATTCAAAGAAGAAATATTAATACCACATGGGGAGAACCCCAACCAAAGAAATCTGAAATATATAGTATGCTTTTTTTCCCCCCTTTTTTGTTCATTTTGGATGCTGGTGCTAAACTTCCAAGTGTCGTGATTTAAAAAGAAATTTTATGCCCTTCTTATTTATTTCTAGGATGAGGGGAGGATAACATTTTTGCTTTCTTACGTGACTTGCTAAAAATGTGCAGTATGGAGTTCCTCAAAAATAAAATTTTTACCCTTGAAAGGAAATGATGTATAATTGGAGTACGTTTTCCTGTGTTGGCATATGTTTTGTCTTCCCCCCACTTGACTCATGTAATAGTAAACTCCGCCAAACGGAAAGGTGCGTTAGTGCCATTTGGTAAATGTAGGCAATGAGCTTGAGGTCGTGAGATTCCTCCTTGAATGTACAGCCGGGAATGAACAAGTTCACGTTGGGGTTTGGCAGTAGGCGTGCTTTGTTTGGTACTTTACCTCTTGAGTAATCTTCATTGAGGTGACCTGATGGCATTTAGGTTAACAGTTTTCTTTATATAAATAAAGGAATGGGTAGTTCTAACCTTGAACTCCCAGCCCGAGGTTTTCAACACCCAACAGCTGTGTTGTATGTTTGTAGGTCTTTCAGAAGAGAGGAAGAGGGGCTCTTTCCAACCGCATTACAGATTTCTTCCCGCAGGGGAATATGGTGCCTTCAAGTTGAGAAATGTTACACTATGTCAATCAGTGCTATGCAGTTACTTCTTAGATACACTGCACAAATTACGGATCCTTTACATCAGGTACATTTGGAGCCCCAGGTTTGTGCCAAGCACTATTCTAATGGCTGGGAGGGAACAAACCAACAAGAGATTCTAATCTCCAGGTGCTTGCATTTTAGCGATACAGGGAATAAACCAATACGTAAATGTGAAATAGAATGTCAGGTGGCAATAAATATTGTAAAAGAAAAAAACACGAGAAAGGGATAAGGATTGGCGTAATTGCCGGAGGCACCTTTATTTCAAACGAGGAGGTCTCTAAATAATGAGAGAATATGAAAATGGTTTCGTGAGGTAGGAGAGCAGTAACCATTTGAATATCTAAGGAGAAGAATCCAGGCAGAGAGCAGATGTAAAGACCGCAGGGAGGGAGCATACTTTGGCCTGTTTCAGAAATGGCAAGTAAGGGGAAGTGGATAGTTCAAGAACCTTGGATTGCCTTGCAAGTTTAAAAAAAAAAAGTTGGTAATAGACACAAAATGACAATATTCAAAGGTATAAGAAAGTATTTTATGGAAAAACATTATCCAAGTTCTGATTCCCTCAAGGCAATCAGGTAGTATTGTTGGTTTTTTTTTTAAATCTCTTTCCGATTTGTGTGTGTGTGTGTGATTGGCAAACTGATGCAAATTCAGGGAAGGGGGGAAGGCATTGTTTTTACTCTAACAACAACCATTAGGTAATGTCTTTTTAAAACCCTATGGGTAAGTTTACTGCCCAGCTGGTGCTCTTGTATAACTTTCCCCTCTGCTCCTGCTCATTTTAAACAATTTTATGATGGAGTCTTTCAAACATTTTTTAAATGTCTTAAAAAACACTACACACTCCCTGGGTTGCCTGGGTGGCCCGGTCGGTGGAGCGTCCAACTTCGGCTCAGGTCACGATGTCACAGCTCGTGAGTTTGAGTCCCGTGTCCGGCTCTGTGCTGACAGCTCAGAGCCTGGAGCCTGCTTCGGATTCTGTGGCTCTGTCCCTCTGTGCCGCTCCTCCGCTCATGCTCTCTCTTTGTCTCAAAAGTAAATAAGCATTCAAAACCAAAAAACACTCTATACTTCCCGGCACTGAGATTTTTTGCCCATCTGGTATCTTTACTGTTATTCCTTTATCAGTATAGGTAGAGTCCTCTCATTTGTACTGGCTATTCAACGCTTCAGTTATATAGCTATCCATAATTTTGTCAGCCTTCTTACTGGATATTGAAGCTTTTTTTAAAATTGCAATTATACTTTATCTCATAGTTCTAACATCCTTACCTCTAAACACTGTCAGTTTCCGGGTTACATTTATCCTATCGCTAGAGGGAAAAACAATAACAACGAATGCCGAAGAGTTGGAAAGTCTTTAGCAGTGGACATAAGTACGACCCTAAGACACTGGTTGAAGGTACAGAAGAAAGAATACGAATTGGATGGGCCTGAAGTAGGTTTGTTTTGTTTTGTTTTGTTTTGTTTTGTTTTGTTTTTGTTCCTTTACAGCAAGGGATCGGGGACTTGAATTGCTTTATCAAGAGAGAGGCTATCTGGGTGAGAACATAGCCAGAGATTAACTAGAAGGCTATCATCCGGTGGTCACACATTAGCTGTAATTGGTATAAGGCTCATGAGTTTTGCATGTTTGATAGAACAGCACCTGTTGAGAAAATCCTACACCCGAAATACTTGCATGCTTTTCATTTGCCAAGAGTGATGCTATGACAAATAGCTCAATTGACACGTTGTAAGGGGCTCCTGCATTTATTGCAAGGGTGCAATTTTTGAAAGTACTTTTGCTCTTAGTGGAATGGAAAAATGTATTTATACAGACTAATCCTTTGAGATTTTTGAATAAAGTTCATAAATCTCTAATAATGCTAAATAAAAAAGTTCTTTAAATCTTGGAGCCAATGCAGATTGAAACTTTTGGGAGCTTGTACTTGGTTTCAGTTGAAAAGGGGAGAAGACAAAATCTCTTGACTTCAGAGGAGTGATTTTGTATATTATGGCATAAGTGTCTTTTTTGTTTAATAGGAAAAATCTAGAAAGGAAATTGGCTGATATAAATCTCTATAAGTTAGGTAATCTCATCCAGCAAAGGTAAGACTTCATTAGTTTCATCATTCTCTTAGGGTGAAAGCAATTCATCTGACAAACGAGCTCCAGAACCACCCAAATTTTCACTATTAATAGGACCAGTAAACTGTAACGGGACTGAAATCCACACTGGGAATGTGATACATGTTGCCTACTTTGTTGATCCCTCCCTACCCTTCTGTGGTTTGGTGGGCAGTATTCTATTGAAAGGATTGTAGAATGGAGGCATTGTGATAAAAGAAGGAGAAATCACTGCTTTGTTATTACCATAGTATCTTTCCTTTCCTGCACTGATCTCACTGTTTAATTCATAGAAGATTTCACACTGGTGGGGTTTGAAATGACTCCTGTGCCTCCCGGGTGTACGGGACACCACTGGTGAAAGTCCCTTTCATCAGTTGAGGCAGAGCTTCTCGAGCAATAAAAATACTGGGAAAGTGTGTGTGTGTGTGTGTGTGTGTGTGCGCGTGTGCGTGTGTGTGAAGAAATTCTTAAACTATGAAGAAATTCTTAAACTATTTTCCAGAATGGCTGTTGCTGAATTGTGTCCCTCTCAAATTTATGTTGAAGTTCTAACCCCCCAGTAGCTCAGAGTGTAACCATATTTGGAGATTTGGTCTTTAAAGAGGTGATTAAGTTAAAATGAGGCCGTCAGGGTAGGGTCCAAAAGAACTGGTGCTCTTACAAAAAGAAGAGACACATAGGGTTTGCGGGCACAGAGGAATGACCACGTGAAGAGGCAGCAAGAGGGCAGCGGTCTGCAAGCCAACAGAGGCCTCCAGAGAAACCAAATCTGCTGGCACCTTGACCTTGGACTTCCACCTCCAGGAATGTGAGAAAATAAATTTTGATTGTATAAGCCACTCCATCTGCGATATTTTGTTGCGTCAGCCTTTGCAAACTGATACCATTTTAATTTGAAACAGCAATGTATGAGCATTTCTCTACATCCTTGTCAGCATCTGGTGTTGTCCCTTTAAAAATTTTAACACTTCTATAGTACGTGTGTGGTGATATTCATTTTGGTTTTCACTTACATTTCCCTAATAGCTAATGATGTTGAACATATTTTCATTTGCCTGTTTGTCGTGTATTTATGCGCTGGAAAATGTCTCTGTGTCTTTTATAAAGTTTTTTATTGCACTTTGTTTTTGCTTAAACTGTCTAAATTTTGAGAGTTCTTTATGTAATCTAGATATGAGTCCTTTGTCAAATATCTGATTTGTAAATGATTTTCTCTCAGTTTGTGGCTGGTCTTTTCACCCTCCTTAACACCACATTTTGCAGAGCAAAAGGTTTTAATTCTGATGAATTCCAATTTATTATTTTTTCTTTAGGGATTATGGTTTTAGTGTCGTACATAAGAACTCTTCACCTAGCCTAAGCCTTGAAGATTTTTTTTTTCCGTTTTCCTCTCAAGATAATTTTTGTATGAGATGTAAGATTTAGGGTGAGTTTTGATTTTTTTGCCTATGGATTTCCAATCATCCCAGAAACATTTCTTGAAAAGACTATTTTTAATTGCACTGCTTTTATAACTTTGCTTAAACCCAGTTGACCTTACTCATGTGAGTTTAGTTCTGGTGTCTTTCTTCTGTTCCACTGGTCTAGTTTGTCTTTCCCTCCACCAACCACACATTGCCTTGAGTACTGTAAATCTTACAATCAGGTAGCGTTCCTCCCACTTTATTCTTTTTTTCAAAATTATTTTAGCCATTCTAGTTTTTTTTGCCTCTCCATGTACATTTTGGAGTAATCTTATCTATTTCCACAAAAAGTCTTGCTGGGATTTTGATAAGAAATGTATTAAACCCATAGATCAATTTGAAGAGAATTGACATTGAGTCTTCTAATCCATGAACATGGTATGTATCCGTTTCTTCAGAGCTTTGATTTCTTTCATCAGTATTTTGGTTTTTAGCATACAAAAAGAACATTCTTAGTGAATGTTCTATGGGCTTCTAAAAATAATTTTGTTATTTTTGGGTGGAGTGTTCTATAAATGTCAACTAGATCCTGTTGATGGATGGTGTTGTTAAATTTTTCTATATTTTTTGCACTGAGGGAACATCTAACTGTCTGGGACCTGTGGCTTCTGCTCCATGAACATGATACTGCTGAGTTTGGGGGGAGACAAAAGAAATCTGGGGCCCTTTAGTAACTGAGTTTGTCAAAAGACTTATGAGCCAGGCTGTGTGAAGTAAGGGCATGATCTTAGTACCTCTCCCTCTTTGAAACCTCCGTTATGGACTCATTAGACCTGACTTAAACCTATCTTAACTCCTTCAAATGTTCAAGAAACTGGGTGGGACAAAACACAAGATCATAAAAATTTTGTGAAAAAAAGTTAAGAAATTATAGTATCATTAACTTAAAAACTTTAAAGTTTCTTGCATAAATGAAGAATATGTTAAGTACCAACATTCTCATTGTTTTGGACCTTCACAATAATCCTGGCTAGTAGTTTTTTGTTTTTTTGTTTTTTAAGTAGGCTCCATGCCCAGTGTGGACTTGAACTCACAACCCTGAGATCAAGAGTCACATGTGCTACTGACTGAGCCATCCAAGAGCCCCCTGGAAACTTTTGTTGCTATTTAGTAAGGGCGTTGTGGATCTAGGTCACACAAATTTATTTATAAGGCTCAAACTCACAGAAATGGAGGCTACAGAGAGAAAAGCCTGGAAGTGAGTAGATGCAGGTTCAAGTCCAAAGCTGTCACAATCTTTAACCTCAGGCTACTCATCCAACATCATGGTCTCAAGGTGTTTGCCTGAAAAGAAGGAGTCGTATGGATCAGAGGTTTTCAACCGGTGGTCAGAGTGAGGTCATTTAAGAATTATCCTCGAGGCGCCTGGGTGGCTCAGTCGGTTAAGTGTCCGACTTCAGCTCAGGTCACGATCTTGCGGTCCGTGAGTTTGAGTCCCGCATCGGGCTCTGGGCTGACGGCTCAGAGCCTAGAGCCTGCTTCTGATTCTGTGTCTCCCTCTCCCTCTCTGACCCTCCCCCGTTCATGCTCTGTCTCTCTCTGTCTCAAAAATAAATAAATGTTAAAAAAAAAAAAAGAAGAAGAAGAATTATCCTCAGCCCTCCCTCCACTCAAATATGCCATTGTTCTTTGCATGTTACTCTGCCAAGGTCACACCTAGGGGTGGCATGAAAGAATTGTATTTCACTGGCTGAGATTTGTAATCTATAGCTGTATGTAATTGAAGGACGAAGGCTCGTGGAGACAACAGTCAATGTAGAGTGTTCCCGGTGTGTGGGAACATTGTGCAGTAAGTATAACTCCAATAAGGGAGAGGCTGAGCAAGGATTAGACACCTTGCCTTCTCTGCTCACTTAGTATCTCTTTAGAATACTGTGTTTAGACTGTAATATGAGAGCCTTTCTGACAAGTATAGTTTGAGGTAACCCTGAAGTCATTCAAAGGAAAACATACTAGTAAAGGTTAAAAATCACTGAAGTCGTTTTCTTTCTTTCTTTTTTTTTTTAATTTTTAAAAAGGTTTGTTTACTTATTTGAGAGCAAGCGAGTGAGCAGAGGAGGGGAAGCGAGGGAGGGAGAGAGAGAACCCCAATCAGACTCTGAGCTGACAACCCCTGACACAGGGCTCCATCGATGCAGGGCTCAATCTCACGAACCGTGAGATCATGACCTCAGCCAAGATCAAGAGTCAGACGCTTAACAAGACTGAGCCACCCAGGCGCCCAAAATTCCCTTGACGGAGCTGAACTTTTCAGGCCTTTCCTTCTTTGCTTCTCTGTTTAGTCTTTTCCTCTTCTTTCTTCTTAGATATTCACTTTAGGACTAAATTACTGCTCGTGCTGTGTGCAATTGCTGGTCATTCCCATCATCCCAAACAAGCAGCAATCAATGGATATTGAGATAGTGATTTAATTATAGCAGTACCATCTTCCCTTACATATATGACCCCAGTTCAAAAAGTTGTAGACAAAACCCAGGAAGATTTTTCCAGCGCTTCGACTCTGCACTTCCCTTCCCGATCTCACTCCTCACAGTGCCCATTTGTGTACTTCTAACGTAGAGTGTGCAGGTGGGGGGTGGGGGTGGGGTGGGGGGAGAGGGGTTCCCTGCCACAACTCTCAGGAATAAGTTCCCTGAAGTTCATGAACAGAAGACTCAGTTGTACAGTTTTTCTCATGATATTTTGCTAGTGATTCTAAGCAGAGCTATCTACATTTTAGATATACCATCGAGAGCAGTCATCTCTCTGTGCTTTTAATCATTCATTCTAATTAAAAAATCAATTTGAGGGGCACCGGGGTGGCTCAGTCGGTGAAGCCTCCGACTTGGGCTCAAGTCATGATCTCATGGTTCTCGAGCTCGAGCCCCGCTTGGCCTCTTTGCTGACAGCTCGGAGCCTGGAGCCTGCTTCAGACTCTGTCTCCTTCTCTCTGCCCCTCCCCCACTCCCACTGTCTCTCAAAAATAAATAAACATTAAAAAAATTTTTAAAAATCAGTTTGAATCCATTTTTTATTTTATTGTTTTCAAATTCTTTTTTTATTTGGGGGGGGGGAGAGACTGTGAGCGGGGAAGGGGCAGAGAGACAGAGGGAAAGAGAATCCCAAGCATGGAGCCTGATGTGGAGCTTAATCCCATGAACCGTGAGATCGTGACCTGAGCCAAAATCAAGAGTCAAATGTTTAACCGACTGAGCCACCCAGGCGCCCCTGAATCCATTTTTTAAAGTAAGCATATACCCTGATACATATATATTTTTAGTATACAAACCCCATGTGTGTACATATGAGTATCCACTCACAGCATGTGTTATAAAACAAAAAACAAAATTGAAAGATGAAATATTTTGCAAATATTTTATTAATGTAACAAACTTCTTACCAAAGTACTTTAATATTAATCAGTATAGTGATTTAAATGTTTCATTATTTATAAATGTGTCTACTTAATCTACTTTTTTGTTCAGTTTAATTTGATAGTTGATTTCGACGGTTGTAACAGCAGAAAAGAATATACAGTTTCGAATGGAAGAAAGTATTTTGGCCCCGTCATACGTATTTTTTTACTTCATCGACCAATTATTTAAATGTTTTTGTTGAAATTTACATAACTTCCATTTCCCTTGTATCAAAATAGTTTATGTAAACCAGTTAGAAATTGTTACATAACTTCCAAAATAAATGGAAACCACTTAGAATAATTTGCAGAATTTAGAAAATTCTTTTAAGTTTTATAATATGTAAATATGAGAGTATGCTATGCGAGACATTTTTTACTTCAGCAACAAAAACACCAGATGATGAATAGTGACATTTCCAAAAACCTATTTTGAACCCAGCAAAGGTTCTTTTCAAAGAAATTCCATTTTCACTCACCGCGAAGAATTTTGCTCACTGTAAAAAATCACTTTCCCTTTGAAGATGTTCATTTTTTTCTAAAACTATCTGCTAGGTAGCATATTCCTGCCAGTCACTTATCATAGAAAAGAATAAATTTAGGAAACCTGACTTTATGTAAAAAGAAAATAGTTAATATTTTATTTTATTTTTTAAAGTTTATTTATTTTCAGATAGAGAGACCATGTGCAAGCGTGCACGTGCGAGTGCAGGAAGGATGGTGGGGGGTGGGGGGAAGAGAGAATCCCAAGCAGGCTCCATGTTCCCAGCAGAGTCCGATGTGGGGCTTGAACGCTTGAACTGTGAGATCATGACCTGAGCAGAAATCAAGAGTTGGATGCTTAACCGACTGAGCCACCCCGGTGCCCCAGGAAAATGCATAATATTTTAAATGTGACAATTCTCTTAAGTACTTTGACAGTTGTTTAACACTAAGCACCTGGGTGGGACAATTTTTTTTTTCTTTATTTTCCTTTTTTTAATTTGGAATTTCCTTTTAAGTCTGGTTGACATCCAGCGTTGCACTAGGTTCGGGTGTGCTTCACGGTGATTCAAGTTCTTTATGCCATGCTCACCCTAGGACAGTTTTAGGTATTAGTCCCCTTCTTATTTCAAAGTATTGCTCTGTTTATACCATTTAGTGGTTTCGGTTTTATAAAACAAACCACATTGATACCACAGGCGGCATCTTGTTAAACCCGCACGAACACATCCATCTTGCAAATGATCGACTCCGTTCTTTCATGCATAGCCCTCCTTTGCGTCGGGATGCCTCATCTTCCATATGCACTAACACGGACGCTGTGACACACAGACGCGGAGGGTGCCGTCATCGCTCTTCTATATGAAAACGGAGTGAATGTTAGTGAAAGGCTGGCCTTCACGTGTTTCAGGATAAAAACACAAGCAAATCTTGGTATTTTCCTCCTAACTTAGATAGCTTTCACTAATGTAACCTCGGCACCCAGCATTGTAAATCTGTGGTCTTCTACCTTTATTTCAAGACATACTATTCCCCATGTGAACAGTGGCTCTGGAAAGTTGGAGGTGCAGAGACATGTACTGTGGATCCCGCATGATGTACCAGTAACGACACATGCTCACGTCATCTGATCAAGGCGTATTTCCCCCTAGGTTCCTGCTAGCTGCTATAACGACCAGTCTGAAATTTCAGTGGCTTGATAGATTACATTTTTTCCTTGCAGATGTGCTTGGGTGGGTGGCTCCCCTGGGCAGTTTTCCTCCCAGGGGCTCCTTAGGAATAGTCTCCTCCCATGCCATGGTGCTGTCATCTTTAATATGTGGTCTCAACTTGTCCCCCTGTCATCCAGCAGGTAGATGGGGAAGTGAGAGGAGAAGTCTGTTTTGGATCGTAAGGGAAACATCACTGATGCTTAGTCCATGGGCAAGAGCTAGTTACGTGGCTGTGCCTAGATTTAAGAGGGCAGAGCAAGGCCTTAACTGCATCGGGAGAGAGGAAATGGTTTAGGTGAGCAGATCTGACCATAATCTCTGCCCCAATTCCAAAGCGTGATGTGTTAGGAGATGAATCTGGGCTTTAATCATGGTCTGATTGACTATAAGATCTATGCTTTTCTCTTTATGCTATGTTGCCCTGCAAAGCAAAGGAAGGACCAACAAAAAAGACTAGTTGGTTCTTCGTGCTGCACTTGGTAGGGGCCTAGTCAGGTCCTCAGCTCTGCTCCCTCATAAACCTTCTACTTGTTAGCTCACCAAGCATTGTTTATTGCTGTGTTTACAAAATATGATTTGTTACAAATGACATTTTAATAATCTAAACCTAAAAACTTCCTTAGGCTTAGTGATATTTTTCTCCTCCCTATTCTAAGATGAATTACAATGATATATGACACAAAAAGATCAAATCAGTGAAACATTGAGAAGAGAACGAGGTGAAGGACGGAAGAGGTTCGAGTCAAGACTGAAGCAGAATTCAGTACGTTAGCCATGAAATCATATACATAATAGGGCAGACAACGAATTTGGTTCTAAGATTTGTAGCAACTATGGTTCTAAGATGGAAACACAAATAGTTATAGGGTGCACTGAATCTATGAGAAAAATTAAATCATTTGCTTCAAAAACATGTACAACCACAATAAATATTCAAACCAGAAGAAAATATAACCCATGGAATGTTGGTTCATCCATTCATCTATTTCATGATGGATGAATACTTATCGAGTGACTACTATGTGTCAGATACTATTTTAGTTCTGGGGATACATCTGTGCAAAGAATAAAATTCTGGCCTTATGTAATTAAGGAAGAGAGATGACAAATAAATGATGTTTTAGTACGTGTGGGGCTGCTAAGTCCTAAGAGGGGGAAATGGTAAGGGGGATAGAGGTACCAAGATGGAGTGCATGGAATGGTCATGAAAGGCTTCACTGACCAGATGACATGTGAACAGAGAACCGAAGGAAGTGAGGTGATTAGCTGTGCAAAAATCTGGAACGTTCTAGAAGCAGTAAATGGCAAGGACACTGGTCTGGGAACATGTTTAGAGTTTTTGAAAGTAGGAAGCTGGGGAGGTGCAGTCAGAGAGGTACTATGGATCTTGCATGATGTAACAGTCACAACATGTTCACATCATCTGATCAAGGCATATTTTCCCCTAGGTGATGCTGAACGCACTTGACAAATTTCACTCGTTGGTTTTTCTTTTTCTCTACTCTACTTAGACCACTGCATTGGTATAACATAAATGAGTCCTTAACAGGATTTGGGTTTCCTAATCTCAATGCATTTCTTAATCACTTCTTAGAGACTTTAGATATTTATATATATTTTAAAGTTGAGTTTTTTAATGTTTATTTTTGAGGGAGACAGAGTGCGAGTGGGGGAGGGGCAGAGAGTGAGGGAGACACAGAATCCGAAGCAGACTCCAGGTTCTGAGCTGTCAGCACAGAGCCCGAAGTGGGGTTCAAACCCATGAATGGTGAGATCATGACCTGAGCAAAAGTCAGACGCTTGACTGAGCCACCCAGGTGCCCCTAAAGTTGAGTTTTATTATTAATTTTCAGATATTTAAGTACAAGTATGTACTTAATAAAACATTTAATTTGGAAAGAGATCTTGGTTCGGATCCTGACTCGGAAGCTGACTTTCTGTAACCATGGAGGAGCCACAATTACCGAGTCTCAATTACTCTACAGTAAAGAAATACACGTTCGAGGCACCTGCGTGGCTCAGTCAGGTATGCGTCCGACTTCGGCTCAGGTCATGATCTCACTGTTCATGGGTTCGAGCCCCAAATTGGAATTCGTGCTGACAGTGCAGAGCCTGCTTGGGATTCTCTCTCTCTCTCTGCTCCTCCCTGACTCATGCTCTCTCTGTCTCTCAAAATTAATAAACTAAAAAAAAAAAAAGAAATACGTGTTCTTCACAGTATCCATCTTCTCTGCCCCATAAAGCTGTTCTAGGGATCGAAGAAGATGATGAATCTCAAAGTATGTTGAGACTTGAGTTTAAGACCGTTACTTCTTCTGATCTGCTTCCCCTATTCGATAAACCTGTGCCAGATATTTTGCTAGGGTCTAGATATAGTGATAAATTGTGGTGTCTGCTCTCAGGGAGAATATAGCCTAATAGAAGAAATAAAGAAACTTCTAGCAATGAAAAGCATTCTGGATGCTAAGAAGATGGAGAAGGACAGTCTGTGTAGGAGAGGATTCGAAGTGAAGGTTGGGAACACTTCTCAGAGGTGAGCTGAATCCTAAAGAACCAGGAAGAATTGTTAGAAACGTTAGGAGAGGAAGGGCAGTGCAGGCATAGGGACCAGAGCGTGCAAATGATTGTGGGGTCAGAGGACGTAGTACTTCTCATTTATTTTTTCTTATGGTAGGGAATGTGAACAGTATGACTGAAGGATATTGAGGCTGAGGAAGAAAGAAGGTGTTTATGGAGATGTGTAATCAGTAAGAGATTTCATTCTTCAATAGTGTCAAGATTCCAGATGGGAAGAGGTGTTCCATGGCAAAACTTGCTTGTTGGAGAAATCATTCTGGCAGCAATACGAAAGATGAGAGGGTGGTGAGGCTGAGGGATGGAGACTCGTTAGAAGACTTACAGAGATTCAGGCAAGAGAAGAGGGGGTGAACTCAGTGGAAAGGGGAAAGAGGAATGATAGAGATGTATAGGTAGGACTGTCCTTGGTGCCATCTGTTGAGCTGGAATGGGGTAGAAAGAGTGATAAGCCTCAATGCAGCATTTCCCAGCTTAAAATTTGCACAGTTAAGTGGATTTGGTACTCTAAACTTGAAGCTTCTTAGAGAGACCGGTAGCTTTTTGGAAAATCATATCCAGAGAGTGTTATCAACTAATTGGGGTCAACCTTTAGAGAATTATTTAATGGCAGGTTTTAAAACCCTGTTCTTTTACTGTTATCAGTGAGGTACATAGAAATATATATATATATAAAATATATATACAGTCAGCACAGAGCTCAATATATAAATATTTATAAACATATATATATATTTCTATGTACTTCACTGATATATATGTATATACATGTATATGTATATGATATATATATACCTCACTGTATATATATGTATGTGTATATGTATATATATATATATATATATTTTTTTTTTTTTTTTTTAAGTAGGCTATACACCCCATGTAGAGCTTGAACAACTCCAGGATCAAGAGTCGCACATTATACTGACTGAGCCAGCCACGGGGCTCTCCAGGTATGTAGAAATTTTTAAATATTTATTTATTTAGAGGGCACAAGTGAGCTAGGGGCAGGGAAAGAGAGAGAGAGAGAGAGAGAGACGGAGCTCACCTGAAGCGGGGCTCATGTATTTTTTCCTTGAAGCATGGCTTGTGTTCACCTGGTGTGGGACTTGAACTCATGAACCACAGGATCATGATCTGAGTCAAAGTCAGATGCTTAACTGACTGAGCCACCCAAGCACCCCTCATTTTTTTTTTAAATCAACTTGTAGTTGACCATGTCTCAATGATACAGCCAGAAAAGTGTAAGTCGGAGATTTGATTCAGGATTATTTTTAATGTTTTGCATGAAGGGGACTGAAATAAGATAAAATTTAAAACAACAACAACAACAGCAACAAATGTACAACCCATCAGAGCTTGCACAAGTAGAGGTTAATAAAAATCTAGATTGTTAATACTATCAGATAGTATTAGTTAATATTTATATAGTGCTCTTGATTTTTGAGTACTTTCAAGTGTATTTTCTTTCTTTCTTTCTCTTTCTTTCTTTCTTTCTTTCTTCCTTTCGAGACAGAGACAGCATGAGCAAGGAAGGGGCAGAGAGAGAGGGAGACAGAGAATCCCAAGCAGGATCTGAAGTCAGCACAGAGCTCAACAGCTAGAACTCAGGAACCATGAGATCATGACCTGAGCCAAAATCAAGAGTCTGATGCTTAATCTACTGAGCCACCAAGGTGCCCCTCAAATATATTTTCTTTCTTTTCCTTTTTTTAATGTTTATTTATTTATGAGAGAGAGAGAGCAAGAGAGAGTGAGAGAATGTGATAAGGAGAGGGACAGAGAGAGAGGGAGACACAGAATCTGAAGCAGGCTCCAAGGCTCTGAGCTGTCTGCACAGAGCCCGGCCCGGAGCTTGAACCCACAGACCGTGAGATCATGACCTGAGCCAAAGTCGGACACCCAACCGACTGAGCCACCCAGGCGCCCCTCAGAGAGCTCACCTGCAGTAGAGAAGCCTCTAGAGAACTAAAGAACCTCAGTGTGTAAATGTATTGTACCCATATTACATTGCCCCTACCTTCTTTCTGTTCAGGTACCCCTTTCTGTTTGATATGCTATCGGTCCTCAACAAACTGGTCCCCTATTTCAGTTATCTGTGACCCGCGTTTCTTTACCAGAACTTGTATTAAGTGTTAGTATCCAATTTGGAATTACTTCAGCTGTGTATTTTCTTCAGTGTTTCCTGTGATTATAAATGCCACGTGGGCAGGTCATAGAACTACTTCTGTTTATGCTACGTCCCTAGAAGAGAGCCCAGAATGTATTTAGACAGTATGTGCTAATGACCGATTACCTACTAATGACAGTTTTGTTTCCACTTATTCCTTCGCGATTTCCCAGCAAAGGCTTGAGGTGGAGATTATCCCAGGAGAGGACTCATCAAGCTCAAATTGTCCTCGAATCCGGACTATTGCGAGCACCGACGAAGGCTGCTGCTATGAGGTCGGACATGAGGTGGCGCTGTTGCGCTTTATCATGACTTTTTTTTTTTTTTTTTTTACCTGGGCTGCCGTCTCCTTCACAACGGACCATGTAGCGATCTCTAGAGGAGGAACACAGTAAGCAGACCAGCAGCAAGTGCAGCTTTTACAGCTTCGGCAGAGGTTTCCTGCTGGCTGGTGCACGGTGAGTCCCGGAAACCTCAGTTGCCCGCAGACTTCCCCTTGTGGGGAGCCCGCCCCAACTCCATCCTTTGCGGGCAGCCACGCCCCACAGTGGGAAGGAGGGACTGAAAAGCATTTCCTTGAGGCTGGCACACCTTGTCACATCCAAACCGATCATTTTCTAACCCCCCTGGCTGGGCCGGTTCCATCTGAGAGCAGAGTGGCCGGAGGAGGGACACGGTAGTGAACTGGGGTTCAGGGGTAGGGGGGGTGGGAGGTGGATAGCTTGGGCGTTTGGGAGGGAAAGGGGGGAGAAGGCCAAGAGTGGGAAGGTTGTGAGAGGCGGTTCGAATTTTATCTGAACGGGCAATGATCACCAGGTGAACGAACATGTATTTCTTTGGAAGGAACATCTTGTGGATTTTGACTTTTATGTTTTTATGATTGTACGATGTGATATGCTGTTCCGTGTTGACCGGATTTTTGCTTTCTTCTGAATTTGTCTTCTCTTTTTCTGTGTCTCTTTCCCTCCTACCTACCTGTCAATGTCATCCCCATTTGTCTCCTTTTTCCCGTTCATTTCTTTTTTGAAAAAAGATTTTTTAACATTTATTATTGAGAGACAGAGAGACACAGAGCACGAGCAGGGAAGGGGTAGAGAAAGGGGGAGACACAGAATCTGAAGCAGGGTCCAGGCTCCGAGCTGTCAGCACAGTGCCCAACGCCGGGCTCGAACTCACCAACCCTGAGACTGTGATCTGAGCTGAAGTCCCTCGCTTAACTGACTGAGCCACCCAGGCGACCCTTTGGTTTCTGTGACTGTGGCGTCTTTCTGTTATGAATCCCCATGCCATCTGAGTTTCTCAGACGTTTCAGACCAAGCTTTCTTCTTGCTACTTAGTGAGAACCATCAGTGGTTGTGGAAATCAAGCACCAGAGCTCCTGTAATGTGCAGCTCACACACACAGTGAAATGCACCTGGAAATGGTGACTTCGACCTGATTGACCCTCCTCAGTACTCCTAACACTCAGCGAGGGGCCATCTGGGTCTTTCAGTGAGACATGGGGAGATACCATTGATCCTTGAACATCCCGGGTTTAAGTTAGGTGGGTCCACTTATGCATGGATTTTTTCAATAAGTACAGTACAGTACTGTAAATGTGTTTTCTCTTCCTTATGATTTTCTTAATGGTGCTTTCTTTTCTTTAGCTGACTTCATTCTAAGAATCCACTGTATAATACGTATGATATGCAAAATATCGTATGCATACAGTGTTGCTCGATTGTTTATGTTATTGGTAAGGTCGACTGTAGGCTATTAGTAGTTAAGTTTTGGGGGAGTCAGAAGTTTTACCTCTGTTTTCTGCTGCACAGGGGATCGGTGTCGCTAAACCCTGTGTTGTTCAAGGGTCAACTCTACGGGCATACTTTGGAGATATTGTGGGTTTGCCTTCAGACCACTGCATTAAAGTGGAATTAATATTGGAATGAAGTGAGTCAGATGAAATTTTTGGTTTTCCAGTGCAAACAAAAGTTATGTTTAGTCTGTACTGTAGCCCGTTAAGTGTGTAATATGCCTACAAAAGTCATGTGTATACCTTAATTAAAAATTCTTTCTTTCTTTCTTTCTTTCTTTCTTTCTTTCTTTCTTTCTTTCAAAATGTTGATTTATTTTTGAGAGACAGAGACAGAGTGTGAGCAGGAGAGGGGCAGAGAGAGAAGGAGACACAGAATCTGAAGCAGGTGCCAGGCTTTGAGCTGTCAGCACAGAACCTGACGCGGGGCTCGAACTTAACCGCGAAATCACAACCTGAGCTGAAGTTGGAAGCTTAACTGAGTGAGCCACCCAGGCGCCCCCCCAAATACTTTTTTTTTCTAAAAAAGGCTGTCATCTGAGCTTCCAGAGAGTCATAATCGTTGATGGCAGACCACTGTAACGAATACAATAATAATAAAAAAGTTTGAAATATTGTGAGAATTAGCCAAAATGTGACCCAGAGACACGAAATGAACAAGTGTTCTTGAAAAAAAAATGCAAAGTTGCTACAAACCTGCCATTTGCAACAAAACAAAACAAAACAACCTGCAATACCTGTGAAGCGCAATAAAACAAAATGCTTTAGGACCACACGCCTGTGTTGCTTCTGTGAAAATCATACACTCTTTCTTTAGTGCCTTCACTATTAGCTTGCTAGGGCTGCTCTAACAAATGGCCACAAATCGAGTGGCTTAAGCAACAGAAATGTATTGTCTCACAGTTCTGGAGGCTGAAAGTCTAAAATCAACAGCCATGTTGCTTCTCTCTGAGCGCTGGGAGGGAAGGATCTATTCCAGACCCTTTTCTTTGGCTTGTAGATGGCTGTCTTTATGTTGGTATGGCATTCTCCCTGCATATGAGTCTGTCTTCAAATTTCTTTCTTTTTATTTATTTATGTATTTATAATGTTTATTTTGAGAGCACGTGTGCGTAATTGCAAGTGGGGGAGGGGCAGAGAGAGGGAGAAAGAGAGAGTCCCAAGAAGGTTCCGAGCCACCTTTTGAGACAAAGAGAGGGAGAGAGACAATCCCAAGCAGGCTCTGTGCTGTTAGTGGAGAGCCCGAGGCAGGGCTTGAACCCACAAACCGTGAGATCATGACCTGAGCCAAAACCAAGAGACCAACGCTCAACCGAGCCACCCAGGTGTCTCCAAATTTCCCCCTTTTTAAAGGACATTGGTCATATTGGATTAGTGCCCACTTTAATGACCTCCTTTTATGTCTCTATTCCCTCTGTTAAAGACTATTTCCAAGTAAGGTCACGATCTGCGGTATTGGAAGCTAGGACTTCAGTGTATGAACTTTGGGGTGCACACTTCGATCTGTAACAGTTCCTTGTTCTTTCATTATGTACATACTCAGAGTGAGTTGAGTGTCACATAGGGAGTTTTGTGATTCTACGGCTCTGTTTTATTTTTTTTTTAATTTTTTTAATGTTTATTTCTGAGACAGAGAGAGACAGAGCATGAATGGGGGAGGGTCAGAGAGAGAGGGAGACACAGAATCTGAAGCAGGCTCCAGGCTCTGAGCTGTCAGCACAGAGCCCGATGCGGGGCTCGAACTCACAGACTGTGAGATCAGGACCTGAGCCGAAGTCTGAAGCTCAACCGACTGAGCCACCCAGGCGCCCCACTACGGCTCTGTTTTAAACTGAGGGTGTTAGTTTCCTATTGCTGCAGTAACAAATCACCCCACATTTGGTGGCTTAAACCAACACATGTTTTTCTCTTACAGTTCTGGAAGTCAGAAGTCCAAAAGGGGTTTGCATGCCTTCTGGAGGCTCTAGGAGAGAATCCCTTTGCTTGCCTTTTTTTCAGCTTCTAGAGACTGCTTGCATTCCTTGGCTCAGGACTCTCTTCCTCTATCTTCAAAGCCACGTCAAGTGTTTCTCACAGTTCATTTGCCGGCAGTGACACTTGTGCCTTTTTCTTCCATATTCAGGGTCTTTATGATTACATCAGACTCACGGGCTAATCTAGAATAATCTCCTCATTTTAAGGTCAGTGGGTTAATTCCATCTGCAATCTTAATTTCCTTTTGCTATTCTAACACTATTAAAAACTAACATATTCGGGGCACCTGGGTGGCTCAGTCGGTTAAGCATCCGACTTTGGCTCAGGTCATGATCTTGCCGTTCCCGAGTTTGAGCCCCACATCAGGCGCTGTGCTGACAGCTCAGAGCCTGGAGCCTGTTTCAGATTCTGTGTCTCCCTATCTCGCTCTGCCCTTCCCCCACTCACTCTTTGTCTCTCTCTCAAAAATAAATAAACATTAGGGGCGCCTGGGTGTGCAGTCGGTTAAGCGTCCGACTTCAGCCAGGTCACGATCTCGCGGTCCGTGAGTTCGAGCCCCGCGTCAGGCTCTGGGCTGATGGCTCGGAGCCTGGAGCCTGTTTCTGATTCTGTGTCTCCCTCTCTCTCTGCCCCTCCCCCGTTCATGCTCTGTCTCTCTCTGTCCCAAAAATAAATAAAAAACGTTGAAAAAAAAATTAAAAAAAATAATAAATAAACATTAAAAAATTTAAAAAAAGAAACTAATATATTCATAGTTCTGGAGATTTGGACATAGATGTGTTTGAGGGGCCACTGACAGCCACACTGAGCTTTGAATAACTGGGTTTTCTTTATTGGGTTTATTGTCCTGTTTTCACTCTGAGGGATCAGTGTTTTGCTTGCTATGTGTAGCAAGGAACTTTATATCCCTTTTATAAGAGAAAACCAGCATCCTGTCTAGTGATAGAGCTAAAAATGTGTTCCCATTGAGCAGAAACCTGGGTAGCATGATGCTTCTATCGAATACTATTAAAAACGACTCCCCATCCCTTGTACTTTTAGCATTACAGCTTAATTCTTTATACCCAATTAATTTGTATAGGTTATTTTTTTGATAAAAGTGTCTTTCTAGGGGCGCGTAGGTGGCTCCAGGCAGTTAAGCGTCCCGACTCTTGGTTTCAGCTCAGGCTATGATCTCACAGTTCGTGGGTTCAAGCCCCTCCCTGGGCTCTGCGCTCAGTCTCTTTGCCTCTCAAAATAAATAAATAAACTTAAAAATAATTTCTTTCAGCTCCAATGTTATTTTTATAGGTGAATTTAGCTGTGTATTTATCGAACAGCCGTATGAATTTTGACATGTGGGCGGACGCTGCTTTAGGCAGAAGAGACATAGCAATGCAGAAAGGAGCTGGGGTCCTTAAATTCTTGTTGTTGTGAAGGTGTCCCTCTCACTCCCTTCTCGTCCTTCCCCCGGTCTCAATTCCCCACCACATCCCTGGCTTTAGATGTGGCTACTGCTCTGTGCCTATGTCTGGGCTGTACTAACGAAGGACCTAAGGAAGGAAATTGCCATGCCCTCAAGGAAACTACCAACTGTTTGGGAAGAAGCAGATAATAATAAGCAAGCCAATGAAGCACTGAGTCAGCTGGTTCAATGCTCTATATTAGCATATCACCTCTTGGACATGGTTTCTAACTGGGAAAAATGAAAGTAGAAGGGAATGAGCACACACATACCAAAAAAAAAAAAAAAAAAAGTGGCTGCTTGCACAGACATCAGCGTAGACCGGAATGAGTCCTGTCCCGAGTCCAGGGACCTGAAATCTGGTTTAAGCTCTTGCACTCTTTTTGCAAGCAAAGAACAAGGGACTTACTTCAGTGTCCTTCATTATTATTATTATTTCGTTATTATTATTGTTATTATTTCTTCTCTTAACAAATGAAGGGTTGAGGTAGACTGGGAAACCTCCGGGGAGTCTTCCAGGCTTAAAACAAAATGAGTCTTTTATTTTTGAATTTCTCACAATTTCTCTGAGTTTCTGAAGCAGAATAATAATGAGGGGACAGGTTCGAATTCAGCTGGGGAGATGGTCACCTCTGGGCCAGAAAGGAAACTGGGGATGGGGTGCAGGGGTTTCTATCCATCCCTTGACTTCAGCCTCCTTTCCTGAAGGTACTCTTACCCGCTCAGCTCAGGTGGCCTTCACTACTTTTCTCCTGTCTACAAGGCCAGCTGAATTGGGCGGTGTAGATTCCTGCCGCCTCATGTTGTGAACGCCATTTCCTAAGGGTGAGTTTTCAGGGAACGGAAGGATCTCCCTAGGCTCATGCCTCCTTTAACCCTCATCAGTCTCTGTTGTGGCCCGACTTCTAAGAATCGTCGCCACCCACAACTCAGCCAACCATCAAGTCAATACAGCTAATTCTCAGTAATGGCCATGATCAAATCAACTTGAAGACAGTGATTGCATGTTTCAAACCTGCACTTTTAAGATTTTTATGAACTAAATTACTGGCAAGAATTATAAATGAGAAAGGAAACCTGTTTTAATTTTCCTTCTGTTATAGCCTCAGCCATAGTAAACTGCCCCATCAGTATATATTTGTAGAGCAGTGGTTTTCAATGTTGGCAGGTAACAAAATAGAAATATGGTGCTATTTCCAGAATACTGATCTAAATTAAAATTATGACATGTATATAATTCTAGGCTCTGTCAGAAATCTACTAAGAACAAATTGTAGCAGATGCTGTAGGGTAAGGAAAAAAAATATGTTTCAAACTGTACATTGTGGCCATAGGTAAATTTCAATAATACACATTTACACAAAATACACAATACACAATACACAATTACATTTACACAAAATACACAATACACAATTACATTTACACAAAATACACAATACACAATTACACAAAATACACAAAATAATACTCATATTTTAAGCCAATTAGCTTTCTAGAGAACTCTTCCAAGTTATTAGCTTGTGTCTCATCAGGTTTTTTTTTGTTTTTGTTTTTTTAGTGTTTATTTATTTTTGACACAGAGAGAGAGAGACAGAGCATGAGCAGGGGAGGGGCAGAGAGAGGAGGAGACACAGAATCTGAAGCAGGCTCCAGGCTCCGAGCTGTCAGCACAGAGCCCAATGCAGGGCTCGAACTCACAGACCGTGAGATCATGACCCGAGCTGAAGCCAGACGCTCAACCGACTGAGCCACCCAGGTGCCCCATTGTCTCATCAGTTTTGAGTGATTTAGCCAAATGCACTGTATTGTTGGGTAAATGCAGAGTTTTGTGTTGAACAACTCTAGGAGACACCATTTATTTTCTATTCATATTATGCTATCAACTCAATGTTGAAAAACATCTGCCAAAGACGATAATTTGGAGTTTGGAGAAATTGATCCCAAGCTCTTCTTTTCTGACAGAACTCTCTATCCAAGCCACCCCCGGTTTGTGTCCTTTGGGTCAACTTCTCCAAAGTCCCTCTTACGTCAGATGGGGCTGTCTTGCCTAAGTGCTCAGTCCAGGCCTCAATCTAGTGCTCCTTCTGGCCAGTTAGAGACTAAAGCAGCAGGAAAGGACTTGATTTATCTGAGTAGTAGAAGTGACAGGCTTGCTTCTGGTTCAAGGAAGGAGGAGGAGGCGTAAGAGAATGCCAAATATTTACCTCCATTACCTTGTTTTCCATCAGATACATAATCAGATTCCACAAATCCAGCCAGTCTGGTCTGAAGCTGTCCTGCGTCCTACCTCTGTGGTCCTTCCTCGTAGGTCTCCATGCCCGATTCCTTTAGCGTTGCTGGGGGCTGATCATTAAGTGTGCGTCAAAATGAATTCCGGCAGAGGAAGAAGAAAGAAGCAGAGTATCCCCTAAAATATTCATAAAGCCTGGAAGTGCCAACAATTAAAAACACAGCCAGAATGGGAAGTCTCGAGTCTTCAACTTGGGGCATGCATGGGGTAGAGATTTCCAGAGGCTCGTCCAGACACATAAAGAGCCCAAAGACCTGTCAGGCAGAAGAAACTATGAAAGCGTATGCACATTATGAACTGTACAAACTGGGATCTTTTTCCTTACCCTCATCCCTCCAAACCCCAACTGGAAAAAAGGGGGATCAAATATCCAGCCAGCCTTATGAAGGGTGGAAAATTGTAGGGAAGGAGCACTAGGTGGAGATTCAAGACACATGAGAGTAGTCTTAGCCTGAGTGTTAACTGGCTGTTGGAAGATACCTCAAACTGTGCCTGAGTTTGCTCATCCATAAGTTATGGAGCTGAGGGGTTTTTTTTGTTGTTGAGTTCAAAGGGCTCTCCCGGTTGTTTAGGATTCTGTGGCATCGGTGGAGCACGTGTTGCATTTCAGAGTGTGCTTGTCAGGCAGAATAAGCAATGGAAGGCAGGGTTGCTGTTTTCATTGTTTCTGTAGCAGCGAGTATGGCCCAGAGGAAACAGCAGTGGTTACTTAATTTGCAGCATGGGAATAGAATGGCTTTTGGGGGGCGCCTGGATGGCTCAGTGGGTTAAGTGTCCAACTGCAGCTCAGGTCATGATCTCACACTCCGTGAGTTCGAGCCCCGCGTCGGGCTCTGTGCTGACAACTTGGAGCCTGGAGCCTGCTTCAGATTCTGTGTCTCCTCCTCTCTCTGCCCCTCCCCTGCTCATGCTCTGTCTCTCTCGGTCTCAAAAATAAATAAAAACATTAAAAAAAATGGCTTTTTGATATTGAGAGTCGAGATTGTTGTATCTTCCTCCCTTCTTGAAGCCCAGCCATCTCTGCTACCACCAAGTGACCTTGATTTCACTCCTTGTCCTTGTCCTTGTCCTCACCCACATTCCACTCTTAGGATGAGTTAATAATGGATTCATGATGAAGGGGTTTCATATCCAATTAGGTCTCTGATTTATCTTCTGACCCTAAGCGAGTCCCCTTTTCACTCAGACCTTAGTTTCCACATAATGGAGTTGCTAAGGTAGCCATGGATTATTCTGAACTGGTTTTCTATTATAAAAATGAAGATGGGGCACCTGGCACTTAACTCACTTGATTAAGCGTCCGACTTCAGCTCAGGTCATGATCTCGCGGTTTGTGGGTTTGAGCCCCACGTCTGGCTCTGTGCTGACAGCTTGGAGCCTGGAGCCTGCTTCAGATTCTGTGTCTCCCTCTCTCTCTGCCCCTCCCCTGCTCACGCTCTCTCTCTGTCTCAAAAATAAATAAACATCAAAAAAAATTTTTTTTTTAATGAAGATGGGGCACCTGAGTGGCTCAGTCGGGTAGGCGTCTGACTCTTGATTTTGGCTCAGGTTATGATCTCATGGTTTGTCAGTTCGAGCCTCGTGTCGGGCTCTGCACAGACGGAATGGAGCCTGCATGGGATTCGCTCTCCATTTCTCTCTCTGCCCCTCTCCCACTTGTATGTTCTCTCTCTCTCTCAGAATGAATAAACTTTAAAATCTATCTATCGATATATATAGATATATATCTATATAACTATATAACTATCTATATAACTATATATAACTATATATCTATATAACTATATCTATCTATCTATCGATATATAGGTATATATCTGTATAACTATATAACTATCTATATAACTATATCTATATAACGATCTATAGATAGTTATCTATCGATCGATATATACATGTCTATATATATCGATCGATAGATAACTTTGAGAAATATACTAACTCTATAGGATTGGGAAGAAAGAAATATTAATAAGCCAAATGTGACTTTATAATTATCTGTAAAGCATCACTTCTTCGGCACATCACATTTATCTTTCCAAGTCTGCTCTCCTTGGGCTGATATTGAAATTGATTATTTTTAATTCACTGAGTTAGCACTGACCATGGAATGGAGGCAAGCTGACTTCAAAACCAAAGTATGAGCTTACGTTATCTACAAACAGATGGGCAATAAAGATTTGATAGTATCAGCAAGGTTGCAGGTTGTGGGTTTATAGGTATTCAAAAACTATGTGAGATAAGTCACTCACCAAAAGGAGTTGAACGCTGGGCTAGAACTCTCTGTGCTAGATGGAGGTCCTTATAGTTTTACATGTGAGTTACAGGATTTAATAGTGGTATTAGGGACTGCTCCTTTGCGCCTTTCATTTAAGCTCAATCAATAACATTTTGGGTGCCCAGGGAACAGTGTTCTCTATAGGTTTGATGTGAAGAAGCATTTATGGATAGGAATTTAGAGATGTGACTCTGGGTACCAGAGTCCCACCAAATTCATGGCAATGTGAGGAATCAGATGAACTCGGGCCCGTCAAAGAAAATAAACTGGGTGCTGATGCTAAGAACTACAAAATGTGCTCTATAGTGTGTGCCTTTATCCAAACATGAGGAGGATCAGAAGTGGCCTTTTAGTATGCTATGGTACCATATATAAATAGCATGCTTGGCCAGACTCTAGGAGGCATGTATTGTCCAACCTGTTCTAGAATGGATCTTCTCAGAGACAGAGCATTCTGTGACATTGCCGAATCATACACAAATTCTGGTTTAACCTTTAGAGGCCATGGAACTGTTTGTCATCATCAACAACAAATGAGACTTGCACACTGAAAACTACAAAATATCATTGAAAAAATTAAAGAGGATCTAAGAAGACTTAATATCGTTAAGATGGTAGTACCCTCTCAATTGATCTGTACAGTCAATGTAATCTCTACCCCAATTTTTTTTACAGAAATGGCCAAGCTGATTCTAAAATGCACATCGTAACATAAGTGTCTTAAAATATCCAAAACAGTCAAAAAGAGAACAAAGATGGAGGAGTCATGTCTAATGATTTAAAAACTCACTAAGTTTTTTTTTTTTTTAATTTTTAATGTTTATTTACTTTTGAGAGACAGAGCATGAACGGGAGGGGCAGAGAGAGAGGGAGACACAGAATCCAAAACAAGCTCCAGGCTCCGAGCTGTCAGCACAGAGCCCCACGCGGGGCTCGAGTTCACGAACCGTGTGATCATGATTTGAGCCCTAGTCAGATGCTTAACTAACTGAGCCACCCAGGTGCCCCTAAAAACTCACTAAGTTTTAAAACTAAGTAATTAAGACTGTGTACTATTGGCATAAAGATAGACATATAGACCAATGGAACAGAATTGAGGGTCCTGAAATAAACTCATACCTATGGCCATTTGATTTTCTTTTTTATTAAAAAAATTTTTTTTTTAATTATTTTTCTTTATTTTTGAGAGGCAGAGAGACACAGTGTGTGTGGGGGAAGGGCAGAGAGAGAGGGAGACACAGAATCCAAAGCAGGTTCCAGGCTCTGAGCTGTCAGCACAGAGCCCGATGCGGGGCCCAAACTCATGAACCATGAGATCATGACCAGAGCCAAAGTTGGATGGATGCTCAACCGACTGAGCCACCCAGCCGCCCGGGCCATTTGACTTTCTATATAGTGCCAACACAATTCATTGTGCAGATGCACTGGATATTAACATGCAAAAGAATGAAATTGATTGCCTACTTCACAACATTTGCAGAAATTAACTCAAAATAGGTCAAAGATCTAAATGTAAGATCTAAAATCATTATTCAGCCATAAAAATGAATGAAGTACTGATTTATGCTATAACATGGATGGGATGGTTAATTTTTTTTTAAAAATTTTAATGTTTTTATTTATTTTTGAGAGAGAGAGAGAGAGAGAGAGCAAGCAGGGGAGGGGCAGAGAGAGAGGGAGACGCAGAATCTGAAGCAGGCTCCAGGCTCTGAGCTGTCAGTACGGAGCTGATGTGGGGCCTGAACTCATGAACTGTGAGATCATGACCTGAGCCGAAGCCGGACGCTAACTGACTGAGCCAGCCAGGTGCCCCAGGATGGTTAGTTTTATGTGTCAGTTTGACTGGGCTGAGGAATGTCCAGATGTTGAGGAAACATGATTTCTGGGTGCCTCTGTGAGGATGTTTCTGGAAAAGATTAGCATTTGAATCAGTGGACTGAGTAAAGGAGATCTGCCCTTGCCAGTGTGGGTGGACATTATCCAGCCTGCTGAGGGCTTGAGGAAAGCAAAAAGATGGAGGAAGGGTGAATTTTCTCTCTCTTGAGATGGGACACCCATCTTCTGCCCTCCACCATCGGAACTCCTGGTTCTCCGGCCCTTGGGCTCTAGGACTTACGCCCATGGTCCCCCGCTCTCAGGCCTTCAGCCTCACACTGAATTGTACTACCAGCTTTCCTGATTTTCCAGCTTGCAGACAGCAGGTTGGGGGACTTCTCGGCCTCTGTAATCTCATGAGCTAATTCCCATAATAAATGTCCTCCTATATATTTGTCTATATATCTACATCTTTATATCTTATTCGTTCAGTTTCTCTAGAGAACTCTGATTAATACAATGGGTGATCTTAAATGCATGCTAAGTGAAAGAAACCAGACACAAAGCTACAGATTGTATGATTCAATTCGTATGAAATGTTCAAAATAGGTAAATCCAGAGACAGAAAATAGGTGATTGCCAGGCGCTGGGGAGAGTGGGCATTGGGGAGTGACTACTATTGGTACAGATTTCTTGGAGGGGATGATGAAAATATTCTAAAATTAGATAGCAGTGATGGTTGTACGATTTTGTGACTATAAAAACCACTGATAATACACTTTAAAAAGGGTGAGTTCTTGGGGCCCCTGGGTGGCTCAGTTGGTTAAGTGTTGGACTTCAGCTCAGGTCATGATCTCACGGTTTGTGAGTTGTAACCCCACATCGGGCTCTGTGCTGGCAGCTCAGAGCTTGGAGCCTGCTTTGGATTCTGTGACTCCCCCTCTCTCTGCCTCTCCGCTGCTCACACTCTGTCTCTCTTTGTCTCTCAAAAATTAAATAAACGTGAAAACAAATTTTTTTAAAGGGTGAGTTCTCTGGTATGTGAATTATATCTCAGTCAAAAAGAAAGCAATATTGAACGTAATTCTAATTTTGAAAAAAAAAAAAAAAAGAAAAAGGAAAGAAAAGAAAAGAAAAAAAAGGTTTTCCAGAATCTGCTAGGAAGATGATATAATGTCAGAAAATGGATTCCAAAGCCATACAACCTGGGAGTTCCAAATCCCTGTTACTAGCTGAGTGGTCCAGAGCAAGTTACTTTACGTCTCTGTGACCCAGAGGTCATTGGTGCCATTGTAACTATATGCCTACTAGGCTGTAATGGGAAGCAAAAACCAGCATGAAGGAAGCTGTGCTGCAGGTAAGTGACGGTTAAAGAGGGGCAGAGCAGGGCAGGGTCCAAAGCAGATTGCTTCATTGGTTTATTGTCTGAACTCTGCTCCAGGCTGACTCACGGAAAGACACTGGGTGTAGTGGAAAAGGAGGAAGAGATAATATGGATCCAAGATACCATATCTATATTTAACCTTTCCTGGCCCTGGAAAAGATCCAGAACTATGTTAGGAGAGACACATAGAGGAGGGCACCAGAGCCAGGGATGATGAAAAGTATTGGATAAATTTTTTGTTGCTCAGTTTAAATAAATATTAGACAAAAATGTTGAGGGTTTTCCTCTGGTTTCAGACAATAAACTTAAGATTTTGTTCTCTTGTCCTGTCTCTACTGGGACCTTGCTTCATCTTTCAATTGAAAATGAGATCAGACAGGGGCACTTGGGTGGCTCAGTCAGTTAAGTATCTGACTCTTGACTTAGTCTCAGGTCATGAGCTCATGGTTTGTGAGTTCAAGCCCCGCATTGGGCTCTGTGCAGAAAGCATGGAGCCTGCCTGGGATTCTCTCTCTGTCTCTCTCTGTCCCTCTCCTGCTCATGCACTCTCTCTCTCTCAAAATAAATAAATAACCTTTTAACAACAAAAAAAAAAGATCAAACAAATCTTTAAAGTTCATGTCACTGCCACATTTTTATTCCCAGGACAGATCAAGAAGCTAGGACAGTGGCAGGTGTTTGTAGCAAGATTCACATTCTTTTGTTTTTTTAATTAATTAATTAATTAATTAATCAAAGTTTTATTTAATTGTAGTTAGTTAACATATTTGCAATATTGGTTTCAGGAGTAAAATTCAGTGATTCATCACTTAAATACAACACCCAGTGTTCATCATAACAAGAGCCCTCCCTAATACCCATCACCCATCTAGCCCATCCCCCTCCCACCTCCCTCCATTGACCCTCAGTTTGTTCCCTATCTTCAAGAGTCTCTTACTGTGTTTCTCTCTCTCTCTCTTTCCTCCTCCCATGTGTTCATCTGTTTTGTTTCTTAAACTCTACATATGCATGAAATCATATGGTATTTGTCTTTCTCTGATTTATTTCGCTTAGTGTAATACATCTAGCTCCATCCACGTTATTGCAAATGGCAAGATTTCATTCTTTTTGACCACATCCCTTTGTTTTAAACTGCTTTCTGCATCTTTGTAAGATGCACTTCCCATTCATGACTTTTCTTTAGATCTCACTCTTTCTGTCAACATACAGCAAAGAAGGACTATATTACATAGCCATTTTGAGGGAATGATAGAAAGGTGTCACATTTCTTACTTAAAAAAAAAATAGAGAAAACTCTGTTGTTCACCTTTCCTCTGGTTTTACACTTCTGAATTCCCTTCTTTATGTGAGTATATGTTATATATCCTTGGTTTCATCATCGTTTTCCTTTCTTGGATTCTAAATAAATAATTATAATGCCTTGTATTTTTACTCTATATATTTCATGGTGTTTTACATACAAACCTCAGACCAAGACATGTTAATTAGCTTGCTTAAGGTCACACACAAGATGGTGCTAACCCAGTGTCATAACTGAGATCTCACGTCTCCTTTGCCTGTATTAGGAGAGGATTCTTTCTTTTCATTCTACATTTCTCCTAGAACTTTCCATTGAGAAATAATCTAGGTGAGGAAAATATAACCAATTCCAGGGCAGAAGGCAGCTGAAGCCAACATGAAGATCAGTGCTGGGGCCTCATTATACTGGAGTCCATGCTAGTGTAGAAATAGTGTTATTTAAAGTTCATTTGATCACAGGGTTTCCTCCAAAGTGCATCTCATATCTGCATTAATCTCTGTCTTCCTCAAAATCACTGGTATTGATATATGAGAGGAGAAAGAGTATGATTAGCAAATGATAGAGCAATAAGTTAGTAGAACTGGCTTGAAATTCTCTGAAATACCAAAACCTTAACACCAGCTTAACAGATCTCCAAATCATTTACTATAGAAATGCTTTAATGGTGGGAAGCAAGGTACATCAGAAAAGAGGGCAGTGGACCTGTGGGGGCAGGGGAGAGGGAGAACGTGATAATACGACCTTTCTGAATTCCATCAATTTCTTTTATTCTAAGACTTTAAAGTCTTGTCCTATGTTTTATCTTATTTGTCTTGCCAGAATGTCTGATTAGGCAGTTCAAGGATTATGATCCATTACTTTATGGATCAGGAATTAAAACCCAGAGATGTGATAACACCTGCTCCAAATGATAGAGACAGAAAGGGAGAGAGAAACAGAGATAATGTTAAGATATGGCTGCCAATTTAGAACTGTATTAAACTAGATCCTGATGAATTTTAAATCTGCTTATATCACTTTACCTATGAACATAAGAAAAACCCCTTTATTAAAAACTTTCATGAACGTAAAATTGATATATTTATTCTATTGTATAGCTGTATAAAAATTTGGCAGTCCTCTTTGCATTAGAGTTTTCCAGAGAAATAGAGCCAACAGGATGTTTGTGTGTCTATGTATGTATGTATATGCATGTAGGTATGCCTATATGTATGTATGTATCGTCTATTGAGATCTAGTTTGAAGAACAGATCTGAGCCTGGATGGCTCAGTTGGCTAAGCATCCGAGTCTTGATTTTGGCTCAGGATATGATCTCACGGTTTGTGAGATTGAGCCCTGTGTTGGGCTCTGCACCGGCAGTGCAGGGTCTGCTTGGGATTCTCTCTCTCTCTCTCTCTCTGCCCCTCCACTGTTTGTTCTCTCTCTTTCAAAATAAATAAATAAGCATTAACAAAAATTAAGAATCTGTGGATAGTTGGGAAGTCCAAAGTCTTCAAGGTAGACCAGCAGGCTGAAGACCCAGTGAAGTGATGCAGTTTAAGTCCAAAGGCAGTGTGCTGGCATAATTTCCTCTTCTGGGGAGGTCAGTCTTTTTCTATTAAGACCTTCAACTGATTAGATGGGCCATACCCACATTATGGAGGGTAATGTGCTTTCTTCAAAGTTCCCTGACTTAATTGTTAATCTCATTTTAAAAATGCCTTCACAGAAATATCTAGAATAACGTTTGATCAATTATCTGGGTACCATGGCCTAGCCAAGTTGACACATAAAATTACCCATCACACACCTCTTCATGAAAATTTAATTTTATTTCTACTTTTAATTTTAATACAATTTGCATAATTGTATAATTATAATAGCAATTTAAAAACAATCATTATTTATTAATAATTACTATTAATCAATAATAATAACAATCAATTATAATTATTAAATAAAATGATAATTTTTTTTTGCATGTTCGGAAACATCTTCCATTAAAAAAATCCTTTTATGGGGTGCCTGGTTGGCTCAGTCAGTGGAGCCTGAGACTCTTGGTCTCAGGGTTGTGAGTTTGAGCCCCATGTTGGGTGTAGAGATTACTTAAAAATAATATCTCTTAAAAAATCCCTTTATAATTGAGTCTTAGGAGAGAAATTACTGGGTCAAAATTATGAACGTCATTCAGACTCTTTTCTTACATTGCCAAATTCATTTCCATAATGTAGAAATTTAGATTCCCTGTTAATGTGTAAGAGTGGGCTTTTTAAAATAGGGTTCTTCAGAACATCAGAATTCTCTTTCTTTTTTTTTCTTAAATGGAAATACAAAAATTTCACATCTTGGTTTTACTTGAATGTATATTATATAATTATTAAATTGAACATCTTTAATCTTAACATCACCCTTCTCCCATATTTGTTAAACACTTTGATTTGATATACTGGTTTTCTTTTGATTTTCACTGTTTTTTTTAATTTTTAATTTTTATTTTTTAATTTTAATTTTAATTTTTTTTGAGAGAGAGAGAGAGGGAGAGAGAGAGAGAGAGAGTCTGTGTGAACAGGGAAGGGGGACAGAGGAAGAGAGAGAGAGAATCCCAAGCAGGCTTCACACTCAGTGTGGAGGTTGACACGGAGCTCGATCCCATGACCCTGGGATCATAAGCTGAGCCAAAATCAAGAGGCAGACGCTTAACCGACTGAGCTACCCAGGTGCCCCATGTTTTTCACTTTTCATGACCATTTATTTATTGTCATCTTATTAATTTTCTTACTATAGTTACTAAGTTTTGTAGAATTTCTGTTTTTATGCATTGATCCTTTCTTTGTGGTTTTACTTTTTCTGTTGGAAGGATTCTTCTATTTATTTATTTATTTGTTTATTTATTTATTTACTTTATGCATTTGTATCTCTTTTGTTATTGATTATTTATTTTTATTTTTAAATTTACATCTAAGTTACTTAGCATTTAATGCAGTAATGATTTCAGGAGTAGATTCCAGTGATTCATCCCCTACGTGTAACACCCATTGCTCATCCCAGCAATGGGATGGGCCCCTTGCTCATTTAGCCATCCTCCCATCCACAACCCCTCCAACAACCCTCAGTTTGCTCTCTATATTTAAGATATTTAAGAGTCTCGTATGTTTTGCCCCCTCCCTCTTTTTACATCATGTTTGCTTCCCTTTCCCTATGTTCATCTGTTTCATATCTTAAATTCCACATATAAGTGAAGTCATGATATTTGTCTTTCTGTAATTCCGCTTAGCATAATACCCTCTAGTTCCATCCACGTAGTTGCAAATGGCAAGATTTCATTCTTTTTGATTGCCGAGTAATACTCCATTGCATATATATACCACATCTTCTTTATCCATTCATCTGTCAGTGGACACTTGGGCTCTTTCCATATTTTGGCTATTGTTGATAGTGTTGCTATAAACATGGGGGTGCATGTGTCACTTCAAAACAGCATACCTGTATCCCTTGGATAGATACCTAGTAGTGCAATTGCTGGGTCATAGGGTAGTTCTATTTTTAATTTTTTGAGGAAACTCCATACTGTCTTCCAGAGTGGCTGAACTAGTTTGCATTCCCACCAGCAGTGCAAAAGGGTTCCTGTTTCTTCACATCCTCACCAACATCTGTTGTTGTCTGAGCTGTTAATTTTAGCCATTCTGACTGGCGTGAGTTGGTATGTTATCGTGGTTTTGATTTGTACAGGAATCTTTTCTTATTTTTTTTAACGTTTTGTTTTTTTTTTTTTTAATTTATTTTTGAGACAGAGAGAGACAGAGCATGAACAGGGGAGGGGCAGAGAGAGAGGGAGACACAGAATCTGAAGCGGGCTCCAGGCTCTGAGCTGTTAGCACAGAGCCCGACGCGGGGCTCGAACTCACGGACTGCGAGATCGTGACCTGAGCCGAAGTCGGCCGCTTAACCGACTGAGCCACCCAGGCGCCCCAGGAATCTTTTCTTTTAATCTTACCTAGTCCTCACCAATCCCATATAACGTACAATGTTAGTTTTTGTTTCTTAAAACATAATCATTTGTCCAACTAAAATTTATTGTTGCACAGGAATGAAGCAAGGATCTAAATTATTATTGCCAAGCGAGTAACCATAATATGCATATGATGCATAATCCACATAATGATAATCAATCTCAACAGTTCGCAACCTGGCTGTAATTTAGTGTCTCCTGGGAAGCAGTCCCTTTTTTCAGTGCTGATAAGTGAAATCATACTTATGGGATACATAAACATCATAATTCTTCTAAGGTAGGGAGTGAACCCCACATGGGCATTTTTTAGAAAGCTCCCTACAAGAGGCTAATGTGTAGCCAGGTTTGAGAATCTGCTTGTTCTGTTTCATGCTGACTTCTTTATATTAAATCCCTAAATATGTCATTTATTTCTGGGATATTTATGTGCTCTATTAAGCTTACTCTCTATTTTTGAGTGTCACTGTGTAGGTTAGTGTGTGTGTTAGGCTTTGTAACATATTCAGGCCTAGAATATGCTTCTTGCCTCAAATCTTGTTTTGCTTTTGGAATGAGAGATTAATGCATGCTGGGATATCACTAGTTCTTATCCTCATCTTGCTGGAGCCCTAAGTTTGCAAAACAAAAACAAAAACAAAAACAACTGTAACAAGTCCTTATTGAACTTCTCAACTTACTTACACATCTTAGAAAAGCTACCTAAACTTTCTCCCCATCCTCATTTTCTGTTTATTCTCTGAACTACCCCCCTCTCTAGCTCCGCTACTGCTTATTCTTTCTAGGACCATGAGTGATCTCCGTTCTGCCTGTATCCATTGGGCCACTTCTCTGAGAGAGTGATTTGAGATAAACTAACTAGGTTTTGGAGGTAAATTCTAGGTAAAGGTCGACAGTTTGGTGATACATTCACATGTAGGTGAGAGTAAGCAACTTGGGTTTATAGTGTGGCAAGCAGAACAGTAGGGGCAAGAGGTCCAGGGGCACATGGGTGGGCGTGAAGTAGAGTATGGATGGGGTGATGGCCATTATTCAGGTGCAAGGCCATCAGGGTATCTATCAGGAGGGGGGTGGCTTTCCATTTGTAGTAGGACGTCAGTAACCAGACTATATTGTGCAGTTCTAATCTCATGAAAGAGGATTGATTTAGGCAGAGAGGACAGTGAGGGCCTATCCACTTGTGAGACATTCAGGATAGGACTCCAGACTTGAGAGTACTTGGGTACTCAGCATGAGTACCTGGACAACCTTACGAGAAATGAGCGACCTGTCTTCTCAAACTAAGGAGGGTGGCAAGAAGGATAGGGAGAAGGAGCCGAGACTATTGATCTCCTTACTGCCTCCATCCAGATTAGTTCAGGAATTTTACCCAAGACTGGGTAAAAATGTAGCCAGCAGATAGGTGGTGTCAATGGAAGCAGCTAGAAGGCGTTGAGACATTTAGGGACAGAAGGTGAATTAATTAACTAATTAATAATATACCACCATGTAGCATTCTATCTGTTTTATACCTTAGTTTACAGCATTGTGCTCTTGATCCGTCTTGTTTAAATCTCCCGTCCTCAACATGATTGTCAAATTCAGAGACCTCTTAGAAGGTGTAATACTTAGACTGTCCAATCGTACGTAGTTGCTGTATGAAGTTTTAACACCCACGTTCCTTTATGATTAACTTCCTCTTCGCACACAGGACTACGTGGAGTTAGATCTACCAATATTATAAATATCTTGACAATAGGGGTTTTGTTTTGTTATCTGGAGTTATATACGCTTACCTGATTGGTACAGCTATGTGACTACCTCCCAACCTGGGAGACAGGTGAAGAAGGGATGGGGGAGGAAGGGAGGCACTGCTTCATATTGATTGTCAATAATGGGCCCAGCACTATGCTAGGTATTATACGTAAATTATCCTGGAGAGCTTTCCACAGTCTCGGGAGAGAGATATCATTGTCTCCGCTGACAGATGGACAAATGGAGGCTCAGAAGGTTAGAATGACTTATACACAGTCTGGGAGAATGTTGGACCTGAGATCCAAATAGAAGTCTGACTCCAAATCTCCTTCTCTTGCCACTTCCCTGGAGGAAAGTGCAGGCAGGGCAGGGATAGAAATGAAGCTTGTGAGCTTCTGGGGCTGCTGGGATATGGGTAGAAAGAGGCAGGTCTGCAGGACCTTCAGAATTTGAGAGGCAAGGTCGTCTCACTGGTTGAGGGGACTTGCTCATTGCCCTGCCCCCTTTTCTGACGTGACTCATTCCTTGCTGCTGTCTGTGGTTCTTCACTGCCCTCAGGAGAGAAACAGGTGTCCCGCTCCCTGAACTAGGAAGGGAAGGCATGGCAAAGTCAGGTGTCGTGCCTCTGGACGCTTGATGAATCACCTATCAAACCGGAATTGGCACCTCTGTTATCATAACACCAGCTCAGTGCTGATTCCATCTTTCCCAGCTTCCAGACTGCTCAGCTCTGAGGCACACTGAGCCACTCTTAAGGAGGGACTCCGCTGTTTGCTCCTTGCTGTGCAGAATGAGGTTCCCGGGGGCATCGTTTTCATCTCGCCAGGCGTTTGTGGTTGTGTACCTGGGATTACCTTCTCTGTGCAGGATCTTTACAGGGACCCGCCCTGTGTGACACAGCACTTCACACATTTCCTGCTTGTGACATCCCCTGTCCATTGTCTCTCTGCCTGCCCGGGTCCGGGACTCATTTATCAGAGTATGAGACAGCGTGTGTACGTGTGTGTGCGCGCGTGTGCACGTATGTGTGTTCCCGCCATCTTTCGCAGAATGCCTTCCTTCTGTCCTTTTTCAGTGTGGCTCTCCCGTCTGCCAGAGGGCAATGTGCTAGAATGGGCGGGAAGAGTGGTAGAACAGGGTGGAGCTCCTCACTTACAGGGGAAACTGCTAAGACTTCTCAAGTTCCAGAAGTCCCCCCACTGCCCCTGAATGAAAAGTCTAGCAGAATGAATAGCAGAGAGGGGGACTGATCTTTGGAAATGCACTGTGACTGACCACAGCAGCAGCGAAGTGTTTGAGAGAAGCCCCAGGGAGGCGTCTCCTCTGGCGTGTCCAACGGGTAGGAGAAAGGAGACGCAGATAGAAAAGAGGCGATTCTGTGTTTTGGGGGGGGGGGTGGTGGTAGTTGTGTGTCCTTGGCTTTTCCCTTATTGAGAACCCTTTTTCGGGGCGCTTGGGTGCCTCAGTCAGTTAAACGACTGACTTCGACTCAGGTCATCTTCGGGTCAGTGGGTTCGAGCCCCCCATAGGGCTCTGTGTTGACAGCTCAGAGCCTGGAGCCTGCTTCGGATTCTGTGTCTTCCTCTCTCTGCCCCTCCCCCACTCTCGCTCTCTCCCTCTCTCTCAAAAATGAATAAACACTAAAAAAATAAAAATAAAAAAAAAAGAGAACCCTTATTCTGGGCTGGGGAAATTGTTGATTGGTAATCTCGGGAAGAGAAAACAATCAGCGAGATAATGTCTAATTTGGGATATATCATTTCTGGGTTTTTGAGGTTTGCCTGTGGTAGATGGAGAATTATGGAATTGAGAACGTGAAAAACAGAATGATAATTATAATAAAAATAAAATGTATTGAATTTGGGTGACACCTCAAAGGACCTAAAATTAATCTCTGCAGTCATATTAAAAACCTCATGGGGTGGGTAGTGTTACTGCGATTCTTACTTAGATGTTAAGGGGCCTGTCTGTCTTGCAATCACAGTACTCCTCTCCAAAGCAAATTTTTTGGGAGCTTCCAGGATACAAATTAGGCTTCTTCATCTCTACTGGGTTGTACATGTGTTTTAGGAATTCCTGCAGACACGTTAAAATAAGAAGGAAGACTGGGACGCCTGGGTGGCTCAGTCAGGTGAGCATCTGACTTAGGCCCAGGTCATGATCTCACATCGGCCCACATTGGGCTTACTGCTGTCAGCTCAGAGCCCACTTCGGATACTCTGTCCCCCTCTTTCAGTCCCTCCCCCGCTTGCGCTCTCTCAAAAATAAATAAAACATTAAAAAAAAAATAAGGAAGAAAAGCTGATAACACTCAGTCTCCTTATTACAAGACCTTTGTTGAAATAAGGTCAGGATTCCCAAGCACCATGGGAGCCTCTCTTCTAATGGTTTCAAAGTGCATTTCAAGCCCTGGGTCTCTAGGAAGGTGTGGGAGGGGGAGGATCAGAACAATCACAATCCTTCAGTATCTGAGGAGAACAGGAGGACAAGGGATTCCCTCTGGGTGACCTCCCCTTCTCTCTGCCTCATCCACCCTAGGAGATATCACCTGGCACAAGGCAAGTTGTCTACACTAGTCAAATCCTCTGGATTTGGGCGCTGCATGGTGGGGCCTTGGGCGCTGCATGGTGCTCCCAATTCTCAGGCCAGTGCCCTGTCTCCTGGGAGTTCTAGCTCCTTCTGGACCTTCATGCTCACAGTGAGAGATCGCCAGTCCTGGAAACTAGACCCTTTCCCTCAAAAAGGGATTTAGGATGGAGATCAAATCCAGGAAAATGAACAGACAAAGAAAATGATCCAAGATTCCATAATCTGGGGAGTACTGGGGGAAAGTTTCGATTCTACCTTTATTTTCTGGATACAGTTTGAAGACAGACATGCAGTCGTTGTCTGTGGCCCTCTAAGACCTTGGAGCACACACTTAACAGGCAGATTCTCCTCCCCTGTGCTTTCCAAATTCTGTTGCATTTGTTGGTGAAGTTTGGTTTCTGCATTACGGTTTCTATGATTCTTTTGGATTCGGACATAATTTCTTCTTCCATGTGAGTGACAAGTACAGATGTGCAGTAAAGTGGTTTAAGGAATATTGGGTTTGTAATTAAAAGACTGGGGCATGACACCTTGCTGTGGCATTTGCTTGTTGTTTTGTTTTTTTTTTTAACCTGGGCTTATTCAGAATTGAATCTTTTTGAATGTTTTAATGTTTATTCATTTTTGAGAGAGATGGAGACAGAGTGTGCGCGGGGAAGGGGCCGAGAGAGAGGGTGACTCCAGGCTCTGAGAATCAGAAGCAGGCTCCAGGCTCTGAGCTGTCAGTCAGCACAGAGCCCAACGTGGGGCCCAAATTTGTGAACTGCGAGATTATGGCCTGAGCCAAAGTCAGACACTTAATCAGCTGGACCATCCAGGTGCCCCCCAAATTTAACCTTTTCAGACCTCAGTTTCCCCGTTGTGTGAAAGTGCCTAGCGTCACACCTGGCACATTATAGTTGCTCGACATATGTTTATTGGAGTTGAAAATAGGAAGGACGGCTTGCTGTTCAGAATGTTAAAGACTAATTTTGGAATCCTGTAGATAGATCTGAGCAATTCTTTTCGATCTCATTTCCAATTTAACACGTTCATTCCATTAAATGGTGTTTTGTTTTGTTTGTTTTGCTAGGACATCTCATGGATGAGGAAGAAGGGGGAGGGGAAGAGGGGAGTGAGCTGGAAGGCAAACTGTCTCAGTCTGGGAGCTGCTACCTCTGTATGTTTTACTCTCCTCACCCAAAGCCTTTGGGTCCTCTGCCCCAAGGTCCATAGCTATTAATAACTCCCTTACCCAGTGTGGCATTCATCTGAGTGGGTGGGTCACTTGTCTTTATAAAAACAACATGGCTGGCAGATCCATTTGTGTTGATACACAGGTGGTAAGGTTGAGGGTGGAGGCTGGTGTAACGTTTAACCATATCTTACGGGAATGGGACCAGATGTTATACGGAGATCAGTCAAGTGATTACTCACAACACTTAGGCAGTTGGAGTGCGGGAGAATGGATCTAATTTTTAAAGTTCTGTTTGTACCCATTCATCAACCGATGGACATTTAGGTTCTTTCCATGTTTGGCTATTGTTGAAAGTGCTGCTGTAGATATTGGGGTGCAAGTGTGGTTTATACACACAATGGAATACTACTTGGCAATGAGAAAGAATGAAATCTGGCCTTTTGTAGCAACGTGGATGGAACTGGAGAGTGTTATGCTAAGTGAAATAAGTCAGACAGAGAAAGACAGATACCATATGTTTTCACTCATATGTGCATCCTGAGAAACTTAACAGAAGACCACGGGGGAGGGCAAGGAAAAAAAGTTAGAGAGGGAGGGAGCCAAACCATAAAAGACTCTTAAAAACTGAGAATAAACTGAAGGTTGATGGGGGGTGGGAGGGAGGGAAAAGTGGGTGATGGGCATTGAGGAGGGCACCTGTTGGGATGAGCACTGGGTGTTGTATGGAAACCAAGCTGCCAATAAGTTTCATATTCAAAAAATAAATAAATAAAATAATAATCATAAACAAATAAAGTTCTATTTGTAGATGTATTTTGGTAAGATGAGTTTCTTCTGGACACCCATGAGTAAATTGCTGATCATATCTGGGAGACTATTGTGCTCACTGGACAGAAGTGTGGCTCATGGGGGTTGCACTATTCTTGGAAATAGAACTGTCTTTGTGTGTAATGAAACAGACAGAGAGGGGACGTGGCATTATGCTTGCATCGTGCCTATGCATGAGGGTTTGGAGAGTTTATGTTAAATAGTTAGCTTAATTTCAGTTATAGTCATTCGACTCCAGACTCTAATCGTGCAAAGATTTGAGCTGCACTGTACTCCCCATTTCATACTCCTTTGTATCTCTTTCTTCATCGTGCTGTTTCCTCCTCTCGGTTCTCAGTTCAAGAAGGGAGCTACACTTTTCAATATGCCGACAGAAAGAAGAAACTGAGAAGAGAGAAAGTAAAGAATGATAACCACAAGTGAGGCAATAATATTGTTTTAATGAGAGGCCTGTCTGAGGGGATTTGACATTGTAGATATAGGTATGTGAAAGCTATAGGCAGCCAATGTACGTATGTTCCAGCCACCGAATAGAATGATCAGAATAAACAATTTCACAACTTTTCTAGATCCTTGATTCCAGTGGCTTGAATATAGTAAAACCTAGTGATACATGGTACCAAGGAGAGAACTGTGGGGTAATGTTTTACATGCGTGAGGATTTTACAGTCTAGGTAAGGAGAAGAAGCAGTAACCAGTATTATTTTTTTCTTTTTGAAGATTTTTTAAAATTTATTTTGAGAGAGAGAGAGAGAGAGTGAGTGAGCAGGGGAGGGACAGAGGGAGAGGCAGAGAGGGAATCTGAGGCAGGCTCCATGCTGCCAGCATGGAGCCCAATGCGGGGCTTGAACTCATGAACTGTGAGATCATGGCCTGAGCCGAAACCAAGAGTTGGACACTTAACTGATTAAGCCACCCAGGCACCCCTTGAAGATTTAATTTTTAAGTAATCTCTACACCCAGCATGAGCCTTGAACTCACAACCCCAAGATTAGGAGTCGCACACTCTACCGACTGAGCCAGCCAGGCGCCCCTATATATTTTTTCTTAACACAGTCAGAAAATGGTCTAGATATAATAGAAGGGGATAGAGTATTCGTCATATTGTACAGAAATGGTCAAGAACATTCTTCTAATACATAGGTTAGAAGCTAACCAATAGGAAAAGTTATCCTAGAAGGTTTGGGCACCAAGGCATGTGTTTTCTCACGTTGACACACTGGGCAGGCAGAGTCGTGTGGTAATTGAATATAAACTGCAGAGAAGAGAGCGATGTAGAGAGGAATATTGTCGCTACGGGCAAATATGAGCATCTTCTGATATAAATGCTTTGGTGGGCTCTAAGTGGTAAGGTAAGTGTAGGCTTCCATGCATATGTGGGTAGGTATGGTTGGGTGTGTACACCTTAAAAATTCTAGACTCATGTGGTATGTTCCATAGGTCTCTAGCCAAACTGTAATAATTGGAAAGAGCTTATCATACAAAAACTATCTACTGAGTGGGCCTCACCATAGCCCTATACATTTGTTTCCTTGCTCCAGCATCTGATCACATTGGGCTTCTAGTTGTTAATAAACCTAGCTTCTTTAAAGTATCCATGCACAGGGGCGCCTGGGTGGCTCAGTCGGTCAAGCGGCCGACTTCGGTCGAGATCAGGTCATGATCTCACGGTCCGTGAGTTCGAGCCCCGCGTCGGGCTCTGTGCGGACAGCTCAGAGCCTGAATCCTGTTTTGGATTCTGTGTCTCCCTCTCTCTGACCCTCCCCCGTTCATGCTCCGTCTCTCTCTGTTGCAAAAATAAATAAATGTTAAAAACATTTTTTTTAAAGTATCCATGCGCAAATAAAATTACACACAAATGAACCTTGTTCAGGAAATGTAATAGAAGGTCATATTGTATCCAAATGACCACACTGTGCCCTGTAATAAGTGTGATATGTAGGTGCCAGGGTCTAGGCGTGGATTTGAGTCATTGGGTGCGGGTATGTTTGACCACGTGTCTGTAGTTGAGTCTGGCCCACCATGAGCAGTTCTAAGTGAGGATACATGTGCACACAGGCCTTTACATTTCTTCCTTCACTATGTATTAGTGGGTGCGTGGTTTGGCTTCTGGGCAGAGCTCGCAAGTCGGGGCTGGCTGCTGACTTTTTCTTACTGGTACTGTGGTTAAGAGAGATTATGTTCACAGAACATTCCCCAGAGAGCCAAACTCGTTTAACTGGCTGCTCCCTGGATGAACACAATTACATCTGATAATGCCCTGAAAGGGAAGTAAGAGGAAAGGAAAACAAGAATGAGAATGGCAGTGAGAAATTTTCAAACGGCTTTTGAATTCACCTGACTGAGCCAGTGTTTTATTATTTAAGATCTCCTTCTCCACCTTCTCGAGGCTCTCTGATTCTGGCCCCATCCCAGGGCTTTTCCTTCCATAGGGTCTTGTGGAATTGTGGAAACGTTCTCAACCACCTTTCACCTTGCCTTTTTGGCTTATAACCAAATGAGATGGATGTTGTTATCTTATAATTCATTGAGTGCATAGATCCCTTTTTAGGTACAAGCCCACAGATAAGCAGGTGCCTCTCCTCTGTGCTATTTTCTTCCTGGCTACTCCTCTGTTTGCACGGGCTTTTGTCAACAAACCACACACTTGTCTTTCTTCTGGGTGGTAAGAAAACTGTTTAACTCTCATCTCCCCATAAAGAAGAGTGAAAAGGGGGTGTGGCTGGAACTGGAAGGTCTCTTTGTATGTGTTTCCAGCACTAAGTGACTCTGCCTCCATAAGTCACATTGTGGTTATTAGGACCAACAATAAAGCACAACAGACAATGTAGTAAAAGACCACCTAATATGGTGAATAGCACATATGTACAATATAGTATAATATTATATAAGCTACAGCTCTGATTCATAAAGTTTTACCTCATTATCAAATCACTGCAAAACTAGATCATAAACTTAGGATCACCTAGACAGTGAAAAAAAAAACCACCACTGTTTTTTTTCCAGGTCAGTCAGCATTGACTAGAACCAGGGAAGACTCTTGTTTACCAAGGGCAAAATAAGGTTTGTAGATGGATATGAAAGAGTGGTAACCACCAGTTCTCTTCAGAAAGAAAGAACCAAGTTTTTGGAGGTGTAATTTCAAATATATGCTGATGATATAGAATTAAAAGTGATGTACATAAAGCATCTGTGGCCCAATAAGCAAGAAACTAAGAACTACCGTTTACTTGGAGGAGAATTGGGACTGGGATAAATGGAGAATGACGGGGTGGGAGAAATATATTTATGGTATATCACTTTACCTTATTATTTCATATATATATATATATATATATATATATATATATATATATATAAAATATACCTTATTACCTTATTATTTTATATAAAATAAAGGTAAAAATATATAAATATAAAATATAAATTAAGGTAAAATATAAAATAAAATAAGGTAATATAAAATATAAAATAAGGTAAAATACCTTATTATTTTATATATACATATATATGTATATATATAGTTTTAGAAAGAGAAAGAAGATGGCTTGGTTGCAATAATCCCTTTAATCTATCTACTTGTTAGAATGAATGCCTGTGTCTGTCTATATATAATGGGCAGGGGAAGGTCCAATTAAAAAATAAGTAATACCCAGAAAAAAATTAAACCTGCTTAGGATTTTTTAAAAAAATGTTTATTTATTTATTTTGAGAGAGAGAGAAAGAGAGAGAGTGGGGGGAGAGAGAGAGAGAGAGAGAGAGAAGAGAAGAGAAGAGAAGAGAATCCCAAGCAGGCTCTGCACTGTCAGCACAGAGCCTAATGTAGGGCTCCATCCCACAAACTGTGAGATCATGACCTGAGCCAAAATCAAGAGTTGGATGCTTAACCAACTGAGCCACCCAGGCACCCCGAACCTGCTTAGGATCATAGGGCAGGTAAATCATTCCCATATTGCCTGTGGACCACAATTGCTCAGACAGGTACTATGGACTCAAACATTGGAGCAGCGGTCTTGGGTAGAAGGGAAGCCTTTGAAATAATTTGAGAAATAATGGCATAAAAGGATGAAGCCAGATCAGGGCTATACTTCCTCTATAATAGAAAAAAGGGAAAATGCCAGGAAAAAATAAAGTTCTTCACACTTGAGTATCAGGCAGATGGATAAGATGAATAGATGACTCAGAAAGTTCCAGGTAGTCATGTACTTAATACCTAATGATCTATAGAGGTGTCTTAAAACTCTCTATGCTCCATTTAATGTTTTTTAGAACAACTCAGTCCTTGGGAATTCTTCTCAGTGGTGCCCTGTGCATTCTCTGAGGGCCAAGCATAGAAGTGGACAGCTGTGTGGCTGAGATGAGAGGGTCATGGCACGAATGCTATTGGAATGCAGTCTCAGTGACAAGCTGTGTGGTAAGGACAAACACCGCAGATGCCTATCTTCTGATTCTAGGATGACAGAGACTAAGGTTTGAACAGATTCTAGAAGGAGGATGAGATGACTTCTAGTAGAAATGAAGACGGTGTTGATAAAGGAATGGGCACACAGGAGGTCATTTTCTTTTTTATTTAATGCTTATTTATTTATTTTGAAAGAGAGAGAGAGAGAGAGAGAGTGCTCAAGCTGGGGAGGGGCAGAGAGAGAGGGAGAGAGAGAATCCCAAGCAGGCTCTGCACTGTCAGCACACAGCCTGATGCAGGGCTCAGTCCCATGAATCATGAGATCATGACCTGAGCCAGAATCAAGATTCAGATACTTAACTGATTGAGCCACCCAGGTGCCCAGGTCATTGTCTTTGAAGAGGGGGGCAAGTGCCAGAGATCCAGATGTTGCATCCTTAACCCCAGCAGGAAAAATGGAAGATGAGGCACAGAGCACACTTGATAGGCTGAGAAGCAGGGACACTGGGGTCTCTGATTAGAGAGCTGCTCCCTGTAGTGGTTCCACTGTATGCAAGTAGAGGGGAAGAAGGAAGAGATGATCATTTCATGTATGAGGAGCTGAGAACGGGTGGATAGGGGAAGTTGAGTGAATATCAGATTTGGGTTCTTTTTCAATCTCTTCTTTTCCTGCTTGATTTCCTACCCAGTTGTCCGGGAGCAGCAGTATGAGATCATCATCATCCCAACCATTCTGGTGGGCACTTTCCTCATCCTTCTTGCGGTCATCCTGTGGCTTTTTATCAGAGGGCAAAGAGCTCAACAACACTCTCCTGGACTCCGAGGTAAAACTCAAAGTGGGGCTGGGGAGAGGCTCAGGGAAGATGGAGATTACAGAAAATAAGACCCAAGTGTCAGTGAGCCCACGTCTATAAGGTGAGGTCCCCACTGTGGGAGAGGAGGTCTGGGGCCCCTCTTGTGGAGTTGAATGGAGGTGAGCTCTTCTCTAGGAAGTCATGAGTAGCAACTCAGTATGTGCTTGGTAGTTGAAACTACAATAGGCAAGAGAAGCCTCATGTGGCCTGTTTCTGTCTTCTTTTCCTACTGCACTATCAACTATTTGGCCATGTGAGTGTCTACATATTGGGAAGGAAGATTAGTAGGTAAAGCCCAAGGCCTTGTTACCAGCCTTGAAGGATGACATTTTACTATGTAATACATCCCAGCCCTGCTCTGTGCTCCTGGACTATGTGATGAAGAGGGGTAGCCTTCATAGCAGTCTCTGAAGTGTTAAGTAGGAGATGATGTCCTGTCCTGAAGCATATAATGCGAGAGATTTAGCTCACATGAAACTAAGGGTGAAAAGAAGGAAAAAAATTCCTGACAGTGATCAGAAACTGTATAGTGGCTGGTCCTCAATCCCTCTCTACATTTTATCCCCACTGTCTTTGAATTCACTTACAGAAAAACTTCTCAAAGGAGTTGTCTAAACTCATTCTGATGACTTCTACTTGTCACATTCTCCGAAGCTTTTATCCCCACCACTCTGCCAAAACAATTATTTCCAAGATCAGCACTGACAGCTATATTGAGTCCTCATCGTGGCCTGTCAAAAGCATTTGACACAGTTTTGTACCTCCTCCTTCTCGAAACACTTCATTTTTCCTTTTAAATCTACAGTCACTTCCTAAACGATCTCCTTTTCAGTCTTATGGATTCAAACACTTTCTCTGATCTGAGTCTAGTCCCCCTTGAACTCCAGATTCCTATATTAAACCACCCATTTTGTAGTTTGGATCCAATGCACATCTTTGTAATATGCCCAGAACAAAGGCCCTGCAATTCCCTCACAAATGTTCTCCCTCAATCGTCTTTTCTACTAGTAAATGGCAAGCCCTGTCTTCTATGTGTTCAGTCTAAAATCTTGAAGATTTCCTTGATTCGTCTCTCTCTTGCATTCCATGTCCAATCCTTTAGCAAATCCTGTCAACTCTATCTTCAGGATAAACCGAGGCAGCTCTCACCTCTCGTAGATCCTTGTAATGCACGCCTAACTGGATTCTCTACTACCACTATCCCTTTATGGTCTGTTCTCCACAGGACAGCAGAATTATTCTTTTAAGGCCTAAGTCAGTCCTGGCCATTCTCTCCTTGAAACAAAATAGAATGTTTTTTCTTTTTAGAATTAGAAAAGCCAAAATTCTTTCAATAACCTTCCATGACTTGGGCACTCTCTGGCCTTGTCTCATATAATTCTCCAGTTATCCCATATGGTTCCAGCTGTACTAACTTCATTTCTCTTCCTTAAATATATTAGGCATGCTTCTTTCCTGATGCCTTTGCTCTTACTGTTCCCTCTGTCTAGAATATCCTTCCCAATACAAGTATAGTTTGCTCTTTAGTTGCTTCCAGGCGTTTCTCAAATGTCATCTTATCAGAAATCCCTTTCCTGACCTTCAAATGTAAAATAGCATCATTGGTGTTTCTGACTTTGCTATTTTCCTTCATAACACTCATCACCTGGTTTGTTATTATCTGCTTCCTTTCTCCTACCATTAGAGGGTAATCATAAGAATCTGGACTTTGCCTATTCGCAACACCTAGAACAATGCCTGGCACACAACATGTGATATTTGTCGAATAGATGGAATGAATGAATGGAGATTTAATGAGAAGAATGAATTTCTCGTTTCCAATGGAGAAAAGTTGACTAAGAAAAGGGGAAAATACCAGAAGATTTTTTTTTGACTGAGGCTGTAGGAAATATGCAATACTTAACTTTGGGAACATCTTAAGGGAGGAAGAATAACCATGGCTTGGAGTTGAGGAGTTATCCATACCGTCCTCTCCACCTTTAAAAGCCATTTGATCGACTTAATCAATAGCCCCTACTGGTAGCTACCACTACCTTTAAGTACCTGGAGGTAGAGTACCTATTCAGGAACTTCCTTAATTGTCTCCATGCTATACTTATACTGAACTATAATCCCAAGAGAGACAGAAAGGAAATGTCATTGCCACTTTCCAGAGATCCATCTTGAGTTGTCTTAGAAGTAATGGGGTTATTATAAATATTCTAGAAAGGTTGGTATTGATGCTGGTTCACAGAGAAGACTCAGAAGTTATCCTCACATTGGGCAGAGAGAAAATTGCTAAAGGGACTTCCTTGCCAGTTTGTTCCAGGTTCTGTCCTCCTGGAGTCCCTGGGGTAGGGAACCGGTGGTTGGTATCATCTTTTCGTTCTAGGCATTGCCCCTGTGCCTCCATCTAGGGGCTTAAGCTTGGAGGCAGCAGGTCATGGAGGAAGCGTGTTTGTGCCACTTAAAGAGACATCGGTGGAAAGCCTCCTACAAACCATGACTCATGCTCTGGCTAAGCTGCAAGTGCCCCGGGAGCAATTCTGTGATTCTCTGGAGCAGATCCACAGTGGTAGTTATGGAGCCATCTATCGAACCAAGATGTACACTGGGGACCCTGCTAAGCCAAAGAGTGTTGTCATCAAGGCTTTGAAAGGTAAAAGGAGAAGGGTTTGACTTCCTTTCCCCTTTTTCACGTTTCCACTGCGAGCCCTCAACAGTGAATGCTGACAAGCTTGCCGACATGAAGACTAATCAACAGATAGCTGGGATCACCATTGTGTGCAGGATAAGAAGGGAAGAGGAAGTGAAAACTTGAGGCCGAAATGTTTTCTTTAGGGACCTTCCCTAGCTCAAGCTTGCTTATTGAGGCTGCTAGAAGTCAGTTTTTCATATGGATATTACTTGCATGAGGATTTTGAAGTTGTTCCTTCTTTTTCTGTACTATCACTTTCCCTAATACTGTTTTCTTCCCTTCCTTCCTCCTCCCTCCCTCCTTTCCTTCCTCCTCCCTCCCTCCCTTCCTTCCTTCCTTCCTTCCTTCCTTCCTTCCTTCCTTCTTTTCTTCCTCCCTCCCTCTTTCCCCTTTTTTTTTCTTTCATATGGGCCAGTAATAGGGGCTAGATACAACAGAACAAGGATAGGATAAGCAAGAATACTAATCAAAAGGCCTAGGCAGTGATCATATTTGAATGTGAACACTTGTCTATTTAGGCAAATGAAAGCCTATCCAGTTCTAAAACCTATGATTCTAGGTTAGCTTTGACAAAAAAGCAGTGACATTGAGGATTATCTTCTAATTAGTTCCCTTTCTATTTACTTTTTGTCTATACTTACTCTCCTTTGGAGCTTTGCCATCTGAGGTTGCTTCCTCCCTCATACCTCCCATTTTATTGGTAATGTTCTGATTACTCACTTCCCATCGCTCTCCTGTCCTCCACAGAACCAGTTGGGCTCTATGAGGTGCAGGATTTCTTAGGGCGAATCCAATTCTATCAGTACTTGGGGAAGCACAAGAACCTGGTACAGCTGGAAGGCTGCTGCACAGAAGGGCTGCCACTCTATATGGTGTTGGAGGATGTGGCCCAAGGAGACCTGCTCAGCTTTCTCTGGACCTGCCGGCGGGTAAGCGGTAGCGTAGAGGTGTTAGGAAGGCAAGGCTTGACCTGGCTGATTAGCTGTTCACATGTCAATTAGCCTGGCAAATGACTAAGCAGAGTGACATTATAGTAACATAACAGAATGACTGAGTATCACCATCCAATAGAACTTTTTATGATGATAGAAATGTTCTATATCTGCTCTGTCCAAAATGGTAGCCATTAATCACATGCGGCTATGGAGCACTTGCAATGTGGCTGATGTGACTGAGAAACTGAATTGCTAATTTTATTTAATTTTAAATAATAAACTTTTAAATAGCCACATGTGGCTAATGGCTACCAGATTGGGCAGTGCAGATTAGAATATAAACTCTACGCTTTGCATCGTACTAGCTGTGTGACTTTGGGCAGGCCACCTCTCTGAGCCTGAATTTTCTGAATCTGTAAAATGGGGATAAAAATAAATTATTATGAAAATTAACAGAAATTATGCATGTAAAAACTCTTGTTAGTACTGCTTGTAATTTTGTTGCTGTTAGTCTTAAGTGTGTCTTCTATTCCGTAACATTGCTCTAGTATGCCAGGGTGGATGAGGCAAAATCAGCTTGAAAGTTTTTGTACTTTAAATTCTTATTAAAAAAAATTTAAGTGTTCAGAAATTTCCAGACTAAAATGCAAGTTCTTTTCCTTACAATTTTCCTACTTCTCTATATATTCGTCTTTCTGAAGTGCTGCATTTTCCTAGTTAGTTCCTCACTTACCAATGGACAAGTTCAATATTAATCAAGCCTCCTCATAGACTGATTATTTTACTACTAATTGTGTATGATAAAGGGACCCTGTTTTCATCCAAACGAGGTACAAACAGGATGATGTGCAAGTCTTTAGGCGTTTAAATCTTTTTAAGAGGTTATCTGTAACTTGTTCTCTGCTCTAACTTCACTAGCTTCTATTTTCAAAACAATTATGCTTCTCTATTTTAGACCATTGGAACATGCTTTCCTCATTACACCAAACTTCTCCCTTCTCTTTTTTGCATAGTCATTGTCCACTCATCCTTCAGATCTTTTCTTGTCGCCATCATGTGCTATTTTCCATGACTTTCATGGTGCATATATTTATGCATGATTATTTGATTATGATTCACACGTGTTTGTCACATTGTAAGATCCGGAAGGCAGCAGATATGTTTATTTTGCTCCCTCTTGTGTTCTGAGGTCCTAAGATGGAACATGGCACATATTAGGCATTCAATGATGATGTGTTGGATTAATGTGCTTAATTATCACTCTCTCTGACACACACACACACACACACACACACACACACACACACTATCCCAGGAAAATTGTTGCTTTATCCAGGGGATAGTCTTATATATATTTGTCTTTCTTACCTGCTATTCTATTCTTCCTTCATTCTGTGATTCATCTACATTCTGTATTGTTTTTCCAGGCCAGTAAATCATTGTACTTCTCTGCATATCTGAGAATCTCTGATATTAGCCTCTCCTTGAATCTTAGTCCCTATGTTTTTGTATCTTTTCTTTTGCCTTGATACTTGCATTTAAGAACTCTGCTTATTAAATTCAACACCCCGAAAATAAATAATCCAGTAAGAAATGGGCGGAAGACACAGACATTTTTCCAAAGACATACTAATGGCTAACAGACACATGAAAAGATGCTCAACACCACTCATCAACAGGAAAATACAAATAAAAGAAGCCCATGAGATACCACCTCATGCCTGTCAGAATAACTAAAATTAACAACACAGGAAACAACAGATGTTGGCAAGGATGTGGAGAAAGGGGAACTCTCTTACACTGTTGGTGGGAATGCAAACTGATGCAGCCACTCTGGAAAACAGTGTGGAGGTTCCTCAAAAAGTTAAAAATAGAACTACCCTACAATCCAGCCATTGCACTACTAGGTATTTACCCAAAGGATACAAAAATACTGATTCAAAGGGGCATATGCACCCCAATGTTTAGAGTAGCACTATCAACAATAGCCAAACTATGGAGAGAGCCCAAATGTCCATTGACTGGTGAATGGATAAAGAAGATGTGGTGTGTACAAAGAAATATTACTCAGCCATCAAAAGGAATGAAATCTTGCCATTTGCAATGATGTGGATGGAGCTTGAGCATATTATGCTAAGTGAAATAAGTCAGTTGGAGAAAGACAAATACCATATGATTTCACTCATATGTGGAATTTAAGAAACAAAACAGATGAACATAGGGGAAGGGGGAAAAAGAGAGGGAAGCAAATCATAAAAGCTTCTTAACTATAGAGAACAAACTGAGGGTTGCTGCGGTGGGGCAGTGGGGGGGGGGGGCGATGGGCTTGATGGGTGATGGGTATTAAGGAGGGCACTTGTGATGAGCACTGATGTAATATGTGGATGATGAATCACTGAATTCTGTACCTGAAACCAATATTGCCCTATATGTTAACCAACTAGACTTTAAATTAAAACTTAAAAAAAGAGAATATCTCTGTGTCTCTCTCTCTTTTTTTTTTTCAAATCTGTTCATGTCATTCTGATATAATGCTTTTATCTTTGTCTCTTTAGGATGTGATGACCATGGATGGCCTTCTCTATGATCTCACAGAAAAACAAGTATATCACATCGGAAGGCAGGTCCTCCAGGCTTTGGTAAGGCTGGGCAAAATGACCACAGATAGTATGGATGTTTCTTGTTAGCCTGGTATTTGAAATCATATTTCTAATATTTATATTTCCAAATGGGGTATACATTATAGAGAAAATCAAATGGAAGTTAGGGGGCAGAAACCTAAGCACTGATAAATTGTTTTCACTTCTTTCTTTATGAAATTATTTAGATAATATACTACAAGATGGTAATTCTGGGAAGAAAGTAGTCAACTTAGGGTTTGTAGAAGGAACAGGACAGGTTTTAAAAGGTTTCTCAGTCTTGGGGCACCTGGGTAGCTCAGTTGGTTGAACGTCCTACTTTGGCTCAGGTCGTGATCTCGCAGTTGGTGGGTCTGAGCCCCGCATCGGGTTCTGTGCTGACAGCTCAGAGCCTGGAGATGGTTTGGGATTCTGTGTGTGTGTGTCTCTCTCTGCCCCTCCCCCGCTCATGCTCTGTCTCTGTGTCTCAAAAATAAAATAGACATTACAAGGGTTTCTCAATCTTAAAGGTCAAAACTCAGGGCCAAGAGTTAGATGCTTTATATTCTTACTTTCTCATATATACTAACATGAAGAGATATAAAATGGCAAATAATGAGCAAGTTGGGAGGAGACACAGGAAGAGAAACCAAATGGGTGAAAGGCTGCAGAGCCACAAGGAAGTGTACAATTTTGTACCTGAAAAACAAGAAAGACTAGTTCAGGACACGTTTGGTTGGAGACTTGTTTTGATACCAAATGTGAGAGGAAATATATAAACTTCAAAAAGAACAAGGAATAGTGGGAGAGAAGATATCAGAAGGGACAACAGTGAGATCATTCCTTCGTTTTAAACCAACTTAGATAAAGAGGTAAGAGAAAGCAAGATTTAAGAGAAAAAAAAATGTACCTTTGTCAGGATTAACCAGGAAATTTAGATGACAATTTCTATGAAGTTATTTAGATAATAGCGTTTAACATTAGCATTTGGTATAGAAAATCAGCATCTGTGAGGCTACTTGTTTAAGTGTTTGGTATATCTTGCCCCCTCGAGATGTGAAATGTACCAGGGATATAAATGGAATCTGGGAAAGCTTAGAAAAGAAGGAGTGAGGTGCGAAAGAGCAGTAGTATATATGTATAAATGAATATTGTCTACAGTGTTTGGAAGGCCTAATTGGTATGTCCCCTTGATAAAGTCTGGGTGTCAGAATACAGCCTACCTTGTATTCTGAGCCACAACTGTGGTGGTGCCCCACGGGGATGCGTTGACCAGGTTACCAGGTTCAAGATTACCAGTTACAAGGCAATATCATACTATCTTTTTTCTTAATTTTAACAACCACAAAGTCACGACATTCTTTAATTCTTTAATAATTTCTTTGCTCTAAAACTTTGCCTCACGGGGACAGAAAACTGCCAGTCACTGGTTCCTTCATCATCAAGGACTGGAAATGACCATCTTACCCTCTTTTTTTTTTTTTTTTTTTTTTTTAAATGTCATTCTTGTTTAGCAGTCATGGACCTCAATCTCTAGCTCTTTGGTCATGTATAGATTTTCAGCTTCTTATCCCTTGAATAGCCTGATGTTGGGGGGAAAGGATTGCAGCAAATCAGCATCATCCAGATGCAATGGTTTTTAAATGCTTTGTTGGCTGTGCTAGAATCATTGTGACACTTCATAAAAATAAAGATTACCAGGTTCCTCTTCCTAGATTTTGGTTAAGTACAGCTGGTGTGGAAAGTGTGTGTTTTTCAAAAGCTCTCAGGCAATTAATTCTTATCTGCAGCCTGGCTTGAGAATTATTAGTAGAATTTGTGGTACTTCCTATGAATTAGAATACCTCGTTCTGGTTACTACCACTCAAAACGGTGTGGCTTTACGTAATCATTTAGATTTATCGCAAAGATATTTCCCTAACTCACCTTAGTTATTTTAGGGACAAAATGAGATGATATAAAGCTCTGTGTAAATTCATTATTATGGCACTCAATTTCACTGTGTATATATTACCTTGTTTGGGTGATTGCTGCTAGAAACTTGAAACCGGCTTCCTTTTCTGATAGCTAGCTGGGTCCTATCTGAGAGGAATGTAAAATCAGGCAGGAGTCAGAGCTTGACTCAGAGCGGGTGATCATACTTTCCAAACCTTATTAAAGCTATCCGGATTATTTGTTCAGTTTGGTAATCCTCAACACAGTGCAAAAATGTGCGATTCATTAGAGTGCCTTGGAAGTGATATGTCGTTATCAATGAGGCTTGTTCAGAGTTGAAAATGTCCTTGTCTTTTTGAGGATTCCTAGGACTGTTTCTCCTTGTCTGTGACTCGAGCCATGACCTCAGACAGCTGATCCGTCTTTATCCTATGCTGACAGGAATTTCTCCAGGATAAGCATCTGTTCCATGGGGATGTGGCAGCCAGGAATATCCTGATCCAATGTGATCTTACTGCTAAGCTCTGTGGATTGGGCCTGGCTTATGAAGTCCATGCCCGAGGGGCCATCCCAGCTACTTACCCCATACCTCTCAAGTGGCTCGCCCCAGAACGGCTTCTGCTGAGACCAGCTGGCATCAGAGGAGATGTGTACGGTTTGTTCCTGCCCTTTGGACTTCTTCTCTTCTTTTTTCTTTATTTATTTTGGGGAGAGAGAGAGAGAGAGAGAGATTGAGCGTGATGGGGTGAGGGGCAGAGAGAGAGGGAGAGAGAATCCCAAGCGGGCTCCCTGCTGTCAGTGCAGAGCCTGATGCAGGGCTTGATCTCTCTAACCGTGAGATCATGACCGGAGCTGAAATCAAGTCAGAGCCACCCAGGTGTCCCAGACTTCTTCCCTTCTTGACCTAGGTGTCCTCCAGTCCCTGACCATGACTGTGTCTATTGTCAGTTATGTCTACATGTGAAATCTCTATTTAGAAGTCAGACAGACTCTCAAGGGGAAATGTGTGTTTTGTGACAGAGCTCATATTGGGCATTTGGCTACAGTCCTTTTTAGTGTCTTTTTAAGTATGACTCCTGTATTAGATTAGCAGCCATAATTAGGAAAGAGAAAAGAAAAATGAAAAGATTATTCATACCAATATCCAAGGATTTAATCTAGTAGAGTCCCCTTTATCTGAAGGAGGTAGGTCCACTTAATCAAAAGCTGTTAAACTAGTAATTATTAAAATAAAAAGAAATATACATACTTCAAATAATTTATTTTGGCTTAAAACATATAAATATGTATGTATTGATTGGTCTTTTAGGGGAGGGCCAAGGCTTTTTCTATGAGGATGGACCTCCTAAATGAAGTTATACATTGGATTTCTTGTGTAAAAGCATTCATAATACATTATTTTTGAGTTTTTGCGTGCGATGATTCTGAGTGAGAAATTTGAAAAAAATTGTGAAGCAATTTGACTGCAGACATTGATTATTATTTTTTACTGTTGGCTCTCCCACACAATTGGACAACACTTTCTTTTTAGCAGCTTATTTTTACAGAATACTTTCAAAGCATCCAACCTAGTTTTCAGGAGCTAATGCATTTTTTTTTGCATTGATATTTAATTCATTACATAATTACATTGATACATATGATGGCGTAAACAGTATTGTAAAGAATCATGATTGGTTTTTGGTAACCAGATAATTCAGCAGCTTGGAGAAGCACAGAGAGGTAATATAGAATATCTTACTAGCCTGAATGTTGTGAGCAGCAGAAAAAATTTAGAACATCAGTTAATATGGTGAGTCAATCAAAAGACTTCCACTGCTGTTTCACTCACATCTGCTTTTCAGTAGGGGTCTGGGAGTAATAAGTTTAACTGGGAAATATTGCTTGTTTAATGATGATGTTATAGAATAGTGAAATATACATCTCTCAAATCATATTGCTCTGGCAAATATCTATTCCCATTATGTGTAACGCTTGCTCTGTTAATGTGTTTCCTAGGTTTGGGCAGTTAGAGCTATTGAGGAAATAGTAGATAAATGATTAAAGCCTCACTGGGATTTGTGCTAAGAATAAAGGTTAGAATTTCAGCAGGAAGAAATGGAAAGGATGAAAAGGATGCACAGTGTCATTTCTTTTTGTTTGCGTAGATGTGTTTGTGTGTTTCCATAAATATACACACAGTGTAGCAAATAATAATAAACATCCATTAATGTGAAATGTAGAAGAAAGGAGACATAAAGCCAGTCCACAAAGAGATTAGACTTGAAGGGGATTGAGCAGCAGTGCTTTCTAATTACGTTGCTTATGTTATCAGACACCCTTAATTTCCCCTTCATTGTCTTCTTTATAGGGTTCTTATTTGAAGACTTCTGAGAGTTGAAATGAGCTCTCTTTAGGAAAGGCAGAAATAGAAACCAAGTAAATGGCTTTGTTTCTTTCACAGCTGGTCCTTTGGGATCCTGCTTTATGAGATGGTGACTCTAGGTAAGGAGGGTCCCTAAAGTAGTATGTACCTGGATGCAAATATCCAAGTATGTTTATTTGAGTGGGGGGTGACATATTCTATGAGGAGAGGTTTCCCTACAATCTCAGGTTTTAACTGGGCTGACATGAAATCCCCCTCATCCTTTTAGCTTTTTTTTTTTTTTTTTTTTTGCTTTCTTTTCCTTAACACTTTACCAATTCCAAAGCATATTTTAAAGTCCAAAGAATAATTCCAAGGGTGATTTTGTATAAACATAAATGTATTGTCCTGAGATGTATTAATCCATTTGATTGAGAAAATGCAGTATTTTCCCGTGCTTGGGGAGTAGAGGGCACGTCTCATTTCTCACTTTGCTTTGTTACTTTTGTAAAGACTCAACATTATCCTAAATTTTCAGGTTTTTTCCTCCCAAACACCTTTTCTACCCCCCAGACTTTCTAAGCTGTGTCCTTACTTGATCACCAGGGAACACTTATATTGTCTCTGGTATTTTCCCCTTGGCTCCACCTTTTGCAGGCAATTAGCCCCAGTGCATGAAGAGTCATGTTATAGTTGGTATTCTAGAGGACCTAAGGTTCCCTTGCTGCTCTCCTTTTTTTCCATGCCAACAGGGGCACCGCCATATCCTGAAGTTCCTCCAACCAGCATCCTGCAGCATCTCCAAAGAAGGAAAATTATGAAGAAACCAAGTAGTTGCACGCATACCATGTAAGTGGCTTTTAGGACCTACTCTCCTCTCATTACAATGCCTTTTTGATCCCCATCGATCTTGCCCTTCTAAAGTGGCTCAGATGATCCCTATCTGTCCTTTATGTGCTAATATACAGCCTTAGACATACCTATGCGGTAAAATACATCTGCTCATATGTCATATATATTTACATATGTGTATATGTGTGTGTATATCTGTGTACACACACACACAATGTTGAAGCAACTACTGAGAACTATATGAGGGTTCTAAGTAGATAAAGTTTAGCTCTTTCAGAACCTTCTAAAATAGGTAAGGAGGGGACCAAATCCAACGCAAATATAGTAGTGTTTTGTCTGTCTAAATGTCAGTATCAGTCAGAGACTGCCAGCCTCAGCTCTAATATGGCTGCCATAAAATCCATTCCCCTAGTTACTCACTGGCTCTCATTAGCATTTAACTTTTAAAAACTATGGACTATCTATTTTTTTCCAATTCTGATCAAATTAGAAGTCAACCAGAAGAAGGAGGGTAGGAAGAAATTAGAAAGATGGGAGGAATAGCCAATAATGTCAGCAGAAAGGGACAGGTGGTGAGCCAATGCAGAGGCAGAAAATGGAAAAATTAAAAATTACACACAGAGTTTCAAAACCAATGAAGTACAAAAAGGGCTTGTTAAAGAATATAAGGAAAGGTTAAAATATTTATAAGAAGTCAGGGGAGAATATATTAATATACATTTCTTATAAAATTATTGGTATTTATAAATTTTTCAGCGTTGAAAGGGTAAATTTCCATCACCTGAGTTTCACATCAATGAACAGTGACTGTATCAAGCAGATTATAAGTGTTAAATATCATAACTATATATATATATGTATACACACACACACACATACACACTCACACACATGCATATATATATAGTATAATAATACTGCTTGGATACACTGGAATGATTGTTGAAAACTTTCTTGTTGACTTTTTTAATGTGTAAAAAGCTGTCCTTTATATTGGTGGGGGGAGACACTGAACCAATAAAGTATCTGATCTTCAAGAATTTAGTATTGGGATGAGGAGATATCTAAAAGCAATATGAAAATCAACATAAAATGGGAGGCCATATAAAAGAATGATGAAAAGTTCAGACTCAGGTCATAGAGTCAAAAAGACACATGTTCACTCCTAGTCCTGCTACTTTACTGAACATTGTTGACTTTTCTTGAAATACGTATAATGATAATCCTACCTCAATGTTATTGTGAGGCTAAAATAAAACAATGCATGTTAAGTTCCACTACCATGCCTTATAAAATAAGTAAGTTCTTGCTAAATGTTATCAGTGTTATTAAATTGGCATCTTTTACACTGTATGACAGTGAGGAGTGTGGGAGATGCAGTGTGGGCTGAGGTTTTTAAGGGAAGGTTGAACAGAAGAATTGAGACCTAAAACAAACCTGCAGGAAATGATGACCATAGAGGGTATTCAAGGAATTGGGCATAGCATCAGCAAAGACAGAGTTGGGTGTTAAAAACCACATCTAAGGCATTGCAAGACACTGACTTAGCTGGAGGAGAGGGTTCAGTTAGGCAAGGTCTCTGAGGCAGAGAAGCTAGCAGGGAGGATGTCAGCTTTACATGGGAGCCACTGTAGGTTCTTGAGAGGGATGAGACATGAAAAAAGTGTCTGATAACAGACATTATTCATTCTTTGTAAACTGGGCTGAAGAGAAGACAGCTTAAGGTGGTAAGTACTTTTATCTAGATTAAGGCAATTTCCTGGAGAAGCTAAATAATAAAAGAGGGAAATGGCCTGGGTTAATGAAAGGAAATATCTAATTAGCTAATTACTCAAAATAATATGAATCATATTATTCTTCTTATTGTATTCTTCTTCTTTTATTTCTTATTTTCCTGGCTTAGTGTAGCTTTTACTGGGAGACACCCTATAGCCATGGCCTGTCATGCTACAAGTCAGTAACATCTAAAGATGAGAAACACTTAACTTGTGAGAGTTTTTGGTAATAGAATGAAAACAACTGCTTTGTCATACCGATTCCAGTTTGAGAAATCCTCAGTCATTCCTACTATAATTTTTTTTTTTTTTGGAGTTTACTTATTTATTTTGAGAGAGCAAGCAGGGGAGGGGCAGAGAGAGAGGGAGAAAGAGAGAGAATCCCAAGCAGGCTCCGCATGGTCAGCGTGGAGCCTGATGCAGGGCTCCAACCCACGAACCACAAGATCATGACCTGAGCGGAAACCCAAGAGTCAGACGCTTAACCGACTGAGCCCCCCAGATGCCCCCAGTCATTCCTATTATAAAAAGGGCCCTGATGAGAAGATGATGTTAAGAGATTTAGTATTAGGAAAAGAAAGGAATATTATTCCCTGGGAAGAATATGAGAGGACAATGAGAAGTAGATTAAAGAATCGCGGGGTGGTGGTTGTTGTTAAGTTTTACTGGAAGAGATGTGTTCCTCAAATATTTGCCTTGTCAAGGAAGTCGGTTTCTCTTGCTCCCCTTTCAGGTACAATCTTATGAAGTCTTGCTGGCGCTGGAGTGAGGAGAGCCGCCCTTCACTCAAAGAGCTACACTCACGCCTCGAAACTGCCGCTCGATCTGCCAATGACAAGGCTGTGTTGCAAGTGCCCGAGCTGGTGGTGCCTGAGCTGTATGCAGCTGTCGCAGGTATCAGCCTGGAGAGCCTCTCCTACAGCTACAGCATCCTTTGAAGATCCTCGGGCACGAAACATTGACGGGTGATCACATCCTATTGGAAAGAACTCCTCCAAGGACAGAAAACGGCTTTCTAGCGGGGCATAAAGGGAGAAATAGGACCTTCCCCTACACATTTCCCTGGATACCTGAAGTGATGCGAGATGAGGCTCTCCACACCGTCTACCATGGAGACTGAGGAGTACAGTTTCATCTCTGCTGTCTCAGTCCTGAAGATCCAGGGTAGACTGTGGTGGATAGTAGCGTTGCAAAGAAGGGCTTGGAAATCTCCAGTGTTTGTCTGGCATTGCACTCATAAGCTGGCCCTCCCACCATAGGCTGGTTTCCTCTTGAAGCATACCTTTACCTAACTTATTACAGGGCCCAGAGAAGTTGCAGTCAGCTGAGGGAATAGAAAGCTGACAAAGAAGTTGATGAGAAAGAGAATTAAAAGGAGTATAGATGTGGACCAAGGTCATCCTTCAGAGAGGTGGTGGAGGAAGGAGATAAAGTTCTTCAATCCTGGTCCATCCTTGCGGGACTGGAGGAGGACCAGGAAGGAAAACTTCTGAGCTTCCCTTTGGGTACAGATAGGAGAAAGATGGTCTCCTTTTATCTACTTATGAGACAAGTGAACTCTGCTGGAAATACTTTTAACTAGAAGCTGGAGGGGTCCTTTCATGATTAAGAACATTCAACATCTATTGTTCATCTGACTAGCTTCCTGGTCCCCATAAGACTAGGGAAACTGAGCCTAGAGAGTCCATTAGGCTGACAATGAATATACAGTTGACCCTTGAACAATATAGGTTTGAAATGTGTGGGTTCCCTTACACATGGATTTTTTTTCTTGATAAATGCAGTGCAATACTGTAAATGTATTTTCTCTTCCTTATGATTTTAACATTTTCTTTTTTCTAGTTTATTTATTGTAAGATTACAGTATATAATACATAGAACATACGAAATATGTGTTGATTGACCGTTTATGTTTTTGGTAAGGCTTCTCGTCAACTGTAGGCTATTACTAGTTAAGTTTTGGAGTCCAAAGTTATATACAGATTTTTGACTGTGCAGGTGTCGGCGCACTTAATCCCTGTGTTGTTCAAGGGTCACCTGTACTATGTACTTAATAAGTAGGAAATGTGAATGCTTAGTAGTCCAGAAGGTCTTTAAAAGGGTTAGAAAACTATGTCATCTGAGACAGAAGGATGGTAGTTTCTGCTTTTCAATCATTCACTGATGTACTGTGAAACTTCATTAAATTAATATTTATTGGGTAAAAATAGGATTTTCTAGTAGATAGCTGCCCAGATCTCTATAATAGGGAGCATGAAAGTAAATAAATGGAAATTAATGTCAACAGAAAAATTCAAGAGATAATCTACATTGCCAGAACACTGATTCCTCACGTGTAAATGGGGATAATACCTACCTCACAGGGTTGTTGTGAGGACTGAATGAGAATATATATATTTGGACAATATTTGGCACATATGTGCTCAATAAATGGTAGTTTCGTTATTTTTTCCCTTCCTACTCATATCTATTTCATTTAAAATCTGCTGTAGCCAAAAGGAGAACCTCAGTCTGCCAGTAACACTACAAGGCAGGACATGCTTAAAGGTGGTATGATACAGGGACGCCTGGGTGGCTTAGCTGGTTAAGCGTCTGACTTCAGCTCAGGTCGTGATCTTACGGTTTGTGGGTTCGGGTCCCGCATTGGCCTCCGTGCTGACAGCTCAGAGCCTGGAGCCTGCTTCAGATTCTGTGTCTCCCTCTTTCTCTCCCCCTCCCTTGCTCACACTCGGTCTCTCTCTGTCTTTCAAATAAATAAGTAAATGTTAAAAACATTTTTTTAAACAAGTCTCACATGACTAAAATAATGAGGTCATCGTTTTTGTGTGAGCTTCTGGATGATGATAGTAGCCTCCTACTGTTTAAAAATACTGAAAATATCATGATGATGACAATTTATCTGAACAAGTTATCTGTGATTTTAAAGAATATTCTGGGTGCTCTGGAGGGACATCTAAGGCTGCCATAGGAAACATAGCTGGCAGCTGAAAAGTTTGTAGAAGTTGGAATCCTGATGGAGTCACGATGAGTCATTCAACTGAATAATGATTCTTGCATCTGTAGGAATACCACAATGATTCCTCAGGATTTAAATGGGTGTTAAGCTGCAATAGGGAGAAGGGAGATAGAGTGGCTTGGCACAAAATGATAAAGTCCTATGGAATCTCGTTGTTTCTTGCCTGTTCACATAAGTCAGATTTACAAAATACTTATGTATTTATTCAAATGTTTTTAAAAAGGTGTTAGGGCCAACTGTGCCAGGCATTGTTCTAGATGTTGGATAAAACAGAGGGCTTTTGATTACAGTCTGGAAAGAGACTGTATGTATATATTTGTGTAGGTATAATTATAAATTATGGTTAAGCGCTATGAGGAAAAAGTATAGGATAGTAGAATGAGATATAAAATGAGGGCCTCCCTGAAGAGATGGTATTTAAACCCAGACAAAAAGTGAGGAGAGGAACCATCCAGGAGAGGGACTATATGTGTGAAAACTCTGGGGCAAGGAAAAAAAAAAGCATAATTTATTTGAGGAACTGCAAATAGGCAAGTGGATGGGGACATATTGAAGTTAGGAGAAAAGTGGTGCATAATTAATGGGAGAGCTGCTCTTTCATACTGCATGTTAAAATATGTTCTGGTAGGAGGGAAATCAGCAATCAGATGATTGCTATTTAAAATTTGACCCATAATTTTATTTGTTTTTCTGGATACAGGTTTGGAAAACTGGATTCAGTAATTGTTCATTCTAAGAAAACTGGGTCTTTTCCTCACTTGGCCAGGCTCTTTCCAAAAGGAGGATTATATTTCTGGCATTTCGACTGGTCAGACAGTCATCGTATTTCCGAGCTAATGAATGGAAAAGAGAATTAAAATATCTACCATTCAATTATGTTGAATCTGGGATAGCCTTTGTATTATTGTTTTGATTCCCTCCTTCCCTTGATCCCGTTTTCCCAATTTATGCTTTATTGTTCAAAACAGCTTCTAACACAGCCAGGAACTGAGCAAACATCCACCTGGATACAGTGTCGAATTCAAAGTTGAAAATGTGGTCTAACTTAGAATAGTCTGAAACAGTAGTTTCAAATCATGCTTAGGCAGAACACTAGTGTTTTTCACGGTAGATTTAGGTATTTTATTATTAAAATGGAATAATTTCTTCACCATTTTTAAAGAAAAAATAAGCTAATGGACAGAATCCTCTTAATCTTAACCTTTATATAATAATTTTTATTAAATTTTTGCTTTACCATATCTCATTTGAACAAATAAATAGGGCAAGTACAATGGAAAACTGGGGATTTTTAAGTATAGCTTAATTTAGAGACTGTTTTTACTTGTTTTGAAAGTAAGGGTTAGCGGTCGTGCTTTGTGTTAGAAGCATATAATATTGTCATACACTGGAAAAAATTATTAGTTTGAATGATGGAATTAAATATATCATCATGTCATAATAATGTAGCAATAGTGTTCACCATATATGAACATATCTGAGAAACAATGATGTGAAAATTTTGGTATTTCTGCAGGATAGTGTTTCTCTTACTAAAAAAGCAATACCACTGAGTGATTAAAATGACATTATGTTAAAATTCCATAGAGAAGGTATTATAGAAGAGAGAAGAGAAAGGTGGGTGGATGGAATAAAGGTTGAAATAGACCATCTCATTCTGACAGTAAAAAAAAAAACTTTAAATTACCTTAGACTGCTGTTTTAGATTATATAATATTCTTGATTTATTACTCTGGTCCATTTAATGGAAGGAGATAGTCCTGGAAGCTTTTGTTCTGTAAATACAAAAGTAAACTATTCAAAAGCTACTGATTATGAAAAGAAAAGAAAGGAAAGGAAGAGAAGAGAAAAGAGAGGAGAAGAGAGGAGAGCAGCCGAGAGGAAAAGAAAGAAAAGGACAACAAAAAACCTGTCCTCTCTAGTGTTTATCTCACGAAATTCATAACATATTTCTGAAAATTATAAGTAGGAATAACTTGATAATTTTAAATAGTGAGGCAAAAGGCAAAAGAAGTGTGAGGATAAACCAGATTTGAGAGACCAAAAAAAGAAAGAGTTTTAGATGCAGGGAAAATCAGAACGTTTAAAAAAGACTAAATTAACACTTAAGAAATAACCATCTCTGACCATAGCCCTCTGACTTGATTCATTACCATGAAGCTGAAAACACTAAACTTAAAATTCATTATTTTATCAGTGAATATTGTGTATTTGACTAAATCATGAAGCCTTATTTTCAACTGGAGTTGGAAATAAAATGTGTATTTCTTAACTGCTTCAGAAGGGTCTTTTAAAGCTAACCACAGATAGGTTACATTAGCGAAGACAGAAATAATTCTTTACTTGGCTTCATTTAGGCCGCCCTAGACATTTATTTTCATAAATGAACTGTGGTGATACTAGTAAGTATACTCTAATTTGAAGCCTACAGCAACTGGGATTCAGATTTATCAATGTTTGAAAAATATTTTCACTATTTCCAGCCCAACTAAAAGTGTATGAAATGGTTCTTTTATAACTTCACTGTCCAACATGGTAGCCAATAGACGCATGTGGCTATTTCAGTATTATTTTAAATTCATACCCATGAAACCTTTATTTTATATATATATATATATATATTTTTTAACGTTTATTCATTTTTGAGACAGAGAGAGACAGAGCATGAACAGGGGAGGGGGAGACAGAGAGGGGGACACAGAATCTGAAACAGGCTCCAGGCTCTGAGCAGTCAGCACAGAGCCCGACGCGGGGCTCGAACTCACGGACCGCGAGATCATGACCTAAGCTGAAGTCAGACGCTTAACTGACCGAGCCACCCAGGCACCCCCCATGAAACCTTTACAAAGAAAAAAAATCACTTCCTATTCTCACTAGCCACATTTCAAGTGCTCACAAGCCATTCAGAACATTTCCACATCTGCTTCGTATACCATCCAAGAAGACCACTTTGCAATGCTTATCATGATACAAGAGAGAATGATACAAGAGATTACTTTTTCATATATAAAGGATTAAGTGAATATATTTTCACATTTCACCTTAAAAACCGACAGGGGTTAGAAAGGATTAGTCTTTAGCGCAGAAGTCTTTTTAGGGGATTAGAAACAGTAATTGGCCTACAGATAAAGATCTTACTACCGCATTCCACATGCACTATTGGCATAGTCATAGTTCTGGAACCGGTAGCTCTCTTACGTAAGCATGAAGATGAACATTGGCATGTGAGCCAAAAATCTGATGGATATGTACTGGGGAATGTAAATATATTGAATGAGGCTCCCGGCACAACAAACAAACAAGCAAACAAAACAACCCAAATGGATTATTGCCTATATTTTCAGAGATACTATGGAATACGTGGTCAGATTTCTATGGGTTATTCTTGTAGTAAGTACAGTGAACAACTGATCTCGGTTTGCCTGGGTCTTTGCAGGCTTTACAACTGAAAAGTCCCACATCGCAGGAAACTCCTTAGTCCTGGGCAAACCAAAACAGTTAGTCACTTTAGTGTTAAGGGATAGTGCTTTATGTCTCTTGTATATTTTCCATAATGGCAGCAAATAATAGGAACTGAATAACTTTTCTATATTAACATTTATACAATGGTTAATATAGATTTCTACATTGACAGTTATGTAAGTGTTAATATAGACTCAACATAATCTGGCCCAGTCTGCCTTTCTAGTCATTCCACTTGTATGAACTTTATGTTCTTTTTTTTTTTTAATTTTTTTTTATAATTTTTTTTTTTTATATTTTTTTTTTATTAAAATTTTTTTTTTCAACGTTTTTTATTTATTTTTGGGACAGAGAGAGACAGAGCATGAACGGGGGAGGGGCAGAGAGAGAGGGAGACACAGAATCGGAAACAGGCTCCAGGCTCCGAGCCATCAGCCCAGAGCCTGACGCGGGGCTCCAACTCACGGACCGCGAGATCGTGACCTGGCTGAAGTCGGACGCTTAACCGACTGCGCCACCCAGGCGCCCCTATAATTTTTTTTAATGTTTATTTATTTTTGAGACAGAGACAGAGCATGAATGGGGGAGGGGCAGAGAGAGAGGGAGACACAGAATCGGAAGCAGGCTCCAGGCTCTGGGCCATCAGCCCAGAGCCCGACGCAGGGCTCGAACTCACGGACTGCGAGATCGTGACCTGAGCTGAAGTCGGACGCTTAACTGACTGAGCCACCCAGGCGCCCCTGAACTTTATGTTCTAACTATAGTGAAGTGTTTGGCTTTCCAGAATCAGGCACTTTCATACCACTGTGCCTTTGTTCAGGCTATTTTCTGCCCTGAATGCTTTCCCTCCCTTTGACCATACACTGAACTTACCCAACAAGGTCCAATTCATATCGTACATCTACACACCCTTCCTTGATACTTCCCTTTCTTCAATTTCCCCTATTCCCCAATAAAGTGGCTTGCTTCTTCTGCTGTACTACCAGCATTTAAAAATTTGCTTTCTTTTCTTTTTTTTTTTAACAACTGATAATCAAGTTATTAAAAAAATTGATTTAAGCATCTGCAGTGGTGAGTTCACCCTCAACTCTTGGCTCAATACTCTTGGAAGTAATCTTGTTTAACAATCTCAAAAGGACTGTGCAAATCAATGAGTCACTTGTAGATCCTCATCTGAAAATGATCCTGAGTCTTAGAACCTTCACCACAAGGAATTTTTCTTGTGGTGAATCTAGCAGGCATCTGAACTGGTCCTTTCACTTTGAGATTCTTTCCCTTTGCATCTCTGATCAAGTCAGCATATACCTTCTCCAAAGATTTTAAGTTGCGTCTGGTTATAATAATTCTAATTCAGTGAATTAGAACCTCTGGTTCCACGGGTGTCTTTATGGTGTCTTTAAAAGCCATGGCTGTGGTGCAGCTTCTTCATGACTGGTTCCTTGGAGAGAGCTAACAGCAGTGAGCTGGGAACAGGAGCGGGCAAGTCCAAAGCTCCTTTGTAGCTGTGACTGTATCTTCCTCAAAAGAGCTAAAAATATTCTTATAATATTTGCTTCCTTGTGCTAATACGTGACTACATGTTTGCTTTCTTTTCTAGACTAAACTTGTAAAGGGCTCTATCATTATTACCAGTGTCTGTCCATTTCTGGCACATAAGAAATCCCTGTATGTTTTTATAAACTAAAAAAAAGTTATTGTTTATTTATTTTTGAGAGACAGAGAGAGAGAAGACAAGCGGGTGAGGGACAGACAGGGAGACACAGAATCTGAAGCAGGCTCCTGGCTCCAAGCTGTCAGCACAGAGCCCCACGTGGGGCTCGAACTCATGAACTGTGAGATCATGACCTGAGCCGAAGTCCAATGCTTAACCCACTGAGCCACGCAGGCACCCTTGTTTTCATAAATTTTAAAGCTTATTATATATGTATTATCTCATTTGATCTTCTCAACAAAGATTGACAAAGTTGATCATAGGATATTCATTCAGTTGGTGAACAAACAGGTGTGGACAGTGACTAAGTAACCAAGGTTAGTAGAGCATAAGTGATGGGAATGAATCGCAGGTCTTCTGACTGCCACTCTTTATTTTAAATACTGCTGAGGGTTAAAGGTCACCCAGCAGAATTACTCGGTTGGTAAAAACAGGGTGATCAATAATATTTGAAAAGTAGACTCCGTAAACGTTCCCCTTGTCTTTCCACCTCCTTCAAAACCCATTCCACACTGGAGCATTCTTTCCCCTCCCCAATGTAATTCTTTTCTGGTAAGAAACGTGGGCTAAACCATTTGATCTTCAAATTGCCAAAACTCCACAGGCTACTGAAGATTAACCCTTGCTGAATGGTACACGTTTTACTATTAAAAGAACTCTTTTATACCGTGACTTCAGGGATGTTTAGTTTCAATGTGTCTTTCAAATTTCATACCTCTTGTTTGATAGGCTTCTAGCTGTCAGCTAGCTAGCAACCGTGGTGCAAAGGGGGAAATCTCCGGTTAGGAATCTAACTGCAGGAAAGGGTTGTAGTCCAGGTCAACCATTCGGATTCTGGCTTTATCTTTCCTCACTCCACCAGTGAAAGGCGAATTCACGCCACCCCCCCCCCCCCCCCCCGTGAGGGCAGGGTGCCGCGAGAATTAGAGACCCAAAAAGTAAAAGCGACTTGCAAACCTGAATTCTCAGCCCATAAAAAAATACTATGACATTTTCACACTTCTGTGTTTTGCTTGTAGCACACGATCTACTTAATTTTGGGGGAAAAAAAATGTTCTTCCAACCTTGCGAAACCAAGTTCAGATCTCCCCAGCGCCTCCGAATCTCTCCCGGGAGAACCCGCCTTCCCGCTTTCCTCCGGTCACCGGGGACCAGAAAGGCACGCCCGCCGCGACGCTTTTACCCTGGGCGATGACGTCACTACCAGGCGCCGGGCGGCACGTCGGCCAGGCCTCGGGCGGGCTTCAGGGGGACGAAAATGGCTATGGCCAGTGATTTCTACCTGCGCTACTACGTAGGGCACAAGGGCAAGTTTGGACACGAGTTCCTGGAGTTCGAGTTTCGGCCAGACGGTGAGCAGGGGAGCGGCGCCGCCGCCGAGCGCGCTGCGCGGCTGGGGGAAGCGGAGCGCAGAGGACGCGGAGGGGGCGGGGTGGGCTGAGCCGTCCGCGGTGGGCTGGCGAGCCTGCGGTGGGGGCCGGGGCCACTAGAGCCGAAATACACACGAACGAAAGTCTGTCAGAGGCGTACATTGGTTCCGTGAAGAAAAGAAAATTGATCGGTGTAAATTAATTCAGAAAAATCGAACCCTGCCAGATACTGAAAACTTGGGGGTAAGCAGAATCCTGCATCCAGCGCACCGGAAGGGACCTGAAAAGGCATCTCGTGTACTTGACGTCATACCTGAACATTTTGAAGAACATCCCATCGTGCCGGGGTCCAAGGGATGCTGAAGGTCTTCCGGTGACCAGTTAATTTTCGGACTCCCCGTTCAACCATTGTATTCATTCAGGCCCTGCCTCTCAAGCCACGTGTGTAGGAAAAGGACCTGCTCTAAAGAGGGGAGCTCTTCAGTGTAGAAAAATGAATGTAATGATGTGTTTAGGGTGCTTAAATACAGTTGTTTGCCATAGGATGTGTTAAGAATACAAAAGAGGGGGATGGTTAGGGCTACGTGTAGGAGGCGTCAAGGAAAGCTTCCTAGAGAAGGTAACAGTTGAAATTGCAGCTGGTGCGCAGGGCTACAGGAGCACTTGTCTCCCGGGTTCCCAAACAGACCAAATCGGAGGCTCATTGTTGACACATCCAAAGGTAGAGAATCTACTGATGGTGAAACAAGAAAGTTTATTTCAGAGAGGCCAGCACCGGAAGACAGCGGACTAGCTTCTCAAATACGTCTCTAAAATGCCAAAAATACTTCCAGGTTTATGTAAGGAAAACGTGGGGCACAGGTGGGTGGGTTGTGTGCCGGTGGACCTTGAATTTTAAATTGATCATTGTCTTGGATTTCAATCCCAGTTGAGGTCTTGCTGGCTCGGGGCAGTCCTTGTTGCTTGAGGGGGTAGTTTTGGTTTCCTTTAGGAGATACTTTGCCCTTAGGGTCTTCTGCAGGAGCCGAGAGATAAGCTGGAAGGAGGAACCTAACTAAAAAGTTTGAGATCACAATGGAGGCAGCCGAAGCCCTCTTTCAAGATGAGTCTTTTTTTTTTTTTTTTTTTTTTTTAGTTTTTTAACATTTATTTATTTTTGAGAGAGACAACGAGAGAAAGACGGGACGAGTAGGGGAGGGGCAGAGAGAGAGGGAGACACAGAATCCGAAGCAGGCTCCAGGCTCTGAGCTGTCAGCACAGAGCCCCATGCGGGTCTCGAACCCACAAACTGAGAGATCATGACCTGAGCCGAAGTCGGATGCTTAACCGATGGAGCCACCAGGAGCCCCAAATGAGTCTTTAAATGAGAATAGGATGTTCTGGGCCTGTGAGGGAGAAAACCATTCAGACTGCTGAAAATAGCATGAGCAAAGGGTGAACGGTCTGCTGCCGTGTAGGTGCAACATAGTCTATCTTTTGACAGCCCCGTATACTGAACTCTCCTGGCAACCTGGGCAGTCCACCCACCTAGGCTTTTCCTTCTTTGAATACGTGTTATGTGCTGGGCAACAAGTAAATACAAAAATTGAGGATACAGTAATGAATAAGACTCTTTAATTTCCATGAAGGAGTTATGTCTTGGTGGGCGACACAGACATGAAACTAGCCATAAAACAGCGTGGATATTAAGTGGTGCGATATGTTTTGGGCAAAGTTCTGTGGGAGTGAAAGAGTGGAGAAGGGGCGCGTGGGTCGGTTAAGTGTTTGACTCTTGATCACAGCTTAGGTCTTGATCTCAGGGTCGTGTGAGTTTAAACCCCATGTTGGGCTTTACGCTGGGCGTGGAGCCTACTTTAAAAAAAGAAAAAGAAAAAGTAGAGAAGCCTCGTATATAAGGAAAGAGGAAGAGAATCAGACGTTGAAGGAAGAACTCAAGGTAACTACAGCCATGCAATTTAGAAACTGTAATCACTTTATTCTCCCTTGTTCTCCCCATGTCTCTTCTCAATTTAGCTAAGGAGCCAAATTTACCTGAATACTCCATCTATTCTTTTTTTAGGTGATAATCTTAGTGTCTTTGCCTGTGAACAGCTTTCAGCTTGCCTATATCCTGTTTAGCCAGTCACGTAAATTAAGCAGTCTGATACTATCAGGAAAATTTCATGCCAGGACGGTGGTTCTCATCCAGTAATCTGCCATCACACCATTCTACATACTTCCTTCATTAGTGAGGGGATCACCTCATTAGGGTAACATCAGAGATCAGGACCATATTACATCTGTCCCTGAGCAACTGACTACAGCCATAAGGAGAAGCATGCATCAGGGAGTACAAAAGTCAACGATGGATTAAAATTAACTGTAGGTCAGCTAACAAACTGGCCTACTTTTTATCTAGAAGCATTACATAGCATATGCATCCTAGTGACAGTGCTAAAATATTAGCATTGCCATATTGTATAGAGAACATTTTGGAGTAGTAGGGAAAGCGTGAGTATTGAAAGAAGGTGGATCCAGATCCGAATCTTTGTGTCCCTGGGCAAATAACTGAACTCTTGTTTTCTCAACCATGAATAGATGAAGTACCGATTAGATTAAATGCTCTGGGTAAATCACTTAGGACCAATGAAGACATAAAACATAGGCTTTAAAAGAAATGTTAGTTCCTTTTTCAGATTCCCTGTCTAGTTCATGATAATAGCTTAAGCAAATGAGCCTTAAAAGTAACTCTCCTAAAGGGTGCCTGGGTGCCTCAGTTGGTTAAGTGTCGGACCCTTGATCTGGGCTCAGGTCATGATCTCGTGGTTCGTGGGACTGAGTCCACATTGGGCTCTGTGCTATCAGCTTGGGATTCTCTCTCTCGGCCCCTCCCCAGCTTGTGCTCCCCCGCCCCCAATAAATAAATAAACTTTAAAAAAAGGCCCTCCAATTATATTGAAGGCATGAAATATTTATTTATTTATTGAAAAAAAATTTTTTAACGTTTATTTATTTTTAAGAGAGAGAGAGAGAGAGACAGAGCATGAGTGGGGTTGGGGCAGAGAGAGAGGGAGACACAGAATCTGAAGCAGGCTCCTGGCTCCAAGCTGTCAGCACAGAGCCCGACGTGGGGCTCGAACTCATGAACCATGAGATCATGACCTGAGCTGAAGTCGGACGCTTAACTGACAGAGCCTCCCAGGTGCCCCAACGGCATGAAATATTTAAAAATTATGTTGAGTACTTAAAAATTCTGTTGAAGGTATGGAATATTTGAAAATGACTAACTTCAGCTTTAGCTAACTTTTTTTTTTTTACCAGCAAATACAGATCTAGCATTGATCTTATGCTAAAAAGGCAGAAGCTTTTAATAAAAAAAGTGGTAGTATAAAATGGTCTTTACCTTCAAAATTGCTTACAGTGTCATTTCTTTCTTTCTTTATTTTTTTTTAGCAGTTTTTGCTGTTATAGATTGAATTTTTTTCCACTCCCCACAGGAAAGCTTAGATATGCCAACAACAGCAACTACAAAAATGACGTCATGATCAGAAAGGAGGTAAGTTCTTTTTGAATGTCTAATTTTTTACATTTAGACCATTTTCTTCAGATCTTTTTTGAATTTACAAAACTACATCTAAGGCTATATTACTATAAAGAAGCCATTTATAGACTTGAAAGGGATTCTATTTAAATTAGATATAACTGTAGCATGTGTAACATCAAAAGAAGCAATCTGAATATAAATTGTAGACCCACCTTTGAACATATGATTTAATTCATTTTGTCTTTATGTCACATTCACTATTTAAAACTAATTGATAGTATTTAAACACAGTATGAATTTTATTTTTTTAAGTTTTTATTCATTTATTGGAGAGAGAGAGAGAGAGATAAAGAAACCAAGCAAGGGAGGAGCAGAGAGAGAGGGGGAGAAAGAGGATCCAAAGCGGGCTCTGCCCTAGCAGCAGAGAGCCTGATGTGGGGTTCAAACTCATGAACTCCTGAGATCATGACCTGAGCTACCCAGGTGCTAAACACAGTGTGAATTTAAATAAAAGGCTCAAAAGTTAGGGATAAGAAAAAGTTCAGAACAGTAGCTGTGATGTCTACTTGTATTTGCCTCTGTTCACCTTATAGATTTTCCCTTATCACCATTAACCACTCAGGTAATTGAGTCCCATGTTATGAAGTCCAGAATCCAGGGTTTTAAAAGGAGGCTAGAGTAAATTACCTTTTTTTTTTTTTAATTTGGAGACAAATGTATATTCAAGGAAAGGGCAAGAGAATGAAGAAGAATCCTATGGATGAGTGATTCTCTCTCACCTTGTAATTTTGGAATCAGCATTCGATTCTTCCCTGATACTCCCTTTGAATATTTAGTGTTTGTAACATTGTATGATTATTTCATTCTGAGTTGGGGGAAGAAATAGACATGAGATTTTTACTGGAACTTATTTTCAGGCTTATGTACACAAGAGTGTAATGGAAGAACTGAAGAGAATCATTGACGACAGTGAAATTACAAAAGAAGATGATGCTTTGTGGCCTCCCCCTGACAGAGTTGGCCGACAGGTTGGTGTTTAGTGGTTCTTTAAATGCATATGTCTTAAAAGTTGGTAATATAATTAATTGTTACGTTTCTCCTTATTTATTTAGAATAGACCATTGGTTCTTTGGTTTTCCATTTAGTAGGCACCCGGTAAATCCTGTTTAATTTTGTTTCACTTAGGCTCATTTCCTGTGCTACCTCTGAGTAGTGAAGGAGTCAATGTGTAGCTCAAGATTTAGACCCCTTTCTGACCAGTCCTCTCTCTAGCCTCCCCAGTTAAAGCTATGATGTTTTCACGCTGTTATGAATAATTTCTATTGTGTATTACTTCTATTAGGAATAAGTACAGTGTTTGTTAAATTCAAGACAGGATTCTTATTGACTGTAAAATTTACTTTCTTCATTTTTATAACTTTGAGAACCCTTGTCTGCATCCTTATGCCCAGGAGATGGATTTGATTGGTGTCTTTGTTCGAACTGACCATTGCTTTTGCCTCATATTCCCTTTAGAGTAATTAATGTTTCTCAGAGGGCTTGTGAAGAACTTTGAAGGTTTCATTTCACTCTGTAAAAAGATAGTTTGATTGGGTCTTTTCAGCTCTTGAAGACATGAGATACAATTCCTGGAGAAAGAAACACTTAATTTCACTTTTTTATGTTCCTAAGAATTATACTTTATGTCACCTTCTTTGACTTTATATTACTTTCTTCTAGAAGAAAATGTGGAGAAATCGAATAGATGCTGACATTCTATAGCAGTCACTTAGCTCTTCTGTTTAAAGAAACATTATTTAGGAAAGCAAAGGTAATAGTTAACAGTATTTATTTTATGCATTGAAACACTTTTAAAAAATAAATTTAAATCTCAGTTTGCTTTATGCAATGGGTACATTTGTACTAAAAAACAGACAACAGCAGTAAACCTTTTATCTCTTTTAGACTCTGGGAGAACCCAGTATTTTATGTACCCACTTGATGATGTGTTTATGTTTTGGTTAGTGGGGAGGGTTAAGCATGTTCCAGAGATCATCCATTGGATCTTTAAGTCAAAGATTTTATGATTGATTGAGAGCCTTAGGTAATTCTCCATGTTGTGTGTGCCATAAACTGTGTGTAATTAGGTCTTTTGATCAGACATATAGCTGAGATTGTCTTTAATGGCATTTGTTATTTAACCTGATAAATCACTACAGACATAGCCTCTTAATCATTGGTTTTAGATTTGCAGATAAAATATAGAGAAAAACTTATCCAGTAATTATGGCACACTGAGAATGTCTACAGTATGTTGTATTTGTTTTAGTAGTGCTTAATTTTAAATGTTTTGTGAAGTCAAACAAGTGTGAGTCTTTCAGTGTTAACAGCCCAGGATTCAAATATGAGTACTATCACTTATTAGTGGTTGTAAATGTTGATGTTTTTCCCTATGCTTTATGAATCTTGTATTTTGCATTTGTCAAATACCCTGATAAGGGTATTTTAGGGATTACAGAGTATGTTTTAAAGTCCCTAGCAGCAGGGCCTCATACACAGTAGATCCCAAAGTGGTGCTGTTAATACTCTGCATTTCTGGTAGAATGGTTAAGTGTGCTTATATTTATTTATTAAAAATAGGTTTTTACCCATATTATTATTTTTACAACATTGTGCTTCAAAGTTATTTCTTTAGTTTTTACGGACATAAGAAATGTTCATGTGTCATTCATATTTATAGTGTTTTCTTTATGAGATCTCTGGAAAGCAATTCTTGGTTGATCCTAATATTGGGGACTCCTGAGCATTCGATGAGGTTTTTATTTTACAGACATAGTTTATGTCTAACAGGTCAAGTTCCTTTTCCTTTTTCTTTTCTTTTTTTTTTTTTTTCTCCTCTATGACTGCTAGAAAACTCGCAGCTACAATTGGGACCTCTAGGTAACAAGAATACAGACACTTCTGAGATGGAGTTTTATATTAACTACATGAATCTATTTTGTTTTTTTCAGGAACTTGAAATTGTAATTGGAGATGAACACATTTCTTTTACCACATCAAAAATAGGTTCTCTTATTGATGTAAATCAGTCAAAGTGAGTATGTTAAAGTATTTTGACTAAATTGACGTAATTAATTAGAGAGGCTCATTTTAGAACAGTAGCCAGTTTTTTAAGATTATTTCGGTGGCATCCTATCAGTTTATTATGCAGATGTAATTCTAACTTTTATGTCATTAAAGACTTGCTATCAAAGTGGTTAGTGTATTTTTGTGATTATCAAAAGAATGTTAATCTGACAACTGTGTACAATAATGACCACGTTGTAATAGCTATTTTTGGTAAAAGTCTGGGTATCTTTTTACAGAGTTTAAAAGAAATTCTTATTGGATTATATCATTCATTATCACATCATCCTCATCTTTGAATTTAATATTTGAAAGAATTTGAAAAAAGTCATTGTAACTTAAGGATGGTTTTAGCTTCCTCTGTCTTTCCAAGTTTGTTTCCTCTGGGCCTTTGTAGGACATACTGTTGTTTTTGTCTGAAAAATTTCTCTACTTGGAGTTACTTTTCTCTTTTACCCCTCAAAATGTTTTCTTAGTATTTTGTCCTATCACCCTAAATTGTAATAACTTATTTATTTGCTTTTCTGGCTTGAATATAAACTCCATGAGAACCTTGCTATATCTCCAAAGTTAACACAGTGCCTGGCGCAGGATAGGTGCTTGGTGAATATATGTTAGAGGAAAGGAGAAAGGAATGAATGTATAGTAACTATTAGATACAATAAAGACCGACCAGATACTTTTAAACTATCACATTTATTTCCCCACAGTGGTGAGGATGTGGCTGGCGTTCATATCCTAAGTGGGATTTTAAATTGGTACAGTGTTTTTTGGAAAGCAGTTTGATAATTGTGCATCAAAAGGTGCTAGCATTTTAAATTCATCTTTGACTTAGTAATTCCATTTCTGAGCATCTATTTTAGGGAAATACTGTCAAATAATGAAAATGCTTTATTAGTCATAAAAATGGTCATTGGAGTCTTACTTATAATTGGGGAAAAATCCAACTGTTTAACAAAAAGAGAATTGTTAATTAGAAATCATTTGCGAATTATTTTTCATGTAATGGAAAACAACGTTAAAAAGGGTACAAGGAACAGGGGTCCCTGGGTGGCTTATTCGGTTAAGCATCTGACTTTGGCTCAGGTCATGATCTCCCGGCTCATGAATTGAGGCCCCAAGTCGGGCCCTGTGCTGACAGCTCAGAGCCTGGAGCCTGCTTCAGATTCTGTGTCTCCCTCTCTCTGCCACTCCCTCACTCGCATTCTGCTTCTCTCTCTCTCTCTCTTTCTCAAAAATAAACATTTAAAAAATTTTTGTAATCAAAAAGGGCCAGGGAATGCTTTTAGTTATGAAAATAGAGAAATGCCAAAATATTCATAGTTTTTCTGTAAGGAGTGACATTTTATAGTATTATGAGTATTATTTTTTCTATCTTTATAATTATATCTGCTTTATACATTTTTGCTATGTATAGTTCTTACTTTGATAAGAAAATAAATACTTGAGTATGAAATGAATACTGGTGAATAAAATTTATATTTTTTGTAGAAAAGATAGAGAAAGGAAATGAAAATTATTCAGTATGTTCATTTTAGTTGCAGCAAATCCTTCCTTTCTCCTGGATTCCTTTGTTTTGTTTTTTATTTTGTTTTAGGAATTAACTTACAAAATGATATGTTTCATTTTAGGAACAAAAAAGTAACTTTTACCTTTTTAAATTTTAGGGATCCTGAAGGCCTTCGAGTATTTTACTACTTGGTACAGGACCTGAAATGTTTAGTTTTTAGTCTTATTGGATTACATTTCAAGATTAAACCAATCTAAGTTGTATGTTTTTTTAAAAGCTGTTTTTATATTTAATTAAGGGATGGGTTTGTCATTTACAATATTGGGATTTTTATAAATGTGAAACTCTTGTTTTGTATGCCCACTGAAAATAAGAAAATACATAAACAGGCTTAATGGTTATTCTCACTTGGCTCCAAGTGGTTTAGATAGTCCTCACACATATTAAATTCTGTAAATGAAAGCAACTTTTTGTTGAGATTTTGCTCCAATAAAACATATCAAAGCCTGGATGGAGAGTGGTTTTTTTTTTGTTTGTTTGTTTTGTTTTTGTTCTTTTTTCCAGAAGGGTATGTCTTTTTATTCACTTTAAGATAATAAAGAATTGTTATGGTAGGACATCCTATGGCAGAAGTTCTTTCATGCAGCCAGAGTTTCATCCATTAAAGGCAATTACGTGTTACCTTTATTACTTCCATACCTAATGGGACTTAATTTGTTGGTGCCTATAGAAGTTGTTTACAGAAGGTTCTGGATTTTTTACATTTATCACCAACCCCCCAGGAATTATTAAAATTTAAATACTTTTGGTATAATCAATCATGCCTAAAGGGTTACAAGAGTAAAGTCAGCACCCCAAGTTAAACACAGCTTTTATTCTGCCCTTATTCCTTATTTTCACAGTAAATTTTGTAAATAAGATATTTCACAATATATTTGTGTTTCTGTAGGAACTAAATGAGTTCTCAGCATGACAAATTATTAAAAATTTAGGCTTTTACACGCACATGTGTGTGTGTATTTTAATTTCTAATGACCATAGTTTCCACTCGTGATTTTCAGTTCCCTTCAACGTCTTTCTGATAGACTTGGTCTTTCATTATTTCTGTTAGTAAGCATGCCCCTGGTATTGTTCTTTCTCCATCTGAACCCCCACTTTTTAAAGGGGCAGTCCTTGTAGTGACGATTCACTTGCCCCGGGACAGTGAGGATGACCTTATTGGGAAGAATTAGTCTCTGAAGGTGTGCAGTACTCCTGAGCTACATTATCTAGAGAGGTTCTGGCCAGTAAACTTATTTGAGATAATGGAGATGTCCTCTATCTGTAGTTCAGTAAGGTAACCACCAGCTACTATGTGTGGCAACTAGTACCTGAGATGTGGCCAGAATAACTGAATTTACAGTCCTATTTAATTAAAAACATTTTTTAAATTTTATTACGAAAAATTTCAAGCATAGAAGATGTTAAAAAAAATTGTAAAATGAACACCTGTATGTCAAATCTAGAGTCTATAATTTTTTTTTTTTTTTTTACTGAAGTAAGGCTTATAAATCCTGTCCTGTTGATTTTTGACTTAAGAATGGAATAACTAGTATAATTGGTATCAATAAATAACTTTTTTTTAGTCCTATTTAGTTTTGGTTAAATTTATTTATCTATCTATCTATCTATTTATTTATTTATTTATTTATTATTGTCAAGTTAGCTAACACACAGTGCATACAGTGTGCTCTTGGCTTCGGGAGTAGATTCCCATGATTCATCACTTACATAAAACACCCAGTGCTCATCCCAATGAGTGCCCTCCTCAATGCGCATCACCCATTTTATCCATCCCCCTGTTCTCCCACTCCCTTCCACCCTCAGTTTTTTCTCTAATTAAAAGTCTCTTATGGTTTCCCTCCCTTTCTGTTTGTATCTATCTATCTATCTATCTATCTATCTATCTATCTATTTTTTTATTTCTCAACTTCCACATATAAGTGAAAACATGATATCTGTCTTTCATGGACTGGCTCCGTTCACTTAGCATAATATTTTACAGTGCCATCCGTGTTGTTGTGAATGGCAAGATTTCATTCTTTTTCATTGCTGAATAGTATTCCATTGTGTGTGTGTGTGTGTGTATACCACATCTTTATCCATTCATCATTTGATGGACATTTGGGCTCTTTCCATAATTTGGCTATTGTTGATACCATTGCTATAAACATTGGGGTACATGTGCCCCTATAAATCAGCATTCCCTAATCCTTTGGATAAATTCCTAGTAGTGCTATTGCTGGGTCATAGGGTAATTCACATTTTAATTTTTGGAGGAACCTCGACACTGATTTCCAGAGTGCCTGCACCAGTTTGCATTCCCGCCAACAGGACAAGAGGGTTCCCCTTTCTCCACATCCTCACCAGCATCTGTTGTTTCCTGAGTTGTTCATTTTAGCCACTCTGACCGGTGTGAGGTGGTATCTCACTGTGGTTTTGATTTGTATTTCCCTGATGATGAGCAAAGTTGAGCATCTTTTCATGTGTCTGTTAGCCATTTGGAGGTCTTCTTTGGAAAAAATGCCTATTCATGTCTTCTGCCCATTTCTTCACTGGATTATTTGTTTTTTGGGTGTTGAGTTTAGTAAGTTCTTTATAGATTTTGGATACTAACCCTTTTTAAAAACAACTTTTTTTAATGTTTATCTTTATTTTTGAGACAGAGAGCACAAGCAGGGGAGAGGCAGAGAGAGAGGGAGACACAGAATCAGAAGCAGGCTCCAGGCTCTGAGCTGTCAGCACAGAACCAGACGCGGGGCTCGAACTCGTCAACTGGGAGATCATGACCCGAGCCGAAGTCGGACGCTCAACTGACTGAGCCACCCAGGCGCCCCTGGATACTAACCCTTTATCTGATATGTCTTTTGCAAATATCTTCTCCCATTCTGTCAGTTACCTTTTAGTTTTGTTGATTGTTTCCTTTACAGGGCAAAAGCTTTTTATTATGATGAGGTCCAGTAGTTCATTTTTGCTTTTCCTTTGGAGAACATGTCAAGTAAGAAGTTGCTGCGGCCGAGGCAAAAGAGGTTGTTGCCTGCTTTCTCTTCTAGGATTTTGATGATATCCTGTTTCATGTTTCGGTCTTTCATCCATTTTGAATTTATTTTTGTGTATGGTGTAAGAAAGTAGTCCAGTGTTGTTCTTCTGCATATTGTTGTCCAGTTCTCCCAGCACCATTTGCCAAAGAGACTGTCTTTTTTCCATTGGATACTCTTTTCTGTTTGTTGAAGATTGGTTGGCCATACATTTGTGGGTCCACTTCTGGGTTCTTTATTCTATTCCATTGGGCTGTGTGTCTGTTTTTGTGCCGATACCATACTGTCTTGATGATTACAGCTTTGTAGTAGAGGCTAACGTCCAGGATCGTGATGCTTCCAGCTTTTGTTTTCTTTTCCAACATTACTTTGGCTATTTGGGGTCTTTTGTGCTTCCATATAAATTTTAAGATTGTTTGTTCTAGCTTTGAGAAGAATACCGATGCAATTTTGATTGGATTGCACTGAATGTGTAGATTGCTTTGGGTAGTACGGACATTTTAACAATACTTGTTCTTCCAATCCATGAGCATGGAATGTTTTTCCATTTCTTTGTGTTTTCAATTTCTTTCATAAGCTTTCTATAGTTTCCAGTGTACAGATCTTTTACCTCTTTGTTTAGGTTTATTCCTAAGCATCTTATGGTTCTTAGTGCAATTGTCGATTCCCTGATACCTCTGTTGTTTCATTATTGTTGAATAAAAATGCAACCGATATCTCTACATTGATTTTATGTCCTGCAACTTTGTTGAATTCATGTATCCGTTTTAGCAGTTTTTTGGTGGAGACTTTCGGGTTTTCCATGTAGAGTATTATGTTATCTGTGAAGAATGAAAGTGTGACTTCTTTGCCAATATGGATGCCTTTTATTTCATTTTGTTGTCTGATTGCTGAGGTTAGGACTTCCAACACTATGTTATACAACAGTGGTGAGAGTGGATATCCCTGTCATTTCCTGATCTCAAGGGGAAAGCTCTCAGTTTTTCCCCTTTGAGGATGATATCAGCTGTGGGCCTTTCATATATGGCTTTTATGATGTTAAGGTATGTTCCTTCTATCCTGACTTTCTTGAGGGTTTTTATTAAGAAAGGATGCTGTATTTTGTCACATGCTTTCTCTGCATCTATTGGCTGGATCGTATGGTTCTTACCCTTCTATTAATGTGATGTATCACATTGATTGATTTGTGAATATTGAACCAGTCCTGTAGCCCAGGAATGAATCCCACTTGATCATGGTAAATAATTCTTTTAATATACTGTTGAATTTGATTTGCTAGTATCTTGTTGGGAATTTTTGCATCCATGTTCATCAGGGATATTGGCCTGTAATTCTCCTTTTTAGTGGGGTCTTTGACTGGTTTGGGTATAAAGGTAATGCTGGCTTCATACAATGAGTCTGGAAGTTTTCCTTCTGTTTCTATTTTTTTGGAACAGTGTGAGAAGAATAGGTACCATGACTGGTTTAAATGTTTGGTAGAATTCCCCTGGGAAGGCATCTAGCCCAGGACTCTTAAATGTTGGGAGATTTTTGATAACCAGTTCAATTTCTTCACTGGTTGTGGGTCTGTTCAAGTTTTCTATTTCTTCCTATTTGAGTTTTGGTAGCGTGTGAATGTCTAGGAAGTTGTCCATTTCTTCTAGGTTATCCAGTCTGTTGGCATATAATTTTTCATCGTATTCTCTAATAATTGTTTGTATTTCTGTGGTATTGGTTGTAATCTCTCCTCTTTCATTCATGATTTTATCTGTTTAGGTTCTCTTTCTTTTCTTTTTGAGAAGTCTGGCTGGGGGTTTATTGATTTTGTTTATTTTTTCAAAAAACCAGCTCTTAAATTCATTGATAGGTTCTACTGTTTGTTTGTTTTTGGATTCTATATTGTTTATTTCTGCTCTAATCCTTATTATTTCTCTTCTTCTGCTGGCTTTGGGGTTTCTTTGCTGCTCTGTTTCTAGTTCCTGTAGGTGTGAGGTTAGATTCTGTATTTGGGATTTTTCTTGCTTTTTGAGATAGGTCTGATTTATGATGTATTTTCCTTTTAGGATTGCCTTTGCTGCATGCCAAAGGGTTTGGACTGTCATGTTTTCATTTTTATTTGCTTCCATATATTTTTAAAGTTCTTTAATTTCCTGATTGACCCATTCATTCCTTAGTAGGATATTTTTTTTCTTTCTTTCTTTCTGTCTAATTTTTTAAATTTATTTTTTTAAATTTACATCCAAATTAGCATATAGTGCAACAATGATTTCAAGAGTAGATTCCTTAATGCCCCTTACCCATTTAGCCAATCCCCCCTCCCACAACCCCTCCAGTAACCCTCTGTTTGTTCTCCATATTTAAGAGTCTCTTATGTTTTGTCCCCCTCCCTGTTTTTATATTATTTTTGTTACCCTTCCCTTATGTTTATCTGTTTTGTCTCTTAAAGTCCTCACATGAGTGAAGTCCTATGATATTTGTCTTTCTCCGACTAATTTGGCTTAGCATAATACCCTCTGGTTCCATCCATGTAGTTGCAAATGGCAAGATTTCATTCTTTTTGATTGCCGAGTAATACTCCATTGTATATATATATACCACATCTTCTCTATCCATTCATCCATTGATGGACATTTGGGCTCTTTCCATACTTTGGCTACTGTTGATAGTGCTGCTATAAACATGGGGGTGCGTGTGTCCCTTTGAAAACAACACACCTGTATCCTGTGGATAAATGCCTAGTAGTGCAATTGCTGGGTCGTAGGGTAGTTCTATTTTTAGTTTTGTGAGGAACCTCCATACTGTTTTCCAGAGTGGCTGCACCAGTTTGCATTCCCACCAGCAGTGCAAAAGAGATTCTCTTTCTCCGCATCCTCGCCAACATCTGTTGTTGCCTGAGTTGTTAATGTTAGCCATTCTGACAGGTGTAAGGTGGTGTCTCATTGTGGTTTTGATTTGTATTTCCCTGATGATGATGCTGGTGATGCTGAGCATTTTTTCATGTGTCATCCCTGGTGATGCTGAGCATTTTTTCACGTGTCAGTTGGCCATTTGGATGTCTTCCTTGGAGGAATGTTTATTCTTGTCTTCTGCCCATTTCTTCACTGGACTATTTGTTTTTTTGGTGTTGAGTTTGATAAGTTCTTTATAGATTTTGGATCCTAACCCTTTATCTGATATGTCCTTTGCAAATATCTTCTCCCATTCTGTCGGTTGCCTTTTAGTTTTACTGATTATTACCTTCTCTGTGCAGAAGCTTTTTATTTTGATGAGGTCCCAGTAGTTCATTTTTGCTTTTGTTTCCCTTGCCTCCAGAGACGTTGTAAGTTGTTGTAAGAGTAAGAAGTTGCTGCGGCCATGATCAGAGGTTTTGCCTGCTTTCTCCTTGAGGATTTTGATGGCTTCCTGTCTTACATTTAGGTCTTTCATCCATTTTGAGTTTGTTTTTATGTATGGTGTAAGAAAGTGGTCCAGGTTCATTCTTCTGCATGTCGCTGTCCAGTTTTCCTGGCACCACTTGCTGAAGAGGCTGTCTTTACTTCATTGGTTATTCATTCCTGCTTTGTCAAAGATTAGTTGGTGTCATCTGCGAAGAGTGAAAGTTTGACCTGCTCCTGGCCGATTTTGATGCCTTTTATTTCTTTGTGTTGTCTGATTGCAGAGGCCACGACTTCCAATACTATGTTGAATAACAGTGGCGAGAGAGGACATCCCTGTCTTGTTCCTGACCTTAGGGGGAAAGCTCTCAGTTTTTCCCCATTGAGGATGATATTAGCGTTGGGTCATTCATATATAGCTTTTATGATCTCGAGGTATGATCCTTCTATCCCTACTTTCTTGGGGGTTTTTTATCAAGAAAGAATGCTGTATTTTGTCAAATGCTTTCTCTGTGTATATTGAGAGGATCATGTGGTTCTTGTCATTTCTTTTATTGATGTGATGAATCATGTTAATTGTTTTGTGGGTATTGAACCAGCCCTGAATCCCAAGTATAAATCCCACTTGGTCATAGTGGATAATTTTTTTAATGTATTGTTTGATACGTTTGGCTAATATCTTGTTGAGGATTTTTGCATCCATGTTCATCAGGGAAATTGGTCTATAGTTCTCCTTTTGAGTGGGGTCTCTGTCTGGTTTTGGAATCAAGGTAATGCTGGCTTCATAGAAAGAGTTTGGAAGTTTTCCTTCTATTTCTATTTTTTGGGAACAGTTTCAAGAGAATAGGTTTTAACTCTTCCTTAAATGTTTGTAGAATTCTCTTGGAAAGCCATCTGGCTCTGGACTCTTGTGTTTTGGGAAATTTTCAATTACTAATTCGATTTCTTTTTTGGTTATAGGTATGTTCAAATTTTCTATTTCTTCCTGTTTCAGTTTTGGTAGTATATATGTTTCTAGGAATTTGTCCATTTCTTCCAGATTACCCATTTTATTGGCATATAGTTACTCATAATATTCTCTTATTATTGTTTTTATTTCTGTTGTGTTGGTTGTGATCTCTCCTCTTTCATTTTTGATTTTCTTTATTTGGGTCCGTTCCTTTTTCTTTTTGATCAAACTGGCTAGTGGTTTATCAATTTTGTTAATTCTTTCAAAGAACCAGCTTCTGGTTTCATTGATCTGTTCTAACGTTTTTTGGGTTTCTATAGCATTAATTTCTGCTCTAATCTTTATTATTTCCTGTCTTCTGCTGGTTTAGGGTTTTATTTGCTGTTATGTTTCCAGCTCTTTCAGGCATAAGGTTAGGTTGTGTATCTGAGATCTTCCGTCTTTAGGAAGGCCTGGATTACTAAATACTTTTCTCTTATGACCTCCTTTGCTGCATCCCAGAGGTTTTGGGTTGTGGTGTTATCATTTTCATTGGCTTCCATATACTTCTTAATTTCCTCTTTAACTTCTTGGTTAGCCCATTCATTCTTTAGTGGGATGTTTTTTAGGTTCCAAGTATTTGTTACCTTTCCAAATTTTTTCTTGTGGTTGATTTCAAGTTTCATAGCGTTGTGGTCTGAAAATATGCATGGTATGATCTCGACCTTTTTGTACTTGCTGAGGGCTGATTTGTGTCTCAGTATATGGTCTATTCTGGAGAACATTCCATGTGCACTGGAGAAGAATGTATATTCTGCTGCTTTAGGATGAAATGTTCTGAATATATCTTAATTCCATCTGGTCCAGTATGTCATTCAAAGTCTTTGTTTCCTTGTTGATTTTTTGATTAGATGATCTGTCCATTGCTGTGAGTGGGTGTTGAAGACTCCTACTATTATGGTATTACTATCAATGAGTTTCTCTATGTGATTAATTGATTTATATATTTGGGTGCTCTCACATTTGGTGTATAAATGTTTATAATTGTTAGGTCTTCTTGGTGGATAGACCCCTTAATTATTTTTTTTTTATTTTTTATTATTTTATTATTTTTTATTTTTTAAATTTTACATCCAAATTAGTTAGCATATAGTGCAACAATGATTTCAGGAGTAGATTCCTTAATACCCCTTACCCATTTAGCCCATCCCCCTCCCACAACCCTTCCAGCAACCCTCAGTTTTTTCTTCATATTTCTGAGACTCCTCTATTTTGTCTCCCACCCTGTTTTTATATTATTTTTGTTTCCCTTCTCTTATTTTCATCTGTTTTGTCTTAAAGTCCTCATATGAGTGAAGTCATGTGATTTTTGTCTTTCTCTGACTGACTAATTTCACTTAGCATAATACCTTCCAGTTCCATCCATGTAGTTGCAAATGGCAAGATTTCATTCTTTTTGATTACTGAGTAATACTCCATTGTACATATATATCACATCTTCTTTATCCATTCATCCATCGATGGACATTTGGGCTCTTTCCATACTTTGGCTATTGTTGATAGTGCTGGTAAAAACATGGGGGTGCATCTTAGACCCCTTAATTATGATATAATGCCCTTCTTCATCTCTTGATTTAGTAGGATCTTCTTTAACCTCCATGTACTTGGAGGCTTTCCAAATTTTTTCTTGTGGTTGATTTCAAGTTTCAAAGCATTGTGATCTGAAAATATGCATGGTATGGCTCAGTCCTTTTATATTCGTTGAGGGTTGTTTTGTGACTCAGTATGTGATCTTTTTTGGAGAATGTTCAACATGCATTTGAGAAGAATGTGTATTCTGCTTCTTTTCAATGAAAAATCTGAATATACCTGTTAAGTCCATCTGGTCCAGTGTATTATTTAGAGCCATTGTATCCTTAGTGATATTCTGCCTAGATGATCTTTCCATTGTTGTAAGTGGAGTATTAAAGTCCCCTACAATCACGGTATTGTTGTCTATACATTCATTTATGTTTATGATTAATTGATTCATATATTTGGGGGTTATTATGTTCAGGGCATCAACATTTACAGTTGTTAGCTCTTCTTGATGGATAGACCCCTTAATTATGATATAATGCTCTTCTTCATCTCTTGTTATAGTCTTTGTTTTAAAATCTAGTTTGTTTGATATAAGTATGCCTACTCTAGCTTTCTTTTGACATCCTGTAGCGTGATTGTTCTCCATCCCCTCACAATCTGCAGGTGTCCTCAGGTATAAAATGAGTGTCTTGTAGGAAGCATAGAGATGCGTCTTGTTTTTTTATCCATTCTGATATCCTATGTCTTTTGATTGGGACATTTAGTCCATTTACATTTAGAGTGATTATTGAAAGATACGGGTTTAGTGTCATTGTGTTATCTGTAGGTTTTGTGCTTGTGATGTTGTCTCTGGTCCTTTGTAGGTTTTGCTGCTTTCCACTCATAGAGTCCCCTTCAGGATGTCCTGCAGGGCTGGTTTAGTGGTCATGAACTCCTTCAGTTTTTGTTTGTCTGGGAAAGCCTTTATCTCTCCTTCTATTCTAAATGACAGCCTTGCTGGAAAAAGGATTTTTGGCTGCATTATTTTTCCTAGTCAGCACACTGAATATTTCCTACCACTCCCTCTGGCCTGCAAGTTTCAGTGGACAGGTCTGCTACTACCCTTATGTGTCTACCCTTGTAGGTTAAGGTCTGATTTTCCCTAGCTGCTTATGAGAATTCTCTTTTCATTTTTGTATTTTCTCAGTTTCACTATGATATGTCATGGTGTTGATCTGTTTTTGTTGATTCTGAAGGGAGTTCTCTGTGCCTCCCGGATTTGGATGCCTGTTTCTTCCCCAGATTAGGGATGTTCTCAGCTATAATTTGCTGAAATAAACCTTCTGCCCCTTTCTTCCTCTTATGGAACTCCTATGATATGAATATTATTTTGTTTCATTGAGTCACTTAGGTCTCTGATTCGCCCCTGTGGTCTATTAATTTCTTTTCTCACCTTTTCTCAGCTTCTTCCTTTTCCCTAATTTTATCTTCTATTTCACTTATTCTCTCCCCTGCTTCTTCCGTCCTTGCTGTCACTATATCTAGTTTATTTTGCATCTCATTTACAACATTTCCTAATTCATCGTGACTATTTCTTAGGTCCTTGATCTCTGCAGCAGTATATTCTCTGTCGTCTTCTATGCTTTTTTCAAGCCCAGCTATTAGTCTTATGGGTACTATTCTACATTCTTGATCAGATATGTTGTTTCTATCTGTTTTGAGCAATTTTCTGGCTGTCATTTCTTCTTGGAATTTCTGTTGAGAAGAATTCTTCCCTTTCATCATTTTGGCTAGTTTTCTGTCCTTTACATGTTTTAATAGCTTGTTATGTGTCCTGCACTTGCGAGTACTACTATATTAAAAAGGACTGTCCAGGGTCTGGCACTTCAGGAAATGTTTTTGGAGTGTGTTATGTGCACTCCGTTGTTGTGCCTTGGCTGCTGTATCTCACTACTTCTAGTGGTGTATTGGACCGCCCACCAGGTATGCTTTGATTTTTCATTGAAGCAACCCTGGAAAGGAGGACAAGGTGGGGGGAAGAAACCTTATTGCAAACTAAGAGATAAATGATTAGGGTGGATAGAGAGAGCAGTCAGAGAATCAAATAATTTATAGGGCTTAATCCAGAAAGAGATGAAAATAAAGAAGAAGGAGATACAGAAAAGGTGTAAAAAGAATATGGCAAAAGGTCTGATTACACAAACAACCAGACCAAGAAAGAAAAAAAGAGAGAGAGAGAGAGAGAGAAAAAAAAGAAAGAAAAAAATGCATAATAAGAATCGACTAAAAATCAAATCAGAAACTTCAAGTCTGAATCCATGGGAGGAAGAAAAAAATTAGGAGAGCAGAAAGATAAGGCAGGGAAAAAGAAGGAAGAAAAAGAAGAATAAAATAATTAAAAAAAGAAAGAAGAAAACAACAATAACAACAATAACAAAAACAGACTCACATACAAAACCACAGGACAGTTGTCCAGTGGTGCCTTGGACCCCGTGGCTGTGCTCGTCTGGAAGAGGGGCCTACTGGTTCCGTGAGTGTCAATCTCACTCCTGGAGAAAAGCCATTGCTAGCCTCGGAGGGGTGAGGTTTGGTGTTAGTGGGTCCTGCCTCCACTGGGTGCCCCCTGCACTGGGTGCCGCTATCTTGTTCCCTTAAGCCCCACTGTGTTGGTGACGGGGAGGAAAATGGTGACACCCTAGTCCTCCCCCTGCACTGGGTGTCTCGAAACACACTGTTCAGGCAGTGCTCCCTGAGCAGCATGGGCGGGAGCAGGCCGGGTTTGTCCGGCTCCCCAGTCTCCCTGCGTCCTGGGCACTCTACTGGGATTCAAAACTCGGTGGTTTAAAGGATCCCACTCTGCACGGACCGAGAATAGCACTACTCCGCCCGGTGGACAACAGGCCTCTGCCTGGCGCCTGCAGCGTCTTGTTCTTGAAGCATTAGTAAACCCTCTTCTCACAGCACTGCATGGAGGGGACAGCTTTCTTGCAGTGCGCCCCCAGAGCATTACCAAGCCGGGGGCTGGCTCTCCTCCCCACCAGGTGCACGCAGGGCAGCCCGCAGGCAGTGGCTCTGGTCCGGAGATAGTCCTGCAACCCTGAAATCTCTGATCTTCACTCCTGGGCTGCTTGCAAAGTAGAAACTGTCTCTCATCTCTCTTTGTATTCTTGTTTCCTGGACTGTGGTCCAGAGAGGTTTTTCTCTTATTCAAATACAATCCCACACTTCCATAGCCTCTTTCTGCTCCTTTTGTTTCTCCACCGACAGGGTTACCTCCCTCTTCCTTGCCTCCGCAGCCACCCGATTGATCTCTCCCAATTCACTAAACGCACCTCTGAACTGCCAAGCTTCTCTCTAGCTCCTGGAGGGGTTTCTGTCCGACTGCAGCCTGGATTCCTGGAATTCCAAGTGATCTCAATACTGCCGAGTTTGAGGGAGGAGGGAAGTTCTCGTATCCCTCTTGTTGACTCCTCCCTCTTGATTAAATTTAGGTAGCCAGTGTCCCTTGTGGCTATCCCTTGGACAATGTAGCTCTAAAGCACGTCTTGGTAGCCTGTTTGCCTTGGAGTACCGTCTGGTCTTTCACACTGCATAAACAGGCATGAACACGAATGGGCATCCTCTTCAGGTTTGCTCTGGAACGTCACCTGATCTCCACGGTGCAAGACTATACTGTCTTCACCTGCTGGTCTCTTATGAAAAAAAGCATATCTTCTTAAGTTGTAGACCTTGGTGGATATGCAATGTAAAGTCATAAAGTCATGTTATAATTTTCTTAGACGTCAGTCTCCAGGAGGAAGGGAAAAACAAATTGCTCTGTTAACCTTCTTTATGGCCACAATTTTTGGTTGCTCCTTGAGAGAATCTTTATTCTGAGTCTCCTGAGGAAGACATTGACTAAAATGATGAAGATTGAGGGAGTTGGGGGAAATAGTCCTTAGATTAAAAAAAGCCTCTAATGTATTAACTCTGTTTTCATTCTCTGACTTCCCTCTAGCGCTGACTCACTTGTTATGCTCTGTCTCCACTATCTACTGTGTTTCTCATGTTCAAACCAAGATTGGAGGATAGGTCATTAGGATAAATACTTTATATTGTTTCTGGCTTTCATGTACCCTGTTTGAACTGGCTCTCCTTGATGGTAAGTTGCTAGCGGACAAGGATCACTAAAAACTAAATTGTGTACTAATTTTATGTGAAACCAGATTGTTATAGCACTCAGGTCAGCAGATACATGTTCCCTTTCCCCTCTCCCCATAAAAAAAGAGACCTCTTACAATAATCAAAGTATTCCTAAGTATTGGTTCTGTGCCCCGTCCCTCCTTTTGTTCCTTTTTGGGATGGAGTGTCACCACCCAGCACCTAGCACAGTCTTTTCCATAGAGTAGGTGCTTTGTAACAGTTGATTGAGCTTGTTGTCTTTTGTACTTCCTGCCTTCAGATTATGTGTCTTTGTAACTTAGTCTGAGGTGGAAGAGACTCATTTCTGCCACTGTGCAAACCTTCCAACTGCCATGAATTTTGCATACACACATACCTCTGCCACAGAGCTGTATATTCAAATACCTCGGAACAGGATGTGTCTTTTGGATGTGGTCCCACTGCGATTCTAATTTTCTCATGTATGGTCCAAGTAGAGCACTTTAATTTTGTTCAGCCAAGGAATAGATAAATGGCCCTGCAAAGAGGACCGGCGAGAATTCTTTATTTTGAGTTTCTAGGTTTTGCACCTCTGCTTCTTACAGTTAAGAGTACATGCGGATACTTCATCGATGTCAGACTGAGTTTATTCATGTGGACATTTTTAATGTAAATGAGAGCTGAGATTATTTTGTGTATCCATCATTAGACCATTTTGTTTGAGACCTGTGAACATGGGTTGTGCTGTAAGTTCAACCAGTGATCCCTGTGATTTTTTTTTAAAGATTTTTTGGGGGGGAGCAATTTTCGGTTCACAGCCAAATGAGAGGAAGGTACAGAGATTTCCCATATACTCTAGCTGCCCACATGCACAGCCTTCTCTGTTATCAGCATCTCTCAGCAGAGTGGCACATTTGTTATATTTGATGAGTCTCCACTGACATATCATAACCGCTTAAAACCCATAGTTTGTTTACATTAGGGTTCACTCTTGGCAGTGTGCGTTCTGTGAGTTTGGGCAAATGTATAATGACCATATATCCATCATTCTGGTCTCAGAGCTAGTATTTTCACCACCCTAAAATTCCCCTGGGCTCTATTCTATTTCTCCCTACTCTCATCCCCTGGCAACTGCTACTCTTTGTATTGTCTCCATAGTTTTATCTTTTCCAAAGTGTCATAGTTGGAATCAGACAATATGAAGCCTTTTCAGATTGACTTCTTTTACTTGGTAATACACATTTGAGTTTCCTTTATGTCTTTTCATGGCTTGATAGTTCATTTCTTACTAAGTTTCCTTCGTGTCTTTTCATGGCTTGATAGCTCATTTCTTAGCGCTGAATATTCCATTGCTTGGATGGACCACGGTTTATCCTTTTATCTAGTGAAGCACCTCTCAGTTGCTTCCAAGTTTTGGCAATTGTGAATAAGGCTCCTATACACATCTATGGGCAGTTTTAATAGTTGGCTTCTTAGCATTATATGGTAATGAGCTAGAATAGAAAATCCACAGAATTTAATAAAAATAAAGAGCAAAGGTAAATGAATGGTTTGAGGGTGAGCTTAGAGTCTGAACTGTGTGATATAGTGGAGGGAACACTAATTCAAACATCTAACTTCTTAATTGTGCCACTACTTTGCAGAGCTATTTTCCCTTCAACCCATGAACAGACTTTATCCTTTAGTGGCACAGAGCCCAAATAGCAACCTGAAATCCTTTTTTTTTTCTTTTCCCATATTTTTTTCATGCTTACTTATTTCCTGAGACGGTCTTCTCATTTAGGTATTTAGAAATTGGAGGAAGGATAGGTACTGTTTGATTGACTGCTGGAGGGCAATTGGGCCAATATCAAAGATTTTGACTCTAGAGTGTTAGAACAGTTTTTATTGTAAAGACAAGAAGGACAAATGAGGTACTAGTCAGGGGAACAGGAACCTTCAAATGAAGTCTTTTGAGTTTTTACAACAAGAGCCAGAAGTCGCTCAGTGTCATGAAGTTTAGGCATTAAGTCTAACAACCGTGGAGGTGGGAATCTTGGCTAGGTGAGGTCCACTTCTCAGGAGAGGGAGGAAGACCATCTTTTCGTAGGAACTAGTGTTTATGCTAGACATACTTCACGTTCAAGAGGAGAAACAGCATGCTGCTGTGAAATGATAAGCCGCTGAGGTTTGACGGTGTGACCAGAAAGCTGGAAGGTGTGACTAGAAGCCGTGATCTAAGCTCCTAGCTGACAAAGTGAATATTGCCAGTAGGGGTTGAGGTAAGTTGTGTGGTTTCCCAAATGGAAAAAGGCTTTGCAGCCAAGCAGCCAGGAAGTAAGTAAACAAATGCTTTGTATATACATATGTTTTATGTATTATGTGTCTTTTGAGCAAAAGTGAATTCAGAAGACCTCTCACTGGCTTCTCTCTAAAATGGAAAAATCTAGATTTATAGTCAATTTCTCTTAACTCGAACCCCCTTGCTCATCAAGCACACATGTAGGCATCGTATCTCTTGTCTGTGCTGCAGTTACGATAAGGGACCAGACAGACATGGTAGTCACAGAGTTTACGTAGAGAAGACAGACAGGTATGGAAGTGAAAAAAGGTAATCTGCAGCTGTCTAGGCTCCATCGTGAGAACTCTCCACCCTTTCATCAGCTATAAGGATGTAAATCAAAACAGAATAAAGGCTCAGCATTACTAGTGTCTCCACAGGGACAGGAAAATATAAATAGCTAGATCTGAGGGCACAGAATGGTTTTTCTAGGGCGGTAGTAGGATGCCACCCACGTTTTTCCAGTACTAATGTGCCTGACCGCCCCTTCCCACCTCCTTTCTTCCGAGTGTCTACACTCCAAACCTCACATGTTAGAACAGAGAAACTAGCTCAGCCTGTCAGGACTTCTGGATTGCAGTCCTGGCTTTTCTACTATTTATAGAACCTTGGGAGAGAGAGGGAAAAAATGACTATTTATTTTGAAGTCTGAGAAATCCTATCTGTAGTGCTAATCTCATTGAAGTCTTCCAAGTCTATCAAGTGAGTGATATTCTCATAGAACATGGGAGGAAACTGGCTTGAAGATCGCAAGTGACTGGTTCACATTTTTGCAGCTAGAAAGGATTTGAACCTTGGACCTCAAATAATAATATTTAACATCTAATGAGTGCCTACTGCATGTTTACCAGGTCTGGTTGGCACTTGATAGACCCGGTCTCACTTAACTCTCATAACAACCTGAGAAGGCAAATATTCTCGCTATCTTACTATGATGAACCCGACGTTTTATAGAAGGGTAGTGACTTGCCCCACATCTCACAGGGAAGCTAGTGCTGGTATTTCAAGCCACATCTGCCTGCTTCCAGAATTCATGCTTTGTAGCATGAGGTTTGTTGCAAATCCAAGCCCTTCTGAATCCATATTCTGTCAGTGCTTTATATTCAGTCAGGCCTGATTTTAAACATGGGTCAAGACTTAGCAAGAACGTGGGTGTCGGCAAGTCAATTAACTTCTTAACGTTAGTTTCTTCATTCGTAAAATGGGGACAGTAATAAACAGTTCTCAGCATTGGAAGGTTTTGATATGGTTGGATGTACAGTGGGTCCTCCAATAAATGATAGTGTCTCTCTCTGCCACTTTTTTGATCACCATGAATACTTCTCCCACCCCTACTCCCAATGTTCTCTCAGCAGAACTGGTTTTATTTATTTATTTATTTATTTATTTATTTATTTATTTTTGGTGCTAGGATAGAAGGCTAAGATCTTTCTCTGTTTGGAGATGAACAAAGTCAAACCAGGAGTGGGGTAAAGACAAGAAAATGCCCAGCAGCATGTATTCTTGAAGTGTCCAGAAACTACCCATGCAACTTTGCTTTGTCTTATTGAATTAAATTAGTCTCTGGGAGGTATTTCAGCTGAGTGCCTGCACATGATGACAAGTGGTGATTCAGAGATTCAGGACCGCTTTGGGGACAGACAGGGACCAAACACCGGCAACATAACCTAGACATGGTGGTCCTAGCGGTGAGAACAGTCAGTAGCTGTGTTTGTAAAGTAGCATGGAAGTGAGGTGGGCAGCATGAGCAAACTGAAGAATGAGAAATCCTTCTAAAGGACAATGCTTTGGTTGTGGCTCGACGTGGTAAGGGAAAAAAAGAATAAGCGAGGAATTTGGTCAGAGTCGGGTGAAATGAGGGTGAGTTGTCTCTGCATAACCAATTTCTGTTTCTCATCCCACCTCACTCCTCTCTGCCACACCCCACGTTAACCATAATCATGTGATGTGAAGGGCAACGTCGGTTGGTTTCATAGAGCTGTATGTCAGAAGACTGACAAGGACTGTATTACATGACAATGAACTTCAGGGAGATTTGGCTGTATTCTGGTAAGGTCTGACTCATAGAAACAGTTGCAGAGATGAATTTCCTTTAGCTGGAAGGTTGAAGATCTTCACGAAGTAAGGTTCACGCACAAAACTCGAGTGGAGGAATACTTCAATAGTATCTCTTCTTAAAAGATCAAATGTGAGCATTTTCTCACACACCGAGTGATGTACAAATGGGAGCAACTTCACTGGAAGGCATTTGGCAATATGTATCAAAGTTCTTTAACGTATCGATCCCATAATTTTATGCTTAAAAATTTTTTCTAAGACAGTATTCAAAAATAAGGCCAAATATTTTTTATGTTAGCAAAAAACATGGAAACCACCCAGATGCCCAACCGTAGGGGATTGCCTGAATAAATTGTGATATAATCTGTCTGGGTAATGACTATATATTTTTATTAATATATAATGTTTTTAAAATCACATTGTAGATGAATATTTTTTAAATGAGGAAACATTTATTAGGAAATAATCAAAAACATCATGTATGGAACGATTCCAACTTTGATAATAAACCCAGTGTGTGGATAGAAAAACTAGAAGAATATACGCCAAAATTTTTGTAGTGGAATTATGGACATGTAAAAACAATTTCTAAAATACACTTATCTGTAGTACACATAAATGGAAAAAAGAAATAATACATTTTTTTCAAATAGCAACATGGAAGACAAAGTTTCTAACAGGCTATTTAAGAGTTAAAGAATTTAGTTACTTAGAATTTAGAACAAAACTGTGTTCATTTATATGTTCAGTCCTCAAATAATTGATTTTGACTGTTATTTTGCAAAGAGTTCGAAGTGGTTGATTAGTTGAAATGGAGGAAGATATACCTCAACATCAACCTTTTGATATAATTTCCTTTCACCACTTTGGTCAAGAGGAGGGGCACTAATTTTTTTAGTGTGAGTACCATTCAGAGAAAATTCATTTCTGCCTTCTGTCTTATAGCCCTGACGCACACAAGGGATCCAGGATTGGAAAGGCCAGCTTCTTCCACCGCATTTCTGGATCAGTGTTCTCCACCTGCATCACTGCCTGGCATAGACACAGGTAACATTTGCTTTTGCTTTCTCATAGCTTTGTTATCTGAGTATCCTACTAGTCCCACTTATAAAGAAAAAATTCTCAGGAAAAAAGATGCTAGGAATATGGCATTTTATTACAAGTGGCTTGGCATGAATATGGGATTGCTAGAAAAGAATTTTCTAATGATCACATCAGAACTGCATGAACTCTAAAGGATATGAAAACTACTGCAGCATTCACGGGAAGCTATTTTCTTTTTCTCAATATGCTGCGTGTTTTGCTTTATGTTGAGTTACTTACATACTATCCATCTTAAAGGACTGAATAAGTGAAAACACTCCTGTTCCTTAGGAAATTAGGGAAAATGTGAAGAAGTTAGAAAATTTTAGAAGTTAATTAAAAAATTGAAAAAGGATATAGTTACATGTGCAATTTGTTTTCCACGTTTTCTGCTCCTTAGATATCATCTCTTCACACTGATTAATATAAGAACCAAGGTAAGTTTTAGACGTTTACTATTTAATAATTTCTTGTTATATTGATATTATTATAGATCAAATCCTTTATGGATATTAACTAATGACTGCCTATTGACAAATTTTATTTTCACAGAGGCTTCTGTGGCAACATCATACACTAGAAAATTATTTCTAAAATTCAAATATACATGGAATCATTTGGGATTAAAAATACAGGAGTCTTGGCTCCAACTAAGAGATTTTTTTAATCGTTATTTTTTAATTAATTTATTTTTGTTTTGAGAGAGAGAGCACGTGCAAGTGGGGGAGTGGGGCAGAGAGAGAGACAGAGAGAGAGAGAGAGAGAGAGAATCTTAAGTAGGCTCGATGCTCAAAACAGAGCCCGACATGGGGCTACCTGGGATTATGACCTGAGCCAAAATCAAGAATTGAATGCTCAACCAACTGAGCCACCCAGGCACCCCTAAGAGATGTTTATTCCACACACCTTGCATGGGGCACTGGAATCAGATTGTTGAGCAATCTGTGATGTTAACCCTTAATAATTCTTTTGCAGATGGTTTATGGGATGTATTTTGGGAAACACTCTAGTAGAGTCATGTCATAACTGAAAAGAATGCAAGAACTTTGTAATATTTATATATAGATATGAATGTGTATATTAAGGCTTTTTAAGGCAAGATACTTATATTTTTTCAGTACTTCAGAAACAGAATTTTTGTTTTTTGAATTGATAATTTTAAAATGGTCTCAGTAATTTACAATGGTGCCTCAAATTTGCCCAACATTTGTATATGTACATTGAACATTTGGAGTTAAATTGGCTGGGTGAATATGACTCAGCCTATTCAGTGTATTGGTAGATGAAAAAAAAACCACCTTTCTGTATTTCTAATCATAATGGCAATAATCACTAGAAGTATAAATGAGTTTAACAGAAATATTGAAAGGTTTTCGCTTTCCTATATATATCAGGCTCAGTCCACATGCTTTGTGCACTTGAAGGAGTTAAACACACCTCCCCTTACACATACAGATACACACACACACCTCTAGGTATGTTTCTTGTATATTTCTATAGACTGACACTGTAATTTTTCTTTGGAAAGAAATCATCCTGTTGTGAGGTTTTAATGCAAAACACGTTTCCCTTCTTCCTGTAGAGATGAGCGATCAGAAAGTGATTTATTCCACCCTGAGATTTCTTCAGTCTCCTTCAGAGTCACAAAATAGAATAAGGCCAGGTAGGACTCAAAGGCCTGGGAAAACTGATGACAAAGGTACGTGTCTTAAGCATCTCTTTCAAACTTTGACGTTTGAAAAAAAGTTCCTGTCTGTCCTTCAGGTTCTCAAATGGTGATAGGAAACGATAATGGCGTAGGTAGCAGAGCAAGTCTTTTTTTTTTTTTCTTTTTAAGTTTGTGAGAATGGAGAAATTGATGAATTCTTTTAGATTCATAAAGCCAATAAAATGTTTTTATTCAAATTTCTGATCAAGAGGAATTTTTGAGGCCATTAAAAGTGAAGGACAGATTACAGTCTCAAGAAAACACTGCATTTCCTAGAGAAATAAAGGTCTTAAAGACTGCTTGAAAAATGACAATATTTGTTAGAAACAATGTTTTTATTCAGATAGAAGGTGTTTTAGGTGTCTTAAATATTTACCAAACCTTAACGGCAATGAAGAAACAGAATATTGTCACGAGCTCTAAAGTGAGAATGACTTTTACTGTTTTAATTTAGTGACAGAGATACAGTTTTCAGATCAAGGACCTCAAAAATAGGAGGCTAAATATAATATTGTCTAGGGAAAAATAGAATTGATGAAAAAGAAAGGAAATTTGATTTCTAGAAATTAAAAAAAAATTTTTTAATGTTTATTTATTTTTGAGAGAGACAGACAGCATGCGAGCAGAAGAGGGGTAGAGAGAGGGAGACACAGAATCCGAAGCAGGCTCCAGGCCCTGAGCTGTCAGCACAGAGCCCGATGTGGGGCTGGAACTCACAAACTGTGAGATCATGACCTGAGCTGAAGTTGGACGCTCAACCAACTGAGCCACCCAGGCGCCCCTATTTCTAGAAACTCGTTTAAGGATAGATCCCAATCACATTTCCAGCTTCAGAATATCCACTGTTGGCTACCAATTCCTCAAGAATATTGACTGCTTTTTTTGTTCCTCTTCATGATTAGTTGTGATCACAGGAAAGAGTATACAATGTCCGTGTGGATTCTTATAAATGTGTATTATGTCTATTGCCTTCTGTGCTTCTTTTTGAAAACTTGGTTAGATTTTTTTAAATTGAAGGATAGTTGACATGCAATGCACCTTAGTTTCAAGTGCACAGCATAGTCATTGGACAGCTCTCTATTTAGTAAGGGAAGTACTTTTAAAATCCTATTGGACTGTTCTTATGTGTAATATTTCTACAGTGGGTGTATATCATCAGAAGTCTGAGACCTTATTTTTATTTTTCATAAAAGGGGAGAGGGGCAGAGAGAGAAAGAGAGAGAATCTCAAGCAGGCTCCTTGCTGAGCCTGACACAGGGCTGGATTCCATGACACTGGGATCATGACCTGAGCCAAAATCAAGAATCAGATGCTCAACCGACTGAGCCACCCAAGCGCCCCAGAAATCTGAGACTTTAAAACTGTAATTATTAGGTTACGAATTTAAATCAATTGGTATGATATATTTTTGTAAAAATTTTAGGGAAGATTGTCTCTTTGTTTCAAATGGTATCCCAGGCTAAGGTTAGTAGGGGCCATGCTCTGCCCCTGATAATTATCTTTCTTTTTATTTAAAGAGTTTTCAGTGCCCTGGCATCTCATTGCGGTGATTCTTGGGATCCTCTGTTTACTACTATTGGTGACAGTTGCAGTGTTGGGGACAAAGAGTGAGTAATTGAAATATATCCTTCAAGCCTGAGTAATAGCAGGGACTGCTAATTGTGCAAATATTAATTGTGCTCCGTTAATTGTTCCCCGACTCCCATCAGGGAATGTCCCAGGTGGCTCCTTCTGGGTGATTTTTTCCATAGACATGTCACAGTGCTATTTTCATGTTACTTACCTATTCCAGTGACTCTGTGGTTCAGTGAGTTGTCTTACTGTGTATAATACATGATAACATTCCTCCAGTTACAGGACTTAGTCATATTCTGACTTCTGAGTTTAGATCACTGTGATTCTTAAACATTCTTCAAGAAATAGCTGTTCAGAAGAAATTATGACTTTCTTGTGATTTTTTTTAAGTATTTAATGAAGATATAGTTTAGTGGAAAGAGTGATTCTGTACATGGACATTAGATGATCTTGAATACAACTTTTTAAATGTTTTTTTAGTTTATTTATTTATTTTGAGACAGACAGAGACAGCGTGAGTGGGGGAGGGGCAGGGAGAGAGGGAGAGAGTGAATCCCAAGCAGGCTCCGAGCTGCCAATGCAGAGCCCCACATGGGTCTTGAACCCAGGAAACTGAAAGATCATGACCTGAGGCCAAAACAAAGAGTCAGATGCTTAACTAGTTGAGCCACCCAGGTGCCCCTTAAATTCAACTGTTATCTTTTATTTGAATTTCTTGACATTTTTTGAGAAAATTACTAATATGTTACACTCAGATAAATGTACATATTTAAATCTTTCTCTCTTTTCTTCTGTGTATATTCTATCTCCTCTAATAACAATGATGCTATTTCCTTATGTGTCTCAGCACAGTTTTTCATGCTCAGATGTGTTGTTAAAAGTTGATTGACTGATTTTTACTTTGGTACCTATTTATAAATGATGCACTAACTTTTAAAAAGAAACAAAACCGAATTATAAGGTGTTACCATCATAATTTTATTTATTTATTCTACACTCAGGTTACTAACAGTGTGAAATTTGGTGGTTCCATTTCTATGGTTAGTTTATTGAGGTGTTACTTTCTAAATGTCAAATTACTCATTTAAAGTAATGAAATGGGTTGGTTATCAAAGTGAGACTTTCCTTTGTCTTACATTTTAACAGTTAAGCCGTATGAGTACTTTTATATTATACCTATGCTGTTAATTTTAGTTTTTCAGTATATTCAAGAAAACCATCAGCAGAGGGAAAAGATAAGAAATTTGAGCCAAGAGTACCAAATTGTGCAAAATGACAGCTACTTCAAGGAGCAACTTTTGACAAATAAGATTTTGGAATATAACAGTCGTGAAAATGAAAGTCTTCAGCAGAAAATGAAGCAGGATTTTATAGAAAGGACATGCCTGAGAAAAAATATAGGTATGAAGGGAAGGGAAGATTGCATGATTTTCTTTTATTTCTTCCCCTCCCAGAAGGTTTGAGGCTAAATAGACAGGTTTACGATCTATGCTAGTGATCTAGGTTTACCAGGCAACTTTTTATTTCTACTTCTGAGATGTAATATGAGTGTTCGGGTTTGCCTGTATCAAATATGAGACAGACCCCAGGAGCCATTTGGATTAGTAGGGCTCTATATTTCCCCCAAACTCAATGACAAGCCCTGCATTTCTACTCCCAGAAGGTGAAATCGTGTGTCAGCTTCCCTGAAAACTTGGATCATTTTGGACCTGTGGGCAAATTAGGCACTCCGCTTTGTTGCTGACATGAGATATGGAGGCTATAAGTAAAAATGTACTTCGGCTAAAATGGGCACAATGCCTTTCATTTGGATGCTCTTGGAAAGATGATTGTGTGCGTGTGTTCCCATTCTGCCTTGAGTTGAGATATTTGGCCTGTATGCTCTCTGCAGTGCTCCTGCAAGTTTTGCCTAAGTGTTGATGTTTGTGCAACTCGGTCTGATAATACCATTAAAAACATCCAAGAGATAAGAATATTAAATCTCACATAATAAATTCTGTTATCATGTATAATGGTGGAATGAACTGACCTGGTTAATTAACAACTATTAAATATTTGTTTAGGATTTGGAGTTTACAAAGATTTTGCATATTTAATATCATTTCAATATGGTAGGTTGTAGGAATTTATCTTCTCTGTTATTAAAGAATCAATGCTATTTCAAAAATTTGATACATTATAAAATGTATGAGGAAAAGAAAAAAATCCCGAAGAATGTTTCTTTTATTTAGAAGACATTCCAGAATCTTTTTATTTTTAAAAAAATTTTTTATTATTATTATTTTCTAATGTTTATTTATTTTTGAGACAGAGGGAGACAGAGCGCGAGTGGGGGAGGGGCAGAGACAGAGGGAGACACAGAATCCGAAACAGGCTCTGGGCTCCGAGCTGTCAGCACAGAGCCAGATGCGGGGCTCGAACCCACGAACTGTGAGATCATGACCTGAGCCGAAGTTGGACGCTTAACCGACTGAGCCACCCAGGCGCCCCCAGAATCTTTTTAAAAACTTACTTTTATTGTTTTAAAAACAGCTTTCTTGAGGTATTATTAACATGCAAAAGTTGCACATATTTACTGTATATCATTTGACAAGTTTGGACATATGCATATATCTGTAAAATCATCCATAATCAGGGTAATAGACATATCCATTACCTCCAAAAGTTTTCTCATGTCTCTCTTTTTGGGAGTGGGTAAGAACACACAAGATTCACCCTTTTAACAAGTTTTTCAGTGCACACTTCAGTATTGTTAACCAAAGGCATTTTGTTGTACCACAGATCTTTAGAACTTAATCATCTTGCACAACTGAAACTGTATACCCATTGAACAAAAAACTCCTTACTTCCCCCTCCTGTAGCCATTGGCAACCACCTTCCAGTTTCTGTTTCTCTGAATTTGACTATTTTTTGTATCTCATATAAGTGGAATCATGGAGTATTTATACTTCTGTGATTGGCTTATTTCATTGAGCATAATATCCTCAAGGTTAATCCATGCTGTTGCCTATGCAGGATTTCCTTTTTCTAAAGGCTGAAGAGTATTCTATTGATTGTATATATCACATTTTCTTTATCCATTCATCCATTGAGGGACACTCGTTGTTTTCATATCTTGGCTGTCGTGAATTGTGCTGCAAGGAACATGAGAGCTATCTCTTTGCATTCCAGAATCTTGATGAACGTAATATTGTCATTATTGATGATACTAAGATTTTACTTAGTTATGGAGGGCTGATAAATATATGGCTCTGCTTAATGGAATAGCAGGTAATGTTTCACCTTATATGTTGCAGGCAAACTCTATGAAAGCCACTGGTCCTGTTGTGGAATAAAGTGTTACTATTTTATTCCTGAATATAAAAACTGGAAGGGATGTAAACAGACATGCCAAAGCTATAATTCATTTCTTCTGAAGATAAATGATCAAGATGAACTGGTAACATGGACTGTTACATTTACTTTTATTTTCTTGCACCAGGTCTCTTACCCAGGGACCCAAGATAATGAGGATGTGGCAATCCAGACAGAGGGACCTTCAGTTATCCTCTGGGTTGTATCTGTTGAGTGAGCACAAGTTGTGTAGTTAAGAAGGTTAAGCGTTCTGGAAAACCCTGCCTACTGATGGGCATATATGATGCTGCCACTTACTAAGCATTCTTATATTATCTATTCATGATGACCATTAATATTTCCAAAATGGAAAACCCCCTTGAAGATTCACTTTGGGGTTTTGCATTCATTTCCTTTTCTAAGGCATCTGCAGGAGAACAGCTCACTGAAAAGCATGGCTCTCCTTCAATGGAGCTCTTAACCCTTTGGTATTTGCAGCCTGGAAGCAGTGGTTATTTATCCTTCTAAGGTGGCAACTAAGTACCTGGAGGCAATCTAATCCAGTAGGTACTATTAGGAATCCAGGAGCCAGACTGCCTGGTATCAGGCAAAATCCAGTTCTGCCACTTTCTAGCTAAGTGAGCTTGGGTGAATTACTTAGCGTCTGGGTCTCAGTTTTTCCAGCTGCAAAATGGAGATAATAATGAGTAACGTAAAAGTGATAACAGTTTTACAAATTAGCCTAATGGTGATTTTCATTGCATCTGTACATAACATTCATTTGATCAATATTCTAATATATTGTATCGATGTATATTTTTTAAAATGAATTGTAAAAAGAGAAAATAAAGTGACAATATCAAAATTATCTTTTAAATTTATTACCAATAAAAACTATCCACATACACAGAATGTTTTTTACTGAGAAATGTTTTCAAAGATCAGTCTGAAATGTCTACTTATCACTTAGGAAAACAACACAACATTTATATGCAAATCTAATAGATGTTTTAAATCACAACATAAAAAAAATTTATGATATGAAGTCATAAAATTATTTTTGTTTGTTGCAGTAAAACCCACTTAAATTTAAACCTATATTTTAAAATACACTCACACATTTGATCAGACATTATATGTCACTTTGATATATTACATTTTTTGACATAGCAAATATTTCCAAATACTGCCCCTTTTCCCTTCACCCTTTCTAACTACTACACTATAGCAAGCCTTTCTCAGCTCTGATGCACAACTTCTTATATATACTTCTTATTTTAATAAATTTGTTTTGAAAATTCCTTTCTTCATCTAAGAATATGTAATGATCACTGTCAGTATCCTTAAATATTTTTCTGGAGCATGATTTTGAGTAGTTTCATAGTGTCATAAATTATTTAACAAGTCTATTATTAGATACTTAAATTTACATTTTTTTCGTGTTTTAAATAATCCATGAGACTGGCAGCCATTTTTGTTTTTTATTCTATTAAAAAAAATTTTTTAAAGGAGTGCTCCATTTTTTTTTTTTTTTTTAAGTTTACTTATTTATTTGAGAGACACAGACACAGCGTGAGTGGGGAAGGAGCAGAGAGGGACAGAGAGAATCCCAAGCAGGCTCGGAGACTGATGCGGGGCTTGAACTCATGAAACCACAAGATCATGACTTGAGCTGAAACCGACAGTCAGATGCTTAACTGACTGAGCCACCCAGGCACCCCAGGAGTTCTCCATTTAATTTTAATTTTAATTTTAATTTTATTTGATTTTGTTTGAGAGAGAGAGAGAGAGCACGAGCAGGGGAGGAGCAGAGAGAGAGGGAGAGAGAATCTTAAGCAGGCTCCATGCCCAGCATGGAGCCCAACTTGGGACTCAATCTTATGACAGTGAGATCATGACCTGAACTGAAAACAAGAGTTGGATGCTTAAACGACTGAACCACCCAGGAACCCCTTGGCAGCCATTTTTAATACTAAGTAAATAATCTATGATAGAAAATTACTTCAGAAGATAAAAGCACAGGGATGGGCAGGAAGAGAGGGTTTTCTAGGAAGTAGAGATGAAGTATGGTATGGAACATAGCAGAGTACCAGCCACAGAAATAGCTGGGACCTTTATCTGGTTTTTTCATTTATCTAACCGATGGGAGCTAGTCACATGATATGTTTTGTTTCCTTTACAGACCTTCATTCAAACCCAAACTTATAGGAATTACTACTGGATTGGATTATCATATAAAGGAGGAGAAAGAAAATGGAAATGGATTGACAGTGACCCACTTTTGGGGATGTAAGTCTCTGGAATGAATGCATTCCAACTCCAACATTGGTGTTGGAATCAGGATGTATCTGTATCTAAAAAGAATCTTGTCTTGTTTCCCACAGTTTTCCCACAGGGGTCATTGGTAAGAACAAGTAGAGTGATTAAGAAAATGTTTTAGGAAGTATAATTAAAAAGGAAGGGAAATGTCATGTAGATTATTAACAAAATTATGATCCTAGGCACATGCTCAGACGTATGTGTTATGAGGCACACAAAATAAACCAAAATTATAAAGTACATCATTCTGACTGAATTATAGTGATCCCTCCCACAATGACAGATGGGTATTTTGAGGATACCCCAAATTCATCTGACACACCGTTGTAGATGGTCCCTGAGTTATAATGGTTTGACTTATAATTTTTCTTTTTTTTTTATTTTGTTTTTTTTATAACGTTTATTTATTTTTGAGACAGAGAGAGACAGAGCATGAACGGGGGAGGGGCAGAGGGAGAGGGAGACACAGAATCGGAAGCAGGCTCCAGGCTCTGAGCCATCAGCCAGAGCCCCACACAGGGCTCGAACTCACGGACCGTGAGATCGTGACCTGAGCTGAAGTCGGACGCTTAACTGACTGAGCCACCCAGGGGCCCCAAACTTATAATTTTTCTACTTTACAATAATGTGGAAGCAATATGCAGTAGAATTTGTACTTTGAATATTTCATATGATCTTTTTCTGGGCTGGTGATGTGCAGTATGATCTCTTGTGATGCTGGGAGCTGCGGCTCTCAGTCAGCCACGTGATCCCAGTCAGCCACGTGATCACAAGATCACCAACCCGGACACTTACAACCATCCTGTACCTATCCAACCATTCTGGTTTTCACTTTCACTATCGGATTCAACAAATCACTGGAGATACTCAACACTTGAGTATAAAATAGGCTTTGTGTTAGATGGTTTTGCCTAACTAAAGGCTAACATCAGTGTTCTGATCATATTTAAGGCATGCTAGGCTAACCTAGTAGGTTAGGTGTATTAAACGCATTTTTGACTTAGGATATTTTCGATACGTGTGAAATATTATCACATCATTTGATCTGTATATTGTTAGTTATATTATTTATAGACATAAATATACATGAGTATACACACAAACATGCATACATATACCTTCACTATGGTTTTATTTTGAATTTGTTTCTTTATGCAAGTAAGTGAGTAACTAAGTGATCTCTATACCCAATATAGGGCTCAACCTCATGGCCCTGGTCGCATGCTTTTCCAACTGAGTTAGCTAGGCACCCTTAAAGTTTTATTTTGAAGTGCAGTGTTTTGTAAACGCTTGGGTTTATATTTAGTTATAATCTTCTTTTAAATTGCTCAATGACTTTTAAAAAATCTTAACTGTTACACTTTTGATTTCTAGGGATTCTGTTTTAAGTTTTCAAATCTTGCTAGTTACTCATATTTTCAAACTGTCTTTTGAAAGATATCAAACATACTAGTTTATATTTGGTATCCGATAATTCTAATATTTGAAGTCTGTGGGTCTACTCTATTGTTTCTGCTTGCTTTTGTTCATGGTGTCATTTCCTTTGTAGTGTTTAGTGATTTTTGTTTTTCTTTTTGAGCTGCTGTGGAAATTATTTGGGGACTGAGATGAAGGTTGCTTTTTCAAGGAATAATTAGCTGTTTTTGGATACCTTGGGGTATGGTGTATCTGGGCCACTTTTAATTCTAAATTTAGGTCCTACAAGTAGTGTGATTTTGGGCTGCAAACTTACAAGAGATGTCATGAAGGAGATTACTTCGATATAGTCATAGTGAGTACACTTCTAAGCAAAGACCTCAGAAGCATAGAACAGAAAGGCTCATGGGCCAAATTAAGATGCCTAAATTGTACAGTTAATCAAATCAATTTAAAACAAATAGCACTATGCAAGGGGAAAGAAATGGGATAGCTTTTCACAGTGCGCTGGAATGGGATCAATTGTCAAACTCAGGATAGGGTGCCAGTGGGTAAAAGGATCACTCGAATCCTGGTTTAAGTAATCTTCATATGGCCTGATTCTTCTCCATACCGCTTTCCTGATAATGGTGTGGTTTCTAGGACATCACTTGAGTTTTGACTAAGAGGGCCCACCAAACAGAAGCCTCTATGGCCAGCATACACATTTTCTCTCTTGGGGAGAGGCAGGAACACATAAGCCCGGCCACAACTGCAGCTTTTCAGTGAACCTGCTGAGCAGGTATGGATTTTATTTGAGTTTTTTAGGCAGAGGGCCAGTATGCGTGTCACCAGTGGGAGGTGAGTTTAAGACCTCATGGATGTTAAGTATCTCTGTTCATAGTGTATATTTTGAGTGAGACATTTAGTGCTGCTTTGTTCTTTCTTCCTTTCCTATGCTCTATACTGTATATATACCTGACATGTCTCCAAGGTTACTGATTTACTTATCCATATATATTTAATACATCTTATGCTTTCTGCCCATGCCTCACAAGATAGTTTCATTTATCTCCCTTCCTTCCTTCCTTCCTTCCTTCCTTCCTCCCTCCCTCCCTTCTTTCTTTCTTTCTTTCTTTCTTTCTTTCTTTCTTTCTTTCTTTTCTTTCTGTAAGAGATTTGGATATTCAAATACATAGCAAATACAAATTATATGAGGGATGGAAAGCAGGCTTACTGTATCGTGACTCCATAGCAATATTGCAAGGTAATTTTGCCTTCTAACAAAAATTCCCAGTGTAAAATAAAATGAGAGATTATTATGGGATCAAAAGTTGATATTCTGTTTAATAGGCTAAGACCAAAAGAAAATCTTTTACTGATGAAGTTATAATATTTCCATTTTCTAGATATTTAGGCAATGGACTTAAAAAATTATAATTTATGTTACTGTCAGCTTCAGAATTAAACAGCTGAGCGTGTATGCTTTCTTTTCTACAGGCACTATGCATTCATGAATATTTCTGGAAGAGGACAATGTGCATTTTTATCTTCAACAAGAATAACAAATGCTGAGTGCTCTCAGAAGTACAATTGTATCTGTGAGAAGACAATTGGTGATATTTTCTTTCCCTGCTTCAATAATTATAAGAAAAGATGAGATAGAATTTTGTAATTTTTTTTGTTTGTTGCTGTGATAATTTGTGATTATTTACAAACTAATGTTTTTGATAGCAGGACTTAGTTTACTGTGGAAACGGAGATGAGTTAGAGAAGGAAGAAAATGTTCTTTTTGGACTATGATTTAAGAAATTAGATACCTGATCTTTTCTTGAGGAAGAGGGCAAGATTTTGTCTTTGGAGAGCAATTTCCCCTCTCTTTAATGGCCCTGAGAAATTCTCTCTTTCTATTTCCCTGAAGCAATTAGACATCTCTGATAGTCTAGTCTTTTCCTTATTAATAGGCTGGGTCTTTCCTTATTAATAGGATGAATCATTTAAATAGCCTCGGCTTTGAGGGATGGCACGATTAAGAACTAAAAAATAGTTGAGAGGTTCCGGAAGATGGCGGCGTAGGAGGACGCGGGGCTCACAGCGCGTCCTGCCGATCACTTAGATTCCACCTACACCTGCCTAAAGAACCCAGAAAACCGCCAGAGGATTAGCAGAAGGGAGTCTCCGGAGTCAAGCGCAGACTAGAGGCCCACGGAAGAGGGTAGGAAGGGCGGCGAGGCGGTGCGCGCTCCACGGACTGGCGGGAGGGAGCCGGGGCGGAGGGGCGGCTCGCCGGCCAAGCAGAGCCCCCGAGTCTGGCTGGCAAAAGCGGAGGGGCCGGACAGACTGTGTTCCGACAGCAAGCGCGACTTAGCGTCTGGGAGGTCATAAGTTAACAGCTCTGCTCGGAAAGCGGGAAGGCTGGAGGACAAAGGGAGGGAGAGCTGCTGAGCCCCCGGACGGCAGAGCTCAGCTTGGCGGAGAACAAAGGCGCCAGCGCCATCTCCCCCGCCCATCCCCCAGCCAAAATCCCAAAGGGAACCAGTTCCTGCCAGGGAACTTGCTCGCTCCGCGCAAACACCCAACTCTGTGCTTCTGCGGAGCCAAACCTCCGGCAGCGGATCTGACTCCCTCCCGCTGCCACAGGGCTCCTCCTGAAGCGGATCACCTAAGGAGAAGCGAGCTAAGCCTGCCCCTCCAGCCCCCGTGCACACTTGCCTACCCACCCCAGCTAATACGCCAGATCCCCAGCAACACAAGCCTGGCAGTGTGCAAGTAGCCCAGACGGGACACGCCACCCCACAGTGAATCCCGCCCCTAGGAGAGGGGAAGAGAAGGCACACACCAGTCTGACTGTGGCCCCAGCAGTGGGCTGGGGGCAGACATCGGGTCGGACTGCGGCCCCGCCCACTAACTCCAGTTATACACCACAGCACAGGGGAAGTGCACTGCAGGTCCTCACCACGCCAGGGACTCTCCAAAATGACCAAACGGAAGAATTCCCCTCAGAAGAATCTCCAGGAAATAACAACAGCTAATGAACTGATCAAAAAGGATTTAAATAATATAACAGAAAGTGAATTTAGAATAATAGTCATAAAATTAATCGCTGGGCTTGAAAACAGTATACAGGACAGCAGAGAATCTCTTGCCACAAAGATCGAGGGACTAAGGAACAGTCACGAGGAGTTGAAAAACGCTTTAAACGAATTGCAAAACAAAATGGAATCCACGATGGCTCGGCTTGAAGAGGCAGAGGAGAGAATAGGTGAACTAGAAGATAAAGTTATGGAGAAAGAGGAAGCTGAAAGAAAGAGAGATAAAAAAATCCAGGAGTATGAGGGGAAAATTAGAGAACTAAGTGATACACTAAAAAAAAATAATATACGCATAATTGGTATCCCAGAGGAGGAAGAGAGAGGGAAGGGTGCTGAAGGGGTACTTGAACAAATTATAGCTGAGAACTTCCCTGAACTGGGGAAGGAAAAAGGCATTGAAATCCAAGAGGCACAGAGAACTCCCTTCAGACGTAACTTGAATCGATCTTCTGCACGACATATCATAGTGAAACTGGCAAAATACAAGGATAAAGAGAAAATTCTGAAAGCAGCAAGGGATAAACGTGCCCTCACATATAAAGGGAGACCTATAAGACTCGTGACTGATCTCTCCTTTGAAACTTGGCAGGCCAGAAAGGCTTGGCACGATATCTACAGTGTGCTAAACAGAAAAAATATGCAGCCGAGAATCCTTTATCCAGCAAGTCTGTCATTTAGAATAGAAGGAGAGATAAAGGTCTTCCCAAACAAACAAAAACTGAAGGAATTTGTCACCACGAAACCAGCCCTACAAGAGATCCTAAGGGGGATCCTGTGAGACAAAGTACCAGAGACATCACTACAAGCATAAAACATACAGACATCACAATGACTCTAAACCCATATCTTTCTATAATAACACTGAATGTAAATGGATTAAATGCGCCAACCAAAAGACATAGGGTATCAGAATGGATAAAAAAACAAGACCCATCTATTTGCTGTCTACAAGAGACTCATTTTAGATCTGAGGACACCTTTAGATTGAGAGTGAGGGGATGGAGAACTATTTATCATGCTACTGGAAGCCAAAAGAAAGCTGGAGTAGCCATACTTATATCAGACAAAGTAGACTTTAAATTAAAGGCTGTAACAAGAGATGAAGAAGGGCATTATATAATAATCACAGGGTCTATCCATCAGGAAGAGCTAACTATTATAAATGTCTATGCGCCGAATACCGGAGCCCCCAAATATATAAAACAATTACTCATAAACATAAGCAACTTTATTGATAATAATGTGGTCATTGCAGGGGACTTTAACACCCCACTTACAGAAATGGATAGATCATCTAGACACACAGTGAATAAAGAAACAAGGGCCCTGAATGATACATTGGATCAGATGGACTTGACAGATATATTTAGAACTCTGCATCCCAAAGCAACAGAATATACTTTCTTCTCGAGTGCACATGGAACATTCTCCAAGATAGATCATATACTGGGTCACAAAACAGCCCTTCATAAGTTTACAAGAATTGAAATTATACCATGCATACTTTCAGACCACAATGCTATGAAGCTTGAAATCAACCACAGGAAAAAGTCTGGAAAACCTCCAAAAGCATGGAGGTTAAAGAACACCCTACTAACGAATGAGTGGGTCAACCAGGCAATTAGAGAAGAAATTAAAACATATATGGAAACAAACGAAAATGAAAATACAACAATCCAAACGCTTTGGGACGCAGTGAAGGCAGTCCTGAGAGGAAAATACATTGCAATCCAGGCCTATCTCAAGAAACAAGAAAAATCCCAAATACAAAATCTAACAGCACACCTAAAGGAAATAGAAGCAGAACAGCAAAGGCAGCCTAAACCCAGCAGAAGAAGAGAAATAATAAAGATCAGAGCAGAAATAAACAATATAGAATCTAAAAAAACTGTAGAGCAGATCAACGAAACCAAGAGTTGGTTTTTTGAAAAAATAAACAAAATTGACAAACCTCTAGCCAGGCTTCTCAAAAAGAAAAGGGAGATGACCCAAATAGATAAAATCATGAATGAAAATGGAATGATTACAACCAATCCCTCAGAGATACAAACAATTATCAGGGAATACTATGAAAAATTATATGCCAGCAAATTGGACAACCTGGAAGAAATGGACAAATTTCTAAACACCCACACTCTTCCAAAACTCAATCAGGAGGAAATAGAAAGCTTGAACAGACCCATAACCAGCGAAGAAATTGAATCGGTTATCAAAAATCTCCCAACAAATAAGAGTCCAGGACCAGATGGCTTCCCAGGGGAGTTCTACCAGACATTTAAAGCAGAGATAATACCTATCCTTCTCAAGCTATTCCAAGAAATAGAAAGGGAAGGAAAACTTCCAGACTCATTCTATGAAGCCAGTATTACTTTGATTCCTAAACCAGACAGAGACCCAGTAAAAAAAGAGAACTACAGGCCAATATCCCTGATGAATATGGATGCAAAAATTCTTAATAAGATACTAGCAAATCGAATTCAACAGCATATAAAAAGAATTATTCACCATGATCAAGTGGGATTCATTCCTGGGATGCAGGGCTGGTTCAACATTCGCAAATCGATCAACGTGATACATCACATTAACAAAAAAAAAGAGAAGAACCATATGATCCTGTCAATCGATGCAGAAAAGGCCTTTGACAAAATCCAGCACCCTTTCTTAATAAAAACCCTTGAGAAAGTCGGGATAGAAGGAACATACTTAAAGATCATAAAGGCCATTTATGAAAAGCCCACAGCTAACATCATCCTCAACGGGGAAAAACTGAGAGCTTTTTCCCTGAGATCAGGAACACGACAGGGATGCCCACTGTCACCGCTGCTCTTTAATATAGTGCTGGAAGTTCTAGCATCAGCAATCAGACAACAAAAGGAAATCAAAGGCATCAAAATTGGCAAAGATGAAGTCAAGCTTTCGCTTTTTGCAGATGACATGATATTATACATGGAAAATCCGATAGACTCCACCAAAAGTCTGCTAGAACTGATACAGGAATTCAGCAAAGTTGCAGGATACAAAATCAATGTGCAGAAATCAGTTGCATTCTTATACACTAACAATGAAGCAACAGAAAGACAAATGAAGAAACTGATCCCATTCACAATTGCACCAAGAAGCATAAAATACCTAGGAATAAATCTAACCAAAGATGTAAAAGATCTGTATGCTGAAAACTATAGAAAGCTTATGCAGGTAATTGAAGAAGATATAAAGAAATGGAAAGACATTCCCTGCTCATGGATTGGAAGAATAAATATTGTCAAAATGTCAATACTACCCAAAGCTATCTACACATTCAATGCAATCCCAATCAAAATTGCACCAGCATTCTTCTCGAAACTAGAACAAGCAATCCTAAAATTCATATGGAACCACAAAAGGCCCCGAATAGCCAAAGTAATTTTGAAGAAGAAGACCAAAGCAGGAGGCATCACAATCCCAGACTTTAGCCTCTACTACAAAGCTGTCATCATCAAGACAGCATGGTATTGGCATAAAAACAGACACATAGACCAATGGAATAGAATAGAAACCCCAGAACTAGACCCACAAACGTATGGCCAACTCATCTTTGACAAAGCAGGAAAGAACATCCAATGGAAAAAAGACAGTCTCTTTAACAAATGGTGCTGGGAGAACTGGACAGCAACATGCAGAAGGTTGAAACTAGACCACTTTCTCACACCATTCACAAAAATAAACTCAAAATGGATAAAGGACCTGAATGTGAGACAGGAAACCATCAAAACCTTAGAGGAGAAAGCAGGAAAAGACCTCTCTGACCTCAGCCGTAGCAATCTCTTACTCGGCACATCCCCAAAGGCAAGGGAATTAAAAGCAAAAGTGAATTACTGGGACCTTATGAAGATAAAAAGCTTCTGCACAGCAAAGGAAACAACCAACAAAACTAAAAGGCAACCAACGGAATGGGAAAAGATATTTGCAAATGACACATCGGACAAAGGGCTAGTATCCAAAATCTATAAAGAGCTCATCAAACTCCACACCCGAAAAACAAATAACCCAGTGAAGAAATGGGCAGAAAACATGAATAGACACTTCTCTAAAGAAGACATCCGGATGGCCAACAGGCACATGAAAAGATGTTCAACGTCGCTCCTTATCAGGGAAATACAAATCAAAACCACACTCAGATACCACCTCACGCCAGTCAGAGTGGCCAAAATGAAGAAATCAGGAGACTATAGATGCTGGAGAGGATGTGGAGAAACAGGAACCCTCTTGCACTGTTGGTGGGAATGCAAATTGGTGCAGCCGCTCTGGAAAGCAGTGTGGAGGTTCCTCAGAAAATTAAAAATAGACCTACCCTATGACCCAGCAATAGCACTGCTAGGAATTTATCCAAGGGATACAGGAGTACTGATGCATAGGGGCACCTGTACCCCAATGTTTATAGCGGCACTCTCAACAATAGCCAAATTATGGAAAGAGCCTAAATGTCCATCAACTGATGAATGGATAAAGAAATTGTGGTTTATATACACAATGGAATACTACGTGGCAATGAGAAAAAATGAAATATGGCCTTTTGTAGCAACATGGATGGAACTGGAGAGTGTGATGCTAAGTGAAATAAGCCATACAGAGAAAGACAGATACCATATGGTTTCACTCTTATGTGGATCCTGAGAAACATAACAGAAACCCATGGGGGAGGGGAAGGAAAAAAAAAAAAAAAAAAGAGGTTAGAGTGGGAGAGAGCCAAAGCATTAGAGACTGTTAAAAACTGAGAACAAACTGAGGGTTGATGGGGGGTGGGAGGGAGGGCAGGGTGGGAGGGAGGGCAGGGTGGGTGATGGGTATTGAGGAGGGCACCTTTTGGGATGAGCACTGGGTGTTGTATGGAAACCAATTTGACAGTAAATTTCATATATTAAAAAAAAAAAAAAAAAAAAAAAAAAAAAAAAGAACTAAAAAATAGTTATCTAGCCTCCCCTCTCCCATCTAGATAATCACCTCTCATTAAAATGTTTTTCTTTTGCTATAATTTTATACTTCCTGAATAGTTGAAACAACAGTATAGAAACTCTCATGGGGCACCTGGGTGGCTGAGTTGGTTAAGCATCCGACCTTGGCTCAGGTCATGATCTCATGGTTTTTGAGTTTGAGCCCGGCATCAGGCTCTGTGCTGGCAGCTCAGAGCCTGGAGCCTGCTTCAGATTCTGTATCTCCCCCCCCTCTCTCTGCCCCTCTCCTGCTCACACTCTGTCTTTCTCTTTCTCAAAAATAAGTAAACATTAAAAAAATGAAAAAAAGCCCTTTCATATAGTCTTTGCACATTTACCATTTGTTAATATTTTGTCCTATCTGTACTTTATAGTCCTTCTCTCTCTCCCCTCCCCCCACCCTGCTCACCTGTTTGATAATAAATCGGGGTCATTATGTCCCTTTCCTAAATGTTTTATTAGAACTAGTACTTTGTCTTGTATAACCATAGTAAAATTATCAAAACCAAGAAATTTAGCATTGACAGAGTACTGTGTTTTCATCTATAACCCATATTCAAATTCGTCAACTATCCTGATTATATCATTTATAGGCATTTTTCCTGCACGTTTCAGGGTCATATGATACATTTAGTTGTGATGTATCTTTTTGTTTTGTTTTGTTTTGTTTTACATTTTATTTTAGAGAGAGAGAGAGAGCGTGAGAGGGGGAGAGCCAGAGGGAGAGAGCAGACTCCATGCTCAGTGCTGAGCCCAACGCAAGACGATCTCACGACCCTGGAATCATGACCTGAGCCAAACTCAAGAGTCAGTTGCTTAACTGACTGAACCCCCCTCTCAGGTGCCCCAGTTGTGATGTTTCTTTAATCTGGGAGAATTCCTCAGGGTTGTTTTCCTTGACCTTGACATTTTAAAATACAACTTTATTGAGTTATTCTTTCATGCAATAAAACGCATCCATTTTAAGTCATGAGGTCAGTGGGTTTTTAACAAATGTATACATCTCTTAAACACCATCGGGTCAAAACATAGAACATTTCTATCACCTACAAAAGTTCCTTTCTTCCCTCTCACTACCCACTGGTTCCCAGACAACCAGTTACACATTCTGTCACTAAAGGATTAGTTTTGACTGTGAGAGAATTTCATAATCATGTACTCTTTCATGTATCAGTAGTTCATTCTTTTTTTTTTCTGAATAGTATTCCATTGTACCAATGTACCAGAATTTATTCACCCACCTATGGATATTTGATGTAGTTCCTACTTTTGTCTATTACGAATAAACCTGTCATGAATACTTTTGTATAAGTTTCTGTGTGGACATGTGTTTTCATTTTTTTTTAAGTTTTTTTTATTCATTTTGAGAGAGAGAGAGAGAGAGAGAACATCTGCATGTACTAGTGGGAGAGAGGCAGAGAGAGGAGAGAGAGAATCCTAAGCTGTGCTTACAGCACAGAGCCTGAGGCAGGGCTCCATCTCATGAACCATGAGATTATGACCTGATCTGAAATGAACAGTCTGACGTTCAATCTACTGAGCCACCCAGGTGCCCCCTGCCCCCCTTTTAAGTTCATTTATTTATTTTGAGATTTTTTTTTAATTTTTAAGTGTTTGTTTATTTTTGAGACAGAGACAGAGACAGAGTGTGAGCAGGGAGAGAGAGGGAGACACAGATTCTGAAGCAGGCTCCAGGCTCTGAGCTGTCAGCACAGAGCCCGACGTGGGGCTCGAACCCACAAACCATGAGATCATGACCTGAGCTGAAGTCAGATGCTCAACCGACTGAGCCACCAAGGCACCCCAATTTTGAGATCATTTTTTAAAATTATTAAATACCTAGGAGTTTGATAGTTGAGTCCTATGGTAAGCTCATGTTTAATTTCATAAGAAACTTCTAGTTTGTTTTCCAGTGTGGTTGCAACATTTTACTTTCCCAGTAGCAACATATGAGAGTCCCAGTTGCTCCAGATCATTGCCAGTACTTGATAGTATAAGTCTTTTAAAATTTAGCCATTATGGTAGATGTGTAATGGTATCTCACTGTATTTTTTAATTTGTATTTCCCTGAAGACTAATAACATTGAGTATCTTCTCATGTGTTTTTTGGCCATTTGTATATCTTCTTTTGTGAAGTGTCTGTTTAGTTTTTAGCCCATTGAAGTGTCCGTTAAGTCTTGTTTTAAGTTGGAGTTATGAGTGTTCTTTATGTAATTTGTATACAGATTATTTGTTAGATATATGTATTGCAATACTTTCTCTCAGTCTGTCTTCTCTTTTCATTTTCTTTTTTTTTAAATGTTTATTTATTTTTGAGAGAGAGAGAGAGAGAGACAGAATGCGAGTGGGGGAGGGGGAGAGAGAGAGAGAGAGAGAGAGAGAGAGAGAGAGAGAGAGAGAAGGGGACACAATCTAAAGCAGGCTCCAGGCTCTGAGCTGTCAGCACAGAGCCTGATGTGGGGCGAACCCACAAACCGTGAGATCATGACCTGAGCCAAAGTGGGATGCTCAACCGACTGAGCCACCCAGGGGCCTCTCTTTTCATTTTCTTAATGGTGTCTTCCCAAAAGCAAAAGTCTTACATTTTCGATGAAGCCTAATATGTTTTTTTTTTTCTTTTTTGGTGCTTTTTATGCCTTATCTAAGAAATCTTTGCCTACGTTAAAGTCACAGAGATTTTTCTCCAATGTTTTCTGCTAGAAGCTTTATAGTTATGATTTATATGTTTAGTCTGTACTCATTTCAAGTTAATTTTTGGGTGTGAGAAAGGGTTGAGGCTTATTATTATTGTTGTTGTTTTTATTTTAATTCTCATTAGTTTACATATAGTGTTGCATTAGTTTCAGGTATACAATATAGTAATGCAACACTTCTGTACAACACTCTGTGCTCCTCACAAGATGTGAACTCCTTAATCCCCATCACTTATTTAACCCATTCCCGCACCTTCCTTGCCCCTGCTAATCAGTTTCTTCTCTATCATTAAGAGGCTCTTTCTTGATTTATCTCTCCCTCCCTTATATTTTCTCTTTGCATTTTTGTTTTGTTTCTTAAATTCCACATATGAGTGAAATCATATGGTTTTGGTCTTTCTCTGTTATTATTTTGCTTAGCATGATGCACTCTAGCTCCATCTGAACCATTGCAAATAGCAAGATTTCATTCTTTTTTTATGGCTGTGAAAGTAGTATTCCATTATCTATCTATCTATCTACCTACCTACCTATCTACCTACCTATTATCTATCTATCTATCTATCTATCTATCTATCTATCTATCATCTATCATCATCTATCTATCATCTATCATCATCATCATCTCAACTCTTATCTTTCCATTCATCAGTCAATGGACACTTGAGCTGCTTCCATAATTTAGCTATTGTAAATAATGTTGCTATAAACATAGAGGTGTGTGTACGTCTTTGGATTAGTGTTCTTGTACTCTTTGGGTAAATACCCAGTAGTGCAATTGCTGGGTCGTAGGGTAGTTCCTTTTTGAGGAACTTCCATGCTGTATTCCAGAGTGGCTGCACCAACTTGCATTCCCACCAACAGCGCAAACGGGTTCCCTTTTCTCCACATCCTCGCCAACACCTGTTGTTTCTCGTGTGTTGTAGATGTTAGCCATTCTGACAGGTGTGAGGTAATATCTCATTGTAGTTTTCATTTGTATTTTCCTGATGATCAGTCATGTTGAGGATCTTTTCATGAGTCTGTTGGCCATTTGTATGTCTTCTGTGGGAAAATGTCTATTCATGCTTTCTGTCCAATTTTAAACTGGATTATTCATTTTGGGGGTGTTGAGTTATAGAAGTTCTTTAAGTATTTTGGATACAAACCTTTACCGGATATGCCGTTTGCAAATATTATCTCCCATTCTGTAGTTTGCCCTTAGTTTTGTTGATTGTTTCCTTCTCTGTGTAGAAACTTTTTATTTTGATGAGGTCCCAGTAGTTCATTTTTGCTTTCGTTTCCCTTCCATCAGGAGACTTTTCTAGAGAAAATGTGGTATGGCTGATGTCAGAGAAGTTACTGCCTGTGTTCTCTGGGATTTTTATGGTTTCATGTCTCACGTTTAGGTTTTTCATCCATTTTGAATTTATTTTTGTGTATGGTGTAAGAAAGTGATCCGGTTTCATTCTTTTGTATGTTGCTGTCCAGTTTTCCCAACATCATTTGTTGAAGAGACTGTCTTTTGCCACTGGATATTCTTTCCTGTTTTGTTGAAGATTAATAGACCATATAATTGTGGGTTTATTTCCAGATTTTCTATTCTGTTGTATTGCTCTATGTGTTTGTTTTTGTGCCACTACCATACCGTCTTGATGATTACAGCTTTGTAATACAGGTTAAAGTCCGGGATTGTGATGGCCTCCAGTTTTGCTTTTCTTCTTCAAGATTACTTTGGCTATTCGAGATCTTTTGTGGTTCCATACAAATTTTAGGACTGACTGTTCTAGTTCTGTGGTAAATGCTAGTGTTATTTTGATAGGGATTACATTAAATGTGTAGACTGTTTTGAGTAGTATAGGTAGTTTACCAATATTTGTTCTTATAATCCATGAGAATGGAATGTCTTTTCCATTTCTTTGTGTTGTCTTGAATTTCTTTCATCAATGTTTTATAGTTTTCATCTATAGGTCTTTCGTCTCTTTGGTTAGGTTGATTCCTAGGTATCTTGTTATTTTGGGTGCAATTATAAATGGGATTGTTTTTTTAGTTTCTCTTTCTTCTGTTTCATTATTGGTGTATAGAAGAACAATAGATTTCTGTACATTGATTTGGAACATGGACCTGTATCGAATTCATTGATCAGTCCTAGCAGTTTTTTGGTGGAGTCTTTTGGGTTTTCTATACATAGTGTCATGTCACCTGGATATAATGAGTTTTACTTCTTCCTTGCCAATTTGGAAGCCTTTTATTTCTCCTCATTGTCTGATTGCTGTGGCTAGGACTTCCAGTACTATGTTGAATAAAAGTGGTGATTGTGGACATCCTTGTCTTGTTCCTGAGCTTAGGGGAAAAGATCTCAGTTTTTTCCCATTAAAGATGATGATAGGTGCTGGTTTTTCATAAATGGCCTTTCTTATGTTGAGGTATGTTCCTTCTAAACCTATGTTGAGGTTTTCATCATGAATAGGTGTTGTATTTTGTCAAATGCTTTTTCTGCATCTATTGAAATGATCATATGATTCTTACTTTGTCTTATTGATGTGATGTATCACACTGATTGATTTGTGAATATTGAACCATCCTTGCATCCCAGGAATACTTGATCATGGTGAATGATTTTTTTAAATGTTTATTTATTTTTGAGAGAGAAACAGAGTGCGAGCAGGGGAGGGGCTGAGAGAGAGGGAGACACAGAATCTGAAGTAGACTCCGGGCTTTGAGCTGTCACCAACCACAAGATCATGACCTGAGCCAAAGTTGGACACTTAACCAACTGAGCCACCCAAGTGCCCCAGTGAATGATTTTTTTAAAGACTTAAATGCATGTCTTTTTTTCCAGGTGTACAATATAGTGATTCACACTTCCATACATCACTCAGTGCTCATTACAGCAAGTGCCCTCCTTAATCCCTATCACCTATTTGACCCATTCCCCACCCACCTCTGTTCTAGTAACCATCAGTTTTGTTCTCTATAATTAAGAGTCTGTTTCGGGGCGCCTGGGTGGCTCAGTCGGTTAGGCGACAGATTTTACTCAAGTCATGATCTCACAGTTCATGAGTTTGAGCCCTGTGTCAGGCTCTGTGCCAACGGCTCAGAGCTTGGAGTCTGCTTTGGATTCTGTGTCTGCCTCTCTCTCTGCCCCTCCCCTGCTCGTGTTCTGTCTCTCAAATAAATAAACATTAAAAAAAAAAGAAAATAAACTTCCTTAAAAAAAAAAAAGAGTCTGTTTCTTGGTTTGCCTCTCTCTCTTTTTTCCCTTTGCTCAAATGTTGTTTTGTTTCTTAAATTCCACATATGATTTTACCATATGTGAAATACAGTATTTGTCTTTCTCGGACTGATATATTTCACTTAGCATAATACTCTGTAGCTCCACCCATATCATTTCAAATGGTAAGATTTCATTCTTTTTATGGCTGAGTAATATTCCACTTGTCCAATATGGACACTTGGACTGTTTCCATAATTTGGCTATTGTATACACTGTTGCTATAAGCTTCAGGATGCATGTATCCCTTTCAATAAATATTATTGAGACTATATCAAAATAAAAAGTTTCTACACAGCGAAGGAAACAATCAACAAAACTAAAAGACAATCTATGGAATGGGAGCGATATTTGCAAATGACATATCTGATAAAAGTTTGTATCCAAAATACTTAAAGAACTTCTATAACTCAACACCCCCAAAATGAATAATCCAGTTTAAAATTGGACAGAAAGCATGAATAGACATTTTCCCACAGAAGATATACAAATGGCCAACAGGCTCATGAAAAGATCCTCAACATGACTGATCATTAGGAAAATACAAATGAAAACTACAATGAGATATTACCTCACACCTGTCTAAGTGGCTAACATCAACAACACACAAGAAATAGCAGGTGTTGGCGAGGGTGTGGAGAAAAGGGAACCCGTTTGCACTGTTGGTGGGAATGCAAGTTGGTGCAGCCACTCTGGAATACAGCATGGAGGTTCCTCAAAAAGGTTAAAAACAGAACTACCTTATGATCCAACAATTACACCAGTAGGTATTTACCCAAAGAATACAACAGTGCTAATTCAAAGTTAAAGGATTTTGTAACATGTACTGTTGAATTCGATATGCTAGTGTTTTGTTGAGAATTTTTGCATGTTTCTTCAATAGGGATATTGACCTGTAGTTCCCTTTTTTAGTGGTGGCTTTGTCTGGTTTTGGTATCAGGATGATGCTGGTCTCATGGGATAAATTTGGAAGTTTTCCTTCCTTTTCTATTTTTGGGATAATTTAAGAAGAATAAATATTAATTTTGCCTTAAATGTTTGGTAGAGTTTGCCTGTGAAGCCACCTGGTCTTGGACTTCTGTTTGTTGGGAGTGTTTTGATTACTGACTCAATTTCTTTGCTGGTTCTTGCTCCGTTCAAGTTTTCTATTTCTTCCTGTTTAAGTTTTGGTGGTTTTATACATTTCTAGGTATTTTTCCATTTCTTCTAGGTTGTCCATTTGTGGACATAGAGTTTTTCGTAATATTCTCTTCTAATTGTTTGTATTTCTGTGGTGTTGGGTGTTATTTCTCCTCTCTTATTTGTAATTTTATGTATTTGAGCCTTTTCTCTTTTTTTCCTCACAAATACGGTTAGAGGTTTTTTAATTTATTGATTTTGTTTTTCAAACAACATACACCAGGTCTCATTGATCTCTTCTATTGTTTTTTTTCAATGTCTGTAGTATTCATTTCTGTTCTAATCTTTATTATTTCCTTCCTTCTTCTGGTTTGAAGTTTTGTTTGTTGTTCTTCCTCTAGCTCCTTTAGACGCAAGGTAGGTTGTTTATTGGAGATTTTTCTTGTTTCTTGACGTAGATTGAATTGCATTATTTGTTAAAAAGACTGTTTAATCCTCAGTTGAATTACGTTAGTGTCTTTGTAGAAAATTGATTGGTCATATATGTGTGGGCCTGTTTCTGGATTCTTTATTCTGTCTCCATGATCTGCATGTCTATTCCTGCAGTAATACCACATTGTCTCAATTACTGTAGTTTTACAGTAAGCCTGGGGATCAGATGTGCTAACCCTCCAAAAAACATTTTTTTTTTTTTGAAACTATGTTTGCTATTCTGGGATCTTGTGTTTTCTCAAAATTTCTTCAAAATTGCCTAATGATATTTTGACTGGGCCTGCATTGAATCTGTAAAATAATTTGGGAGAATTGGCATCTTAACAATTTGAGTGTTATAATTCACGAACATAATTTATCTCTCCACTTAGGTCTTCTTTACTTTCTCCCAGCAATGTGATACATTTCAGGATATACGTCTTATACATATTTTGCTAAATTTATATTTTTTGATGCTATTATGAATTACATTTAACATGTTTTTCTAATTATTTCTTGTTATTTTGTAGAAATAAAATTGGGTGTTTTTTAGACTGAGTTTATATTATCCTATCACTTTGCTAAATTTACTTATCTCCAGTAGGATTTCTTTCTTTCTCTTCTTTTTTTTCCTTTATTATGAACTCTTATGGTTTTTCTTTTCTGTATACACAACCACGTCTTACAAAAATATGGAAAGGTTTACTTTTTCCTTTCCTTCATTTTTTTCTCTTGCTTAATTGTACTAGTTAGGACCTCTGGTACAATGTTGAAGAGAATGATGATAGTAGACTTCCTTGTCTTGTTCCCTATCTTACAAAAAAAAAATTAGTTTTTCACCCTATGTGTGAGGTCTGCTTTTGGTTTTTCGGAGATCCTCCTTATTATGTTGAGGAAATTCCCTTCTATTCGTGTTGATTGATACTTTTATCATGAATGGGAGTTGAATATTGTTATATAATTCTTTTATATCTCTTGAGATGCTTATATAGATTTTCTCTTATAGTCACAATGTGGTAAATTGCATTAATTGATTTTTCGATGTTAAACGAAACTTGTACTTCTTGGATAATTCCAACATGGTAATGCTATATTTATTATTCTTTTTTATATATTGCTAGATTTGCTTGGGTAATATACTGTTAAAAGTGTACTTTGTGTACTTATATTCATGAAGAATATTAGTCTGTTATTTTATTTTTTAAATCTCTTTTCTTGTTTATGGTATTGGAGAATTACTGGTCTTATATACTCATTTGGGATGTTTCTGAATATCCACCAATTTGGGGGCATAGGATTTGTATTTTCATTCTGTAAATGTTATTCAAATTTACTAGAGAAATAATCTGTTTCTGAAGCTTTCTTTGGGAGATGATATTTAATTGGGAATATAATTTCTTTAATAGAGGATTTTTAGACATTCTGATTCTTGTTAATTTTGATAATCTTTATCTTTCAAGAAATTTGTCCTTTTTGTCTAAATTGTCAAACGTATTATCTTATGGTTTTTCATGGTTGTATTAATTTCCTGGGGCTGTAGTAACAAAGTATGACAAATTTGCCAGCTTGAAACAATCAAAATTTATTTTTTCATTGTTCTGGAAGACAGAAGTTCAAAACCAAGGTATCAGTATGTTTTCTCTGAGACTTGAAGTGGAACCTTTCCTTGCTTCTTCTGGCTTTTGGTGGTGGCCATTGAGTCTTGGCATTACTTGTTTTGCAGCTGCATTTCTCATTTTCTGCCTCTGTTATCACATGGCATTCTTCCTGTGTGTCTCTGTCCTTACATATAGTTTCTTCTTCATAGAAGGACACCGGCCATATTGGATTAGAGCTCACTGTAATGACCTCATCTCAACTTGACTACACTTACAGAGACCTTATTTCCAAATAAGGTCATATTAATAGGTGCAGGGGTTAAGACAAGCATATCTTTTGGAGGACACAATTCCACCCATAGCAATAATATTCCCTTATTATCTGTCTACTGTTTGTAAGATCTATAATCCTGTAATTTCTTCTTGGATATTGTTTGTGTTTCTGATATTGCATTTGTGTTTTTCTCTCTTAATCAGTCTAGCTGAAGATTTACATGAATTTTGTTGATCTTACTGATGAACCAGATTTTTGTTTCAATGACTTGTTTATGTTTGTCCACTTTCCATCTTATTCATTTCATCTTTTATCTTTATTATTTTCTCTCTTCTACATATTTTGAGCCGGACTGCTTTTATTTTCCTGGCTTCTTAAGTGAAAACTTTTATATCCTGTCATCAAACGTAGATCTTTACCTATATGAAGTCAAACGTAAACCTAAAAAGTTTTTAAAGACTTGAATAAAAGGTTCAAACATGCATCACTGGGCAGTGTGCTGGACTTGGTTTATGTTCTCAGCCGTCTTACTCACCTGGATGCTCGCCCAGCTTCCCAGTAAGCACAGCCTCAATTCTCTACCCATGGTTATAAAACTGGATCATCATAACCTGTATAGTAACTAGACTTTGGCATGGCCTCCATCGTGTCCATCTTGGCATGATCTAAAGCAGATCCAATGCCCAGATTGACCAGATCCCTCAGAGGCTATGGGTATCCAGAAGTTGTCCAAAGGGTTCAGTTAACACAATCCAGAAATGCAAGAATATAAGATCTTATATGACAAATTTCCACAGAAAAAGACAGGAGACAGGAAAGAAGCAGCTGATGAATTGCTAGCCTCTTCCACCCAATGTGAAGGACTGTTTAGAGATGCAATGTTTGTGTAAGGGCTCTTCAGAGATGTTCCATGTGCATGAGTAAAAACCTGTTTGTTTGTTTGTTTGTTTTTTCCTGTGGAGCTATGGCCAGTCTGAAAGTGTACCATCGTGTGATTCCATTTTCCTTCTTCCCTGACTCATTTCCCTTTCCTTTTGCCTCTCAGTCTTGCTTTCTTTGGATTTCACCCCTTTCTCCATTAGGTGTTTTCACATAATGCTTGCCTCAGGCTCTGTTTTCCAACAACCCTGGGCTAATGAAAGGCACGGTTGTAGCCATCCAGGGGAGTTCGCAATGAGGATTTGGTTCACACAAAATAAGCCTTCTCTAAATAAGTAAATATATCATTAGCCAGTGAGAAAGGCTATCATGTTTACAATGTAAGAGAGAGGAGAATTCTATATTATCTTTGATCCTTTCATTAGGATCCAAACCATACTTAGAGAGGAGATACAGGAACAGCTGGCTTCATGTTGTCTTATACCTGCTTTGGAAATGAGAATTCCAATCCCTTCCCCACAAAATTTTTAGTTGTTTGTACTGCTACCATTGAGTTATCAGGTGATTTAGGAGGGTTAATTTTAATCATGAATGATTGAAAATTAGGTACGAAAAACCTATAGAATGCAGAAATACAAAGAATATGTTGTGGGGAATAAGTTGAGGAATTCCCTGAGCTTGCACCAATGGGTTCACAAAGGCTTAGGATGAAAGCGTCCAAGATTAGGTAAACAGGGCAAAAGCACCTCCTGTATAGAACAAAGGCACAGGAATAGGAAGCCACAGGATGAAAACATCCAAGATTAGATAAGTAAGGTGGAAGTGTCCCCAACATAGTAGGAAAACAGAAAGCTGCTTTCAGAGGAAGGAAGGTCCAGAATAGGGAAACAAGTAAACAGGGTTATAGACCTCCGCAGCAGGGTGAAATTGCCCGGGGCAGAGCAATTAGCAAAAGAAAGGTGCCTTGTGGACCCTGAGGTAACATGCTCTATCTGTCTTATCCCCTAGGCAAGCTAAGATAATCAGATGGGGCACCTGCTTGATGCTGCGATTTTGTTTTGTATTGACCCAAACCCCTAACACCGCATATCTTTGAAACCCCCTTTCTCTCACACACATGAATTAATGTTCACCATTTCATTGTCTCTTGTTGCACATCGATCATGTTTGAAAGCCTTTGGATCCTAATAAAAATGGAGCAAAGGCTCCTACAAACAGGGCTCTTGTCTCCTCCTGGACATTAGCTTCTCTCACATTTAATTCTGCATCTGCTCTCTTGTTGGACAAGAGAGAACTCCAGACTCAAAGGCTGAGACAATATGTGATGTAGAAAATGTTGGGGTTTGGAGCCGACAGCCAAGAAGGAATTCTTGAGACGTCTTCAGTGCAAAAAGGTGGCTTAATTAAAGCAGGGGTACAGGACCATCAGCAGAAAGAGCTGCACTGAGATTGAGAGGAGGGACTGATTATATACTTGGGAGTTGGGGGCAGTAAAGATAAGGGGAAGTTTCCAAAAGGACTTTCATTTGTTAAATAAGACTCACTGGATCCTGGAGTCCTAGTTGTTGTCAAGCTAAGGTTGTTTTTACTTCTGGCAAAGCATTATCATTAAGACAGTTGGGAGTTCCTGGAAGAATGTCACACTCTGCCTGCCTCAAGTATTTGTCAGTGGGCTGCAGGTTATAAGGAGATTTAATTTTATCTACATCTCTCTCTGCCTTCGCTCCCTATATCATTCTCTCTGAACAGTTTTGACCCTTAAATCTTTAGGGTTGCTGAGGGTGGAAGGTCTTCTGTAAATTCTTTCTACTGAATAGGGGTGTAGAGATGTCCCTCCTTATGAGTCAACATTGGTCAATTGGGGAACTTTATATATAGGATTTACCAAAGGCAGAGACATCCAGCCCAAGGTAGACAACATATATGAACCTCCTGGGGTAGAAAGGATCGTTTGTCAGCTGGAAGTTATGGCAGTGGAGTCTTGGCACCAGAAAATCAGACATCAGAAAAGACAACAAAGTAAGCTTAATGTTATTATGAGAAAGAGAGGTCTGAATAAAAGACCTTTGATAGATGACCAAAATTTTCCTCCCGTCCAGGCATGTAACCAATGTAACCAACCATGTAACCAACTAAAGGAAAGAGAGATCATTTAAAGTGCAGATGAGAATATTTATATCTTTTAGCAATCCTGCTACTGTTTTGTGTTATCTGCACTATATCCCCAACATTCTGTTTTTATGCTAGTGTGTTTCACCTTGTGCAGCCGTTAAAACATTGCATGCCATTTTGAGAGACATTCAAGGCCTTAATTAAATAACAAGTGGTGTTAGCTACAATATATTCTGTTTGGTTTAGCAACCAATCAGGTAATTAAGAAGAGGCACATTTATGGAAGCAAAAGAAAAATCTAGGCTAATGGTTGGAGCAAATTAGAAACCCGGTGTCTTAAGTCTCAAGTGCTTAAATCTTACCTACAAAGATGTGTCCTTGAAACATAATTTTCTCTATCATAAGCCTCATTTCTGAAGATAGCCAATCAAGATTAATTCGTTTGTAAAACAAGTCCAGTATTAACAGACGTGGCCTAATTATTTTCATAAACTCAGAAACAATAGTGACTGTTTATATAGATCTTTAAAAATTTGCTTTGCTGGAACTTTTTATAAGGAATCTTGATTGAAATTTTAGAAGTTTCTCCAGGCCAGAAGCCAAGACAAGTGCTTGCCATCAGATATGCCTGCAATACCTGTAGTTTGGGGTGAATTCCTCTTCTCAACATCCCCCAAATATCCTGAGGCTCTTGCCACCTGCCAGGAATTGACATTCTTTATTCATCTGATAAAGCTGCTGGGAACTCTGTAAGCAAGGTATCAGGCCAACATTTCCAAGGGGCTTTATTGGCTTCCTGCTTCATAAAGTCAACCTTAGTTTCTTAACACTGTCTGGGTCATATCTGTGTCTATACATATCTCTCTCAGATATGACATTCTAGTCAGAGGCTTGGTAAGATAACTGGTGTTTCCAATGGTGTCCTATTACAAGGAGAGTGGAATCTTTTTATTTTTTAAATAATTTTTTAGGTTTATTTATTTTTGAGAGAGAGAGAGACAGAGAGAGAGAGAGAGCACAAGCAGGGGAGGAGCAGAGAGAGACAGGGAGACAGAATCTGAAGCAGACTCCAGGCTCTGAGCTGTCAGCACGGAGCCCGACGTAGGGCTCAAACCCGTAAACCTGACCTGAGCTGAAGTCGGACACTTAACTGACTGAGCTGCCCAGGCGCCCCTAAGGAGAATGGAATCTTACTGGATTTATGCAAATAACTATGATTGTCATGGAAGAAAGAATACTTTGAGAGTTTCTGAATTTCAGAGGGTTCAGGTAGAGAGAAAAGTCAAATGCTTCAATTTGTTCACAAAGGAGTATTTTATCTTACTTCTGTATATCATGGATATCTTAAAGTTTTTTTAATCTGGAAAAGCAAACATTAGAGAACTAGCAGTATTTCAAGCAAGAGTTCCAAAAACTATAATCATCTTCAGTTCATTTAGTCCCATGTTACTAATTTTGTTCAGTTTGTGAGGAATAAGCCCATCAACCCAATGAAAGGAGGGATGCAGAGACTTGTAGCACAGTGAAGCGAGGCTGTAATTAAAATTCTTGTAAGAGCGGGTGTCTGATGGACAGGCACACTTGGGGCAGTTACAGCAGACAATTTAGTTTCTAGCATGCAAGTCCCTCCCCTGGTTCCTCATTGGCTGAGTACTACAGAGGTTATAGCCTTACCTGGATACTGCCTATGCCCATGTAAGGCAAAAAGTAGTCTGACTGGAGCAAATGTACATTCCCTGAGGTGACCCAGAGACTTTCAGTCCCTCTTCCCCCTGTTCTTCGGTGCATGCTCATTGCAAAGCCCAGGAAAATAAGCCCGAGAAATGGAGAGGGGAAGAAGAATCAGGAAGTGAAGTGTCTGAGGGTTTGGGACTCCATTGTGGTGGGGAGTTCATACATATTTCCAATAGGTTGTAAATATACTGTTAACTAGACAGCACAGCTTTTGTTTGGTACTTCTGAAAATGAATCATCTCCCTTACTTCTCAAGAGTTTGAAAATAGCTTTTTAGTGAGTTCTGAAAATTTTTACCCATTTCAGTTTTATGATCTTAAAGATATAGTACCTGTATTTGTTCTAAATGTCCTTCTTGTAAATCTTGAAGATGAAATACGTTTTGTAAGAGAATAAGAACAATTAGTATAAATAACAAAAGACTCAAAAGTGGACATGGTTAAAGATCTGATGAGGTTTCATTATAATGTAGCTGGCAAGGAAAATCTGGTTATTTCTGTGACACACAACACTTCAATAATCAGAATATCAAGTGATGACCTTATACCAGAACATATTAAAATGTTAGGAATTGCATAGCATATCCTTAGAATAGTTATACCATTTATCCAAATGTAAGCCTTATTATTTGTTTAACAGAGCTTCCAGAGTAATTAAAAAAATATTTTTGAATATTTATTTTTGAGAGAGACAGAGAGAGAGCACAAGTTGGGGAGGGGCAGAGAGAGAGGGAGACACAGAATCTGAAGCTGATTCAGATCTCAGAATCTGAGCTGTCAGCACAGAGCCTGACCTGGGACTTGAACACATGAACTCTGAGATCATGACCTGAGCCAAAGTTGGATGCTTAACTGACTGAGCCACCCAGATGCCCCACCAGAGTAACTTAACATACCAAACAAACAAGCCTAATTGGTCAAAAAGATTTCATCTACAATTTAAATCTTGAGAAGTTTGTTTAAAAATCTCAGAAAGTTATAAAACACATGTCTAAATAGGATTACAGATCATTATAAAACTTAATTATTTATTTAACCAAGGTAGCAATAAGAGATTCCCAAGGTAAACATGTAAGGTTATATAGTTGTTAGCAAAACTTAGTTCCTTTAATATTGAGAAGTGTTAATTAAGTAATTAAAAACCTGATAAAGACAAAGCATAAGCTTTGGTTTTCTAGGTAGATAAAAGAGAAAAAAAAAACTTTGTTCATATTTTCTTATCAAGAACATACCAACAATTTAAGAAAACCTTTATTTTTTAAACAGAAAGAAAAGCAGAATTTCAATCTTATATCAGTATGCTTTAAAAATCCATTCATTTCAACTTTAGTCTGCCTGACCACATATAAAATTCCTTTCCAAAGATTTCCCTTCATAAACCTTCTGCAACAACTTAAAAATTTTTTAAAGCTTATTTATTTATTGAGAGAAAGAGAGAGAGAGAGAGAGAGAAGGGGGAAGGGCAGAGAGAGAGGGAGAAAGAGAATCCCAAGAAGCCTCCGTGCTGTCAGTGCAGAGCCTGATGTCAGGCTGGATCCCATGAATCTCGAGATCATGACCTGAGCCAAAATCAAGAGTTGAATGCTTCACAGACTGAGCCAACCAGGTGCCCCTGCAACAACTTTTTAAATTCAGCATTCCTTCTCTTATATCCATTAGTCTTAATTACATTTAGCAGAATTTTAACTCTTAGAAACCTTAGTCTCCAGTGAAAACTAAGTAGTAGCCAATTGTAAAATGTTACCCCAGAATTCTTTAGATGGTAAATTCATGTATCAGTTAAGTACAAAACATGTGCTCCAATAGACCCAAGTATTCTTAGTTTCTCTGCACTAAGAAGTCAAAGCACAAACCCACATTGAGCAATCAATGCTTTAGTATTTTATCTCAGTTGAGAAAGGCTTATATGTCCAATGGATTCAATCCCATTTATCATGCAAGCAAAACTTTAAAGTTCCAGGTTACCAAAGTGAACGCTATCTTAACAGTTACCCATGAAAAGGTCGAGACAGACAAAATTAACCATCGTTTTAAGTCATCTTTTGGCTGCTAAATGACAGCAGAGAGAACATGAGCTTATCTGACCTTCAGCAAACCTAGATAGAATACAAGTTTCATATTTAATGCTGATAACTCTAGAGGCGTGTCTATCTTAATTAAACCAACAAACTAACAGGGCGCTCTTTGCTTCTTGACAGCGAAGGTAGGAGGAGGACCCCATGATGCTGGAGACGCTGAGGATGGTGTATACAGGCTGCGCTCAAAGTGGCACAGAAACAGAAGGAGAGGCAGGTGGAGGCAGAAGAGGTGAGGTCCTATTGGAAGGCAGAGAAAGAAAGTTCCTGGTTCTTTTTTTAAATTTTTTTTTTTTACCGTTTTTATTTATTTTTGAGACAGAGAGAGACAGAGCATGAACAGGGGAGGGGCAGAGAGAGAGGGAGACACAGAATCGGAAGCAGGCTCCAGGCTCTGAGCCATCAGCCCAGAGCCCGACGCGGGGCTCGAACTCACGGACCGCGAGATCGTGACCTGAGCCGAAGTCCGCCGCTTAACCGACTGAGCCACCCAGGCGCCCTGAAAGTTCCTGGTTCTAAACCTCATCAGCTGGGCTGATGAGCAGCCACCATGTTTTTGTTTTTGTTTTTGTTTTTGTTTTTGTTTTTGTTTTCCCCACCAAAGTGGAAATACGCAGTCTGTGTTGGGCCGGAGAAGATAGGGAATTTCCCTGAAACAAAGGGAGTTTTGGCAGCTGCTTGGGAATATTCTTTAAAAGTCCCCATCCTGAGATAGATTAACCATAGTTAACTCCAATTTTAGCCATTAATCCAGGAAATGAATGAGAGAGAAACTCCCACATCTATGAGAAGAAGGAACAGTGAGAGTCAGTGTCCCCTTCATTAGGGATGGCCTATTTTTCCTATTTGTTAATAGGCTGCAGGTCATAAGGACATTTAATTTTATCTACATTATTTTCTGCCTTTGTTTCCCACATCAATATATAACCATCAGATGAACATAGAAAGCAGATCCTCTCTACTGTGAATAGATACTGGATGTCTAGAAGATGTAAACGACAATGTTTTTTATATAAGGGAAAGAGATAAAGTCAAGGTCAGGTCAAGAAGCCTGGTCACTGTTGTCTGAAGCTAAGGGGCTAAGTCTCACAAATAACCTCCTAAACTAAATCGTGAAGAAGGCATAAGATGGAGGAGTTGCACAGAGACGGGGCATCTGTGATGGGGATGTTCCTCAGTGCAGCTGAGTCCTAAATCCCTAGAGTATCTGCTATGGCAGGATTAGTTAATGGGTAATTTTATTAGTGCAATAACCCAGAGAGTCCAAGGTAAAGGAGGACATAATGGAGACAGTCCAATCAAATAAAACTTGTATGTAGAATAGGAGAGGAAGAGTTGAGAGGGGCCATTACACTAGATAAAGAATCCCAACTAGTTGAGGCATTAGCCTCATAAGGAAAATGAATGAGTGGTGGGGGTAGAAAGTGGTAACTATCAACTATGGCTTCATGACCTATTACAGAAATGAGGATGTTGGTAGCTATTTTTGTCATGCCTATGTGATAAGCAATTGTATATTTGTTTCTTTCCTTTCCACTGCCATTTTGTATAGGAAGTGTTGATAGAATTTATCAATGGAACTCAGATTTCTGAATTATGAGGGGCCACATCTAGAGCTGATGGGGAGGACTGCATGTCATTTGGAGACACGATGTTTGAGGTGGACGCGATGTCTAATGGGGTTTTGTGTCTCTAGGGAGACTAGGGAGAGGGTGAGAGGCTCTTTATTGGCATAGCAGAGAGTCACCTCATCTTAGGTTGAAGCAAGAAGTTGTTAAATAAGATTTAAATATGAATATAATGATGGCAATGACTTCTGGGCCTGTTTGCACTCAGATCTACTCTTTGCCTCTCTCCTATCAGTTTTGCACTGCAGGGGAACTAACCCCTCTGGGCTGCACGTCCCAGTGTCTTAACCAAGCAAAGCCTGGGGCAAAATTTCAGTGCTCCACTGCTTTACAGGAAATGTAAATGTAGTGGAATGTAGTGGAAATGTAGGGAAAAGAGAAGTGGGGAGAGAGAGAGGATGGGAATCATGTACAAGGGGACACTCACTGAGCTGGCCACAGTTTCATGAAGAAACAAAGCTGGCCACTTGACCATGGGGAACGCGGCTGCACAGAACATCGTATGTGTAAACAGTCCACGGAAGGGAGGAGTGGAGAGAGTATTTATGTGTCAGTTCCTTTCCATCTCATCTATCATTGATTGTAGTTCATCCCAAGCAAAAACAAGCAACCTGCACTCGTGGTACATACAGCTGCTGGTGAAGCCAGCTCTTAGATCCTGTGGTGTGGTGCTTATCAGAGCCTGGAAATGGCATTCAGAGCTAGACAGTTCAGTTGTTGACCTCAGACAGTGGAGACCTATAGGCCTCACTTATAGGTGATCATTGCAGGGGCAACCGTGTAAAAGTAGGGGCTAAGACCCTGAGAGACGTCCGAAGCTGAGGCTGAGAATCTGAGAAGGTACGTAAGATGCGCTTTGTACAACCAGGCTCCAGGATTCAAGGTGGGGTTTGTCAAGAGGGCATGTTGATAGGAACTTGGGGGATAGGAGAAAGGGAGGAGGCAGGGTGGTTTTTTTTTTTTTTTTTTTTTTTTTTTTAATTTTTTTTTAACGTTTATTTATTTTTGAGACAGAGAGAGACAGAGCGAGGCAGGGTGGTTTTAAGCCTTCTCTCCTTGAAGTTGCACCTCTAGCCACAGCTACATTACATTTATGTTTTTCTACCTCTGGTTGGACACCTCGTCTGTGCTGCTCGCTTCCGCCAAGTGACCCAGCCACCGCCTTCTTTTGTCCCTAGTTTACCGGTGGTAGTGGCTTCCAGGTAGTGTTAAACTCTGAGTTTCCTTATTGATTGATGGCTCGTTTCTGAGCATCTTCGCCACTGTCTCAATTCCCTGAATGAAATTACCTTCGCTTTCGATACTCAGAGATGTTTCTGTTTCCTTTGCTAACTCTTGCGGACCCACTTATATTTTCTCATTTTACCATTGTAATAATCCTGTGTCTTATTGTATTATTGTATTATTGTATTACTGTATTATTATAAAATAATACCCATTTTATAGATGGGGAAACTGAAGATTAGGAAGATTCGTCAATTAATTAATAGTTGGAATTGGGTCTTTGAACCCTGGCTGCTTGCTTCCACTCTGACAATGATATAGCTCTGATCTTCATCTTTAGTTTGGATATCTTTGCATTATCTTAATAGGCTGAGAATAATGATTGATAAAAATAATTAATGATAATAATGGATATTTTCTTCGGTACAAAGGCAGATGTGTATGTTCTCATTGGCATTTAAAAATGGTAGGTGCAATGCTTTCAGGCAAGTTATTATGCCAATTATTTAAAATAGGCCTTTCAGTGGGAATGCAAGCTGGTGCAGCCACTCTGGAAAACAGTATGGAGGTTCCTCAAAAAACTAAAAATAGAACTACCCTATGACCCAGGAATTGCACTACTAGGCATTTATCCAAGGGATACAGGTGTGCTGTTTCGAAGGGACGCATGCACCCCAATGTTTATAGCAGCACTATCAACAATAGCCAAAGTATGGAAAGAGCCCAAATGTCCATCAATGGATGAATGGATAAAGAAGATGTGGTATATATATATATATACACACACAATGGAGTATTATTCGGCAATCAAAAAGAATGAAATCTTGCCATTTGTAACTATGTGGATGGAACTGGAGGGTATTATGCTAAGTGAAATTAGTCAGTCAGAGAAAGACAAAAATCATATGACTTCACTCATATGAGGACTTTAAGATACGAAACAGATGAACATAAGGGAAGGGAAACAAAAATAATATAAAAACAGGGAGGAGGACAAAACAGAAGAGACTCTTGAATATGGAGAACAAACAGAGGGTTACTGAAGGGGTTGTGGGGCGGTGGTGGGCTAAATGGGCAAGGGGCATTGAGGAATCTACTCCTGAAATCATTGTTGCACTGTATGCTAACTAATTTGGATGTAAATTTAACAAAATAAAAAAATAAAAAATAAATAAATAAATAAAATAGGCCTTTCAGTCTGTGACAGTAACAGTAAGACCAAGTATAGATACAAATTGGATCTGATAAAAGAAAACAAAACAAAACATAAAAAACAAAACAAAAACAACAGTTGAACGTGATACTAAGTTCCCTTGGTAGATGCTGACTCATGATGTAAAGAGAAGAATATAGGAAATCAAGTGTGGAATAGAGCTGTTTTCAATTTTTTCCTTCTTTGATTTTATCTGCCATGTGTTTGCTAGCATCTCAAAGTAGAATCTAGATATTCTACACCAAAATCCCTAAGGTAATTCAGGTATCTTAAGTGGTTCTTGTTCTTTGTCTTTTTTTTTCCTTTTTCTTTTCTCTTTTCTTTTCTTGTCTTGTCTTCTCTTGTCTTTTCTTGTCTTTTTTTGTCTTTTCTTGTCTTTTCTTTTGAGAGTGAGAGCTGGGGAGGGGCAGAAGGTGAGGGAGAAGAAGAGAGAGATCCCAAGCAGACTTCAAGCCCAATGTGGAGCCCGATGCAGGGCTCAATCCCACAAACGGTGAGAACATGACCTAAGCCAAAATCAAGAGTTGGCTGTCCAACCGACTGAGCCACCCAGGTATGTGCCCCTCAAGTGGTTATTGTACTTTGAATTCTCTATGCTTAATCCTGGTCGTAACACCCCTACTTGCTCTGGGCTTGAGTTTCATTTGGCCTCGTGTGCTTGTTCCCTTCCCAGTTTTCTCTCAGGAATCAGCTCAGATGGGACCTTTGTACAGTTGCTCACGTTCCAGCGCAGTCAGAATTAACTGCCACTTTTCTGCTCTAGGAAACTCTTGTCTTCTATGATGTCATTTCGGATTACATTGAGTAAATGTTTGTTCATAATTGCGTTGGGAAGGATTTTTTTTAACGTTTTGTGATTTCTATTAATTTAATCTGATTTAATTTTTAATGTTTATTTATTTCATTATTTTTTTATGTTTATTTTGTGAGAGAGATCGAGCGAAAGTGGGGGAGGGGCAGAGAGAGAGAGGGAGACACAGAATCCGAAGCAGGCTCCAGGCTCTGAGCTGTCAGCACAGAGCCCGACGCGGGGCTGGAACTCGTTGACCTCGAGATCATGACCTGAGCCGAAGTGGGAGGCTTAACCGACTAAGCCACCCAGCCACCCCCTCTGTTAATTTTAAACAAGTTTCTTTCCTCACTTAGTAGCAGTTTGCTTTTGTCATGAAAGCAATACAAAAAACACATCGGTGGCTTTCCTAGAGATATCTTAAAACAGAAGCAAGCATTTAAAAGAAAAGGAGAAGAAATTTCTTTGGTTGAATATGAAGAAAACTATTTTCCAGTGGCCGAAAGTATAAGCTGAGTAGTGGTATAGCTCTAACACCTCGTTTGAAAAATCTCTCACAATATTTATCATGGTAACACTGTCGGGAGAGATAAGGCTCTGGAGGACAGTGTGTACTTTAAGGGTACAACAGGCAAAATGCACTTCAAAGCTAAATAATAAGGACGTGTTTAGAGTTCAGTTTCAGTCGAGAAATGTTAATTAAGCAACTACTGTGTATAGAAAACTGTGGTCAGTACTAGATATTCAAAGTGCATACGGGCATGGCCATTGCCTAACATCTAGGCTGATGGCAAAGTGATTATTAATTAAAAGACAAGTATCTATGGCAGCAAATAATTTATTAATGAGAAACAAATATTGTAACTAGGGAAAGATTCAAACGATAAATAACATATATTAAGTACAGGGGTGCTAAAGCCTGGGAATATAGATACTATCTGCTCTTACGTTTCCCACATTAACCCACTTGATTCCTTACGGGGTTTGCTAACGGTGCAGGTGTATACACTGAGAATCAGAGGCAACTCTTCACAGAAACATGTTTAGGGACTGATGCCAACGTTACATTAATGTGCTGCACTGATTCCCATTTTGCATAATACATTGCTGACGAGGAACCACACAGTGAACATATCAAGTAGTGTCATATTTGTGCTAGAAGCACAAATATATAACTTTGCTTATGTTTCCACACGTGGTGGTAACATATGTATAATATACGTTATATGTGTATATGTATAATATAATGTATATGTATATATATGTATAATATATATGTATAATATAATACATACCTTATAATATAATTTAAATATTTGACCATTATTCTTTTATTCTTTCCCTGGAAGAAAAGAAGGTTGTGCTGTTTTCTAGCCAACAGTTTAACAAAGTAAAACATAAGAGCAATTAGACAATGACAATATTTCATTATTTGTAATCTTTCCTCTGGCTAATTAAGAGATCACTTTTCTTCTCTCCCATTTTCCCACAGCTTGAATTTGTAGTATTTTTCTAAGCGGAGAATTCTCTTGTGTATTTTCTTCTTTTGCTCTGTCTGCCCCGATGTGGGAGGTGCTATCAGACAGAACATTCTGTATCCTCTCTTAGTTCTTCTTGGATTTCCTCTGCCATCATGCAAACATCAGGGAAAGATGAGAGCCCTGTATGGAAACTACATGCAAAATGATTACAGAGATTTAGCTAACTAGCTCACAATTTTGACCAAATTATTTCCCATTTCCCTCTCTTTTCTTTTTTTTCCTCTCTCTCCATTCCTTCCTCCCTTCCTTTCTTTCATTAGTCATCTATGTTATTATTTTGTCCTCCACTCATCGGTCAAAAATAGTTACTTTGCGGGGCGCCTGGGTGGCTCAGTCGGTTAAGCGGCCGACTTCAGCTCAGGTCATGATCTCGCGGTCTGTGAGTTCGAGCCCCGCGTCGGGCTCTGTGCTGACAGCTCAGAGCCTGGAGCCTGTTTCAGAGTCTGTGTCTCCCTCTCTCTGACCCTCCCCCGTTCATGCTCTGTCTCTCTCTGTCTCAAAAATAAATAAACATTAAAAAAAAAATAGTTACTTTGCAGATACTTGTTTTGGGCTCCCTCCCTTGGGTGATGAGAGGAGCAAATGTCTTTCAAGAAAAATGCAAACATATGTAAGAATTATGACCAGAACAGAAACTTTCAGAATGTGTCTGAAAGGTCAAGATCCCTTCTTCTAGTTCTGGGAATATTTTCACTTGTTCTGCCCTTCAGGTCTTTTCTTTCTATTCAGCCTGTGTTAGGGAAGGTGATCCCCTGTCACCTCTCTATCTGACCAAGCTGTAAATGGCACATTCCAGTAAGGTCAAAGATGTTATCGGCTACTGTTTCTAGATATTGTGTTAATATCCTTAATTCTGTCTGATGGAGATTGATATTTGAAATTCAAAAACAACGGGAGAATAAACTCACAACAATAAAACTTTGGGGAAGGGGGGGAGTACACCTCTTGGATTTTCAGGTAGAATTGTATTAAATTAAAAGAAGATTATTGAGTAGAAAAATTGGTATTCTGGTAACGGAACAGTGCTGGGTCCTCCAGAGTTTCTTTTGGAAGTGAATTTCAAAGACTGAGAAAAGGGGCGCCTGGGTGGCTCAGTCGGTTGAGCGGCCGACTTCGGCTCAGGTCATGATCTCGCGGTCCGTGAGTTTGAGCCCCGCCTCCAGCTCTGTGCGGACAGCTCAGAGCCTGGAGCCTGTTTCGGATTCTGTGTCTCCCTCTCTCTGACCCTCCCCTGTTCATGCTCTGTCTCTCTCTGTCTCAAAAATAAATAAATGTTAAAAAAAAAAAAAATGAAAAAAAAAAAAACAAAGACTGAGAAAAGTGAAGATAGAAGTTTACTTTCCTCCTTCTTTAGAAATACTATTTTTGTAAATTTTTTTAAATCATCTTTTTTAGTTAGCCTTAATTCTTAGTTATAAACGATAATCCAGATAGGGCATGTTGTGTTCTCTGGAGGCATGTAGACAACTATATGAGATTTCTTTTTTCCTTATACATTGAAAACTTTTTGGATATGAGCCCTTTGCGTTTTAATTGAAACAAACCCATTTGAGAGCATCAAATTATTCTTTCTTAGATACCAGAAAACAGAACCAACAGCTCCTTCTTTTTAGATTTGTTTATAATTGTCTCTCCTAAAATGGCATTCATTTGTTCCTTTATTCACTTGTTTCAAAAATTGGGGGGCACCTGGGTGGCTCAGCCGGTTAGGCGTCCGACTTCGGCTCAGGTCATGATCTCACGGTCCGTGAGTTCGAGCCCCGCGTCAGGCTCTGAACTGACAGCTCAGAGCCTGGAGCCTGCTTCAGATTCTGTGTCTCCCTCTCTCTCTGACCCTCCCCCATTCATGCTCTGTCTCTCTCTGTCTCAAAAATAAATAAACATTAAAAAAAATTAAAAAAAAATTTGTTTGACTTTTTTTTTAAATAGAGAGCGAGTGCACATGCGCACATGCGTGCAAGAAGGATAGGGCAGAGGGAGGGAGGGAGAGAGAGAGAGAGAGAGAGAGAGAGAGAATCTCAAGAAGGCACCATGCCCAGCTCAGAGTCTGAGTCAGGACCTGATCTGAGGACCATGAGATCATGACTCTAGCTGAAAATCAAGAGTCGGGAGGCTTGACTTAGCCACCCCGGCACCCCCAAAAGTTGTTTAACACTGACTATGTGTAAGGCATTGTCCTTAATACTGAAATAATAATAGTAATTAAATCACAGACCTTCCCCTTAGAGTGCTGAGACCTCCTCAGGGAGAAATCTCCACAAATAATTGAAACTCAATGTGGAAGCATGAGTAATTGGGTCATAATTAAGGTGCTCTGAGAACTCATCGGGAGGATAGAATTAACTCTGCTCAGGCACAGAGAGGACTTCTTCAAAGAAATCCATTCAATTGTTTTTACAAGACAACTATGTATTTTGCCAGGTGGACAAGACAAGAGAATGGCATTTCACTCAGAATGATTTACAGGCCAAATGCACAGCTTTCCATGACTGTTGAACTGCTGAAAGGTAGGATATAGGACACTGCTGGAGAGAAGCTGTGAATTGGGACAAACCGGTATGGTGTTCAGCCAGAGCAGGCAAATAAGGGGCAGCTATTTATGGATGTGAGAAGGACTATTAAAGAGACATCGAAAAGTGTCTGAAGATTCCTGCTGAGGCCCAAACTGTTTCTCTTTTCTTCTTTGATGCAGGTCCCAGAAACTCATCTCTCTTTCCTTTGCATTAAAGGTTTCACTACCTATGGTATTTAGTATCACCACCAACTTGGACACATACTTCAGGGGGAAGGTTTCTAAGTCTATTGTGTTGATTTCCTCAAAGGCAATTCTTTAGATTCCTTTGCTTTTAAGATTTGTTTATTCATTCCCTTATCAGTTTGCTTATTTTCACTGATGATTTCTACAGAGAAACTAGCAGAGGATAACAATACCAAACAAGTAACACAGTACAAGATTTTTTTTTTTACTCACTGTAGTCTGTGGTATCTAGTTCCCGGTTCTTTTTTCTGAGAAGTAAAAATGCCCTCGTGGCTGCATTACTTCTACATTTATTTGGGGGTATAAGTAGTAACTCCTCAAAAATTTGTTGATATCTGGTTAAATCTTGTGTTAGCCTTAGCCTAGGGTGACAGAGACTGTTGGCCAACCCATGAGCCATTCCAAATCACCTTTTCCCCTGCTAGTCCCACAAGTTACTCACTTTCCTGGCTCCCCATGCAGTGAGAGTGGCCATGCAGCTCACATTTGGCCATTAAAACTTAAGGCAAATTTCGCTAGAAGATTTCTGGAATGGCTTGCATTGCCTCTGTTCTCTTTTGTTTGCCAGAACACTGACAGTTACCTGGAGCCGTGGCAGCTATATTGTAGCAATGAGGCTGTCAACAAATGCAAAGACAGATTAGAAAGATTTTGAGAGCCGGTGGCATTGATGATGTTGTTGAGCTGTTGGACCAGTGCTCAGTCACTTGATCTCTAGATTTCTTTGTTATATGTGTCCAGATGTATGTCTAAGAACCACCTGTCCACGGTTGTCAATTTCAGTTGGTTCCTCATCACACAGGAGAGGGAACTCACGCTGAATTAAAAATATAAACAGATGGTTTGACAAATGGGGAAAACAAGATGGAGGAATCAGAACGATTCTGTATTTGTTATTACTGTAGCAATAAGCTGTGTTCTTATCATCTGATATTACAGCACACATAGGATGTGCTGTGCTATCAAACAAGATGGTTTAAGATTAAAAACAAAACAAGGCGAAGCACATGGAAACTCCTTGTGATTCGTGGTTTAAAAATCGAAGGGCCTTATGGGGGCACCGGGGTGGCTCAGTCGGTTAAGCCTCTGACTTTAGCTCAGGTCGTGATCTCAGGGTTTGTGGGTTCGAGCCCCGCGTCGGGTTCAGTGCTGACAGCTTGGAGCCTGGAGCCTGCTTCGGTTTCTGTGTCTCCCTCTCTCTCTGCCCCTCCCCTGCTTGCACTCTGTCTCTCAAAAAAATAAACATTAAAAAAAGTTTTTGAAAATAAAAGGACCTTAATTCTTACAGGCAGTCCAAGCTGCCTTTTCTCTGACAGCTCTGCTTTTATGTATGTTATTCCCTGACCTGTTATTTTATTTTATTTTTCTGATTATAGTAAGAAGGGAGCCTCTTCAAAATGTCTTAACACCTGATAGTTTTGTCCCCCTCAGATTTAACAATTTCTCCGTCCTTCATTCACACAGCAGCATCTCTCAAACTACAGAAGATCACAAATGGGAAAACCCAAGATAAGCTTTATTTAGAAATGCAAAGTTCAAAGGAATAGTCATAAAAAGGAAGAAAAGCTACTCATATATTATTTTTTTTGTTTATTTATTTATCTGGAGAGAGAGAGAGAGAGAGAGAGAGAGAAGGGGAGAGAGGGAGAGACACAGAGAGAGAGAGAGAGAGAGAGAGACAGAGAATGAATCCCAAGCAGGCTCTGCACTGTCTGCACAGAGCTCAATGTGGGATTCAAACACACTACCCTGGGATCATGACCTGAGCCAAAATCAAAAGTCGGATGCTCAATGGACTGAGCCACCCAGGTGCCCCCTCATATATTATTTTTTTACTGACAACTAAATCCCATATGTCATATGGGATGTATGAATTGTACGTAACGACTTTTTTTTCTTGAACCAGGAGGATATTTACATAATGTGAAATCTCCTGACAATAGGTTTCTCTCCTCCCAGAAATGACCGAGGGGGATATTTACATAATGTGAAATCTCATGGCAAAAGGAAGAAAATACAACCTAGAACTTCTGACAGGAAATATGATTCTAGTGAGCATTTATTTTTAACAGAATCATAAAGTTTGAACAGGGTTTTTACGTCTAAAAGTCCCTGCTAAGTGGTGATCTACCATGTTCGAACACCTCCGGGGAAATCTAACTCCTTTTTCCCCAAGAGTCAATCACAGACTTTAACCGCTCCTAGAAAATTCAGGAAAGATTATCTTCTTTTATTTGACATTGGGTCAGCGTATGTTTGCTATTTAAGGGTTTTTTTTTTTTAATCATTTAGGGAGATGAATACTAATATCAGAGATTTGAGTTCCAGTGAAAGGAAAAGTTAACTTACACAGCAAACTTCATTGTCTTAGTTTGAGAAGTTGCCACGGCCACCCCAGCCTTCAGCAACCACCACCCTGGTCAGTCAGCAATCATCAACATCGGGGTGAGACCCTCCACCAGCAAAAAGATGATGACTCATTGAAAGCTCACATAATGATTAACACTGTTTAGCAAGCAACAAAGTATTTTTTTTAATGTTTATTCATTTTCTTTTGAGAGAGAGAGCGCGTGCAAGCAGGGGAGGGGCAGAGAGAGAGGGAGACACAGAATCTGACGCAGGTTCCAGTCTCCGAGCTGTGAGCACAGAGCCCCACACAGGGCTTGAACTGACCTGTGAGATCATGACCTGAGCTGAAGTTGGATGCTTAACCAACTGAGCCACCCAGGCGCCCCAGCAACAAGCTATTTTTAAATTAAAGTATGCACTTTATAGGGGCACCTGGGTGGCTCAGTGGGTTAAGTGTCTGACTCTTGATTTGTGTCAGGTCACGATCTCGAGTTTCATGAGTTCTAGCCCTGTGTCGGGCTCTGCAGTGACAGTGTGGAGCCTGCCTGGGATTCTCTTTTTCCCCCTCTCTCTGCCCCTCCCTCTCTCTCTCCCTCTCTCAAAATAAGCAAATAAAATTTATTAAAAAAAAAGTATGCACATTTTTTTTTAAAAGACATGATGCTATTAGACACTTAATAGGTTACAGTATAGTTTAAACATAACTTTTCTATGTGCTGGGAAACCAAAATATTCATTTACTTGCTTTCTTATGATCTTTGCTTTCTTGAGGTGGTCTGCAACCGCACCCACAATATCTCTGAGGTATGCCTGGACATAGTGTTACACATACTATCAATAATAATATCATCATATCATATCATATCATATCATAATGTCAAGGAAATGTTGGCTAAATGAGACATGAAACTTATATCATTGATAGTAAAGATTTTATAACACAGGTTGTAAAAATCCAAAACCCGTGTGAAAGGTAAGAAATTAAAATGTGCTGTTTTTGTAACACATGACGTTTATCTCTAAAACAAGAAGTAACTTAACGGTCTGTAGTTTCAGTTAGATCACAGTGGGAAAAGGAAACAGGTCCCAAACTCTGGCTAAAAATCAGTTATTTGATAAAACATTTCCTGAAATACTTTGGCTTTTATGATCTAGGGAGATTACCGTAAGACCAGGAAGGTATCAGAGGACATAGTAATGCACCTACTGGAAAATACAATCATAGCCTTGGAAAATTAAAAAAAATTAAAGGAATAATAAGCAAAATGAATCTTTAAAACTACTGCTATGTTTCAGGTTGAGTTTAAGAATAAGAAGAACAATAGATTTTGAAACAGTCTTATTTGAGTACGTTTGCTACGTAAGGCATTTCAGGTGTTCAGAAAGTTCGACTCTTTGCTTATTTTTATTATTTATTTTTTTTTTTTTAGAGTTATATTCGTTAACTGCATTTTACATTTTGTATAGGACTTCAGTAACTAAATTGAAATTAATGTTTAAATGTTGAGACAGGTTTCAAATTCCCTCCATTAGTGAATTAGGTATTTCTGTATAATACATCACCCTACAACTGATCTCCCAGTTCTCCTGCACCAGCAGCGAGGCCTGGCTCACAAAGCTATCCCCAGGGTGTGGGCCACAGTGGGGGTCTCAACTGGAGGCATGATTAGGAAGGATCCTTTTCTGAGCTCATGGACATGGCTGTTGGCTGGCCTCCTTCGGACCTTCCTGGCTATTGCCTGGAGACCCCAATTTCTTGCTCCATGGGTCCCTCCGTAGGGCTACTCACAGGATAGCAGTTTGCCCTTGTGGAGGTGGGGAGGAGATGGGGGGAGAGTTATGGAAACCAGCTCACACTCCTGAGGAAAGGATTAGGCAATAGGGTGAGTACTAGGGAGGTGATTTGGAGGCCATTTTATACAATTCAAAGTATAAATATTACCTTCTGTCTGCAAATGCCTAGGATCAAGTTTGTAATGGTCAGTTTGCTTTCACGTATCCTGATTAAACTGTAAACTCTTCGAGGTCATGCATTGTGACTCATGTCTTCTTTAGCACTTGATAGAGTAGCCACCTTGTGAGCGGTGCCGCAGGCATTCAGGCTGAATTAAGGAGTATCATTTGAAACAGTTGGTAAGCTTTATTTTACTTTATGTTTTTTTAAAATTTTTATTTAATTTAGTTTTTCGTTTACATCTACATTAATTAGCATGTAGGGCAACAACGATTTCAGGAGTTGATTCCTCAATGCCCCTTACCCGTTTAGCCCACCTCCCCTCCCACACCCCCTCCAGTAACCCTCTGTTTGTTCTCCATATTTAAGAGTCTCTTATGTTTTGTCCCCCTCCCTGTTTTTATATTATTTTTGCTTCCCTTCCCTTATGTTTTGTCTCTTAAAGTTCTCATATGAGTGAAGTCATATGATATTTGTCTTTCTCTAATTTCGTGTAAGCTTTATTTTAGATGGTTACTGATTATTTTTAAAAATCCAAATGGCAAGAATTCTTTTTGAAAACTTGTAAGACCTGTACTGTCTGCCGCCACTTTATAAATTCGATTCTGCTTGCTACAGTTTTTAAACGATCTTTTTCATTTCTGATTTTGTAATTTTGTACGATCACCACCAGATGGCATCACCACACCGACGAAGCTCTAAAATCAAGGCTCCTAAATTTAGATCTTGCTCTTAAGAATGAAGTAATGTGTATTCTCATAAACTGCTATTGGGAATGTTAGGAAACCACTACTGCAAGTAAACTGAGCAAAATATATTTGAGTGTTAAAACTGGTAGTACTTTTTGACCTCATGACTCAACTTGCAGAACTCCGTCTGCTACAAACGGCCGCACGCTTAGATTTTTTACCTCAGCGCTATTTGAATTGCCAAATTCCAGGGAAGATCACATGTCCGACAATAGTGGGAAGGTCGAATATATATGATGCAACCATCCAGTTGAAAGCTATGCAAACTTTAAAATGATTTTGATGAAATATTCCATGATATGATAAATGCTTCTCACATAATGTTAATTGAAAACAATTGGATTGTAAAATAATGTGAGGTCCGTATCGTGTACAAGATAGAGAATGTGGGACGGAAATATATTGACATAATTTTATAAGGCAATTTTAAGGTTTTTTCCTTCATATTTTCCTTATTGCTCTGCTTTTTAACAATGACTAGCTAGAAATAGCATTGTATGTCATTAAAAAGTCAGTATGAGGACAACAAAGCAATGGAATAGAAGTTTTTTGTATTTATCACAATTTAAGATTCTTTGTCCTCTACTATGTTAAGCCATAAACAATTCATTTATTTGGGGCACCTGAGTGGCTCAGTCAGTTAAGCCTCCGACTTCGGCTCAGGTCATGATCTTGTGGTTTGTGAGTTCGAGCCCCGCGTGGGGCTCTGCGCTGGAGCCAGGTCCGGATTCTGTGCCTCCCTCATTCTCTTTCCCTCCCCCACTCACGCGCTGTCTCTTTCTGTTTCTCAAAAATGAATCAATGTTTAAAAATCTTAAAAGGTTCATTTACTCAATAATTATCTAGTGTTTTTTTATATGCCAGATATTGCACTGTGTGTACAACATAATTTCTGCCCTTAGTGAACACGTGGTCGAGAGAGAGAGAGAGAGAGAAGCAGATATTCTGAAAGCTATGTGATAGATGCAATGTTAAAGACTAATAATGGGTTTTCTTTATCTCATCTTATAGTCCCAATTCTCTGAATTTGAACTGTCAAATATTCAATTTATGAGTGTGACATACTGAACTTTGTATAAAGTTTTCATTGTTCAAAGGTTTCCAAGAGCAGACAGGATGCATGAGTAAATAATCTTTGCAAGTATTTACCTACTGGAAGAGATATTATCTGCCTGTGAGAAATACATTATTGATACTGTCCCTCAGGTAGATTACAACATAGAACACTGTTACTTAAAAGTCTTGGTTGTTTGAGTTTACCAACATTTGGATTGTGAGACTGAAGTTAGGTTTTCTAATACAGATTTCTACAAGATTTTCCCTCTTCTCTGGAACTCGGTGTTTTAACACAACATAGTATATGTGTAAGTATTAGCTGAGGTGATTTATGCAGAACTGAAATAATAACACAAATCTCCCTAAACCTAAAAAAAAAATGGCTGGCACAAAAATTACCTAAAAGTTCATTTTCTTCAGCTGGTAAACAATGAAATATAGATGGCAGCACACAGAATTAGCTCATTCTTACTCATGTTTGAAGAGGAACAAAAAATACCGGAACAGCAACAACAACAACAACAACAAGGAAAAAGCAACTTCTAGGACCAAACACTACAATTTCAAGCAGTAGCCACTTTAGTACAATATCAGATTCTCATGTGAAAGTTCGTTACAGACCATACCGGAAGGATCCATACTGAAGAGGCTAAATTTAAACCAAGCCAAGATTTCAAATGTAAATTTTGGATCAATGTTATTTTAAATATCTACCTTTTACCTTGTTTCTAGACCTTGTATGAAAATGAGGGAAGATAGGAGGCCCTTGTTGGGGTCACCTTGTCTCACACAGTGAAATGTTCCTGCATAGCGCTTTGAGGTACACAGTGAGCTCCTTGAGTTTGAGACTTCCTGTGTGGTTTTAGCTCCAGTTGCTGGGCTAGATATGTTGGTAACCTCTCAGGAAGTGTCTGAGTCTATTTTTATGTTTTATTTTCATAGAGTATTTTATAGTATCTTTGATAATGGACTTTCAGCTATCTTCATGATGATGGATGGTGGAGTTGGCATAGAAAAGTAGGTGATCTAACACGCATTTATGTGTCACTTAACTATATTTTATATTTTACTATTGGTTTGGATACACTTTGGCAAAGCAATATCAAATGATGATATTTTCTGAGCTTTAACCAACCGGTAATTAGTGAAGGTGGATTAAGAAGGTGAGGTGCTGGTAGGAAGCTAGGTGAGCATGAAAAAACACAAGTGTAAATCCACTAAGTGGAGAAGTCTTTGAGATGTAACACTGAAAGTTGAGTTCAGAGCTATATATCTCTGTGTAGGTTTGAATTGAACCCCTGTGTGTGTGTGTGTGTGTGTATATATATATATATATTTCATTTTCTTTATCCATTCATCAGTTGATTGGCATTTGCTCTCTTTCTGTAACTCGGCTATTGTTGATAATGCTATAAACATTGGGATGCGTGTGTTCCTTCAAATCAGTATTGTATCCTTTGGGTAAACACCTAGTAGTGCACTTGCTGGGTCTTAGGGTAGTTCTAGTTTTAAGTTTTGGAGCAACCTCCAGAGTGGCTGCACAACTTTGCATTCCCACGAACAGTGTAAGAGGGCTCCTCTTTCTCTACATCCTCACAAACATCTGTTGTTTCCTGTGTTGTTCATTTTAGCCATGCAGACAGGTGTGAGGTGGTATTTCCTTGTGGTTTTGATTTGTATTTCCCTGCTGATGATTGATGTGGATCATCTGTTCATGTGTCTGTCAGATCATCTGGATATCTTCTTTGGGAAAAATGCCTATTCGTGTCTTCTGCCCATTTCTTAACTGGATTATTTAGGTTTTGGGTGTTGAGTTTGGTAAGTTCTTTATTGATTTTGGAAACAAACCCTTCATCAGATATGTCATTTACAAATAACTTCTCCCATTCCATAGGCTGCTTTTTAGTTTTGTTGATTGTTTCCTTCACTGTGCAGAAGCGTTTCACCTTGATGGAGTCCCAATAGTTCATTTTTTGCTTTTGTTGTCCTCGTGTCTGGAGATGTGTTTAGTAAGAAGTTGCTCTGGGTAAGGTCAGAGAGGTTGCTGCCTGTTTTCTCCTCTAAGATTTTGACGATGTCCTGTCTCACATTTAGGTCTTGCATTATTTCGGATTTAGTTTTATGTATGGTGTAAGAAAGTGGTCAGTTTCATTCTTCTGCATGTCGTTGTCCAGTTTTCCCAACACCATTTGTTGAAAAGGCTGTCTGGTTTCTATTGGATATTCTTTCCTGCTTTGTTGAATATGAGTTGACTATATAGTTGTGGTACATTTCTGGGTTCTCTGTTCTGTTCCATTGGTGTATGTGTCTGTTTTTGTGCCAATACCATATTATCTTGATGACTACAGCATTACCTTGATTCCAAAATGAGAGAAAGACCCCACTAAAAAGAATTATAGGCCAATGGCCCAGATGAACATGGATGCAAAAATTCTCAATAAGATACTAGCAAATTGAATCCGACAGTACTTTAAAAGAATTATTCACCACAATCAAGTGGGCTGTAGGGGTGGTTTAATATCTGTAAATCAATCAGCGTGATACACCACATTAATAAAAGAAAGGATAAGAGCCATATGATCTTCTAAATAGATGCTGAAAAAGCATTTGGCAAAATACGGCATCCATTCTCGATAATAACCCTCAACAAAATAAGGGTAGAGGGAACATAACTCAATATTATAAAGGCCATATAAGAAATACCCACAGCTAATATCATCCTCAGTGGGGAAAAGCTGAGAGCTTTCCCCCTAAGGTCGGGAACACGACAGGGATGTCCACTCTCACCACTGTTGTTCAACATAGTACTGGAAGTCCTAGCCTCAGCATTCAGACAACAAAAAGAAATAAAAGGCATACAAATTGGCAAGGACAAAGTCAAACTTTCACTATATGCAGGCGACAAGGTTCTCTGTGTAGGAAACCTGAAAGACTCCACCAAAATATTGCTAGAACTGAAACATGAATTCAGCAAAGTCACAGGATATAAAATCAACACATGGACAGCTTTTCCATATGTTGCATGTCCATACACCATTAATGAAGCAGCAGAAAGAGAAATTAAGGAGTTGATCCCATTTACAATTGCACCAAAACCATAAGATACCCAGGCATAAATCTAACCAATGAAGCAAAAAATCCGTCCTCTGAAAACTATAAAACACTTATGAAAGAAATTGAAGAAGACACAAAGAAATGGAAAAACATTTCACGCTCATGGATTGAAAGAACAAATAATGTTAAAATGTTTATACTACTCAAAGCAATCTACACATTTAATGCAACCCCTATCAAAATACCATTAGCATTTTTCACAAAGCTGGAACAAGAAATCATAGATTTTTTTATGGAACCACAAAAAATCCCTGAATAACCAAAGCAATCTTGACAAAGAAAAGCAAATCTGGAGGCATGATATTCCAGATTTCAAGCTATATCCCAAGAATGCGTTTTAAATAGTTCTCAGGTAATGCTTATGCTCTGGGTCCCAGGACCACACTTCCAGACCTTCTGATCTAGTTTATTTTTCATCATTTCACAATGAAAGCATTTATTATGTTTCCTAATACCATATGCTGAATCAGAATTTCTTCCTTGAAATTGCTTTCTCTGACAAGATAAACTGCTATTGATTTCTTTAAACATTCTCAATTAGCATTGCCATTTCAGAGCCATATTTTCTGCTTAAATGTTATCTCCCCAATAGAATCTGCTCTCAGAATGAAGGTTTACATTTTTACCTTGTTAAGGTTCACTCCTCCTTTCTGTAGCAGAAGATCTCTGCTTTGCTTGTTCTTAAGGGAATCCCATTTATGAATAAGTTCAGTTCAGTTTTATTTTGTTCAGCGGCCAAGATTATCCCTTTGTGGTTCCAACCCCCCTACCCCCACCCTCAATAGAACGTTCAAGTTTCCTACCTTCTGTTGAGGAGAGCTTGAAAGTGTCCAGAACTGTTCAGATAGTAAATCACCCAAAGATGACAGAGAGGTGGTAGAAAATGCATGATCCAGGACAACTGGGTTATTTCTTGCTTTCTGTCCCATTATGTTCAAAAGTTCTCTTGTTGGCGTCCATCTCCCCATCATCTTGTGCTATTCTTTCTGCCTTTCCCTTCCCAAGTGCCTGTGGGAAAACATCAGGTTCAACAAGTGCACTTCTTCCTTCTCTTAGAGTACTGTCTTTGTAAATTAGTTTCAACTTTGTCCCAGGCTGGGTGAGAAAGAGTGGCTTTCAGGGTATGAGTGACAGGGAGGGAAAAACTCAGAGAACAAGAAAACAGCTAGGGGAATAGCCTTGTAATTCTGTCTGTATTTATATATTCATTCATGTATACATTAGTTCAGTCATATATTTTTTCTTCGTTCAGCAAATATGAGTTCTGTGTGACTTCACTTAATGCTAACCACCACTTTTTAAGACATTAGTTCCCCTCCCCATATGTCATTTTCTAATTAATTAAAATGGCATAAATTTAAAAAATGTTAAGCATGTATATACAAATGAAACATATATTTAAATGTACACCATTTTAATATATGTCTATCAAGTGTGTTTAAAATATATGTGTCATAGACTTTATTTTTAAGCTATAATCAAATATGATACAGAATTGGTGATCTTTGGGACACATGTACAGTTCTTGTTTACCTCCTAATCATCAAGAGTTAAAATATATATATTTTTGCTATACTTAATGACTACATTTCCGTAGCTTCTTGATATTTTCCAGCTTTTGTAAATGTTTCCCTGTTGTGTCTACATGATCACAAATATGACATGTGAAATTAAAAAATTTGGCCCAACATTCTTAAATACAGGAAATTATGCAGCTAAAACATCTGGGAGGACAGAGTTAAAAGTTTTTAGAAATTGGTATACTGCATAAAATTACAAAGGAAAAATTTCACCATCAATAATCACTCAAAATTTGTTTAAACTCCCTTCTAGTCATTGTTTGTTTTCTTGTGTGGTCAACTCATAATAGTTTAATAGTTCTTTATATATATATTCTTTACTGCTGGTTTGCAGCCCTCTCTGGAATTTTCCTGGTGTGATCTGAAATTGGCACCTGTACTCAGAGGTCAGAGTGAGATCGAAGAAAGAAGCAGGCCACTCCAGATTGGTAGGTGGCAGGTTTAATAAGCAAAGGGAACTTACGAGGCTTGTCGGGCAGCAGCAAAGTGGATGCATTCCTGCACCCACCTGCTAAATCTTAAAAGTTTAAAAAGAGGCCTTAACTGGTATAGGTGTTCTCAATATCACATCACTAGCTCAAAGCTCAAAGCTCAAAGCTGTGGCCTTGGCACAGCCCCTGGGAGCAGGAAAGGCAAGCAGAACCCACATTCCAAGGACAAGGAATGGGGGGAAGAGCCTCTGAGTGCTTGGGTCCATCTCATGAGCCAGTGAAGTCAGGGCACATCTTTTCGTTATTCCCCAATATTCACAGACGCTTAAAATTTCACATAAGTACAAAGAAGAAAGTCTTAAAAAATACAAAAATATTTTATATCACCTAGAATAATCATTGTGCGTATACACTTTGTAAACATATAACAGTAGGATATATAGATAGATAAGTGGGTAGATGCATAGAACATACAACTGTTTTTAGTAAAATAAGATCACTCTACTTGCTTGAATTTTAAAACAGTATTACATTTTATTTTAGCAAGATCTCAGAAAATAACAGATTGAAAATTAAACTAAAGAAGTACTACTTCAAATGAATACTTCCTCAAAATAAGACATTATTTCCTAGATTTTATCTGTTATGGTTAAGAGAAAACATTATTTTAAAAGTGTGTTGAAATTGTTAGACTTTTACCCTTTTAAGGGTGTTTTAATTTATTTTAACTTTTTAAAAAATATGTCTCAGCTTTATTCAATATAACTGACAAAATTTTATATATTTAAAATGTATAATGTGATGATTTTACAGACATATAAATTGTGAAATAGTTAATTAACACATCCATTATGTCACATAGTTACTTTTTTGGCAGGCGGAGGAGGTGAGAAGGCTTAAGATGTATTCTGTTAGCAAATTTCAAATATACAATCCAGTATTAGTGTTATTTGCTGTAGCCACCACGCTCTACATTAGATGCTCAGAATGTATTCATCGTGAAACTGAAAGTTTGTACCCTTTGACCAACATCCTTATTTCCCCTACCTCCCCCAACCTATGGCAACCAGCATTGTACTTTCTGTTTCTATAAGTTTGGCTATTTTATTTATTTATTTATTTATTTATTCATTCATTCATTCATCTAAAGATTCTACATGTAGGTGATACCAAATAGCATTTGTCTTTCTCTGTTTCTTATTTCTTGCCTTTTTGATGATAGCCATAATAACACATGTGAAGTGATATCTCATGGTTTTGACTGGCATTTCCAAGATGATAAATGATGACCATATTTGCAGGTACCTGTGGGTCATTTGAATATCTTCTTTTGAAAAATGTCTATTCAAGTCCTTTGCTCATGTTTGAATGGGATTATTATTATTATATTGACGTTGAGTTATATGAATTCCTATATATTTTGGATATTAACCCCTTAAAAGATATATGGTTTTCAATTACTTTCTCCCATTCTTAGGTTTCCTTTTCATTTTGTTGTTTCTTTTCTTTTTTTTAGCTACAAAGCTAAAGCTTTGTAGTGTGAGGTGCATTGCTTATTTTAGTTTCCTTTTTTTCCCCTGTGCTTTGTTGTCATATCTAAAAACAAACCATTGCCAAGATAATGTCATGGAGCTTTCCTCTATGTTGTCTTTGAGGAATTTTATGATTTCAGATCTTACATTTAAGTCTTTCATCCATTTCTTATTATTTAATTTCATTTACTTTATTTTGATAGAGAGAGCGTGAGTCGGGTAGGGTCAGAGAGAGAGGGAGAGAGAATCCCAAGCAGAATCCACCCTTAGAGCAGAGCCTGATGCAGGGTTGGATCTCATGACTGTGCGATTATGACCTCAACGAAAATCAAGAGTCAGATGTTTAACCGATTGAGTCACCCAGGCACCCCAAGTCTTCCACCCTTTTCAAATTAGTTTTTGTGAGTTTTGTGTGTAAGATAGGGGTTCAATTTTGTTCTTTTGCATGTGGATATCAGTTTCCCCAGCACCATTTGTTGAAGAGACTATGATTTCCCTTCTGTGTGTTTTCAGTGACTTTTCAGATTAATTGATTATATATGTGTGAGTTCGTTTCTGGGCTCTCTGTTCTCTTCCATTGATCTATGTATCTGTTTTTATGCCAACACCACATTGTTTTGATTACTACAGTTGTGTAATGTGGTTTGAAATCAGAAAGTGTGTTGCTTCCAGCTTTTTTTCTTTCCCAGGATTTCTCTGACTCTTTAGGGTCTTTTGTGGCTCTTTAAATGTTTTAAGATTGTTTATCCTATTTCTGTGAAGAGTATCATTGGAACCCTGATAGGAATTTAATTTAATCTAAATATGGATTTGGATGGGATTGGGAGTTAAGACGGTGCAGTTGTAGGAGGACCGTATGCTTGCCTCATCCCTCAAACAAAGCTAAATAATTATCAAATCATTCTGAACACCCAGAAAATTGATCTAAGGATTGAGAGAACAAACTGCACAACTAGGGGGAGAAAAGAGGCCACGTTGTGGAAGGTAGGAGGTGTGGAGACGTGATTTGGGGGGAGAAAAGAATTGCCAGTGCTGCAGAGGGGAGTGAGCCTTGATCGAGGAGAGAGAGAGAGAGAGAGAGCAGGGCACAGGGCATTGCATAAGAAAAAACACTTCTCCAAAACCATTGACAGGGAAAATGAGAGGGGCTGATAATAACAAGTTTTTACAAGCAGCAGAACGGAATGTCTGAAGTTTAGAAGTTGATGTCATCACTGGATTGCAGCATGGTGGGCATAGGGGTGCTCCTGTGGAGAAGAGGGCAGAGGCCCAGGAGCAGACAGCGTGTTCTGAGGATCCCCTGGGTCCCACTGAAGGAGACAGAGAGACAGTTGAACTGCCCTGTTCATTAGCATAAAGTAGAGACACCGGCTGAGGGCAGCTAACCTGGGTGCTGGCTTTTGGCCGCACTTCACCATAAACTCCAAGCTCCTGCATGTTGGTGCCCTTCTGGGACAAACCTGCGCCGGCCCCGACACAGCGAGACCATCCCCCAGCGTATCAGGGCAGGTCTGTGTCATGCTGGGTCCCTAAAATTTGGAGTCCTGAAACCCATCCAGTTCACCTGAAATAAAACACAGGAGCGTTGCACCGCCAGGTGGGCAGACAGCTGGGACACAGACAAGGTGAAGGCAGGGATCTGAGGGAAGCCTGAGACAAACAAAAGGAGATTGATTGTTCGCTCTTCTGTGAAGGCTTCCTGAATAGCAGTGGGCTTGAACTCCCCTCTCTGGGGCTGAAAGAGCCAGATGACACCATTTTTACCCCTCCTCATCAGCACAGACAGACATCAGTGAACAAAACGGGGCCCAGAGTGGAGGCTTGCGCCACTTACGCCAAGTTCTGCCCCACTGTGTACTGCAGGTGCTTTTTTACTAGGGCAAGTGTGCCTGAGAGTCAGGGTAGAAGCAGGCCCCTCTCCCAGAAGGACCAGCACAAACCCTCCCATGCACCAAGTCCACTGACCACAGAGGGCAGCAAAGCTTCAGCTCAAGCAGATATAGGATCTAGCTTCTTCTAGCAAGCAGGTCAAAGCACATTTAGTTAAAACTCTCCACACAATAGACTAAGTCCCAACACTCCCCACCGCAGGCAAGGAGAGACTCTGCAAAGGACTGATCTGAGGAAAAGAGCAGACAAAACAAAACAGCAGAGTGCACACAGGTTAGACCAGAAACACTTGCCGAAGTGCCAGGCCCTGGACGGTATATGAGTTCTTCTTAATATAACCATTACTCTCAGGAGCAGGATACATAACAGTATTCCCTAACACAGAGAAGACAGAGACCTAGACAAAATGTCAAGATGGAGGAGTTCATCTCAAAATAAGTTCATGGTTGGATATAAGTAGTATGCCTGGACCAGAATTTAAAACAACAATCATAAGGATACTAGTTGGGCCTGAGAAAAGCATAGATGATCCCCGAGAGTCCCTTACCACAGAGATAAAAGACCTAAAAACTAGTCAGGCAGAAATAAAAAGAAAAAAATGCTATAGCTGGGAAGCCAAACTGACTGAATTTACATAATGATTACAAGGATGGAAGAAACAGAGGAATGAATAAGCAATTTATAAGATAAAATTGTGGAAAATAAGGAGCTGAAAAGTAGAGGGAAAGAAAAATATTGAATCATGAATGTAGACTTGGGGAACTCAGCAGCCCATAAAGTATGATAACATTCATATTATAGGAGTATCAGAAGAAGAGAGAGGAAAAAGGGACAGAAGGTTTATTTTTTTTTTTTTGAGGTATTTAAAATAATTTTTTTCTTTCTTCCTTCTTTTCTCTTTCTTTCTTTCTCTCTTTCTTTCTTTATATTTCCTTCCTTCCTTCCTTTTTCTTTCTTTCTTTCTTTCTTTCTTTCCCTCTTCCTTAATTTTTAAAAAAATATAATTTATTGTCAAGTTAGCTAACATACAGTGTATACAGTGAGCTCTTGGTTTTGGGGGCAGATTCCCACAATTTATTGCTTACATACAATATCCAGCACTCATCCCAAGAAGTGTCCTCTTCAATGCCCATTACCCATTTTCCCCACTCCCCCAATCCCACACTCCCAACAGCCTTCAGCTTGTTCTCTGTACTTAAGAGTCTATTATGGGTTTGCCTCCCTCTCTGAAACTATTTTTTTCTCTTTCCTTTCCCCCATGGTCTTCTGTTAAGTTTCTCAAGTTTCACATATGAGTGAAAACATGTGATATCTGTCTTTCTCTGACTGAATTATTTCACTTAGCAAAATACCCTTAGTTCCATCCATGTTGTTGCAAACTATGGATTTCATTCTTTCTCATTGTTAAGTAGTATTCCACTGTATAACATACATATAAACCACATCTTCTTTATCCATTCATCAGTTGATGGATATTTGGGGTCTTTCCATAATTTGGCTATTGTTGAAAGTGCTGCTATAAACATTGGGGTACAAGTGCACTTATGAATCAGCACTCCTGTATCCTTTATCCTTTGGATAAATTCCTAGTAGTGCTATTGCTGGGTAATAGGGTAGTTCTATTTTAAAATTTTTTGAGGAACTTTCACACTGTTTTCCAGAGCAGCTGCACCAGTTTGCATTCCCACCAACAGTGCAAGAGGGTTCCCCTTTCTCCACATTCTCACCAACATTTGTTGTTTCTTGAGTTGTTAATTTTAACCACTCTGGTGTGAGGTGGTATCTCAGTGTGGTTTTGATTTGTATTTCCCTGACGATGAGTGATGTTGAGCATCTTTTCATGTGTCTGTTGGCCAGCTGGATGTCTTCTTTGGAAAAGTGTCTATTCATGTCTTCTGCCCATTTCTTCACTGGATTATTTGTTTTTCAGGTGTTGAGTTTGGTCAGTTCTTTATAGATTTTGGATACTAACCCTTTATCAAGTATGTCATTTGCAAATAACTTCTCCCATCCCATAGGTTGCCTTTTAGTTTTGTTGATTGTTTCTTTTGCACTGCAGAAGCTTTTTATCTTGATGAGGTCCCAATAGTTTTGTTTTTTTTTTTTTTTTTTTGCTTTCATTTCCCTTGCCCCTAGGGACATGTCTAGTAAGAAGTTCCTGTGGGTGAGGTCAAAGAGGTTGTTGCCTGTTCTCCTCTAGGGTTTTGATGGTTTCCTGTCTCACATTCAGGTCTTTCATCCATTTTGAGTTTATTTTTGTGTATGGTGGAAGAAAGTGGTCCAGTTTCCTTCTGCATGTTGCTGTACAGTTCTCCCAGCATCATTTGCTAAAGAGCCTGCCTTTTTTCTTTCCTGCCTTGTCAAAGATTAGTTGGCCATACATTTTTGGGTCCAGTTCTGGGTTCTCTATTCTATTCCATTAGTCTGTGTGTCTGTTTTTGTGCCAATACCATACTGTCCTGATGATTACAGCTTTTTAGTAGAGGCTAAAGTCCAGGATTGTGATGCCTCTCACTTTGGTTTTCTTTTTCAATATTACTTTGGCTATTCGGAGTCTTTTGTGGTTCCATACAAATTTTAGGATTGTTTGTTCTAGCTTTGAGAAGAATGCTAGTACAATTTTGACTGGGATTGCATTGAACATATAGATTACTTTGGGAAGTATTGACATTTTAACAATAATTGTTCTTCCAATCCATGAGCCTGGGATGTTTTTCCATTTCTTTGTGTCTTCTTCAATTTCTTTCATAAGTTTTCTCTAGTTTTCAGTATACAGATATTTTACATCTTAGGCTAGGTTTATTCCTAGGTATTTTATGGTTTTTGGTATTTGGGATCAATTTCTCGATTTCTCTTTCTGTTGCGTCATTATTTGTGTATACAACTGCAACCAATTTCTGTACATTGGTTTTGTATCCTGCAATTTTGCTGAATTTATGTATGAGTTCTAGCAGCTTTTTGGTGGAGTATTTTGGGTTTTCATGTAGAGTATCAGGTCATCTGCAAAAAATGAAAATTTGACTTCCTCTTTGCCAATTTGGATGCCTTTTATTTCATTTTGTTGTCTGATTGCTGAGACTAGTACTTCCAACCCTATGTTAAACAACAGTGGTCATCCCTGTCCCTGTCAGGACACCTCCTGATCTCAGGGGGAAAGCTCTCAGTTTTCCCCCATTGAGGATATAATAGCTGTGGGCTTTTCATATGTGGCTTTTATGATGGTAAGGTATGTTCCTTCTATCCTGACTTTCTTGAGGGTTTTTATTAAGAAAAGATGCTGTATTTTGTCACATGCTTTTCCTGCTTCTATTGACAGGATCAAATGGTTCTTATCCTTTCTTCCATTAACGTGATGTATCATAGTGATTGATTTAGAAATATTAAACCATCCCTGAAGCCCAGGAATGAATCCCACTTGATCATGGTGAATAATTCTTTTAATATACTGTTGAATTTAATCTGCTAGTATCTTGTTGAGAATTTTTGCATCCATGTTTATCAGAGATATTGGCCTATAATTCTTCTTTTTTGTGGGGTCTCTGTCTGGTTTGGGAATCAAGGTAATGTTGCCTTCATAGAATGAGCCTGGAAGTTTTCCTTCCGTTTCAATTTTTTGGAACAGCTTGAGAAAGATAGGTATTAACTCTGCCTTAAATGTCTGATAGAATTTGGCCCAGGACTCTTATTTTTTTCTAGATATTTGATAACTGATTCAATTTCTTCGCTGGTTGTGGGTCTGTTATTCCTGTTTCAATTTTGGTAGTGTATGGGTGTCTAGGAATTTGTCCATTTCTTCTAGGTTGCCAAGTTTGTTGACATATAATTTTTCATATCTCTCCCTTTTCTTTTTGAGACATCTGACTAAGTGTTTATGAGTTGTGTTAATTTTTTTTTAAAGAAAACCAGCTCTTAGATTCATTGATCTGTTCTACTGGCTTTTTTTTTTATTATTCTATATTGTATATTTATGCTTTAATCTTTATTATTTCTCTTCTGCTGGCTTTAGGATTTCTTTGCTGTTCGGATTCTAGTTCCTTTAGGGGTGCAATTAGGTTTTGAGTTTGGGATTTTTCTTGTTTCTGGAGATAGGCCTGGATTGCAATGTATTTTCCTCTTAGAACTGCCTTTGCTGCATCCCAAAGGGTTTGGACTGTCATGTTTTCATTTTCCTTTGCTTCCATATATTTTCTATTTCACTTAATCTCCCCTCTGCCTTCTCCATCCTTGCTGTCACTACATCTAGTTTATTTTGCACCTCATTTACAACATTTCTTAATTCATTGTTACTATTTCTTAGTTCCTTGATATCTGCAGCAATAGATTCTCTCCTGTCTTCTCTGCTTTTTTCAAGCCCAGCTATTAATCTTATGACTATTATCCCAAATTCGTGTTCCGTTATATTGCTGATATCTGTTTTGAGCAATTCTCTAGCTGTCATTTCTTCTTGGAATTTATTTTGAGGAGAATTCTTCCATTTCATCATTTTGGCTAATTTTGTGTTCCTTATGTGTTTTAATAGCTCATTATGGGTCCTGCACCTGTGAGCACTGTTATATTAAAAGGGGGTCATACACTGTCCAGGGTATGGACCTTCAGGAAGTGTTTTTGGCGTGTGTTGTGTGGTCTCTGGTTGTTGTGACTCTGGTTGCTTTATTTCCTTACTCGTATTGGTGGTTTGGGCCTTCCACCAGGTGTGCTTTGATTGTTCATTGACGTAATCCTGGAAAAATTTTAAAAAAGGGGTGGTGGTGGTGGAAGAAGCCTTATCCCCTACAAAGAGAGACATGACAGGCATGAGGAAAAAGAAATGAAAAAAAATGACCAAGCAGAGAATCAGAGAAACGATATGGTTTAATCCAGACAGAGAGGAAAATGAAGACAAGGGAGATACAGAAGAGGTGTAAAAAGAATGGATTAAAAATGTCTGCTTAAACAAACCAACAACCAGGATAGCCAGAATAGAGAAGGGAAGGAATAAGCAGAAGAAAAGGAAGAAAGAAGAAGAAGAAGAAGAAGAAGAAGAAGAAGAAGAAGAAGAAATATATATATATAATAAATATATATATTTATTATATATATATAAATATATATATATTTAATAAGAATTGATGAAGAATCAAGTCAGAAAATGTAAAACTGCTGGACTGATATCTGATGGTGCTTTGGAACTGGTGGTTGTCCTGGTCTGGAGGAGGGGCTGTCTGGTTCTGCCAGTGTCTGGTAGATATGCAGATGCCAAGTGTGGAGGGTCCTGGTTTGGTGTAGGCGGGTCCCGCCTCCACTCTGGGCCCGTTGACTGTTCCCTGAAGTCCCACCATGTTGGTGATGGGGAGAAAAATGGCAACACCCCAGTCTCTCCCATCCAGACCAGGTATCCCAAACCACTCTGGTCAAGCCATGCTCACAGTGCCTTCCACAATGCGAGTGCGCTGGTTTGTTTGGTTCCACAGTCCCCTGCACCTTCCAGGCTCTAGGCTGGGAGTCAAACCCTGATGTCTTAAAGGGTCCCCCTCTGTGTGCCACAGTTCTGGGGAAGTGCCACTCTGCCCAACCAGCTGACAAAGGGTCTCTGGTTCCTCACAGTGCCAAGAGGACATGAGAGGCTGGTGTGTTGGATGTCTTAAAGGATCCCACTCGGCACACCCTGGTTTTGATTCCAGGGAAGTGTCACTCTACCCAGTCAGCCAACAAAGGCCCTCTGGCTTGTCACAGTGCTGCATGGGCATGAGTGTGCTGATTTGTCCCACTCCACAGTCTTCCATGCCACCCCAATCCTTAAAGGATCCTGCTTCACATGTCTCAGTTCCGGGGTAGAATGACTCCACCAGCTAGTGGACAAAGGGCCTCTGGCTGGCAGGCGCCTGCAAAGTCTTTTGTCCTTGGAAACTATTTTCCTTCTTCCCACAGCACTCAAAGGAGAGGATTTCTCATTCTGACTGCACTTCTGAGCTGGCTACCGAGCCAGGCGCTGGCTCCCCTCCTCTCCCGGTGTGCACACAGGGAAGCCCCAGTTCAGAGAAAGCTGTGCAATCCTAGAATGAGGAAGAAATTGGTTCTTTCTCCGTTTTTTTCTGTTCCCTGGTCCATGGCTTTTCTCTTGTCCAAATTCTATCCTACACTTCCACAGCCTCTCTTTCTCTTCCTTTTGTCTCTCAACAGAAGGGGATCCCCCCCTCATGCCTATGCCACCTGTTTTATCTCTCCCAGTTGACAGCCATGTACCTATGGCCTGCCAAGTTGTTCCTGTGGGCCCCTGGAGATATTTCTGTCACTCTGTAACCAAGATTCCTGGAATTCCAAGTCTTCTGGCCTCAATACTTCTGTGTTTGAGGGACAAAGGAACTTCTTGTCCCCTTATTTCTCCACCATGTTGACTCCACCCCCAGCAGAAAGTTTATTTGAGCAAATTATAGCTGTGAACATCTCTAATATTTGGAAGGAAACAGACATCCAAATCCAGGAGGCACAGAGAACTCCCATCAAAATCTACACAAACAGGCCAATACCAAGCCATATTGTAGTAAAACTTGCAAAGTACAGAGATAAAGAAAGAATCCTGGCAAGCAGCAAGGGAAAAAAGTCCTTAACCTAGGATGGAAGATAGATCAGGTTTGCAGCAGATCTGTCCACAGAAAATTGGCAGGCCAGAAGGGAAGGGCAGGATGTATTCAACATGCTGAATGGCAAAAAATATTCAGCCAAGAATCCTTTATCCAACAAGGCTGTCATTCAGAATAAAGGAGAGATGAAGAGTTTCCCAGAAAAACAAAAACTAAAGGAGTTTGTGACCACTAAACCAGCCCAGCAAGAAATATTAAAAGGGGCTTTTTGGGTGGGAAAGAAGGATCAAAGCAACAAAGACTAGACAGGAACAGAGAAAATCTCCAGAAACACTAACTTTATAGGTAATACAATGGCACTACATTCATATATATCAATAATCACTCTGGATGTAAATGGACCAGATTCTCCAATCAAAAGATATAGGATATCAGAATGGATTAAAGAAAAAAGTCCCATCTATATGCTTCCTACAAGAGACTCATTTTAGACCTAAAGACACCAGCAGATTGAAAGTGAAGGGATGGAGAGCCATATATCATTCTAACAGAGGTCAAAAGAAAGAGAAGCCATACTTATATCAGACAAACTAGATTTTAAGCCAAAGACTGTAACAAGAAATGAAGAAAAGCACTATATCATACTAAAGAGGTCTATCTAACAAGAAGACATAACAAATGTAAATATTTATGCCCCCAACTTGAAAGAATCCAAACATATAAATCAATTAAAAACAAACATAAAGAAATTCATTGATAACAATACAATATTAGTAAAAGACTTTAAAACCCCACTTATGGCAATGGACAGACCATCTAAGCAGAAAGTCAACAAGAAAACAATGGTTTTGAATGACACAGTGGACCAGATAGACTTAACAAATATATTGAGAACATTTGAACCTAAATCAGGAGAATATACATTATTTTCAAGTGCACAGGGAACAGTCTCCAAAATAGATCACATACTGGGTTACAAATCAGCCCTCAACAAATACAAAAAGACTGAGATCATATCGTTCGTATTTTCTGACCACAATGCTACGAAACCTGAAGTAAACCACAAGAAAAAATTTGGAAAGACCGCAACTACACAGAGGTTAAAGAGCATTCTACTAAGAATGCCTGAATTAACCTGGAAATTAGAGAAGAAATTAAAAAAAATACATGGAAGCAAACGAAAATGAAAACATGATAGTCCAAGACTTTGGGATGCAGCAAAAGAGATTCTAAGAGGAAACTATATAGTAATACAGGTCTACAATAACAAGCAAGAAAAGTCTCAAATACTAACCTAACCTTATACCTAAAAGAACTAAACAAACAAATAAACAAACAACAACAACAAAAACAACAACAAAAACCAGCCAATAAAACCCAAAGCCAGCAGAGGAAGGGAAATAATAAATATTTGAAGGGAAATATATGATATAGAAACAAACCAAAAACCCAGTATATCAATGAAATTAAGAACTGGTTCTTTGAAAGAATTAATAAAATTGATAAATTCCTAGCCAGACATATAAAAGAGAGAGAGAGAGAAAAAAAAAATAAATAAAACCAGTAATAAAAGAGGATAGATCATAACCAATACTGCAGAAATACAAACAATTATAAGAGAATATTAAGAAAAATTATATGTCAACAAATTGGGCTATCTGGAAGAAATGGGTAAGTTCCTAGAAACATATAAACTACCAAAACTAAAATAGGAAGAAATAGAAAATTTGAACTGACCCATAACTAGCAAAGAAACTGAATCAGTGGTCAAAATCTTCCAACAAACAAAAGTCCAGGGCCAGATGGCTTCCCAGGGGAATTCTACCAAACATTCAAATTGTTAATACATATTCTCAAAATGTTCCAAAAAATAGAAATGGAAGGAGAACTTTCAAACTCATTCTGAGGCTAGCATTACTTTGATTCCAAAACAAGCCAGAGTACACTAAAAAGGAGAATTACAGGCCAATATCCCCAATGAACATGGATGCAAAAATTGTCAACGAGATACTAGTAAATCGAATCCAACAGTACATTGAAAGAATTATTCACCATGATAAAGTGAGATTTATTCATGTGCTACGGGGCTGGTTCAATATCCACAAATCAAACAATGTGATACGCTACATTAATAAAAGAAAGGATAAGAACGTATGATTTTCTGAATAGATGCAGAATAAGCATTTGACAAAATACAGCATCTATTCTTGATAAAAACCCTCAATAAAGTAAGGATAGAGGGAACATACCTCAATTTCAAAAGTCCATATATGAAAGACCCACAGCTAATATTATCCTCACTGCAGAAAAACTGAGAGCTTTTCCTCTAAGGTCAGGAATAAGACAGGGATGTCCACTCTCATCATTGTTACTTAACATAGTACTGGAAGTCCTGGCCTCAGCAATCAGACAACAAAAAGAAATAAAAGACAAAAAAATTGACAAGGAAGAAGTTAAGCTTTCACTATTTGCAGACATGATACTCTATGTAGAAAACCCAAAAGACTCAACCAAAACAAATTGCTGTAACTGAAATATGAGTTCGGCAAAGTTGTAAATATAAAATCAACATACAGAAAGATGTTGCATTTCTACACACCAATAATGAAACAGCAGAAAAAGAAATCAAGGAGTTGATCCCATTTACAATTGTACCAAAACCATAAGATACCTAGGAATAAACCTAATCAAAGAAGTAAAATTCTGTTCTCTGAAAAATATAAAACACTTATGGATGAAGTGAATATGCCACAAAGAAATGGAAAAACATTCCATGTTCATAGATTTAAATAACAAATATAGTTAAAATGTCTATCCTACCCAAAGGAATCTACACATCTAATGCAATCCCTATCAAAATACTACTAACATTTTTCACAGAGCTATAACAAACCATCCTAACTCTGTATGGAACCACAAAAGACACTCAATAGCCAAAGCAATCCTGAAAAACAAATAAAACAGTAAAGCTGGAGGTATCACAATTCTAGACTTCAAGCTACATTACAAATCTGTAGTCATCAAGATAGTATGGTACTGGCACAAAAACAGTCACATAGACAAACTGGACAGATAGAAAACCCAGAAATGGACCCATGACTATACGGTAAACTCATCTTCAACAAAGCCAGAAAGAATATGCAATGGAAAACAGTCTTCAGCAGATGGTGTTGGGAAAACTGGACAGTGATATGCAGAACAATGAACCTGGACCACTTTGTTATACCATACATAAAAATAAATTAAAAATGGGTAAAAGAACTAAATGTTAGACAGGAAACCATCAAAATCCTAGAGGAGAAAACAGGAAGCAACCTCTCTGACTTTAGCCACAGCAACTTACTACATACATTTCCAGATACAAGGGCAATAAAAGCAAAAGGAACTATTGGGACTTCATCAAGGTGAAAATCTTCCTCACAGTGAAGGAAACAACCAATAAAACTAAAAGGCAGCCCATGGAATGGGAGAAGATAATCGTAAATGACTTATCTGATAAGGGGTTTGTATCGAAAATCTATAAAAAATTTATCAAACTCAACACCAAGAAATAAATAATCCAGTTAAGAAATGGGCAGAAAACATGAACAGACATTTTCCTAAAGATATCCAAATAGCTAATAGACACATGAAAAGATGCTCAACATCACTTATATCAGGGAAATATAAACCAAAACTGCAATGAGATACCACCTCACGACTGTCTGAATGGCTAAAATGAACCACATAGGACACAACAGATGTTGGTGATGATGCAGAGAAAGGGGAACCCTTTTACACTATTGGTGGGAATGCAAACTAGTACAGCCATTGTGGAGAATAGTATGGAGGTTCCTCAAAAAGTTAAAAATAGAACTACTCTATGACCCAGCAATTGCACTAGTAGGTATTTACCCATAAGATACAAAAATACTGACTTGAAGGAAACATGCACCCCAATGTTTAAAGCAGCATTATCAACAATAGTCAAATTACAGAGATTCCAAACCATCAACTAATAAGCGGATAAAGAAGATATAGATAGATAGATAGATAGAAGATATCTATAGATAGTTAGATCTATAGATATATATAGACAGAAGATCTTTATATGTCATAGACTCTGGGTCTGGAGTCCTTCTTGTCCAGCAAGAAAGAGAAACATGGGATTAAAAATGAGAGAGAGGCTAATGTCCAGGAGGAGATAAGAGCCCCGAGTAAGAGTCCTTGTTCTGTTTTTACTAGGATCAGAAGGCTTACAAATGTGATAGATGTGCACAAAGAGATGATGAAATCATGAATGTTAACTCATGGGCATGAGGGAAAGGGGGTTTTGAAGATATACGGTGTTAGGGGTTTGGGTCAATACAGAACAAAATCCTGGAACCGGGAAGAAGGTTGTTTACAGCGGACGTGAGGCACCACCTCTGTTTACCTAAACTTGTCTAGGGGACAAGAAAGACAGAGCATGCTACCTCAGGGTCAACAAGGCACCTTTCTTTTGCTAATCAGCTCTGCTCTGGGCAACTTCACCCTGCTTCAGTCTACAGCCCTATTTACCTTTCTACCTAATTTGGTTCTTCCTTCCTGTGAAAGCAGCTTTCTGCTATTGTACTAAGTTGGGGGGGGGGGGCATTTCCGCCCCAAATACCCAATCTTGTTTACCTCATCTTGGATATTTTCATCCTCAGATTCCCCTATTCCTACACCTTTGTCCTATACTGGGGGTCTTTGCCCCCTTTACCTAATCTTATTTACCTAATCTTGTTTACCCAAACTTGGGTATGTACATCCTGTGGCTTTCTAATTCTTTATGCCCTGTTAACCCATTGGTGCAAGCTCAGGGAATTCCTAAACTTATTCCCCACATCTATATATGGGGGATATCCATATTTAGGATGACCAAAAGACCCCAAATAAGTTGAACCTGAAAAAGGCTACACCAAGACACATTGTAATTAAATTGTCAAAAGTCAAAGATAAAGAGAGAATTTTGAAAGAAGCAAGAAAAACCAACACATCGCATATAAAGAACACCGCTTCCCCCAATAAGACTATAGGCAGATTTCTCAACAGAAACATTACAGGCCAGGAAAGAGCGGGACGATAGATTCAAAATATTGAACAAAACCCCTCAGTCCACCAAGAATACTATGCATGGCAAAGTCGTCTTACAGAAATTGAGGAGAGATAAAGACAGTCTTGGACAAAGAGAAGATTAAAGACTAGCTCTGCCTTACAAGAAATGCTAAAAGGCATCTTCCAAGGGAAATAAAAAGACGCTAATTAGTATCCCAAAGACATATGAATGTATGTGTAAAACTCACTGGTAATGACTGTATCGTCAAAGTCAGTTTTCTAAAAAGCTAGTAATGGTAATTCATAATTCACTTATGACTCTAGGTTGAAGTTAAAAAACAAACGTATTAAAAATAACCATAACTCTAATAATTTTTAAATGGATAAAAGCTGTAACATCAGTAACCTAAAATGTGATGGGTGGGGAAAAATAAAAGTGCAAATTTTCTGTATGCTGTTGAAATTAAGTTGTTATCAGCCTAAAGTAGGATGTTATAAATAAATTTTATCTAAGCATAGTGGTAATTACAAAGGGAAAACCTTTAGTAGATACGCAAAAGATTATGATAAAAAAAGTCAAAGCATATCACTCTACAAAGTTATCAAATCACAAATGAGACAGTAAGATAATCTAGTAACTAAGGACCTACAAAATAGTCAGAAAACAGTGAACAAATGGCAACATTAAGCCCTTCCCTATGAATAATTGCTACAAATGTAAGTGGATGGAATTCTCCAGTCAAAAGACATAGCTTGGGTGAGTGTATGAAAAACAATTTCCAACAATATGCTGTCTACAAGAGACTCACTTTAGGTTTAAAGATACACATACACTGAGTAAAAGGATGAAAAAGTTTATTTCAAGCATATTGGAACTAAAAACCCGAAAAGTAGACATACATTTTTCAAACTAAATAGACTTTAAGTTAAGAATGGCCAAAACAGATAAAGAAGATCTTATAATGAGAAATGGGCCAACCCATCAAGATGATACAATTGTATATATTTGTGCACTCAATATTAGAACACATAACTATATAATGCAAATACTAACAGAACTAAAAGGGTAAATAATCAGCAATACAATTAAAATTGGATTCCTTAATGCCCCACTGTTAACAATTGATAGGTCGTCTCTGAAGAGAATCAATAAAGGGGTGCCCAGGTGACTCAGTTGGTTAAGTGACCAACTCCTGATTTTGGCTCAGGTCATGATCTCACGGTTTGTGAGTTCGAGTCTTCTATCAGGCTCTGTGCTGACAGTGTGGAGCTTGCTTGGGATTCTCTCTCTCTGCCCCTCCCATCGTCTCTCTCTCAAAATAAATAAATAAACTATAAAAAAAGGAAACTAGATTTGACAATATCATAGACCAAACGGACCTAATAAATATATACAAAGCATTCCATCCAACATCATGATACACATTTCTCTCAAATGCACATAGAAAAATTTCTAGGATAGATCATATGGTAGGCCACAAACAGTTCTTAGGAAATTTGAAAAAGCTTGAAATCATACCAATTATCTTCTGACAACCATGGTAAAAAAGTGCAAACCAAAAACAGGAGGTTAACTGGAAAATCAATAAGGAAAGATGTGTAGAAATCAAATATCACACTGATGAACAATCAATGGAACATAAAATCAAAAAGGAACTAAAAAAATGTATAATACAAACAAAAATGGAAATACAAAATCCTGAAAGTTACATGATACAGCAAAAGCATTTGTAAGAGGGAGGTTCATAGTGATGAAAGCATAGATCAAGAAAAACGATAGTTCCCAAATAAACAACCTGACTTTAGACCTCAAGGAACTAGAAGAGGAATAAAAAATAAGTCAAAGTTAGCAGAAGGAAGGAAATAATAAATATTAGAGCAGAAACAAATGAAATAGAGAACTGGTAAACAATAGAAAAATTAACAAAATTAAAAGTTGGTTCTTTGAAAAGAGATAAAATTGACAAACCTTTAGTTAGACCAACCATGAAAGAGAGAACCCAATAAAAATATTAAAAATAAAAATGGAGACATTGCAAGTGATGTCACAGAAATACAATGGACATGAGAATACTATGAACAAGTACATGCCAACAAACTGAATGACCTAGAGAAATGGACACATTTTTTGAAATATAAAACCTACCAAGATTGAACTATAAAGAAAAAGAAATTTGAACAGACCAATAACATGTAAGGAAATCGAATCAGTGATCAAAATGAAGAAAAGTCCAGGACCAGGTGATTTCATTGGTGAATTCTGTCAAAGATTTAAAGAATTAACGTATGTCCTCAACTCTTCCAAAAAAACGAAGAGGAAGAAACACTCTGAAGCTAATTTTACAAGGCCAGCATAACCCCATTACCAAAGCCACATAAAGATCCCACAAGAAAGGAAAACTACAGGTCAATATCCATGACAAATACAGATGGGAAAATTCTCCACAAAATATTAGCAAAGCAAATTCAATAGCACCTAAAAAGATTATATCCCACAATCAAATGTGAGTTATATTCAAGATGTAAGGATGAGCCAACATACACAAGTCAATAAACGTGTTCATCACATGAATACGGTGAAAGGTAAAAATCACATGATCATCATAAAGATGCAAAAAAAGCATTTAATAACATACAACATTCTTTTACAGTAAAAACTCACAACATACTGGATACAGAAGGAACATATTGGAACATAATCAAGACCATATATTTACAAGCACTAGCCACCAGCATCTCAAGATAAAAGATTGAGAGGTTTTCCTCTAAGATCAGAAAGAAGACAAGAGTGTCCACTTTCACCACTCCTCATTCAACAGAATACTGGTAGCCCTAGCCAGATCAATCAGGCAAGAAAAAGAAATAACATCAGAATTGGAAAAGAAGTACTAATGTCTCTGTTGATTACATGGTCTTATATATGGAAAATCCTAATGAATCCACACACAAAAAACCTATGTTAGATGTAATCAACAGTTAAAGAACCGGTATTTAGAAAAGAGGGCCATTGCTCAAGTGATGAAATAGTATCTGGTACAGTATTTACAATTGTAGTTACCACCCAATTAAATGTACAATAATTCTTTCCAGTCTCCAAGATCCACCCATCTTCTGCACAGGCCAAGTAAGCAAGTTGAATGAGGATGTGGTGGGAATCATCACCTCTGTATCCTTCAAGTCCTTGATGGTGGCGTTAACCTTTGCAATTCTTCCAGGGATGTAGTACTGTTTTTGTTTTACTATTTTCTTAGGTAGAGGTAGTTTTAGTGGTTTTCACTTGGTCTTTCCCACCATAGTACCCCTCACTGTATAGTTCAAGGAACCAATATGGCAATTCTACTGATGAGTGTATCTATTCCAATCATACATTCTGAAGCTGATGGGTTGAGGGGCCTTCTGGGCTCACATTGAGACAAACCTTAACTAAAACTGTATTGATCACATGACCTCTATAAAGGCCCTAGTCTGACTTCTGGACCATCATGATATTTGGGTTCTTCTAAAATTTAAGTGTCAGTTCAGAACCAATGTCCAGTAGTTCCCAAAAGGTGTGATTATTTTCTTTTCCTCAATGCAGTTTCCCTCCTAAAAGGTGGTGTTCCAGGGTAATTCCTCAAGAGGATTTGGTCTCTTCTTTATTCAGGGACTTGGGTCTATAAACTGGCTCAAATCTGGGAATTGATTGAGCAGCCATAAGTGTCTGTTTTTATTATTCAGGTTAGACACTTGTTCACTTGACCTAGAGCTTTTCTATTTATACAAATCAAGTAAGAATGTTTTAGGCTTCCCCTCTATTTCACTTCTAGGAACACCCTAGGTCTACCAGCCAATGCCATAGATCTGCACAAGCCAGATTATTCTGACTGCTGCTTTGACTCTGCTCTCCATTATGGAAACTGCACCCACCTTGCATTTGGCCACTGATGGCCACCACTTGTCCCTTGCACCTTGGGATCCAATTACTTTCATTGCATCTAGGTTTCACAATTCAATGTCTATAGTGCCCATTGTAAGGTCTGGCCTACAAAGAACAGTTATCACAGAAGTCTGCAAGAATGCTTGGACTCATCTCATAAATTTATTTCTCAAAGTAGTGGTAAAAGGTGTGTCTTTTCTACCCTGTCTGTGTGTTTGAGTATGTCTTCAATGACAAATCCACTCTAACATTCCAATTTCCATAGGCCTTTGAATCTCTTCCTCCACATTAAATCAAGGCAGGTGTAGCATGTCTAATCTCACTATGGGCCACCTTTTGGCTCATGCTTCAGCCAACCAACTAATCAAATTGTTAGCATTACTCCTAACTCCCTGATCAGTAACATTAAGTGAAGAATGTCACTTAATTGTGATATTCTTTGTGAGCTCCTATCATTATGCAGATGGTCCCTAACTCAGAAAACTTGACTTTTGATTTTTCCACTCTGCAATGGTGCAAAAACAATGCATATTCAGTAGAAACCATACTTTAAATTTTGAACTTTGATCTTTTTCTGGGCTAATGTTTTGTGACATGATAATCTCTCAAGATGCCAGGTAGTGGCAGTGAGCTATAGGTCCCAGTGAGCCACACAATCACAAGGGTAAACAACCAATATACTTAGAGAAATCTTCTGTACCCATAAAACTACTCTGTTTTTCACTTTCAGTGCAGGGTCATCACATTACATGAAATAGCCAGCATTTATATAAAACAGGTTTTGTGTTAGATGATTTTGCCCAAGTGTAGGCTAATGAAAAGTTCTGAGCATTTTTAAATTAGGCTAGGTAAAAGGATTTGGGGGAGTTTAGGTGTATTAAATGCATTTTGGACTTGAGATATTTTCAACTTACAACGGGTTTATCAGAACATACCCCCATTATGAGTTGAAGAAGGTTTGTAATCCGCCTCATCCAACTTTATATTCCTTCCACCATTGTTCCACAATCTTAATATCCATTCTTACATACGTTTTCCGGATTTCTGTGTATACACATTTGTGTGCATATAAATACTCAGGTATTCTTTTGGAGTACAGGCTTTCTTGTCTTAATTACACCTTTAAGGGCCCACTGGGACATGAGTATAGTTATAGATGTGGAAGCAAAGGGGGGTTTTGGGGATGTGTCCTGAGGGGAATCAATCTTGTCTTGCATGGCTACTGCTTCAGGGTAGGCCATTATATTATACTGAGGTAGCACAGGGTTGATCCTCTCAGACAGGGATGGACAAGCTGTTATCAGTGAAAGTGGAGAAGGTACTACCGCGGGATCAGAGAGGACACTTCTCCTGGAGAGGGGACGCTTCATCAGGATTTCTGTGTTCAGTGTCTTCAGCTTCATAGGGTTCTTCCTGTATGTTTCCACTCCACTCCATTCCAACCCACAGGATCTCATTCTCTTCTAATCAATGTCCTCACTTTAACACTAGATATCTCATGAGGTGGAGGGTTCAATTTGCCTTGTGACCAACTAGAAGCAGGATGAGATTCTGCATTTGGTTTTCAGCAATCTCGGTCTTGTGACTGCAGGATATTAGGGTCTCCTTCTGGGGACACAGAGACTGTCAGGTTATTTATGACCTGCATAAATAATAAAATAGCTGCACCATTACACATTTCCATCAGTAGTGCACAAAAAATGCAAATTCTTCACCTCCTTGCAAACATTTATTATTTTGTGTAGTAGGCATCCTACTGGGTACAAGGAGTGTCATTTTATTTTTATTTTATTATTTTTTTAAATGTTTATTTATTTTTGAGACAGAGAGAGACAGAGCATGAGCAGGGAGGGGGCAGAGAGAGAGGGAGACACAGAATGTGAAGCAGGCTCCAGGCTCTGAGCTGTCAACACAGAGCCCAACGCAGGCTCGACGCGGGGCTCGACGCGGGGCTCAAACTCAGAACTGTGAGATCATGACCTGAGCCGAAGTCGGACGCTCAACCGACTGAGCCACCCAGGCACCCCATGTCATTTTATTTTTTAATAGTGTTTTACTGTGGTTTTTTTTTTTTCAGGTTACTGATTTTTTTTTAAGTTTTTTTTAATTTAAATTCTAGTTAGTTAACACACAGCATAGTATTAGTTTCAGGTATACAAAATAGTGACTCAACATTTCCATACATCACCCTGTGCTCATCACAAGTGCTTTCCTTAATCCCATCACTTATATAACTCATCCTCCCTGCTCCCACCTCCCATCTGAGGTTATTGATTATTCTTAAGTCATAGAATGAATTGAGAAATGTTTTCTTTATTTTAAAATTTTCTGGAAGACTGTGTAGAACTAGTAATGTTTCTTCTTTTAATGTTTAGTAGAATTCTCTGGTGAATCTGTCTAGTCTTAGAGTGTATGTGTGTGTGTGTGTGTATGTGTGTATGTGTGAGTGTATGTAAGAGTTTTTAAGTAGAATATCATATTTTTAAATAGACATAGAGATTATTTAGTTTATCTACTTTTTTTTGATTGACCTTTGGTGGTTTGTGACTTCTAAAGATTTTTGCCTATTTCACTTAATTGGTGAAATTTATTGGTATCAAATGGTTCATAATATTCTCTTATCTTTTAATATTGTAGAATCATTAATGAGGTAATTTCATTCTTGATTTGATAATTTGTGTCTTTTCTTTTTTTTCATATCAGTCTAGCTAAGTGTTTGTCAATATTATTGATCTTCTCAAAGATCCATTTTACCAACAGCTCTTTTAAGCCTACTTTGACAGCCAGATCTAGTTAATATTATCTTCTTATATAAATTCCATTTATATATATATATATTCCATATATATATTTTTTCTATATATATATATACACTATAACCATTTATCTTATTCTTACAAAATAGGTTCAAAGAGAGTTTTCCATTCTATGTAATAAAATTTTGTACATTATGAATGGAAAATACCATTAGTGTGGATGTTCCTTCCACAAGATTTTAAACTATGGCGATCTTACTTCTGTTTAAAATCTCAAGTGATAATGAACTCAGTATCTTTCACACTTTTGGGCAACTCAAATTTTAGAAAGGTTTGTTTTGCATTGTTGCCTGTACCAAAATGGCATTAAAGATAAGTGACTTAGAAAACAAGAGAGTCTATCTTGACATTTCTATAAAAACACAATTCAACTGAATATTATTTCATAATTTCTGCTTGAGATAGGGTATATAATGGGGAAACAAGAAAAATGGAAAGCATGAGAGGAAACAACTCTTATTTTATGGTAGTTCTGTTTCTGCTCACAGATTTAGTGAATGCTGAAGTCTTTAATGAAGAGCTTTAATGACTCTTTTTGAAACTAAGGTAAGAAGAATGCAAGAGAAGTTGTGACTGGAGAGGGCAAATCAAGGCCTAAATCTTTAGCTACTAAAGGCAAAAGTGTAACAGAAATGCTCCAAATAATGTGAGATTTAATGTACCAATGTATGTTATTGAACAAAAATTACACGTGGAAATAGTCTAAGGATCACAAATAAAGCAAACTGTCTCCCTTCATCATTTTCATTCCTGTTCACATAAGCTATTTGTTTTCGAGATAAATCACATGTCCTTATTCCTTGCCTGGTAACATTACCAAGAATTTTGGACTCATAATTTCTTCACACTCACTTAACTTTTATCATTTTTATTATAAAAACCAAGAAGTGGAAAGAATATATAAGAAAAATAATATAAAAAATGAAAACCTATTTTCTATGGACCTTTGCTTTTGGAATATTGTCACCAAATTTTATGCAGTCTGCCTGCTTTATTATGAAGTTCACAGAAATTTAGTTATAGACCCTGCTACTATTCTGCTTTGTTCTGTCCTACTATGTTATCAGGAAGATCTCTCTTTCTTATTGTATTTATTTATGATTTCATCTTGGGTATTTTTTTTAACATTTATTTATTTATTTAGAGAGACAGAGACAGAGCATGAGTGGAGGAGGGGCAGAGAGAGAGGGAGACACAGAATCCAAAGCAGGCTCCAGGCTCTGAGCTGTCAGCACAGAGCCAGACGCGGGGCTCAAACTCACAAACTGAGATCATGACCTGAGCTGAAGTCGGTTACTTAACCGACTGAGCCACCTAGGCACCCCTCATCTTGGTATTAAATCTTGGTTTCTACTACCTTATCATTCTTTTCACCTAATATCATTAGAGTTTTTACTTTTCTTTGAAACAGGCGAGACTTGGTGAATGTAAAAATAGTGAACATGAGTAATATTTTACTGGAAACTTACAGGATAGATAAATGATGAAGTAGAAAAGAGGTACAGGAAATATTTTAAAAAGCACGAAAAATACATTGTTATTGGGGTACAAAAGTGTGTGAAGGTTTTAAGGACAGAGAGATCTTTGTGGATAATGTCTTTATAATTGGCTAATTAATGATAGCTTCATTCCTCAAATAGTTAGAAAAATTAAAAGTAAATCCTAAAAAATAGTCATACACCCATAGTCTGACAATAATACTTTACATTTTTATTTATTGTAAATATTGTTGATAAAATATTAAAGCTATATAGTTTGATAGCTTTTCTAGAACCTATTTTATCTATTTTAGTTATGATAAATCTGGGATCTTATTTAAGGCCCTAAGAACTAAAATTGCTGAGGTATCTGGGTGGCTCAGTTGGTTAAGCATCTGACTTTGGCTCAGGTCATGATCTCACAGTTTGAGAGTTTGAGCCCCACTTGAGATTCTCTCTCTCTCTACCACTTTCTCTTCTGTCCTTCCCATTTGTACTCTCTCTCTCAAAATACATAAACAGACTTAAAAAAAAAGAAAGAAAGTAACAAAGAAACAAAGAAAAAAAATAAAGAAATAATAATTGCTTTCATTGGTTGTTTGCCTCAAATTTTTAGAAATACATACGTATCAATTGATCTGTTAATATTAAACAATGATAAGTAATCTATACAACTTTTAAAAACGACAGATTAATGTGGTTGATATGAAAAAACAAAACAAAATTGCTTTTGTTTCTGACTAACACTTAACTTCTAGGTCAAACAGGGCATAGAGCGGCTTACTGAATTAAACAAATAATATAGTTTTTAAAAAGATTAAAAAACAGGCAATGCATTCCTATAAACTTATGATAACTTAAACCTTAAAAATTTTTTTTAATGTTTATTTATTTTTGAGAGAGGGAGAGAGACAGAGCATGAGAGGCAGAGGAGCAGAGAGAGAGGGAGACACAGAATCCCAAGCAGGCTCCAGGCTCTGAGCTAACAGCACAGAGCCAAAGGCAGGGCCGGAACCCACAAACCATGAGTCCATGACCGTGAGCCGAAGTTGGGTGCTTATGTGTCAGTCACCCAGGCACCCCCAACCTATGCTAACTTTTAGAGTCCATTTTCCACTTGGTTCCTTATATACACAAATGTTAGTCAATACTGCCTAATAAAGCCCAATCTCTTCATTTGCACTGAAGATATTCTAGATGCTGCTGAAGAGGATGGGACTTCCAAAGTCAGTCACTTCACTCAGCTGCTGCTTCAGAAGCACAAGGGGAATAAACTGCAGCGGGTCTTATCACCCCACAACCCGGAAGACAGCGCTGCCCTGAGAGTTTAGAGGTCGTACTCTTCACCCTCTAAAATACACGTCCAAAGTCCATGTGCTGGCTTAATCATTCCTTACCAGTGAGGTATATAATAGTTGGTAGCAAAAGAAACAATGAAATACATTTCTGTTAAACGACGTCGTTTGGCACTGGGGAATTTGACATAAGGCATAGATAGAGATGTCTGGCTGCCGTGCAGAGGAATTACACCCCGGGGCCTGGCAGATCACAGTCCATAGGTGTGCTTGAAAACCGTGTTTGCCTTTAAGAGAGAGCCCTGTCGCATGGGAAATTCGTAGAATGCTTTCTTCATTATCTCTATTCCTGTCAGAAACCTACTTCCTGAAAGCAATGAGCTAGATCTTAAAAAGAAACAGCGTGAGCCAAAGGCAAACCAGAAAAAAGAAAGCTAGAGACTTCACATGTGTTCCCACCAGTATTTAGAAGAGGATGAGGCAGTTGTGCTTTGGGAGTGATGGAAAAGGGAGCTCCAACCAGGAGAAAGTGCTTTTGAAAAGACTTCCCCTGGTGTGGCTGGCATCGAGGTGGATTTATTGTTATTACTGCACATTTCTAAGAAGACGCTTGAAGCTTCACAGCATTGGGGGCCCTTCAGATGGACAGATCAATGTGGTTGATATGAAAAAACCGTACCATATGGTTCCTGCTTTTGTTCCTGCCTAACACTTACTTGTAGGGTTAAAAAGGGCATAGAGCTGCTCACTGAATTAAACACATAATATAGTTTTAAAAATGCTTTGATAGTTTTTGCTACAAGAGGTTGAATAGATGAATTTGACTTTAATGCTTTAAAAGGAGCACAGTCAAACCTAGTGTTTTAAACATGTCTCTTTCTTTCTGTCCTAATTTTTATTATGTAAAGACTCTGTTTCTTCAGGCAGTTTAAAAAGGACACAACAAGTAAGTAGTGCTATTATTCAAATAAGTATGTGCTATATTCAAATCATTTATCTCAATTTTTATGTATTTAGATTTACTATAATGTATTAAGCAATATGGCTATCCTTAGGATGTTTGTTAAAAACAGAGTCCAAAATGTATACGCAATTTATAATATTTATTTATATATATAAATAGTAAAAATAAAGTAGTTGGTAATTTACCTTCATTTTGTAAAAAGAAAAACAATCATGTCAAGTTGAATGTGGATATTTCCCTTTCTATTTTTATAAATTTTTACATTTATTGTTAAGCATTTCCTAACCTCATGAGATTTTGAGAATGCCTTTTTGTTTTTTTATGCTTCAAGGTAACTGCTGAAGCTCAGGTTTGTACCGATCCACAGAATGTCTGCAAACTTCAGCATTTGAGGTCTCTAGGACTCCTGTCTGACACAGAGTGCAAGAGTAAAGGAGACCCTGAGGACAGTGGAAAAGATGCGGGGGAGTATCTAATGTCACATGGCCATCGGCTATCTTTCTCCTGACACGGTCTCTCTGAGAGTCAGTCAAGCACGTCAACTAGTACCTTCTGGAGTCAAAGCAGAGGTGAAAGGCCCCCAGAGCCAGCACATCATCGTAGCTGTGATCCTGACCAAGCTCTTTTCCGGCTGTGAAATCCCAGGTACGATGAGGTATTGCAGCCAGTGAGGTTGGGTGACCCGTGCCTGTGCTGTCACATTGTCCAGCAGAGAGGGATGAAGAAGCATTTGCTATGGGAAAGCTGTGGACAAAGTTGGGAGGGCTTTGGACTGTTGCCCCAAGAACTGACTCCTGGATCCATGTTAATCCATATTGAATGTTAACTTTATTCTGCAAATGAGGAAAGAAGTGGATCAGAATATTTCTGATGCAGAATATGATTTTTTTTAATCCTGAGGTGTTTTAAGGAGTATGTGATTCTTTTTTAGACAGTATAAATCTGTGATTTTTCCCCTGTTACCTCTATGGGTGCTACCTAACCAGTTAGCAATGAACTATCCAAAAGTTAAATTCTCTCTTCTTTCAGTTAAGTGTAATAAAAAAGTTTGATGCTTTGACAATAGGAGTATTTTTCTAGCAAAATAAATCCAGCTTTATATTTCCAATTTAGTTTCTTATTATTTTGTTATACAGGCAGTCAATTAAAATACAACTAAACAAAAACCGGTTAGCTAGGAATACACGACCTTAAGATATATAATTTGGCACTTTTGTAGAGGGAATATTTATTGAAAAACAAATGACAGTGTGTATATACATTTTATCATTATTTGATGATTGTTCAAGTTTTCTGACACTATAATGTAATTAAATGGTGAAATATTAAGATCTTTTAAAAAACCAAAAACCATATCTATTGAGGAAAAACAGTTATCTGATTCTTTCTATAGTTACCAAAAATATTCTTTTGGGGAAAATGTCTTCTCCTCTTTAATCACTGTGTATTTTATTTCTAGGGGAGAGAGATTATTATGTATTTTTTGTGAAAATATTTTCTATAAGCCAAGTGTAGGTGAAGGATCATATTTTTGGATAAACATAAATAAGCTATTTTTATGACATGTATACTTGAGCTGAGTATGTATTTCCCTTTTAAATATAACATAATATTTTGACATATATTTACTTGAACTAGACTATCATTTAATATATTTTACGCATGTTTATTTATATATATTTATAATATAAGTTTATTTTAACTAAAGAGTATCATTTACAGTCTGACATTGGGAATACTATATATATTCCTTTAAGCTCAGTTTTCCTCATCCACAAACAGAAAAGAAATCAATCACCACTGTTAGAATTATAAGTCATGCTTCCCTCATTTAATGTTACTTCCTAAACTCCCTTTCCTTGAATCTCATGATTTTCATATTTTCCTCATACTTTAAAAAGGAGTCATGATCCACTGACTCTAAAGTTCAAGGGATAATATGAATGAATGAGCAGGGTCTGACATAAGCAATGTAGCAGGCGCAGTGTTGGTTAAATTGGTGTGTGTGTGTCCTTAGTAAGAAGGGCTTAGTCTATTTGGTGTCAATATAATTGCCATTTGGGCATAACACAGGCACTAAGTGATCAAACGTAATTTTCAAAAGATGATATAAGCCTAGAGTTTTAGGTGAGTATGGAATATATCAATTATTAAATTTTGGCCATGAATTCAATGATTTTGAAAGAAGTGAATGCTTAACATAACATGCCCACAAAATGGTCATGGACCATTATTTAATTGTGTAGAATCTCTGTTGTAAGGCATTACAAAGATGAAAAAAAATTTTCCCTAATATTCCCAGATATTTGCTTTAACCTGTTTATTTCAGATGATCATGCTTATCATTCATTTAGCTGTCCCTGTTACGTAATGAGAAATATTGCCATTTTAATGCCTCAGGCCACTTTGCACAGGATTCGAACTGTGTTCTTTGCCTCCAGTCCTCAAAAATGAGCGAGTAGAGAGCGACGTGCACGAATCTGATATCACCCTATTCAAGGAGACAGATGGACGAAAGATGTTCAATGGATGAAAGGAGAGGTAAAGTTTTTTGTTTGCTTTCTTATTTTGTGAAAATATGATTTCAAGTAAGAAGTGAAATCATGATAATTGGGTTTCTGTATATTTGACGTTATTTGTCCGGTTCTTCATAGATCAAGGGGTATATGTAAATGTAAAATTCAAGGATATTTGTAATCACAGTAAAAAGGGATATTCATTTCCAATTCCAGAATGAATTCCATTTTGTTCCAACTCTGAGGGCTTTCCTAAGCTCAATGCTTACAGTATATTTTTGCTTTCTGAATTTGTACAGAATTTCCACGGCGTAAGGTTGCATTAACCCTGGGAGTTACATGTTTTTTCCTCCTGCTGGCAAACACAGGCTTGAGATATATGCGTGAGTATCGGGCACACACATTTTTTTTTTTATGAGAACAATGAGCTAGAGTGAAAAATGAGATACCATAACTGAACTTCTGCTGAGCCTTTGTAAACTATAGAGTCCTATAGAAATGTTAGTAATCATGATGGTGTTTATAATATCGATGACGATGATTTTGCTATTTTGCCATCACTTAGCTTTTACACCACACAAAATAGTGTATGTCATGGCTGTAATGGCACAAAATTTTGCTGAAATGTACAGTGAGGTTTACATATATATTCATCTTTATATTTTGTGAAGGAGGAAGTTTTCCATATGACCAGAGAATTGGAAAAATCTTTCTTTGAGTAGTACACTTCTTATCATACTGCAATACTGCTTAAATCACAGAGGAATATAAGGTTGATTTATTTTTATATCACTTTTTATATTTTTCATATCAATTGTTAAAAATTTATATACAATGCTTTTTAAATATCTTCTTCCTGATTTTTTAATCCTTTGGCTCATGAATTCAGCAACAATTTCGAGGATCTTTCTGGGTCAGGGCCTTTATATGATAGATACTAAAGGTACAGGACTTTTAAAAAATCAGCACTTAATGACCTCAGTTTAAAGGGGAAGATTTTTTTTTAAATGAAACAGTTATATATTTTTTAAAGATGAGGTTAATTAATTAATTAATTTATTTATTTGAAAGCGAGAGGGAGCACGCAAATGGGAGAGGGGCAGAGAGAGATGGGGAGAGAGAAAATCCCAAGCAGGCTCCTCACCACCAGTGCAAAACCCGGTGCTGAGCTCAAACTCATCAACCGTGAGATCGTGACCTGAGCAGAAGTCATATGCTTAACTGACTGAGCCACCGAGGCACTCCTATTTATTTTTAATGTTTTATTTATTTTTGAGAAAGAGAGAGAGCGAGAGCATGAGCTGGGGTCAGGGGCAGAAAGAGAAGGCAGAAGATCCTAAGTGGGCTCTGTGCTGACAGCAGGGAGCCTGATGAGCAGCTGGAAATCATGAACCCTAAGATCAAGACCTGAGCCGAAGTCAGACACTCAACTGACAGCCATCCAGGTGCCCGTAAACAAAGCAGTTTTTAAAATAAAATATTATTAGTGCTGGGGTAATGGCTTTAAGATATCAGCTGAATAGAATATTTCATGCTGAGGTCCAGAAAACTTTCCTCCAGGAGATAATAATTGATATGCTATAAAGGACAGGTAGGACTTAATCAGGAAGCTTGGGGTAGAGAGACTACTTATCCAGGCATAGAAAACAAGAATCAAAGAACTGGATGTTTTAGGAGAATTAAGAAGTAGCTGTAAATAGGTTTGCCTAGGTATGCACGTTTTGATAATTTTAATATCTTAAGAAATTCTAGATCTGTTCTAAAAACAAAAGAAACCACTGAAAGGTTTTATGTGAGGGAAAAACATGACTCCTGTCCCATGAGGCGATAGGGATTTGGGAAAGGTCAATCTCAACAGATCGGCAAGTAGGTGGAGGGAGAAGATAACAGGATGTTTCAGGAATCAGGGTTAGTTAGAATGACTGAATTAGTGTTACGAAGAAGTAATGAAGGATAGGCACCATATATGAGAAATCTTCAATGAGAAGAATTGCTAGAATATGAGTGCGTGAAGGAGACAATTGAATCAGTGATACCATTTGACATGAGGCTTACACACCTTGGTGGATGTCTTCCAAATATTAAATATTACTAAATTTTAATTACTAAAATTAAATATTACTAAATATTACTAAATAATACTAAATATTACAGAGAACACAAGAAGAACACTAAGTACGGTTTGGTGTTTGCGTAGGTGTGCTAATAATGGTAAGGAGTGAGGTGCTTTTATATATCAGTGGAGATGACCAGAAAGAATGAGATTGGCCTATGTCTGTTAGAGTGGGTTTTAACAGCAGACACAGACCATCACCACGTACACGGTGGTATTAAAAGTCTGGAGATCAAGGAAGATGCCTGGATGAAAGATACTGGAAGATATCATAGAGGAAAGCAGAAGCTGGACCATGCTCTACCTTGTCAAACCAGGGAGAGTAGATTAGGCTAGAAGAACAAGGGTGAGGCAGGGGATCTTAGGATAAATCAACATTTAGCTGGAGGTAAAAGATGAGTAAAAACAGTGAAAAACCATGATGCTTGGTTAAACAAGTAGGTGGGAGTCCAAAACATTATGCTATCATGGAGAGAAAGCAAAGATAGTCAAGGATTCCAAATAGTACAGGAGGATCAGGTATTATAATGGCTAGAAGTAAGCTTATTAAATTTGGCAAGAGAGAGGCCGAAATATTTTCTAGAGTAGCTCCAGTGGGATAGTGGGTATGGTCAAAGCCTGACTGTAACGGCTAAAACTCATTCACACATTAGGAAGCAGAGACTGTGAATACAGAAAAGTATTTTTTCAATTATGACTAAGTGAAACATTTACCAAGCCTTGTAAATAAGTGGATCTATACGATCTCGAACATTGTTAAAGGGAGTATAACCTGATACAAGCACGTTGTCAGTTTGGTACTATCTTCTAAAACTCAACATGATTCAGTAATTCTCACCCTAAGTGTATATCCAACAGATATACTTGCACATACACAGAAATGAACATCTACAGAACAGTTTGTAGCAGTGCCATTCACAACATCGAACATCTCACAACCACTCAAAAGATCACTAATGGGAGAGTAAATGAGATCTCTGCAATTGATTTACCAATGGAATTTATGTGACAATCAAAACAACGACAATGTTATCCAACAATATGCATGAATTTTAGCAAAAGCATATGAAATGGAAAAAAAAGGCAAGAGCACAAACATATGTGTATGTCCTGATACATTTTTATCAGCTGAAATAGTTAAAAATGAATCAATACATAAAGAAGGAATAATACTGTATGTAAAACGTATGAAGGGAGTAATTGAAATGTGCATTAGTTACAGCATGTGAGAGAAGTAGGGAGATGAGATGAAATGACTACCAAACTAAATAAATGTAATGCTTAAGGTCCTGGCTACAATTTAGGGTAGCTAACAACTTGCTAACTAAGGAAGAAAAACCAGTTCTGACAGCAATGTGGTAAGTGTCTCATGAATGGAGGAATGTGAATAATCTTATGCTAACACCCAATCTGACAGTAAAGAAAAGAACTCTGTTACAAAAAATATGAAAAAGAAAGGACAGGAACTTTGTGGGAAAGCTGACTTGAGATGATCATATGCAAGAGAAGGGAACCATGAGAAGGAAACTGTGGAGGGTTCAAGAGAGAAAATGACAGTAGGAGATCAAGATCACCAAAGATTCGATACGGGATGAAATCCAGAGCAGGGGTGAGAGTTTCACACTTGTTCAATGCAATGCACATTTTTTTCTGGGGTAGAGTGAGAGATACCTGTGTATCTGTAGGAGGAGGTGCAGGAAGGTGAGGAGAAAATATCCTTGCTGGTGACTGTTTCCATGCAAAGGAGCAGATGAGGCCATATTCTGAGAGGAAGGGGCAAGGAGGTGCACCAGATAATTTAGACAAAGTATAAATACTTGAAATAGCTGTTGAATTGAGAAAAGAGTGTGACTCAGTAACTATACTGAGTAATATTGAGTGGTGAAATGGTGAAGAAAACTGTAAGCGTTGGTCAGCATTAGTTTGTATGTGTACAGTTTTGTGATTTTTTGTCATTTGAGTTGCAGAAACTTGTGTTTCAAAATTGGCCATTTCTGTATATTTAAAATTTTTGTTTTTATTTTTCAAGGAGGCCCCACACCCAACCCCCATGACCCTGAGATCAAGAGTGGCTTGCTCTATGGACTGAGCCAGCCAGGAGCCCCAGTGAAGTTGACTATTTTTAGAGGCGCATAAATACCATGTTGCAATCTTCTTAGAGGTCCTGCCAAAATTAGTTCTATACCATGTGTCCTTGGATAGACAAAAAGGAAAGGACAAGGGAATTGGTTAGTCACAAGAAATGGTAGTATTTAGGTTCTTGAGGTCTTAATCTCTCTCTTTCTCTCTTTTTGTTTTTTTTGAATGTCTTTATTTTTGAGAGAGAGATAGAGAGAACACAGGAGAGTGGGGGTGGGCAGAAGGGGGGGGGGCAAGAGGATCCAAAGAAGACTTTGGGCTGTCAGCACAGAGCCCGATGTGGGGCTCGAACTCATGGATCGTGAGATCATGACCTGAGCCAAAGTTGGACACTTAACCGACTAAGCCACCCAGGTGCCCCATTGACACTTCAACATATTTTAACCTAACATTTTCTCTGGTTGTACTTTCATTTAATCAGCAACATTCACTATGCCATTTAGAATTAGAGTGATTATAATAAAGTGATCTATTACAAGCATTCAAGACCTTAATTTTATAATATGAATTGAAGTTTTTCATAGGTATTCTGGTGCCACCAAGCAAGATATGAAAAAAACAGAAGAAAAAAATGCTTCCTTAGCAGAAGTTGGAGATCACTCAATTCACTGCAATCAATTCAGTACAGGTATGTACTGAATAATTACACTAGTAGTTTACAGATTTTTTTTCCATGGAATGACCCCATATGTCAAAATGATCCCATTTTGATATATAACTTTAAAACTTTACATTGAACTTAGTTAGGCTCTTTAATTTTGCTGACCTTTTTAAAAAATCAAATCCATTTTCTTTATTATAGCTAATTGAACTGTTGCCTTTCACGAAGTCATTTTGATTTGATTGAGTGATTTATGCCTGTGATGAATTTTCTCCAATATAGATCCCTTGGAATTAATACCATTCTCTTATAGTCACTTTGGTGGATTTCTTCTGAAGGGAGAACTGCTTCATATTGGAGCAGTGTATCTGTAGTTGGGAAGTCATGATTTCTCAGTGTAATCCGAGCAATGGTCTGAGGTCTGAGACATGATCTCTGGCCCCACAGTTTGGCCAAAACTATTCCCAACAGACTTTTGGGATACAGGAAAACCACCTATTTTTTTCATCATTCAGTGTGAAGTAAGGAAGAAATACAGGGAAAGGAAAGGTCTCTAAGTTGTCTCATGGTTGAGGATCATGCGGCTTTTGTTTCAAGATAAAGACCATGACGCATTCGGTTATTTTTTCTTTTTTCTTTTATTTAAATCCAAGCTAGTTAACATACAGTGTAGTAATGGTTTCAGGAACAGAATTTAGTGATTCATCATGTACATATGTAACACCCAGTGCACATCCTAAGTGCCCTCCTTAATGCCATTCACCAATTTAGCCCATCTCCCCACCCAAACCCCTCCAGTGACCCTCAGTTTGTTCTCTGCATTGAAATATCTCTTATGGTTTGCCTCCCTCTCTGTTTTTTATCTTATTTTTCTTCTCTCCCCCTATGTTCATCTGTTGTGTTTCTTAAATTCCACATTGAGTGAAATCATATGATACTTGTCTTTGATTGACTTATTTTGCTTAGCATAATACACTCTAGTTCCATCCACATTGCTGCAAATAGCAAGATTTAATTCTTTTTGATGGCTAATATTTCATTATATATGTGTGTGTGTGTGTGTGTATACATATATATATATGTATACACACACACACACACACACACACACATATATATATACACCACATCTTTATCCATTCATCGATGGACATTTGGTCCATTTCCACAGTTTGGCTATTGTTGATAGTGCTGCTATAAACATTGGGTGCACGTTCCCCTTCAGCATTTTTGTGTCCTTCGGATAAACACCTAGTAGTGCAGTTGCAGTAGTGCAGAACTGCATAGGGTCATAGGGTAGTTCTATTTTTAATTTTTTTGAGGAACCTCCATTCTGTTCTCCAGTGGCTGCCCCAGTGTGCATTCCCACCAGCAGTGCAAAAGGGTTCCCCTTTTTCCACATTATTGCCAACATCTGTTGTTGCCTGAATTGCTCATTTTAGCCATTCTGACAGGTGTGAGGTGGTATTTCATTGTGGTTTTGATTTGTATTTCCCTGATGATGAGTGATGTGGAGCATCTTTTCATGTGACTGTCAGTCATCTGATGTCTTCTTTGGAAAAGTGTGTGTTCATATCTTTTGTCCATTTCTTCACTGGATTATTTGTTTTTTTGGGTGTTGAGTTTGATAAGTTCTTTATAGACTTTGGATACTAGCCCTTTATCTGATATGTCATTTGCCAATATCTTCTCCCATTCTGTCGGTTGCCTTTTCGTTTTGTGGATGCTTTCCTTCACTGTGCAGAATCTTTTTACCTTGATGAGGTCCCAATAGTGCATTTTTGCTTTTATTTCCCTTGCTTCTGGAGACATGTCTAGTAAGAAGTTTCTATGGCCGAAGTCCGAGAGGTTGTTGCCTGTTTTCTCCTCGAGGATTTTGATGGTTTCCTGCCTTACGCATCTCATCCATTTGAGTACATTTTTATGTATGGTGTCAAAAAGTGGTCCAGGTTCATTTGCATGTCACTGTCCAGTTTTCCCAACACCATTTGCTGATGAGACTGTCTTTTTCCACTGTAGTGTCTATGCCTGCTTTGTCCAAGATGAGTTGGTCATACATTTGTGGGTCCATTTCTGGGTTCTCTGTTCTGTTCCATTGATCTATGTGTCTGTTTTTGTGTCAGTACCGTACTGTTTGATGAAAACAACTTTGTAATACAGCATGAAGTCTGGAATTATGATGCCTCCAGCTTTGGTTTTCTTTTTAAATATTCCTTTGACTATTCTGGGTCTTTTCGGGTTCCATACAAATGTTAGGATTGTTTGTTCTCTCTCTGTGAAGAATGCTGGTGTTATTTTGATAGGGATTGCATTGAATATGTAGATTGCTTTGGGTAGTATCGGCATTTTAACAATATTGTTTTCTAACCCATGATTATGGAATGAAGACAATGACACATTTCAAGGAAAATGGTACTGTTGTCTAAAAAGCTGTTACCACTTTTCAAAAGAAGAGGAAACTTGGGAGAGGAGCAAGGTGGCATGCCAGGATCTGCAGTCTAGTCTCGTGAAGATTGATACTAAAGAGGAGCAAGTACGTCTACTCTACTAAACCTGAGTAAATGCTTTCTGGGAAATTTGTATGTCTTGAGCTAGGATAATTGTTAGAATTGCCTCCGGTATAATTTGGCCACTTTGTTTGGAAGCACTTGTTAACTGGTGCAGATGTCTCTGCCGAGGAGGAGACACAGAGACCTGGTGTAACAGAGACCTGGAAGAACCATTGTTTTCAGCCAGGGAAATGGTGGACGTGAGATGTTTTTCAGTCTTTTTAGTCTAGGTGTTGCATCTTCCCATTTTAGTATACATCAGATAGTTCAGTATTTAGCTTCTCAAGGCTCATACAGGGTGAAAGAAAAAGCAGCCTGAAGGAGACAATTTCGTATTGTACTCGGTTCTGTTCCTTCATCAGTATTTGGGACTGATCACACTTCTTTTTTTTTTTTTTAAGCTTATTTATTTTGAGTGAGAGACGGTGTGAGTGGGGGAGGGGCAGAGAGAGAGAATCCCAAGCAAGCTGTCAGCGTCGGTGCAGAGCCCAAGGGGCTCAAACTCACAAGTGTGAGATTATAACCTGAGCTGAAGTCGGCTTAACCAATTGAGCCACCCAGGAGCCTTGGGACTGATCACACTTCTTAAACTTTTTTAATGTTTATTTTTAAGAGGGGGGAGAGGGGCAGAGACAGGGACACACAGAACTTGAAGCAGGCTCCAGGCTCTGCACTGTCAGCACAGAGCCAGACGCGGGCTCGAACTCACAAAGTGAGAGAACATGACCTGAGCTGAAGTTGGATGCTAACCGATTGAGCCACCCAGGCACAGCAAGATGAGACTTTTAAGGCAAGATAAGACTCATTTTCATAGCCATGAGAAAAAAGGATGAAAAATAAAGAGACTGAATGTGGTTGCAATGATTGTTTAAAAACGTATTTTGGGGGGGGGGGTGCCTGGATGGCTCAGTTGGTTAAGTGACCAACTTTGGCTCAGGTCTTGATCCCACAGTTCATGAGTTCAAGCCTCACATCGGGCTCTGTGCTGACAGCTCAGAGCCTGGAGCTTGCTTCTGATTCTGTCTCCCTCACTCTCTGTTCCATCCCTCACTCACACTCCATTTCTCTCTCAAAAATAAATAAATATTTAAAAAATATATAAAAAGAAAGAAATGAGGTCAAAATTCCTGCTGTATGGATTTATTCCTAAGAATAATAATAATGGGGGAATGACTAGTCTTTACCATGGTGCAGAGTTATGCTTGGAAAGAAACCATGTCCAAGGTGCATTTCTCAGGTGCTGATAATATGGAGTGTAATAATCTGGGTGCTGGTTACAGGGTGTTGTAGTGATTCCTTGGGCTGCCATGACAACTACCACAACCTGGGTGTCTTTGAACAACGTGCATTTAGTTTTTCATTGTTGTGGAGGTGAGAAGTTTAGAATTGCAGTGGCAGGGCCAAGCTCCATTTGAGACTATTTTACTCCATTGGAGTAAATTCTTCCTCTCCTCTTCCCAGCTTTTGGTGGTTGTGGGTGATCCTTGGTGTTTCTTGGTTTGTCTCTGTGTCACCCCATCTTTCCCTTGTCATCACAGGGCATTCTTTTTCTCTGTCACTGTTCACATGTCCTCCTCCTTATAAGGAGACTCACCATATTTGATTCGCCCCCTCCCTAATGACCTCATTTTAACTTGATTACATCTCTAAAGACCTTATTTCCAAATAAGGTCATACAGGTAGTGGGAACTAGAATTTCAGCATATTTATTTTTACTTTTGTTTCTTGTGCTTTTGGTGTCCTATCTAAAAAAGTCATTACCATGACCAAGGCCAGGAGCTTTTACTATAGGTTTTCTCCATGCAGTTTTATGGTGTCATGTCTTATGTTTTGGCCTTTAATTCATTTTGAGTCAATTTTGAGTTTAAGATAGGGGTCCAGTTTCAGTGTTCTACATGTTTGTCCAGTTTTCCCAACACCATTTACTGAAGAGATTATCCTTTCCCCACTGAGTTTTCTTGGCTTACTTGTAAATATCAGTAGGGTCTATATGCATGGGTTTGTTTTGGGGCCCTTGATTCTGTTCCATTAGTCTATTTTTACGCCAGTACCATGCTATTTTGATTATTATTGCTTTGTAGTATAGTTTAAAATCAGGAATTGGGATGCCTCCAGTTTTGTTCTTCATCTCAGGAATGCTTTGTCTACTGAAGTTCTTTTGTTGTTTCAAATAAATTTTAGGATTGTCTTCTCTATCTTTGTGAATATGCCATTAGAAATTCGATAGGGATTACACTGAATGTGTGCATGGCTTTTTGAGGTTGTTGTTGTATGTTTCCTTTGTCATAGACAAAGGTTAAGCCTCTGTCTCTTGGTATCTGCTCAGGTCATGATCTCAAGGTTTGTGGGTTCAAGCCCCATACCAGGCTCTGTGCTGACAGTGTGAAGTCTGCTTGGAATTCTCTCTCTCTCCCTCTTTCTCCTCTCTCTCCCACTTGTGATCTCTCACTCTAGCAAAGTAAATAAATCAACTTAAAAAAATAAAAAAAAAAAAGAAATGAGACAGAGAGATAGACTTCCCCATACAAACAAAACTTAAGGGAGTTCTTCACTACTAGACTTGGCTTGCAGAGAAATCAGACAGAAGATCAGTAAAGAAAACAGAAGTCTTGAAAAACACTTCGATCCAACACACCTAGGAGTCTTGTAGACAACAGTCTACTCACAACAGAATCCATATTTTTCTCAAGTGCACATGGAACTTCTCTAAGGTAACATACAGAATATGTATGACCATCAGTAGTCAAAACAATCTTGGAAAAGAAGACAAAGGATACACATAAACTTCAGGAGCAGGTTTTCCCTATAGAAGTAGGGAAATGGGCTTGGGAAGGAGTTCAAGGACCTTCCCACTAGATCTGAATCTAAAGTACATGGAAAAATACCAGTATCTATTCCACGTTTAAAGTTTTTAAAGTTAGTACCTGTGTTTGTTATATGGCTTTTTTTACCTTCTCTGTGTTAGAAATAGTTTGAAGTAACAAAATATAACCTTTATAGAATTAAAAGGAAAAATAGACACATCTATGATTATAGCTGGACACTATAATTAAAAATTAAATTTATTTTTTAAATTTTTTCAATGTTTAGTATTTTTTTTTTTTTTTTTTTGAGAGAGAGAGACAGACAGAGCTCGAGCAGAGGATGGGCAGGGAGAGAGCGACACACAGAATCCAAAGAAGCCTCCTGGCTCTGAGCTGTTAGCACAGAGCCCTATGTGGGGCAAACTCAAGAAGCAGGAGATCATGACCGGAGCCAAAGTCAGATGCTTAACCGACGGAGCCACCTAGGCGCCCCAAGACTCCTTTCTTAATACTCAATAATTACATTCACAAAACCAGTAAGGATAGTGAGGACTTGGATAGTGTTATCTACCAAACTGACCTGAATGGCATTTATGGAATTCTCCAGTCAACAACAGAAGAATGCACATTCTGTTGAAAGCACATAGAGCATTAAAATATTTTTAAACCACGGTAAGTCCTTAATAGTAGTCTCAACAAATTAAAAAAAAAATGAAGTCACACAGATTAGAGATCACTCAGTGGATTCATTCTAGAACCAATAACAGGAAAATATTTGAAAAGTCTCACAATGTTTGACAATTAAACAATACCTTTGGAAATAATGCATAGGTCAGACAAAATCATGAAGAAAATTTAAACAATATCTTTTCTGTTTGTTTTAGAGGAAAAATTTTGAATAATTTGAATTGGATGAAAAGAAATCAACAAGATAGTAAAATATGTGGGATGCAGTGAAATCAATGTTTACAGGGAAATGTATAACATTCAATGCTTACATTTGAAGTAATTTTTCTAATCAATCAATAATTGCAACTTCTTTTAATTTTTACTGAGATGCTTTTATTTTATTTTCAAGATATAATTTATTGTCAAGTTGGCTAATATATAGTGTATATAGTGTGCTCTTGGTTTTGGGGGTAGATGCCCATGATTCATCCCTTGCATTCAAGACCCAGTGCTCATCCCACAAGTGCCCTCCTCAATGCCCATCACCCATTTTCTCCTCTCCTCTGCCCCTCCCATCAACACTCAGTTTGTTCTCTGGATTTAAGAGTCATTCATGGTTTTCCTCCCTCCCTCTGTTTTTAACTATTTTTTCCCCCTTCCCTTCCCCCATGGTCTTCTGTTAAGTCCCTCAAGTTCCACATATAAGTGAAAACATATATCTGTCTTTCTCTGACTGACTTATTTCACTTAGCATAATACCCTCCAGTTCCATCCTCATTGCTGCAAATATAATCACAACTTCTATGGGGCACCTGGGTGGTTCAGTGGGTTGAGTGTCCCACTTTAGCTCAGGTCTTGATCTTGTGGTTCGCAGGTTTGGGCCCCGCATCGGGCTCTGTGCTGACAGCTCAGAGCCTGGAGCCTGCTTCAGATTCTGCATCTCCCTCTCTCTCTCTGCCCCTCCCCTGCTCATGCTCTGTCTCTCAAGAATAAATAAACATTAAAAATAAATAATTGCAACTTCTGCCTTGAAAACCTAGAATAAGAAAAGGAAATAAAACCCAAATCAAGTGAAGGAAAGAAGTCATAAAATGAAGAGCAGGAATCAGTGAAGTCGGAAATAAAAGAAATAATAAAAGAAATGTACAGTAAGCTTTGAAAAGGCCCACAACATTGATAAACCCATAGCCAGGCTGATCAAGAGAAAGAACAGGCATAAATCACCAATACGAGGAATAAGAGTGACATTATTACAGACATTGAAGGATTCACCGACAATTATAGGGGAATATTATGCAGAAGTTTTTGCCAATAAATTCTAAAACCTAAAAGACATTGATTTCTTGAAAAAATTGATGTTTCAAAACACACTCAAGAAGAATTTGATAATCTGGATGTCATTTTATATCTAAAATGAGCTAGCTATTCAATTTGTAGTTAAAACATTCCAGAAAGAACCCCAGATGGCTTCTGGGTGGATTCCAGGAAATACTTACGGAATAAAAATAAAATTTAAAAAGAAAAAAAAAACTCTTCCAGGAAACAGACAAAATTAGAAAATATTCCAACTCATTCTGTGAGGCCAGTGTTCCTTGGATAGTGAAACCCAATAGACAAGAATCCACAGCCTGTATGCACAAAATATAGGCAAAAATCCTTAACAAATAGTTCATTGAATCTCATAGAGCAATTTATTGAAAAGATTACGCATCGTGATGGAGTCGGATTTACTCCGCATATGCAAGATTAACGAATTGGGGTGATTTACCTGATTGATAGGCTAAGGAAGGAAAACTACAGGATAACCTTAGAAGATGCAGGTAAAGCACCACAAATTCACCATCATTTCATGATACATCTCAGTAAACTAGGAATAAGTGAGATTTTCCTCAACATGATAATGACATTTAAGAAAACAAACCCTCCAGGTAATATTATACTTAGCAGTGAAAGATTAAGTACTTTCCTTTAACACTGGTAATGAGGCAAAGATATCTGCACTCACCACCCCTCTTCACCATCCGAAGGGAGGCCATTTCAGTTCAAAGCAAGAAATAAAAAAGGGATACAGATTGGAATGCAAAAGGACATAATTGCCAACATAGAAAACCTTAAAGTTTTGCCCATATCCCCCTAAAACTAATAAGTGGGTTTAGTCCAGTTTCAGATCAAGGACAGTATGTAAAATCAGTTTGTTTCCATAGGCTAAAATTAAGCTATTGGAAATTGAAATAAACAAAAATACCATTTACAATAGTATTGTCATATGCTAGACCCCAAGATCTGACCTTTACTGCCCATCAGCTTATACTCCCCGACCTTTGTCCCACAATTCCCCTAAGCAAATCTTCTTTCCAGTTTCTCTCTTAACTCTGGCAGGTGGAAAGCAATACCACCCCCAAGCAATAGCGACTGTCTTCACAAAACCTTCAGTCTGCCTAGATCATCTGGACCAGTTTGAGTGTAACCCGACTCACACCCGCTCAGACAGATCATGGAGTGACGTCTAGAATGATTGATAATATCTGTACCTCATAATACAAAAATCTTCCCCCAAGGAGGAGCACAAACCTTATTTACGTAACACACAGTGTGTGTGGAGGCCTGTTTTCTTAAGGTGCATGTGTGACCCCATGTGCTTCTCTACATATGGTGATGTGGATCCTCTTTTTCATCCTAGCTCTAAAAAAAAGGAACCTATTCTCCATTGCTTTGCGTGTCACGACTTTAGTTACTCCCCATGATGTCCTTATTTACTGCAAATAAAGTTTCCTTTGTGTGACAACTCACTTGGTGTAGTTTCTATCTGTGACTCACCAAGGAGCAAACTCACTTTGGTTTGGGTACAGTATCACATAAAGTGCATATATACCAAAACATATGTACCATCTATATGCTGAAAATTATAAAACACCAATAAGAGAAATTAAAGAAGACAAATAGAGGCACCTGGGTGGTTCAGTCAGTTAAGCGTCTGACTTCGGCTCAGGTCATGATCTCTCAGTCCGTAAGTTCAAGCCCCGCATCAGGCTCTGTGCTGATAGCCCTGGAGCCTGCTTTGGACTCTGTGTCTCCCTCTCTCTCTCTGACCCTTCCCTGCTCACACTCTGTCTCTGTCTCTCAAAAATAAATAAACATTAAAAACATTAAAAAAAAAAGAAGATAAATAAATTGATAACTATACTATGTTCCTAGATGGGAAGCCTCAATATGGTTATAACTTCACTTCTCCCTAAACTAATCTATGATTTAAGTCAATCCAAATCAGAAACCCAGTAAGATTTTATTTGGTAGAAACTTACATACTGATTTTACTTTTTAAAATACTTTGTTTTTAGAATCATTTTAAATGTACAGAAAAAAATGCAAAGATAGTACAGAGTGCCCAAATACTCTGCACGCAATCTATATTTACATGCTATATTAGTATTGCATATTTGTTATAATTAAGAAACAAAAACTAATATCTTTTTATTACTTAAAATGCATAATTTACTCACATTTTCTATTCCTGGATCCCATCCAGGTTACCACATGCCAGTTAGCTGCCCTGTCTTCTTAAGTTCCCCCTTGGTGTTACAGATTTTCCTTGTTCTTAACAATCTTGGTAGTTTTGAGGAGGACATTCTGGATATTTATAAAATATCCCTCAGTCTGATATTTTTCTCATGAGTAGACTGGGGCCATAAGTTTGGGGCGGAAGCCGACACAGGTCCAGAGCCACTTTTATCACATTGTATCAAGAGTGCATGCTATGAATATGGCCTGTCACTGTTGATAACTTTGTTCAGTGTGGTAATATTTGTGAGGTGTTCCATTGTAAAGCTATTCTTTGTTTTCCCTTCCATATGATTCTATAATGATTTTTTGGAAGGAAATCATTATGTGCAATGCATACTTACAGAGCGATGAGTTAGGCCCTTCTCCTTGAAGCGGGAGTAAAAGTATACTTGGAATTATATTTGGAGTTCTTCTACATGAAAAGTTTGTCTCATTACCCCCATTTATTTTTGATCAATTATTTTATGTTATTATGGACTGATGGATATTTATTTTATATTTTGGTTTATAGTCCAGGAGTACTTCATTTATTTTGTTGCTTAAATTGCTGTTGCTTTAGCCATTGGGAATTCGTTCACCTGGTCCCTTGATCCCTTGGACACACCTCCATTAGTTTAAGCACTCCCCTATTTTCTAGCAGTACACATGCTCCAGGCTCATCTTGTGTATTTCCTACCCCAGACTTAATATCAACCATCTCTCCAAGGAGCCCAGATTCCCTTTAGCGGGTATTGGAATTCTAATAAAAATATGGCCATTAACTGAACTTCAAAAAAAATTGTCAAAACAAATTTGAGAAAGGACAAAGTAGGAGAACTCACATGATCGTACTTGAAGACTTATACAAAGACACAATGATCAAGATAGTGCTGGGCACCTGGGTGCCTCAGTCAGTTAAGTGTGGCTCTTGATCTTAACTCAGGTCTTCCTAAATCCGTGTGAGTTGCAGAAACAGTATGGAGAAGTTTGCTTCTTAATCCTCATCCGGAGAGTTGATACTCTCTTACTCCACCAACCTGTGCTCATAACGTGGCTGTCTCCACGTGAAAGGGCAGAGGTGAGGGGTCTGATGTCTCTCATGCTGGTGCACCTAATATTCCAGCATCATCTCTGCCAGAGGCTGGCATATTGGTACAGCCCATAAAAAAGCAAGGACATTCTGAAATGAGAGAGGAAGACTCTAGGACTTTAAGAAGTCTGGTTCTTTATAAAAAAAATATTGTCGGGGAGGAGCCAAGACTGTGGAACAGCATGGAAGTTTTTTGTGTGTCTCGCATCCATGAAATACAGCCAGACCAACCCTAAACCATCCTATACACCTAGAAAACTGATTGGAAGATTAACACAACAGTCTGCACAACCTGAACCACAGAACTCAGCAGGTACGCGACATGAAGAGCTGAACTTGGGGAGCAGGACGCCCCGAAAGGTAGGGAACCCCTTTGAGGGCGGAGAGAGGATGGAGACTGGGGGGGCAGAGAATATGGGAAAAGCACCCCTCCCCAAAAGCAGCTGGAGAGAAAGTGGAAAATTGGAAACAGCCACATGGACTAAACTAAACAGGGAGAAAGGAGAAACAAGAGGGCTTACATTCCATTAAGACTGTAAATAAGGGGAACGCAAAGGCTGCAACTCTGCAGCTCGATACCTGGCGGTGCTCTGGTGGGAAAGGTGAATCCCCAGGAGCAGAGTGGGGTCCGGGAGGTTCTCGGGCCACACGGGGAAAAGCGGTTCCACTGCTGGAAGGATATTTGGTAGAGCCTGTTGAAGCCACCTGGTCCCATCAGACCCCGGAAGGCGGCCACATTCGCTGGTGCTGGAACAAGGTCGTTGAGGGTGAAGCCTGGTGCCAGATGTGTGTTGCGATTTTCCATGGTCCCTGAAACGCTGAGGCTACACTGTCTCGCGATCTTTTTTGGGGGCAGGCTGGCACCTGGCCGCAGTCTCGGGGCACTGGCAATAGCAGGATCCAGCGGAAGTTCCTGGGTGCAGGTGACATTCGGCCATTGCTCGGTGAGACCCTCTCACAGAGGGGCGGAGCGGGTCAAAGCCGCAGTCCTTCAGAAGTAAGGGGCCTGGGAAAACAGCTGCATCTGAGGCAAAGCTCTGGAGAGAGGTACTCCCTGGGGCCTGGTCCGGAGAGTGGAAAAGCGGGGAGTGGATGAGAGCTGAAGACGGAGGACGGGTGCACCATTGCTGATCCAGGAGAACAGGCTGGGTGGCGCCAATTTTCACCGTCAAGCGCATGCGCACTGACGAGCACCGCAACAATCCACCCCAGTAGGCCAGCAGCACCATCTAGTGGAGAGCGGAACTGTTACACCGAGCCCTGCCCAACTGGGCCAACTTCGCTCTTCAAGAACACAAACCTCACTGCCGGCCTTATTTATGGACTATAAAGAGCTACATGGACTGACCTCTAGGGGAAAACGAAGCAATTTCAGTCCTACTTCAACTGTTAGCAGGTGCATTTATTCAATTTTTTTTCTCTCCCTTTTTCCTTTTTCTCTTTTACAATTCTTTCCTCTTTCTTGAATACAGAAAGAGAAAAAACTCATTTTTATTTTCAATTTTTATTAAAAATATATGTTTTAATTTTTATTACTATATTTTTTACTTCTGTGTAAATTTTTTCAAATTCTACTTTACTTCCATCATTTTATTTTAATCTATTTCAGTGTACTCACCTTTTCAAATTTTCAAACAATTTCCTTTTTTTCTTTTCCTTTTTTCTCTTTTTCACTTCTTTTCTTTTTCTTGAATGCAGAAAAATTTCATTTTTACTTTCAATTTCTTTTAAAAATATTTTTATTTAATTTTTATTACTATATTTTTTGCTTTTATGTAAATTTTTAAAAATTTTATCTTACTCCCATCATTTTATTTCAGTCTATTACAGTGTATTCACTTTTTCAAATTTTCAAACGATTTCTTTTTTTGTCTTTTCTTTTTTAATTTTTTTCTCTTTTTCATTTCTTTCTTTTTTCTTAAATACAAAAAACAAAAAAATTCATATTTCTTTTTAATTTTTATTAAAAATATTTTTCTATAATTTTTTCTACTATATTCTCTACTTTTGTGTATATTAGTCTACTTTAGTGTATTCATTTTTTCAAATTCTCAAACGATTTCCTTTTTTTTTTTTGCTCTTCCCCCTTCTTTTTTTGTTTTTGTTTTGGTTTGTTTGTTTGTTTCTCTAATCTGTCAAACCAGTTTCTACACCCAGGCCAAAACAGACCTAGGATCTAGCATCATCTATTCGATTTGTGTGTGTGTCTTTTTAATTTTTAATTTTAATATTTTTTAAATTTTAATTTCTTTAATTTCAAATTTTCTACCTCACTAATTCCTTTTCTCCCTTCAAAATGACAAAATAAAGGAATTCACCCCAAAAGAAAGAACACAAAAAAATGACTGCCAGGGATTTAACCAACACAGACACAAGCAAGATGTCTGAACCAGAATTTAGAATCACCATAATAAGAATACTAGGTGGAGTCGAAAATAGATTAGAATCCCTTTCTGCAGATATAAAAGAAGTAAAAAATAGCCAGAATGAATTTAAAGATGCTACAACTGAGCTGCAATCACAGATGGATGCAGCGGCGGCAAGGATGGATGAGGCAGAACAGAGAATCAGCGATACAGAGTACAAACTTATAAGAATAACGAAGCAGAAAAAAAAGAAGGAGATTGAGGCCAAAGAACACGATTTAAGAATTAGAGAAATCAGTGACTCATTAAAAAGGAACAACATCAGAATCATAGGGGTCCCAGAGGAGGAAGAGAGAGAAATAGGGGTAGAAGGTTATGTGAGCAAATCATAGCAGAAAACTTTCCTAACCTGGGGAGAGACACAGACAAAAAATCCAGAAAGCACAGAGGACTCCCATTAGATTCAACAAAAAACTGACCATCAACAAGGCATATCATAGTCAAAATCACAAAATACTCAGCCAAGGAAAGAATCATGAAAGCAGCAAGGAAAAAAAGTCCCTAACCTACAAGGGAAGAGAAATCAGGTTAGCAGCAGACCTGTCCACAGGAACTTGGCAGGCCAGAAAGGAGTGGCAGGATATATTCAATGTGCTGAATCAGAAAAATATGCAGCCAAGAATTCTTTATCCAGCAAGGCTATCATTCAAAATAGAAGGAGAGATAAAAAGTTTCCCAGACAAACAAAAATTAAAGGATATTGTGACTGCTAAACCAGCCCTGAAAGAAATTTTAAGGGGAAATCTCTTAGGGGAGAAAAGATGAAAAAAAAATATATATGTATATACCAAAAGCCACAAAAGATTAGGAGGGTCCAGAGAACACCACCAGAAACTCCAACTCTACAAGCATCATAATGGCAATGAATTCATATCTTTCAGTACTCATTCTAAACATCAATGGACTCAATGCTCCAATCAAAAGACATAGGGTAACAGAATGGATAAGAAAAGAAGACCCATCTATATGCTGTTTACAAGAGACCCACTTTAGACCTAAAGACACCTACAGATTGAAAATAAGGGGATGGAGAACCATCTATCATGGTAATGGTCAACAAAAGAAAGCCAGAGTAGCCATACTTTTATCAGAGAATCTAGACTTTAAAATAAAGACTGTATCAAGAGATGCAGAAGGGAATTATATCATAATCAAGGGGTCTAGAGACCAAGAAGACCTAACAATTGTAAACATTTATGCGCCAAATGTGGCAGCACCCAAATATATAAATCAATTAATCACAAACATAAAGAAACTCATCGATAGTAATACCATAATAGTAGGAGACTTCAACACCCAACTCACAACAATGGACAGATCATCTAATCAAAAACTCAACAAGGAAACAATGGCTTTGAACAACACACTGGACCAGATGGACTTAACAGATATATTCAGAACATGTCATCCTAAAGCAGCAGAATATATATTCTTCTCTAGTGCACATGGAACGTTTTCCAGAATAGACCATATACTGGGACACAAATCAGCCCTAAGTAAGTACAAAAATGTTGAGATCATACCATGCATATTTTCAGACCACAACGCTATGAAACTTGAAATCAACCACAAGAAAAAATATTGGAAAGGTAACAAATACTTGGAGACTGAAAAACATCCTACTAAAGAATGAATGGGCTAACCAAGCAGTTAAAGAAGAAATTAAAAAGTATATGGAAGTCAATGAAAATGATCACACCACATCCCAAAACCTCTGGGATGCAGCAAAGGCAGTCATAAGAGGAAAGACAAATAGCAATCCAGGCCTTCATAAAGAAGGAAGAAAGATCTCAGATACACCACCTAACCTTACACCTTAAGGAGCTGGAAAAGGAACAGAAATAAAACCCACAACCTGCAGAAGACAGGAAATAATAAAGATTAGAGCAGAAATTAATGCTATAGAAACCAAAAAAAAAAAAAAAAAACAACAGTAGAACAGATCAATGAAACCAGAAGGTGGTTCTTTGAAAGAATTAACAAAATTGATAAACCACTAGCCAGTTTGATCAAGAAGAAAAAGGAAAGGACCCAAATAAGCAAATCAAGAATGAAAGAAGAGAAATTACAACCAACACAACAGAAATAAAAACAATAATAAGAGAATATTATGAGCAATTATATGTCAATAAAATGGGCAATGTGGAAGAAATAGACAAATTCCTCGAAACATTTACACTACCAAAACTGAAACAGGAAGAAATAGAAAATTTGAACAGACCCATAACCAGTAAGGAAATCGAACTGTAATCAAAAATCTGCCAAAATACAAGAGTCCAGGGCCAGATGGCTTTCCAGGGGGAATTCTACCAAACATTTAAGGAAGAGTTAACACCTATTCTCTTGAAACTGTTCCAAAAAATAGAAATGGAAGGAAAACTTCCAAACTCTTTCTATGAAGCCAGCATTACGTTGATTCCAAAACCAGACAGAGACCCCACTAAAAAGGAGAACTATAGACCAATTTCCCTGATGTACATGGATGCAAAAATCCTCAACAAGATATTAGCCAACCGACTCCAACAATACATTAAAAAAATTATTCACCACGACCAAGTGGGATTTATACCTGGGATGCAGGGCTGGTTCTATATCTACAAAATAATTAACGTGATTCATCACATCAATAAAAGAAAGGACACGAATCATATGATCCTCTCAATAGATGCAGAGAAAGCACTTGACAAAATACAGCATCCTTTCTTGATACAATCCCTCAAGAAAGTAAGGATAGAAGGATCATACCTCAGGATGATAAAAGCCATATACGAGCGACCCAATGCTAATATCATCCTCGATGGGGAAAAACGGAGAGCTCTATCCCTAAGGTAAGGAAGAAGACAGGGATGTCCACTCTCACCACTGTTATTCACCATAGTATTGGAAGTCTTAGCCTCTGCAATCAGACAACACAAAGAAATAAAAGGCATCCAAATCGGCCAGGAGGAGGTCAACCTTTCACTCTTCACAGATGACATGATACTGTATATGGAAAACCCAGAAGATCTCACCAAAAAACTTCTAGAACTGATTCATGAATTCAGCAAAGTTGCAGGATATAAAATCAATATATTTTGATTGAATATATATTTGATTCAATATATATTTGATTGAAATTGGTTGCATTCCTATACACCAACAATGAAGAAGGAGAAATGATGGAATCGATCCCATTTACAGTTGCACCAAAACCCATAAAATACCTAGGAATAAATCTAACCAAAGAGGTGCAGAATCTATACACTGAAAACTATAGAAAGCTTATGAAAGAAATTGAAGAAGACACAGAGAAATGGAAAAAGATTCCATGCTCCTGGACAGGAAGAACAAATATTGTTAAAATGTCCATACTACCCAAAGCAATCTACATATTCAATGCAATCCCTATCAAAGTAACACCTAAATTCTTCACAGAGCTAGGACAAATAATCCTAAAATTTGTACGGAACCAGAAAAGACCTCGAATAGCCAAAGCAATCTAGAAAAAGAAAACCAAAGCAGGAGGCATCACAATCCCAGACTTCAAGCTATACTACAAAGCTGTAATCATCAAGACAGTATGGTACTGGCATAAGAACAGACACTCAGATCAGTGGAATAGAATAGAGAACCCAGAAATGGACCCACAAACGTATGGCCAACTAATGTTTGACAAAGCAGGAAAGAATATCCAAGGGAATAAAGACAGTCTCTTAAGCAAGTGGTACTGTGAAAACTGGACAGTGACACAAAGAAGAATGAACCTGGACCACTTTCTTACACCATACACAAAAATAAACTCAAAGTGGATGAAAGAGCTCAATGTAAGACAGGAAGCCATCAAAATCCCTGAGGAGAAAGCAGGCAAAAACCTCTTTGATCTTGGCTGCAGCAACTTCTTACTCAACACATCTCCAGACGCAAGGGAAACAAAAGCAAAAATGAATTACTGGGACCTCATCAAAATAAAAACTTCTGCACAGCGAAGAAAACAATCAGCAAAACTAAAAGGCAACCGACAGAATTGGAGAAGATATTTGCAAATGAGATATCATAAAGGGCTAGTATCCAAAGTCTACAAAGAACTTATCAAACTCAACACCCAAAAAACAAATAATCCAGTGAAGAAATGGGCAAAAGACATGAATAGACACTTCTCCAAAGAAGACATCCAGATGGCCAACTGACATGAAAAAATGCCCCACATCACTCATTATCAGGGAAATACAAACCAAAACCACAATGACACAATTCACACCTGTCAGAATGGCAAACATTGACATCTCAGGCAACAACAGATGTTGGCGAAGATGAGGAGAAAGAAGATCTCTTTTGCATTGTTGGTGGGAATGAAAATTGGTGCAGCCACCCTGGAAAACAGTATGGAGGTTCCTCACAAAACTAAAATAGCACTACCCTACGACTCAGCAATTGCACTACCAGGCATTTATCCAAGGGATACAAGTGTGCTGTTTTGAAGGGACACCCGCACTCCCATGTTTATAGCAGCACTATCAGCAATAGCCAAAGTATGGAAAGAGCCCAAATGTCCATCAACTGATGAATGGATAAAGAAGATGTGGTATACACACACACACACACACACACACACACAATGGAGTATTAGTCGGCAATCAAAAAGAATGAAATCTTGCCATTTGCAACTAAGTGGATGGAACCGGAGGGTATTATGCTAAGCGAAATTAGTCGGAGAAAGACAAATATCATATGACTTCACTCATGTGAGGACTTTAAGAGACAAAACAGATAAACATAAGGGAAGGGAAACAAAAATAATAAAAAAACAGGGAAGGGGACAAAACATAAGAGACTCTTGAATATGGAGAACAAACAGAGGGTTAGTGGAGGGGTTGTGGGAGGGGGGATGGGCTAAATGGGTAAGGGGCATTAAGGAATCTACTCTTAAAATCATTTTTTCACTGTATGCTAACTAATTTGGATGTAAATTTTAAAAAATAAAAAATAAAATTAAAAAAAATACCAACAGCATTTTTTACAGAGTTAGCTAGAAGAAACAATCCTAAAATTTGTATATAGCCATGAAACACTCCAAAGCAACTTTGGAAAAGAAAAGAAGAACTGGAGGTATCACTATTCTAGACTTCAACTTATATCACAAAGTTGAAGTAATTAAAACAGTGTGGTAACTGGCACCAAAATAGACACATCGATCAATGGAACAGCATTGATAACTCAAGAAATGATCTCAAAAAGTATGTGGTCAATGAATCTTCGACAAAGCAGGAAAGAATATCCAATGGTAAGAAGAATGTCTCTTCAATAAATGGTATTTTTTGCAAAAGAATGAAACTGGATCACTTTTTTCACACCATACAAAACAATTTCAAGATTGATTAGACTTAAATGTAAGACAGGAAACCAACAAAATCCTAGAAGAGAACACAGGTAGTAACTTCTTTGACATTGGCTATAACAACTTCTTACTAGACATGTCTCCAGAGGCAAGGAAAACAAAAGCAAAAGTGAACTATTGCGACCTCATCAAAGTAAAAGGCTTCTACACAGTGAAGGAAACCCTCAAAAAAACTAAATGGCAACCTTTGGAACGGGAGGACATATTTGCAAATGACATATCTTCTAAGGGTTAGTATTAAAAATATTTAAAGAACTTATAAAATTAAACACCCAGAAAGTGAATAATCCAATCAAAAATGGGCAGGAGACATGAATAGACATTGTTCATAGAAGTCATAGATGGCCAACAGACACATGAGAGATGCTCAACATCATTCATCATCAGGGAAATACAAATCAAAACTACAGTTAGATATCACGTCCCGCCTGTCAGAATGGCTAAAATCATCAACACAAGAAACAACCGGTGTCAGCGAAGATGCAGAGAAAGGGGATCTGATTTGCACTGTTGGTGTGAATGCAAACTGGTCCAACCATCTGGAAAACAGTATGGAGGTTCCTCACAAAGTTAATAGTAGAACTCTCCTGTGATGCAGCACAAATGTCTATCAACTGATGAATTAATAAAGAAGTGGTATATATACATATAATGAGATATTACTCAGCTATAAAAAGAATGAAACCTTGCCATTTGCAATGACAAGGAGTTAGAGCATATTACACTAAGTAAAAGAAATCAGCCAGAGAAAGACAGACACTGTATGATTTCACTCCTAGTGAAATTTAGGAAGCAAAACAAGTAAACGCCGTGACAAAAAAGAGAGGCAAGCCAAGAAACAGACTCTTAGCGATAGAGAACCAACTGAAGGTTACCAGAAAAAAGGTGGCAGGGGGATGGGTCAGATAGGTGATGGGCATTGAGGAGGACACTTGTTGTGATGAGCACTGGGTGTTGTACGTACGTGATGAATCACAAAATTGTGCTACTGAAACTAAAATTACACTATATGTTAACAGCTGGTATTTAGATAAAAACTTGAAAGGAAAACAACAACTAAGTAACTAAATAAGTAAATAAGAACTAAATAAAACAAACCTTCACATGAAAATCATCTCCCAGAGCCCGGGAAGAGAGAATAATGAAAAAAAGTATGACCTGGAAATTCTTCCAGGTGCTCATTAATTAATAGGGAATAAAACACTTGGATTACAGCATTGTGAGGCACTCTGATTATGTAACTTGAATCATCCTAAAGTTATTCCTCAACTTCCTCTGTTTGAGGTTAGACAATTGAGCTCACACAATTATAGCACAATTTCTTGTCTCACATTGCTGTGATTTGCCAGATGCAGGATTGAGAGGTAAGCTATAGTTGAATCCAGAAAAGACTAGATAAGCATCCATGATGTGTAAGATTCAGATTCCCAGAAAGTGTCATGGCTAGCGAATGTAGAGGTTTTCACCTCGAAAGACTATATTAAAATGCACATAATAGGAGTCTTCCTTGCAGAATCGTGACATAATAATCTCTGTAGAACTGCTCCTCAGTAAAACAATCATAACTAAAGAAAACCACTATTATAAAAAAAAATCAACCATTTAGAGTCTTTGGAGCTTGTCTTAAGAGCATATCTTAAATATATACTTAAGGAAATGTATTAGATCTTGATAAGCACAGTGAGAGTCTACAGCCCTTGAGCCATGGCTCTTGAGCTTATACTTATTTGGTTGGAATCAGATTATGATTCATGAAAACAGATAAAAGTAGTGGAACTTTACCTTAATGCAGGAAAGAAGGCAGAACCGTTAACGGTTTCTTGGCATTTGGCCACATGATCAGAGATATATTTGCAGAAGTTGAGTTCAATTCAAATAGGAGTTTGAAAGTCTGTTGACTTCGGGACATGATTGAAATAGTACAGGAGAAAAATTATTGGTGATTGTATTAAATATTTCTGAGAATGAACGATTTAAAAACCTCATATGAGCTGCAGAATGGAGACATGGAGGTACACCCAAGAGGACAGGACAATTTATTGAAAGGAGGTGTCAGAGAACGGAGAGAAATTTACTCTGTACCCAGCATGATTGACTGTCTACAAAACCTCAAATACATCCTTTCCTGGTCCAATACATTGGACCATCCAAAACCTCAAATATGATCCTGGCTTTGTACGTAAAGGAGACATCAGAAACGTCTGAGGAATTTTGTAAATGGCCAGGTAATTACATTAGTGGTGAAGGTGGCATAGTTTCCTGGGTAGAACTAGAGATCATAGCTATGGAACTAGCAGAAGAGGAAGACTAGTGAAAACAGTAATCCCTAAAGAGGGAGATATTTGTTTCAGGGCAGCTGTTAAGGAGAAAGAAAACAGAAGATTCCAAGAATCACTACAGTGAAACACCAGGCAAATGGCACTGAAAACCCTGCCCAGGGAGAAAATGAGACACGGAAGAGGTCAGCAGAGAAAACACTGAATTAAAGAGCAGAGTTTTGGGACACCTGGGTGGCTCAGTCAGTTAAGCCTCCTCCAACTCTTGGTTTTGGTTCAGGTCATGACCTCAGTGTTTGTGGGTTTGAGCCCTATGTGGTGCTCTGCACTCACCGTGTGCCTGCCTAGGATTCTCTCTGCCCCTCTCCCTCTCTGTCTTTCTCTCTCTCAAAATAAATGAATAAACTTAAAAAAAAAAAGAGCCATAAAAAAATAGAGCAGTGTTTTGACCGGGACTATCCCGTAAATTCAAGACGCTAACTCTTAAATGTCTTCAAACTGGGAATTATAAATTGAGAAGTACATTGATCAGTTGGAAACAACAGTGAACCCAGAGTTACATGCCTGGGTTTGACTACCTTGTCTGTTACCACGTCTTACTCTACTTACACAAAAAAATTGCTTGATTTATCTCAATAACTTAGGAATTCAAAGTGGAATATTAGATATATGGAATTGGTTTTACGAACGTAAACACGCTTCGAAATGTATCTGTTCAAATCACTTTTCTTGACCGGCCGTCAGAAGGTATTTATTAGTTTGCAACATCACATGGTTTCATACATGGACAGACATCCACAGTTTTCTCACTGGAACCTCACTATGATTTCCGCATTAGGATAGGCACAGCTATTACACAAAAGAAATTATAACCCCAAACATGTATCAAATAATGTCAATCAAGTGTTATTCCTGGAAGCGTCACAGAATGAGTCAGTTGTACATCTGGAGGCATCCTGTTTCCGAACCAATTGAGAAGAACCGATTTCTATACTTGAATCAGTTAGGAAAGTATGACGATAGCATCCAAACGACTTCAATTCTCTGGAGTATACTTACCACGGGCATTTGGATTTTAACACTGCTTTTTGTGTAGATCAAGCAACCTCACGAAACTGACTGTCTCAGTTTGGAGCCAGTGGCTTCTGTTTTAGTTACTTGATTCACGTACACACAGGGTATCCGAGGGGAGAACGGGTGACCTAGGTCCTCTATGTGAACTTCACCTTCTTCTTTAGATGATTCTGTTTTTTTGTTATCTTTGTCGGGTTGGAGGGTGCAGTGTAAGTTTTCGCTTCTGAGGAAAATGGCTGCTCTTTTGTCTCTGAGGATGACACCAGAGATGTGGTTACCGTGTCATATTCATATTGTCCTGGGAAAGCACATAAGCTATAAATATGCATGAAGAGGTTTCCCTATGGGGCAGCACTGCGGAGGCACAGGGTGTGGGGTTTGGTGTCAGGAGGTCAGCCAGCCAGCGTCACTGCTCTGCTGTTCACTGCAGGGGCTTCCCTGCTTGGGCTGAGGGGCAGGTGGATCATGGCCACAAGCTCCCCTGTCCCCAGAGAGGGGTCTCTGTGCTTGCTGCTCTCAGAGAGGCACTATAAGAAGACTGAATAATCCCCACCCCGGGGCAAGACAGTTTCAAGCTGTGTGCCTCGAGGATGTTTGCCTGTCTTTCTCTCCAGGAACAGCGCAGTGCCCTCCCGGCCCTATCCCAGCTGAGACTGCTGACTTAAAACTCTGCGCCTTAGGGACCTGGTGTGGGCAGGTGCCCAGGGTGTTCTTCAGAAGGGCAGTGGCACCAGAGCATAGTGGGGTGGGGCTAGGAGCCATCTGGCTGGGCAGTGTCTGGGTTGACTGCCTTCATCAGGTGTCTCGGCGACTGTGCTGAGGGGAACAGGAGGGAGATTGCACCTGGCTGCCCCTTTGTCCCTGGAGAGGCGACTCTGCCCATGTCACCTCTCACAGATGTGCTTCAAGAAGAGCGAACTGTCTTTCTCCGGGTGCTCCAGGAGATCCCCAGATCATGCCACCTGTGGTGGGCAGTGTCCTCTGGGCTGTATTGCAGCCAAGCCCAGTGACCTCTAGAAGTCCAGTATTCAGGCCCCACTGGTTCCAAAGAGTCAGGAAAATCAGTCCCTCTCCTCTTCCCAGGTAATGGCTTTGGGGGAGTGTCTCCTGTGCGTTCCCCTGTGTGCTTCTCTCTTTAGCCTCTCTCTGTGCCCGGGGTACCTCCCCTCCACAGCATCCATGACCGGCTTCTGCCCCAAACCACATTTCTGCACTTCCTACCTCCGTTGATGTGGCTTCTCCTCTCCCTCTAGTGGTGGAGGGTGTTCTGTGAGTTGTCAGGTCAATTTCTTGGGAATTCAGAATAACTTTATAGTCCTCTAGTGTTTTCCAGGGACCAGACAAGCCTAGAGTCCTGGCACTGTGCTGCCATCTTTGCTCCCCTCTGGCCCCCTATCTTACTTCTGGTTAAAAATCTCAAGTGATAATGAACTCAGCCCCTCTCACATTTTTAGGTAACTCAAATTCTTAGGTCTGGTTTGCATTGCTGCCTCTACTAAAATGGCACTAAAGATAGGTGACTAGTAAACAGGGAGTTTACTTTGACCTTTCCTGTAAAAAACATAATGTAATACTATTTCATAATTGTTGGAAATAGGCTATATGACAGGAAACAGCAAAAATGGGAAGCATGAGAGTGAAACAAAGGCAGGGGTAATACAGTCGAAATTAAATTTCCTTCCAGCTAGCAGCCCATGGATAGACGCCTGAGACATGCAGAGTGTGACCTTCCTTGAGGAACGAATGGCTGCCTTCCTTCATGTTTTTGTTTTTTTAAAAACTAAAACTAACCTTATCTTAACTGTGGCTAGCTCCTCATGGCCCTGAAAACCTTGCTTCCAAATTCCTCAGAGGCTTACGCTCTCCTCAATCCCCACTAACTAAAAAATATATAATCAGTCACTTCTCCCAATCCCAGGATAGCTTTCTCTGCCCACAGGTCCTGTCCCCGTGTTTAATAAAATCACCTTTTTGCATCACAGGTGTCTCAAGAATTCCTTCTTTGCCCATTGCTCCTAAACCCCATTAAGCGGAAATCATGCTTTTTTAAAATGATAATTCTGTTTCTCTTGACGGTTTACTGAACTAGAGACTGTACTTGAAACTAAGGTAAGAAAAAATTTCAAGAGAAGCAGTGACTGGAGAAGGAAAAATCTTTAGCTACTAAAGGCACAAGTTTAAAAGAAATGCTCCCAAATAATTTGAGATTTAATGCACTAATGTGTGTTATTGAAAAACAATTACACATGGAAATACTCTAAGCTCAGAAATAAAGCAAACTGTCTCCCTTCATGCCTTTCATTTCTGTTCACACAAACTCCTATGCCTCTTGCCTTTACCAATTTTAGTAAACAAGAAGAAATAAGTGAGAATAGTATATAAGAAGTACATACTTTGAAAAATAAAAATGGAAACCTGTTTCCTCTTGCACCTTTGCTCTTGGAATATTATTTCAAAAAAAATTTTTAAATTTTTATTTATTTATTTTTGAGACAGAGAGAGACAGAGCATGAGCAGGGGAGGGGCAGAGAGAGGTGGGGACACAGAATCTGAAGCGAGCTCCAGGCTCTGAGCTGTCAGCACAGAGCCCGACGTGGGGCTCGAACTCATGGAGTGTGAGATCATGACTTGAGCTGAAGACGGACGCTCAACCGACTGAGCCACCCAGGCGCCCCAAATTATTTTAAAGTTTCATGGAATCTGCCTGCTTTATCATAAATTTCACAGTAATTTAGATTCTGCTACCACACTGCTTGTTCTCTTGACTTAAGTTATCATCATCCTTTCTCTCTCTCTCTCCCTCTCATTTTACTTACTTATTATTTCATCTTGCAGTTAAATCGTGGTTTCTACTACCTTATTCTTTTTTGCTCAATGCCACTATTGTATGTACTTTTCTTTGATGCAGGCAAGGCTTGCTGACTGTAAAGACAGTGAGCATGAGTGATGTTTCAGTGAAACCTTACAGGAAAAATAAAAGTCGAAGTAGAAAAGAGGCATAAGAAACATTTTAAGAAGCACTAAAAATACTCTGACATTGGGGTAAAAAATTGTGTGGGTGTTTTAAAGACAGAAAGGCCTTTGGGGATAATGTCTTTATAATGAGGTTATTAAAAATAGCCTCATCCCTCAAAATAGAAAATTAAAATGTCAATCCTAAAAATACAGTAATATACGTATATTCTGACCATAATACTTTATCTTTTTACTTGCTGTAATACTATTGATAAAATATTTAAAGCTATATGGTTTGAAAGGTATTCTAGAACCTATTCTATCTATTTTAGGTATGATAAAGCTGGCATCTTATTTAAAAAGCCCTAGGAGCTGAGGCGCCTGGGTGGCTCTGTCAGTTAAGTGACCGACTTTGGTTCAGGTCATGATCTCACTGTTTGTGGGTTCGAGCCCCATGTCGGGCTCTGTGCTGAACATTTGCATGAAGCCTGGAGCCTGCTTCAGATTCTGTGTCTCGTCTTCTGCCCCTCCCCCAATTGTGCTCTGTCTCACTCTGTCTCTCAAAAATAAATAAATGAATGAAAAAAATATATTTAAAAAAAGCCCTAAGAACAAAAATTGCTAATAATTGCTTCTCATTGGATGTTTGTTCCAAATTTTTAGGGATATAGATGTATCAGATGATTTAATATGAAACAAAAATAAATGCCATCTCTACAACTTTGTAAAAGATCAGAGGCAACACATTCCTGTAACCTGTGCTAACTTTTAGAGTCCATTTTCTGCTTGGTTCCTGACATATACACCTGTTATTCAATACCACCTAATAGATTCTGATCCTGAAGCCCAATCTCCCAGCAGACTCATTTGCATAGAAGGTCTGCTGGATGCTGCTAAAGAGCATGGGACTTCCAAAGTCAGTCACTTCACTCAGCTGCTGCTTCGGAAGCACAAGGGGAGTAAACTGCAGCGGGTCTTATCACCCCACAACCCGAAAGCCAGCGCTGCCCTGAGAGTTTAAAGTGCAAAAATAAACGTGCAAAGTCCACCCTCTAAAATAACGTGCAAAGTCCATGTGCTGGCTTAAGCATTCCTTACCAGCGAGGTATATAATAGTTGGTAGCAAAAGAAATGATGAAATAAATTTCTGTTAAATGACGTCGTTTGGCACTGGGGAATTTGACACAAGGCATAGAAAGAGATGTCTGGCTGCCGTGCAGAGGAATTACACCCCGGGGCCTGGCAGATCACAGTCCATGGGCATGCTTGAAAACCGTGTCTGCCTTTAAGAGAGAGCCCTGTCGCATGGGAAATTTGTAGAAGGCTTTCTTCATTATCTCTATTCCTGTCAGAAACCTACTTCCTGAAAGCAATGAGCTAGATCTTAAAAAGAAACAGCGTGAGCCAAAGGCAAACCAGAAAAAAGAAAGCTAGAGACTTCACATGTGTTCCCACCAGTATTTAGAAGAGGATGAGACAGTTGTGCTTTGGGAGTGATGGAAAAGGGAGCTCCAACCAGGAGGAAGTGCTTTTGAAAAGGCTTCTCCTGGTGTGGCTGGCATTAAGGTGGATTTATTGTTATTAGTGCACATTTCTAAGAAGACGCTTGAAGCTTCACAGCATTGGGGGCCCTTCAGATGGACCGATCAATGTGGTTGATATGACAAAACCATATCATATGGTTCCTGCTTTTGTTCCTGCCTAACACTTACTTGTAGGATTAAACAGGGCATAGAACTGCTCAATGCATGGAAAAAATAATGTATTTTACTGTTTGTTTTTGAGAGAGAGAGAGAGAGAGCAAGTACGGGAAGAGCAGAGAGAGAGAGAGAGACAGAATCTGAAGTAGGATCCAGGCTCTGAGCTGTCAGCCCAGAGCCTGATGTGCGGTTTGAACTCAGAAACTGTAAGATCATGACCTGAGCCGAAGTCAGACGCTTTACCGACTGAGCCACCCAGGCACCCCACAAATAATGTATTTTAAAACATGCTTTCAGAGAGTTTATTTTTTTCTCTAGATTCTAAATGGCTGCTTTGAGCTGCCTTCAGGCAAACAGGCTAACTCACACTGCGTAAAATATCTGCATTTTGTGTGTAACAGCATAAACAGATTATACAATCCAACAGGGATAATACAAGGTAATCCACGTTATAAAATTTAAATTACATACAATTTTTCATATATAAAACCTATTTTATAATATGTATAAATATGTACTTTTATATTATAACCATATATTTTTATATTTAAGAAACAAAATGAAAGCATTTCATAAACTATCCTGAAAAACAGCTCATTGCTCAGCTTTAGGGTATATGTCTGTGTGTGTATATTTTCCTTTATACTTAAAAATCATATAAATGTAACAAAAGGTAGCTATTGCCACTGTCTTACAAGTGTTTAAGTTCGACAACATTCTTAATGTTAATCTTGTCAATTCTACCTTTATACAATAAATATAATTGCTTACACTCATTATTTAAAAAAACAAACATGCTCTGATAATATTTGCTACAAATAGTGGAACAGATGAATTTGGCTTTGATGCTTTCAAAGGAGTATGGTCAAATGTATTCAATATTGTAATCATGTGTCTTTGTTTTGTCCTAAGTTTTTTTTTATGTAAATAGTCTGCTTCTTCAAGCAATTTAAAGAGAACACAGAAATAAGTAGAAATGTGATATTTTTCAAATCATTCATCTCAATTTTTAGGTATTTAGGATTTGTAATATATTAAGCAATCTGGATATCCTTAGGATTCTGTTAAAAAAAAACAGGCTAACATTTATGCACACTTTGCTATTTATCTACTTTTGCCATATATATATATTTATAATTGGGAACTTATCTTCATTCTATAAAAAGAAGATGTATAAATCATGCCAGGTAGAATATGGATATTGCCCTTTTATTTTTATAATCTTTAAATTTTATTGTTAAGCATTTCCTAACCTCATGAAATTTTGAGAATGCCTTTTTGTTTTTATGCCTCAAGGTAACTGCTGAAGCTCAGGTTTGTACTGATCCACAGAATGTCTGAAACTTCAGCATTTGAGGTCTCTAGTACTCCTGTCTGACACAGAGTGCAGGAGTAAAGGAGACCCTGAGGCCAGTGGAAACCATGCGGGGGAGTGTCTAATGTCACATGGCCATCGGCTATCTTTCTCCTGACACGGTCTCTCTGAGAGTCAGTCAAGCACATCAACTAGTACCTTGTGGAGTCGAAGCAGAGGTGAAAGGCCCCCAGAACCAGCACATCATCGTAGATGTGATCCTGACCAAGCTCTTTTCCAGTTTTGAAATCCCAGGTACGATGAGGTATTGCAGCCAGTGAGGTTGGGTGACCCGTGCCTGTGCTGTCACATTGTCCATCAGAGAGGGATAAAGTAGCATCTGCTATGGGAAAGCTGTGGACAAAGTTGGGAGGGCTTTGGACTGTTGCCCCAAGAACTGACTCCTGGATCCGTGTTAATCCATATTGAACGTTAACTTTATTCTGCAAGTGAGAAAAGGAGTGGATTAGAATGCGTTGGGTCACAATATTACCTATGCTGATATGAATTTTTTAATCCTTAGATGTTTTAAAGAATATTTAATCCTTTTTTAGACAATATAAATCTGTGGGTTTTTTCTCATCTCCCAAACTGATTGGCAAGTCCCTCTTCTTTCATTGTGTCATAAAAAAGTTTAATGCTTTGACAATATGATTATTTTTCTATCAAAATAAACCCAGATTTATATTTATAAATTTATTTTCTTGTTACTTTATTATACAGATATTTAATTAAAATATAATTAAACAAAAGTTTGTTAGCTTGGAAAATGACATTATGACATTTACCTTATAATTTACCACTTTGGTAGAGAGAATGTTTTTCTGAAAAACTAATGACAATATGTTTAGACATTTTATTTGGTGATTTTATTTTATTTTTATTTTATTTGGTGATTGTTCATTTTATTTTATTTTATTTTATTTTATTTTATTTGGTGATTGTTCAGGTTCACTGACATTTGAAAGTAATTAAATGGGGAAATATTAAGATATTTTCAAAACCCAAGAGTCAGATCTATTTAGGAAGAACAGTTATCTGGTTGTTTATACATGTATCAAAATATTCTTTTGGGAAAAAAGCTTTCTCATAAATAATTTTCTAGGAGAAAGAGATTATTAGGTATTTTTAGAAAGTATTATTTATATAAGCAAAGGGTAAGTGAAGGATCATATTTTGGGTCCTTATAAATAAGTTCCATGTAATATAGATACTTGAACTAAATATATATTTATTGCATATTTACATATAATGTATAATATGTTATTATATTTATATCTATATTTGATCTAGACTACATTTAATATATTGTATATATATTTACTTATATATATTTATTTTAACTCAAGAGTACCATTTACCATCCTTCTGACCTTGAGAATACTGTTTATGCTCCCAGAGCCTCAGTTTTCCACATCTACAAATAAGAGCATCACTGTGCAGCAATGTTGTTAGAAGGACAAGTTACGCCTCCCTCATTTAATGTAGTCCTAACCTCCCTTTCCTTGCATCTCATGGTCTCCGCATTTTCCTTACACTGTAAAAAGGAGTCAAGAACCACCGATTATGAAGTTCAAGGGATAATGTGAATGAATGAGCAGACTCGGACATAAGCAAGGTGGCAAGCATGGTTTTTGTCCAATTGGTGTGTGTGTGTCCTTCCTAAGCAGTGGCTTAGTCTATTTGGTGTCAATATATTTGCCATTTGGGCATAACCCAGACACTAAGTGGTGAAAGATGAATTTTCAAATGATATAAATGTAGATTTTTAGGTGAAGCTGGAATATATCCTTTTTAAAAATTGGCAATGGATTCAATTATTTTAAATAGAGCAAACGCTTAACGTAACAAGCTTGTAAGCATAGTGGACTATTATTAACCATCTGTTAAAAGGTAGTACCAAGAAAAACTGAAATAAAGTTTTTCCTAATATTCGCAGATAAACATTTACTTTGTTTATGTCAGATGAACATGCTTACCATTCATGTAACTGTCCCTGTTACTTCATGATGAATACTGCCATTTTTTGTGCCTCATGGACTATTGCGTAGGAATCGAGCCGTGTTTTTTGAATGCAGCCCTCAGAAATAAGCGAGGAGAGAGCAACATACACAGAACTGAAATCAGTCCATTCAAGGCAACAGGACAAAAGGGGTCCAATGGTTAAAAGGAGAGGTAAAGGTTTTTAGTTTGTTTTCTTGATATCTGAAAACACTACGATGTCAAGTAAAAACTAGTGAAATCATGATAATGGTGTCTGTACATATTTGATTCTGTCTGGTGCTCAATATGTCAATGGGTGTATTTAAATGTAATAAGCGATGAGATTTGTGACCACCCTAAATAGTGCTATTCATTTTAAATTCCAGAATGCGATTCCATTTTGTTCTAATTCCGAGGACCTTGCTGTGCTCAATGCTTACTGTATATTTTGCTCTCTGATTTTGGACAGGATTTCCATGGCATATCGTTGCATTAACCCTGGGATTTCTATGTTTGTTCCTCCTGCTGGGATTCACAGCCTTAGGATATATGCGTGAGTATCAGGCACATACATTTCACAAGAACAATGAGCCAGACTGATAAAGGAATGCTGTAACTACTGAAACTCTACGGAAACTTTAGAAACTATGGAGCCCTATAGAAATGGTAGTAATCATGATGCTGTTGATGATAATATTGGCGATGTGATTTTATTATTTTGCTGTCACTTAACCTTTCTACCATGCAAACTAGTGTATGTCACAGCTGTGTTGGCACAAAATTTTGTGCTTTGAGCCCACATATGTTATATATATTTTCTTCCTTATATTTTGTATAGGGGGAGTTTTTCCATGTGAACAGAGAATTGGAAAAATCTTGATTTGAATTTTATATTCCTTACCATAGTGCAACATGGCTTAAAATATAGAGGAATAAAAAGCTTATTAGTTTTCTCTATCAGATTTTATATATTACGTGTCAACTTTTAAAACAAATGTGTATGCAACACTTGTTTTGAATATGAGTTTCCTGATGGTTATTATTCTTTGTTTCATTCTGTGAGCAACAATTTTGAGTATCTTCTCTGGCGCAAGAAACAGGGATTTTAAAAAGTCAGCTCTTAATAAGCTCAGTTTAAAGGGGACTTTTTTTTACAAGAAGCAGTTTTAAAATGAAATATTATTAGTGCTGGGATACTGTCATTTTTTATACCTCATGGACTATTGCCATCAGGTGGATGGCATATTCTATGCTGAGGTCAAGAAAGCTTTCCTCTAGAGATAGTAATTGATATGAGAGAAAGGATAGGTGGAGTTTACACAGGACACTCAAGGTAGAGAAGACTCATCCAGGCAGAAAACAACATGAACCACAGAACATATTGATGTCCCCGGGAATTACAGCTTCCGGACAAATAAAAGAAGTAGCTCAAACCCATTTCTAACTACTTCTTTTATTTGTCCGGAAGCTGTATAATGTTAATATCATGTTAAGATAGATTTGTTCTCAAACAAAAGAAACTTGGAAGATTTGGGATTTGGGAAAGGTCAATTTGAATCGACTGGAAAGTGCATGGGGGGACAAAATAGGAGAATGTTTCAGGATTAAGGGTTAGTTAGAATGACTGAATTAGTGCCATGAAAGAAGTAAAGAAGGATTAGGGACCATACATGAGAAATATTTAAAATGTAGAATTGCTAAAATGTACATTTGTTTGAGTGAGTGTGGGAAAAAAGTGAATCAGTGATACCATTTGACATGATATTCATACATCTTGGCAAATGTATGCCATTAAGTGTTATAGAAAAATACAAGAACAGAAGGCTGTGATTTGGGATGTGTATGTGTGTGTGTGTGTGCATGCGAATAATGGTGAAGAGTGAGGTGCTTGTGACATATCAGTGGAGATGACCAGAAAGAATGAGATTGGTCAGTGTCTGTTAGAGTGAGCTTTGGCGGAAGACACAGATCATCAGCATGTACAGGGTAGAATTAAAGGTCTGGAGATCAAGAGAGAAGCCTAGATTAGAGACATGAATTGTGGATTCACCGATTAATGTAAAATTCTGGGAAAAGATAGCAGAGGAAAGCAGAAGCTATACCACGCTCTACCTTGTGAAACAAGGGAGAGGAGATTATGCTAGAAGAACAAGGGTGAGGTGGGGGATCTCCGGGTAAATCAACATTTAGAAGTAGGTAGAAGATGAGTCAACAGTGGCAAGGAATGATGCTTAGTTAAACAAGTAGGAGGGGATCCAAAACATTATGGTATCATGGAGAGAAGGCAAAGGTAGCCAAGGGTTCCAACTAGTACTGGAGGATCAGGTATTAATGTCTAGAGATATGCTTATTAAATTTGGCAAGAGAGAGGCCGAAATGATATTTTCTAGAGTACCTCCAGTGGGATAGTGGGTATGGTCAAAGCCTGACTGTAATGGCTAAAACTCATTCAAACATTAGGAAGCAGAGAGAGAGAATACAGTGAATACAGATCAGTGAATTCAGAGATCAGTGAATACAGAAAAGTATTTATTTTCATTGCGGCTAAGGGAAACATTTACCAAGCCTTGAAAGTATGTGGATCTATATGATCTCGAGCGTTGTTAAAGGCAGTATAACCTGATACAAACACTTAGCGAGTTTGGTACTGTCTTCTACAGCTCAACATGATTCAGTAATTCTCACCCTAAGTGTATATCCAACAGATATACTTGCACATACACAGAAATGAACTTCTACAGGACAGTGTGTAGCAGTGCCATTCACAATGTCGAAAGTCTCACAACTACTCAAAAGATCATTAATGGGAAAGTAAATGAGATCTCTGCAATTGATTTGCCAATGGAATTTATGTAACAGTGAAGACAATGAAAATGGTATCCAACAATATGCATGAATTTTAGCAAGAGCATATGAAATGGAAAAACAAAGCAAGAGCTCAAAAGTTTGTGCGTGTCACGATACACTTTTATAAGATGAAACAGTGCAAAAAAATACAATAAATACTAATATTTCAGGAAATACACAAAGAGGCAATAACACTATATATAAAATGTACGAAGTGAGTAATTGAAATGTGCATTAGTTACAGCATGTGAGAGAAGTAGGGAGATGAGATGAAATGGCTACCAAAGTAAATAAATGTAATGTTGAAGGTCCTGGCTACAATTTGGGGTAGCTAACAACTTGCTAAGGAAGAACAGCCAGTTCTGAGAGCAATGTTGTGTCTCATGAATGTGAACAATCTTATGTTAGCACCCAATCTAAGAGTAAAGAAAAGAACTCTGTTACAAATAATATGTAAAGAAAAGACAGGAACTTTGTGGGAAAGCTGACTTGAGATGATCATATGCAAGAGAAGGGAACCATGAGAAGGAAACTTTGGAGGGTTCAAGAGAGAAAATGACAGTAGGAGATGAAGACCACCAAAAATTTAATAGGGGATGAAATCCAGACCAGAGGTGAGAGTTTCACACTTGTTCGATGCGAAGCACATTTTTTTTTTCTGGGGTAGAGTGAGAGGTACTGTGTATCTATAGGAGGAGGTGCAGGAAGGTGAGGAGAAGGTATCCTTGCTGGTGACTGTTTCCATGTGAAGGAGCAGATGAGCCCATCTGGTCAGAGAGAGGGATAGTCAAGGAGGTGCTCCAGATAATTTAGGCAAAGTATAAATACTTGAAAGAGCTGTTGAATTGAGAAAAGAGTGTGATTCAAGAACTATACAGTGTTATAATAGGTGAAATGGTGAAGAAAGTCTAAGCGTTGTCAGCATTAGTTTGTATGTGTATAATTTTGTGATTTTTTTGTCATTTGAGTTTCAGAACCTTGAGGGGAGATGAGATGGTGAATGTCAAGTGTGTTCCAAAATTGGCTATTTTATGTATTAAAAAAATATTTTTTAAAAAATTTTTCAAGGAGTCTCCCCACTCAATTTGGGCCTGACTTCATAACCCTGAGATCAAGAGTGGCTTGCTCAATGCATTGTTAGCCAAGAGCCCCAGTGAAGCTGGCTATTTTTAGATGTGCATAAAGACTATGCTGCAAGCTTCTTGGAGGTCCTGCGAAAATTAGTTCTGTACTAGGTGTCCTTGGATTGACAAAAAGGGAAGGACAAGGGAATTGATTGGTCCCAAGAAATTGTAGTATTTAGGTACAGGAGGTCTTAATGTGGGAGGCGGGGAGGGTTAAATGGTTTTTATTTATGGTTGAGAGAAAGAGATAGAGAGAGCACAAGAGAGGTGGGGGGTGGACCCAGGGAGAGGGGGACAGAGGATCTGAAGTGGCCTCTGTGCCAACAACAGTGAGCCAGACACGGGGCCGAACTCATGAACTGTGAGATCATGACTTGAGCCCAGGTCAGATGCTTAACCACCTGAGCCTTCCAAGGGGGCCCTTAAGGTGTCTTTTCAATTCAGATCCAGTATATGAACTCTGGAATGGATGACTGAGTTGCACAGGGGTTATGTTTATTGCAATGGAGTACATCAGGAGACTGTGCAATTGATGGAGTTTTACAAGTAGACGTTGCATTTCTTCAATGATGGGTGGTAGAGAGCTGGAAATGAATCCTAGCTGCCTAACAAATCCTTAAGGGACCTTTTTTTTTCGTGTTTGTACACTTAAAGAGCCATACACTGCGTGATTTTACACTTTTTTATTTGTGAGTTTGGAGAAGATACTGCCAATTTGCTCAGAGATTTTTCACTTACTTTTTGCATGTTAGAAGTCGCCATGTGTGCTCTTCCTCTATGTATATTCAGTGAATTAATTATAAGCTTGTACTAGAGGAGAGTCAAATCCCTGGTGTTTAGCTTCCTGTGCAAATACTACATGCTAAATAAAATACTGGCTACTAATTTCACTAACTTTGTAATCATTATTTGAAGAGTAGGTGGTATAGAAACCAAAAGTATATTTCATTTCCTATTTACATTTCTGTTTTATAAAAGTTGATTCCTCTCACATACTTCCAAAATAATGTAGAGCAGGTTATCATTTTATTTAAAAATCTGTTTTATGTTCTGGCACTTCAACATATTGTAACCTGGCAATTTCTCTGATCGTACTTTCATTTAGTCAGCGCCACTCACTGTGCCATTTAGAATTAGAGTAAGTGATTATAATAAAATGATCTATTGCAAGCATTCAAGACCTTAATTTTGTAATATGAATTGAAGTTTCAACAGGTGTTCTGGAGAAATCGGGCAAGATATGAAAGAACCAGAAGACAAGAATGTTTCCTTAGCAGAGGTTGAAGATCGCTTAATTTTACTACCCACTACAGGTATGTACTGAATGATTATACTGAGTTTACGGTTGTTTCCTCCATGAAATTATCTCATTCTGTTCAATTTTAATATATCATTTTAAAACTTTACATTGTATTTTGTCAAGTCCTTTAATTTTTCTCACTTTTAAAAATTAAATCCATTTTCTTTCTTCTAACTAATTGAACTCTTGACTTTCACAAAGTCATGTTGATTTGATTGAGTAATTTCTGCTTGTGGATGAATTTTCCCCAGGATAGATCTCTTGGAATTAATACCACCCTCTTATATTCACTTAGGTGGATTTCTCCCGAAGGGAGAACTGCTTCCTATTGGAGCAGTGTATCTGTACTTGGGAAGTCAGGATTTCTCAGTGTCATGTTAATGATGGTCTGACGTCTGTTTCTGGCTCCACAATTTGACCCCAAAGCTATTCTCAACATGAGACTTTTGGGACACAGGAAAACCACCTATTTTTTAGTCATCCAGTCTGATGTAAGGAAGATATATAGAGAGAAAGCGTTGGTCTCTAAGCGTTGTTGTGGTTGAGGATCATTTGGCTTTTGTTTTCAAGATAAAGATCATGACACATTACTTTTTCAAAACAAATTATTAAATCCCAGCTGGTTAACATATAGTCTGGTAATTCATTCAGGAGTAGAATTTAGGAATTCATCACTTACATACAACACCAGTGCTCATCCCAACAAGTGCCCTCCTTAATGCCCATCACCCATTTGGCCCTCCCCTTGCCCAACACCCCTCCAAGAACCCTCAGTTTGTTCTCTATATTGAAGAGTCTCCTATGGTGCGTCCCTTTATGTTTTTAGCTTATTTTTCCTTATCTTCCCCTGTTTATCTCTTTGGTTTCTTAAATTCCACATATGAATGAAATCTTATATTTCTCTTTCTCTGACTGATTTTGCTTAGCACGATACACTCTACTTGCACCCACATTGTTACAAATGCAAGACTTCATTCCTTCTGATGGCTGAGTGATATTCCATTGTAGAATATACTGTTTTTACCCATTCATCGGTGATGGCCATTTGGGCTCTTTCCATGATTTAGCTATTATTGATACTGGTGCAATAAACATTGTGGTGCATGTGACACTTCAATTTAGCATTTGTGTGTCCTTTGGCCAATTGCCTAGTAGTGCCATTATTGTTTCTAATTATAGGGTAGCTCTATGTTTCATTTTTTGAGAAATAGCCATGTTATTTTCCAGAGTGACTCCACCAGCTTGCAATCCCACCAGCAGTGCAAAAATGTTCCATTTTTCCACATCCTTGCCAACATCTGTTCTTGCCTGAATTGTTCACTTTAGCCATTCTGGCAGGTGTGAGGTGGTATCTCACTGTGGTTTTGATTTATTTCCCTGAAGATGAGTGATGTGGAGCATCTTTTCATGTGTCTGTAGGCCATGTGGATGTCTCCTTTGGATAAGTGTCTGTTCATGTCTTTTGTCCCTTTCTTCATTGGATTTTTTGCCTTTTGAGTGTTGAGTTCCATAAGTTCTTTATAGATTTTGGATACTATTCCTTTATCTGATATGTCAATTGCAAATATTTTCTTCCATTCTGTCGGTTACATTTTAGTTTTGCTGATGGTTTCCTTCGCGGTGCAGAAGCTTTTTATCTTGATGAGGTCCCAATAGTTCGTTTTTGCTTTTGTTTTTCTTGCCCCTGAAGACATGTCTTCATTTAAGTAAGAAGTTCCTGTGGGTGAGGGCCAAGAGATGCTGTCTGTTTTCTACTCTAGGATTTAGATGGTTTTGACATTTAGATCTGTCATCCATTTTGAGTTGTTTTTGTGTATGGCATAAGAATGTGGTCCAGGTTCATTCTTCTACATGTTGCTGTCCAGTTTTCCCAACACCAATTGCTGAAGAGACTGTCTTCTTTCCTTTGGATATTGTTTCCTGCTTGGTCAAAGATTAGCTGGCTGTACATTTTTGGGTCGATTTCTGGGTTCTCAGTTCTGTTCCGTTGATCTATGTGTCTACTTTTGTGCCAGTACCATACTGTTTTGGTGAAAACAGCTTTGTAAAACAGCTTGATCCAGGATTGTGATGTGTCCAGCTTTGGTTTTCTTTTTTAACATTCCTTTGGCTACTCAGTGTCTTTTGTGGTTCCGTACAAATTTTGGGTTTGTTTTAGCTCTTTGAAGAATGCTGGTGTTATTTTGATAGAAATTGCATCGAATGTGTAGATTGCTTTGGGTAGTGTCAGGATTTTAACAATGTTTGTTTTCCAATCCATGAGCATGGAATGAAGACGATGACGCATTTCAAGGAAACTGGTACTGCCGTGGAAAAAGCTGTTACCACTTTTCAAAAGAGGAGAAAACTTGGGAGAGGAGCATGGTGTCATGCCAAGATCTGCAGTCTAGTCTCCTGAAGATTGATACTAAAGAAGAGCAAGTATGTCTACTTTCCTAAACCTGATGTAAATGATATGAGTATGCAAAACATGTCTGAGGTTCAGATAATTGTTTCAACTTCCTCCAATATTATTTGGCATGTTGTTTTGAAGCACTTTGTTAACTGGCGCAGATTTCTCTGTGGAAGAGATATAGGTGTAACAGTGAACACGAAGAACCATTGACTTAAATCAAGAAGAACAGCTCTTCTGGGCATGCCATGGAATGATTTTCAGTCTTTAGTATTGTATATATTGCATCTTAACACTTAGTATGCTTCAGACAGCTCAGCATTATCTTCTCAGGGCTAATACAGGGCAAAAGAACAACTGCTTCAAGGGTATGAGCACTCTAAAGAGATAATTTCTCATTGTACTGAGTTCTATTGTTCCTTCATCAGTATATGGGAGGGATTCAACTTCAAAGGAAAGATGAGTCTCTCCCTTCATGGCCATGGGAAAAGAGGTTGAAAAATGAAGAGGTTGAATGTAGCTAGAATGCTTCTTTTTATTTACTTATTTTTTTTAACATTTATTCACTTTGTAAGAGACAGAGAGAGACAGAGTGCGAGTGGGATTGGGGCAGAGAGGAAGACAGAATGTGAAGCAGGCTCCAGGCTCTTACCTGTCAGCACAGAGTCCGACGTGGGGCTCAAACTCACATACCGTGTGATCATGACCTGAGCCAAAATCAGACACTCAACCGATGGAGTCACCCAGGCACCCTGGAATGATTCTTTGGAAATGATTTTTTTCCTTTTGCTTATAATCCAGAATGACAGAGAGAGCATCTCTTTTCTAGAAGAGAAAATGTAGATCACATTTGCCATTACTTTTAATGTTTGGCAATATGAAGTCAGTAGAATGGATTCTGTGGGGTTCCTTCTAATGATTCCATAAATAGTCCATGTAGGCACTGAGTTCTAGTTACACGATCTAGTTCTAGCAGTGATATTTCTATTAGTGTCTTGTGAAGGATGAGTTAAAAGCCCTATGTTTTCAAAAAGGAAAACAAAATAAAACCCAAACCAGGCCAATACTCAGGGGCATGTGGTTGGCCTAGTTGGTGGGCCATGTGCCTCTTGATCTGTGAGTTCAACCCCACGTTGCATGTAAAGTTTATCTAAAAAAAAAAAACCAAAGAAACAAACAAAAAGAGCCCTGTGTTTCTTGTTTATAAAATTCTTATTAAAATACTGATATGAATATGAATGATTCACTCATAAGTATGAGAAACAAATGAAGTACACATTAGCACATTGGTTCAAGCAAATTTTAAAAATCAAGGACCAATAATCCAGGACCTAATAATCCAGGACCTAAAAATCCAGGACCTAATAAGTACCTCGATTATTTTCAACCTCAACTGTTATCAATCAACTTCCAAATGGTTGGAGTTTTCTTCTTTCACACATTAAGTTTATTTTTAATCCGTATTTCCCCTGTCATTTCCAATTCAGTGTTCTTCAGTTTCAGTCCTGCCATTGAAGTTTATGGACTTCAGAGTTTCAATGAAGCTTCTTATACTTGTTATCCCTGTGTTTCCAGGAACTATCTAGAGCCTTTGACGTTCCCTGAGACTTTTGCCATTGTTTAGAGCAAAATCTGAGTTTCATAGTCTAGCACCTCATTTGATGAGAACTTGGCTGTCAGTATCTGAACTGGGCTGTTGATACACTCTCTGAACTGGAGATTAGCTTTGCTACAGAAAAGCATTACTCTTACACTGATGGTTTAGGATTTCCCATGTTTTGCTGCTTTACCAACCCAGGAGTGTAATGACAGCAGGGGCTTAAGTCCATTGGTACTGAAATCTGAAATTGGCTTTGATACCTATGCATACCCCTAGCATCTAGCAAAATTATGTGAGTGAAAGAATCAAGGGACATTTAACATCAGTGTTGATTTGGAGACTTAGAAATGATAACATCTATTTGGTCGCAGTTCTATAATTCCCATTCGTTTTCCTTAGGCACTAACTATACACTCCTCAAATTTTTCTGATACAATGTAATTACTGTGAAGAGATATTGATGCATGTGTGTGTTTTTGGGTGCCTTTGTGTTAGAGAGAGAGAGAGAGGCTGAGAGAGATTCAATTACATTGCTTATAGCAAAGGATATTAACTTGTTACTTTCCATTCAATATGCCAATTGGAATAATGATTACAAAGAACTTACAGAATTTTTATGGTAGAGATATTGTAGACCCTGCATGCATTATTCAGTGCCCACACTGTTAACACAGACTGTATGATATCCACTGCATACAGAAGGAAAATTCTCACGGCAGTTTTATTTCCTTAGGTGTGTAGAGCAAATTAATGGGATACAGAGTTTGACCGCTTGTAGCTATAGTCTCTTCATTTTCACTGCTGTATAATATTCCCCAGCGTGGCTAAGAATCTCTAGAAGATGGAAGTTTGGGTTGTTTCCACCTTTTGTGGTTAGGAATAGTCCTTCATGAATCATTCTTAGACGTGTCTCAGTGCAAAACTCTCTTGTGTGTCCTCACTTCTCTTGATCACAAATCATCGTAGGAGTGAAATCATTGGGGACAGAGTTCCTAAAGGTCCATTTTCATGCGATAATTTAAAATTACATTTCAAAATGATTTTAGCAACATTTTGAAAGATGGATTTGATATCAACCATCCCACAAACTTGGTGCTGTTATTTTTAATTTCTGCCAATTCAATACTAGTAAAATATACCCTGGTGGCTTTGATTTGAATTTTCATGATCTCTAGTGAGCTTGGCATCTTTATTTCTTGGCTATACTCCCCAATTATTTGAAATATGTTCTCGTTTGTTGTGCCTTTTTTTCTTATTGTGTAATCTTTTCCCTTGTTTATTTCTAAAAATACGTATTTTTGTTCTGTAAATTATTGCATATATCTCCAGACAAGGCTTGTCTTTTCACATGCTTTTTTTTTCTTAATTTTTTTAACGTTTATTTATTTTTGAGACAGAGAGAGACAGAGCATGAACAAGGGAGCAGCAGAGAGAGAGGGAGACACACAATCGGAAGCAGGCTCCAGGCTCGGAGCCATCAGCCCAGAGCCCGACGCGGGGCTCGAACTCACGGAGCGCCAGATCGTGACCTGAGCTGAAGTCGGACCCTTAACCGACTGAGCCACCCAGGCGCCCTGTCTTTTCACATGCTTTAAGGTGTCTTAGGATGAGGAAATTTCCTGACTTTGCCATCATATTTATCTATCTACTTTATCGTATGGGAAGATTTGTTTATTTCTAAGTCCATCCTGCCCCTTTGCTGATATCTTGGATCCAGTCACAGAGACTTGAGTGATTCCTTCATTGAAGCATTTCGACTCCTGTGTCTTCTCTACCCCATGGAGAAATGAGCCTGCCACTTCCATTTATCATAAAAGTGTTTGAAGATAAAAGTGCCCAGTATTTTATTGATGAGTCCTCTGTGGGTAAGATGTTTTCACTGATGCTGTGAATAATACTAATAATTCCAATTTTCTCACAGGTCCTTATTCAATCAAAAAACACAATCATTGGATTGGATTAAGTAGGGTTCAAGAAAGCAGGTATCCCTGGCAATGGCTGGATGGCTCACCCCTATCTCAGAAGCTGTAATTTTTCATTTCATGGCCTTTCTCCCTTTACTGCTCAGTAACGGAGTGGTAGGTTATTGGTGAAGAGGAAAAGATCCTTGGGGACTTAAGGAATATTGTTCATTCCATTTGATCTCGCTTCTTAGGTTGGCAACCGAATGCAAATCTGAGACCTCACTAGACCCAAAGAGCATGATCTATTCCATGTTCTTTAATGGAAAGTCCTGCCAAACCTAGTGAAATGGCATTTTGCTTTTGTATCTTGTATGTCCTATGATACAAGCATGTCCACAGATATGGCTGCAGGAAATGGTAAAAGGTAATGAGGAGAGGAAAGTGGTTACAGCCAGCCTCCTCTGTACATGAAATTTGTACCTGTTTGCTTGGTATCATTCGAGAAAAACAACAAAAGAGCTTTTTCCAAAGGAGTCATTTAGTAATCTTGCAACTCTAATGTGGTATTTAATATCTTTCATGCTATTATTTAGCACAATTCCGCAAGAATTACTGCTAGCCTTGTTTCATTAATAAATCACATGTATTTGTCATTTGATGTTACGAAAGTAGTTTAGAAAATGAAGAAAAGTGATCCGTTGTAAATAAATCCAGATAACTGGCGGATATTATGGGAAACATGGGGTATTTAACATGCTGTTTATTGATGGCCCACAATGTGCCAGGCATCCTTCTAGTCACTGAAGCTATAGTGGTGAATGAAACACGCTACAGTCTTCTGCCGTTGTGGATAGTACATTCCAATGCAGGCTTGATGGAGCTCTTGGTGATGAGCGATGAAAATCCCAACGTGCCAAGTGAATTACATGGCTCATTAGGGGGTGATATATGCTATGGAGTGATGTGAAATCTTTCCTTTTTCTACAGTGCAAAGTGTCTTTTGTGTATGAAGGTAAGAGGGAGAGGTTTCACTGCTTTCAGTGGAGTGGTCAGGACAGACTCCATGAGAAATGAAGTTCGTACAGCATGTTGAGTGAGCAGGGCATGTGGATTAGCTGATACAAATGCATCCCAGCAGTAGGAGTGTCCTTAGCATCCCTGAGGAAATAGCAAGAGGGCCTGGGACTGGAGCAAGGGGAACGAGGTGGGAGAAAAGTAAGTCAGAGAGGGAACGACGGTGAGAGCATGTGGGGATCAGAAAAATGTAAGACCTTGGATTGGCTCATGAGGGTCATGAGAAGATAGGACTTCTCATATAGCCTTCTCATAGAGGCTTTAAGCGGAGGAGGGACAAAGTCTGGCTCCTGCTTTGGAGACGCACTCTGGACAGTCTGTTGAGCTGAGATGGCTAAGTGGCCAGATTCTACACTTGTTCCAAACATGTGTGTGAGACGGACAAGTCAGGGATGGTGTCAGGTTTTTGGTCCAGGAGTGGTAAGAATGACGTTTCCATTAACGTTAATAGGGCATATTTGGAATTCAGTTTTAGATACATTGGTAGTAAAACTGTTAAAGCATTTAGGTATGTACGGGGGTGTCGCATGGGACTTGTGATAGATGATCATGCCGATCAGGTGAGAGGTTTGTGCCTGGGATGCAAATGTCTGCAGCAGTGGATAGACAGTGTGACAAGTGCGAGGCTGGGATGATTCTCGGGAATCTAAGGGCTGAGCCCTCGGACACCCTCATGTGGAAGGTCATGTTAAGTGGACAAGAGGATAACCAGAAAACATCACCCGGAAAAGTGTTTCAAGAGACAGAAATAAACCCATAACGCGTCAGGGAAGGCAATGGAACCCCCTGCAAAGAAGTTCTACTGAAATAACAGCTGACTATAAAAATTTGGGGACACCTCCATTTTATTTCTTGAAATGGTTACTTCCCATCAGATTCCTGAGGATTTGGGTGAAAATTAAAACTAAGAAACATTTTTTTTCTGGACAGTGTAGCCCAGCCTTCACATTTAAAATCCAGGTACCTCCTTCTCATTGCCCAATTTCACCGAAGTCTAATGCTTCGTTTGGTGTCGAAGACATTAGGCTCAGTGGAGAAAAAGTGCACACTATCTTAAAGGCAAATCAGCACCCTTTTTCCTCAAAGTGAGGCTAGCAGTGGAATTGCTTGCTCTGGGCACATCAGTCTGAATTATAAGCACTTGGAGATATGTTTATATGTAATTTCAGTGTATCACTTCCCGAACATTATTTGATCACTTCCCAGACGTGTCAGGAGTCTTAGGAGCATATTTCAAGTGTATATCTATAACTCCCTAGACCTTCCAGTCTATACTACCCTTTGTACTTCTTCACTAGTTCCAATGGTCCATTGGTAACATTTAATTAGGTTTAGATACAATTACGCTTCCTAATCTTAACGCTATATGACCCTCTCAACATTTGTAAGGCCATTGAAATAAGTGCACATATGTTTTCAATTTGTGATAAATTTTGCCTGAGAAATGTCTTTCTAAAATGAATTAATTTTCTGGTGCAGGAATTTCCAACAGAGTTTATCTCCTGTGAAATGTGGACACATGAGACCATCAACAATTTATACTGTTGACTGTAGTAACCGTTTCCGTTACATTTGTGAAAAGGAGTTCTCTGGCCCTGATAATTAAAGTGCTGTGATCAAGTGTTCACTATTTTCATTCTTTAACAGCTGTAAGGAAAAATACAGGGTATTCTCTCAAATTAGTCAACTATGCATGGCGTATGAAGGATTATAATCTTTCAAATATCCTTCAGCATGGATAAAAGAGTAAGTTTTAGAAATAGTAAAATCATCCATCCAAAAATGAACCTTTTTTTTTTTTTTTGAAATTTCAAGAATCATTCCACCAGAGAATGTGAAAAAAGTTTCAGTGTAAGACTTTACATTTAGAATATAACTAAATGATCTTGATTTAAATAGGTAGTGAATACATTTGCAATGTTCACAGTGTAAGAGGTCCTAAATGATGAACACATCTTCTCAACCCATCTTGTGCTGTATTCACCTAGTTGCCACCTCAAAGGTACACATGTAACTGGTTTATATAGTATTCCAGAGGTATTCTAGTAAAGTACAAGTATACACAGGCCGTCTGCCAAACAAAATCTTATGTGGCTACAAACGACAGTAACGATCCTTTATGTTTCTGTTGAAAATGTACCACACGTGTGTTCCATATCAGTACATAGGTAGCCGTATTACTTTGTATACATTTCTGCAAATATCACACTGATAAATGTTTTATTTCCAGTGGACGTTTAGGTTTGTCCCAGAATTTTAGAATTGTGTGAATGAAAGCACTTAATACTGTATTACTTGCCATAGAGCGTATACATAGGGTAAATGTCTAGCAATGTCATTTCTATGTCAAAATATGTCCACATGAAATTGCATAGACGTTGAATTTACAATAGATGCTCTACATCTCTATCTGCAGTCAGCAGCATTCAAGAATTCCTGCTTCCTCTCTTGGTTACCACCGCAACGTGTTATCAGTCTGTTTGATTTTGCCAATAAAATCTTCACCAATTAAAAAAATGTTTATTTGATTCACTTCAATTTACGATGTCCTGTTATTTGTGTCTCTGAGCATTTGTTTATGGTATTTCCTTTCATTTAAAGTGTCTGTTTGTGTCTTTATGGATTAATATCACAAACGTAAGTTTGAGCAAAAAAACCCCAGACACAAAATCGCTCCTCCTGTAACGTTCCAGTTATTTATAAGGTTCTACACCAGGTAAGTCTAACCTATGCTATTAGAAATAGGGACAAAATTTCCTGCCACATGGATTTATTCCTAAAACGAATAGTAATGGGAAATGACTAGTCTTTACCATGGTGCAACGTTATGCTTGGAAAGAAACCATGTCCAAGGTGCATTTCTCAGGTGCTGATATTATGGAGTTTACTAATCTGGGTGCTGGTTACAGGGTGTTGTAGTGACCCCTTGGGCTGCCATGACAACTACCACAACCTGGGTGTCTTTGGACAACATACATTTATTTTTTCATGATTTTGGAGGCGAGAAGTTTAAACGTGAGGTGGCAAGGTCAAGCTCCATTTGAAACTCTTTAGTTTACTTTGTTGGACTAAATTCTTCCTCGCCTCAGAGAAAGTCATGAGAAACTTTAAAACTTTATTAAAAACTTTAAAAACTTAAAAATTTAAAAACTTTAAAACTTTTTATTTGTTTTTTTTTAACGTTTATTTATTTTTGAGACAGAGAGAGACAGAGCATGAACGGGGGAGGGTCAGAGAGAGAGGGAGACACAGAATGTGAAACAGGCTCCAGGCTCTGAGCAGTCAGCAGAGAGCCTGACGCGGGGCTCGAACTCACAGACCGCAAGATCGTGACCTGAGCCAAAGTCGGACGCTCAACAGACTGAGCCACCCAGGTGTCCCTGCCGTTGTTTGTTTTAAAGGATAAATTTGGCATAGTTTGAACTGGATGAAAGCAAATCACCAAGAGATCAAAATATGTGGAGGCTGAGTTCAATCAGTGTTTACAGGGAGAATGCTTCCATGGGAAGCACGTTTTCAATCAACAATCACAACTTCTCCCTTGAGAAAGTAGAATGAGGAAAAGAAATAAAACCCAAATCAAATTAAGGTGGAAATCATAAAATGAAATGCAGAAATCAGTGAGGTTGGAAATAAAAGAAATAATAAAATAAATGTAGCAGTGAGTTTTGAAAAGGCCGACCACAGTGATAAACCTCCAGCTGGACCGATCAAGAATAGGCCTAAATGACCAAATTGAAACATGAATGAGCAGCATTATTACAGACATTGAAGGATTTACTGATGATTATAAGGGAACATGATGAAGAATTTTTTGCCATTGAATTCTAAAACCTGAAAGGCATTGATTTCTTGAAAGAATTGATCTTTGAAAACACACTTAAGAAGAATTTGAAAACTTGAACTCGTTGTATATCTAAAATGAGTTATTCAATTTGTAGTTAAAACACTCCAGAGAGAACCTCAGATGGGTTCGCTGGTGAATTCTGTAAATATTTACTGAATAAAGAGTCAAATTTAAAAGGGAAAAAAAAGTGATCCAGGAGACAGAAGAAAATTGAAAATGTTCCAAATTATTCTGTGAGGCCAGTGTTACTTGGATAGTGAAACCAGATAGCCAAGAATCCACAGCCCATGTGCACAAAACAAGCAAAAATTCCTAACAAATAGTTGCACATCGAATTGCATGGAGCAATTTATTGAGAAGATTATATATCACGATGGAGTGGGTTTATTCCACATGTGAAAGATTAATGAATTGGGGTGATTTACTTGATTGATAGGCTGAGGAAGGAAAGCCACATGATAGCCTTAGTAGATGCAGATAAAGCACCTCAAAGTCGCCATCATTTCATGACAAATGGTCTCAGTAAACTAGGAATAAGTAAAGTAGGAGTAAGTGAGGTTTTCCTCCATATGATAATGACATTAGAAAGAAACAAACCCTCCAGTTAGTAATCTACTCAGCAGCGACAGATTGAGTGCTTTCCCTTAACACCGGTAAAGAAGCAAAGATATCTGGACTCATCACACCTCTTCACCATCCCAAGGGAGTCCATTTCAGTTCGATATGCAAGAAATAAAAAAGTGATACAGATTGGAATGCAAAAGGGAACGACCTCCAGTTGCAAAGACATAAGTTTCCAGATCAAGGACAGTATGTTAAAATTCAGTAATGTGTCTATGTGCTAAAAATAAGCTTTTGGAAATTGAAATAAACAAAAATATCATTTACGTTAGTATTGTCACCTGCTAGACCCCAAGATGTGACCTTTACTGCCTACCACCTTATACTCCCCCACCTTTTTCCCACATTTTTCCTTAAGCAAATCCTCTTGCCAGTGTCTCTCTTAAGTCTGGCAAGTGGAAAGCAAAGCATCCCTCAAACATTAGTGATTCTCTTGACAAAAGCTTCAACCTGCCCAGATCCCCCGGGGACAGTTTGAGTGTCATCCTGACTCACACATGCTCAGTTGGACCATGGAGTGACCTCTAGAGTGATTGATGATACCTTTACCTCATTATAATTCTAAAATCTCGAACCAGGGAGGAGCAGGAGCCTTATCACAAGCCTTACTTACACAGCACACAGTGTGCGTGGAGACCTGTTTGCTTAAGTTGCATGTTTCACGTCATGTCCTCCTCTATCTATGGCGAGGTGGATCCTCTTTTTCATCCTAATTCAAAAAAAAAAAAAAAAAGGAGGGGCACCCGGGTGGCTCAGTCTGCCGAGCGTCCCGCTTTGGCTCAGGTCATGATCTCATGAATTGTGAATTCGAGCTCCTAGTAGGGCTCTCTGCTGACAGCTCGGAGCCTAGAGCCTGCTTCGAGTTCTGTGTCTCCCTCTCGCTCTCTGCCCCTCCCGCCCCTGGTTACACTCTGCTTTCTCTCTCTTTCAAAAATAAAAAACATTAAACATTTTTTCACATGAAAAAAGGAACCTATTCACCGCTGCTTCAGGAGTCATGGCTTTGGAAGTTACTCCCCACGATCTCCTCATTTGCTGCAAATAAAGTTTCCTTTTTGTGACAACTCACATGGTGTAGTTCCTTTCTGTGACTCACCAAGGAGCAAACTCATGTTGATTTGGTTGCAGTATCACAGTAAATTAATAGTGTATATGTGCCAAAATGTATGTACCATCTATGTGCTGAAAATTATGAAATACTCATAAGAGAAATTAAGACAAGTAAGTTGATAACTCTACTATCTATGGTCCGAGATGGGAGGCTTCAAAATGGTGATATCTCCAAGTTGATCTAAGATTAAATCAATTCAAATCCAAAACCAAGTAAGATTTTTTCCTTTTTGGTCGTCACCTACATGCTGATTTTACTTTTTTAAATACAGGTTATTTTTAGGACAATTTTAAATGTACAGAAAGAAAATGCAAAGATAGTACAGAGTTCCCAAATACACTGTACTCTTATATCAACATGCTATCTTAATAGTGTATATTTGTTACAATTCAGAAACAAAAGTGATATATCTATGATTTAACATGCATACTTTACTCAGATTTTCTATTCCAGGATCCCATCCGTGTTACCACAGCACAGTTAGCTGTCATGTGTTCTTAGGTTCCCCCTGGGTGTTACAGATTTTCCTTGTTCTTGGTGATGTGAATAGTTTTGAGGAGGACTTTCTAGGTACTTAAAAAAATATATCCTTCAGTTGAGATTGGTCTGGTATTTTTCTCATGCGTAGACCGGGATCATATATTTGGGGAGGAAGCCCACACAGGCCCAGAGTCACTTTTATCACATTATTATATCAAGAGCGCATGCTATGAATATGGCCTGTCACTGTTGATGATAACTTTCTTCAGTCCGGTACTATTTGCCAAGTGTTCCATTGTAAAGTTATTCTTTGTTTTCCCTTCCATATGATTCTGTAATGAGTTTTTGGAAGGAAATCATTATGTGCAGTGCGTACTTAGAGAGCGAGGAGTTATACCCGTCTCCTTGAAGCAGGAGTAGAATGATACCTGGAGCTGTATTTGGAATTCTGCATGCAAATTTTGTCTCATTGCCCCCATGTATTTATTTGATCAATTCTTTTATCCTGGTATGGGCTGATGGATATTTATTTTTTATTTTGGTTTATAGTACAATGGCACTTTATTTATTTTGTTATTTATTTTGTTGCTTAAATTGCTGTTGCTTTAGCCATTGGGAATTCGTTCGTCTGGTCTCTCGATCCGTTTGACCATCCCACATTATGTTAAGTAGTCCCCTCTTTTCTAGCAGTACACATGTTCCAGGCTCACCTTGCATGTGTCCTACCTCTGACTTATAATCAACTATTTCTGCAAGGAGCCCAGATTCCTTTAACTGGGTATTCTAATTCTAATTAAATATGGTCACTACCTGAACTTTTAAAAAAAAAAGTCAATGGAAACTGGAGAAAGAACAAAGTAGGAGAACACAAATTACGATACTTGAAGACTAGCACAAGGGCACAATAATCAAGATATCTGTAGGACACCTGGGTAGCTCAGTGGGTTAAGTGTCTGACTCGATCTCAGCTCATGTCATATCTCAGGTTCATGAGTTCCAGCCCCACACTGGGCTCCACGCTGAGCATGAACCCTACTTAAGATAAAAGAAACTGATGAAAGAAGATAGTTACTCAGATCAATGGAACAGCATAGAGAGTTTAGAAATAGATTGACAAATAAAGTGTCAATTGACTTTTGGCAAAAGCGCCAATGATATTTCAATAGGACAATGTTGCTTTCAGCAAGTGATACGGGAATCATTAGACACTTATATGCAAAAACTTAAAGGAAGGAATTCAAGCCATCTAAAAAAGATTAACTTGCCTTGGAGTGTAGAATTCAATGTAAACTTACAGGTTTTAGAAGACTGCATGGGAGAAAAAAATTCAACCTCAGGTTAATTAAGAGTTTCTTAGGACAGAAGATGGCAGAACAGCATGGAAGTTTTTTGTGTGTCTCATGTCCATGAAATACAGCCAGACCAACACTGAACCATCCCACACACCTAGAAAACTGACTGGAGGATTAACACAACAATCTGCACAACCTGCACCCAGAATTCAGCAGGTACGTGGCACAGAGAGGTGAACTTGGGGAGTGAGAAGCCTTGGGAAGGGAGGTGTTTTGCGGGTGGAGAGAGGACAGAGACGGGGCGGGGGGTGGGGAGTAAAATACAGGAAAAGCACCCCTCCCCCAAAGCAGCTGGAGAGAAAGTGGAAAATTGGAAACAGCCACAGGGACTAAACTAAAAAAAGAGAAAGGAGAGGGTTTAAATTCCATTAAGACTGTAAACAAGGGAAGCACAAAGTCTGCAACTCTGCAGCTCCATACCTGGTGGTGCTCCGATGGGAAGGGCGAATCCCCAGGAGCAGAGTGGGGTCTGGGAGGTCCTCGGGCCACATGGGGAAAAGCAATTCCACTGCTGCAAGGACATTTGGTAGAGACTGTTGGAGCCACCTGGTCCCAGCAGACCCCGGAAGTCAGCCACATTCACTGGTAGTGGCGCAAGGTCGTTGAGGACGAAGCCTGGTGCCAGATGTGTAGTGATTTTCCATAATCCCTGAAAGTCTGCTGAGACACTATCTCGAGAACTTTTTATTATTATTATCTTTTTTAATATGAAATTTATTGTCAAACTGGTTTCCATACAACACCCAGTGCTTATCCCAAGAGGTGCTCTCCTCAACACCCATCACCCACTCTCCCCTCCCTGCCACCCCCCATCAAACCTCAGTTTTTTGTTCTCAGTTTTTAAGAGTCTCACATGGTTTGCCTCATTCCCTCTCTGTAACTTTTTTTCCCCTTCCCCTCCCACATGGTCTTCTGTTAAGTTTCTCAGGATCCACATAAGAGTGAAAACATATGGTATCAGTCTTTCTCTTTAAGACTTATTTCACTTAGCATCACACTCTCCAGTTCCATCCACGTTGCTACAAAAGGCCGTATTTCATCCTTTCTCATTGTCACGTAGTATTCCATTGTGTATATAAACCACAATTGCTTTAGCCATTCAACAGTTGATGGACGTTTAGGGTCTTTCCATAATTTGGCTATTGTTGAAAGTGCTGCTATAAACATTGGGGTACAAGTGCCCCTATGCATCAGCACTCCCGTATCCCTTGGGTAAATTCCTAGCAGTGCTATTGCTTGGTCATAGCGTAATTCTATTTTTAATTTTCTGAGGAGCCTCCACACTGTTTTCCAGAGCGGCTACACCAGGATTCATTCCCCCCAGCAGTGCAAGGGGTTCCTGTTTCTCCACATCCTCGCCAGCATCTATAGTCTCCTGATTTGTTCATTTTAGCCACTCTGACTGGCGTGACGTCATATCTGAGTGTGGTTTTGATTTGTATTTCCCTGATGAGGAGCGACGTTGAGCATCTTTTCACGTGCCTGTTGGCCATCTGGATGTCTTCTTTAGAGAAGTGTCTATTCATGCTTTCTGTCCATTTCTTCATTGGATTATTTGTTTTTCGGGTGTGGAGTCTGGTGAGCTCTTTATAGATTTTGGATACTAGCCCTTTGTCCGATATGTCATTTGCCAATCTCTTTTCCCATTCCGTTGGTTGCCTTTTAGATTTGTTGATTGTTTCCTTGGCAGTGCAGAAGCTTTTTATCTTCATAAGATCCCAATAGTTCCTTTTTGCTTTTAATTCCCTTGCCTTTGGCGATGTGTCAAGTAAAAAATTGCTGTGGCTGAGGTCAGAGAGGTTTTTTCCTGCTTTCTCCTCTAGGGTTTTGATGCTTTCCTGTCTCACATTCAGGTCTTTTATCCATTTTGAGTTTGTTCTTGTGAATGGTGTAAGAAAGTGGTCTAGTTTCATCTTTCTGCATGTTGCTGTGCAGTTCTCCCAGCACCGTTTGTTAAAGACACTGTCTTTTTTCCATTGGATATTCTTTCTTGCTTGGTCAAAGATGAGTTGGCCATCCTTTTGTGGGTCTAATTCTGGGGTTTCTATTTTATTCCTTTGGTCTATGTGTCTATTTTGGTGCCAATACCATGCAGTCATGATGATTACAGGTTTGTAGTAGAGGCTAAAGTCTGGGACTGTGATGCCTCCCACTTTGGTCCTCTTCAAAATTACTTTGGCTATTCAGGGTCTTTTGTGGGTCCATAAAATTTTAGGATTGGTTGTTCTAGCTTCGAGAAGAATGCTGGTGCAATATTGATTGGGATTACATTGAATGTGTACATATCTTTGGGTAGTATTAACATTTTAACAATATTTATTCTTCCTTTTATTTATTTATTTTTTTTAATGTATGAAATTTACTGTCTAATTGGTTTCCATACAACACCCAGTGCTCATCCCAAAAGGTTCCCTCCTCAATACACATCACCCACCCTCCCCTCCCTCCCACCCCCCATCAACCCTCAGTTTGTTCTCAGTTTTTAACAGTCTCTTATGCTTTGGCTCTCTTCCACTATAAACTCTTTTTTTTTTTTTCCTTCCCCTCCCCCATGGGTTTCTATTACGTTTCTCAGGATCCACATAAGAGTGAAACCATATGGTATCTGTCTTTCTCTGTATGGCTTATTTCACTTAGCATCACACTCTCCAGTTCCATTCACGTTGCTACAAAAGGCCATACATATTTCATTTTTTCTCATTGCCATGTAGTATCCATTGTGTATATAAACCACAATTTCTTTATCCATTCATCAGTTGATGGACATTTAGGCTCTTTCCATATTTTGGCTATTGTTGAGAGTGCTGCTGTAAACATTGGGGTACAAGTGCCCCTATGCATCAGTACTCCTGTATCCCTTGGATAAATTCCTAGCAGTGTTATTGCTGGGTCATAGGGTAGGTCTATTTTTAATTTTCTGAGGAACCTCCACACTGCTTTCCAGAGCGGCTGACCAATTTGCATTCCCACCAACAGTGCAAGAGGGTTCCCGTTTCTTCACATCCTCTCCAGCATCTATAGTCTCCTGATTTGTTCATTTTGGCCCCTCTGACTGGCGTGACGTCATATCTGAGTGCGGTTTTGATTTGTATTTCCCTGATAAGGAGCGACGTTGAACATCTTTTCATGTGCCTGTTGGCCATCCGGATGTCTTCTTTAGAGAAGTGTCTATTCATGTTTTCTGCCCAATTCTTCACTGGGTTATTTGTTTTTCGGGTGTGGAGTTTGGTGAGCTCTTTATAGATTTTGGATACTAGCCCTTTGTCCGATATGTCATTTGCCAATCTCTTTTCCCATTCCGTTGGTTGCCTTTTAGTTTTGTTGGTTGTTTCCTTTGCTGTGCAGAGAAGCTTTTTATCTTCATAAGGTCCCAGTAATTCACTTTTGCTTTTAATTCCCTTGCCTTTGGGGATGTGCCGAGTAAGAGATTGCTACGACTGAGGTCAGAGAGGCTTTTCCTGCCTTCGCCTCTAAGGTTTTGATGGTTTCCTGTCTCACATTCAGGTCCTTTATCCATTTTGAGTTTATTTTTGTGAATGGTGTGAGAAAGTGGTCTATTTCCAACCTTCTGCATGTCTCTGTCCAGTTCTTCCAGCACCATTTGTTAAAGAGACTTTTTTCCATTGGATGTTCTTTCCTGCTTTGTCTAAGATGAGTTCACCATACGTTTGTGGGTCTGGTTCTGGGGTTTCTATTCCATTCCATTGGTCTGTTTTTATGCCAATACCATGCTGTCTTGATGATTACAGCTTGGTAGTAGAGGCGAAAGTCTGGGATTGTGATGCCTCCTGCTTTGGTCTTCTTCTTCAAAATTACTTTGGCTATTCGGGGCCTTTTGTGGTTCCATAGGAATTTTAGGATTGCTTGTTCTAGTTTCGAGAAGAATGCTGGTGCAATTTTGAGTGGGATTGCATTGAATGTGTAGATAGCTTTGGGTAGTATTGACATTTTGACTATATTTATTCTTCCAACCCATGAGCAAGGAATGTCTTTCCATTTCTTTATATCTTCTTCAATTACCTTCATAAGCTTTCTATAGTTTTCAGCATACAGATCTTTTACATCTTTGGTTAGATTTATTCCTAGGTATTTTATGCCTCTTGGTGCGATTGTGAATGGGAACAATGTCTTTATTTGTCTTTCTGTTGCTTCATTATTAGTGTATAAGCATGAAATTGACTTCTGTACATTGATTTGGTATCCTGCAACTTTGCTGAATTCATGTATCAGTTCTAGCAGACTTTTGGTGGATCTATTGGATTTTCCATGTATAATATCATGACATCTGCAAAAAGCGAAAGCTTGACTTCATCTTTCTCAATTTTGATGCCTTTCATTTCCTTTTGTTGTCTGATTGCTGATGCTAGAACTTCCAGCACTATGTTAAACAACCGCGGTGATAGTGGGCATCCCTGTCGTGTTCCTGGTCTCAGGGAAAAAGCTCTCAGTTTTTCCCCGTTGAGGATGATGTTAGCTGTGGGCTTTTCATAAATGGCCTTTATGATCTTTAAGTATGTTCCTTCTATCCCGACTTTCTCCAGGGTTTTTATTAAGAAAGGGTGCTGGATTTTGTCAAAGGCCTTTTCTGCATCGATTGACAGGATCATATGGTTCTTCTCTTTTTTTTTTTTGTTAATGTGATGTATCACGTTGATTGATTTGTGAATGTTGAACCAGCCCTGCATCCCAGGAATGAATCCCACTTGATCATGGCGAATAATTCTTTTTATATGCCATTGAATTCGATTTGCTAGTATCTTATTGAGAATTTTTGCATCCATATTCATCAGGGATATTGGCCTGTAGTTGTCTTTTTTTACTGGGTCTCTGTCTGGTTTAAGAATCAAAGTAATACTGGCTTCATAGAATGAGTCTGGAAGTTTTCCTTACCTTTTTATTTCTTGGAATAGCTTGAGAAGGATAGGTATTATCTCTGCTTTAAACGTCTGGTAGAACTCCCCTGGGAAACCATCTGGTCCTGGACTCTTATTGGGAGATTTTTGATAACAGAGTCAATTTCTTCGCTGGTTATGGGTCTGTTCAAGCTTTCTATTTCCTCCTGATTGAGTTTTGGAAGAGTGTGGGTGTTTAGGAATTTGTCCATTTCTTCCAGGTTGTCCAATTTGTTGGCATATAATTTTTCATAGTATTCCCTGATAATTGTTTGTATCTCTGAGGGATTGGTTGTAATAATTCCATTTTCATTCATGGTTTTATCTATTTGGGTCATGTCTCTTTTCTTTTTGAGAAGCCTGGCTAGATGTTTGTCAATTTTATTTTTTTAAAAAACCAACTCTTGGTTTTGTTGATCTGCTCTACAGTTTTTTAGGTTCTATATTATTTCTGCTCTCTTCTTTATTATTTCTCTTCTGCTGGGTTCAGGCTGCCTTTGCTGTTCTGCTTCTATTTCCTTTAGGTGTGCTCTTAGATTTTGTATTTGGGATTTTTCTTGTTTCTTGAGACAGGCCTGGATTGCAATTTATTTTCCTCTCAGGACTGCCTTCGCGGCATCCCAAAGCATTTGGATTGTTGTATTTTCATTTCCGTTTGTTTCCATATATATTTTAATTTCTTCTCTAATTGCCTGGTTGACCCACTCATTCGTTAGTAGGGTGTTCTTTAACCTCCATGCTTTTGGAGGTTTTCCAGACTTTTTCCTGTGGTTGATTTCAAGCTTCATAGCATTGTGGTCTGAAAGTATGCATGGTATAATTTCAATTCTTGTAAACTTATGAAGGGCTGTTTTGTGACCCAGTATATGATCTATCTTGGAGAATGTTCCATGTGCACTCGAGAAGAAAGTATATTCTGTTGCTTTGGGATGCAGAGTTCTAAATATATCTGTCAAGTCCATCTGATCCAATGTATCATTCAGGGCCCTTGTTTCTTTATTGACTGTGTGTCTAGATGATCTATCCATTTCTGTAAGTGGGGTGTTAAAGTCCCCTGCAATGACCACATTCTTATCAATAAGGTTGGTCATGTTTATGAGTAATTGTTTTATATATTTGGGGGCTCCGGTATTCGGCGCATAGACATTTATAATTGTTAGCTCTTCCTGATGGATAGAACCTGTAATTATTATATAATGCCCTTCTTCATCTCTTGTTACAGACTTTAATTTAAAGTCTAGTTTGTCTGATATAAGTATGGCTACTCCAGCTTTCTTTTGGCTTCCAGGAGCATGATAGATAGTTCTCCATCCCCTCACTCTCAATCTAAAGGTGTCCTCAGATCTAAAATGAGTCTCTTGTAGACAGCAAATAGATGGGTCTTGTTTTTTTATCCATTCTGATACCCTATGTCTTTTGGTTGGCGCATTTAGTCCATTTACATTCAGTGTTATTATAGAAAGATACGGGTTTAGAGTCATTGTGATGTCTGTATGTTTTATGCTTGTAGCGATGTCTCTGGTACTTTGTCTCACAGGATCCCCCTTAGGATCTCTTGTAGGGCTGGTTTAGTGGTGACGAATTCCTTCAGTTTTTGTTTGTTTGGGAAGACCTTTATCTCTCCTTCCATTCTAAATGACAGACTTGCTGGATAAAGGATTCTCGGCTGCATATTTTTTCTGTTTAGCACACTGAAGATATCGTACCAAGCCTTTCTGGCCTGCCAAGTTTCAAAAGAGAGATCAGTCACGAGTCTTATAGGTCTCCCTTTCACATATATATGTGACTCCCTTTTCACATATATATGTGAGGGCACGTTTATCCCTTGCTGCTTTCAGAATTTTCTCTTTATCCTTGTATTTTGCCAGTTTCACTATGATATGTCGTGCAGAAGATCGATTCAAGTTCCGTCTGAAGGGAGTTCTCTGTGCCTCTTGGATTTCAATGCCTTTTTCCTTCCCCAGTTCAGGGAAGTTCTCAACTATAATTTCTTCAAGTACCCCTTCAGCACCTTTCCCTCTGTCTTCCTCCTCTGGGATACCAATTATGCGTATATTATTTCTTTTTAGTGTATCACTTAGTTCTCTAATTTTCCCCTCATACTCCTGGATTTTTTTATCTCTCTTTCTCTCAGCTTCCTCTTTTTCCATAACTTTATCTTCTAGTTCACTTATTCTCTCCTCTGCCTCTTCAATCCGAGCCGTCGTCGTTTCCATTTTGTTTTGCATTTCTTTTAAAGCGCTTTTCAGTTCCTCGTGACTGTTCCTTAGTCCCTTGATCTCTGTGGCAAGAGATTCTCTGCTGTCCTCTATACTGTTTTCAAGCCCAGCGATTAATTTTATGACTATTATTCTAAATTCACTTTCTGTTATATTATTTAAATCCTTTTTGATCAGTTCATTAGCTGTTGTTATTTCCTGGAGATTCTTCTGAGGGGAATTCTTCCGTTTGGTCATTTTGGATAGTCCCTGGAGTGGTGAGGACCTGCAGGGCACTTCCCCTGTGCTGTGGTGTATAACTGGATTTGGTGGGCGGAGCCGCAGTCCAACCTGATGTCTGCCCCCAGCCCACCGCTGGGGCCACAGTCAGACTGGTGTGTGCCTTCTCTTCCCCTGTCTTAGGGGCGGGATTCACTGTGGGGTGGCATGGCCCGTCTGGGATACTTGCACGCTGCCAGGCTTGTGGTGCTGGGGATCTGGCGTATTAGCTGGGGTGGGTAGGCAAGGTGCACGGGGGCAGGAGGGGCAGGCTTAGCTCGCTTCTCCTTAGGTGATCCACTTCAGGAGGGGCCCTGTGGCAGCGGGAGGGAGTCAGATCCGCTGCCGGAGATTTGCCTCCACAGAAGCACAGAGTTGGGTGTTTGCGCGGAGCGAGCAAGTTCCCTTGCAGGAACTTGTTCTCTTTGGGATTTTGGCTGGGGAATGGGCGGGGGAGATGGCGCTGGCGAGCGCCTTTGTTCCCCGCCAAGCTGAGCTCTGTCGTCCGGGGGCTCAGCAGCTCTCCCTCCCTTTGTCCTCCAGCCTTCCGGCTTTCTGAGCAGAGCTGTTACCTTATGACCTCCCAGACGCTAAATTGCGCTTGATGTCGGAACACAGTCCGTCAGGCCCCTCCACTTTTGCCAGCCAGACTCGGGGGCTCTGCTTGGCCGGCGAGCTGCCCCTCCACCCCGGCTCCCTTCCGCCAGTCCGTGGAGGGCGCACCGCCTCGCCGCCCTTCCTACCCTCTTCCGTGGGCCTCTCGTCTGCCCTTGGCTCCGGAGACTCCATTCTGCTAATCCTCTGGCGGTTTTCTGGGTTATTTAGGCAGGTGTAGGTGGAATCTAAGTGATCGGCAGGACGTGCGGTGAGCCCAGCGTCCTCCTACGCCGCCATCCACAATATTTATTCTTCCAATCCATGAGCATGGAATGTTTTTCCATGTCTTTATGTCTTCTTCAATACCCTCATAAGCTATAGTGCTCAGCAAACACATCTTTTCCATCTGTGGTTAAGTTTATTCCTAGGTATTTTATGCTTCTTGGTGCAATTGTGAATGGGATCAGTTTCTTTATTTGTCTTTCTGTTGCTTCATTATTAGTGTATAAGAATGCAACTGATTTCTGTACATTGATTTTGTATCCTGCGACTAGGCTGAATTCATGTAACAGTTCTATCAGACTTTTGGTGGAGTCTATCGGGTTTTCCACCTATAATATCATGTCACCTGCAAAAAGTGAATGCTTGACATCATCATTGCCTATTTTGATGCCTTGATTTCCTTTTGTTGTCTGATTGCTGATGCTAGCACTTCCAACACTATGTTAAACAGCAGAGATGAGCGTGGATGTCCCTGTCGTGTTCCTGGTCTCAGGGGGAAAGCTGTCAGTTTTTTTTCCTTTGAGGATGATATTAGCTGTGGGCTTTTCATAAATGGCTTTTATGATCTTTGTGTTCCTTCTATCCCGACTTTCTCAAGGGTTGTTAAGCAAGGATGCTGAATTTTGTTGAATGCTTTTTCTGCATCATAGACAGGATCATATGGTTCTTATCTTTTCTTTTATTAATGTGATGTATCAAATTGATTGATTTGCGAATGTTGAACCAGCCCTGCAGTCCAGGAATGCATCCTACTTGATCATTGTGTATAATTCTTTTTATATGCTGTCTAAATCGATTTGCTAGCATCTTATTGAGGATTTTTGCATCCATATTCATCAGGGATATTGGCCTGTAGGGTTTTTTTTTTTTCCCCTGGGCCTCCGCCTGGTTTAGGAATGAAAGTAATGCTGGCTTCATAGAATGAGTCTGGAAGTTTTCCTTACCTTTCTATTTTTTGGAACAGCTTGAGAAGGTTAGGTATTATCTCTGCTTTAAAAGCCTGGTAGATCTCCCCTGGGAAGCCATCTGGTCCTGGAATGTTGTTTGTTGGGAGATGTTTGTTAACTGATTCAATTTCATCGCTGGTTATGTGTCTGTTCGAGCTTTCTATTTCTTCCTGGTTGAGTTTTGGAAGTGTGTGGGTGTTTAGGAATTTGTCTATTTCTTCCAGGTTGTCCAGTTTGTTAGCACATAATTCTTCATAGTATTCCCTGATAATTGCTTGTATTTCTGAGGGATTTTTTGCAATAATTCCACTTTCATTCATGATTTTATCTATTTGGGTCATCTCCCTTTTCTTTTTGAAAAGCCTGGCTAGACTTTTATCAGTGTATTCAGAACATTTCATCCTAAAGCAGAAGAATATATTCTTCGCCAGTCCACATGGAACATTCTCCAGAATAGACCACATACTGGGACACAAATCAGCCCTCAACAAGTGCAAAAATATCAAGATCATACCATGCATGTTTTCAGACCACAACGTTATGAAACTTGAAATCAACCACAGGAAAAAATTTGGAAAGGTAACAAATACTTGGAACCTAAAGCACATCTTATTAAGGAATGAATGGGCTAGCCAAGAGGTTAAAGAGGAAATTAAAAAGTGTATGGAAGTCAATGAAAATGATAGCACCACATCCCCAAAACTCTGAGACACAACAAAGGCGGTCAAAAGAAGAAAGTATATAGCAATCCAGGCCTTCCTAAAGAAAGAAGAAAGATCTCAGGTACACAACCTTACACCTTAAGGAGCTTGGAAAAGAACAGCAAATTACACCCCAAACCAGCAGAATACAGGAAGTAATAAAGATTAGAGCAGAAATTAACAAAAATGATAAACCACTAGCCAGTTTGATCAAGAAGAAAAAGAAAAGGACCCAAATAAGTAAAATCAAGAATGAAAGAGGAGAGGTCACAACCAACACAACAGAAATAAAATCAATCATCAGAGGATATTATGAGCAATTTTTGTCAGTAAAATAGGCAATCTGGATGAAGTGGACTAATTCCTCGAAACCTATACACTACCAAAACTGAAACAGGAAGAAATAGAAAATTTGAACAGATCCATAACCAGTAAGGAAATCGAATTAGTAATCAAAAATCTGCCAAAAAACAAGAGTCCAGGGCCAGAAGGCTTTCCAGGGGGAATTCTACCAAACATTTAAGGAAGAGTTAACACCCATTCTCTTGAAACTGTTCCAAAAAATAGAAATGGAAGGAAAACTTCCAAACGCTTTCTATGAAGCCAGCATTATGTTGATTCCAAAACCAGACAGAGACCCCACTAAAAAGGAGAACTACAGACTAATTTCCCTGTGTACATGGATGTAAAATCCTCAAAAACTATTAGCCAAACAGCTCCAACAATACATTAAGAAAATTATTCACCACGACTGAGTGGAGTTTATACCTGGGATGTAGGGCTGGGTCAATATCTGCAAAACAATCAATACGATTCATCACATCAATAAAAGAAAGGACAAGAATAATAAAATCCTCTGAATAGATGCAGAGAAAGCATTTGACAAAATACAGCATCCTTTCTTGATAAAAACCCTCAAGAAAGTAGGGATAGAAGGATCAAACCACAAGATCAAAAAGCCATATGTGAATGACCCAAGGCTAATATCATCCTCAATGGGGAAAAATGGAAAGCTTTCTCCCTAAGGTCAGGAACAAGACAGGAACGTCCACTCTCACCACAGTTATTCAACATAGTAGTGGAAGATTTGAACTCAGCAATCAGAAAACACAAAGAAATAAAAGCATGCAAATTGGCCAGGAGGAGGTCAAACTTTCACTCTTCGGAGTTGACATGATACTCCTTATGGAAAACCCAAAGGGTTCCACCAAAAAACTGCTAGAAGTGATTCATGAATTGAGCAAAGTTGCAGGAGAGAAAAGCAATGCCCAGAAATAGGTTGCATTCCTATACACCAACAATGAAGCGACAGAAAGGGTAATCAAGGAATCGATCCCACTTACAGTTGCACCAAAACCCATAAAATACCTAGGAATAAATGTAACCAAAAAGGTGCAGAATCTATACACTGAAAACTATAGAAAGCTTATGAAAGAAATTGAAGAAGACACAAAAAAAGGGAAAAAGATTCCATGCTCCTGGATAGGAAGAAGAAATATTGTTAAAATGTCGATACTACCCAAAGCAATCTACATATTCAATGCAATCTCTATAGATATAACACTAGCATTCTTCCCAGAGCTAGAACAAATAATCCTAAAATTGGTATGCAACCAGGAAAGACCCCAAAGAGTCAAAGAAATCTTGAAAAAGAAAACCAAAGCAGGAGGCATCAAAATCCCAGACTTCAAGCTATACTGCAAAGCTGTATCATCAAGGCAGTATGGCACAAAAACAGTGCTGGCACAAGAACAGATGCTCAGATCAATGGAACAGAATAGAGAAACGAGAAATGGACCCACAAGTGGATGGCCACCTAATCTTTGACAGAGCAGGAAGCAATATCCAATGGAATAAAGACAATCTCTTCAGCAAGTGGTGCTGGGAAACTGGAGAGCGACATGCAGGAGAATGAACCTGGACCACTTTCTTACACCATCCACAAAAATAAACTCAAAGTGGATGAAAGACCTCAACGTAAGACAGGAAGCCATCAAAATCCTCGGGGAGAAAGCAGGCAGAAACCTCTTTGATCTTGGCCGCAGCAACGTCTTACTCAACACGTCTCTGGAGGCAAGGGAAACAAAAGCATAAATGAATTACTGGGACCTCATCAGAATAAAAAGCTTCTGGACAGCGAAGGAAACAATCACCAAAACTAAAAGGCAACCGACAGAATGGGAGAACATATTTGCAAGACATATCAGACAAAGGGTTAGTATCCAAAATCTATAAAGAACTTATCTAACTCTACACCCAGAAAACAAATAATCCAGTGAAGAAACGGGCAAAACACATGAATAGACACTCCTCCAAAGAAGACATCCAGATGGCCAACCGACACATGAAAAGATACTCCTCATCACTCATCATCAGGAGAATACAAACCAAAACCACGATGAGAAACCACCTCACACCTGTCAGAATGGCAACCATTAACATCTCAGCCAACAACAGATGTTGGCGAGGATGAGGAGAAAGAGAATCTTTTTTGCACTGCTGGTGGGAATGCAAAGTGGTACAGTCACTCTGGAATATAGTAATGGAGGTCCCTCAAAAATTAAAAATAGATCTACCCTATGACCCAGCAATTGCACTACTAGGCATTAATCCAAGGGATACAGGTGTGCTGTTTTGAAAGGACACATGCACCCCAATGCTTATAGCAGCACTATCAACAATAGCCAAAGTGTGGAAAGAGCCCAAATTTCCTTTGATGGATGAATGGATCAAGAAGATGTGTTACACACACACATACACACACACACACACACACACACACAATGGAGTATTACTCGCCAATCCAAAAGAATGAAATCTTGGCAAGTGCAACTATGTGGATGGAGCCAGAGAATATTGTCCTAAGCAAATTAGTCAGTCAGAGAAAGGCAAATATCATATGACTTCACTCATATGAGAACTTTAAGACACAGAACCGATGAACAGAAGGGAAGGGAAGCAAAATAATAGGAAAAGAGGGAGGGGGGACAAAAGAGACTCTTGAATATGGAGAACAAAGAGAGGGTTACTGGAGGGGTTGTGGGAGGGGGTTGGGTTAAGTGCGTAAGGGGCATTAAGGAATCTACTCCTGAAATCATTGCTGCACTATATGCTGACTAATTTAGATGCACATTAAAAAAAAATTAAAAAAAAACTAAAAATAACCTTATCTTAAGTGTGGCTAGCTCCTCATGGCCCTGAAAACCTTGATTCCAAATTCCTTAGAGGCTTAAGCTGTCCTTAATCCCCACTAACTAAACAATATATAATCAGTCACTTCTCACAATCCCAAGATAGCTCTCTTTGTCCACAGGTCCTGTCACTGGGCTTTAATAAAATCACCTTTTTTGCACCAAAGATGTCTCAAGAATTCTTTCTTAGCCCTTTTCTCACAAACCCCATTAAGAGGAAATGATCCTTTGTGCTTTAAACGATAGTGCTGTTTCTACTGACAGCTTTACTGAACTAAAGATTGTTCTTGAAACTAAGGTAAGAAAAAATTTCAAGAGAAGCAGTGATTGCAGAAGGAAAAATCGTTAACTACTAAAGGCACAAGTATAAAAGAAGTGCTCCCAAATAATTTGAGATGTAATGCACTAATGTGTGTTATTGACTAACAAATACACATGGAAAGACTCAAAGTTCAGAAATAAAGCAAACTGTCTCCATTCATGCCTTTCATTTCTTTTCGCACAAGCTCCTATTTATTTTCAAAGTACATCACTTGTCCCAATTTTTTGCCTTGTAACATTGCCAAGAATTCTGGAGTCATGATTTCTTCATACCCTCTTGCCTTTTTCCAATTTTAGTAGACAAGAAGAAATAAGTGAGAATAGTACATAAGAAAAACATAATATGAAAAATACAAACGAAAACCTACTTCCTCTTGCACCTTTGCTCTTGGGATATTATTTCAAAATTTTATGCAGTCTGCCTGCTTTGTTATAAATTTCACATGAGTTTAGTTAGATTCTGCTACCACACTGCTTGTTCTCTTGACATGTTATCATCATCCCTTCTCTCTCTCTCCCTCTCACTTTACTTACTCATTATTTCATCTTGGGGTTAAATCATGATTTCCACCACCTTAAGCTTTTTTGCTCGATGTCATTATTGTATGCACTTTTCTTTGATGCAGGCGAGGCTTGGTGAATGTAAAGACAGTGAGCATGAGTGATGTTTTAGTGAAACCTTACAGGAAAAATAAAAGTCGAAGTAGAAAAGAGGTATAAGAATCATTTTAAGAAGCACTAAAAATACATTGATGTTGGGGTAAAAAAGTGTGTGGGTGTTTTAAAGACACAGAGATCTTTGGGGTTAACGTTTTTCCATAAACTAATTAAAAGTAGCCTCATTCCCAAAATAGAAAATTTAACAAGTCAATCCTAAAAGTATCGTAATATGCGTATATTCTAACCATAATACTCTTTTTACTTGCTGTAAATACTATTGATAAAATATTTAAGGCTATATAGTTTGAAAGGTTTTCTAGAACCTAGTCTATCTATTTTAGGTATGATAAAGCCGGCATCTTATTTAAAGAACCCCAAGGATGAAATTGCTAATAATTGCTTTTCATTGGTGCTTTGTTCCAAATTTGTAGGGATAGATATGTATCAGATGATTTGTTAATATTAAACAAACAAACAAACAAACAACAACTTTGTAAAAGATTGGAGGCAACACATTCCTGGAACCTGGGCTAACTTTTAGAGTCCATTTTCTGCTTGGTTCCTGACATACACACCTGTTTTTCAATACCACCTAATAGCTTCTGATCCTGAAGCCCAATCTCCCAGCAGACTCATTTGCATAGAAGGTCTGCTGGATGCTGCTGAAGAGCATGGGACTTCCAAAGTCAGTCACTTCACTCAGCTGCTGCTTCGGAAGCACAAGGGGAATAAACTGCAGCGGGTTTTATCACCCATAACCCGGAAGACAACGTTGCCCTGAGAGTTTAGAGGTCTGAAACTCTTGGGTACTTCAGGGCCATGAAGGGTACTCTTCACCCTCTAAAATACACGTCCAAAGTCCATGTGCTGGCTTAATCATTCCTTACCAGTGAGGTATATAATGGTAGCAAAAGAAACGATGAAATACATTTCTGTTAAATGAGGTCGTTTGGCACTGGGGAATTTGACATAAGGCATAGAGATGTCTGGCTGCCGTGCAGAGGAATTACACCCCGGGGCCTGGCAGATCACAGTCCATAGGCATGCTTGAAAACCGTGTTTGCCTTTAAGAGAGAGCCCTTTTGCATGGGAAATTTGTAGAAGGCTTTCTTTATTATCTCTATTCGTGTCAGAAACTTACTTCCTGAAAGCAATGAGCTAGATCTTAAAAAGAAACAGCGTGAGCCAAAGGCAAACCAGAAAAAAGAAAGCTAGAGACTTCACATGTGTTCCCACCAGTATTTAGAAGAGGATGAGACAGTTGTGCTTTGGGAGTCATGGAAAAGGGAGCTCCAACCAGGAGAAAGTGCTTTTGAAAAGACTTCCCCTGGTGTGGCTGGCATCGAGGTGGATTTGTTGTTATTACTGCACATTTCTAAGAAGAGTTTTGAAGCATCTCATCATTGGGGCCCTTCAGATGGACAGATCAATGTGGTTGATATGAAAAAAAAAAAACACAACTGTTTTTGTTCCTTCCTAGCATTTACTTGTAGGGGTAAATAGGGCATAGAGCTGCTCATTGAATTAAACACATAATATAGTCTTAAAAATGCTTTGATAGTTTTTGCTACAAGAGGTTGAATAGATGAATTTGACTTTAATGCTTTAAAAGGAGCACAGTCAAACCTATTTAAGTGTTTAAACATGTCTCTTTCTTTCTGTCCTAATTTTTATTATGTAAAGGCTCTGTTTCTTCAGGCAGTTAAAGAGGACACAAGAAGTAAGTAGGAATGTGCTATTATTCAAATCATTTTTCTCAATTTTTATGTATTTAGATTTTCTGTAATATCCTAAGCAATATGGCTATCCTCAGGATGTTTGTTAAAAATAGTCCAAAATTTGTACACATTTTATAATATTTATACATATAAATAGTAAAAATAAAGCTATTGGTAACTTAACTTCATTCTATAAAAAGAAAAAGTAAGAATCATGTCAGGTTGAATGTGGATATTTCCCTTTTTATTTTGATAAATTTTTACATTTATTGTTAAGCATTTCCTAACCTCATGAGATTTTGAGAATGCCTTTTTGTTTTTTTATGCTTCAAGGTAACTGCTGAAGCTCAGGTTTGTACCGATCCACAGAATGTCTGCAAACTTCAGCATTTGAGGTCTCTAGGACTCCTGTCTGACACAGAGTGCAGGAGAAAGGAGACCCTGAGGCCAGTGGAAACCATGCGGGGGAGTATCTAATGTCACATGGCCATCGGCTATCTTTCTCCTGACACGGTCTCTCTGAGAGTCAGTCAAGCACGTCAACTAGTACCTTGTGGAGTCAGGGCAGAGGCGAAAAGCCCGCAGAGCCAGCACATCATCGTAGCTGTGATCCTGACCAAGCTCTTTTCCTGCTGTGAAATCCCAGGTACGATGAGGTATTGCAGCCAGTGAGGTTGGGTGACCCGTGCCTGTGCTGTCACATTGTCCAGCAGAGAGGGATAAAGTAGCATTTGCTATGGGAAAGCTGTGGACAAAATTGGGAGGGCTTTGGACTGTTGCCCCAAGAACTGACTCCTGGATCTGTGTTAATCCATATCGAACGTTAACTTTATTCTGCAAATGAGGAAAGGAGTGGATCAGAATATTTCTGATGCAGAATATGATTTTTTTAATCCTGACGTGTTTTAAGGAGTATGTGATTCTTTTTCAGACGGTATAAATCTGTGATTTTTTCCCCTCTTATCTCTATGGGTGCTACCTAACTGGTTAGCAGTGAACTATCCAAAGGTTAAATTCTCTCTTCTTTCAGTTAAGTGTAATACAAAAGTTGGAATCTTTGACAATAGGAGTATTTTTCTAGCAAAATAAATCCAGCTTTATATTTCCAAGTTTAGTTTCTTATTATTTTGTTTCTTATTGTTTTGTTCAATTCCAATACCACTAAACAAAAACCAGTTAGCTAGGAATACACGACCTTAAGACAAGATTTATAATTTGGCACTTTTGTAGAGAGAATATTTATTGAAAAAAAAAATGACACTGTGTATATACATTTTATCATTATTTGATGATTGTTCAAGTTTCCCAACAGTATAATGTAATTAAATGGTGAAATATTAAGATCTTTTAAAAATCCAAAATCCATATCTATTGAGGAAAACCAGTTATCTGATTCTTTCTACACTTACCAAAACTATTCTTTTAGGGAAAATATTTTCTCCTCTTTAATCACTGTGTATTTTATTTCTAGGGGAGAGAGATTATTATGTATTTTTTGTGAAAATATTATTTCTATAAACCAAGTGTAGGTGAAGGATCATATTTTTGGATAAATATGAATAAGCTATTTTTATGACATATATATGAACTTGAACATATATATGACTTGAACTAAGTATATATTTATATTTCCCATTAAAATATAACTTAATATTTTGACATATATTTACTTGAACTAGACTATCATTTAACATATTTATGCATGTTTATTTATATATATTTATAATATATGTTTATTTTAACTAAAGTGTATCATTTACAGTCTGACATTGGGAATACTATATATATTCCTTAAGGCTCAGTTTTCCTCATCCACAAACAGAAAAGAAACCAATCACCACCCTCATTTAATGTTACTTCCTAAACTCCCTTCCTTGAACCTCATGAGTTTCATATTTTCCTCATACTTTAAAAAGGAGTCATGATCCACTGACTCTAAAGTTCAAGGGATAATATGAATGAATGAGCGGGGTCTGACATAAGCAATGTAGCAGGCGCAGTGTTGGTCAAAATGGTGTGTGTGTGTCCTTAGTAAGAAGGGCTTAGTCTATTTGGTGTCAATATAATTGCCATTTGGGCATAACACATGCACTAAGTGATCAAACGTAATTTTCAAAAGATGATATAAGCCTAGAGGTTTAGGTGAGTATGGTATATATCAATTATTAAATTTTGGCCATGAATTCAATGATTTTGAAAGAAGTGAATGCTTAACATAACAAGCCCATAAATGGTCGTGGACCATTATTTAATTGTGTAGAATCTCTGTTGTAAGGCATTATAAAGATGAAAAAAAATTTCCCTAATATTCCCAGATACTTGCTTTAACCTGTTTATTTCAGATGATCATGCTTATTCATTTAGCTGTCCCTGTTACGTAATGATAAATATTGCCATTTTAATGCCTCAGGCCACATTGCACAGGATTCGAACTGTGTTCTTTGCCTACTGTCCTCAAAAATGAGCGAGTAGAGAGCGATGTGCACGACTCCGATATCACCCTATTCAAGGAGACAGATGGACGAAAGATATTCAAAGGATGAAAGGAGAGGTAAAGTTTTTTGTTTGCTTTCTTATTTTGTGAAAATATGATTTCAAGTAAGAAGAAATGAAATCATGATAATTGGGTTTCTGTATATTTGACGTTATTTGTCCGGTTCTTCATAGATCAAGGGGTATATGTAAATGTAAAATTCAAGGATATTTGTAATCACAGTAAAAAGGGATATTCATTTCCAATTCCAGAATGAATTCCATTTTGTTCCAACTCTGAGGGCTTTCCTAAGCTCAATGCTTACTATATATTTTGCTTTCTGAATCTGTACAGAATTTCCACGGCGTAAGGTTGCATTAACCCTGGGAGTTACATGTATTTTCCTCCTGCTGGCAAGCACAGGCTTAAGATATATGCGTGAGTATCGGGCACACACACATTTTTTTTTTTATGAGAACAAGGAGCAGCGTGAAAAATGAGATACCATAACTGAATTTCTGCTGAGCCTTTGTAAACTATAGAGTCCTATAGAAATGTTAGTAATCACGATGGTGTTTATAATGTTGATGACAATGATTTTGCTATTTTGCCATCACTTAGCTTTTACACCACACGAAATAGTGTATGTCATGGCTGTAATGGCACAAAATTTTCCTGAAATGTACAGTGAGGTTTACATATATATTCATCTTTATATTTTGTGAAGGAGGAAGTTTTCCATATGACCAGAGAATTGGAAAAATCTTCCTTGAGTAGTACACTCCTTATCATACTGCAATACTGATTAAATCACAGAGGAATATAAGGTTGATCTATTTTTATATCATTTTTATATTTTTCACATCGATTGTTAAAAATGTATAGAAAACACTTGTTTTTAATATCTTCTTCCTGAATTTTTAATCCTTCGGTTCATTTATTCCACAACAATTTTGAGTATCTTCTCTGGGTCAGGGAGTATGTATAATAGATACTAAAGATACAGGAATTTTAAACAGTCAGCACTTAATGAGCTCAGTATAAAGGGGATTTTTTTCAAAATGAAAGTTATTCTTTTTTCAAGATGAGGTTTGTTTGTTTGTTTACTTTTGAGAGAGAGACAGAGGGTATGCAAATGGAAGGGGGGGAGAGAGAGAGAGGGAGAGAGAGAGAATTCCAAGTAGTCTCCTCACCACAGATGCAGAGCCTGGTGCTGAGCTCAAACTCATCAACTGCGAGATCACGACCTGAGCAGAAGTCAGATGCTTAACTGATTGAGCCACCCAGGCGCTCCTATGTATTTTTAATGTCTTAGTTATGTTTGAGAGAGAAAGAGAGAGAGAGAGAGAGCATGAGCTGGGGTCGGGGGCAGAAAGAGAGGAAGGCAGAAGATCCTAAGTGGGCTCTGTGCTGACAGCAGGGAACCTGATGAGCAGCTGGAAATCATGAACCCTAAGATCAAGACCTGAGCCGAAGTCAGACACTCGGCTGACAGCCTCCCAGGTGCCCTGTAAACAGTTTTTAAAATAAAATATTATTAGTGCTGGGGTAAAGGCTTCAAGATATCAGCTGAATAGAATACTTCATGCTGAGGGCCAGAAAACTTTCCTCCAGGAGATAATAATTGATATGATGTAAAGGATAGGTAGGACTTAATCAGGAAGCTTGGGGTAGAGAGACTACTTATCCAGGCATAGAAAACAAGAACCAAAGAACTGGATGCTTTAGGAGAATTAAGAAGTAGCTATAAATAGGTTTGCCTAGGTATGCACGTTTTGATAATTTTAATATCTTAAGAAATTTTAGATTTGTTCTAAAAACAAAAGAAACCACCGAAAGGTTTTATGTGAGGGAAAAACATGACTCCTGTCCCATGAGGCGATAGGGATTTGGGAAAGGTCAATCTCAACATCCGGCAAGTGGGTGGAAGGAGAAGATAACAGGATGTTTCAGGAATCAGGGTTAGTTAGAATGACTGAATTAGTGTTATGAAGAAGAAATGAAGGGTAGGCACCATTTATGAGAAATCTTCAATAAGAATTGCTAGAATATGAGTGCGTGAGGGAGACATTTGAATCAGTGATACCATTTGACATGAGGCTTACACACCTTGGTGAATGTATTCCAATAAATATTACAGAGAACACAAGAAGAACACTAAGTACGGTTTGGTGTTTGCGTAGGTGTGCTAATAACAGTAAGGAGTGAGGTGCTTGGACATATCAGTGGAGATGACCAGAAGGAATGAGATTGGTCTTGTCTGTTAGAGTAGGTTTTAACAGCAGACACAGACCATCAGCACGTACACGGTGGTATTAAAAGTCTGGAGATCAAGGAAGATGCCTGGATGAAAGATACTGGAAGATATCATAGAGGAAAGCAGAAGCTGGACCAAGCTCTGCCTTGTGAAACCAGGGAGAGTAGATCAGGCTAGAAGAACAAGGGTGAGGCGAAGGATTCTTAGGATAAATCAACATTTAGCTGGAGGTAAAAGATGAGTAAAAACAGTGAAAAACCATGATGCTTGGTTAAACAAGTAGGTGGGAGTCCAAAACATTATGGTATCATGGGGAGAAGGCAAAGGTAGTCCAGAGTTCCAAATTGTACAGGAGGATCAGGTATTATAATGGCTAGAGATATGCTTATTAAATTTGGCAAGAGAGAGACCGAAATGATATTTTCTAGAGTAGCTCCAGTGGGATAGTGGGTATGGTCAAAGCCTGACTGTAATGGCTAAAACTCTTTCACACATTAGGAAGCAGATACAGAGAATACAGTGAATACAGATCAGTGAATTCCGAGATCAGTGAATACAGAAAAGCATTTATTTTAATTATGGATAAGCGAAACATTTACCAAGCCTTGAAAATATGTGGATGTATATGATCTCGAGCGTTGTTAAAGGCAGTATTACCTGATAGAAACACTTAGCGAGTTTGGTACTGTCTTCTACAGCTCGACACGATTCAGTAATTCTCACCCTAAGTATATATCCAACAGATATACTTGCACATACACAGAAATGAACTTCTACAGGACAGTTCGTAGCAGTGCTATTCACAATGTGGAACATATCACAACTACTCAAAAGATCATTAATGGGAGAGTAAATGAGATCTCTGCAATTGATTTGCCAATGGAATGTATGTGACAGTCAAGACAATGACAATGGTATTCAACAATATGCATGAAATTTAGCAAGAGCATATGAAATGGAAAAACAAAGCAAGAGCACAAAAGTTTGTGCATGTCACGATACATTTTTATAAGATGCAACAGTGCAAAACAAATACAATAAATAGTAATATTTCAGGAAATCCACAAAGAGGCAATAACACTATGTATAAAATGTATGAAGGGAGTAATTGAATGTGCATTAGTTACAGCATGTGAGAGAAGTAGGGAGATGAGATGAAATGACTAGCAAAGTAAATAAATGTAATGCTTAAGGTCCTGGCTACAATTTGGGGTAGCTAACAACTTGCTAACTAAGGAAGAAAAACCAGTTCTGCGAGCAATGTGGTAAGTGTCTCATGAATGAAGGAATGTGAACAATCTTATGTTAGCACCCAATCTGAGAGTAAAGAAAAGAACTCTGTTACAAAAAAATATGAAAAAGGAGGACAGGAACTTTGTGGGAAAGCTGACTTGATCATATGCAAGAGAAGGGAACCATGAGAAGGAAACTGTGGAGGGTTCAAGAGAGAAATTGACAGTAGGAGATCAAGATCACCAAAGATTCGATACGGGATGAAATCCAGAGCAGGGGTGAGAGTTTCACACTTGTTCAATGCAAAGCTCATTTTTTTCTGGGGTAGAGTGAGAGATACCTGTGTTATCTATAGGAGGAGGTGCAGGAAGGTGAGGAGAAGGTATCCTTGCTGGTGACTGTTTCCATGCAAAGGAGCAGATGAGGCCATGTTCTGAGAGGAAGGGGCAAGGAGGTGCACCAGATAATTTAGACAAAGTATAAATACTTGAAATAGCTGTTGAATTGAGAAAAGAGTGTGCTTTAAGAACGATAGTGTGTTATATTGAGAGGTGAAATGGTGAAGAAAATCTAAGCGTTGGTCAGCATTAGTTTGTATGTGTACAATTTTGTGATCTTTTTTTGTCACTTGAGTTTCAGAACCTTGAGGGGAGATGAGATGGTGAATGACAAATGTGCTCCAAAATTGGCTATTTTATACATTAAAAAAAAATTTTTTTTTAAATTTTTCAAGGAGGCTCCCCACCCAACTTGGGCCTGACCTCACGACCCTGAGATCAAGAGTGGCTTGCTCAATGGAGTGTTAGCCAAGAGCCCCAGTGAAGCTGGCTATTTTTAGATGTGCATAAAGACTATGCTGCAAGCTTCTTGGAGGTCCTGCCAAAATTGGTTCTGTACTACGTGTCCTTGGATGGACAAAAAGGAAAGGAGAAGGGAATTGATTGGTGCCAAGAAATGGTAGTATTTAGGTACAGGAGGTCTTAATGTGGGTGTTTTTTTTTTTTAAATGGTTTTTATTTATGGTTGAGAGAAAGAGATAGAGAGAGCACAGGAGGGGTGGGGGGTGGACCCAGGGAGAGTGGGACAGAGGATCCGAAGTGGCCTCTGTGCCGATAACAGTGAGCCAGATGCGGGGCCCAACTCATGAACTGTGAGATCATGACTTGAGCCCAGGTCAGACGCTTAACCAACTGAGCCATCCAGGGGCCCTTTAAGGTGTCTTTTCAATTCAGATCCAGTATATGAACACTGGAATGGATGACTGAGTTGAAGCAGTAGTTATATTTATTGCCACGGAGTACATCAGGAGACTGTGCAATTGATGTTGGAGTTTTACAAGTAGACGTTGCATTTGGTTCAGTGATGGGTGGTAGAGAGCTGGAAATGACGATTCCTAGCTGCGTAACAAATCCTTAAGGGACCTTTCTTTCCGTCTTTGTACACTTAAAGAGCCATACACTGCGTGATTTTACACTTTTTTATGTGTGAGTTTGGAGAAGATACTGCCAATTTGCTCAGAGATTTTTCACTTACTTTTTGCATGTTAGAAGTCGCCATGTGTGCTCTTCCTCTATGTATATTCAGTGTATTAATTATAAGCTTGTACTAGAGGAGAGTCAAATCCCTGGTGTTTAGCTTCCTGTGCAAATACTACATGCTAAATAAAATACTGGCTACTTCATTTCACCAACTGTGTAATCATTATTTGAAGAGTAAGTGGCGTAGAAACTAAAAGTATATTTCACTTCCTGTTTACATTTCTGTTTTATAGAAGTTGATTCCTGTCTCACGTACTTCCAAAGTAATGTATAGCAAGTTATCATTTTATTTAAAAATCTGTTTTATGTTCTGGCACTTCAACATATTGTAACCTGGCAGTTTCTCTGATCGTACTTTCATTTAGTCAGCGCCACTCACTGTGCCATTTAGAAGTAGAGTAAGTGATTATAATAAAATGATCTATTACAAGCATTCAAGACCTTAGTTTTATAAAATGAATTGAAGTTTTTCACAGGTGTTCTGGAGAAATCAGGCAAGATATGAAAGAACCAGAAGACAAGAATGCTTCCTTAGCAGAAGTTGAAGATCACTTAATTTTACTACCCACTACAGGTATGTACTGAATGATTATACTGATAGTTTACAGTTTTTTTCCTCCATGGGATTATCTCATTCTGTTCAATTTTAATGTATCATTTTAAAACTTCACATTGAATTTGTCAAGTCCTTTAATTTTTCTCACTTTTTAAAATTAAATCCATTTTCTTTCTTCTAGCTAATTGAATTCTTGACTTTCACAAAGTCATGTTGATTTGATTGAGTATTTTCTGCTTGTGGATGAATTTTCTCCAGTCTAGATCTCTTGGAATTAATACCACCCTCTTATATTCACTTAGGTGAATTTCTCCCGAAGGGAGAACTGCTTCCTATTGGAGCAGTGTATCTGTACTTGGGAAGTCAGGATTTCTCAGTGTCATTTTAACAATGGTCTGACGTCTATCAGTCTCTGGCTCCACAATTTGACCCCAAAGCTATTCTCAACATGAGACGTTTGGGATACAGGAAAACCACCTATTTTTCAGTCATTCAGTCTGATGTAAGCAAGATGTATGCATACACGTATGTATATATGTGTATATATATATATGTATGTATATATATGTATACATAAAGAAAGCATAGGTCTCTAAGTGGTCTTGTGGTTGAGGATCATGTGGCTTTGTTTTCAAGATAAAGATCATGACACATTACTTTTTCAAAAGAAATTATTAAATCCCAGCTGGTTAACATATATGTAGTCTGGTAATTCATTCAGGAGTAGAATTTAGGAAATCATCACTTATATACAACACCTAGTGCTCATCCCAACAGGTGTCCCCCTTAATGCCCATCACCCATTTGGCCCTCCTCTCAGCCAACAGCCCTCCAGCAACCCTCAGTTTTTTCTCTGTATTGAAGAGTTTCTTCTGGTTTGCCTCTTACGGTTTTCCTCCCTTTATGTTTTTAGCTTGTTTTTCCTTATCTTCCCCTATGTTTATCTATTTTGTTTCTTAAATTCCACATATGAGTGAAATCTTATATTTCTCTTTCTCTGACTGATTTTGCTTACCACGATACACTCTACTTGCACCCACATTGTTACAAATGCAAGACTTCATTCCTTCTGATGGCTGAGTGATATTCCATTGTAGAATATACCGTCTTTACCCATTCATCGGTGATGGCCATTTGGGCTCTTTCCATGATTTAGCTATTATTGAAACTGGTGCAAAACATTGGGGTGCATGTGACACTTCATATTAGCATTTGTGTGTCCTTTGGGCAAATGCCTAGTAGTGCCATTATTGTTTCTAATTATAGGGTAGCTCTATGTTTCATTTTTTAAGAAACAGCCATGATGTTTTCCAGAGTGACTGCACCTGCTTGCATTCCCACCAGCAGTGCAAAAATGTTCCCCTTTATCCACATCCTTGCCAACATCTGTTCTTGCCCAAATTGTTCATTTTAGCCATTCTGACAGGTGTGAGGTGGTATCTCATTGTGGTTTTGATTTGTATTTCCCTGATGATGAGTGATGTGGAGCATCTTTTCATGTGTCTGTAGGCCATGTGGATGTCTTCTTTGGAAAAGTGTCTGTTCATGTCTTTGGCCCATTTCTTCACTGGATTATTTGCCTTTTGAGTGTTGAGTTCCGTAAGTTCTTTATAGATTTTGGATACTAATCCTTTGTCTGATATTTCATTTGCAAATATTTTCTTCCATTCTGTCGGTTACCTTTTAGTTTTGCTGATTGTTTCCTTCGCGGTGCAGAAGGTTTTTATCTTGATGAGGTCCCAATAGTTCGTTTTTGCTTTTGTTTCCCTTGCCCCTGGAGACATGTCGAGTAAGAAGGTCTTGCAGGTGAGGTCAAAGAGGTTGTTTCCTGTTTTCTACTCTAGGATTTTGATGGTTTTGACATTTAGGTCTGTCATGCATCTTGAGTTGTTTTTGTGTATGGTGTAAGAATGTGGTCCAGGTTCATTCTTCTACATGTTGCTGTCCCGTTTTCCCAACACCATTTGCTGAAGAGACTGTCTTCTTTCCATTGGATATTGTTTCCTGCTTGGTCAAAGATTAGCTGGCTGCACATTTGTGGGTCCATTTCTGGGTTCTCCGTTCTGTTCCGTTGATCTGTGTGTTTACTTTTGTACCAATACCATACAGTTTTGATGAAAACCGTTTTGTAAAATAGCTTGATCCAGGATTGTGATGTGTCCAGCTTTGGTTTTCTTTTTTAACATTCGTTTGGCTATTCAGTGTCTTTTGTGGTTCCGTACAAATTTTGGGTTTGTTCTAGCTCTGTGAAGAACGCTGGTGTTATTTTGATAGAAATTGCATCGAATGTGTAGATTGCTTTGGGTAGTGTCAGGATTTTAACAATGTTTGTTTTCCAATCCATGAGCATGGAATGAAGACGATGACACATTTCAAGGAAACTGGTACTGCTGTGGAAAAAGCTGTTACCACTTTTCAAAAGAGGAGAAAACTTGGGAGAGGAGCATGGTGTCATGCCAAGATCTGCAGGCTAGTCTCCTGAAGATTGATACTAAAGAAGAGCAAGTATGTCTACTTTCCTAAACCTGAGTAAATGCTTTGAGTATGCAATGCATGTCTGGAGTTCAGATAATTGTTTCGACTTTCCTCCAATTGAAGCACTTTGTTAACTGGCGCAGATTTCTCTGTGGAAGAGACATAGGTGTAACAAGTGACCAAGAAGAACCATTGATTTAAATCAAGAAGAAAAGCTCTTCTGGGCATGCCATGGAATGATTTTCAGTCTTTAGTATTGTATATTTTGCATCTTAACACTTAGTATGCTTCAGACGGCTCAGCATTTCGCTTCTCAGGGCTAATACAGGGCGAAAGAAGTGCTTCAAGGGTATGAGCATTCTGAAGAGATAATTTCTCATTGTACTGAGTTCTGTTGTTCCTTCATCAGTATATGGGAGGGATTCAACTTCAAAGGAAAGATGAGTCTCTCCCTTCATGGCCATGGGAAAAGAGGTTGAAAAATGAAGAGGTTGAATGTAGCTAGAATGCTTCTTTTTTTTTTTAATTATTTTTTAACATTTATTCACTTTTCAAGAGACAGAGAGACAGAGTGCGAGTGGGATAGGGGCAGAGAGAGAGGAAGACAGAATATGAAGCAGACTCCAGGCTCCAAGCTGTCAGCACAGAGCCCGACGCGGGCTCGAACTCACATACCGTGTGATCATGACCTGAGCCAAAGTCAGACACTCAACCGACGGAGTTACTCAGGCACCCTGGAATGATTCTTTGGAAATGATTTTTTTCCTTTTGCTTATAATCCAGAATGACAGAGAGAGCATCTCTTTTCTAGAAGAGAAAATGTAGATCACATTTGCCATTACTTTTAATGTTTGGCAATATAAAGTCAGTAGAATGGATTCTGTGGGGTTCCTTCTAATGATTCCATAAATAGTCCGTGTAGGCACTGAGTTCTAGTTACACGATCTAGTTCTAGCATTGATATTTCTATAAGTGTCTTGTGGAGGATGAGTTAAAAGCCCTATGTTTTCAAAAAACAAAACAAAATAAAACAACATCCAGGCCAATAACCACTGGGCATGTGGTTGGCCCAGTTGGTGGGTCATGTGCCTCCTGATATTGGGGTTGTGAGTTCAATCCCATGTTGCATGTAAAGCTTACCTTAAAAAAAAGAACGCTGTGTTTCTTGTTTATAAAATTCTTATTAAAATAATGATATGATTATGAATGATTCACTCGTAAATATGAGAAAGAAATGAAGTACAAACTAGCACATTGGTTCAAACAAATTTTAAAAATTCAAGACCGCTTATAAGTACCTTCATTAATTTCAACCTGGATTGCAATGTATTTTCCTCTCAGGACTGCCTTCGCTGCTTCCCAAAGCGTTTGGATTGTTGTATTTTCATTTTCATTTGTTTCCATATATTTTTTAATTTCTTCCCTAATTGCCTTGTTGACCCATTCATTCTTTAGTAGGGTGTTCTTTAACCTCCATGCTTTTGGAGGTTTTTCCAGACTTTTTCCTGCGGTTGATTTCAAGCTTCATAGCACTGTGGTCTGAAAGTATGCATGGTATGATTTCAATTCTTGTATACTTATGAAGGGCTGTTTTGTCACCCAGTATGTGACCTATCTTGGAGAATATTCCATGTGCACTCGAGAAGAAAGTATATTCTG